>NC_080575.1:90736992-91986992 GCF_029962835.1 Magnolia sinica
CTACTGTCTCTACTCTTCCTTCTCATTCATTTGTGCCACTCGAGCGTTCGGCACATCTTGCTGGCGATCAGTCCTCTCTTGGTCTTCGGGTACCATCGTTGAGTTCAGGGCGCATTTCTGGTTTTGGTGGTCATGGTAGAGGCCGTGAGGGATATCGCAGTCGTGGCGGCCGTAGTCTTCGTGGTCGTGGTGGACGTGGACGAGGACGTGATGGTTCTCGCATTTGTTCATATTGCGGTGTAACTAATCACACCGTTGATTATTGTTGACAGATACATGGTCGTCCTACGTATGCCGCTGTTTCTGTTGCATCCACAATTGCTCCTGAGACAGTCTTCTACCTCGACAGCTGAGCAGTCTACTTCAGGGGAGTCTCTTATTATTTCTCGGGCTGCATATGATGCCCTTATGCGGCTTCGGATTCGTGATATTCCTGAGCCATCTCACGCAGCTTCGGCCTAGTCAGGTACTGCCCTTCTTGCGTCATCCTCTCCTACCTCTTGGGTCATAGACTCTGGAGCTTCCTCCCATATGACTGGTAAGTTTCAATTCTTTTCTTCTTATTCTCCTTCTCCTCACACTCAGTATGTCACAGTCGCAGATGAAACCCAAACTCCCATCTCTGGGATTGGTTCCATCCCTCTTTCTTCTTCCTTGTGTTTGTCCTCGGTCTTGCATGTGCCTCATTTTCCATTAAACTTATTGTCTGTTAGCTCTCTTACTAAATCATTAAATTGTTCCATTACCTTCTTCCCTTCTTATTGTTTGTTTCAGGACCTATAGACAAAGAGAGTGATTGGTGGGGGGCATGAGCGAGGAGGCGTTTATCTTTTCGATGATACACCCGTTGTCGCTTCTAGTACCCTTT
This sequence comes from Magnolia sinica, assembly GCF_029962835.1. Taxonomy (NCBI): domain Eukaryota; kingdom Viridiplantae; phylum Streptophyta; class Magnoliopsida; order Magnoliales; family Magnoliaceae; genus Magnolia; species Magnolia sinica. Next base: position 90,737,861 of record NC_080575.1, read on the forward strand.
CTTTGGATCGAGAGTCCATGACTCGGTGACATTGCCGCTTAGGCCACCCATCCATAGCTAGATTGAAAATTTTATTTCCCTCCTTATCTGTCGCTAAACCGTTATGCTGTAATATTTGTAAATTCTCTAAATATCATCGTGCTACGTTTCCTCCTAGCTCTTCTGGGAGGAAATCTCAACCTTTTCTTCTGGTTCACTCGGATGTCTGGGGACCAGCTCCGGTTACCTCCACTTTTGAATTTAGATATTTTGTTACCTTTATTGATTCACGCATGACTTGGATTTCTCTTTTGAAATCTAAAAGTGAAGTGTTTGATGCGTTTAAAGTGTTTTATCATGAAGTGTGCACTCAATTTCAATGTTCCATCAAAACCCTACATTCTGATAATGGGGAGGAATACATGTTTACTGCCTTTCTGTCCTTCTTGCAGGAACATGGTATTTTGTCTAGGACGTCGTGTGCTCGCACACCTCAACAAAATGGTATTGCAGAACGAAAGAATCGTCATCTTCTTGAAGTTGCTCGCACCCTTCTGCTTGGTATGCATCTACCTAAACATTTTTAGGGTGATGCTCTTCTAACTGCTACTTTTCTTATTAATTGTATACTCTCACGTATCCTGTCTTACAAATCTTCATTTACTATATTGTATTCTCATGATAATCCATTTCCTCTACCACCTAAAGTTTTTTGTTGTACATGCTTTGTTCAAATTTTAGATGGAAGTAATGATAAACTTAGCCCCATGGCAATTAAATGTGTTTTTCTAGGGTATACTCGGAATCAGAAAGGGTATAAATGTTTTGACCCATCGACTCGCAAGAAATGTCTCTGCCAATGTAACCTTCTTTGAGGATATTTCTTTTTTCTCAGCTCCAGGCCGATCCCTCTGTGATCCTCTTGCGAGTAAGGGGGAGCATGACTCTTATCCTCTTTCCACTAGTGATCATGGAAAAACTCTTCTCCCCTCCATTAAGCATCCTGTTGGTGATTTGGGTGAGCTTAAGCCTTTTCGAGTGTATCATCGTTGAGATAAATCTTCAGATGCTTAACCATCCACCCTTCCGTTCACTTTGGATGTTGGCTCAGGTGACTCTCCTTCTTTGAGTTTAGATCTTCCCACTGCCTTGCGCAAAGGGTCACGATCTTGTACTCAACACCCCATTAGTAATTTCGTTTCATATGATTATCTTTCACCATCTTTTCAGTCGTTTGCAGCTTCCCTTTTATCACAGACTATTCCTCGATCTCTCTCACATGCTCTTCAAAGTCCTGAGTGGACGAAGGTGATGATAGAAGAAATGTCTGCTCTTGAGAAGAATCATACTTGGGACCTTGTGCCACTTCCTTTAAGCCATAAACCTGTTGGCTGTCGATGGGTTTATACGATTAAGTTTCTTCCAGACAGCTCCATTGATCACTATAAAGCCCATCTTGTTGTTAAGGGTTACACACAAACTCATGGTGTGGATTACTTCGAGACATTCTCTCTGGTGGCTAAGCTTAATTCGATTCGCGTTGTGATCTCCTTGGCCATTAATTTATCATGGCCCTTGTATCAACTTGATGTTAAAAATGCATTTCTCCATGAGGACCTTGCAGAGGAAGTTTACATGCATCAACCTCCTGGCTTTGTTGCTTCTCACAACCCTGCACATGTATGCCGGTTGAAGAAGGCTCTTTATGGACTCAAACAATCCCCACGTGCATGGTTCGAAAAATTTAGTCAGGTTCCCTTGGAGTTCGGCTTTGTTCGTAGTCATGCCAATCATTCTCTTTATATGTCGTCGATCGACGAGCATCATGGTTCTCAATGTCTATGTGGATGATATTATTCTATCCGATAGTGATTCTGCTGGAATGAAGGAGGTTAAAGATTTTTTGAAGACACGATCAAGGATCTTGGTCCTCTTCATTACTTCCTCGGAATTGAAGTTGGTCGCTCATTATCCAGATTGGTCTTGTCACAACGAAAATATTCACTCGATCTTCTCATGGAGATCGGCATGTTAGGGTGCAAGCCTACTACCACTCCTATGGATACTTCACAGAAGCTTCGACCAGATGAGGGTGCTTTCCTTACTGATCCCGGGATGTATCGACGACTTGTAGACTGGCTTATTTACCTGACTATTACTCGCCCAGATCTCTCATTTGTGGTGGGCGTTATTAGCCAATTCATGCAAGCTTCCCGTACTTCCCATCTCACGGCTGTCTACCGCATACTTCGGTATCTAAAATCAGCCCCGGGTCTTGGCCTCTGTTTTCAGTCGCATGGTCATCTTCATCTTTCTGGCTATTCCGATGCTGATTGTGCAGGTAGTACTTTTCATCGCCGCTCTACATCTGGCTTTTGTACCTTCCTAGGTGGCAATCTTATAACATGAAAGAGCAAAACGTAGCCAGTTGTTGCCCGGTCCTCGACTGAAGCAGAATATCGTGCTATGGCTCATGTGACGTGTGAACTCGTGTGGCTTCGCAACCTTCTTTAAGAACTTGGCTATCCTCCTTCGGATCCTGTTCCTGTGACAACCAAGCGGCCATCCATATTGCTCGTAACCCGGTTTTCCACGAGCGAACCAAGCATATTGAGGTCGACTGTCACTTTATTCGAGAGAAAGTAGCTTATAAGGAAATCATCACTCCTTTTGTTCGATCTGGGGATTAACTTGCTGATGTTCTTACAATATCCTTGAGTCAAGATGCTCTTCATCATGTTCGTGCCAAGTTGGGCATGATCAACATCTATGCTCCAACTTGAGGGGGAATATAGTGAATGCTAGTGTATTATGTATGTGGTTAGTGGCCCATAGTTAGTGGCCCTTTTAGTCCCTTTTAGTGTAAGTGCATGTGCACACTTCCCTCTTCGCCTGCGGTGTACTATATACTTTATTATAATAAAACATTATGTGTTAGGGCAAGCTAGCCTAACACAACATCTCTCCCAAACTCTCCTCCTTCTCTCTCAATATTCTCCTCTTTTCTTCACATTATTATCATCAAATCATTTTCTACTAAGCGAATATTAAGGACCTCCTTGTGGTTAACGAGGCACTTTTAGGCAAATAGATTTGGAGGTTTGGAAATGAAATTGAGTGCTTATGGAGCCAAATTATTGCAGCTAAATATGGTACTACCCCTCAGGGGTGGTGGACTAGAAGTTCATCCCTTTATCCTGCCTCTTTTCTGTGGAAAGGTATAGCCAGATCCGGTCCTACCATGTTTGAAAGAATTTCTTACCACCTGAGGAACGGTTCGAGAATCAGAGTCTGGTTGGATCTTTGGTGTGGTAATCACACCCTAGCTGAGTCTTTCCCATCTCCATTTGCCATTACCTCTGAACATGACACTCTTGTTAGGGATTGTTTCTACGATGATGGTGGGGATGGTATTTAGATCCCTCCCTTTGGAAAAATCTGTCATATTTGGAGATTGAGTTCACTCTTCTCATCTCATTTGCAGGGATTCTCTTTCTAACTCCCTCTCTATGGATGATTCGATGCAGTGGTTGATAATGGGATCGGGGTTGTTCACAGTGCGATCTTTCTACAGATCTCTCTCGGCTTCAAAGTTCTACTCTTGCTACCACACAAGATCTTTGTGGTTCTATGGAGTTCCCCTGAAGTTAGCAACATCCGAATGGCTGGTAGGTCAAAATCAAATCCTAACTAGTGATAACCAAAGGAAAAGGGGTATGCAGATCCCAAATGCCTGTCCTCTGTCTTCAGGTAGAGGAATGCAAATCATCTTTTCATCAATTGTCCCTTCTTTGTTGATATTTGGTGGAGTGTTTTTAGGCTCGCAGGTATTTCGTGGGTGATGCCGAAAGCATTGGATGATTTCTTTTGTGGTTGGAATGTGAACTCGGGAGGCGTTGTGGGAAAAAAGAAGTGGCGAATCCTCCTCATGGTTGTCCTTTGGGTTGTGTGGACGGAAAGAAATAATAGGTGCTTTTGGAATGTTAGTGTTTCTGCAAGAAGGGTTTTCTCCCAAGTCTTAGTGCATTTCAAGGATTGGGCACCTTAATTTCAGTAGGCGTTTTTTGTGTTCTTTTTATGTTCTTTTTTTGGTTTTTGTTTTTTTTTTTAATGTTTTTTATGTTTTTGTTTTTTTTTTTTTCGGGGCTTTTGTTGCTGCCTAGGGGTAACTAGTTGTATCGTTTTCCTTTCTTGTTGTCTTCCTATCTTTCCCTTTTGTTTCAGCTTGAAGTATCCCTTTTTTCAATAAAATTCTCATCTTTGAAAAAATAAAAATAAAATTCTTCACACATGTGGCCCACTTGGTAAATGGACCCCCTATGAATGGCCTAGATCACAAATAGGGGTGTTTATGTTTTGTGCTTAAAGATGAGCTCTGAAACTAACAATCATCTTAGCTTAATATCCATTTTTAAGAGAGTCAAACACATAATACCTCATGACTGTCTTGATGGAGTCTAGGTATAGGGAAGGGTTGAGAGGCATTTTCTGCAAGTTAGATATTGAGAAAGCTTATGACCATGTGGATTTGGGTTTTCTGAACTATATGCTTGGGAGAATTGGTTGTAGGGCGAAGTGGAAGGGATGGGTAAAGAAGATTCTTGGTAATGATTAATGGGTCACTGAAGGGGTTTTTCCAAAGTTCGAGAGGTATTAGGTAAGGGGATTCACTTTCCCCCTTCTTTTCATGGTGGTAGCAAAAGCATTAGGCATAATGTTGGAATGCAAGCAAGAAGTTGGTCTTTTCTGTGGATTTTGTGCTAACAAGATGAACTCCCTAATCTCCCATCTTCAGCTCGGGGACAACATGCTTCTATTCTATGACGCTGAGACAACATGCTTCTATTCTATGATGATGGAAAAGTTGCAAATGGTTATCTATTGTTTTGAAGTTGTGTTGGGGTTGAAAATGAATATTGCAAAGAGCGTGATGTTTGGGTGTCCGTTTGCCAAGGGAGAATCTATTAGAGTTGGCTATCTTGTTTGGAAGTGAAGCGGGTGAATTTCAATCCACTTACCTTGGGTTACCTCTTTGTATTGGCAAACCTGCGAAATGCTTGTGAGATGTAGTAGTGGAGAGGGGTTGAAAGGAAATTAATTAAGTGGAAGTGCCGGTATCTTTCATTGGGGGCTGCATAATTAGGTGGAAGTCGGTTCTGGGGAGGTTGGAGGCAAGATTTTCTGTGGCAAGGAGCAGAAGGAACAAAAAAGTTTCATTTTCTACGTTAGGGAGAGGTATGCAAAGCTTATGACGAAGGAGGGGGCATGAACTAGGGATTTGGAGGTTGATGAATAGGGCGTTGTTGGGTAAGTGTTTATGAAGGTTTGGGAGGGAGGAAGGCATTTTATGGAGGGATACAGTTACTAGCAAATATGAATGTGATGTGAGAGGGTGTGCATTAGGGAGTCTTCCATGTATAGGGCCTCGACGATCTGGAAAGGGATTGTCTTTGCCAAGTCATGCGTTGCTGAAGGGATTGACATTGCGCTTGGGGATGGGAAGATGATTCAGTTTTGGGAGGACATGTGGATTGGGGAGGAGTCTTTGTCATCATTATTCCTGAGAGTTGCATGTTTGTCTATGGCTCAAAATATCTTTACTGTGTAATGTTTTTTGGTATGTGGAGATTCCTGTGTTGATTATTTCTTTCGGATGAAGAGGTCGCAGAACTGGCCTCGTTGCTAAACCACATTCATTTATGCTGCCCAATAAGTGGGGAAAGGGACCGGTTGATATGGCGAAGCAATAAATCTGGGTGCTTCTAGCATTCTACAAGATGCTCCACAAGCAAGGGATGGGCGGGGAATTAAAAAAATACTTTGCATGTGTGGTCCTACGGTGCTCCCTCGAAGGATTCTTGTTGCCTTTGGTTGGCTAGTTGGAAGGGAGAGAGTTTTGACAGTGGATAATCTCCAAAAATGAGGGATGGTATTACCTAATGTTTGTTTGATGTGCATAGCAAGCTCTGAGTAGGTTGATCATCGCTTCCTCCATTGTCTGTTTGCTATTAAGGTGTGAATGGCTTCTTAACCAAGTTCAATGTCTCTTAGGTCTTACTGAGCTCTATTGGTGCTTCCAGGTGGCTTGGCATGGTGTGGAGGTAGGGAAGAAGGTGAGGGTAATTTGGTGATTGTGTTTGTTGGCAGACTTTTGGGCGGTTTGGGAAGAGAGGAACTGGAGGTGCTTTCAAAGTTCGAGCCACACCCCTAATCCGGGTTTTGTTATTAAATGGGTTTTGTGTATGAAGGGGGAGAATGATCTTTTGCAAGTTGCTGGGGCGATTGTTCGCCCCTTTCCTTTTGTAAAGTGCTTTGCACCATATCGGCGCTTTGTTAATAAAATTATCGTTACCTTTCCATTTTTTTTAAAAAAAAACACACACATAAAGCATGCACTTTTTGAAACTGGCGTCCTTTTGTAAGAGGAGAGACTATTAGGTTGTTTGAGGATAGACTTTAAAAAATGACTTCTTCTTCTTCTTCTTTTCTCGACTTCCCCTCAAAGACCTACCTAATTCAATAGGTGTGACCAGCATTCTATAGTAACTCAGAAAACTGACCTCTTCCAATCGATGAATGAGAGTCAGGTACATGCCTTTAGACATTGACATTAGGTGTCAAATCTGGTAAATAATGAAATCCTGAGATATCTGTATGGTAATACAATGGTAATGGAAAATATAATATTGTGAAGCGAGCTGACCCAATTGCCACAGAGGCATAGGAATTCTATCCTCCCACCTCCAATCATTTTCTGTTGAAGTAGAATACATCAACGAGATCTGGACTGTCATCTCTTAGGATTTAGTATCGATTGGCCAGTAACAAACAACTTCCTTTATTGGACAACCCCTAACCATCCAATCAGTGAATCTTTTTTCTCATTGAATTTAGCCATATTTTATTTTACCCCATCGATTAAATGGTTAGGACTGTCTCTGATCAGTATGCCTTTTTTTCTTTTTCTTTTTTGGTTTTAATTTCTGCCCCATTTACTATAGGACTTGTTCAATGTATGGTCCAGATCTCATCAACATGTACCACGTGTATGGTAAACAATATCCAGAAGCACTAGATGAGATCCCTTTCTAATATCAATTCATAAAAGTCAATATGTAGAAAAATGCTTATAGATTGATAAAAAAGAATTACAAATCTATAAATAGTCTTAGATATTCATTAAAAAAATTATATCGATATTTTTCCCCAATAGCTGAATTAACTTGTGTAGAAGACATCTAAACACATCCTATTGAAGAAAAAAAAGGGGCGGGCCTCGTGCACAAGTCATCTATTAATATTAGAGTTTTTTTTTAAAAAAACAAAAAACATCGTATTAGCTCTTACTCATAGACCTCTGAATGTCGAAATAATAATACAAAGGAAACTCACTGGGGGGAGAGTATTCAGGTAGGCTGATATATCTGGGGCAAGACGACCTTGAACCGAGCATGTCATCTTGAGTGCTAGATCCAATTGTGCAATCACGAGGCTGAACAAAGCATGGAACAAAAATTCAACTACTTTGACCTTTGATATCCTAAAAGTCCCAAATTCTGGTAAATATAACATATTAACAGTACATGCCAATGTTATATGAGATAGTAGGAGGATAAAGGGGATTTCTGGAAGCATGGAACTCAACCGGTCAAAAAGAAGAATAAGAAAAGTGCAGAAATCAAGCCTAACCTTAAAATCCTTATAGAAGCATATATGAAGCTCTTCCACAGCACCATGTTTGCAGGTCAATGATGGGGATGCCCCAAAAGTGTCCTTGATGGTGGCAACAATGTCTCCCAATGGATATTTGTTGGCATTGTTAGGCAGGTATCCAGCATCAGTCAGAATTCTCTGGCGGCAAATCGCATGCCATATTTAGAAGAAAAATGTCGAATAAAATGCAACATGACTTCCATAACATTGTAGTTCAATTAAAACCTTCAAATAAATTTGATGTTTGTATCATGCAAAATTGTGGATTATTGTAAGGAAGACAAGTACTAAATAAAAACAAATGCTTGTACATTTTTAAATGCATGTCAGCATCATAACCAACCCAAGCATCTTACATTCTGGATCTCAATGTTTGAGGAAAAAATAAAGAGTTTCTAGGCTGCAGTTTCAAATTTCAATAAAATCTTATAAATGGTTTAAGGTATGTGATGCAGCAGGAATGCACTGAATCCACAGCATGGCTGGCTGTGGGCGAGGACTCTGAATCCTGCAAGTGACTCAAACACGGAAGATCAGAATTCTCTAATGACTGGCCACCTGTGAGCAACCCAAGCAAAGATCAAATCCAACTTCAAGATGAAGAACAATAAAGGGAATCCACCCTCTTCTTCTTCTTCTCACAAAGAGAATTCATTCACTCAACCACCCCAATTACAATGCAAAGAGAGTATTTATACTAAGACCCAACCCTAATTAACCTAAGTCATTCATTGTACTTATACTAAGACCTAACCCTAATTAATCTAAGTCACTCATTGTGTATCCTGACTTCTAATCTCATCTACCAAACACTAATAGAATGTAAAGATACTGAAATATCCCCAAACTTAAGCAAACAACTAAAGAATGGCAACCAGATCGAAATAGAAGTTACACTGTATGGAGGAAATCAAATCCTCGCCATTCAAATCTATGCCCATTGCATCACTGGTTGGCGGGAATAGGATTTCCGCCATCTACTGCTAGGTCCAGGCACATTAATGGCCAGCAGAAATCCTATTTCTGCAAGTCAGTGTTCCCCCTCAAAACACCGTTTCTTCTTCTGGATAGGTCCAGATGTGCATGGCCTTGATTCAATGTTCTGGCCAGCTGATCATGGTCTTCTTTGGGACTATTCGGGATGTCCGGATGTTAGGCCTGTGGGGCCCTCAAACAAGTGCTCTTGTTGGCCACCCGGATTGAATATGACAGTTATCATACAAAACCTCACAAATCTTCCTCTTCGTGGGCTATGATTGGGATTTCCTCAGTGATGAACAATGTGGTTAATTTTGGGCCCATATGTTCTTGAATCATCTCCCTGGGTTGAAACAAACTTGTCCTTGAGTTTTGACCGAAGGGAAGGTATACAACATAGATAGCACGCATCATCCAAATCATAATGATTGATGGTTGCCAATACACATGCGTTCCAAGGCAACATCTGATCTCCTTTGACGTTCATCCCTTCATTTGTGCCGGATTTTGGTTGGAACACATCTATTGCTGACGGAAATTTACTGGCCACAATCACATAACAAATTTCATCGAAACAAAACACTTGCATAGAGATCAAGCCATGTTCAACTCTGATTTACCATCGACAGTGTCGTCTTCTTCAGGTTCCTCATCTAAGATTGGCACTCCACTAAAGCCCGTGAAGTCACTGGGTTCCTCGTTCAAGATGGAAGACTTATCGAAATCCAACATGCCAACATACCCATTAGGCACCACTTCGAGATCGAAGAGATGATTAATAAATAAATAAAATCTGTGATTCTATAGGATTTCCAAGATGGCCGAAAGGTTGAGGTCCCCCTTGCTTTGTGCATCATCCAACAAAATGTGACAACTGGTGACCAATAAGAGCAAACAGTCGAGCTTCAAGTTGCGAGATGAGATCGATGCCATAATTTATACATCACCGCATCTTTTTTAGCTTGATTTGTTGTGTTAATTCGTTGACTTTCCATCTCAGGAGCTAAATCTCCCTCTTTTGCATTGGGAGTGTACTGTTTGCAAACTCAAACCTGTGGCGCCAAGTGGGATGTATGCATTGTGCTTGGGAAATCAGTGTTTTTGATTGGTAGGATGCGGGGGATGTGATTTTGGGTGATAGACGGGTAATGTTGTGATGAGAATGCACAGATTGGGTTCATATGGTATAGCAAATGACGACAGAAAAAGAAATGGAAACAAAGTTGATAGGGGCAAGGTTATCTAGTTCCTACAAATTGAAGAACATGTCGCATTCGAGGTTACAATAAAGCCTCATAAGAGCTTACATGATGATCCGGCCTTTTCATTGAATGGTTTAAATGCACAGTCACAACTGTCCCAACCACCACAAAAAATTGCACGAGTCAACAAAATAGCCAAACATTTGATGTTCGGCTCTACAAACACCCAACCATCAAAGAAAAAACACATCGATCTTGCAACTGATTGAATGGAATGATCATGATTGTAATTTCCTCCCTCCGGTGACCTCAATTCTGATCAAGCAACTTTTTGTACACTGGCAATCAAACTCAGTCTTGATACCAACTGAGGCAACAAGGGATGCACATAATCCATAGCATGGCCAACTGTGGGTGATAACTCCAAATCTGGTAAGCAACTCGAGTGCACATGATGAGGAAATCCTCCAAAGATGGGTGATCGAAGAGCTACTCAAGCAACAATTAAACACAACTTCAAGATCAAGAACATGAAAAGGAATCCACCGTCTTTTCTTCTTCCTTCTCTCAAAGAGAAAACTCTGATTCATCAATCCAACCACCCCAAATTATAACACAATGAGAGTCTGTAAACTGAACATAAGCCTAATCAATCTACGCCATCCATCATCATCATCTTCATCTATCCTAATTTCTAATCTCATCCACACAAATACTAATACAACGCACAGATACCAAAAGATCCCTAAACTTATGCAAACAACTAAAGCAAAGCAAAACTGGATAAAAACAGACGTCACACTGTGGTGGAAATTGAAACCTCACCATCCCGACCTAGGCCCATTACATCACTAGCTGGTAGGAATAGGACTTTCGTCATCTAGTGATGGGTCTGGGGTCTCATCACTAGCCGGGGGAAATCCAGACCCATCACTAGCTGGCGGAAATCCCATTTCCCCAGCCAATCTTCTCCCTCAAACCACTGTTTCTTATTGCAAAAACGTCCAGATGTGCGCAGTTGTGATTCATTGTTGTTTCCTAGCTGATCATGGTCTTGTTTGGACTTTGGGTGTTTGGAAGTCCAGATGTTGAGTCCACGAGGCTTGCAAACCTAGGTCCATGATGCCCACCTGGATCGAATATGATAACCATCATATAGAGCCTCAAAGATCTCCTTCTTTTCGAATATAATAACCATCATATGGAGCCTCAAAGATCTCCTTCTTTGTGTGCTATGATCGGGACTTCCTCAAATATGAACGGTGTAGTTAATGTTGGGCCCAGATGCTCCTGCATTAGTATGTTTAGGTATCTATTCCTTTTGAGGGGATGAGATTAGCTCTCTTTTGTTTAATTCATAATAATTTTGGGAAATTTGCCTCTGGACATGGTTTCCCGAAAAAAAAAAAAAAAAGAAAAAAAAAAAAAGAAGAAGAAAGAAACCCACGCCAAATGTCTTTCTGTCATTATCCGACTCACACCATTGAGTGATTGGTACATCCAAATGGCCCCCTTAACTGCGATTTACAGTTCAAATCTCATTATTCAATTTGATTCTATAGGACACTAAATTCATCTTGAAACACCAAACTATTTCTAGATGCATAGTTCCAATCCTAGGCATGAATAAGTTGATGATTCAAAAGGATGACAAGAAATGGTATGCTCCAAGTATGGAAAAGTTCTAGTGACTTCAATGACAATAGCAATCAATGTTTCAAATAGTAGTCGTAGTGTAGCTAAATAGCGTAAATTCCATGTAGTGTACACTACAGGGGTTGTAGCGTGTAGCATTTGTAGCATACGCTATAGGGTATTTTTTTATTTTTTATTTAGTTTTGTTCGTTAAAAATGGTGTAAAACTCACATTATATATATATATATATATATATATATATATATATATATATAACTTAAAATGTAAAGTTAAAAGCAAACCTTTCATTATTTAGTTTCACTTAAAATGGTGGTGATCCTTTGTTAAAGTTGGTGTGAAACTCACATCCTAAAAACCTTTAAAACTAAACTTAAAACAAAAAAGGGTTTCGAAAGAGGGTTTTTGAAAACCCCTCTTTGTATAGATGACATTTGTATTGTACTTAATACTCTTAACCTGTAGGATTTTTATTTCTTTCATACTTGTGAGTTGTGACTTGTGGTTTCAATTAGATATTATTAATTAAAGTCGTTTGCTTGGAAAATTGTTGATGTGATAATTATTTGATTTGGTTTATGGCTTTATATGTGGATTGGCTTTTGATAAATGATAATTAATAATTTGCTTGAACATGCTTATACTTGAAAAAATGATACATCTTTAGGCATTTTATATTTATTCTGTTTTTTTCCCCTTACTATTTACCATATTTTTCCTATTTTTAAATTAAAAATAGAAGTATCATGTAGCTTATGCTATGCGCTATGCTATTTACGCTACGCACCATAAAGGGCTGAATGCTATGCAACACGCTACCGCTATTTAAAACACTGTTAGCTATACAAAACCACTCAAGTTATACTGCAAGTCTTTTGCTATATATTGTCTAAGACTTACGAGGAGAGATAATGTGTACACCACAACATACATGCAAAAGAAGTGTGAGATGTGGATTTCCAGCTTTTCCTCTAAATACTAACCGTCATGTTATACTTGACGTAAAGGTTGAGGGCAGTTGAAAAGTAGCTGTATTCATCCTGAATTACTGGAAATGAACAAGTCCCGTGTTTTTCTGCAAGCAACAGTGAAATAAAAGAAGTCACTTGCCTAATATAAAACCAAAGAGCATAAAAAGAATAGCATAAAACAAAAGAAGAAAAATGCAAGGAGAAACTAGAAAGTTATGATGCATCATAGTGTGAGTCATGTCCTGATGCTCCAGCCTGTGACAAGCTACGGTTTGCTCAAATAGACTGTAGGTCTGATGGTCCCTACCATGGATGGGAAATTCTCCAAACAATTGCCTAGACCTCCGATCAATGGCCTATGAGTCGTCAGATAAGGGAAATAAAAAAAGGATCCGTATGTACATGGTTGCAATAAGTATGAATAAACATTATTTGAATTCTGTAAACAGTCATAATTCATCATCATCGTAGCCTTGTCCTAGCAATTTGGGGCATGATTTAAACAGTGTTCGAAATATCGGTATCGCACCATGTATCACACCCTTGGGATACAGATACGCATCGGTTATCACACGGGATATATCGTTTGTATCGCACTTTTTGGGAAACATGGGGAAACATTGGGAAAATGGTTGAATTTTTCAAAGAAACTTTGGGGATTGTTAAAAAAGCCCTTAATACACACTTTTAAATCATAACATCTCAAAAAAAAAGATGCACATAATAAATTTCCTTTGTATAGGGTCCTAAGCTATGCAATGTTTAACTGAACTAATGCAACTATATTTAAATTGAATGCATGATATTTATAAATATATCAAAGTCATGTATGAAAACACAACCAATTCATTGAAAAGTAAAAGAACAAGTAAAATTTGAGAAATATACATATCAATGATGGGAACTGGTTGTGGCCTAGACCCACATAGAGTTGCGCGGTGGCTCGTAATCATCGTCTTCATCTCGACGAGGTTGGGAATAGTACTGTTGCTCCACAAATCAACGATATTGTGCCCAGGTCATAGTAGAGTGGTACCAGTTAAGATACTCCCTGACATAATGCTGGTACTCATCTTCTCTGAATTGAATCAATACGCCCATCTGTAGGTACTGCGTAATCGTCACAGTCTGCAACTGATATGGATCTGAGAAGGGCACATATGAAGCTCCTTGGTATCCATATTGTTGGCCATATCCATACTGCTGCACCACAAATCAACGATATTATGCCCAGGTCATAGTAGAGTGGTACCAGTTAAGATACTCCTTGACATAACGCTGGTACTCATCTTCTCTGAATTGAATCAATACGCCCATCCGTGGGTACTGCGTAATCATCACAGTCTGCAACTGATATGGATCTGAGAAGGGCATATATGAAGCTCTTTAGTATCCATATTGTTGGCCATATCCATACTGCTACTCATATCCCTGCCCATATGCAGAAGTGAACTCCTGACCATGGTTGAAAAATGATGTGTCGTAACTGCTGGAGTCACTCGCTGCATATCCACTAGGTCCATATCCATGCCCATACTGTGGCACAAAACTCGAGCTACTCTCTTGTGTTTGTGATCCAGATTCATGTTGTGGCATTTAACTCGAGCTCCCCTCCCTCGTCCGTGATCCAAATCTAGAGCCACCTCGCCTGTCACGAACGCTTGTGTCCCACATGCATTTTGCCAGCATACAGTCCTCCTCAAAATCTGAAAGTTTCTGAGCCTACTTTTTCTACAGTAGCTTTTGATGCGTGTATGTCTTATTGTAAATAAGACGGGGTCGTGGTTCTCCTGGACGAGATCCATGGTCAGTGTCCTGTGCGGAATGATCGAAATTCTCCTCCCCAGTGAAGGGCTAAGAGGTCTCTTATCCTGACTCCCACCCGCGCCGCCATCATCCCTGTCGCCATCATCATCCTTACTGTCATTAGAGTCTTCGTCACCCTTATCACCGCCATCGCCATCACTGGACCCATTCCCCGCATCACTCTCTGACTCGGTCTCGGTGTCAGACAATGTCTCCCCGCCACGTGTCCCACGTGATAGTGACTGTCGTGGGCTGCCCTCCGGACTCCTCGTCAATGGGTCGAATGCCTCATCAGGAGACCTCTGCTGCTCCACATGTGTGTCAACATCAATCCCTTGTGTCTCTGCTTCCGCCGCAACATGTGGCTCTGGTCGCCCATCCGAGGTATCCAAGTCATCTGACCTAACCCACTGGTAAACTAGGTCATCTTCCTCATTCTCAGCATATGCATGTTGTTCGACCGTCATCAGGTCTAGTGGGTCTTCATGCGCTTTTCTTCTTCCTTCTGCACGGAACAACATCTCTCGTAACTTCATATTGTAGTAACAATACACTAGCTTCTGAAGCCTCTCATACCCTATTCTATTACGTTTATTTGTGTGGATGAGGGAGAATGTACTCTAATTCCTTTCATAGGGTGACGAGAACACCGTCTATGCAAGCACACGGACAACCAATTGCTCGCAGTCAATCCCGTATATGGACCACCACTCGCATGTATATCATGAAATTCTTTCATTATTTTAGATTTTCCAAAATAATATGAAATTTATGTTTATTGCATTAAACATGCCATCATGGTGTTCCTTGACTTCACTGCAGGGTGGCACCCAAACATTCCAACCGTATCGCGGAATCTAGTAATCTGTTGATAGCGCATAACAACCAGGATAAGTATGAAACGATTGAGATGAAGATAAGGAAAATGTAAGTGCGGAACATACTTGCCTCACTACAAAAGGTGCCTTTCCCCATACGGTCGGGGAATAAGTGATCATACACCTCATGTACAGCCATCTTTAATTAATTAACTTCGTAGAGTTTCCGGCTGTAGTGTGATTTGGGATTTAGGAAATACGCTGAAAACCAACATCTACACATCAGTACAACCCTCGTCTACGCATGCACCCACTTATATGCGTTGGGAGATTTAGCCATGATGGCCTCTTTCATCTGCCGTATGGACGGATACAGCGACCCCATCGACGGATTTGTCTCATTGTCCACCATCCTCAACACCATATAAATGGGCTCTAGAATACTCGGTACACTACACATGCGATCTCAGAATGTATTTCTCAGCACCAGCTCCTCAATTCTCCAGCTTACTTTCGTCAACCTCCTTTTCCATTCTTCGTAATCATGAGAAGCGAAAAGCTCCCGTAACCCCTGTCTGTGTTTGAGGAGGCTACTTAAGGCGATATAATTCGTGACAAATCGCATCGCCCCAGGGCGCACTATATCCCCACCAAACCTCTCGCGCATCGCGGCTAATAACCAGGTGTGGTTATATATGAAGTTTGTGATGAGTCGTGCATCAGTAATTACAGTCTTCACCGATGGCCTATCCTCGATCGCCTCCAGCATGAGGTCGATGCAATGAGCTGTGCAGGGGGTCCAATACATATGATACTTCTTTTGAATATCCTTCCCCACCTTGACAAATGCACTCCCGTTGTCTATAACAAACTACACAATGTTTCTCCTCCCAACATCTTGCATGACGTTGTGCATTAGTTTGTAAATGTAGTCACCATCTTTAATCTTATTACACGCATCTACAGACTTTAGGAACACCGCCCGTCCCCTGAATAGACAATAAAATTTATGACCGACATCTTCATCGGTCCAGTCCAAACCGTAACACATGACGGTGTAGCGGTACATCTCTCATGATTGCTTATACGAATCGACGTATGTCTTCATCTCTGCATGTCCATCATCCAAATACTTCCCCATGATCTCAAAGGGCGTGGGCAGCTGCACACCCTCACCCCCACGCTGCACTTCACTTATCATATTTTTGAAGTGCGGGCTTGCGGCGGCATTTGGGGAGATTTGATCGTATATAAAAAAAAAACTTTGCTATAAAATTTTCAACTTTTTTCCTCACATCGCCTCCACTAAACATGTCCTTTATTTTCTTTTGTGTCCCTCCTGCCTCTTTATACATCCTCAGATCTGAAGGTAGATCCGGTACCCACACGCTACTACTCCTGCCCATGCCCCATAATCCTCCCCGCCTACTACCCTCCCCTGGTCCACCCCTAACACTCCCACCTGCTCCACTACCTCCTGCCACACTCCCCCCTGCCCCTCCCCCCACCACGCTCATGGATAGACCCTTCAAATCTAGGCCTACTCATGTCCCACGTCCTATCCTGATCCCTCTCCCACTGATCCCGCATGGACTCTTGAACTGCGCGTCTATGTTCGGGATCATCATCGCCATCGAGATCCACTACATCCTCCTCACCTACATATGGTGGTCGCCCCAACTCCTCCCTAATCTCCCTCTCCCGTGCATGTCGTTCATCTTTTGTCTTCACTTTTTTCTTTCAATATGGCCCTCATCTCTTCTCGCACATCATGTGGGCACTTATGGCAATCCACAACATTGCGATACCCTCCCGCTAAATGCTCCTTCAAGTGGGTTACCCCCTTGCTCCTTGATACACGACCACATAAATTACATATACTCCCGAATCGATTATCGGGAGTGGGCCGGCCATATTGCCACCCTTTATCAGGTTGTCTCCCTCCTCTTCCTCCCGACATTTTATTTGTAAAAGAATATTATATTAAAACTTGTTAGGGCCCACCTTGGTGCATGTGTTGTATATCCATGCCGCCCATCCATTTTACCATATTATTTTAAGGAATGATCCTAAAAATGAGAATTATCCAAATCTCAGATGGATGGCGTAGATAAAACACATACATCGTGGTGGGGCCATAGAGCACAATCCAATAGGCAATAAGCAACTCAAGTAAAATATACATGCAATATATCGGTCTTCTTTACATTACCAAAAGGTTGGATGGCAATTAAACATTAAAGTGTTATACCCACTAAAGTGTTACCGGGGTGTCACCTAATCCACTCCCGTGTGCATGAACCATATGGCCCAAAGAAAATCCACCCAAAGAAAATGTACAGACAGTGTGGATAAAACACATACATCACGGTTGGCCCCACAAAGGTGGCGGGATCACCATGCAGATGTTTGAGATGAAAATTATTCAACGGCCCAAATCCAATAAACAAACGTCCATCAATTGGAGCTTAAGATCACCCAATCAATTTGACGTTTTGTTGATGTTCTATCCATTGTAGGTCCTACAATTTGGACAGTCCACATGGACAATTCCTGAGTGCCTGTGTATTATCGTCCCACTCTGCCGGAGTACACGCAATTCCCATTGTACAATCTGAGGGAGTGGAATCGTCAACAACACTTGTTTTAAGCAGTGCGTACAACAATCAAGTTGTGTTGGCCCACCATGTTGTCCATTTAAAATCCACTCCGTCCATCAAGTTCTATCCTAAATGATAGGCAGTGGAGCCAAACATCAGCTAGAAAGACTGTCCACACCATAAGTAAACCAAGGGTATGTAATGCCAACTATATATGTTTGTATGGGGGCTCACCATGTTGTGTATCTTCTATCAAATGAATTTATAAGCTGTGAACCTTAGGGATAAAGTAAATGACGAAAATAATCTTGGCCCAAAACTCCAATGGGCCACACTGCATGAACGTAGAGGTTTTTAGTCCCAATTGTACATTGGTCCCATTGTTATGGCCAATTGATGTTTTCATCGGCCGATTGTTTCAGCTTGATAGTGAATATAAGGGGTTCTAACCTAATAGACGGGGTGGATTTCACATATACATTGGATTTTGATATAAGGTGGGGTCATGATATAAGGGTTTCTAACCTGATCTGGACTGTTGCTGTTGTTTTTAAGCTGAGGGAGAACAAACATGATACACGGTCCACGTGAATGGCCCATGGTACAATGGGGATAGACCCACAACTAAAATGGCCCATGGTACATGATACACGGTCCAAAAATCTGCTAGACCCACAACTGAAGTGGGTCACACCATATGGTACAATGGGGATGAGAAGCGTAGATAGACCACATAATGTGAGGGTCACCGTGATGTAAAGGTCTTATCCACAACATCCATCCCTACTTACAGATGATTTTAGGGTATGATACCAAAAATGAGGCAGAACCAAGGCTTAAGTGGGCCACAAAGTGGTGATTGAACACCCACCAGTAGACGCTCATAGGGTCCACTGCTTTTTACAGTGTGGTCCAGTTGATTTTTGGATGTCTTATTTTTCGGCTCAACCCCTCAAATGAGCTATACAAGTGGATGGACGGTTTGGATATAACCCGTACCTCATGATGGGACCCACAGAACTAGGTGACGTCTGTTAGTGGTGGGTGCTAGCGCGCTGATTAGGTACTACCCCCGCCCGTTCGGAGCTCGGGACAGGCAGAGTCTTCGAGGGACACTGAGGGGTCACCGTGATGTATGAAATTTATCCACACCGTCCATACATTTTTCCATATCATTTTAGATTTTTATCCCAAAAACAGAGAAGATCGAAGTCTCAAATGGACCACGCATTGAGGATTAAATTCCTACCGTTGAAGGTTTCAACATACAGCGTCAATTAGCACCGCTGGTTCCTGTGGTGTGGTCCACTTGAGACTTGTATATGCCTTGTTTTTGGTTCAATACTCAAATGATATGAAAAAATGGATGGACGGTGTGGATAAAAGTCATACATCACGGTGGCCCCTCAATGGCCCTCAGATCATCCGCCTATCCGGAGCTCCGAACAGTCGGGGGTAGTACGTAATCCACGCCCTGCGTGCTACACGGAAGCGGACTGTGTACTGAGTAACTTAGTACGCCAAGCATACTGAGTTAACTCTATGGGACCCACTGTGATTTATGTATTTTATCCACTCCCCTCATCCATTTTACTTGGTAATTTTAGATTGTTAGTCGAAAAATGAAGCACATCCAAAGTTCAGGTGGACCACACCACAAGAACAAAAACGAATAAACATCTAACGTTGAAATATTCTTGGGGGGCACGGAAGTTTTGGATCAAGATGATATTTGTTTTTTCCCTTCATCCATGTCTTTGTGATCTTATGAACATGTTGGATGACAAATAAACATCACTGTGGGCCCTAGGAACGTATCAACGATCGAAATCATTATTCCCACTCTTTCCTGTGGTATGGTCCACTAGATCTTTGGATATGCTACAATTTTGGGCTCAACCTCTCAAACGAGATGGAAAAATGGATGGACTGCGTGGATAAGCCACACATACATTCAAAATGGGCTCAACAACGTTTATCAGTAGCGTACACTGTACGCCAGCCAATCCGTGTCCGTTTGTACGCATCAAGTTGGTGCGCTGGGATGGTAGGTGGGGTCCACCTTGATGTTTGTAAGTAATCCACTCTGTCCATCCGTTTTATGATATCATTTTATGACATACGCCAGAAAATAAGGTGGATACACAAATCAAGTGGGCCATGTGAGAGGGAAAACTAGGGAAAGAGTTTTCCACCGTTGAAACCTTCGTGGGCTCCACCTTGATGTTTATATGCCATCGAACCTGTTTATAAGGTCATTCCCACTGGGATGAAGTGAAAAACTATCCACTTAGCCTCATGCAAAAATCCCAAGTGAGGCCCACTTGAAAATATTTCAGCCGTGGTGATTGAATTCCCACTGTTTGCTCTAGTGCGGCCCACTTAAGTTTTGAATTCGCCTCATTTTCAGTCACGTCCTAAAATGATCTAGGAAAACGAATGAACGGAGTGGATTTCTCACAAACATCAAGGTGGACCCCACCTAACATCCCAGCGGTGCCCAAGGGGAAGAGGATTGCGTACTGAGTAACTCAGTACCCTAAGCGTACTAAGTAAACTCTACGGGACCCACCGTCATTCATTGCTTTTATCCACTCCGTTCATCCATTTTACCAGATAATTTTAGTGCTTTAGCACAAAAATAAAGCATATCAAAATCTCAAGTGCACCACACCAACGAAAACAACGTGATTTGAACGTTTACTGTTGAAAAGTTTTGGGGGCCACAAAAGTTTTCTATCAAGCTGATGTTTGATTTTTCCCTTCATCCATGTCTTTTTGATATTATGAACAAGTTGGATGACAAATAAACATCACTGTAGCCCTCAAAATGGTTTCAACGGTGGGAATAAATACTTACTCTGTTTCCTGTGGTATGGTCCACTAGAGCTGTGAATATGCTTCAATTTTGGGCTCAATACCTAAAATGATCTTTAAAAACAGATGGACGGCGTGAATAAATCACATGCATTCACGGTGGGCCCAATGGAGTTTACTAAGTACGATAAGAGCTTA
Source organism: Magnolia sinica (assembly GCF_029962835.1). Classification (NCBI taxonomy): domain Eukaryota; kingdom Viridiplantae; phylum Streptophyta; class Magnoliopsida; order Magnoliales; family Magnoliaceae; genus Magnolia; species Magnolia sinica. The sequence continues at coordinate 90,758,597 of NC_080575.1, forward strand.
CTAAGTAACTCAGTATGAAATCCGATTTCTTTAAATCACGCCCAAATCGCCCCCAAATCATGTGCCCAAAATCACGATTTTAAGCTGATTTTGGGAGGGATTCCGAAACCCAAGCCCCCAAATCAAGCGCCCAAAATCACGATTTCCGCCCAAATCGCCTCAAATCGCCCAAATCTCAAAAATTTTCCATTTTTTGGGGCTATTTTCTATGAGATTCACTCACCTTCAAGGCTCAAGCTGCAACGATCTGATTTTTAGGGGAGCTTCCGATCACGGCCCACCAACTTCCGATCACAGCCCACCAAGATGTGGCATGGATATACATCACATGCACCAAGGTTCAAGCTGATAAAGGGTGGCATGGATATACACGCATGCACCAAGGTGGGCCCTAACAAGTTTTAATATAATAATCTTTTACAGATAAAATGTCGAGAGGAAGAGGGAGACAACCTGATAAAGGGTGGTAATATGACCGGCCCACTCCCGATAATCGATTCAGGAGTATATGTAATTTATGTGGCCATGTATCAAGGAGTGGGGGGTAACCCGCTTGAAGGAGCATTTAGTGGGAGGGTATCACAATGTTGTGGATTGCTCTAAGTGCCCACAGGATGTGCGAGAAGAGATGAGGGTCATATTGAAAAGAAAAAGTGAAGACAAAAGATGAACGACATGCACGGGAGAGGGAGATTAGGGAGGAGTTGGGGCGACCACCATATGTAGGTGAGGAGGATGTAGTGAATCTCGATGGCGATGACGATCCCAAATATAGACGCGCAGTTCAAGAGTCCATGCAGGATCAGTAGGAGAGGGATCAGGATAGGAGGTGGGACACGAGTAGGCCTAGATTTGAGGGGTCTATCCATGAGCGTGGTGGGGAGAGTGGAGCAGGGGGGAGTGTGGTAGGGGGTAGTGGAGCAGGTGGGAGTGTTAGGGGTGGACTAGGGGAGGGTAGTAGGGTGGGGAGGATTATGGGGCATGGGCAGGAGTAGTAGCGTACGGGTGCCGGATCTACCTTCAGATCTGAGGATGTACAAAGGGGGGGGGGGGGGGGGGGACACAAAAGAAAATAAAGGACATGTTTAGTGGAGGGGATGTGAGGGAAAAAAGTTAGAAAATTTATAGCAAAGTTTTTTTTATATACGATCAAATCCCCGCGAATACCACCGCAAGCCCGCACTTCAAAAATATGATAAGTGAAGTGCAGCATGGGGGTGAGGGTGTGCGGCTGCCCACGCCCTTTGAGATCATGGGAAAGTATTTGGATGATGAACATGCAGAGATAAAGACATACGTCGATTCGTATAAGCAGTCATGGGAGATGTACGGCAGCACCGTCATGTGTGATGATTGGACCGAACGGATGAAGATGTCGGTCATAAATTTTATGGTCTATTGCAGGGGACGGACAGTGTTCCTAAAGTCTGCAGATGCGAGTAATAAAATTAAAGATGGTGACCACATTTCAGACTAATGCACAATGTCATGCAAGATGTTGGGAGGAGAAACATTGTGCAGTTTGTTACAAACAATAGGAGTGCATTTGTCAAGGCGGGAAAGGATATTCAGAAGAAGTATCATATGTATTGGACCCCCTGCGCAACCCATTGCATCGACCTCATGCTGGAGGTGATCAGGAATAGGCCGTCGGTGAAGACTGTAATTACTAATGTACGGCTCATCACAAACTTTATATAGAACCACACCTGGTTATTAGCCGCGATGCGCGAGAGGTGTGGTGGGGATATAGTGCGCCCTGGGGCGACACGATTCGCCACAAATTATATCATCTTAAGTAGCCTCCTCAAACACAGACAGGGGTTATGGGAGCTTTTCGCCTCTCATGATTACGAAGAATGGAAAAAGAGGTTGACGAAAGTAACCTAGAGAATCGAGGAGCTGGTGCTGAGAAATACATTCTGGGATCGTGTGCATAGTGTACTGAGTATTCTAGAGCCCATTTATATGGTGTTGACGATGGTGGACAATGAGACAAATCCGTCGATGGGGTCGCTGTATCCGTCCATACAGCAGATGAAAGAGGCCATCATGGCTAAAGCCTCCCAACGCATATAAGTGGGTGCATGCAATAATAGACAACCATTGGGAAAGGACGCTTTCTCACCCACTACATCAGGTTGGTAAGTACTTATTTTACATTTTTTTTTCTATATGCAACAATAAACGAGGGTTGTACTGATGTGAAGATGTTGGTTTTTAGCGTATTTCCTGAATCCCAATTATCATTACAGCCGGAAACTCTATGAAGATAGTTCATTAAAGAGGGTTGTACATGAGGTGTACGATCACTTATTCCCCAACTGTATGGGGAAGGTAGTGAGGTAAGTATGTTCCGCACTTACATTTTCCTTATCTTCATCTCAACCATTTCATACTTATCCTAGTTTTTTTTTTTGAAATGAGGACCCCACTGTGGTGGGCCCTCCCCCACAAGAAATTAATTTAATATCATGTGAGCCGATGGCCCACGTATCAAATATTAAACTGATAAGAACAAATACTACACTTGATCTTAGCCAAAATGCCGAGAAAGATATTACTTATCCTGGTTGTTATACGCCACCAACAGATTGTTAGATTCCGCAACACGGTTGGAATGTTTGGGTGCCACCCTGCGGTGAAGTCAAGGAACACCATGATGGCATATGAGTTAATGCAATAAACATAAATTTCATATTATTTTGGAAAATCTAAAATAATGAAAGAATTTCATGATATGCAAGCGAATGGTGGTACATGTATGGGATTGACTACGAGGTTTTACAGCGACCGGCTGTCCGTGTACTTACACAGATGGTGTCCTTGTCGCCCTGTGAAAGGAATTGGAGTACATTCTCCCTCATCCACACAAATAAACGTAATAGAATAGAGTATGAGAGGCTTCAGAAGCTAGTGTATTGTCACTATAATACAAAGTTATGAGAGAGGCTGCTCCACGCGGAAGGAAGAAGAAATGCGCAGGAAGACCCACTGGACCTGATGACGGTCGGACAGCATGCATATGCTGAGAATGAGGACGACCCAGTTTACCAGTGGGTTAGGTCAGATGACTTGGATACCTCGTATGGGTGACCAGAGCCACATGTTGCAGCAGAAGCAGAGACATAAGAGATTGATGTTGACGCACATGTGGAGCAGCCAAGGTGTTCCGTAACGGTAACGGTGGCTGTAACGGCCACCACCGTTACCGTTATGATACCAGCCGTAACGACCGTTACAGCCCCCGTATCGGCCGTTATGGCCATTTTTTATTTTTTGAAAAATGTACTTCCTAGACCGTTACGGGACCGTTACGGCACATTTTTCTGTAACGGCCTTACAGCTGTTTCGACCCTGTAACGCATAATGGTTATGACCGTTACCGTTATGTAACGGCCGTTACGTAACCAATTTGGAATACCATGGGAGCAGCAGAGGTCTCCAGATGAGGCATTCGACCCATTGACGAGGAGTTTGGAGGGCAGCCTGCGGCAGTCACTATCACGGGAGACACGTGGCGCAGAGACATTTTCTAACACCGAAACTGAGTCAGAGAGTGATGTGGGGAATGAGTCCGATGATGATGATGGCGGCGATAAGGGTGACGATGGCTCTGATGACAGTAAGAATGATGATGATGATGGCGACCGGGATGATGGCGGCACAGGTGGGAGTCAGGATAAGAGGCCTCTTAGCCCTTTCACTGGGGAGGAGAATTTCGATCATTTCACATAGAACCCTGAACATGGTTCTCGTACAGGAGAACCACGACCTTGTCTTATTTACAATAAGACATACACGCGTCAAAAGCTACTGCAGAAAGAGTGGACTCAGAAACTTTCAGATTTTGAGGAGCTGCTAGTAAAATGCATAAGGGACACATGCATTCGTGACAGGCGAGGTGACTCTAGATTTGGATCACGGACGAGGGAGGGGAGCTCGAGTTACAGGCCACAATATGAATCTGGATCACAAACACAGGAGAGTAACTCGAGTTCTATGCCACAGTATGGGCATGGATATGAACCTAGTGGATACGCGGCGAGTGACTCCAGCAATTATGGCACATCATTTTTCAACAATGGTCAGGAGTTCACTTCTGCATATAGGTAGGGATATGAGTACAGTATGGATATGGCCAACAATATAGATATAAAGGAGCTTCATATGTGCCCTTCCCAGATCCATATCAGTTGCAGATTGTGACGATTACGCAGTACCCACAGATGGGCGTATTGATTCGGTTCGGAGAAGATGAGTACCAGCGTTATGTCAGGGAGTATCTTAACTGGTACCACTCTACTATAACCTAGTCACAATATTGTTGATTTGTGGAGCAGTAGTACTATTCCCCTCCCCGTCGAGATGGAGACGATGATTACGAGCCACCGCGCAACTCTATGTGGGTCTAGGCCACAACCAGTCCCCATCATTGATATGTATATTTCTCAAATTTTACTTCTTTTGCTTTTCAATGAATTGGTTGTGTTTTCATACATGACTTTTATATATTTATAAATATCATGCATTCAATTTAAATATAGTTGCATTAGTTCAGTTAAACATTGCATAGCTTTAAGACCCTATATAAAGGAAATTTATTATATGCATCTTTTTTTTGAGATGTTATGATTTAAAAGTTTGTATTAAGGGCTTTTTTAACAATCCCCAAAGTTTCATTAAAAAATTCAACCATTTTCCCAATGTTTCCCAAAAAGTGCGATAACTTATGCGATACAATCGATATATCCCGTGCGATAACCGATACGTATCTGTATCCCAAGGGTGCGATACCGAAATTTCGAACACTGCTCTCCACTTGGTTTCGTATCGCTGGAGTGAGATACAGATAATATCGGCCGATAGTATCGATATTACGAACACTGGATTTAAAATAGTCTGATACAAACCAATTTCAGCTGAGCCATATCAAATTGGTTTAGGACCGGTATGAGTCATGCCTCCATTAACTTGGTCCGACTCATCCAATATTAGGACAAATCTCATTGAATTGGGGCCATTCAAAACAAAACAAGACGATTCGCAGTGTAACTCGTCTGCAAACTCACATAGTAAAAAGTTGTACTATGTTGATTCCTACAAATGGAAAATGGGCACCATGCAAATAAATTGCGATGGCATGGCTAAAATTCCACCTGAGATAATATAATTCAAAAGGAAGAAAAAAGGGAGAAAAAAAAAAAAACATAAGTTTTCTTAATTTAAACTAATTGTTATCTTAATCTCTAATTAAACAGTGACTACTAAAGCAACTTCGTTACTAGTCCAACAATTCAATGCTAAAAACAGGAAATTTCAGAATCCTTAATTAGGAAATCTCTAAATAAAAAAGTATTGAAAAAAAAAAGGGAAAATGCAAGCATCAGTTCAAAGTTATTAGTAAATTAAAGAAAAGCAAGAAATGGAGATTGCATAGCAGAAAAATTAAAAAATACCAGACATCAGAATCTATTTAACTAGATGAAACCCATTTTTTAAAAAGGCCATTCCTTCTTTGTAAATACCAATTTGTTATTCGATGAGATAATGGAACAAATGGCGACAAGAATCAGCTGTATCAATGATTCTTAATGGAGGATTGGGGTTTTTTTGTCCAATTGTTCAAGTCCGATAAAAATCCATTCGAGAAACAAGAAGATCAATTTCGGGTTGAACCAAAACCATACAATTTGTTCTATGCCAAATTCAGGTTTGAAACAAAATATCATCATAAAAGGATGAAGAAAAATAAATGTGGAAGTCTGTAAAATAAGGAGAGCTGCCTATATTGTATAGGTGTTTTAGAGTCCAAAAGCAGGTGTAGCAAATGTGGTTTTTCAGGTTTTGGTTGAGGGTTAAAATTACTAAAACCCAAAAATGCTCTGCTCCTTTCCCTAATTGAAGATAAGCTTAAAAATCAACCAGAAACTACAGAATCCAATTTCACTTTCCATTTACACAAACTTGCAGAAGTTTGAAAAAATATCAGGGAGCCAATAATCAATTTGTATTTTTGAAAACTTGCCCAAGTTGATTTCAAAATTAAAACCATAACAATCCTTAGGATCCTTGCCTAGACAAACCAATTAAACCAGAAAAAGTCTAGAGTCTAAATCTAGATCTTGAATCCTACATGAGGGAAATAACAGAGACATTTAAGTTTGAGAATCAGAGAAAGAAATAAAGATAAAACCAAAAACATAACAAAAAAAAAAAAAAAAAACAAGAAGAAGAATAAGAAGAAATGCACAGTAAATTAGTAATATGCTGCATCATGCAAGTCTAGGGTAGAAGATGTTACCCCACTGTTCACGTATATCCAGTCAAACCATGCACAATAACACATAAGACAAAAATGGCATCAGGGTCGTACAAAATGTTAGATAGTCAAATTGGAAAACAAGCTGATTCTGAAATTCATAATAACCTCATGTGCCCAAAACAGTCCCTTTCCACCATGGCAAAGTGAGGAAGAGCTGCAACTTAAGGATGGCCAATACTTTTCAAGCATTCCCATCAATGATGTGATCTGCAAGGTAATAGGAGAAGGTGGATGCTCATGAATGGATGCACATTATTCATGATGAAATATAGAGGTTTTCTAAGCCCACACACATGCAGTGTTCCAAATATCAATGATATTATTGATAATATTCACTGATATTATCAGTATCACCAGCCCGACGATACCGAAACCACCGGAAACTGAGATATTTCCTGGTATTGGCGAAAATATTGCTGATACATTGCATAGTGTTGATGAAGGGAAAATATTGCTGATACATTGCATAGTGTTGATGAAGGGAAAATATCACCATGTGCGCTTTACTATAAATTCCTGGTGTCGATGATATAGGCGATATTATCGCCAACACCAATTCTTGTCCAGAGAACTTGTGATATTGATGTAAATTTAAAAAAAAAAAAAAAAAAAAAAAAAAAACCTAAAAAGCAGAAAATACAATAATTTTTTAGATTTTTTTTGGAGAAACCAGTTCGGAATTGGATTTCGACCATTACTAATGCAGGGGCATTTTCGCATCGGGCTAGAGTGGGGTGGCCTGTGGGATGCGGGGGCACACTCAAGGTGGGCAACCCGCAGAACCCATGTGATTTGGGGCCCATGAGGGGGTTTTGGCCGAGGACCTAACCCATGGATGTGGGGCCTGGGCTATAAGATAAAGGGATTGATTCGCCACGCTCTATCAATTCGAGATTTTTTTAAGTTTCAGCTTTTAAAGCAAGTGGTTAGTTGTCCTGCATCAAAGTGGTATCAGAGAAGGAAGTTTGGTATTCAAGACTCCTCATTAGGGATGATTAATGCAAGGGCATTTTCACACCGGGCTTGAGTGGGGTGACCTGTGAGATGCGGGGGCACACTCGAGGTGGGCGGCCCATAGAACCCATGTTATTTGGGGCCCACGAGGGGGGTTCGGCCAGGACCTAACCCATGAATGCGGGGCCTGGGCTATGAGATAAAGGGATTGATTCTCCACACTCTATCAATTCGAGCTTTTAGAGCAAGTGGTTAGTTGTCCTGCATCAATTACCCATCTCATTTATTTGGGAAGAAGGTTTGATTTGGGGGAGATTAGAGCAAGGAGAGGGATAGTAGGCTAGATATAAAAAGATGAGATTTTTCGTAAAAGAGCTATTTTTCTTAACAGTTGAGCTTCAATTTCAACCAAAATAAATGTCCATGCATGATTCTCATGCATTGACATGGATTTGAGTTGAAAATATAAAGATTTGGGAGTCAAAATTGGGAAAAATTGGAAGAAACCCATTTTCTCCCCTAAAATAAGTAATTGAGGACCAAACTTTAGTATGTTGATGATAGTAGGCCGATATTAAATCATATAATTTAATTTTTAGAATTTTTTAATTTTTTAGAATTTTGAAAATTAATTAAAAATATGTTTTATTTGGAAAATTAATTTCGAACTAATTTTCTTAGATATATGGTTTATTTTTCTTTTTCTTTTTTATTTATGGATGGATGTTGATGATTGATGGGGTCCACTTCTCGAGAAATATATTACATTTTTTAAGATCTTAAAAATATGATAGATAAAATAATTTTGAAATAGGTTTGCTCCCAACAGACACGAGTTCGATCCCCCGATGCACATGGTTTGCGGGTGATTGCCTGCATCCGCAGGGATTAGTCTCACCTTAAAAGGGGGCAGGGACACCTTATTGTCATTAAAAAAAATGAAATGAAAAAAAATAAAATTATTTATGGATGTATGGTTCTATAATGTATTTGTGGATGGGCACATTTTTTAGGGAGGGATACATGTATGTATCTATGTAATGTGTGCATCATGCATGTTTGTATGCATGCATAGATGATTGGATGAATGGATCATGTATGTCTGCATGCACTACTTATGTATGCATGGATGGATGGATGGATGTATAATTGTATGTATAGATGGATGGATGGATAGACATGTATGAATGTCTATATGTATGCATGGATGGGGTCCTTTAGTTTTTGGATGTCTTAGTTATTATTTGTTATCTACATTTATATGATATGAACTGGTTCTTTACGACAACACATGCTTTAATTCCCATTAAATGGAAACTTATTATGTATGCTTCTTTTTGCAATTTTTTAATTCCTAAATATATAAAATGTACCTTTTAGAATCTCCTGAAGTTTCACTAAAAATTTTCGTATTTTTCCCCATGTTTCCCTCAGTTAGCGATACATTTCTTGGCATCGGCGATATCGATACATGTTTCCATATCCTCGGTCCGGATATATGTAATGATACCAATACTATGAACACTGAACGCATGTATAACAAGGTTAGAATCCATGTGCATTGGTCCAGCTCATAGAAGAGTTTGTTGTTGACTTTTGACTCCCCAAAGCTTAAAAACTATAACTAGATAGTAACCAATGCCCATAGAGTCTCAGACAGGAAAGACAATCCCATCTCAAATGCCATATCTTCTACCCCAAGAAAAAGTGCCACGTGTCTACGTGGTTTGCTTTGTTGGATCCTAAACGTATAATACGATCACATTTCTGTACTTTCCTAAAATTTGGCCATCCAACTCATCAGGTGTGTGGCATGTCCCTTGAATGCAAAGGACTTGTTATCATCTAACGGTCCACCACATCGTGCACTTGTAGCCCATCTGATCAATGGACTGCCAGATTTTTTGGCAAAGGAACATTCCTATGGGGACCTTATCTTATAAACGGCCCAGGATGGGAAACTTGAAGATGGGGCTATGTAGCTAGCCAGCATTCTTCTTTTTCCAACTAGAATACAGTTAGATTTCCATATGTTGCAGCTTGCAACTAAGGATCGTTAGCATGTATCTCTCCAATGGGCCAAAATGTAGATGTGGTATAACGATTGGAACTGTCCATTCCCTATGTCTTACCTTAGGTCTACGGTGATCCAACAATCAAATTAAAAGATGATCATTGAAAATTTTCTTTTTAGAGGACCAAATTAAGAAATGCATGCATGCTAATACAATCATCCTCTCAGTGTAAGTTCCTCATTGTGGTCCATCTATTGTAGCTCCAAAACATGGATGGTTTTTATCATTAGACCATCTCTACATGTGGACCCCATTGGAGCAACAAGTGCATGTAATCTAAGCTCCAAAACAAATTAGGGTTAGGTGAACTTACCCAAGGATGAACTCAAAATCGTCGGAAAAACGATTTCAAAGCTGATTCTTCCTAGGAGTATCCAAGACCGTTCTTAAGTGCTCCTCGTGTTCTTCTCGAATCGCAGAATAAATCAGGATGTTATCGATAAAGACAATGACAAATCGGAACAAGAATGGCCGAAATACCCTGTTCATCAGATCCATGAACACAGCCGGTGCGTTCGTAAGGCCGAACGACATCACAAGGAACTCATAGTGACCAAAGCTAGTTCTGAAAGCGGTCTTCTGCACGTCCTCATTCTTAACGCGCAACTGGTGATACCCTGACTGCAGATCAACCTTCGAAAAGTACCATGCCCCTTTCAACTGATCAAATAGATCATCAATCCTAGGCAAAGGATACTTATTCTTCACAGTTATTTGATTCAACTTGCAATAATCAATACATAATCGCAAAGAACCATCTTTCTTCTTCACAAACAGGACAGGTGCTCCCCAAGGAGACACACTAGGCTTAATAAAATCCAAATTCAACAAGCCATCTATCTGCTTCCTCAATTCCTCCATTTCACTTGGAGGCATACGATAGGTGAGCAAAGAAATGGGCGCCACACCAGGCATGAGATCGATAATAAAGTCAATCTCACGCTGAGGAGGTAATCCAGGAATCGACTCAAACACATCTTCAAACTCCCGAACTACAGGCGTGCTTTCAAACGCCAATTCAGCCATACTTTCCAACAGAGAAGTATAATAACCAAGACGAAAAGGGTAACTAACCTGAGCTGGGAAAGTAACTGTCTCGCCCTCAGGTCCATGGATTGTCACCGACCTCGCTTCACAATCAATCTCTATTCGCATCCTCGTGAGTCAATCCATACCCATAATAACATCGTAATGGAAAAGAGGTGCAACAAAAAGATCAACAAGAATCGATCCACTCCCTAGATCAATCAAACAATCCATACAACGCTTGTTCATAGCAGAGGAGATCCCTGTAGCGGTAGTGAGCGTCACTCTTTGCATGGAAATAGTGCTCAAACTCAGACGCCTAACTGCCGCATACGATATAAGAGAGGTAGTGGACCATGTATCCACCAACATAGAAACGGGAATACCTTCAATGTGCGCTGTAACCTCGAAGGATCTCGGCACCAAGTCAGACATAGGCGCTTCAGCTGAGAGCGCGTGAACTCGAGCCTGCTGCTGACGATTCGGCGAAGGAACCATGGGCCGCTGAGGTGACCTGAAGCTAGGTACAGCAGGTCTGAACGAAGAGGTGGAGGTGATATAAACTGAGACATCGGACGGCTGATCCTCTGCGGTGGAGTAAAACCACTAGCCCACATACGCGAAAAGCAAAAACGATCAAAATGCCCCATCTTCCCATAATACGAACAACGAAGATCAGCTCGCACCTGCTAAGCGGGAGGCCCTGAACGCCTCGGAGGAGAATCTGCTCGCGGCCTCTTGCCGAGAAAAGGTGCACTCTGAAAGTCAGGTCGCGGCCTAGGAACCATAGGTGCTCGCATACGGGACGACCTGTCCCCGTCCTGCTCAGCTCGCAAGGACATGCTCACCAACTCCGCATAGGAAGAAATGCTAGCACAGCATATCTTCAATCGGATCTCAGGCCTCAATCCCTCAGAAAAGCGCCGCATCCTCATCGGTTGATCACCCAGAATCAAGGGAACATAGCGACCTAGCTCAATGAACCAGTTCTCATATTCCGTCACCGACATCCCTCCCTGGCGGAGGTGAAGGAACTCACTCTCCTACTCATGTCAGTACGTAACCGAGAAGTACTTCTCGTGGAAGCGTGCCTCAAACGCCTGCCACGACCACTCAAATCCTTCCTCAACAGTGCGGAGAACACTGTCCCACCAAAAACTGGCCTCCTTCTCAAACATGAAGGAGGCAAGCTCAACCTGCTCAACCTCAGAACAGTGCAGCGGTCTGAGCATTTTAGAGATGCGATCAATCCAGTACTCGGCCTCCTCGGGTTTACGAGAACCCGCAAATGTGGGAGGTCGTAAGAGCTGGAATCGCTCAAAAGTGTCGCTCGCACTAGCGCTCCTAGATGAGTGCATAGGTGAAGCAGGTGGAGTCGCCCCCACCGACTGAGCAAAGATGCCAGCCATGGAAGATAGAAACCGCTGCTGCTACTGGTACTGCTGGTGCTGAATCTGCTGCTGCTGCATCAACAGTATCATCTACTCAAACCTATCAGAAGGCGGAGCAGACGAAGATGCACAGTTCGGCTCAGGAACCGAAGGCGTGACTGGAGGAGCCATAGGTGGAATCACAGGTGTCGGCCCAGCACTAGTATGAGACGGGCCCGACTGTGGATCCGTCTGACTATCGCTCAGGGGAGAAACCCCGACAAGCGACTCGATCAAAGAGAGACGGGCCGATGTCTTCGAACCCTTAGGAGGCATACCCTACATTCAACAAAGGATGCAACCTGTAAGATTCAACATCCACATAATCCACCCACACAGCAATCACAGCACAACTTCAACCATAAGCAACATGCATTCCATTTAACAAAATTTGCCGCAATACAAGTAGTGCAGCATTACATGAATCACGACAGGAAAGCATGTAAACTAAAACATCTAAAACTTCAAACCATAAACAACTACCAACAACAAAGCCAACAATGGCAACACAACAAAACAAAGCAAAGGACGACTACGACGACAACTACTCGTCGGAATCAGGAGATGGAGGCGGGGCACCCTTATCCTGCAAGCAACACAGGATAGACTTCAGAGTTCGAGTCACCTTCTTGAACTTATGCTTCAAAAGGCCTCGAAGATCCACAATATCCTGGCATAAAACAGCCCGCCCTTCCTCAAGCCGAGCAATACGGGCATCCCTGGCAGCTTGATCTGCGCTCTGCTCTGGTGCCACAGGAGGAGAACTCTAACTCGTATCCTGTGCCTCAACCTCTTCCTCGTCCTGCTCTGTTTCTTCTTCAATCTCAGCTCCACCTTCAGCATAACTCTCTTCATCATCGCTCTCTGTCTCATCCTCACTTTCTGAGGCTTGTCGACGAGGAACAATTTTCATCTGCTTAAGGGTCGTCAGATTAATGTGGCGAACAGATACCGGCTTTTCTGCCCCAAGCCTATAGCCAAACTCATGTGCAAGCTTACAGATAAGTCGGCCAAATGGGAGCGATTCGGTCCTCCTAGTCGAATGAGCGGTGAGAATGATCTGACGCAAGATGTACGTCGGCACACATAGCTTCACTCCTTGCCCCACCTGATACAGAAAATCTACCATCAGGCGCGTACACTCGCTGCGGTTGCTCCACCTTGGATATACATTGAACGTACACATGTGGTGAAGCAAGCGGAAGTCGTCCGTCATGTTGGTAGCTAGAAGACTTCTATTAGGCTGCCATTCGACCAGACGACCACACAAGAGCCGGGTGCGACGATCCCTCTCGCGCATACTGTTCAAATTCTTCTCACTAGCATGCACCTCACCAAGTGGCACATTCAGGAGTCGAGATATCAAAGCGACGTTGACCGTGGCCTCCCGACCGCTTCCACAAGGAATCTTGAATTGCAGAGGCTCCAGCGAATGATCACGAATATTGGCATAAAAAACTCGAACAGTGCTTGCATTGGCGCGATATTCGCCCCCAAACAAGGGACACTAACAAGCCTCTTCTAGACGCTCCAGCAACAGAAACTCGCCATACAGCCGCAGATCAGCATGAGCCTCAAAAAGGACCCTACGGCCTTCATAGACTCCATGAGATAACTCCGCCAACAAGGTTCTTCCAATGGGAGCTCGAGGATCAAGGCCCCGCTTGGTCTGAAATTCACGGGTGGCAGTCGTGCTCGCGGCGGCACCTTTCGGCCTCCGTGCACGAGTTGGGCGGCTAGGCCCGGCTTCATCCACGGGCGCTCTCTTCTTCCCCATCAAAGAAAGAAGAGTAGAGATGGAAAAGATGGCCGTGATAAACTCAAAGAGGGCAATGGGAAATGAGAGAAATGGGAGAAATGGGAAGGATGGTGAAGCTTCCACACACTTGAGATCCCAAAGAGGGATTTGAGAGCCCAAATGAGAAGAAAAGAGAGTGAAATCAGCAATGGGGGTGAGGTTTTGAGATGGGTTGATGGGGTGAGCACGAAAAATGGAAGAAGGAGATTGGGGAGAGATTTGGTGGAGTTTTGAGAGAAACTTGGAGAAAAGGAGAGCTTGGGAGGGTCTTTTGTGAAGGAAGTAGGGCTTAGGAAGGGTTTTAATCAGCAAACCGTGGAGGGGTGGGCCACACTCGGCCACAAACTCGTCGGCCCGAGCTCTGATACCAACTTGTAACGCCTTGAAATTCGGGGGTCGAGCATAACCCAGCTCCCGAGTTTCAAAACATCACTTATGCAACATATTGAATGATGGATTTATGTTGTCTGTATGATTGCATAAAACATGGAATAGATTTAGCCAAACTGCAAACATAATTCAGGGATAAGTGAAGAACGCAAGCGGAAGACTTAAAGAAATATATGTGTACATGTGCGAATCCCTGAAATACATATACATACCAGGTCATACTTACAAGTGTTACTATCAAAATTACAAATATCAAATGACATCATCTAATCCCAAAAAGAAGTCCCAGAATCCCACGCATCAGGACATGGCTCGCTAGAACCCGCCTGAAAACTGCATGAAAGAAAATGCAGCCTCATCATCCTCAAACTCCGGTTCTGCCTCAGAGGTCGCATCAACATCTGCAACTAAGACAGTCTGGTGGGTGTTTAAACACCGTCCTAGAACGTGGGAGTGAGTGATCAACTCAGTGGAACAATAAAGCAAAGGTTAACATGTTATCAATTCAATCAAGCAGTAATGATAAAGCAGAACAATCAAACATGTCCTAAGTACTCTTGTTAGTGCAAGGACGTATGTAGAATGATGCGTGCCCTCGCGCGTACACCCTCAGCGTCTTCATCTTACGTTACGCATGACATCGCCTCAAAGTGCGCCACCTCTTCCAGGCACATGCAAATGCGGCGCATGAACATGATTTCCAAGTTGTTATTAGTCCTTTTCATACAGCAGGATTGGGAAGCTAAGGTACCTTCCTCATATCAATTGTCCAAACAGTGATCCATTCTAGGGCCGTCAGTCCTAGACAATCTCATAAGATCATATGGTTTAGGTCGCTGCAAAGGGCTCGTCACCAATCAATGCATGCCTATCATACCTTCGTTACTACACTACGGCTCGTCACCTCAATGCGGTATCCAGGTATGCTCAAGGTCACTACAAAAGGCTCGTCATCAATCAATGTAGGCCGACAGCACGAACTTACACTTTGGAATCGTTTTTCCGGCGATTCTGAGTTCATCCTTGGGTAAGTTCACCTAACCCTAATCTGTTTTGGAGCTTAGAATAGTATGTGTGTTGTAGCTCATTTCTATTCTTGCCTTAGGTTGTTCTGTCGCCGTTGACGAAGACATATCGTCTAAATCAGTTCGGTGTTCTATTTCTGGTTTAAGGTGCGGACTTTAATCGTATAGGTTATGGTTTTCAAGGCTTTCAATGCCAGCTAATGGTTTATTCTTGTTATGGATGAGATTTCACATGCCAAATGCTATGTTTATTATGCGTTCCTAATATGCATGTGCTGTATTGAGATTTGTGTATTCTATGTATATGTATAAATTACCGTATACGTATAAAATATGAACATGTGATTGTCATGATTATCTGTCGTGTATTTGTGCTAGATGTATGTGTGACAACTCCTTGGTAAAAGGATTTGTCCGAATGCGTGTATTTCAACATACGTCATGTATGTTGAATTATGTATTCTAAGTGTTTGTAGAAATGTCTACATGATCTACTTGGTGTGTATGATTTCCTACATGCAAGTCATATTCTTTGTTGTTAACTTTAAGCATTACTTATGTGAAAATCCATGTTGAGTTGATATTCTTCAAATGCTCATATTCTACATGATTTGAGTTGTTGTTCCATTACTGTTCTAAATTCTATATGAATATCTACTGTAGTGGAATGTGTTTGGGACTATGGATTAGTCCAGGAAATCGGTAGTCGGCCTTGAGTTCGTGGCTGAGATTGCTTTCACTACGAAGGACGTGATTTGACGAACCCGAGTCATATTAGAGTTGACGGCAGTGGTTTGGCCACCCGGAGTGTTTGCGCACTCTATGTCGTTCAACCCAACGTGCGCTCGTGCTAGTCGAGTTCGTCAAGTAACCCGATTCTCCGATGTATGTTCACCATGTATGGACGTTATTGCTTGAATCTAAGGTACCAAACTTACCATTGCAAATCATGTTAACCATTGTACCTTGATCCGCTAAGACTCATGAGCCGGACATGGTGGTATGGGACACCGTGGTCGAGTTGTCGGCCTACGCTGGGGTGACGAGCCTCCCCGTAGTGACCAGTGAGCAACCAAACTCGTGAGCCGATTATGGTGGTATGGGACACTATATTCGTGCTGTCGGCCTACATTGATTGGTGACGAGCCCTTTGTAGTGACCTCGAGCATACCTGGATACCGCATTGAGGTGACGAGCCTTAGTGTAGTAACGAAGGTATGATAGGCATGCATTGATTGGTGACGAGCCCTTTGCAGCGACCTAAACCATATGATCGTATGAGATTGTCTAGGACTGACGGCCCTAGAATGGATCACTGTTTGGACAATTGATATGAGGAAGGTACCTTAGCTTCCCAATCCTGCTGTATGAAAAGGACTAATAACAACTTGGAAATCATGTTCATGCACCACATTTGCATGTGCCTGGAAGAGGTGGCGCACTTTGAGGCGATGTCATGCGTAACGTAAGATGAAGACGCTGAGGGTGTACGCGCGAGGGCACGCATCATTCTACATACACCCTTGCACTAACAAGAGTACTTAGGACATGTTTGATTGTTCTGCTTTATCATTACTGCTTGATTGAATTGTAACATGTTAACCTTTGCTTTATTGTTCCACTGAGTTGATCACTCACTCCCACGTTCTGGGACGGTGTTTAAACACCCACCAGACTCTGTCTTAGTTGCAGATGTTGATGCGACCTCTGAGGCAGAGCCGGAGTTTGAGGATGATGAGGCTGCATTTTCTTTCATGCAGTTTTCAGGCGGGTTCTAGCGAGCCATGTCCTGATGCGTGGGATTCTGGGACTTCTTTTTGGGATTAGATGATGTCATTTGATATTTATAATTTTGATAGTAACACTTGTAAGTATGACCTGGTATGTATATGTATTTCAGGGATTCGCACATATACACATATTTCTTTAAGTCTTCCGCTTGCGTTCTTCACTTATCCCTGAATTATGTTTGCAGTTTGGCTAAATCTATTCCATGTTTTATGCAATCATACAGACAACATAAATCCATCATTCAATATGTTGCATAAGTGATGTTTTGAAACTCGGGAGCTGGGTTATGCTCGACCCCCGAATTTCAGGGCGTTACAAGTTGGTATCAGAGCTCGGGCCAACGAGTTTGTGGCCTAGTGTAGCCCACCCCTCCACGGTTTGCTGATTAAAACCCTTCCTAAGCCCTACTTCCTTCACAAAAGACCCTCCCAAGCTCTCCTTTTCTCCAAGTTTCTCTCAAAACTCCACCAAATCTCTCCCCAATCTCCTTCTTCTTCCATTTTTCGTGCTCACCCCATCAACCCATCTCAAAACCTCACCCCCATTGCTGATTTCACTCTATTTTCTTCTCATTTGGGCTCTCAAATCCCTCTTTGGGATCTCAAGTGTGTGGAAGCTTCACCATCCTTCCCATTTCTCCCATCTCTCATTTCCTATGGCCCTCTTTGAGTTTATCACGGCCATCTTTTCCATCTCTACTCTTCTTTCTTTGATGGGGAAGAAGAGAGCGCCCGTGGATGAAGCCGAGCCTAGCCGCCCAACCCGTGCACGGAGGCCGAGAGGTGCCGCCGCGAGCACGACCGCCACCCGTGAATTTAGACCAAGCGGGACCTTGATCCTCGAGCTCCCATTGGAAGAACCTTGTTGGTGGAGTTATCTCATGGAGTCTATAAAGGCCGTAGGGTCCTTTTTGAGGCTCATGTTGATCCGCGGCTATATGGCGAGTTTCTGTTGCTGGAGCGTCTAGAAGAGGCTGGTTGGTGTCCCTTGTTTGGGGGCGAATATCGCGCCAATGCAAGCACTGTTCAAGCT
This sequence comes from Magnolia sinica, assembly GCF_029962835.1. Classification (NCBI taxonomy): domain Eukaryota; kingdom Viridiplantae; phylum Streptophyta; class Magnoliopsida; order Magnoliales; family Magnoliaceae; genus Magnolia; species Magnolia sinica. The sequence continues at coordinate 90,776,443 of NC_080575.1, forward strand.
TTTAATGCCAATATTCGTGATCCTTCGCTGGAGCCTCTGCAATTCAAGATTCCTTGTGGAAGCGGTCAGGAGGCTACGGTCAACGTCACTTTGATATCCCGACTCCTGAATGTGCCACTTGATGAGGTGCATGCTAGTGAGAAGAATTTGAACAGTATGCGCAAGCACTGTTCAAGCTTTTAATGCCAATATTCGTGATCCTTCGCTGGAGCCTCTGCAATTCAAGATTCCTTGTGGAAGCGGTCAGGAGGCTACGGTCAACGTCGCTTTGATATCCCGACTCCTGAATGTGCCATTTGGTGAGGTGCATGCTAGTGAGAAGAATTTGAACAGTATACGCGAGAGGGATCGTCGCACCCGGCTCTTGTGTGGTCGTTTGGTCGAATGGCAACCTAATAGAAGTCTTCTAGCTACCAACATGACGGACGACTTCCGCTTGCTTCACCACATGTGTACGTTCAATGTATATCCACGGTGGAGCAACCGCAGCGAGTGTACGCTCCTGATGGTAGATTTTCTGTATCAGGTGGGGCAAGGAGCGAAGCTATGTGTGCCGACGTACATCTTGCGTCAAATCATTCTCACCGCTCGTTCGACTAGGAGGACCGAATCGCTCCCATTTGGCCGACTTATCTGTAAGCTTGCACATGAGTTTGGCTATAGGCTTGGGGCAGAAAAGCCGGTACCTGTTCGCCACATTAATCTGACGACCCTTAAGCAGATGAAAATTGTTCCTCGTCGACAAGCCTCAGAAAGTGAGGATGAGACAGAGAGCGATGATGAAGAGAGTTATGCTGAAGGTGGAGCTGAGATTGAAGAAGAAACAGAGCAGGACGAGGAAGAGGTTGAGGCACAGGATACGAGTTAGAGTTCTCCTCCTGTGGCACCAAAGCAGAGCGCAGATCAAGCTGCCAGGGATGCCCGTATTGCTCGGCTTGAGGAAGGGCAGGCTGTTTTACGCCAGGATATTGTGGATCTTCGAGGCCTTTTGAAGCATAAGTTCAAGAAGGTGACTCGAACTCTGAAGTCTATCCTGTGTTGCTTGCAGGATAAGGGTGCCCCGCCTCCATCTCCTGATTCCGACGAGTAGTTGTCGTCGTAGTCGTCCTTTGCTTTGTTTTGTTGTGTTGCCATTGTTGGCTTTGTTGTTGGTAGTTGTTTATGGTTTGAAGTTTTAGATGTTTTAGTTTACATGCTTTCCTGTCGTGATTCATGTAATGCTGCACTACTTGTATTGCGTCAAATTTTGTTAAATGGAATGCATGTTGCTTATGGTTGAAGTTGTGCTGTGATTGCTGTGTGGGTGGATTATGTGGATGTTGAATCTTACAGGTTGCATGAATATAGTGTCCCATACCACCATAATCTTACAGGTATAACGATTGGAACTGTCCATTCCCTATGTCTTACCTTAGGTCTACGGTGATCCAACAATCAAATTAAAAGATGATCATTGAAAATTTTATTTTTAGAGGACCAAATTAAGAAATGCATGCAAACTAATACAATCATCCTCTCAGTGTTAGTTCCTCATTGGGGTCCATCTATTGTAGCTCCAAAACATGGATGGTTTTTATCATTAGACCATCTCTACATGTGGACCCCATTGGAGCAACAAGTGCATGTAATCTACAATATCATTATCAACACAAGCGAAAATAACTCATTATCTGTAGTTCACCACCATTAAATAAATGGTGAGGACTCTTCAACCTTAACCAGGGTGTAGTTGTAGGGCTATCCAGCCTGTCCAAATTGCTGAGAGAGAGTGGATGGATCATAACCAAAATAATCACAAGAAAAAGAAGGCATTGACTATCAGATTTTACCCTTAGAATCTGAGCACTCACAAGTTTACTTTTAACCATCCATTTGATAGCCAGCAATTGGATGATTAGGATTTCTTGATCAGTGTGAGTTTAGAGATATACTCCATCCACAGTGTGCAGCTCAATTTGGGTTGTCCGGATAGCCGTACATGAGCGCCACATGTCGCAAGAATGAGTCATCACCATATTTTCAAATTAACAGTGAATTATCACAGGCTTGTAGACATTGGACAATGGAGGAGAATTAAAGGATGCTAATGCAAGGATTTGCACAAGGTACTTGGGTTTCCAATTATAACAAGCAGGATCCTTGGATCACCCATCCACATCATTACTCTGTTGCATTCCAACATGGATGGACCATGCGTGACAATTCTCCAAGACTAGATCCTACTCACCCATATTGCGCCTTTCTTTTTGTTAAGCTTGGCTGTTCACTTTTTAACAATCTATTTTTAGGCACCAAGTGTTATACTGGTCTGGTTGATGAGATTTATGGGCGTAGTACATCCATGGTAGTAAGCAACAAACCAATGATCCAGATTATTGAACCATGAGCCCATTAATTAGAACTTAAAACCCACGTAACTTGGGGAAAGCTTATAATCTGGGATCCTATAATTCCTCCTAGAAACATGGTATAGTTCTTTGAGGGGTTTGTCGCCCCACTAATTGGTTATAGCCTTGTAGGATAAGTTGGGATGATAGCTGGTCGATCTGAGTTCATGTTACGACAATCCAAACCATTATGTATAATGGGCCTCACCATGGATGGAGGATACCTAGTGTTCGAGTTGTCGGTTTCACTACAAGTTTCGCTGGACGGAGATAAAGATATAATATCGCTATGGCCGATAACCGAAAATGTCGGGAAAAAGGGAGAAGCATGGGAAAACAGTTGAATTTTTAAATGAAACTTTAGGACATGCCTAAATACATATATTTGTATATTTGATAATGAAAAAATTGCAAAAAGAGTGCATTAAATAATAAGTTTTCATTTAATGGGGCCCAAAAAGCATGCACTGGCATAAGAAATCACTCCAACAATAACCAAAATGAGTTTATATAATACAAATGCAACTAGCTTACAGTAATTAAGACATGTAAAAGTAAATAAATTAAAAAAGTACACCTTTCCAATCATATTTCATCCCCACATGGAGTGACGAGGTGGTTCGTAGGCATCATCTAGATCCCGTTGCAATTGGGAGTGGTACTGTTGCCCAATATGTTGGCAGTACTATTCCCAGGTCATCCTCTGCTCGTACTAATTGAGAAACTCCCTTGTGTACCTTTGATAGTCGTCCTCCCTGAACTATACGAGTACACGCCCAGACGTGGGTACTGTGTAGGGGTGCACATGGAACCAGTAGAACAGGTAGACCGTATCGAACCGACCAACCGCACAGTTTGGTCCAGTTCTGAAGTGCACCGGTTCCGATTCCAGTTCAGAAAACCAAAGAACTAATTAGTTCGGTTCGGTTCTCGATTTGGGGTCCTGTAAAACCGAACCAAACCATGAACCAAACCGTAGAACCGAACTTAAAACCAGACAGAGTTTACAATATATTTTAGTTGTCTATTTTATTAGTTTACAATATATTTTAGTTGTCTATTTGACTCATGATTTATTGTTTACAATGCGCCCTTTGATTGTTTCTGTCAATGTCTTTTTGCACACCTTACACAATATCTAGACCATTCATTAAATAGATCATAACACGAATGAACATGGGCTGGACTATTTTTAAAAAAGCATGCAATTGGGCTGGATTATAAAAAGCCCAGAACCGTAGAACCGAACCGGTTTTTACGGTCCGATTCCGGTTCGGTTCTATGGTGCAAACGGTTCAGTTCCGGTTCTGATTTTCCTGGAACGGTTCGGTTCTGGTTTCACCCCAAAACCAGACCAAACCGACCCGTGTGCACCCCGAGTACTGTGTGACATACATCAACGACATTTGTTGAGTAGGGTCCTAAGGGAACAAATCAAGTCCAACCCCGACTCCCTGATAGTATTGTTGTCAGTAATATGGGTGCCCGAAATATCCTCTTGTCAAAGGGTCATGACTCGAAGAACTATCTACCGATTGCCCGTATCTATGGGTAGACAAATGTGACTGAATGTTTGAGTTGTCGTGCCCATACCCATGATTTCCCCATGTGCATAAGGTAGGACGGAGGTGGAGCTCCCCTGGTCTGAATTGATGTCCATAGATGACAAGCTGCGTGCGAGAGCATCAGCTGCAGCGCATCCGGCTTTATTCTTCGAACGATGCTCGAAAATATATGTGGGCTCTGATGCTTTCACCCTGGATGGTGGACGAGATCCATAGTCATCGTCTCAAGTGGCATTGTCAAAGTATTGCTTCTTAGTGAACTGGCTAAAGGATCGCTGGCTCTGACATGTCATGTACCCCCCCCCCCCCCCCAACCAATGCCACCTCCGCCCCCACTAGTACCACCTACATTAGTGACAATGCCTCCATCCCCTCCCTCATCACTGCTATCGTCGTCGTCCCCATGACCAGTGTCGAGTGGGGGTTGAGTCTCATCATCATCACTTATTACCACTTAATGATGGGGAGGGGGGCGTGAAGATGCTTCATCACCCTCATCGGAACGTGCCAAACTCCTCACAAAGGATCAGAGAAGTATGTATCTGCCCTCTATTGGCTTACTATCTGATCAACATCGATACCAAGAAACGTTGCTCCCTCGACTACTTGTGGAGTAGGGCCTCCCTTCGCGTCATTTAAATCAACTTGTTTGACCCAATCATAAAGTGGGTTCTCAGCATCGTCACCTATCTGTGCCTCGGTACCTATAGACAACAGGTCGTGCGGTTCCAAATTTTCCTCCATGTCCCGGTCTGCCTGCAATAGCCTCTCTTAACTTCATAGTGTAATGGCAATAAACGAGCTTTTGCAACTTCTCATATGCCAGCCTGTTCCTCTTGCTAGTGTATATGAGTGACCATGTGCTCCAATTCCTCTCGTGCGATGAAGAGGATAAAGTTTGTGCGAGAACACGAACTGCTAATAACTGCAGTGCGGGCATGTCAACTCCGTACATCGCCCACCACTCACCTATATATCCATGAGGATCTCGTTTTAATTTGAAGTTTAAAGGAAAAATGTAATTACCTAATTATATTACCATACTCACACGGCAACATCGTTTCTGGCGATGCTTTTGCTAGTGCGGGTGAGAACATACCCCTAGCATCCCTAAACTGCAACAACTGTAAACATAGATTCACAAGTCATTATTTTTAATCACTCATATTTCTAGAGACTATAAGAAAGAAAATTTATTTTATCAATTACCATTAGCGAAATTTGTTCAAATTGCATTACCTGGTTACCGAATTCTACTTGCGTTGTCGATTATGGGAACAACCATTCGAACACCTCGTGGACAGCCATTATCAAATCATTATTCTCATGGAGCCAACGTTTGTGATGGAATTTGGGATTCATGTATTATGTTGAAACCCAAATATTATTTACTCAGTTGCATTAACATGCAAATAAAAGTGATGCTTAAAGTGTAAGTGCAAGTGCTAAAAATACAGGTAAACGTAACAAACTTACCAGCTTGGTGGAGTGGATGCTCGAGGGTCTTGGTCCATCGTTCATCGATGATATTGATCACCCACTGATGCGAATTGGGGATTGCAGTCATTATCCTCTCTCTCATAATTCTCATAAGCTCGTACATTGACCCCATCGAAGGCCACATCTCATTTCTACGGCTCGTAGGACCTTATAAATCAGATGCAGGATGGAAACAATGGTGTGAACTTTATCCTAGAAGGAATCGGAAAGCACCATTTTCGAAACCTTCTTTGCACCCTTAGTCTTCCTTTGATTCCACTCTAAGTATTTCTCAGATCTGAACAAATTCTAATACCTACACGGTGCCTGTATAAGCTGTCGAGTGTGATAAAGTCCGTGGAGCACCGTGTCGTTCCTGGTCTAACGATGTCCCATCCACAACACTCACGCATTCAGCCAACAACCATGAGTGATTATATATAAAGTTCGTCATTCTCCTCGCATCCTCGATGGTCTTCTTGACAGAATCCCTCTGGCCTATCCCCTCGAGCATTAAATCAATGCAGTGTGTCGCACATGGGGTCCAATAGAGATTGTACCTCCTCATCAATTTATTCATCACCTGAACAAACGCACTGCCATTGTCCGTCACCACTTCGACGACTTTCTCGGACCCAACATCTTTAATCACTTCTTTTAGGAGGTCATATATGTATTTGTGATCTTTTATTTTGGCCTATGCATCAATAAATTTGAGGAAAACGGGCTGCCCTCTACAGTACACCGTGAAATTGATAATGGACAATTTCGTGGGTCCCGTCCACCCATCACATACAATCGTCACTCCGCACTGCTTCCGGTTCAGCTTGAGTTCTCCTACCCAAGCCTGCATCTCCTCATACTCTTGATCGAGGTAGACCCCAAGAATCTCCTATGGTGTCGGAGGCTTCATGCAGAGCACGGTACGTTGCACCTCAATCATATTTTTGAAGTGAGGATTGGCTGCTGCATTTGCTGGTATATGGCTCGAGATGAACCACCTAGATATAGCGCCTCCCACTTTCTCCCTAAGCCCTTTGTTCCACATATTTTTTAATCTCTTTTGATTAACACTTGCAATGGGTGCATCTATGACACGAGCGTTTTGTGTGCGTTGTAGGCCATGCCCGCCAGAACCACTACCACCCATACTGCCTCCCTCAAACCATCTGCTGCTCCCACCAGCCTCATGTCAGGACTTCTCAGACAACAGCCTACTCTCATCAAGTCGTCTCCTTTGCTCCCCCTCCCACCCCGATGCCTGAGACTCACGAATCACTTATTTGAACTCCCTCCTATCCTGTGTCGCAACACAGTCATCGGGATATGTGATCCCCTCGTCGTCGTCGTCATCTTGCTCGTTGATAGCACCTAGGCCCCGTCAAGTACCACGTAGCCAATCCTTCTGCTGTTGTTTGTGTGACTTTGCTTCAGCCAACACTCTTCTCATCTCCTCTCTCACTGGCTTTGTTACACTTGGGTAGCCTTTCACATTCTTGCACCCCTGCCAAATGCTCCTTCAACCTAGACACTCCCCAACTCTGTATCACTTGTCCAAAGTAGTTGCATATGGCTCCATATTTATTCCCCTCCACTGGCCGTCCATATTTCCACCCAATGTCTCTTGCTCCTTTTTCCCGATCCAGACGACATTTTGCTCCCGATTGATACTACATACAAATACAACGAAACAAATTGCATATGACTCCATAATGAAGGATGGATCGGATCGTCAAAATATTTTGCTCCTGATTGACCAATCCATTTAATCTCCAAAATGAAGGATGAATCGAATCGCTAAAATATTTTTGCATGTGGGACCAGTTTGGCAATGCATGATAGTAATCCTAAATCTCCAAACAAAATGAAGCATATACAAAATTCAGGTGGACCACACCACTTGATATTTATTTTGTATCAGGTGGACCACACCAAAAAATTTACGTGGACCACACCATAAAATTCAAGTGCGAGCAGCAGATGGTTTGAGGGAGACAGTATGGGTGGTAGTGGTTCTGGCGAGCATGGCCTACAACGCACACAAAATGCTCGTGTCATAGATGCACCCATTGCATGTATTACTTAAAAGAGATTAAAAAATGTGGAACAAGGGGCTTAGGGAGAAAGTGGAGGGCGCTATATCTAGGTGGTTCATCTCGAGCCATATACCAGCAAATGCAGCAGTCAGTTCTCACTTCAAAAATATGATTGAGGTGCAGCGTGCCGTGCTCGGCATGAAGCCTCCGACACCATAGGAGATTCTCGGGGTCTACCTCGATCAGGAGTATGAGGAGATGCAGGCTTGGGGAAGAGGACTCAAGCTGAACCGGAAGCAGTACGGAGTGACGATAGTATGTGATGGGTGGACGGGACCCATGAAATTGTCCGTTATCAATTTCACGGTGTACTGTAGAGGGCAGCACGTTTTCCTCAAATCTATTGATGCATCAGCCAAAATAAAAGATCACAAATACATATATGACCTCCTAAAAGAAGTGATTAAAGATGTTGGGTCCGAGAATGTCGTCAAAGTTGTGACGGACAATGGCAGTGCGTTTGTTAAGGTGGGGAATAAATTGATGAGGAGGTACAATCTCTATTGGACCTCGTGTGCGGCATACTGCATTGATTTAATGCTCGAGGGGATAGGCCAGAGGGATTCTGTTAGGAAGACCATCGAGGATGCGAGGAGAATGACGAACTTTATATATAATCACTCATGGTTTGGCTGAATGCGTGAGTGTTGTGGATGGGACATCGTTAGACCAGGTGCGACATGGTTCTCCACGAACTTTATCACACTCGACGGCTTATACAGGCACCATGTGGGTATTAGAATTTGTTCAGATCCGAGAAATACATAGAGTGGAATCAAAGGAAGACTGAGGGTGCAAAGAAGGTTTTGAAAATGGTGCTTTCCGATTCCTTTTAGGATAGAGTTCACACCGTTGTTTCCATCCTGCATCCAATTTATAAGGTCCTACGAGCCGTAGAAATGAGATGTGGCCTTCGATGGGGTCAATGTACGAGCTTATGAGAATTATGAGAGAGAGGATAAAGACTGCAATCCCCAATTCGCATCAGTGGGTGATCGATATCATCGATGAACGATGGACCAAGACCCTCGAGCATCCACTCCACCAAGTTGGTAAGTTTGTTACGTTTACCTGTATTTTTAGCACTTGCACTTGCACTTTAAGCATTACTTCTATTTGCATGTTAATGCAACTGAGTAAATAATATTTGGGTTTCAACATAATACCTGAATCCCAAATTCTATCACAAACGTTGGCTCCATGAGAATAATGATTTAACGATGGCTGTCCACGAGGTGTTCAAACGGTTGTTCCCATAATCGACAACGCAAGTAGAATTCGGTAACCAAGTAATGCAATTTGAGCAGATTTCGCTAATGGTAATTGATAAAATAAATTTTCTTTCTTATAGTCTCTAGAAATGTGGGTGATTAAAAATAATGACCTGTGAATCTGTGTTTACAGTTGTTGCAGTTTAGGGATTCTAGGGGTACGTTCTCACCCGCACTAGCAAAAGCATCGCCAGAAACGATATTGTCATGTATGGTAATATAATTAGGTAACTGCATTTTCCCTTTGAACTTCAAATTAAAACAAGATCCTCATGGATATATGGGTGAGTGGTGGGTGATGTACGCAGTTGACACGCCCGCACTACAGTTATTGGCAGTTCGTGTTCTCGCACAAACTTTATCCTCTTCACCGCACGAGAGGAATTGGAGCACATGGTCACTCATATACACCAGCAAGAGGAACAGGCTGGCATATGAGAAGTTGCAGAAGCTCGTTTACTACCACTACAATATGAAGTTAAGAGAGGCAATTGCGGGCAGACCGAGACATGGAGGAAAATCTGGAACCGCACGACCTGTTGTCTATAGGTACCAAGACACAAATAGGTGACGATGCTAAGGGCCCACTTTATGATTGGGTCAAATAAGTTGATTTAAATGACGAGGATGAAGGCCCAGCTCCACAAGTAGCCGAGGGAGCAACGTTTCTTGGTATCGATGTCGATCAGATAGTAAGCCAACAGAGAGCAGATATATACTTCTCTGATCCTTTGTGAGGAGTTCGGCACGTTCCGATGAGGGTGATGAGGCATCTTCACGCCCCCCTCCCCATCATCAAGTCATAATAAGTGATGATGATGAGACTCAACCCCCACTCGACATTGGTCGTAGGGACGACAACGATAGCGGTGATGAGGGAGGGGATGGAGGCACCGGCATTAATGTAGGTGGTACTAGTGGGGGCGGAGGTGGCATTGGTAGGGGGGTACACGACATGTCAGAGCCAGCGATTCGATGGCCAGTTCACTGAGGAGCAATACTTTGACAATGCTACTTGAGACGATGACCATGGATCTCGTCCACCATCCAGGGTGAGAGTATCAGAGCCCACATATATTTTCGAGCGTCGTTCGAAGAATAAAGCCGGACGCATCGCAGCTGATGCTCTCGCACGCAGCTTGTCATCTATGGACATCAATTTAGAGCAGGGGAGCTCCACCTCCGTCCCACTTTATGCACATGGGGATATCATGGGTATGGGCACGGTAACTCAAACATTCAGTCACACTTGTCTACCTATAGATACGGGCAACCGACAGATAGTTCTTCGAGTCATGACCCTTTGACAGGAGGATATTCCAGGTACCCATATGACTGAGCAGGGGAGCTCCACCTCCGTCCCACTTTATGCACATGGGGATATCATGGGTATGGGCACGGTAACTCAAACATTCAGTCACACTTGTCTACCTATAGATACGGGCAACCGACAGATAGTTCTTCGAGCCATGACCCTTTGACAGGAGGATATTCCGGGTACCCATATGACTGGCAACAATATTATCAGGGAGTCGGGGTTGGACTTGATCTGTTCCCTTAGGACTCTGCTCAGCAAATGTCGTCGATGTATGTCACACTGTACACACGTCTAGGCGTGTACTTGTACAGTTCAGGGAGGACGACTATCAAAGGTACATAAGGGAGTTTCTCAATTGGTACGAGTAAAGGATGACCTGGGAACATTATTGCCAACATGTTGGGCAATAGCTGCCCAACTGCAACGGGATCCAGATGATGACTATAAGTCACCTCATCACTCCATGTGGGGATGAAATATGGCTGGAAAGGTGTACTTTTTTAATTCATTTACTTTTCCATATCTTAAATATTGTAAGATAGCTGCATTTGTATTATATAAACTCATTTTGGTAATTGTTGGAGTGATTTCTTACGCCAGCGCATGCTTTTTAGGCCCCATTAAATGAAAACTTATTATTTAATGCATTCTTTTTGCAATTTTTTCATTACTAAATATACAAATATGTGTATTTAGCCATGCCCTCAAGTTTTATTGAAAAATTCTACTATTTTCCCATGCTTCCTCCTTTTTCCCCACATTTTCGATTATCGGCGATAACGATATTATAACTTTATCTCCAACCAGCAAAACTTGTAGCGAAACCAACAACTTGAACATTGATCCCCTTTATCTTCATCTAGAACCTAAAAATCCCTTTCCCTCTAACCCTAAAATTCGAAATTTTCTCCCTAAAAATACATATCCCTGAAATTTCGCAGTCCTAACAGCACGTTCTGAGGCTGGGAGAAGTCGCCATTGGAGGATTTTTTGACAGAAAGTCTGAATTTTTTGGGGTTTGATTCTTAGTTTTTGAAGAACGGTTGTCAATTTGCAATCCAACGACTGTCGGGCATTGAAATCTTCTTCCTCAAACAGATCCGAGAGAAAAAAAATAGGAATTTTCTTCTCTCTCTTTTTTTCTTATCACCGAAAATGTCACCCTTTTATGGGAAGAAAATGGAGGTAGTTGGCTACAGTTCCCACCTGTGGTTGATGGGAACAGGGAATTATCGCCGATTTTTTAGGAAATGTCGAAAAAACAAAAATATCGGCGAAAAATCGGCGATATCCGGAAGAGCGATGAAAGAAGGGGTTATAGTTTTCGGTTACCCAACAATACCGATATTATTGGCAATAATTCAATAATACTGCCGATAATTTAAACATTTGAGGATACTTAAAACATAACTCTTAGATTGTAATATTTCAACCCTTTGATCGCTGAACTCTTTTCCTTTGAAAAAGGACCAACTCCTTAACTTTTGTTTCGTGGGCCATTGACCGACAGTTGGGATCTTCCAATCTTGAAGATTCCCAAGGCAGTTTCCATCCATCCTGAGTCCAACATATAAATGGTTTGGATCCTTGAAACATGACCAAATCATCCAGTGGCTGATGACCCAAGAGTATTTGACCTATTACCAAACTTAGAATGGTTACTGCACAAAGGTAGGTTAAGCTAAGAACTTTGGAGACCAGTCGCTAAGCGTCGTAGCTCCAAGCAAGTAGATAATCTCTTCATATCAGCCATAGCCGGTTCTATGGTTACCGAAGATGCAACTTGACCAACCAAACTTGAGACTTTTGAGTGAAGCTTCACTGATTGAGAACATCCCTAAAAGAATTGAACTAGTAAATCATTCTCTTAGTTGCTCCAGTACAGAAAGCGTTCACAGACTCTTAGCACTCCCACATAACCAAAAAACAAAGTGAAAGAGCAGTAGCATCGCCTGTCTTTCAAATCAAGAGAAATGGCTCATTTGGAAGAAAGATCGAGCGCGGCATGTAGAGCACATGTAATGCACAGTCAGGTGCTCACGCCAGTCTCCATGCATAGTGCATACGCACTTGCAGTGTTTGTGGTTGATGTTGGAGATATGGGACTTGAAGTGGCCTGTCTTTCCCATTTGGATTCCATGGTTCGCAGTCCCATTTGGATACTAACGTTTCGGAAGGTCAAAAGTCAACAAAAACACTTCATGAGCTGGACCAATGGTATAGCTGGGATGCTATGTTTTCTTTACATGCATGTGGCCTTAGCAAACCTCAAAACAATATCTAGTTGCAAATTACTCAAGCAAATAAAAAAATCAGCACCTTTTTTATATCAAAATCAGACCGGCTACAGCATGATGGCCAGCTTCCATCATTGTAATCAACCCAGAGTCCATCTGTTGCAAAAGGTTTATAAAATGAATTGAAACCAGGCACAATGCAATGTCAAACAACTCAAGATTCTGATCCTGAACAACTTCTAGAAGTACAGAATATTTCAATTGGCCTGATTGTCAATACATCAGCCAACACGGCAGCAATATAGCTAGAGTAGAGATTTTTCAAGATTTATCTTGAAAGGCCATTGAAATCAAAGTCCAAAATGCAGAAGACCTTTGTGATAAACACTACGTTATACTTACGGATTGTAAACTCGGTTCGAGGAAGTGAGCTGCATAAGTAGACAAAAATAGACTGGCTAAGTTCTCTTTCTGATAAAATGCAACTGGCAATGAACAATGCATATGGATGGCGATGAACCATGCAGAGGAATACAAAGCACAAATTCCGTTTTTGGTTTCCAAGGGCTATCTATAAACATTTCCATCCAAATCAATTCAATGTATAGATACTAATACAGTAAATGGTGAGGAAAGCATAAGGGGGGTACACAAGTCAAGTGCCCGACCCAAGTTATAAGTTGATGACTGTCAACCCAAATCAAGTAATCATAAAGGGGCAGCAACAAATAAATAGGATTTAATGATTAGACAGGCAAAATCTGAAAATCTTGAAAATTTGTAACTTCATACAACAGCAGAAATAATTGGTAATACAAAGTACACGATCACTCTAAGATAGGCTGCTAAGAAGAAGAAGAAAGAAGAAGGAAACAAAAAGAAAAAAAGAAGAAGAAGAAGAAGAAGAAGATGATGATGATGATGATGATGATGATGAATAGACTTCTAAAACAAAGAATCTCTACATTTAAACCATTATTCAGCAAAATGGGATGCAGAAAATGAAAACTACAACATCAAACACTAAAATCGGAGAGGACTGATCATCTACACATTTTCACAAGTATTTTCCTTAAAAATATATATGATATTTTAAGGACAAAAATGGAAAGAAAAAAAAAAAAGGCACACTGTACTTGGTAGAGGGAGGGAGGAGGGCCTCTACACAGCCAGATTGGTGGATAACCAAACTATCTGATCTTCTTTCTATGTAAAGATTAATATTTCATTAAGATTGCACCAGCAATGCATCAAGATAAAGGGAAATTGTTTCCAATACAAATGAAATATTGATCAGCTCCCCTTTTGACTAATGTATCTGCTATAGAATTGGCCTTTCTCCTACAATAAGCAACGAAATGTTTGGCACAGATGCAAAGTGATCTTCATCAAAAATAAAGGAGAGCTTCCAATGTTCAATGAATCCTATGGACCCAAGAGATGGCATTTAGAGTCTCCTTTTGCAATAATTGGACCAGACAGCTAAAATGTTAAATAGACTTCCTATCAGGCTGATTGCAATGAAGTCTTGAACCTCCTTGGGGTCCGATTTCTGACAGACCAGAGAGACAAATGTAGCATTCATGTCTCTGTAATCCGAGCTCTATCAACCAAGTCATCAAAGACCCCCCCGTAATGTCATCTTGAAGGATGCGACAACACTTCTGATAGAACAATATCATGAGCCTGTCTAGTCCCAGGGCCCTAGCACCTTGCAAACTGAAGATAGCCTTTTCCATCTCTTCTTTAGACAACTCCTCCAGCAGCATCACCTCTTCCAGGGAAGACTATTGAGCTGCAAGCCATCCAGGACCAGTGAGATAGGGAAATCCTCTGCATACAACAGTTTATGTACTCCACTATGTCTCAGCCGATATCATCCCTTTCAAAGAAAAGATCATTCCCGAACATGATAGAAGAAATCTGATTCTAGGACCATTTGGATCGTGATTTCTGTCTCCAATGAATCTCCTCTTTCTGAAGGGTATCCTCCATTTGGGTTTTCACTTCCATTTCTGTAGCATTTTTCCTCAGCAGAGAGCAGCCTATCTTCCCCTCTTTCACAGAGGTTGATTAATTCCTTTAGCAGTATATCTTTAGTATCCATGATGTCTTCGGAAGTTTCTCTGTTCCACTCTCTTATCTTGGTTTGAGGACCTTAAGTTTAGCACTGAATTTCTTCTTCGCTCTATCGACCACCATGAATTAATTCCACCAGGACTTGATCAAGGAAGCAAAATTTGGGAGTTTTAACCACGTCTTTTCGAATCGGAATGGCTTGGTGCCCTAGGACTCCATCTCGGAGGACAAATAGATAAGATTGGGGCCTCAAGTCACTGAATCTTAAAACCATGGCCTCCATGGCCGACCACACCACAATGTGTCTGAAGGCAATCACAACAATTTTATCCCAAAGCAAAAACTTGTGGCAAATGATACGAAAAACAACATATCTTCAAAATTAACCAATAACTCATTCATCTTATTTTCTACCATTTTCACCAAAATTTGATCTTATCTTAATTCTACCCAGTTCATGCTCTCAGTTAATTTTAAGGTAGATTTTCATCTTGTTCCAAAATATTTAGTGGCTGAAACTAATATTGATTTCATTTGTTCATTTACAATCTTAATCCTACAATTTGGGACCAATACATATATTGCCTGATTTATGATTTTTAGAGCTGGCATCAGAAGCCTACAGTAAATCTACCTTCTAGTTTGCTCATAGTTTGTTGGGTCGAATTACATGTACTTTGTTGGAGAATTCATACTAATTCATTTTAGCCATCTTTAATTTCCCTAATCATCAGTTGGTTTTCATTCATGATCTTCTATAAACCGGACCCCTCCAAGTCCAGAGTAGTCCAGAGTATCAGAAAACCAATCGTTCTCATCTACAAGAAAAACAAAATCTCTCTTCTTTTAACTAAGACGAATTAGTAACACACTGAGTACTCGATCTCAGTGAATTCTGAGTGCGAATATTCACTAAGTCTGCCAGAGAAAGTGACTGCGTGAGCTGAGTTCCCAGGTGGTCCCTTCGTAATTGCTGCACGTAGGACCAAAAAATTCTGGAAGCAATTCGTCAGTAACCTGCCGGCGATCTCAAATCACATAAGAGAGGAGGCGAATCACACTAATACGTGATTCTGATTAATTTTCTAATTTATTTTTCAGTATCCAAAAAAAAAAAATCGGAATTTTTTCCAACAAAAGCACAAAAGCGGGAGGAAAAAAACCTTTGGCAGCAACCGTTTTTAGGACAGCAATGGTGAGTTCTTTGACAGTAAGTACCAGGCCATTGAAGAGCTAAAAGGAAGTAATCGAACTCTCTCTGTTCTTCTCCAAATACCTCACTCGTAGAAAAGCAAAGGAAAGAAAAGAAGAGAGGGAGAAGAAGAGAGAGAAAGGATCTTGCTGCGAGAGGAGAAGTCATCTTTCTCTTCCCTCCCCTCAACGATCGACAGAGAGAGAGGGAAAAGTAGAAAAGCTGAGAAGAGCCTTGTCTTCAAGCACCAAATACAAACTCCCAGCTGACGTGGCATACGTGCGTTAGATCTGGAACGTTCAATAAACGTACCGTCTGGTGCCCGCGTCTAATCCTGATAATCAGGCCAGCCCTCCCTTCAGTTTCACATCCAGTACACCTTGAATGTAGACCGTTGGTTATATTCCTTTTTCGTTTTACTCCGATTTTTTGTGAATATGAGCCCTGAACGGATAAGGTTACTTTCTTGGATAGAAATAATTATAAACCTAAACGCTATCTTTGAGGGTAATTATTTTTTCGCTAGCAGGAAACTTTGGCGACGTAAAAGGATTTTTAAAGTTACTGACGGACGAAAATACCCCTCAGGATCACGGCTTCAGGTAAGACGGAGGCGAACAAGAGGATTATTTTGTAGCAGGTGAAAAAGTGAGGTTATTTTCGTCCGAAATAGGTTGTCTTTACAAACATAGGTCTACTTTGGTTATCTATGTTTGTGGTCTGTCGAGGCTGGTAAGGCAGATGAAAGGTAGTATCTACGGTAAAACTCGAGAGCATATTGCCAACGTTTTAGACCTCGGAAGCGGATTGCGTCATGCTCCATCTCAACCGAAACTGGTCCACGCAGGGGCTTTGTGGGGCCCAAAGTGATGTATGGGTTTTATCCACGCCGTCCATCCATTTTTTTCTAGACCATTTTAGGTTATCAGACCAAAACTTATGTAGATCCAAGCTAAAATGGACCACACCACAGGAAGCGGCAGTGATAATGGCATCCACTGTTGAAACCTTAACAGGGCTTATCGTTATGATTATTTTCCATCCAACCTGTTTATAAGGTCACTCAGACTTGGATGAAGTGAAAACATGAATATCAGCTCGATCAAAAACTTTCGTGACCCACAAGAATTTTTTAATGGCAGTCGTTCAGTGCCCACTTCCCACTGTATGACGCACTTGATATTTGGATTTGGCTCATTTTTGGGATTGTAACCTAAAATAATCTAGAAAAATGGATGAACGGCGTGGATAAAACCCACACATCACTGTGGCCCCACGGAGCTCCTCTCGGCCGATTCATCACAGGGGGAGGATGAGTTAGTACCGAACTCGCTACAGAAGTGACGTCACCCATTTCTGTGGGCTCCACCGTAATAAATGTGGTGTATCCACACCGTCCATCCATTTGGAGAAATCATTTTAGGGCACGAGAAAAAGAAGGCAGATCCAAAACTCTAAGTAGATCCCACCACAGAAAACCGTGGGTACATTGACGCTTACCGTTGAAGCCTATCTAGGCTCCACCTGAGAGTGTAAAACAAGAATACTCACCAGATCTGATCTTCACATCAGGTGGGCCCCACTGGGTAGATTTCATGGCTCAAAAATCAGGAAGAACTGATCATTAGGTGGTCACACGTTTACAGAAGTAGAATGAACGGTCAGGAAAAATTAACCGTTGGGCGCAATTCAACGTACACCTCTGGGCGACCAGATGAGCAGATCAACTGGAAGAGTTGGTGAATCGAGACTACTATACTTGCATGTCGCAATCCAACATGGTGGACCAGCGGACTACAAAAGCACTGTTGCACCTTCTTTTTGGCTTGGACGACTATTTTATACTCTGGCCGACTATGACTCTTGATACGCAGCACTTAGAAGTGGTACACGTGTCCAATGTTAACTAAAATCAGATTTTCTTTTTTAACGATCCTAACATTGGATTGGTAGACTCTTATTTGCACAAATAAGCATCAGATATTTTTCATTTTTAACCGTCCAATGGATGTCCACCAATCTGATATGGTAACTAAAATTTGGACGGTTGGATTTGTATTAATTGTATGCACGTAAGTAATTCCTAGGTAATTTCTAAATGCCTGTGTATCATCCATCACAGTCTGCCAGAGTATCAAAAATTCTCTCTACCGAAAAGGATATCAGGTTGGTCCCACGTGATATTATCGACTGCGGTGCAGAATCTTCTGAATTTGTGGCCGTTGAGAGGGCAATTATGGGGGAATATGAACAGGAAGAGCCTGTGGAATCGGAAGATGGTAGAGCTAGCTTTCAAGAGTACAAACGGCAGCTGATGAATCTATCGTGGCCGTCCATCTAGCTGCCCCGGATGAATTGTGTTTCCAAACAAAGAGGAAGCGGATTGGCTGCGGCAGGAAGCTAGGTGGGGCTACCGTGATGTTTGTGAGAAATACACCCATCCATCCTTTTTTGCCGGATCCAGTTAAGATATGGGCCACAAATAAGCCAGATCTAAAACTCAAGTGGGGCGCACGATAAGAAACGGTAATGATTGAACGTCCGACGTTTGACATTCGTGGGGCCACAAAAGTTTTCAGATCAGTCTAATATTTTTGGTTTTTAAGTGCATCCAAGGAAGAATGACCTTATTAAGGGTACAGATGGCAATTTAGAGTTGTACATGAGTTAAACCGAATCAAGCTTAACGCAGCTCGGCTCAACTCGGGCAGCAAGCTGCCCCCAGCTTGAACTCAGCTCGGCTTAGTCCTGGAGCCTATATTGGCAACTCCGCTCGACTCGGCTCGGCGAGGTCAACAGTCTGGGCCAGTTTGAGCCGAGTTCGAGTTCGAGTTTGAGTTTTTGAGCAAAGTCCAAGCTCAAGCTTCCGAGCTGAGTTCAAGTTTGTTACTTCGATTTGAGTTCGTTCTTTTTAGCGGAGTTCGAGTTTGATAAGTTGAGTTTAAGTCGAGTTTAAATTCGATATCAAATTTGAATTTAAAGTTGGACATAATACTAAAATATATAAAATACAATTATAATTCATTATAATTACATTCTTCACAAATTACAACTAATAATTTCCATAGGATGAGTGTCTTCCTGTTCCTGTCATATGATTATAAGCTCATATATCGTCGTCCGGTCCATCCGAACTACTATCTAATTTTCCGTATACATATTGGTTCATATCATCTGAATCAGAATGTGAAGAGAGGTTTTATTCATGCTCTTTTATTGTTTGAACTATATTTTTCAAATTTTCTTTATGTAAAGATTTGTACATAGTACCTTACGCTTTATAAAATTCATCGAAATGGGTGAGAAACTTGAATGTGTTACTCTTCTTCTTTTTGTTGCTCGTGCTCGATTCTGCTTTAGCATCAAGTTGTCTTTGGAGACGTCGCTGATGTCTATAAGCATCTTCCATACTACGTTTTAAAGCAAGTTTTAATTGATCTTATTCCAAAGCTTTTAACCTGACTTCCTTCTCTGTCACTTCCATATAAGTTTTCTGTGTACTAAAAAATTTGGATGGAGAGGAAGGTTTCCTATTCGAATATAAAATGGCCTGAAAAATAATTTGGACATACTTTGGGATATTAGAGCATGATTTTATGTCACCACCTCGACATGCCAAGTGTAATTGAAGCCGATTAGTTTTGTTCACAAACTTTACCTCACAGAAACCACACACAAATTTTATTCTTCCGGACCTTGGCGATTCGACTAGGGAACCATAGTCCCAAATATTAGTTGATGGGTCGAATGACAACATATCTACACTCATTTTAAATATATATATATATATATATATATATATATATATATATAGAGAGAGAGAGAGAGAGAGAGAGAGAGAGAGATAATGTTAAAGATTTATAAAGATAAATAGAAATTAGAAACAAATAACTTAATATAAGAATAAAATAAAAGCAATATGAATATATGAAAAACAAAAGCAAATCAATAATAATGAGTAAATAAATGTCATATTGCACCACTTTTAACTTAAATAATATTACATACCATTCAAGTTTCAATAAAAAAGAAAATAATTTATAACCGACTTCATGTATTTGTTGTTACGGGTACAGTCTCGTCCTGACTCTCGGTGTCTTCCTCTTCCTCATCATGAATCTTATCTCATCCTCATATCGGACGCAACCAATCTTGTTTACAAATTAATGTTTTAGCTGTTTTTGGTAAAAATGAGCTTCGATACTTACTCACAACCCTACTCCCCATGCTAAATGCGGATTTTGACGCCACTGTTCAAATTAGCATTGATAATATGTCCCGTGCTATCACAGATAAGTAAGACATATATTCATTTAGCACATCGTCATCGCTTATAAAAATATCTGTATCTCTAACTTCTTTAACATTTGTTATAGGTAAAGTAGTAACATACGAATTGTATAAATCTTCGAATGCTTGATGAACCTTTGAGGTCTCCATTACTACTCTTTCAACATAATAAATCTTCATAAAAATAAACTTGACCGAGCACATATTACAACGAAGATAAAAAATAACTGCTAAGGTCGTCAACAAATGACATTCGTCCCGGTATTTTTCAAACTTCACTTGTATGTTAATTGTCATATGTTGTATAAAATCTGGACCCCATACTGACATTTTTTTTTGTAAAGCATCTTTAATCTTCCAAAGAGGCAGAAGAAACAATATCGTAGTTGAATACTTATTTTCAAAAAAAATATTCGTGCAATTATAAAAAAATTTGAGAAAGTTTAAAACTTGTTTTGTTTTGGTCCAATCATCTACACTTAGCAACCAAGAACACGTTCTATCACACGCCGCATATTTAGAAAATGCGACCTCTAATTCCATTGTCGTATTTAACATTTCATAAGTCGAGTTATAACGTTTACATATATCTAACTTCAACATTTTTTGAGATGCTACATTCGAACGTTTGATAATGTTACTTCATATACTCAATATCGACGATGACCCCCTTATATATTTCACATTTCTCTTATGTTCTCTATAGTGTGTTTAATTATTTTCAGTCATTCTTGTATTATCGAGTTTAGAATATGAGCATAGCACATGACTTAAAAATATTTTGTAATCAAGTTTTTTTTTTCGGTTGCCTTAAACTAGTTATGTAAATATGAAATTACACTGTCATTTGTTGAAGCTTTATCTAAAGTTATTGCAAAAATTTTCTTCTCAATGCTCCAGTCTTGTAAACAACTGTAAAATGTAATCTAAAATAAGTAAACTAGTATTAGTAGGAAGGTGGTGGAAGTTCAAAATTCTTTTGCAGAGTTTTTATTATTTATCTACATAGTGTGTGATTAATGAAATGTATTATTTTCTTTGATTGGAAGTCGTCCGAAAATCTGACGTCAAACTCATTTTGGAGATCAATGACAAAACTTTTTTCAATTTCATCATCTCGTTTTTGTACATCTTTATGCACTCTCTCTGCATAGTGACCCGGGAGACCTTCTCAGTTCGAGGGTTAAAAAATTAATAAAAAGACATAAACACTTTGCTTTATATCATTCTAAAAGATTTTTCTTCAACGATCACTAATCTAGCATACCACTTTCTCAGCTTCTTTTTCTTAAATTTATGAGTGGAAACTATGCCTTGTGAGTCATTATCTTCTGACTTAATAAATTACAACAACTATTGGCTTAGTGGTAGGAGTTTTGGTCTCTTAGAGTAGTGTTGCTTATGTTTGTTTAAATGTGTTATTGATCCCCCTGGATTCTTACTGTATAGTGACTTGTAATGAATACACTTGATCTTCAACACACCATTAACCATGACTTCTTCAAAGTCATCTCACATTGCTGATCTTTTCTTTCCTCTAACTACAATTGAAGACGTCTCCCTCCATAATAAGAGGAGATGTGGCTGACGCACATACATCATGAGTTTTTGGGCTTCCTCACTAGTCAATCTATAAGACAAAGTTTTTGATAAGTTATAATCTTCACTATACCATTATATAGAATTATAGGATGTAATGCTTAACTAGCTCTAGACGGGCATATTTACCTAACTGTATAAATCAATAACACATTCAAGGTTAGATTGATTGTAATGCATTCATTTTTCAATTTAAATATCGCGCCAAAATTCCGGCAGCATCTCCCCTTATCTCTCCAGAATATATTAATCATGTATTTAATTCTCATGTCAAGCATCAACACAAATTGTGGACATTTGACGACGAAAATAAATACATGAAATATATCTATAGAGAAAAATGAGAGATGAAACCAGAACAGGCATATGCATTTAAATTAGAATAAATGAAGACATTACAATCAATTTGACCCCGAATTGTCAAAAAATGAGACAATTTGAGAATTTTTATGTCTCCAAGAACACATTGTATCTATGTCTAGTAACATATAAATCCTCAAATAGGTAACTGATTATCTATCCTTATTCCTTACAATTTATTTTTAAAAAAAAAAAATTCAACAAAAACAATCTTACAATCTAACTAAAAAAATAACTT
Source organism: Magnolia sinica (assembly GCF_029962835.1). Classification (NCBI taxonomy): domain Eukaryota; kingdom Viridiplantae; phylum Streptophyta; class Magnoliopsida; order Magnoliales; family Magnoliaceae; genus Magnolia; species Magnolia sinica. Next base: position 90,798,554 of record NC_080575.1, read on the forward strand.
AACAATTACAAATTGATACTTACATCTATTAAACAAAAATAATCTCACAAATTAACAAATTAAAAGTAATTTAATTAAAAAACAACTTAACAATTATAAATTAACAAATTAACACTTACATCTATCCAACAAACACAATCTCATAATTTAACAAATTAAAAATAATTTAACTAAAAAACAACTTAACAAATTAACAAATTAACACTTACATCTATCCAATAGAAACAATCTCACAATTTAACGAATAAAAAATAATTTAAATTAAAAATAACTTAACAATTACAAATTAACACTTACATCTATCCAACAAACACAATTTCACAATTTCACAAATTAAAAATAATTTAACTAAAAAACAACTTAACAATTTAAAAACAATCTAACAAATGAAAGCACTTTAACAAACTAACACTTACATCTATCCAATCATCCAACCATCCAACCTCCCAACTAAATCATCCATACCACATGATCCATCCATCTAACCATCCAACCAAATCATCCATACTACATGATACATCCATCCATCCATCCGTCCTCCCAACCATCCCATACATCCATCCATCAAATAAGCAATTAAGCATAATTTATATATTAATTATATCATATTACAAATTTATAACATATATTGTAAATATATATATTAATAATTTAATATTAATATATTATATATAAATCTATAATGTGTGTGTGTGTGCATGTATGTATTTATTATATATATACTGAGTCGGCCAAAGCCACCTGGCCAGTGGTCGGGTGGCGTCCTACCGTTCGAGTGGACCAGAGCCACCTAGCTAGTGGTCGGGTGGGGTCTGACGATCTGATTGGGCTACAACCACTAGGCCAATGGTCAGATGGGGTCCGATAATTGGACGAACGCTAATCGCTAGTCGCCACAACTCGACCAAAGGCAGTGTGAATGATAATTGATAAATGGATAAAGAGAGAGAGATGCGATGAGGAGAGGAGAATACCTATATCAGTTGTTGGCCGCCTGGTCAGATGCTGGAGAACGGATAGAGAGGAGAGGACTAAGGAGAGAGGGCATTAGTCGCTGGTCGAATGCTGGAGAATGATGAGAGATGAGAGGATCGGTCGGTTGGGGTCAGACGAACGCCTGGAGAGAGAGGAGAGGAGAGAGGGTAGTTGTCGGGCGGGGTCGGACGGACGCTTGGAGAGAGAGGAGAGGAGAGAGGGTAGCCGTCAAGTGGGGTCAGGATTTGAGCGCTGGAGGATTAGGGTTTTTTAAAACCTATTTGGGCAACCGAGTTTATATACCTGGTCAAATTTTCGATTTGAGCCAAACCGAGTCGTGTTCAAGCCCAAGACCGAGTTGAGTTGAGTCGAGCTCGGTCCAGATCGAAATCGAATTGAATTTTTTTGAGCATAATAAAATTGGCTCGACTCGGCTTGAATATAGTTTTGATCCGAATAGAGTCGAGCTTTTTTTAGTCGAGTCGATCAAGTTAACCGAGCTAGCTTGGTTTGTGTACAGCTCTAGATGACATATAAACATTATGGTGGACCTATGGAGATTTCAACATAGGCATTTCCCTAACAAATTTTTCCTATCGTGCGGCACACTTGAGTTTTCGATCTATCTCAATGGATTTCTCACAAACATCACGGTGGGCCCCACCTAACTTCCTGTCGTAGGCAATTCATGTCCAACCAAAAACTCATCAGGAAATATGTAGAAATGTGATGGACAATATTATATAATTAGTGTGATTTGTGAACCACGAGTCATTCATGACAGAGCTCACTAGATGGACGACCATGATCAATGCATGTCCCTACCACGAGTTCTGTGGAAAGACAGCTCTACCGTATCGGCTCCCATTATTTGAGAGGAAATGTAGTGTCTTATATGTGGCGCCCATGGTCCAACGATTAGATAGGTAGATCCGCCGGGACTCACCATGGATGTTTGATGCATAGGAGGGGTTTCTAGTTTGAAAGACGTCAACACTTTGACACAATTTCGATCATTGATCTGGACCATACACGTAGCAAATCATGGGGGCACAACGCTTTAATGTGGTAGTTGTATGATTTCAATCATACGCATTTGCACTCCCAGTTCACGGGTACCGACATGGCATACACATGCGAGATCCAAGGCACCAACATAGTGGGCCCCTCCTGCAAATTCATCGATCCAAAAATCAAGTTGAACAGCTCATCGAGTGGCTCACACGTTCACAAAACAAATGGGCCATTAAGAAATATAGACATGCATGCCCCACTGCATGAATGGCCAAGCCTACTTCTTTCTTAGGGCATCTTCATGGTCTCGCCTAATGAGATACTTGGATCTTTCGCATAGAGCTGCACACAAGTTGAACCGACTCAGTGGACTTGACTCATCCGACTCGGTCAGACTCGACTCAACCTGAACCAAATGGCTTAGTTGGGTTCAGATTGAGTAGCCTTAGCCCGATCTAAAACCCGACCGAGTTGAGTTTGAGTTACACAGTAACTCAACCTGACTCGACCCAAAACTCGATCCGGTTAAACTCAACACAATCCGAAACTCGACTTGATCTGGGTTGTTGAGTAGGTATATAAAAAAAACTCCTCTCTCTACCCTAACCCTACCCGTCATACCCGATCGGAAGCTATGCGATTTGAAACCCAATTCGGCGCAACAACACTCATCCAACCGCTCCTCCTCCTCCTCTCTCTCTCTCTCCTCTCCACTTCCTCCCTCCCTCATATTTCGAGCTCTGGCAGCAATCCGACTCGATTAACAGGCAAATTTTTTTTCGAATTTAATAATTTACAATTTGTCCGGGATGACTCGGGTAATCCCGGGTTGGCTGTGGTGTTCTGTACTGACTCGGGAGCGGCCTGGGCTTGCTATAGTGCGTCCGAATTGGCTCAAGTGCGGTGCGGTCGGGCTCGCTATGGACCTGTGGTGCGTCCCGCCTGGCCTGACTTGGGTGTGACGCGTCTAGACTTGCAATGGTGCATCCAGCCTGTCTCGAGTGCGGTGCCGTCGGGCTCAATGTGGACCTTTGGTGCGTCCCAGCTGGCCTGGCTCGAGTGCGGTGAGGCCGGGCTAAAACCTAACCCTAAAACCTAATTCGTAACCCCAAACTCCTAAACCTAATACTTAACCCTAACCCTAAACCCTCAACCCTAATCCTTAATCCATCAATCTAAACCCTAAACACTACCTAACCCTACCCTAAGCTCTAAACTATAATCCCTAATCCCTAAACCTAAACGCTAAAGACTAAAACCTAACCCTAAACCCTAAAACCTAATCCATAAAATCTAAACCCTACCTAACCCCAAACCCTAATCCCTAAACATAAAACCTAAAACCTAACCTTAAACCCTAACTCTAATCCCTAATCCCTAAACCCTAAACCGTAAGGGCGTGTTTAGACAGTCAAGAGGGATGAGATTTGATGGGATTAGGAGGGTTATTGCGCGTCATCCCATCATGTCTGCTATTTGGGATGGCGGGATGTATTTCATCCACCATGCCCTCGTAAACACCGCCCATCTCTGAGACGGATTCCGCCAATCCTGAGATGCAAGTTTTCACCGCTATGTGGGGCCCACCGAGATATCAATGATATATCCACTCCCTTCATCATTTTCACCAGCCTACATTTAGCCATGAACCTATTTTGAGGCAGATATAAAACAGTGAGTGGGGCACACCACAAGAAGTAGTGGAGATGCCAACCCATCCATTTGTGACGGTCCAAACACGCTGCTGTATATCCCATAGGCTATTGCAAACCCATGGGATCAACGGACAAACACTGACACCACCATCATTACTTTAAAAACCATTCCATCCCTCCTAATCCCATGGGATCGGTCTGGCCAAACATGCCCTAAATCATAAACCTTAAACCCTAAATCCTAAATCCAAACCCTAAGGCCTAAATGACTAAACCTAATCCCTAAACCCTAAATCCTAAATTGTTAATGTGTTTTATTTATTTGAATTAAACAATTAGTGGTTAATTTTTAGGGATTATGGTTTACATTGCTTATTGCTTAGCTTATTATTGTGCATTAGATGATTAGCTTAATATGTATGGATTACATTGCTTTTTACTTAGTTTATGTGTATTAGATGGTTAGCTTAGTATGTATGTATTACATTGTTTTTTGCTTAGCTTATTATTGTGCATTAGATAGTTAGCTTAATATGTATGGATTACATTGCTTTTTTGCTTAGCATATTATTGTGTATTAGATAGTTAGCTTAGTATGTATGTATTATATTATTTTTTTGCTTAACTTATTATTATGCATTAGATAGTTAGCTTAATATGTATGGATTACATTTCTTTTTTCTTAGCTTATTATTGTGACTTGTGAGTTAGATAATTAGTTGCCCATTTGAGGATTTCTGTGTGGCCAAACATAGATATAGTATGTTTTTTAGTGGCATAGAAATCGCTCAAATTGTCCCATTTTAGATAGTTCAAGTTTAGATAGATAGTATGCTTTCATGTAATCTATTTAAATATTCATGCTTGATTTGTGCTCTATCTCTTCATTTCTCTTTGGATGTATTTCTTCCTTTTCATTTCTCATATTAAATATATTCACATTGCTTAGTATTTGACATCGGAATGTAATGAAAGATCAACTTATCCGGAACACATGGAGATATACTGCCGGATTTTCAGTATGAGCGTTTAAATGAGAATATGAAAATATTACAATCTATTCAAACTTGAATCGGTGACTAATTTAAAGCATTAGAGTGCTAATGTTAATCTAATTTAGTATCTTTCAATTAGTAGATGGCTAGTGAGGAAATTTCTAATACCCTCCATGGTTTGTCAGTCACATCACCGATGATCTTGAATGATGAAGGATTAGGTCTAGAAAATGAAGATATACCCATTGATATTAGTACCTCATAGTCACAAATTTCAGGAAAAGTAGGAAAAAAAAGATCAGTTGTGTGGGAAGATTTTTAAAAAGTAACCTTAAAAACATTATGGTAAATATACAATACAAGTACTGCAAGGCTCAATATGCTAAATAAAGCAAGTTGTCATAAAAAAGTGAGAACCCAGACCTCGGGGCAACAGACACTTTCATTTACCCAATATTTAATAGGTCTGTCACAAGGTACATTATCCATTTATAAGTATAACAAAAACCATGTGAATGAGTTGGCGACCAAATTTATTATTGCCAATGAATGACCATTTCAGATGGTAGAGAGTCTTTCTTTTGTCAAATTAGTCAAAGGCCTTAACTCCAGATACGAAAAGGTTTCTCATACAACAATAAAAAGAGTGTGCATGAAAATGTATGCAAGCGAGAAGCTCAAGTTAAAAGGATAGTTAGAATCGGTTTCCCTGATCAACTTAACATCAAATTTGTGAATGGCTTCCAATCAATGAAATGAGTATATGTCACTAACTGCCCAATATGTTGATGCCGAATGGAGGCTCTTGCGTCTCCTCACACTGGATTGATGATTTCAGACTGCTCTACAGATGTCTTGTGGAGTGGGGCATTACGAAAAAATCTTTTGAATAACTTTAGATAATGCCTCTGCAAATGATAGCGTTATACGAATTTGCAGAACCAATTTAGGGCCACCGGTATCTTGTATATTAGTGGAAAGATATTTTATGTTAGGTGTTGTGCCCACATCCTAAACTTGATTGTACAAAATGGCCTTAAAACAATTGAGCCGACGATCAAGAACATAAGAGAGAGTGTGAAGTACATGAGAGAGTGTGAAGTACATACAGGGGTCACCTTCACAATTAAATACATGAAATGAGATCGTTAAACAGTTGAATTTGTCATCTTAGAGAATGATGAAGCTGGATGTCATGACACGTTTGAATTCAACTTTCGAAATGTTGGATTTAGGGATAGCTTTCAGAGATGCATTCTCTCACTAAGCGAAGCGTAATAATGCATATTTGTGGTTGCCTTCTGATGATGATTGGACAAGAGCTGAAATAGTTCGCAAGTTCCTTTTAGTTTGTTACGACATAACGAAGAAATTTTCAGGAAGCAAGTATCCAACAACAAATATATTTCTACCAGAACTTTGGAGGAGAAAAGATCTTTTGTACAGAAGCTGTAGTAGACCAGACTTTTTACAATTAATGACTATAGGTATGCAGTTAAAGTTTGATAAGTATTGGTCTGAGTGCATTCTGGTAATGGATGTTGCACTCATTCTTAATCCTCGATACAAGATATTCATGTTTCTATTCATCTTTAATAAGTTATATGGTGAGAAGAGTGTCACTAAGGTCGATAAGATTCATGATACAGTTGATGATTTGTGCAATTTTTATGTACAAACTTTAGACACCGCAAAAGACAATACTGCTGTTGTAGGCCTGACTCCTGAAGTGAGTTCTAGTTCTATTGTTGATGAACAATGAAACATGATTAATGATTTCATGTCTTTCATGACACATGTTGAGACTCAAACATAAACAACCCAAATAGAACTTGACCACTATCTCAAAGAGCCACTTGTGAAGAACAAAGGCAAAGAATTTGATGTTTTAGACCAGTAGTGTAACGCTCCAAATTTTAAGGGTCGAGCAAATGCTCGACTTTCAATTTTTCGGGCATCACTTATGTTTTGCGGAAGCCGGTTTCTCGGTTACTTCTACATTAGGTAATTAAGCATGTATAGGATTATACTAAATAGTATAACATACTCCAGAATAAACACGATTAAAGTAGATAAGTAAATTGAAACGCATGTAATATGATTATCCAAAGTATAGGTGCAGCTGGGTCCAATATACAATTCTAAAATCAACAAAAAAATGTGAAAATGTGGCATCTAGCTAAGCCGGATCACTCGACTCTCCCTGTCAAGAAGTGTGCAGCTTACATCAGCTCATCCGAAAGATGGAAGTAAGAGAACTCCCCCTCCTTGTCCATGCCTGCCTGGTCCAATGCATCAGCCTCGATGGTCCCTGCATCTATATTAGTGTCTGGTTGGTGTTTTAAAACACCGTCCCAGAGTGGGAGTGAGTGATCAACTTAGTGGTTCCATAAAGCATAAGTTGTACATATTATCAAGTCTAACGGTACAGGAATAATAAAGCAATGCAAACTATCACTTACTAATTAATCTTATTAATGCGCATAATGGGGTTTATGAAATGATGCATGCACTTACAACCCAACACTCCCTCAACACGTGACTCCGACAACCTGGTTCGCAAATAACAACACGCAACTTCAACTCCTGATTCGCCACATCCTATTCTAGTGCAATGCGGTGAATGGTTACATTAGCTGAGTGATTAATTAAGCTTATTCATCCAGCAATTTGGGGAAGTTAGGGCACCTCTCTTTTAGTCATCGATCTTAACTAAATCACTAGGCGCAGGACGGCCGCAGCGGTCCTACGCCTGTATTCTTGATTTGTATGGGTTCATCACTCATAGCTGAAATACATACGAAAGGCAAGTTGTAAAGATAATGCTCGCGGTTACTATGGGGAGGCTCGTCACCCCAGCATAGGCCAATAGCATGGACATGGTGTCCCATACCACCATGCCCGGCTCACGAGTCTCAAGGATCGCGACGCTAATGGTTAATAGTAAACCTTCGCAAATGGTAAGGGGGTGTCCCATATTCAAGCAGTTCTAATCGTACATGGTGAACATATATAGGGTTAGCCGATTCTTTGGACATTTTTGGTTGATGTGGGCGAACACCTGCGTAACTGGCATGGAGTGGATAAGCACCCCGCATGGCCCAACCACTATCGGTCATCCGTGTTTGACCCGAATCAATCGAACTTGCCTAGGGTGGCCAGCTTAATTCGGTTAACCCATATCTGGGAATTTTCCGACTAACCAGGCTACTCTTGAAGTCCTATTTTTCATTTTAATCAAATCAGCTAGCATTTACAAATAAAATGATTCACATTTAATAACTAAATTCAGTAACATACTTATTTAGGCATTTCATCGAACATGTAGGTATCGCTATACTATAATTTGTAATTCATTGGACAAAATTAAAACACACCTAAGTTATCATGCAAATCCTACATTAGCAATCATAAATCATTAATTAAAGCAGTGGCATTGATAAACCGCAACCTAAGTACTTATGGTCCGCACTTAGAAGTGGTTCGTTGAATTTCCAGCGCCCCTCCTAAGATTTGAGTTCGTAGATCGACTTGTCGATGCCCTGCACCAACGTGGTTAGCTCGTAAGGGCACATGCAATTGGCCTTCAAGGCCCATATCTAAAAGAAATGGCTTGTTAGTTACCTTTGATTGTCGCCGAGGCAATTCCAGCGATGCAGCATGGTCGCGGGTACGTCCCAGGCTAGCAAGGATGGGGCAAATACTCCAATCTACCCCCTCTTACACCTCCTTCTCCTCTTTTTCTCCCCTCTTTTTGCAAGTGAAAATTCGTATGGGAGTGAGAGAGTGAGAAATGGGGGTTATTTATAGTGACAAAATGTACACAAATAGCCCCGGTACCCTTTTTCCATTAGAATTGTCCTGGAAGAGGGCGTTTCTGACTTATAAGGCCTCAACGGAGGCCCACAAGCTCATCTGCACCAGAGGATAGGTGTCCTACCATGGGATCTATGTTACATCACAAATTTAGTGACAATCAGATGCTTCGATAAACCGTCGGGACCCCACTTGCAATAAATGATCGTTGGTAATCAATCGGGGCTACGGTTATACAGATATGAGTAGGGAAATATTCTTAACTTATGCATCCAATTTGGTTGTGATCTAATGGTCGAAAGGCCACAACTTCGCGAAAGAGCGGAAAGTCTATTTCACTTAAATTTCATATTTCAACCTAGGGGATTTATGCGTTGCAAGTACTTGGCTTCCGACCTAAGTTGAGCAGTTCCGGGCAATTTTTTGGTTCGCCACCCGCGATAAGCGTCAAGCCTAATGAGACAGACATTATTCTACAGTTTTAGAACTAGTGGACCACTAACGAGCAGTCTAGAGATCATTTGGATAATCAAGGTATTTCTTGAATGAATTAGGTATCAAGATTTATTATGCACAATGATTATGGTTTAAATTAGTTACGTTCATAGTATGGCATGTTCGCAATTAGCAGAAATGACGATTCATTCATAATTACCTTAAACCATCGGTTCTTATGTTAGTCGAGTAACTGAGTCAATTTGGTTAATTAATTTAGATTTGACCCCTAATTGTCTCGGCTTTAAGTAGATCTTTATTTAATTATGATTGTCTCGATTAGTCAGTGATAGATCAGCTAGATTTAGGTCTTAGATTAACAAATCATGAGACTAGACTTGATGTTTAAGTGATCGGGCGGATTCGTTGGCTTTCTATGGTTAATTAATTAAATTTGTATAGTTCTTTCTTAGTACCACTTGCGTATAGGCTCACCACGAGTATTAATGGTCAATTAGTGACAACGCGAGCAAATTATAGCGAAAAATTTTCAAGGGTTTTTGGAAATCCAAAACAGTGAAAATCCAAGACGTTACAGGTAGAAGTCGAAAGCTCGTTATTCACAGTACCATGTGCTCTTGTTAATGGCACAAGACATATTATCAATTCTAATTTCAACTATGGCATTATAATCTGTTTTTACTACGGGGAGTAGGGTCGTGATCAAATATCGAAGCTCACTTACATCGGAATCAGTTAAAGCACTTATTTGTACACAGGATTGGCTGCATTCGATTTGGGAGAAAGGAAAATCTATTGATGAGGAGTTTGAGGAAGAGGAGAGTGAGAAGCAAGATGAGACAGTACCTTCAACAATTGCATGAAGCGAGATAAGACATTACCTTCTATTTCTCTTGCATTTGCTTACAATAGGATTTTGATAGTTTTTTTTTTTATATACTTAAATTGTAATATTTAATGGGTGGATGCATATTTTCCTCTTTTCGTTTATGCTTTTAAATTAGTTAATGTTGCTTAAATCTCATATGGTTGGCTGATTGTGTTTATTATTTTCAGTCATTAATTATTTATGTTGCATTAACTTAACCAACTATTTTTTTTTCTTTTAAAATAAACACTTATAAATATGTCATCGGAAGATGATCCATTGACAGATATTTGGGATTATGGAGCCCAAGTCTATTCCTAGGATGAAAAGATAAAGTTACAATACAAGTTGTGTGGAAAATAATTTGTAAACCAAAAAAATTGATTGAAATTACATTTGGCTTGTCAAGGAGGAGACGCTGCCCCATATAGCAATGCTCCTCAAAAAGTCCAGGATTTATTTCGAGCCATTCTTGACTCAAATATAAAGACTTTGTCCACCCATTCCCCTACAAATACAATCAATACAACCAGTCACAGAATATATAAAAGTAGACCTATTATAATTGAAGAAGGGTTAAGCAGAAGAACTGCCTCCACAATTAGTAGAGAAGAACAAGAAAGACTATTAAGGGAACTAGAAAAACAAAATTATAAGGAGGTCGTAAAAGAAATGTTGAAAATGACATCCAGGACTAAACAACATCATCAACCCCTTCCGAGACAACATGATGCTGAAGCAGGCACGAGTATATCATCAAAGTTTTTTTAAAAGTCTCGCGGCATTCTATAGGTGGTTGAAAATCCCGTACAAATCGGATCATACAAATAGGCTGAAAAAACTCGTTCAATCTATGAATGGGGACGATGGAAAGGCATCTCTACCATCCGATTCAGCAAGGTAAACAACCATATTTTAGACACCTCCAGCTCGGAGTCAAATCAGAGTTCTCCTACAGTTAAAACCGTTAAAAGATAACTAAAGGATGATTCTGGCGACGAAGGTGGAGGAAAGGGTTACTGATATGGACAAAGTTACTCAGGTTACACGCCACAAATGCGTTCATCATACAGAGGATATTAAATGAATGAAATGTTCATTAGTTTGTATGTGGACGTGGTTTATTTATTTTTGATTTTTTTACAATGTTTATTTACTTTGTTGGTTTTACGGACATGATTTATTAACTTTTGATTTCAAAAAAGATATCTTTGAGTGCTTTTAAGCGACGTCTGTATTTTGAAAATAGTCTAGAAACCCCAAGGCTATATTTTTAAACTTAGGCTCAGCCCTCGGGTTAAGTGTTTGATCACAAGCTCTTGCGGCCTTGCCATCCAGTGACCCGATCCGACTCAGTGCCAACTCGATCCCCAAGGCTAGATTTTTAAGCTTGGGTTCAAACCTCGGGTCAAGTGTTTGGGCCTAAGCCCTTGCAGCCTTTGCCCCAGTAACTCACCCCGGCGACTCGATCCAACTCGGTATTTTTGACCAGGTCAAACTTGGTTTGGATCAGTCCAGACTAGACCTGGACTCGGATCAAGTCAGGCACGCTAAACTCGGTACGGAGTCGGGTCAAGCCTTTTTCAAAACCGGATCGAGTGGGTTGTACCTAACTTGGTCCGACTCGACTCGACTCGATGCCCACCTCCTGTGAGTTGCACACCTGCGTCATGTATGAACACGTGGCCACTGCTTCATGTCTCTGCCTCATGGAGGCCTTTGAACGTTCGTTGGAGGTGCAGAGGACGGGTGCAGCTCTGGCTTCACCCAAGACGATGAGGCCCTTACTCTGGGGCCCACCTTATTTCATTAATCCTATATCCACATCGTCCATCCGTTTTTCCAGGTCCAAAAAGTGAAGCATTTCAAAATCTCAAGTGGACCATACCCTAAGAAACAATGTTGATTGACCATTAACAACTTATAATGGGCCACAAGTTTCTGGTCAAGCTGATATTTATTTTTTACCTTCATCCAGGTTTATGTGATCTTATCAACAGTTTGGGTGGCAAATAAACATTACTAAACATTACAGTGGGCCCTAGGAAGTTTTTAATGATGGGGCGTTCAATCACCATTGTTCTCCTGTGGTGTGGTCCACCTGAGATTTGGATCTACTTCACTTTTGGGCTCATGCTGTAGAATGATGTGGAAAAGCGGATTGACGGCATGGATAAAAGACGTACATCATGGTGGGCCCACAGCACCGAACAGTAGCTACGCTGGCAGGGCCAGTATGCAATCCACGTCCGCGTGCCTGTACTGTAGTAGGTCATGATTGATGCAGTTCCATCAGGAAACAGAGAGAACTTTGATACTCCGGCAGAATGACGGTTGATACGCAGGCACTAAAAAATTGCACGTCCAAATCATGGCTCTGTCCTAACTGACCAATTAGTGGACATCTTAACGGTTGAAATGAAAAACAGACAACGGCCCACACTAACAAACAGATGGCCACAAAATCAGATGTTAGAAATCAAAATCTAAATTTGGATAATAACCAGTTCAATCAAATTCTATATCTAGATTATGACCAAACTATCGTGGGTCCGGCAATTTGGGCCGTTTGAATTAAGTTCAAGTTCATTTGTTACAAGTACCCGTGCATAAAATATCACATGACAGAGTGTACATCAAAGGGCTCCCTTGGAGAAAATGGCTCATAACTGAGAAGAGACTAATAAAAAATAAAAAATAAAAAAATCTCACCCTCTTTTCAATAAAAATTATCAAGTTTGAGAACAATATCATTGGCAAAATGCAATATTACATTAAAAAAATAATAATACCTCATGAAATGAGTGTTTTTTGGATAATAAACTAAAAGGGGCGGAATCCCAAGTGATGTGAGGCCCACACGATGCACGCAGAAAATGCAACCTATCTATCCATCATGTGTCAGAACATGTTACCCCTAGGAACCTGAACTCCGGTTGAAAAAGTTGGCAGGGAACGTCCACCCTTGATTTTGCATGGAGGGCTCACTGTTTTTTTTTTTTTTTTTGTTAATGTGAAATCCAGGTCATTCAAGCTCTTATAGCCTAGTCTGGAAGAAGGGTTAGACAAAAATTCAGGCTTTTGTTTCAAAATTCAGGTTGCCCCATGTAAATCAAGGGTGTGTCCAAGTGTTGTCATATGCGATTGCACAAGTGATTATACCTTCGCACATGTCATTTTAGACCAACAAACTGCATATGCAGTAAATGTTACGGAATTAATCAACAGCATTGCTAAAGTTCATGGAGGTTTATCTGTATTTGGCAGAGTAAGCGGACATACTCGTAAAGGAAATGATGTTTTTATGGAAATGAAAAAATTAGAGTAATGAACAAAATATTGCATAATCAAAAGTAAGTAGCTCTAGTCTATGGTCAGATGAATGAACCACCAAGAGCCCGCTAGAGAGTTGGTTTGACTGCACTAACCATGGCAGAATATTTCCGGATGTTAATGAACAAGATGTACTTCTATTTATAGACAATATCTTCCATTTCATCCAAGTGGGATTAGAAGTTTGTTATTGTATCGTTGGTGCTTATGTGGTTGCATAGAAAGTATGCAGACCGTTGGGACTTTTGTACCCCCTATTTTCGCAACTCCGTTACTCTCTCAGTTGGGACTTTTGTACCCCCTATTTTCACAACTCTGTTACTCTCTCTCACTCTAATGCTCTCATCTCTCAATTTCTAGTGTTAGCTGTTTGTTACTCTCTCACTATTATTCTTGTTCTCTTAAAATGACATCAACAAAATTTATGCATTGTTTTTTTTTTTTTTTTCTTTCACATTTTTTAGTATATGCATTCATTCAAATTGTTAGTTGATTAGTTATAGTCTAATAGTCTAATAAAATTATAAAAGACAACTACCTATACTCATGGTATTCTTATATAGTTTTTCATATAATTTCTTTTCATTTTCCTTGATTTTTTCATTTTATTTTTATTTTTATTATTATTTTATTTTTACTTTTTTCGAATCAGGAGGTTGTACCATCGCTAGTGCGATTATGCTATCACATAAATGCACAGCTCCCTTGGTCGCATGGGATCGTTTATGCCATTTGACAACATTGGGTGTCCCCTCTCAGATTGGTCCCCATCTTGTAGCCCACTTGATTGTTGTATAGGCTGATGTTTGGCACCCGGTGGTTATATGAGGTGACACATCTGACGGAGAGGTTGGATGGCCTTCATAGACCGTGTCGGCCCCACATCTTCCTGATGAAGCCTCAAGCTAAGGGCGGCACCAGTACCACTCAAGCACGCCCCTAAACTAAAACAGAATGTAAAAACTAAAAACATAAATTTTAAAAACAAACAAATACAAGTGACATCTTTTATTCCATAGAACATGTCAACAACAATTATTTCTACATAATCCATGTACTTTTTTTCCCTCCACAACGCAGCAAGAATACAAAAAATATGTTCCATTAGAAAAGCAAGAAGGAAAAAAGCCTTGCAGAATAATAAAAAAATCTCAATACTGCAAAAAGATCAAACCCATGACCTCATGGTTGCAACAAAGAGCACCATCCAATGGAGCTACAGGCTCGACGGCCAACAACAACAGACCATGTGAATAGTACCTACTAAGGCCTAAACCTATACCACTCAAATGATTCGAAGTCAATGCAGGACCCAAGCGTCCAAAACCACCCACATTTCCAGAGACTTAGGAGCCATGCACATGACATACCTGTCTTGTAACCATCGTGTGTGACATGGCTAAGACTGCAAGAAGCTAGCGTATTTCGTGCCGAGGAAAAGCCTCTGAATACAAAGCAGCGCATTCTTTGTTACCTCTGCATTCTCATGGTTCATGAGTTTCATGACCCTCTCTTTCCCCTTCAGATCAGTCACAATGCCCGCCCAGCTGGATGGTATTGAATGAACTGCGATAGGTCATAACAGGCAACGGCCAACGTCCTTCAATCACCAGATGTATCGAGGATCATGATGAGAACACATATAATCTGTAAGAGACAATGTTATTCCGTGTTTCAGTTTTCTGATCATCAACTCGAGAATTGCAAAATAAAGATGATGATGATAGTTACTAAACCAAGACACGGACGCTACAGCTTTTCAAAACGATTAATGAACAGTAGTCTGAATGGGCATGGGATGAGAAATCTTCAAGGTGTTTGTCATTTCATATGCAAGCCCGAGAAATTTGAGATGAAATCTGGACGAAAATATTCAGAAATTGAAAAAACCTTTTCAAATAAAAATCAACACGACAGTCTTCCCAAGAAATGTTACATGAGCCATCAAGAGATTTTGAAACCAAGAATATTGATATTTCGATACACAAATATTTCTGACAATTGTTGCTAAAACTGTAGTCAATAGAAGCAGCAGCAAGCAGGAGTGGAAACAACAAGTAGCAACTATGCTCTTTATAGCTGAAATCATCCATGAATCATGGTATTGCAAAGAACAAAACTTAAGTAGAACTTATGCAACTACAGCTGAAACCTTCATGCTATGCCACTGGTGAATGAAGATTCAAGCTGCACTGTATAGTATAAAAACAAGCAACAAAAGGAACATGGGCCAAAAAGCTGCAAGAAAAACTCAAAACGGAAACTGTGCTTAGAATCTTCGTGGAAAAACAACCCAGACCACAATGAGAATATAAAGAAAAAGTCTATGATGGACGCCCATGGTCTAAATTCCACTACGATACCAAGAAAGAAATTCACTTACAACACAGTAACTGCTCAGAAGAAATAATGCATTCTAAAGGTTTACGTTACTCTTAACCCCAGAGGAAAAAGCCAAACATTTGACTGACAGCTTGAAATCTGTGAAATTGCTATCTTGGATTAATACGAGAATTAGACAATTGGCAGTGCATTTATTATCCAGCATAGAAGAACAAAATATGGCATAAACATGGGAACAAGCATACCTGGAAATCATTCTCTTCGAAGTTTGTAATATTATCACGCCAAAATACAGGGTCCTTGTGCATAGGCGACCAATCAAGATGGCCTAAAAGGACTTCCTGCTTGTACTTGTCAAAAGAACTCAGTCTCTTGATGTTATCCTTAAGTCCCACTTCCAATTGATTCAATGTATCCAAAAGATCCTACAGAGAATTCCAAAACAAAATAAAATAGAGAAAACACTTGTGAGAGAAGGATAGTAGTCTAGGCAGAGGCATTAGAAGCAGGAATGCCCTTCTTCTTCAGTTAAATGGTGAATAAATATGTATCCTGGAATGACTTCAATGCTCTTTCTTCTCCTCCTTTGCAGAAAACAACTCAAAACACACACACACACACACACACACACACACACACACACACACACACACGCACGCACGCATGCACGCACAAAGAAAGAAAGAGAGGCAAAAAGAAAAAGAAAGAAAGAAAAAACCAACGAAAAACCAATCACATGCTCTCCTCAACAATAAACAAAACACCACACTCAAAATTTCTGACAGTGACTATACTCATAAAAGCCTGACCAAAAACTGGTCAGGTGCAAACACAAAGCATGCTTACACCAAGGTATCAAAACTCAAACTCACCTGCAGGCTGAGTCCGAATCGACTTGAAACACACTCAGTGTTTGTTCGAGTTTATCAAATGAAGAAATCTCATGTACTTCTTTCAAGTTTTTGTAGTAATAATCAGTTTTCTTCTTTGACTAATTTGAATTCTTCCATTGATTTTCACGGATTTTCCAAGAAATAGAATTATCAACTAAGTCAACAAGCGTCATGATCAAATTCAATCAAATCAAGGAGCATTTTAGGTATTTGGTCAAGTTTTTCTTTTTATGTTGATAAGGAAATGTGCACTATCATCCATAAAAAAAAAAAAAACATTGAGGTCAAAAGGGGAATAAAATTATTTTTTCATGAGAATAAAATTCCGCATCCCTCAGTATTTTTTCTTGATTGACATTAAATATTAAAAAAATAGTTCAATAATTTTCATTAAAGCCAGCTTATTTATTTATTGATGACGAGGTACCTTTTTCTTTTTCTTTTTTTTCCTTTACTTTTTTTTAAAAGGTTAAGGTAACATTCTTTGGTTAATATAGAAAAATGTTGAAACTTCAGAGCTTTTCTAACCTCATCACTCCATGCCTGCGCTTTCAAACTCTGAACAATTTGTGGTAAACCAAGATCCACCATCTGAGCCCCAAACGTCCCCTTTGTGAGCAAGTTTTTAAGAGTTAAGGCAATGACCCTCACAACCTAAGGAAAGTCAATAGAGCCAACGTATTGGAATTAGAGGCTGAATGAAAGTAAGATACGAAAAATGTGAACACGGTAAGGTGTGAAATGAAACATTACCTTCTCCTTGGTGGAACCCTTGACAACCTCTACTAGACGTGGCAAGGTTCTTGTAGTGCCCAGGTATTCCACTGCTGGCTCATAGTAAGACAAGAGCCAAACACAGAGGCATGTTTCGTAAAGTAGCTGTAACAGAGAAAATCAGTTAGCCATTTCAAGATTTATGGTAGCCATTTCAATATTTATGGACATGCTCAAGAGATGAACAAAATAATTCAGTATCATCTGATATAGAAACGCAGGGAGCTTTCATTTTATTTGCGTTTTTATCTTGGTTGGAAACTGCAATGAGATTACTTGAACCAATCACTATGCAGGCCACTGCAGCAGAAATATCCCCACAATGGAAATTGCACATAAAAAAAGAAGATATGTAGAAATAAAATAAGGAGAGAGAGGAAAGAAGGGGTGAGAGAGAGAGAGAGAGGGAAGGGAACAACCCTCAACCTAAGCTAAAAGATGAAGACAATGACAACAACCCCTTAATCTCGTCAACCCAAAAGAAACACTCCAAATGCAAGCCTTAGAATCCGAGACCCACATAAGCACACTTGTTGAGTCCCTTCACTAACAAACCTTTCCAAGGATCACATCCAACTCAACATGATTTAGTGCAAAGGTATTCCACCGCTGGCCAAGGTATGCCGAAAGATTTACATAACGGTAACAGTGACAGTGATAACCGCTATGCGTTATGGAACTGAAATGGCCTTTAGAGAAAAAATGGCCCACGACCCCATAACAGTCAGTAATGGGGCCGAAACAGATTTTTTCAGAAAAACAAAAGGCGTAACAGCAATTATGGCCCATATCGTAAGGGTAACTGCAGTGGCTGTTACAGCCACCATTACCGTTATCGAATACCTTGCAGCTAGCTCATAGTAAGATGAGCCAAACAGAGAGGCTCGGTTTATAAAGGAGCTATAACAGAGAAAATCAGTTATCAGTTTCAGGATTTATGGACATGCTCAAGAGTATCGCCTGATACATAAAATAGTTGAAGGCATTTCACACAGGCAGCTCTCATTGATTCAAGGACATGCTAAATATTTGAAGGCATTTCATTGATGATGTGGTGGTGGTGGTGGTGATGACTAAGGTGTAGAAGATGCAGTGCCAAACAAGCTCAGTGGAACACCCATGTTGCCTGGCTGAAATTGACATAATACACACATGAGAATTAAAAGATTGGACAGAAGGAAAATGAGGCTCACACAAGTGTAGAAAATATTGGGCAAGATCCTTAAGTGGGGGGAAAAGAAGAAGAAGATGATGCTCACTGATTCAAGGAGCAATTATTGGTCAAATGCGTCTTAATGTTCCTCAAAATAAACACTACAGGAATAGGATAATACTTTTTCAATGATGCCATCAGAGGTAACAATATTAGCATGCAAAGAAGAAGAAGAAGAAGAAGAAGAAGAGTGAGCATCCATCAGTTCGACCATCACCACCACCACCATCAGGTAGGTAAGCTGGGAATGAACCACATCATCATGGCTGCTACCTTGAGCACCACCAATTGAGCTGTCACGCCTTGGGACATCAAGAGAAAGTCATCCTGCATAGTACTTGAGAGAAATTGGCATGGAAAAAGTCCTGGTGGTGCTAGAGTAAGGGAGAAAACCCTCCCTTTAGCTCTGAAACACCTTGAAGGTAGAAATTTTCATAACCAAGTCAAAATCAACAGGTAAGAACTATTCGTTCAAGATCAAGAATGGGGCAATGACAATCCAGAGAGTACATCTATGTCCAATACGGGGATGTCAGCTCTTATTGAAAATAATTTTGTCTCACTGCGAGACATGAGCATTGCAACTGTAGTAGGAATAATAATAGAGGTGAGGCTTTCATTATAATCAATCGCCAGGAGATTCCTCAAAGTGTTTCAGGGTTGAAGATAAACACGGCCAAATCTGAAATGCTGGGTATTGGTCTGCCAAATGAAGAGTTATCAAGCTATGCGAGAGTTTTTGGGTGCAGGCATGCAGCACTGGATCTTTCCCATCATCCTACCTGGGGCTCCCGCTGTGTCTGAGGAAACCACCCAAGAATTTATGGAACTAAGTTATAGAAAGGTTCCAATGGAAATTATCAAGATAGAAAGGGAAGTTATTGACTCTAGCTGGGGGTATTACACTCATAAAAGTGGCACTCACAAATTTACCCCTATACTTTGCCCCTTTATAGATGTCCGAAGTCGGTGATAGATAACCTCGAAAATTTGAGGGATTTCCTGTGGCAAGGTGCAGAGGATAAACATAAATTTCATCTTTTGAAATGGGAAGAGGTTTGTTCTTCCCTAGTTGAGGGGGGAGTGGGTTTGAGAGATCTCGCATCAGTGAATGAGGCTTTACTCAGTAAATGGCAATGGAAATTCAGCGTTGAAGAAGATAAGCTTTGGAGCGAAGTTATTGCTCAGAAGTATGGCTTGGAAGAGAGGGGATGGGAGATCAAGAAATCATCTCTCTATTGCAATTCAGCCATTTGGAAGGCGATTTCCTTAGTGGTCCCATCGATTATGAATGCTTCATCACTCATTCTTGGTAACGGCACGTGAATTTGTTTTGGGAGGATACTTGGTGCGGAAGAAGACCCCTAGTGGAGGATTTCCTGTCCTTGCCATTGCTTTCTCCGGAGAAGAACATCTCAGTTCAAAGGTGCTCATCCAAAGGCGGAAGGTACGCGTGGTGCCCTCCACGTAGAAGGGCTCTCTAAGATTCTAAAGCTGTGGAGTTTGCAAATTTATTGGAGCGTCTCCACCTCTATATCCATTCCCTGGAGTCGAGCGATTCTATGGTCTGGTCGGCATCTTCTTCAGATGTATTCTCGGTTAAATCCTTTTACGACAAGATCCATCCTTTGAGGAACCTCCGTAGCATAATCTTTCCATTTGAAATCTGGTCCTATGGGAGCCCCCCTAAGGTATCATCCTTCATGTGGCTGCCGGGCAGGAAACAGATTCTTACGATCGACAATCTACAGAAGAGGTGAATGGTTCACCCAAATATATGCCTTCTCTGTATGAGAGACGCAGAATCTGTTGATCATCTATTAATCCACTGTCCTTTCGCCAATCAGCTTTGGAGCCGCATTCTGCAATTTTTTGAAGTACAGTAGGTCATGCCATGTTCAGTTCCGCACGTTATTCAGGCGTGGCATGGCATCCAGATGTTGAAACAAAGGCCTACTCCGTGGAGGTTGAGCCTAGTCGCATGCTTTTGGAAAATATGGGGCGAACGTAATGCGCACTGCTTTGACAACAAGTTCAAATCATGGGATCAAGTTCTTTGGAAGCCAAAGAGAGACGCTTCGGAATGGGCTTCAAATATTCATCATTTTGATATCAGTGTAGTGCGTTCTTTTTTGTATTCTTTCAGCTTGACAATTTGTCAGGCTGTTTTCTAATAAAATCAATCATAGTTCTTCAAAAAAAGAAAAGAAAAAAAAAAGAAAAGAAGGAGATTCCTCAAATTGACTTGTTTTGTTGACTTGGCTCTATTTACTCAAAAGGATAGAGAGATCAACAATGATGTTTCCAGTAGTATTAGAGCCTGGAGGGATAACGTATGTGCCTTTGGAGTGACTGCTGCGTGCCAATGATACTAGGGGAAATTTATACACATTTATTTAATTGTCTATGCCAAAGGGGCAAAGTGTTGCACAGGGAGAAGGCAACATGAGTTGAGGATAGGTGTGAGATGAATATATGAGAAGACTAGCAAGGATAAAGTTAAGAATGAGATCATACAAAGCAGCCTAGGATCAGTCTTAATGGGAGAACAAATGATGGAGAACAAATTGGGATGGTTTGCTCATGTGCAATGAAGACCAGAGATGATACTAGTCATGAGGGGGACTTTAACGACGCTTGAAGGGCCTGGAAAGAGGATAAGATGAAGACCTGCAAGGAATTCCACTAAGGGGGTGAGAAGGGATATGAAGGCTAGTTCACGTACAAAGGAAAGGGCCTTATGAATGACTGGTGAAATAAGATTTGCAAAGCCAACCCAAACAGTTGGGACAAGGCTATAGTGATGATGGTGACTACATTATACGCATGATGAAGAGACCTATATACATCTCCTGCCATGTTGAGTTCTTTGACACACGATCATTATAACCAGGCACATTTTAAAACATAAGCTTCTGCACTCCTGCACCCAAATCTTTTGCCACCTGGCTTCACCTTTCTTGCAACTATTGTTGAGTTCGAAGATAATTCGAGTAAAATGAGCTGCCCATAGTCAATTCAGGCTATCAGTTCTTATCATTGAAAGTTTCCAGATGGAAAGTTACTGGAACACTAGGGCATCAGATCTACGTAGTAGAAAAATGCACTTTATCCATTTCTATTGATGTACTGCAAAGGATGTTTCTTTCACCTAATTGAAGAACAGAGAACTATATACAAAACCGAGAAAAGCATTGTAGTGTGAAAGTAATCAATTGAACAAACACATTTAGTTCATAACTTATACTTCAGGCATTCCTCTAGATTTAGACCTAGCATGCATTTTTTGTTGGTAACCAAATGAAAATGCAGTCATTGTTGCAAGCCCATGCATAATTGACTAGACAGCAAATCACCAGGAAAATAACATTATATTACCTGGATAGATTGCTGAGTAGATGCTGGAGAGATCAAAGGAACAAGCAACTTCACACCATCTGCTTGAACAAATGATGATCTGACCAAGGGTTCCCTCAGCAATGTCGACAGGCAACTGATTGCTGTTGGGACACCACTAGTGGGATGGGAAGGCGCCTTCAACTGTGCATAGATGTCATGTCAAATTGAAATATAAGAATCTAAATCACACTCTACTGATTATCTGAAAAGAAAATAACAGTCATGATCACTTGGATCACTAATTGTGCCACGTGCTAGCTAAAAGTATGAGCACACTGGGCATTCTGTGTATATTTCCAAATTCCAACAACTCACGAAACAGGAAACTGGAGCATAGCAGCGTGAAGTGCATCAAGTGGCATGAGAATAAAATGAACACTGTTAAACAGAATGACTCAATTGAGACATGCACGAGAACAATATCAAAGGCAGCTTCCCAATTCTTCACAGGTAAAACCTGTTTTCCAAGTAAATGGAGCTGTTAGCACCAGCAAAAATCCTAGCACCCACTAGCTTATTGTAATCCTTCAAACAGTTGCAGCCGATAGGGCTGCTATACACTAAAAACTTCTTTTGCTGATATTAGAGATCTTTAGCAGATTAAAAATGTGGGTATCAAGTTGGTCAGAATGTCAGAGAGGTTGTCCAACGAACTTCAATTGAACTGGAAGGCTGCAAACTTCATGGTGGCATGTGTTTCTGTTTTCTTTTTCTTTCTTTCTTTCTTTCTTTCTTTCTTTTTTTTTTTTTGGGGGGGGGCAGGGCCTGCGAACTTCTGAAGTTTTTGCCACATCTCAAAACTCCATACAATGGGTAACCTGCTGGTAACAACTGCCCAGCAGGTTACCCATTGTATTA
Source organism: Magnolia sinica (assembly GCF_029962835.1). Lineage (NCBI taxonomy): Eukaryota > Viridiplantae > Streptophyta > Magnoliopsida > Magnoliales > Magnoliaceae > Magnolia > Magnolia sinica. Next base: position 90,821,146 of record NC_080575.1, read on the forward strand.
CTACTCTAGCCCAAGCACACGTAAATATGGAGTTTTGAGATGTGGCAAAAACTTCAGAAAATTTAGTATTTATCAGCACATTTAGTTGCCCTCAGTAAAATTTATAATAATAATAATTTTTTTTAAAAAAAAAAGCAGAAACAATTACTAGAGAAGTTTCGTGGAAATCCACCATTGACTAATCAGATGGATCAACCCTATATAGGAACTCTCAAACAAATGTGTATGCGATGCAATGTTCCAAATATTGGTGTTTTTGGTATCATTGGTGTTTTTGGTATCGTCAAGTTAGGGATACCGAAACTACTGGTATTTTAAATTTTCCAAATATTGCCAATATTTTTTATAATATCAATGATATTATTGACTCAGCAATATTTTGAGAAGATACACTCATAAAAGTACCCTGGCATTGGCAAATACCAATGATAATATCCCCGATACTGACAATAATTCCTCAATACCAGGTAAACATTTATAAATAGGTGAAAATCAATAGAAAATTGGGAAAAACAAAATCCCAAAAACTCATAAAATATCAAGTTTTTGTGTGTGTGTGTGTGTGTGTGTTTTAGAATTTAGTTCCTTGTGATTTCGTTCACTTCTCTTCATTTGTATTGAATCATAGGTATGGATATGGGGCAGAATCTCAACTCAAAGTGGGAGACGGTCAGAACTCAAAGGTGACAAAAGATCCATATAAACTTCCCCCCAAAAAAAAAAATCAAATGTTAGCATGGATTGCAATAGAAATCCATGTCTAAGCATGATTCTCATGTGTTGACATGGATTTGTTGCGAAAAATCAACACTTAATGTGGAAAATAGGGAAATCTTAGTTTCCCCACTTTCACCCTCTTAAATTGAGAATGGGTGAGTGCAAATTTGATATGTTCATCAGTGAGGGTCAATCTACCAATTGGCCATAATTTTTCCTTCTTTCGCAAAAAAATCATTTTTATTTAAAGATACAAAACAATCTGTTTAATGGAAATATGTGTTTTACACTGTTAATTAATATGGAGATTTTAGGGTCTGTTTAGCATTGCTTCTAGCAACTGTAGGAGAATTGCCTTCTTGAAAAGTGCATGTTTGGTAAACATGCATAAGAAAATTAATTTCCCCATGAAGGTTTCGAAGGTGAACATTGAATCCCCACTATTTCCCGTGGTTTGGCCCACTAAAGTCTTAGATCTACCTCATCTTTGGATTCATATCCTAACATGATATGGAGAATTGGATGTCTCACAGTCATCACAGTTGGCCCCTCGACACTGCAGGAGGGGGTTATAGGAAAGTCACATCCGCCTGGCTTATCCGGAGATGAGATTTACCAAAATCACGTGCGTGTAATACAACTTACGTACACACCACATGTTTCCAATCATGGCAATTCGGTCCGAGTTCCAACCCATCCATTAGAAAGGGACCACTATATTGATGCCCTAGCCCAAGAATTAGGTTGATCCATTGGTCAGGTGGGCCACAATTTGCAAAAGAAATGTGCAGCTCTAAAACAGTCCGTTGAAGTTTTCTTACCCATCCACATGTTTCCAATATTGAGGCCCACCTTCTCAGTGGACTAGATTAATTTTAGGAAAAAGATGGTCGAACCAACCAATGGATGGATTTGATCTTGGACCTACATGCCATGATGGCACATGTGTGGATGTGTGCGGACTTGTACGTGGTTAACAAACCTTCCAACAAGAGAGATCTTAGATTTTGTGAGTGCTTTTCACAAATTTTTAGAAGTGGAAACAACTGCAGGAAACGGGGGACTAGGGGCTGTGGGAAAAGGCACAAATTTGGAAAATTATTTTTTTCTAAAAGTGGCTAATGAAACACATTTAAAGCCTAAAAAGTTATTTTCAGATTTATAAAAAAATAAAAAATATATATATATAACAGTTTTTTTCAAAGCAAAGCCAAGCATTCCCTTATATATGATGAGTGTTGGTTGATCTATTAATTGGCTACATAATTTTATATATTTATACACACACACGCATGCACAGATGCACGCGCACATGCATATATTTTGTGCGTGCGCGCGCGCGTAGTGTCCTGATTTTTCTGATAACACGTGATTTAGGCCTCTACAAAATAGAACATTATTATGTATGGTTGTTTTTCCAATATTTTGATTCCTAAATATGTGTAAACATGTGTCTTTTAACATCTTCTTAAGTTCCACTGAAAACTTCCACCTTTTTTCCAAGGTTTCTCTCAGACAATGATATTTTTCCGAGTATCGACGATAATGATACATGTTTCCATATCCCTCGCAATGTTGTCGAATAGCATATGCGATCGTGTGCAATTGCATATGCGTGTGTGCATATGCGGTCGCATTTTTTTTTTTATTATCTTTTCGCATTTTTTAAAAAATTAAAAAAAATCAGAAAAATTAGAAAAAATCAAAATAAATTATTATATGTCATTGGCCCTTGAAATACATTTAATTTAAGTAAAATAAAACCAATTACATTTACATTTACAATTTTACATAATGAATTAAATATTAAGTTAAGTCATCATCACTCATCAACATTTCTACTACATTCTACAATATATAGTTAACTTCTTAACAATTAACATTTAACAAATATGAAATATCAATATTCAACATTCAACACTACATAATATACATCAACAATCAACATCAACACACTTAGTAAACATTAAACAAAATTAAGAAGTTATTTATTTATTATTTATGTAATCAATAATCATATACATTGATCTAGTAGCCATTGTGGCATATCACCACCAGGTCCACCACCACCACCACCATCATCATCATTCGAGTCATCTCCTTTTCCACATACACTTCTTTTTCTTCCGTTTCTTCATCATCTGTACGTACTAATACTTCATCAACATCCAATGGTGGATGATTTTCAGCTTGATCATCATTATCACCATCTCCTTCTTCAATCTCCTCAATCTCATCAACGGGTTGACGGCTACTACCCCCCCCCCCCCTCTTCACCTTCGAGTGGTACTACTTTCACCAGGTGTCGATCCGTATGTGGCATCTTCAACTTGTGCCCATGTCAACTCCTCTCCAACAAATACTGGGTCCTCCCTCTCTACAAGTCACTCGTTATCTGCATCCAACTCATCTAAGCAGTTAGGGTCAAAGAAACCGGGCTTTTCTATCCTAGTTTGGAATCGTTCTCGCAATTTTTTATTGTATTGAACGAAAACCAAGTCGTTGAGCTTTTTTTACTCAAGGCGATTCCTTTTCTTGGTATGAATCTGCAAGAAAGAAAGCGCATTTAGCATTAGCTATTTAGGTAATTAATTTAGCTTAGGCCACTAAAAAATTAAAGTTTACAAACAATTACTAAACAGTCTAAACTTACCACCTCGAACGTGCTCCAATTGTGCTCGCAACTACTAGCAGAACACGTGAGTCCAAGAATCTTCATAGCCAGCTTCTTTAGAGCTGGATCCTTCCTATTCGGATCTTCATAGCCAGGGTTGGGTAGGAAGACACCTTCCTGTCTTACCTTGTAGAGGGAAAGTGTTTCCTTGATTTTCGATTAACCTCTGCCCATTCATCTACTGTTTCCGCCTGCTGTGCTTGGTTCAAACCGGAAGATTTCTCTCCGTTAACTTCCTTTCCCTTGCGTCGTCCTTCCTCTAGTCGCTAAGTCGATCGTCTTCGGTCTCTGTCATCGTACAGGCCATTGTCGTCTCGATCGTCGTCGTCGATCATCATCATCTCATATTCAGTAGCCATTTTAATGTCCCTTAGCCTATTTGGGATACGGAAGAGCTCGAAGTCTAAATTTAGACAACTTTCCTCAAGAACGATGCAACCAACATCGACAGCAAAAGAAACTAGTGTAGGATTTGTTAGTGGCAATGACTAGTCTTTGTGTGATAATAAGGAAGTGCTTACAAAAGATTCTTAATGTTCACTAAAATGAGGAATGTTTTGATAGGAACCGACAAGAAAAATAATTTCTTAATAGTTAGTTATTCAGAGGGGGCAACATCATTTTAACTTGCAACTTTGTCTATATATTATCTGGTTTCCAATATAATGATAGTCTTGGCGTGCCTTAAATGGCACTGGTGTTTAGATTATTGGTATTGTTACATGTTTCAATGACGAGGGATCAGTGTTGTCATGTGCAATCGCACATTCACATATGTGATCGCATATGCGCATAATGGTGGTGGGATCGCATATGCGGCAGTGGCATATGCGATCACTGCACATATGCCACATGTGCCAGCATATGCGATCGCATATCAATGTATGCGATCGCATAATGGCCAACGGTCATATTTCTAACCGTTTTTTTACCTTTTGTTTTTTTTTTCTTAAATCCGGATTTTTTTTCTCTACAAAAATGGATTCTAAGCACTCCTACATGCAAAAAAAAAAAAACCTCAAACTCTCTCTCTATTCTCTATTTTGCTCTCTTACATTCTCTCTTACATATTTCTAAGCACTCTACATCCACTCCTCTCCATCCATATTCCATATTTCTTTTCTTTCAACTTTCAAAAATCAAGAATCAAGATTGAGATTGAAGTTTCAATCAAGGAAGGGTACATACATCCACATTCAAGAATCAAGAAGATTCAAGAGTCAAGACTCTTCAAGAGACATTACTAATTTACTACATGATCTACATCTATAAGACTACAACTACAAGTCTACGACCAAGCTCTCCAATCTCCATCCATTGAATTGATTGAACTCTCTTTCTACTTTCTAGTTCAATCAAGGGAACAAACATCACTCTCTCTTTCTATCTTATTTTCACTTATTTTCATATTTCATAATATCCAAGTTCTAAGTTTTCTAAGTTCTACACTTCTACTAACAACTTCAATCATTTATTTTTTTTAAGTTTGGTTGTTAATTGTTACTTTGTTATAAGTTACAACTTACAACTTACAACTTACAAGTACAACAAGAATTCAAGATCAATACTCAAGTCAAGGGGCAAAGGTGAAGAGAAGACAACTTGGACAAGAATTTGGAAGTTAGAACCTCTTTTAGATTTGTAATTTTAATTTTGTTTGTGTAAATCTCTCTCTCTCTCTCTCTCTCTCTCTCTCTCTCTTTACAAGTGTAACTCAACTCTCTCTCTCTTTCTCATTTTCTTTTCCCTCTTTTTCTCCCTTTCTACAAGTGTAACTCAACTCTCTCTCTTTCTCATTTTCTTTTCCCTCTTCTTCTCCCTTTCTACAAGTGTAACTCAACTCTCTCTCTCCCTCTACTAGACTACTACTACTAAAGTGTGTAAGTGTGTGTGTAAGTGTAACTCTCTCTCTCTCTCTCTCTCTCTCTCTCTCTCTCTCTCTCTCCAAGTCTCATCTCTTTAGTCTCTTTACTCTTACTTCTTAGTCTCTTACTTTAGTTTACTTTTTACTTTCTAGTTAGTAGTTACTTTTTAGTACTAGGCTATTAGCAATCAATAACACACACACCACCATCATAATGTCTTCTTCCCAATCTTCCTCTTTGAAACCCTAGTTGAATGACCCGATTTAGAAGTATGGGCACTACCGTAGTGCTACAAAAAAGACTCACATAGTATGTGAGTTATGTGGGTATGTGAGTTCCGGTGGCATTGCAAGGGACAAGCAACACCTTGCACATTTATGGGGGTCAAATGCAAAAGCATGCAACAAAATTACTCCAAAAATCTGAAGGGAAATCGTAGAGTATATGGAAAAATAATCAAGAAAGAAATGAGATAGTGCCCTACGTCAAGAGGAATATCTGGAATAAGATGCATATGAAGATATAAATGTAGTTAATGTAGATGAAGCTAGTCTCACTCCCCCTACTTCGACAAGCAGGTCTAGACCACAAGTTGTATAACCATCGAAAAGAGCCCAAGGGCATGGGCCCATGGATAGATGGTGTAGACCACACCCCGATGACGTGATCGACCAAAGGGGTAGAGGGAAAGGGCCGGCTTAAACAACTTTAGAGAACCGGTATAAACAAAAAGATAGGAAAACCACAATTCAATATATTGCTAAGTGGTTTTACCAAACCGACATTGCTTTCAACGCCGTTAAATCGAGAAGCTTCAAAGTAATGGTTGAGGCTATAGGTCAATTTGGACATGGGCTTAAACTTCCTTCATATCATGAAATGAGGGAGACATGCCTAAAAACTGAAGTTGAATCTACACAATCCTTCATAACTGAATATAAGGAATCGTGGAAAACATATGGTTGTTCACTAATGGCCGATGGATGGACCGATAGATCCGGTCGGTCTCTCATTAACTTTTTGGTAAATTGTCCAGCTGGGACAATGTTCTTGAAGTCAGTGGATGCGTCGGGCCATTCACACAGGAGAATATTTGTTTAACTTACTAGATAGTGTAGTTAAAGAAATAGGTGAGGAATATGTTGTACAAGTAATTACAGATAACGCAGCCTCGTATGTAATGGCCGGTCGTCTTCTTATGGAGAAAAGGCGACATTTATTTTGAACCCCCTGTGTAATCCTTTGTATTGATCTTATGTTAGAAGATATAGGTAGATTATTTATAAATGTGATTGCAATGGCTAGAAGAATCACAGTCTTTATGTACAAACACGCCCTTCTTCTTAGTCGAATGAGAAAACACATTGGGGGTAACTTGCTACGTCCAGCAGTTACCCGTTTCGCTACAACCTTTTTAACACTACAAAGGCTACATACAAAGAAATCGGAACTTAGAAGCTTTGTAGTGTCGGCTGATTTTACAAGTGGGCCTTAGTCAAAGAAGGTTGAAGGGAAATGGGTTCAACAAACAATTCTTTGTCAAAGTTTTTGGACTCAAGTGGTAAAGGCGTTAAAATCATCCGAGCCCTTAGTCACTGCGTTGCGATTGGTGGACGAGGATGAGAAGCCTGCAATGGGCTACATATATGATGCGATGGAGAGGGTAAAAAATAAGATCATAGACCATTTTAACTATTGAGACCGTGATTACAAGCCAATTTTAGATATTATAGATAGAAGATGAGGCAGCCAAACGTCATCCCCATTGTATTCGGCTGCTTACATCCTTAACCCAGCCTGTTTATTCGCTTCTGCTGATCCAGCAGAACCACTAACTATGCATATGGTTGGATTTATTGATGTCTTGGAAAGAATGATTCCAGATAGAGGAGAACAGGACAAGATCTCAACTTTACTGGACTTCTACACAAAAAGTGAAGAGATATTCTCAAGGGATATCGTAATAAGGCATTGGACAATGAAATTACCGAGTAAGTACTTCTATAAATGTTAGTGTAGTGTGTACTCTTACAAATAGTTTTTCTACAAAGTGTCTCTAACGAACCTACTTAAACTGTTTTTCTCAGCTGACTGGTGGGCTGCCTATGGAGTGGACCCGAACAGGAAGGATCCATCTCTAAAGAAGCTGGCTATGAAGATTCTTGGACTCACGTGTTCTACCAGTGGTTGCGAGCACAATTGGAGCACGTTCGAGGCGGTAAGTTTGGACTGTTTAGTAATTGTTTGTCAACTTTAATTTTTTAGTGGCCAAAGCTAAATTAATTACCTAAATAGCTAATGCCAAATACGCTTTCTTTCTTGCAGATTCATACCAAGAAAAGGAATCGCCTTGAGCAAAAAAAGCTCAACGACTTGGTTTTCGTTCCATACAATAAAAAATTGCGAGAATGATTTCAAACTAGGAAAGAAAAACCCAGTTTCTTTAACCTATCTGCTTAGATGAGTTGGATGTAGATAACGAGTGGCTCGTTGAGACGGAGGACCCAGCATTTACTGGAGAAGAGCTGAAATGGCACGAGTTGAAGATGCTGCATACGGATCGACACTTGGTGAAGGTAGTACCACTCGAAGGCAAAGGATGGGGAGGAGCCGGGGGGCGAGTAGTAGCCGTCAACCCGTTGATGAGATTGAGGAGATTAAAGAAGGAGTGATAATGATGATCAAGTTGAAGACCATCTACCATTGGATGTTGATGAAGTATTAGTACGTACAGATGATGAAGCAACGGAAGAAGAAGTGTATGTGGAACAAGGAGATGACTCGAATGATGATGATGATGGTGGTGGTGGTGGTGGTGGTGGACCTGGTGGTGATGTACCACAATGGCTACTAGATCAATGTATATGATTACTGATTACATAAATAATAAATAAATAACTTCTTAATTTTGTTTAATGTTTACTAAGTGTGTTGATGTATATCATGTAGTGTTGAATGTTGAATATTGATATTTCATATTTGTTAGATGTTAATTGTTAAGAAGTAAACTATATATTGTAGAATGTAGTAGAAATGTTGATGAGTGATGATGACTTAACTTAATATTTAATTCATTTTGTAAAATTGTAAATGTAAATGTAATTGGTTTTATTTTACTTAAATTAAATGTATTTCAAGGGCCAATGACATATAATAATTTATTTTGATTTTTCTGATTTTTTTTCTGATTTTTCTGATTTTTTTTAATTTTTTTGAAAAATGCGAAAAAAATAAATAAAAAATATGCGACCGTATATGCGATTGTGCTATCACGTATGCGCACACGCATATGCAATCGCACACGATCGCATATGCTATTCGACAACATTGGTCCAAAGCGGTGTTTATGCTCCATGGCCAATGCTTTGGGGGAATACCTCTGCTGGTGCAGCGAGCACGATTTGGTCCAGATAGGGTTAATATCATAAATGATTCACACCATCCAAAACACAAAAAAAATACCGAAACAAGTCTCCAAACTTCAATGCAGTCGTCAGATCTCAGCCTCCGATCTTTCATATAAAGAAGCCCTAATGGACCGTGAAGTTTCTTCTAACTCGTTACAGAATAAAGATCAGATGCAAAAACCGGACAAGGAAGAGGCTAGGAAGGAAGACTTAATCCCCAACCAGCTAAAGAAATTGTATTCGCTGCGAATCAGTAAAGAGCATATAGAACTATCAAAACAAGAATTACGAGAGTCTGTAGTGATTATAACGAAAGGAGGAGCAACGATCCCTCAAGTCAGGGAATGGATCGATGGCGTTAGTAGAATCCAAGTTTCTCAGTACTCTATCAAACCGATAGGATATAACGAGCTATGGGTTAAGCTCAGCCCCGGTCTGAATCCAGATATCCTTGTCATGGCAGGGGTTTTGCACAAGGATGGGCCAGTTTTTACAGTCCAAAGTTGAGAGGAATTTTCTGTGTTCGGTTTTGAGGAGATCTAGATCCTCATCTGGGGGATCCCTCTCGAATTTTGGTACGATGAGTTCTTCATCGCAACTGCGAAGCTTCTAGGTACGCTGGTTGAACTGGATCCCAAAACCAAGGTCGGAGAGGATATGGCGGTCGCCAGGTTGCGGGTGCGAAGGAAGAAGGGTGATGAGTTACCGACCCACATTCAGGTTCTGATAGACAACAGGGAGATCTGTCTACCTATTCAGAAGGAAGATAAGCTCTCTCCTTCACCTAGATGGGGGGACCTATGGCGTTCAAGAGAATCTCTCTCCGGCGACAACAGTGGCGGTCGGAGCAGAGCGTGAGAGAGCAGCGATTCGGTACTCCCGGAGAGCTCCGGTTTCTGCTGCAGTTAATGACTCTGTCAGAGAAAGACCTCTCCGACAGACGCGTGGCATTGAGAAGTCGACTCCTTGTCTTCCCGAGGACGGCATCGAGATTGGACGATCTCGAGTTTCCCGCCAGAGAGATGCAATTATGCCAAGTGGCAGTACCGTCGCGGCTGCCCTTCATTTCCCTAACCGCTTTGACAGCGTAGTAGAGACACGTGGCGAGGTGAGGTTCGATGGCGGGAGTCGAAATTAGCTTATTTAATGCCAGACCCAATAATCGATCCGATTATGTATCCTTATCAGGCAGGCAGTCATCAAATCACAATAAGTCTCTTTCGGGTCTAAACGGATCCGGGCCCAACCTACGAATATCGGACCCAGGTAACTTAAATCTCAATATAACGCCCGAGCCGCTTACGAGAGCAAAAAGAAGGCTTCTGTATCACCCTTTTGATTCGTCTGAAGCATATGTTATTATATCAGTGTCTGCAGCTAAGGTGGTTTTAGCAGTTGATTGTTCTCAGTTGAGGCAAACCCACTACCCAAATCTATCTCTCCCTAGAAAGTCGTTACAGGGAACCCTAAGCTCTAAGATTGACCAAGGATCCTTTCAATCTGAAAATCCGCCATCTCTAACGCCAATGTATTCCTCGCCCCCTCCATCCATTTGCGACTGGTCAGATCATAGCCTTCTCACGTTGTTCCAGGAACATCCAGACCTAGAAATCTTAGAAGCGGAGCCACTTCAATCTCGTGCGGGAGTTCAACCGGATTCGACAGAAGGTGTTCCCCTTTCGATGGTGGATGACGCGGAAAGATTACATCTGCTGGACAAGATTCTCAATAAGAAGTGGATTAGAGATGCTATGGGGCACGTGGGCAGGCCTCTTGGGCTATCCTTTGGAGACTGTCTAGAGGACTTTATTGCCCTTTTTCAATGTGTTGAGTCCAGCGGAAGGCCCCTTTTAGATCGGAAATCGCCCAGAGGACGCTGATCAACTCCAAGGAGTAGGGAGTTCAGCATGTGGCGGTTGGTCAGCATGGTATGCCAAATCGGTTACGTATCGGCCGATACGTAACGGTAACGGTGCCCGTTTCGGGGCCGAAACGGTCGATACGATTTTTTGTACTCGTATCGGCCGATACGGGCGTAACGGTCAGCGCCGTAACGGTCGAAAAACGGCCTTTTTTTTTTTTTTTTTGCATTTTAAGCTCCATTTTTGATGTTTTTTCGAAACTTCTTGCTTCCAAACTATTTCTCACTCCTTCTACTACTAATTTCGACCAACCTTGGCTGGATATTTGAGGAAAAAACACATTATATTGCGGATTTTGTTGAATCAAAGCTTGGTGGGCCATTTTTCATAAATTTGTCAAAAATAGGTATTTATACTTTTTTTAATATGTTTTGCTGTTTTAATCATCTCATATGATGTGTTAATCATAGTAGAACATGTTAATATGCATTTTACAGATTTGGAGTGCCATTTAATATTTTTTTCTATTTACGCATGAATTTTGTCCCTTTTTTTTAAAATTCAAAAAATCAATTTTTAATGATTGTTTTGCTGTTTTAATCATTCCATATAATGTGTTAATCATAGTAGATCATGTTAATGTGCATTTTACAGATTTGGGGTGCCATTTTATATTTTTTAAATATTTTTTTCTATTTACGCATGAATTTTGCCCCTTTTTTTAAAAATTCAAAAAATCAATTTTTAATGGTTATATTGCTGTTTTAATCATGCCATATGATGTGTTAATCATAGTAGAACATGTTAATATGCATTTTACAGATTTGGGGTGCCATTTTATATTTTTTAAATATTTTTTTCTATTTACGCATGAATTTTGCCCCTTTTTTTAAAAATTCAAAAAATCAATTTTTAATGATTGTTTTGCTGTTTTAATCATGCCATATGATGTGTTAATCATAGTAGAACATATTAATGTGTATTTTACAGATTTGGGGTACCATTTTATATTTTTTAAATATTTTTTTCTATTTACGCATGAATTTTGCCCCTTTTTTTTAAAATTCAAAAAATCAATTTTTAATGATTGTTTTGCTGTTTTAATCATTCCATATGATGTGTTAATCATAGTAGAACATGTTAATGTACATTTTACAGATTTGGAGTGCCATTTTATATTTTTTAAATATTTTTTTCTATTTACGCATGAATTTTGCCCCTTTTTTTAAAAATTCGAAAAATCAATTTTTAATGGTTGTATTGCTGTTTTAATCATGCCATATGATATGTTAATCATAGTAGAATATGTTCATGTGCATTTTATAGATTTGGGGTGCCATTTTATAATTTTTTAATATTTTTTTCTATTTACGCATTAATTATGGCTCTTTTTTTTTAAATTTTAAAAATAATTTTTTAATGATTGTTTTACTGTTTTAATCATCCCATGTGATGTGTTAATCATAGTAGAACATGTTAATGTGTATTTTACAGATTTGGGGTGTCATTTTATAATTTTTTTCTATTTTCGAATTAGTGACTTTATGTTTTTATTTGCTTATATTGGACAGGTTTTGCCTTGGAGCTTCTTAGGGTTTAATTAGAATATAAAATCATCTTTATTAACATAGGTCATACACTCATACTCAAATCTAATTATCTAGTGTCTACCTAAGCCTAAAGAAATGTCTGGGTCTGGCCAACAACAAGTGATGATATTGGATGGCAACATTGTGAGAGGGTTGGTGGTACTAGGCACCAAATGAAGTGCAAGTATTGTGATAGACTAGTGACTGGTGGAATTACCCGTCTCAAACAACATTTGGCACATCGAAAGGGTCAAGTTGCGCCATGTAGTAGAGTACCGAAAGAGATAATGCTTTTAATGCAAGCTAGTCTGGATGAGTCGAAGGGTAAACGTGCTGCTGTACAAAAGAAGAAAGATGATATTTTGGATGCAGCTCGATAGGAAGTGTTTGGTCCTGAATATATGGGCATTCGTGATGAAGATATTATTGATTCTGACGAAGATTCAGATCGAGAACTTACTATAGCTAGGAGAGAGCTTGCGTCTAGCTCGTGAAGAGGAAGAACGTCGCCGCATGTTTGGCACGCATGGGTCAGTGCGTGATACAGGGGGGGGAGTGGGAGTGGGAGTGGGAGTGCAACTGGAAGTGCAACTGCTTCTGCAGGTGGGGGTGGGGGTGGGAGTGGGGGGGGGGGGGGTAGGTTTGGTGGGTTACGACGTATGTTTGGGAGCCGACGACAGACATCTTCACATGATGCCCCTATACGTTTGGATGAAGAAGTAAATGAGCCTAGGAGACCCTCTATTGATCCAATCCTATTTAGGAAAGAATCAACTAAACAAAAGAAGATAAAACAAATGTGGAGTAGAACTTCCGTTGAGAAATTAGGTAGAGCAGCAGCAAAGTTATTTATACATGCCAACATACCTCCTAACGCAGCCAATTCTCCATATTGGCAGGTGGTAATTGATGCAGCAGCAGAAGCAGGTGAAGGAATAAAAGCTCCCACGGCTAAGGAGATTAGGGGGAAATGGACAGATGCAGAGTATGCGGATGTGAAAGCATACGTGGCTACCTTTAAACCTGTATGGCAAGCCAGAGGATGCACAATCATGTGTGATGGTTGGACTGGCCCAACCAGACGCAGCATGATCAACTTCATGGTATACTGCCACTTAGGAACTATATACCACAAGTCAATTGATGCCTCAGAGGCAACAAAAAATTCTACTTATATTAATGGACTAATGGATAAAGTTGTGGATGAGATTGGAGAGGAGAATATAGTGCAGATTGTGACAGATAATGAAGCAACATATAAGCTTGCAGGACATATGTTGATGGATAAGAGAAAACATCTTTTTTGGTCACCATGTGCTGCCCATTGTATTGATCTTATATTGGAAGATATTGGGAAGAAGAAGAATGTTAAGGAAATGGTCGAAAGGGCAAGGGAAGTGACGACGTTTATTTACAACCATAATCAAGTAGTTGCAATAATGAGAAAGTTCACGAAAGGACGAGAGTTGTTGAGGCCTGCGGCGACTAGATTCGCAACAAACTTTATAGCATTAGAGAGTTTATTCCAGCATAGGGAAGAGTTGAGTGAGATGTTCGCTTCCCGAGAATGGCTCAACACAAAACATGGGAAGAAGACATCAGGAATACCGGTCGAAGTTGCGAACACCATACGGGACAACAAATATTGGAAGAAGGTCAAGGCGATCCTAAAGGTGATGGAGCCACTAATGAGGGTACTCCGTCTTGTTGAATCCGATGAAGCACCTACCATGGGCTTCCTATATGATGCCCTTACCATGGGCTTCCTATATGATGCCATGGATAAGGCAAAGCTTGCAATTCAACGTGATTGTAGAAGTTGGCAGACTTATTGGAAGATGATCGACAAGAGATGGACAAAACAACTCCATCACGATCTTCATGCAGCAGGTTACTACCTAAATCCTAGGTATAGATATGCCCAATCATTTGTTGCGGATGATGAAGTTCGTGTCGGGCTAAAAAATGTGATAAAGAGATTAGAGCCTGACTTAGATCTGCAAATAAAGGCATTAAATGAATTAGATAATTTGGAAATCACCTTAGTAGCTTTGGAGATGCTCTTGCACAGCATGCAGTATCTAGATTGCAACCGGCCGAATGGTGGATTAATTTTGGAGAGAGTACGAAGGCTCTCCAAAAAATTGCAGTAAAAGTTTTGAGCCAGACAACATCTTCCTCTAGCTGCGAAAGGAATTGGAGTTGTTTTGCGCTCATTCATTCAAAGAATAAGAATAGATTGCAGACTAGAACATTAGATAGACTTGTCTTCATGCACTACAATATAAAACTAAGAATGCGACGACATCATAGGAGCATTACAGCTGCTGATGACGAAGACTACTGTCCAATAAACTTGGATAATATTTATGATGAGGATGACCCACTTCTACCTTGGTTGGAAACAAGGGAAAAACAAATTGAAGAGGATAGTGAAGAATTGGAAATTGATGACCCAGAAATACGCAGAGCGCAACAAGAGAATCGTGCAGATGTGTTGGACCCAGTAAGAGGGGCAGCGTTTATGCCACGTACAAATACGGCTCAAGATCAACAAAAGAGTACGAGCAGTGGTAGCGTGACCGTGTCGGATGAAGACGATGACCCCCCTGCCCCTGGTGCTGGCACTACTGGTGTTGCTCAGTGCCCTATACAGCCGTCTACAGATCACGATGTCGATGAACAGCGACGAGGTGGTACAAGAGGTCGGACTTATGAGTGTACCGAGTCACGATACAGCCAGCAGGAGGTGGGTACATCTAGTGGTGCACCGGGTCCGAGAGGTTCGGAACATCAGCAGACTCATGGTCTTGGTTATTATGATGGATATTCTTATGGTGAATTGAATTATGATGGTTATACTGAGCCTGTTCCATCACATTCATGTTGGAGTAGCCCTCCTGATCAATATCCATATGATTATAGATATCCAGATCCAAATCCAAGTTACTCATCACCAGAGGCACTCTCAATCTCAAGATTCTCAACGGCTGAGTATGGGCACCGGATGGCTATTCGACGCAACCGGTGGATATCCTTATTCGGTCGAGTCGTTGCCTAGTCGGGATCAGTCATCCTCTAGTTTCGTTGATCTAGTATTTCCTTCTGGCCCTGGATATTATGGATATGTAGCACCTACACCTATTGGACAGCCTCAGCCTGATGGTGACAATGACGATGATGTGGAGGTCGAGCAACCACAAAAAAGCAGAGTTTCATTTTGGTGGTGACTTGTGATTGTGAGTATATATTTGTGTTAAGGTAAGTATTTGCAGCAGGCTCACAACAGATTATTGCAAGAAGCCATGCACACACTTGACACTGCCGAACTTGTATTTAAAATAGCTCCCCCGACAACCAATCAAGTAATCCTTAATCAAGTTGCAGGGAGTATATCAGACACTACTAATTTTTTATTTTTTATTTTTTAATACAGGTCATAGACAGGAATTACACTATCATAGTCACGTGCACGGTGCACCACACTGCACAGGACCACAGGTATGTTCGAGAAATTCCTCAAAAATAATTGCAAACACCTAATGTAAGATATTTTCATTTTACATTCATTATAATATATCTATCATTGATAGTAGATAGAAAATTAAATATATGAATTTTGTAGTCAAATTCAGGTTATCTGGTTCATAAATTCATCAGACAGTCTGATACAACTTCTCACCAAAGAGTGGACCGTTACACCACCATAAACATGTTCCAATTTATAAATGAATGCATATTTGGAATGCTTAGAATATTCTGGATTTAATCCATATTTTTTCATATTTTTTTGGCAAAAAAAAAAATTTGCGCTGTTACGGGCCGTTACGCCCCCGTATCCGTATCGGTTTTGGAGGACACCGTTACACCAACCGATACCGATACGGGACACCTTGTTGGTCAAAGGAATTCTGAGGTATTTCCTAAAACGGTTTCAGCGCAGGGTTCTCGAGGAAGTTCCATTTCCAAATGAAGCTGCTCTCATGGAACGTGAGGGGTGTGAGGTCCAAACAGAAAAGAAGACTCATCAAAGATACCTATGACAGATATAATCCAGATATTGTCTTCCAGAAACAAAAAGTAACAGCTTCAACGACAGACTAATGGGCACTCTTTGGAAAGCAGCAGATGTTAAATGGGTCATGCTAGACTCCACATGGAGTGCGGGTGGAATTTTGGTAGCTTGGAAGTCATCAAATTGGGTTCTCTTAAACAGTTGGTTAGGTCGTTTTTCAGTTTCGGTTGTTCTGCAGCAGGTCTCTTTTGGTTTTTCTTGCCTATTCTGTTCTGTATACGGGCCTGTTCTTGACGCAGACAGAAAGCTTTTCTGGGAGGAAATTTCTAGCTCTAAACAACAATTTCCAGGTGCTTGCTGCATAGTTGGGGATTTTAACATCATCAGATTCGCTAATGAAAAATCCCATGGGCATTCGGTTTCTCCAGCTATGGCGTCATTCTCTCGCTGGATTGAAGATCAGGAGTTAGTGGATCTGCTTCTTCTCAGGGCCAGATTTACTTGGTCTAACAGTAAAGCGACTCCCACCATGTGCAGGCTCGACAGGTTTTTAGTCTCCCCTGAATGGTTAGATTGTTTCCCCCTAACTTCCCAATCGATCCTTCCAAGGACAACGTCAGATCATTGCCCAATTGCCTTGGAGGTGGAGAAGCGAAATTAGGGCCCCAAGCCATTTCGTTTTGACGCTTCCTTGTTTAAAGTTGAAGGGTTCTATCAGAAAGTGGCAGATTGGTGGACAAGTTTTCGGGTCGAAGGGTACACGGGATTCCGGCTTTCTTCCAAGTTGAAGCTGTTGAAGGCAGCCCTTAAGGAGTGGTTCAAGAGTGAAATGCACACCAGGGAGCAGGAAACTAAATCTCTATTATTTGAGCTGAAGTCCATTGATGCCCAGGCTGAAGCTCAACTGCTAAACTCCGAAACTCAGAATAGGAGAGTTCAGCTGCTCCAGACTACTGCTAGTAGGGCTCTGGAAAATGAGATTTCGTGGAAGCAGGAGTCTAGGCTCTCCTGGATCAAAGAAGGCGATAGGAATACGCATTTCTTCCATACCATTGCAAGCATGCATGCCAGGAACAACAAAATCAGCAGCATTCTGGTGAATGGGGAACCCATAGAAGATAAAGAAGAGACAACTGAAGAGATGGTTTCCTATTTTAGCTCTCTGCTGAGGGGAGAAGAATGGCGTAGGCCTTTGCTAGATGGAATTCAGTTCGATAGAATCTTGACTGGGGAGGCAGAAATGTTAGAAGGGCCTTTTCCCACCAAAGAAATCAAGCAGGCCGTTGACTCCCTTGGAGCTGAAAAGGCCCCAAGCCCGGATGGTTTTCCAATTTCTTTTTCCAACATTTTGGGAGGTGATCCACTCCGATGTGATCAAATTCTTAAATGAGTTTCACCAAAGGAGTAGGATCTCTAAGGGCCTTGGGGCTACCTTTATAGCCCTAATTCCGAAAATGCCTGGAGCTACATCTCCCAAAGACTTCAGGCTGATCAGCCTGTTGGGAGGGCCCTACAAAATCTTGGCGAAAGTGTTGGCGAACCGGCTCAGGAAGGTTATAGGCAAGCTAATTTCAGAGAATCAAAGCACCTTTATTTCAAGAAGATAGATTATTCACACGGCCCTTAGTGCCAATGAGTGTCTCGATTCAAGTTGCAGATCGAGATCCAAATATATCATGTGCAAGCTGGACATCGAGAAAGCTTATGATCACGTTGATTGGGTATTCTTATCGTATCTGCTTGATCGCATGGGATTTGGGGAAAGATGGAGAGCCTAGATGGGAGAATGTATTGGGTCGACTAACTTCTCTATTCTTCTTAACGGTTCCCCGAAGGGATTTTTTAGAAGCACAAGAGGTTTGAGGCAGGGCAACCCCCTCTCCCCTTTCTTATTCCTCATAGTTGGAGAGGCTTTGTCCAGGATGATTCTCAAAGGGCAAGTGGAAGGCTTATTGCGAGGAGTCGGCATCAATGGTATCTCCACTCCGATTTCTCATATTCAGTATGCAGATGATTCCTTAATCTTTTCTAAAGCCTCGAGAGATAAGGTGGAAAATCTTCGAACCACAGTCCGATGTTTTCAGGCCATTTCTGGGGTAAAGGTGAATTTGGCGAAATCGAAAATTTTTGGGATAAATATGGAAAAGGGGGAGGTCAAAGAGCTAGCTCAAGTATTGGGATGTGCGGCTGCTTCCCTGCCTTCATCCTTTGTGGGTCTCCCCAATAGTGTTGGAAGGCCGTCGAAAAACCTTTGGGAGAAAGTCATCCTCAGATTTCAGGTTTACCTGGCGCGTTGGAAGTGTCAGTATCTTTCTCTAGGCAACCGTCTCACCTTAATCAAAGCTACTCTTTCCAACCTCCCAATTTATTTCATGTCTCTCCTCAAATGTCCGGCCTCGGTGTTGGCTTCTATCGACAAATTGAGACGGGATTTCCTTTGGCACGGGAAAGAGGATAAGAAGAAGTTTCCTCTTCTAAAATGGGCAGAGGTTTGTTTACATACGTCTGACAGGGGAGCTGGGTTTAAAGAGTTAAAAGCAATGAATCGGGCATTGCTCGGCAAGTGGATTTGGAGGCTTGGGGCTGAGGAGGGGAGTCTTTGGAACTTCATCATCAAGAGTAAATACGGGAGATCTCCTGGTGGTTGGTGGTCTAAGGAGTCTTCGTCCAAAAGGGTGTCTCCCATCTGCAGAGATATATTGAAGATGCAAAAGGTGGTTGTATCCGACATCGGCCTCGTCCTAGGCAACGGAACAAAGATTCGTTTTTGGGATGACGTTTGGGTCGGGGACCAGCCGCTTAGAACAAGATTCCCGCAAATGTATCGCATCGCCTCTTCGAAAGCTTCTTTTGTGGCTGACCATTTTGTTATCGAAGATGGTAAAGTCATATGGAACGTGACATGCAGAAGGAATCACCAAGATTGGGAGATATCAGACTATGCGGCCCTTTTGGAATGCATCTACGTGGCAATTCCTTCTCCTTCTTCCGAAGACGGCATTTTCTGGAAACTAGACAAATCTTCGTCGTTCTCTGTACAATCGTTTGCACCGCCATCAGTCAGTCAGCGCCTCTTGCTCATTGTTCTTTTATTTGGAAAAATGCTGCTCCCCCAAAAATTCTTGCTTTCGGCTGGTTGGTTGGCAAAAAGAGAATCTTAACGGTGGATAATCTGAGGAAAGGGATGGCCATTCCCAATATTTGCTTATGTTGTATGCGGGTTGAAGAGACAGTCGATCATTTGTTTCTTCACTGCCCTTTCATTCAGTCCATTTGGGCTGATTTTTTGCTTCGGTTTGACATGTGCTGGTGCATCCCGTGTGAGGTTCAGCAGTCCATTCAAGCGTGGCACAGGGTCCATTTTGGGAAGGCGAAAACAGTAATCTAGAGGATGGTTATTTTAGCTGTCTGGTGGTCAGTTTGGGGAGAGAGAAACAACAGAATCATCAGGAACTCCTCTAATATTGCTGGGGAGGTTGCGACTAAGGCTAAACGTCTGTTGATCGAATGGGCATCCAATGTAGAGAGTCTAAATGCTTGTGATTTTTTCTTTTTAGGAGTGTAACTGCAGTCTGCCTTCTCAGCAGACTTCTTTTGTTTTTTGGTTTTCTCCTTTTTAATATAATCGTTATCTTTCAAAAAAAAAAAACATTAAAATGCTCACTACATTCTGGATTTGGGAAAAGTAAGACAATAAGATTTTGAATATCAGTGTCGGAGGGAGTATCAGCAGCGGGTTGAAAAGAAATATACTACAGGGCATACCAACCAATTGAAAAATGATACGCTACGTAGTATATCTGACCTATGTTGGAAAGTATAGGCATGAATTTGTTAACCAAACATTACAGAAATATATCAGCACAAAGAAAATTTGAGGAACACAAGAACCTACCATTTAAATATACTTTTTGATGCATTCAATGGTGTACTGGACTATTCTTAGTGAAAATATTGTTATGTTGACTTGACCTGCTGAAACCTGAGCTTTTTTAGTCTTGGAGCTCTCAATTTGGTGTTCAAGAATTAGGGAATTAGAAACTCTTTGGTTGATGGTCAATTCGTAGCTTCTTGTTGTAGTAGATTTTGTTACGTATTCAAAGTTTTTAACTGAACATCGCAAGAATCTCGACAGATAATCTAGATCTAAATTATCTGTGAATATAATTATAAATATCATGAATGGAATATAATGAATAATATACTGTTGTAAGTAATTATATGAATATACAGTGTTACCTAAACACATAGCACTGGTGCCAGGCATAGTCCAGTATGGAAAACTCGAAAAATCTAGGGATGGTGCAGTGTATTAAATAGCATCCGTAGTGTATGCTACGTAGCATTGTTGTAGCGTGCCAAATGGCGTAAATCCCCTGTAGCATACGCTACGGATGCGTAGTGTGTAGCACAGTAGTGTGGTCTACACTGCACTTTTTTAAAAAACAAAATTCTTTGCTGAAAATGGTAGTGAACTCACACCACAAGAACTTCTAAAGTTACTTTTAAAATAAATAAATAAAATAAAATCGAATGGGGTTTTCGAAACCCCTTGGAAAGCCCTCGTCAAATGCAACTTCCTCTCCCTCTCTAAAATCTTGCGAAACAAAAGCCCATCGAAGGGGCTTCTTTGGCTGATTGTTGGAGCCTACAAGGAGGTCCATTTGGTGCGGTGTCATGATCATTGGAGAAGAAATAAAGGAGAAATCAAATTTCTCCAATTTCGGTTTCGTACGACTATGGAGCTTCAAATTTCAGAGTTTTCATTAATTGAATCTCCTCTTGAGACAACACTAGGTACATTTGTTCCCTTAGTGAGTTTCTCTTGGTGTACAATGAAAAATAATTTGTTATTTTGAGGTTTTTTTTTCATTTTTTCCTTTTTAAAATGCCAATTACTGTGCATTTTTTTGTTCTTTATCATTTTTTTTCATTTCTTTTTCAATCTTTGTGGCTATGTATTCTTTTCTATGGTATGGCCCACGTGGGGCCCACTGAGGTGTGTGCATGGGTGGATTTGCATTGTTTTCTATGGTGTGACCCACAAGGGGACCACTTGTGGTGTGCGTATGTGTGGATGTGCATTGTTTTCTATGGTGTGGCCCACGTGGGGACCACTATGTTGTACGTGTAAGTGTTTGTGCATTGTTTTTTATTGTGTGGTCCACGTGGCAACCACTATAGTGTGCATATAGGTAGCTGTCAATTGTTTTCTATGGTGTGGGCCCACGTGGGGGCAATTGTGGTGTGTATGGCTGACTATGCATTGTTTTCTAGTCCATGTGGGCCACCACTATCTTATGATGGTTTTTTCATAAGTTAATGTTGATCTTTGTGATTCACTGATTTGTTTGTAACATGTTATTTTTTTTAATTTTTTTTGTGAAGTAGTGAACTAAAGAGAGAAGAATGTTTGAAGAAAAAAAGAGATTTTGCTTGGAAATATGTGGCTGATAATCCACTTGGACAATCTCATAGAAATTATGTGCATTGCAAATTTTACGGTCAAAGGTGTACGGAAGGCATGACTCGCCCAAAGAATCATTTGGCCGGAACCCACAATGGGATAAAGTTATGCCCAAAAGTGACGGAAGAAGCCAAGGAGGAGTGTAGAAAGGCTTTAAAGGAATACCATGACGGAAAAAAATAAAAGAAATGAAGTGTTTCGAGATATAGGGAGAGGGGGATCAACATATATTTCCAGTTCTGCAAGTGATAGTGTCAGTGTGGGTAATGATGCTTTCATTGGCAGCCAACTTGGCAGTGGATCTTCTGGTAATCAACCAATGGCAAGAGCAAGGGGTCTTATGGATCAATTTGTTAGCAGCGAGCAACGTCAATCCACATTGAATTCAAGGTGGAAGAAGGAAGAAAGAAAAGAAGTATACAGGGTGATTGGAAGATATTTTTTTAGCATGCTTTGGCGTTCAACCTGTGTTAATAACCTATATTTTTCAACATTGTGTGAGGCTATTGGAAAGTTTGGACCAGGGTTAAAACCACCATCCATGCATGAGATGAGAACATGGATACTAAAAGAGGAGGTTGCTAATACTGATAGTTTAATGAAAGCATACAAAGATTCATGAAAAACTTATGGATGTTCAATTATGTCCGATGGTTGGATGGATGGAAAGAACAGAAGCATCATTAACTTTTTGATTAATTCTTCGATCGGAACAATGTTTTACCAGTCTATTGATGCTTCAGATTCAATAAAAGATGAAAATTTGCTATTTAAATATCTTGACGAAATTGTGGAAGAAAATGTGGTCCAGCTATCACGGATAACCATTCAATCTATGTGAGTGATGGTAAGAAGATGGATAAGAGGAAAAGGATATATTGGACTGTGTGCTATACACTGCATAGATCTAATGTTGGAGGATATCGGAAAAATGAAAATGTATTCTTATAGCCATGTTTGCATCGGATCACTGTACCTTACCCTCCGAAATATTTACAAGCAAAAGAATGGTCTTATAGCCATGTTCGCATCGGAACAATGGTGTTCATGTTCTTGGGCTAAAAAAAACCTGAAGGAATAAAGGTACGGGCTATTCTAATGTTTGATCAGAAGTTTTGGCCGAATGTTGCCTTATGTCTTAAGAGCACCATGCCTTTAATAAGCGTTTTAAGAGAAGTAGATTCGGAAGAGAGGCCAGCAATGGGGTTCATTTGTGAATTGATGGACTCGGCGAAGGAGAAGTTTGCATTTAATTGCAATAATG
Source organism: Magnolia sinica (assembly GCF_029962835.1). Taxonomy (NCBI): domain Eukaryota; kingdom Viridiplantae; phylum Streptophyta; class Magnoliopsida; order Magnoliales; family Magnoliaceae; genus Magnolia; species Magnolia sinica. The sequence goes on from NC_080575.1 coordinate 90,844,006, forward strand.
TAAAAAAGAGATGTTCCAATTTGGAACAAAATAGATGACAGATGGGACTCCTCAACTTCATTGACTTCTACATGCAGTCGAGTACTATTTGAATCCTCAAATACGGTACTCAAATAAGTTCTCTACACCCCTGAGATAAAAAGGGGTTGTTGGAGTGCATGGATAGGATGATCCCCCGTGAAGAGCATGTTGATGCTTATATTCAGTTGGATGAATATGAGAAGAGGAGGGGATTTTGGCTCTTGCCTGGCACTCGAAACCATGACAAAGCGTTCCCCGGGTAATTTATAATTTTATATTTTGATATTTTCATTTTTATGTAAATTATATTTCTATAATTGGTGAAAGCATTTCATTAATTTATAAATTACAACTAATTTGTGTAGCTGATTGGTGGGAACGCTTTGGAGATAGAACTCCACAGCTTTGGAAGTTTGCAATACAAGTTTTAAGCCTCACATGCAATGCTTCTGGCTGTGAGAGAAATTGGAGTAGTTTTGAGCAGGTGACTGTTGTACCATTCGATATTTTAAATTGGCTAATTTTTATTTAGTAGATTAGCAAGTGTTTGATAATTGACTGACATAGGTCATCATATGATCAAATCCACACAGAAGAGAAATCGGCTAGAGCAACAAAAGCTCAACTCTCTAGTGTATGTGATGTAAAATATGAAACTGTGAGAAAGAAGCATGAAGAGGAGAGCAGCAATGGATCCTATATTGGTGGACCACATTGCTTCAGATGATGAATGGATTGCTAAGAAAGAAGACCGTGTTCTCCCAACTGATCCATCGTGGCTCAAAGATCAAAATATGGCCTTTGATATTAGTGTCATTGCAACTATTCCGAAGTCTGATGATCTAGCTGATAGCAATGCACCATCAACAATATTTCTGAAGGAGTTTGCCCCCCGCCTTCCTCAAACAAAAGGAAGGCAACTAATTTAAGTAAGTGTTTCTAGTTATAAACTAAGTTACATGAACATTTTTAACAAAGAAAGTAAAAGACCAATGAATCTCTTTTTTTAATGTGTAGGTGGTCCTATGGGAAGATTTCTTACTCCTATAAGAGAGGAAGGAGATATAGGAATGATTGTTCATGGTGTGGATGATGTACATGCAGATGTTGGCGATGAAATGCTTAGACCTGGTGACGAAGTGAATGAGGATGACGATGATGATGATGATCTATTAGATGTAGATGAACTTTAGACACTACAATCTAGAGACTATTAATTGAGAATTTGAGATTTTGATTTCTGAGGAATGTGACATTTGTATTGTACTTGATGCTTTTACCTGTGGGATTTTTAATTCGAAGAATGTGACATTTATATATGTGTGTGTGTATGCTTTTTTCTTACTATTTATCATATTTTTCTTTTTCTTTTTTAAATTAAAAAATAGAAGTATCGCGTAGCTTACGCTACACGCTACGGAGGGTTGAACGCTACACAACACGCTACCGCTATTTAAAATACTGGGATGGTGTCATGAGCGTGGAGAGTGGAATCTAATCTAGGGACATAGCAATTCTTTGCTTATTTTGTATATAAGAGGCTTGTATATGGAGTGCAGAGATTCTAAAATAGGCTAGAGTGCTTAGAAAATTCTGGAGTAATCTAGACTACAAAGTTTTGGTAGTTAGTTTGCACAAAGCATGAAATGAAGCAGCAGCAAATTGGGACGTACAAACAGCTAGGAAGCAGTAGCGAGAGCATGAGTCTGAAGACAAATAAGAGGATGAAGGATCCGCCTCTTACAAGAATCTTTTCCTTCATAGAATGATTTTTATCTGTTTTTTATCAATTGCATTTCCTTTTTTGTCAATTATTTTCTGATTATTTCTGTGTTTAGTTTTCTAATTATTTCACTTTTTTAAGATTACGATGGACTTAATAGTGTAACAAATTTTCATTTTTATATTTGATAATATGTTTTTTCATTTGAAGTTATTTTTATCATTCTGTATATTTTTGTATCTATTCAATATTTTATAATAAATAATAAATCATTTTCTGACCCACCTAGTAGACTCACCAAGTCCTAGGACGACTCGAAACCGGTGACCAACTGAGACAATTGAGTCCTTTTCAGCAGTTTATGTTTATAGATGAATCAACCACTACTTTCAGTGACGAGGTCTTCAGCATAGGTTGTTTGCAGATGGCGTGGTGTTAGTCAATGAGATTAGACAAGTGACAAATGCTAAATTGGATGCTTGAAGGAATACTTTAAAGAGTCTAGAAGCTTAAAACCAAGGTTCGCAAACTCGGGACTGGGAAGACTCAGTTCACTTACAAAATTTTACTCAAACAAGCCATGTTTTACAGTATTGGAGCCCATTGTTCCATGTCTAGTGATCCTACCATTGATGCGATGTCTGACGCCATCCATACCACAGAAATGAGGGACCTCATCATAATCACCCATGTACAAATACCTTTGATTAAAAGATCACACACCTTGGCCTTTTTTGAGAAACACTTCGATTGTGATGTGTAATGGTTGATACACAAGCACTACGGAATGGTACTTGTGGCACACAATTAACTTAGCCATCCAAATTGTGGGCCCCTATTTAGATTTTTACATGGATTTACCTTTTTTAACTACTTGATTGGGGGACATAGAGTAGAGATTTGAAATGAAGAACACATGATGACCCAAATCTAACCGACAAATGTCTATTAATCATTGGTTAGATTAGATTACTTCAATAATTGTATTTTCAATTAGCAAAATAAATGAATCTATTTTCAAAGTGATGACCTGTATTTAATGGGACCCGCAGTTTAGACGGTTCATTTTGATTTAGACGTCATTTAGCACCGTGTATTTTGTGGTATTCAGTGGTAATTGATGGTAACCTTTTTGGTGCATTTGGCACCGTGTAATCAGTGGTAAATGAAAAGCTGCTTTTTGTGTTTTTTGAAATCCCTTTGTTTTGTTGTGAATTTTTTTTTTTAAAGGCAACGAAAAATTTTATAAAAAAAAAAGAAGGGGAAGACAGAGAACAAAAAAGAGGAAAAAAAAGGAAAGAGCAAGCCTGCTGAGATAGCAAACAGCCCTAACACCCTAGAAAAGAAAAATCATAATCTTTCAAACCCTTGACATTGATTGCCCATTCTAACAAAAGTCTTTTGTCCCTAGAACCAACATCAGAGGCAGAGGCGGAGGTGTCGTTAAAACATCTATCATTCCTTTCTACCCAGACCGGCCACTAGGTAGCAAAGATTGCCATTTCTCCAAATGATTGTTCTGAGTTTACAAAGCTGGAAGCCATGCCAAGACGAGAGGAGATTGTGAGCCGAGTCAGGGGTACACCAAGAGATGTTGAATCGCTGGCAGATGTCGGTCCAGATCTGAGAGATGAAGGGGCAATGCACCAAAAGGTGGTTGACTAATTCCGCTGCTTGCATGCAACACAGGCAGATATTAACAATCTGCATGCCTCTCTTCCTGAGGTTGTCTATGGTAAGAATTCTGTTTCGTCCAACCAGCCACCCAAAACAGATGAATTTAGGGGAGACGGGGTCATCTCCAGATGAAGGGGGAGGCTGGGACGATGAAGGGGAGGAGTACAGAGATCTGACCGAGAAGGCACTGGATTTGTCGATTCTCCAAACGAGTTTGTCTGGCGAGGATCGTTGCGGCATGGCTATGGAGATGTGCTCCAGGAGGTCTATGTATTCTGAAGCTTTGTTGTCTCTTAGGTTTCTTATACATCGCACGTCCCAAACAGTTTGGGCCGCCGAGGCTGAATAACAATCGGATATGAATATATTTTTGTCGGGAGCCAGACAGAAGATGTTGGGAAAGCGTATTTTCAACGGGACGTCACCCATCCAAATATCTTCCCACAACCGGATAGTGGACCCATCACCCAACTCGAAACTAATATTCTGAAGAACAGCCTATTTCAATTGGAGGATACCTCTCCAAAGGTAGGAAGCCTTGTATTTCGCGGAATCTTTGGTCCACCAACCTCCCGGGGATGAGCCGTACTTGCCTTTAATAATTGAGGTCCATAAGGCATCACCTTTTGTACCAAGCATCACCTTTTGTACCAATCGGATATGAATATATTTTTGTCGGGAGCCAGACGGAAGATGTTGGGAAAGCGTATTTTCAACGAGACGTCACCCATCCAAATATCTTCCCATAACTGGATAGCGGACCCGTCACCCAACTCGAAACTAATATTCTGAAGAACAGCCTATTTCGATTGGAGGATACCTCTCCAAAGGCAAGAAGCCTTGTATTTCGCGGAATCTTTGGTCCACCAACCTCCCGGGGATGAGCCGTACTTGCCTTTAATAATCGAGGTCCATAAGGCATCACCTTTTGTACCAAGCCTCCAAGTCCATTTACCGAGCAGGGCTCGATTCATAGTTTTCAGATTTTTGACATTGGCACCGCCTTCACGAAAAATTTTACAAACATCCTTCCATTCAAGGAGATGAATCTTGTGTTGATCATCCTTCCCATACCACAGGAAATCTCTTTTGATGGTGTCAATGGACTTTAACATGAGGGCAGGGCATCTGAACAGAGACATGAAATATAGAGGTTGGAGAGAGCTGCATTGATGAGAGTTAGATGACCTCCCAAAGATAAGTAGCGGCATTTCCATCTGGCGAGGTAGGTCTGAAATTTGCAAATGACTCTGTCCCATAGCCATGTGGGAGGAGGACCAATAGAGAGGGGGAGGCCCACGAAGGAGGTTGGAAAAGAGTCAACAAAGTAGTTGAGAGTAGCTGCAAAGTTATGGAGAAGTTCAGTAGGCACGTTGATCCCGAACAACTTCAACTTGGCCCTATTGATACGCAGCCCAGAGACAACCTCAAAACAGTGAAGAGTTGTGTGGAGGTTTGCTATGAATTCCGCCGATGCTTCAGAGAAGATGAGGGTGTTATCTGCAAACTGGATGTGGGTAATGAGGACAGGCAGCCCTGGCATAGAAATGCCTCTCAGAATTCCATTTTCCTGACCTTTGAGCATCATCTTAGATAAGTCTTCACCAATTATGAGGAAGAGGAAGGGGGACAGGGGGTCGCCCTGGCGCAACCCTCTAGAGCTCTTGAAGAAGCCCTTAGGAGTACAATTGAGAAGAATAGAGAAATGGGCCAAACCGATGAAGGCTTGAATCCATCTTCTCCACCTGGTCCCGAACCCCATACGAGATAGCATGTATTGGAGGAATCCCCAGTCTACTTCGTCGTAGGCCTTAGCAATATCCAACTTGCAAAAAATGGCCTTCAAGTTAGCTTTCTGGCATGAATGAAGAACCTCATTGGCAATAAGAGCACAGTCTGTTATCTGTCTTCCTCTGATGAAGGCGTTCTGATTAGGCGGAATTACTTTCCCTATGACTTTTGACAGACGGTTGGTTAGGACTTTGGCAAGGATCTTATACGAGCCTCCGATCAAACTAATGGGCCTGAAGTCCGAAAACGAAGTAGCTCCGATCACCTTGGGGATGAGAGCTATAAAGAAGGCACCTAACCCTTTCGACAGCCCGCCTCTCCTGTGAAATTCCTAGACAAATTGAAGGATGTCCTGACGAACGACGTCCCAGAAGGATTGATAGAAAATTATTAGGAACCCGTCAGGTCCCGAGGATTTGTCCCCACCCAGGGAGTCAACTGCCGCTTTAACCTCTTCTTCAGAAAATTGCGATTCAAGGAGCTCTACTTCATCTGCCTCTAGCGTGTTGAAATGGATGGAGTCGAGATGCGGTCTGGTCCTGGTATCGGAGGTCAGGAGGGCTTTGAAATGGTTAACAGCAAGGTCAACTATCGTATGTTTGTCATCAATGTGGACTCCATTTTTCGAAATGCTGAATATGGCCTTGGATCGGGAGTGCATATTGGCAATGTTATGGAAGTACTTAGTATTTTTATCACCATTAGCGATCCATTTAGCTCTCGATTTAATTTTCCAAGAGGCTTCTTCTTCTAGCGCTCTGGCCGATAAAGTTTGGATGATTTGAATACGCCTGTTTAGATGATCGAACGAAAGCTGGGTGCCATCAGCCTCTGAGTCAAGGCGTTGAAGTTCCAATAAAAGGGACTCCGAAGCGGATTCCCTCTTGCGAAGCTCTTCCAGAAGCCATTCTTTGATGTTGAGCTTGAGCATTCTGAGTTTGCATAAGAGCCTGTGACCAGCGAAGCCTTCCACCTAGAAGCTCGACCACCAATCAACAATCTTTTGACTGGACCCTTCTATTTTGAGCCAAGAAGCGTTGAATTTGAAATGTTTGGGCCCCTAGTTCTCTTCCTCCATCATCAGAAGCAGCGGGCAATGATCGGAGATCATCCTAGGCAGGGCGATTTGGTGAACCGAGGGAAATGCCTCGACCCATTCCGGGGAAACAAGGAATCTATCCAGCCTTGATTGAATTGGGGATCTGTGGCCATTGGTTCAAGTATACCTGGCCCCAGACAACGGGAGGTCGATGAGGTCTTGAGACTAGATCCAATCGAAGAAACAGTTCATGGCTGGAGAGACCCTTCTTCTTCGAGAGTGCTCATTAGCAAACCGGATGACATTGAAGTCGCCAGCAATGCAGAGAGGACCTGGGAAGGACTGTCTAACACAGGTTAGCTCGTCCCAGGCTTCGCATCTAGCAGAATCAACAGTAGGACCGTAAATAGAAGAGATTAAGCATTGGAATTTGGAAGACTTATCTTTCAGGATGACCGACACCCTTGTTTTGTTGTGAATTCACTCAGTTTGGTGTGAAATACCTATGTTGGCTTCCTTTCTAAAGGCAGAAGAGTCCCTGGGCTACTAATCCATCGTACATGTGGCACGCTGATGATACCCCAAAACAAGATCGACCACATCACTAAAATCATAACAATAGAAAGATCCAAACTATCCAGATGTTAACCAGCTAACAGACGATTAAAAAATGTTGGCAAGTTGCATCATTTGGGATCTTTTACGTTTGTGGCCCAACTGAGGCTCGATATTTCCTCATTTTTGGCCAAAGTATGTATTTCAATGGGCTTATTAAAATCATTCTGTCAAACGTCACATATGTATGCCATTTTAAGGTATTAAACTTTAGATTTACTTTCAGGTTCATGTGAATATACTATAGGTTCCAATTCATTCCGACTGCAGGCTATCAAACGCAGTTTTTGGATTCTAATGAATTCCAATTATAAGCTGCCAAGCACAACTAAGGATTCCAATTCACATCAATTCCATGATAATTGTGATTTGGATTCCAATGTATACCAAATACAAGCTACCAAATGAGCCCTTAGTGTATGTATACAATCCCGCCGTGCATATGTGCTAACATGATGTCCTACCAGCACAACAAATAAATCATTATTTTTTTAATGGGTGTCATCCATGATAATATTGGTTTAAATATCGGTTCCGTGTCATAACTGAAGAATGAAAGAACCGAAGAGGAATGTGTGAGAGAAGGGAGAAAAATGTGAGAAAGGGTTTGGAGAGAGAGAGAGAACGTACCTCTCTTATCTTATTCAATATACATTTAGGGTTACTTTTAACCATCAGTTGGATAGTTAGCCTTCCCACACATCCATCCCAGCATCCTCATCTCTATAACCATCCAAACCCCATTATTTGGATGGTATAGATAGCCATATATGAGTGTCACATGTGGTGGTGAACTATCACAGGAGCCTACCTCTTGGGAAGCGACTTGATACTTTGGCAGAGGTTGAAGATTGATATGCAGGCACTCGTAAATTGCATGAGTTGCATACACTATTCAAATTAAACCATCCAAATTGTGGGACCCACCACAGATAGTTCACCATCTCAAAATCAAATTGAATGAATGATCATAAGCTTTGATTAATGAACACATGCTTGTTGAACTAGAACGGTCAACTATTTTTCAATTCAGCCATTCATTTAATATCCACTAACATACAGCTAGGACTCTAAATCTTTCTAATAACCATTCTGTATTGGAGCCCACAATTTGCTCAGTTTAATGTAACTTATATGCCATATGTAGAATTTCTTAGTGCCCGAGTTACTAATATGCCATAAGTAGAATTTCTTAGTGCCTGAGTATCAACCATTATTCTCTCACAGAGATAATAAGTCTTGCTTTATTTTTTGAAAGATGAGATAAAAAGTCTTTTTTTTCTTTAGGATTGAAAATAAGCAGTCATTGGACTGAAAGCTGCATCCACAGCAGCAACAGCAATAGTGTGGATGGAGGAGAAGGAAGAATGAAAATGGGAAGAAAGTAGAAGGGAAAAGGAGAAGAAAAGGAGTGCATGTATCTCGCGTGGGTTTGTGACTCATCCAAGCCATCAAGTCATATGAACACTCAATCGATTCATGTACTAATTCCAACCCCACAGAGTCTGCATCAATTTTGACTCAATGGGGCATACAAACCAGGTCGACTCAGGCGAATCACAAGTCAAACTTGCTGAGTCGACCAACATTACTTAAAACTTAACAGAATCAAGAGCGTATTTGGAATGTAACTTTGGTAGTAGTTATCTGAAGAGGCGGTCTTTAGTTAAAATCAATGGTCAAGAGATTCTTCAATGCTTCTTTCTTTACCTTACATCTATTATTCAAAAGACTGGGAAGATTGTTAACAATGTTTCCAATGGAATTAGAACTAGGTAAAGTTGTAACTCATTCATCTTATAACACAGTTATTCAATTGGTTAAGTTGTAACATAGTTATTTTTCTCAGGCCTATGAAACTTAAGGAAAATTGTATGGCACAGTTTTTTTTTTTTTTTTTTGAAAATTGTATGGCACAGTTGTCCAACCATTTATGTTGCATTGCATGATGAAAAGTGTTGGGCAATTAAAAGGCAGAATGAGCAAAGGTCGAGTGTTTTAGAGATGAGAATATTGAAATGGATGTGTGGGAAGGCTAAGAATGAGGTTATCCGAAGCATACTTGGGGTTAGGCATAGTAACATATAAAAAGACAGAAAGCAGATTGAGATGGTTCAACCATTTTCAATGAAGAGCAGAAAAGGATCTGGTAAGGGGGGACAATTGTGGTTTCAAGGGGTTGAAAAGAGGATGAGAGGAAGACCTAAAAGGATTTTAATTGCAGTGGTGAGAAGGGATATGAAGGCGACTTGTTCACTTACCAAGGATAGGGCAATTAGATTAGAAAAATTGGCAAAAGAAGATTCATGAAGCCAACCCCACATAGCTGAGTCAAGACCATGATGGTGGTGGTTATGATTTTATATAAAGATCCAAGGCTATTGTCGTGGTGGTGGTGGTGATCTTTATAGACAAATCCAAGGCACTCTCGCTTTTATACTTTTTTAGAACCATCAGTTCCACCTTGATATCACTAGGCAAACCCAGAAAACAACTACTAAGCTGTCTAAAACTATCATTAAACATATAATTTTAAGATATGCTGACCTGTGCACAAAGCCACTCCACCAAACCTTTCAATACATCATCAATGGTAGTAAGTTTGCTTTTTGAATACGAGGCTTCTCCATTTGAAATGATGCCTTCCCGAGCTTTTGGTCTAGCACTATAATCAAAGTAGGTAGGATATGTTGTTAATCTTCTAGAGGTTCTGAAAAAATGTTGTGCAAATAAGATATTTTGAGTACCTTATTATATGTGACAATATTTTACAGCTCTTCTCTCGTATGAACCAGTTACCCCTCCAGAGCAATCTGAAAAGCACCAAGAAGTGTAAATCACCTCAAGCATTACAGTTTAAAGAAATAAACATTATTGGCATCATTTCTAATAATTAGAAGTTTTTTTAGAGGGAAAAAAATAGATGAAATGTAAAATTGAAAAGTTATTAGCTATGCAGTTATAACTCATAATACATTTCCTTCTTTCACCTCTAGAAGGATGGCCTCGTGCACAAGAAATTTTAAAATTTTTAAAAAAAAAAACACCAAAGAGGGACATCTTGTTTATGAAGGCCTGTGTTCAAAAATGGGCTTTCAGGATAGTTTATTGGCAATCCAAAAGAAGAGAATTGAGGACAAAGCCTAGTTAAAAAATGAAGAAGATCTGGTTGGAGAGAGGCAAAAAGTAATTTTTTGTCATTAAAAATGACAATTTTCTCGGTTGTCACACACACCAAACTGGATTTTTTTATCAGTATCAAGTTGGATATTTGATAAATTCAATCATCCAACGATATATAATCTATTATATTACATCTAATGATGTCGAATAAAAACTTAACTTAAGAAAGGTTCGTAAGTATCCTCATTTGCAAGAGATTTGTCGTGGAAAAGTCTTGCTCGTTTGGGATTAGCTGCCAAGAGAAATGAACAATACATCAAATAACTTAAACAGATAACACTTTAAAAAGTGAAATTGAAGTAATCTGTCTTTCTTAGGGTGCATCTGATTGGCTATCTCAGCTGATCAGTCCCCTGTTTTTGTAACCTCTTTTTTCAATTAAATATATTGTTATCTGTCAAAAAAAAAAAAAAAATGAAATTGTTACCCAGTTACCTGTGAGCATTTCATCGATGAGAGCAAGAACATATTCTACTGTTTCTTCTTTCGTTATATCCCGTAAAATGCTCACAAAAACCCGGATGTAAGCTGGGCCATCCTGTCAAAATCATTGACATTGTCATCACTATAAAATAAAATAAAATAAAAACGTCAAAATATTTCATGATGATTCCCTAATGGATGTTTCTTTGTTCCTCTGGGAACCTATAAAGGGCTATGAATGGAACCTTAGAACGGGTATGCAACAAAGGATCGACAATAAACACCTGATAATAAGGATGCTCACTAAATATTCATCAAGAAAGGAAAATTCATTAAACACCACTAAGAAGCATGGTCGCATTATTGACAATGAGAAGAACTCGGATAAAATACAAATACCAGCTGGCATATTTATAGCACAAGGACATGGCAGAGTGAACAAGGCAACTACTGTGACACCAAAAAATAATTGGGGAAACTTGAACATAGACTCTGGCAGGTACCCTTGAAATGTCAGTTGTCATGTTTGTAGCTCAAATAGACATGGCCAGCAGTTTCGGTTGCAGTTTGTAGGAGATTGTGTGCGTGTACACATGCGTGTCTATGAGCATACTTGCATGTGTGTAAGTGGGTTTTATTGTTGGTGCAGTTTTATTGTTGGTGTATCTTTTTCTTTGGTGGTCCTTCAAGACACAGTATCTTTTTGTTTTTATGGCTTCATAATAAAATAATATTAAATGAGAGAGAGAGAGAGAAGCTTGATCTCTCTACATCTTTTCTCTCTCAATATTTTCTTCTTCTCTTTTCCCTCTTTCCACATCTCACCATCTAATTTTACATGGTATCAGAGTAAGGAGATTAGATACCTCTTCTTCTCCCTTCTCCCTTTTCTCCTCCTGCCCTTTCCCTTCTTTTCTTTTTTTCATCTTTTCCCCTTCTCTAGAGCCAACGCACCCGCTCGCCGCTTGCCTACATGCAACAACCGGCATACCAGTCAACGCACCAACCGGTGTCAAGTGACACCAGCCAAGATGGGGACATCATACGCACACGCACACGCACACCACCCCCTACACACGTACGTACGCAGAAGGAGGGGCCCACCATCGATCTGACTCGATGGCGACGTCCAGGGAGGGCCTCCTAGCTAGAAGACGAAGTTTTGGTTCAAAAGGGTGGGCCCGATAGTCAAGAAAAGCCCATCATGGGATCTCATGATCGTAGCCCACTCGTCGGATTGATTTCATATTTTAGGTTTTGCTTATTGTTATTATTTAGAACATCGTGAACGCTTTAGATTTCTTAGTTTGGTTTTTATTTTAGTTTACTTCATCGCCAAGTAATAGGTTGCGCACATGGTGCGAGTTTTTGGGGTATAGATTTTTTCCTATAAATAGGCACCTCTTATAGTTCTTTTCATTAATTTAAGTTTAATAAAAAATTTTGCTTTATTTTTTTCTGCTCTCTTCGTGAGTTGTGGAGAATTCAAAAGTGGTGCGAAGCCCTCACTTTTCGAAGGGCTAACTACCGTGGTGCGAAGCGACATCGATCCCGATTCACCCCATCTTCCATCATCTCTTTTTTCCCATCTTCTACCACCATCCGTGCTTCAAATTCGTCATTTGTTGCATCAGTTTTCTTTATTACAGCAGATTTTCAGATTTCGGCCCTGTAGGAGGTCAGAAACTTCGACGGAGTACTACACACAAGCTGCCGCTCGGATCGACCCGACACTTCGGGGTTTTGGAGCCTACCCCCAGCCGACCAGTGCCAAGGAGGGCTTTCTCGAAACCGACGCCCCCTCGCACGTGCGGCCAAGCACCTGCGCACATGCGAGCGCCCCAGGCCTGCTGTCCACATGCGGGAATCGTCTTTGGTTCAGGTTTTATTCCTCTCTGCCTCTTCATACATGTTTTCTTCATAAACCCTAAACCTAGATTGCATTTTCCCTAATCTGTTTGCCGTTTTCAACACCTTCCTTGAATTGAAATTGAGAAATCCCTTGAATTAGGGACTGATTTTTATGCATGTGTGGTTGATTTCTATTTCCACTTGACATCATTTGGTTTATAATTTTTTATTGGTCCAGTCCTAGCCTGCGTCGGCCTGGACCCGCATAGATTCCTTTTAATTGAATGATTTGGATTGTCATGTGGGATGTGGAATTTGTATAACTGTTTCTGAATTGGTATGATCTAAGCCTGAATTCTTGCATCTCATACTTAAATTTCATATCCTGCATCAAGCCAACACACCAATGAGCCAACCTGCCTACCAGCATCGTCATCCATAACATCCGGCGCACTAGCAAGCCGGCTTACCTACCGCCATTGTCTGTCTTACCAAATGAGGAGATCCGTTAATCAATTTGTAACATGCAAACTTTGGGTGATCTTCGGGCCTTTTTGTAGATTTGGACAACATGGAATAAGATCTATTGAGCTTATTATTCTAAGTTGTATATGCATTATCTTTTATCAATATGATTCAAGCACAAGTAGTGAACGTAAGACCCTCACGGTCACGGTTCATCATCATGGGGGACATTTTAATGTCTGGTGATCAGAAAAACCTTGCATCAATGGGATCAAGTCAACAAGATCACCATCCAGGGTTAATGATTACTATGGTGAAGCTTGCTGGAAGGATTTATTTAGAGTGGTCCCAGTCAGCCAAGATGTTCATTGGCAGTAAAAAAAAGCTAGGATACGTACCTAGAAGTCGGGAGGTAACTGCAAGTGACCCATCCCATATTGCGAAAGTGAAGATCTGACAGTTATGTCATGGTTTCTTCATTCAATGCAACCTAGCATTCATGGCTCATTTCTAAAAACAGCGAAGGAAATACGTTATACAGTACCAAGAAATTCTCATCCTAATTGGTCTTGCATGTGCATATCAGTTGCATTGGAAGATCGCCAATGTGCAAGTGCAACAGGGTGAGTAATCCGTGGAGTATTTTGTTCCACTTCCACAAAAGTGAGAAGAACTCTGATTGCTCACAGCCCATTGCTTCCATTCTTGAAGAACCTGTGAAGAAAGTGGAACAAAGTTGAACATTCAAACTCTTGTTGTTGGGCTCCATTATGATTTTGAGCTTCAACATGTCCAAGTTCGGGGTAGGGAATCTTTATCCTGCTGGAATCAGTGCTTAACTATGTTAAAGGAGAATCAACTCATCGATGTGGTACTTCCAATATATAGGGTTCCACACTTCTAGAGAGATTAGCTCTTATCGTTGGTCAAAACCATCTTAAGGTGGAGCCCCGGGACAATCACACTCCTTTCCTAAAACCAGTTATATGGATAAAGTCCTTTGCATGCGTTTTGGTCCCCGTAAACATGTACATGAGCATTGTTGGATTCTTCATCCTCACATCCCAAACCAAAAGGTGATGCTAATAGTGTTGAGATTGAGGGGGAGCTAGCTCCCAGTGTGCCAGACCCTCGAGATCAAACTAACAGTAACCTTCATGAAGAGCTAGCAAATCTTTGTGTATCTTATTTAGCCAGTGCATTGAGCGAGCAATCAACTATTTCTGCTAATCATGCATTCCAGTCTTACTCCAATCCTTCCACCTCCTGGATTATTGACTCAAGTGCCACATATCATACAAACGGTGCCACAAATCCACTCTAGCTCTATTATATTATAACAAGAGAACAAAGCACATTCGAGTTTATTGTCGCTTTTGTATGTGAGAATATCCCTTCCCAGTTGCTTTGTACACCGTATTATGTGCAGTCTAATGGTCAGTTAACAAATATTCTCCAACGATCTCTTCATCTCAACTGTAGGCGCTTGTGTGCAAGCTAGGGATGTGTGGCATCTATGCTCCAGCTTGAGAGGGAGAGAAGGAGATTTTGTGTGTGAACGAGCACACTTGTTTTTGCAGAGTAGTGGGTATTATTGTCTGCGTTTGTCTCTTTCCTTTGGTGGTCCTTCAGCACACTCTCTTTATGTTTGGGGCTTCATAATAAGATGATATTAGATGAGAGAGAGGAGCTTAATCCCTCTACAGATTTTCTCTCCCAATATTTTCTTCATCCCTCATTCAACATATCGTGATGTGATTTTACACAATTAAAAGGCAACCGGAAAGGAAAGAGAAAGGAGGAATTAAGATGGCATCTAGGGAAAAACAAAATGAGAAGCACAAGAAACAAATCTTGAATTCTAATTATTTGGCTATGATCATGAATAGTTTGAAGATGGACATGGTGATTGGTGACGTGCAGGCTACTCCAGTCCTTGAATAACCATGAAATAAAACTTACATCATCAAGCAATTGTGCTCGGTAGCTTTCAGATCTGTTATCATAACGCCTTAGCAGCTGAAGGCATGTTCCTGTAATAAGCTTAGTTGTCATGTAAGTCTCCCAGGGGATGTCCCTCTTGAGAACCTAGAAGAGCACAACAAGATTTTTTTTTGAAGGTTAACTGCAACTTATATTAAAAAGAAAGGAAAATACAAAAAGAAAGGAAAAGCATAGAGCGCCTGCTGAGAGGGCAGCCACACTAGCCTCCTAGGAAACGAAAACCATAGTCCTTAAGCATGGGAACATTAACCGCCCATTCAATAATACAACCCTTAGCCCATATAGAAGAGCACAACAAGATGTTAATCAGAAGAGAAGCATTCATGGCTTACTCGTGCTAATGGCATCACCTAGATAAGCCCATATAGCAATAGTCTTTGGAGCTATTGACAGTTGAACTAATTTAACCCTTAGCAAAGCAAGTGGGACTAGAAAACGAAAACAAGACTGATGCAGTAGTGGAAAACTAATCAGATTCAGAAATGTTGAGCCCATGATAAAATCAACGCCATGCATGCAATGGACAAAAAATGCTGAAAGTCACCAATATGTAAGGTTCTAGCTTCACATAAGCAGCGTTCATTAAGAGAAATCTTACTATCTAGCCCATGCTTTCAATACCATCTGATACATGCAGTTGTCTAAATCTAGCTCACCAAAGCAGCCAGAATTAGCATCGATACGTATGACACATAGACTACCATCTGAAACATGCGGTTTTCTAAATCTAGCTCACCAAAGTAGTCAGAATTTGCACTACACATGGACTACTATCTGAACTTACTGGTTACAGAGCCAGCTGATACGTGTATTTGAAACCTTGCTCTTGCCCCACTTGCCTACCTACTGCTCATCCTTGTACCGTGGAACACATGCGTGAGATCCATACACATCAGGTGGGCCAGCCTATCCTAATCACCAAGTTTGCGCATTGAGTACGGATCATTCGTCAACTCCTAACTTCCTCAAACCAGTGGTTAAGGTTGCTACATTGGCCTGATTTTTGGGCCAGGGCATATCCATATTCATAGTCCTGACAGCTAACCCTGACCTCATCCAGGTAATGCGTAAGTAGCTTGGACGAGCAAGGGTTAAGAGAGCAGGCCCAGCTGTGAACATTGAATAACCTGAAAGTCACACTAAACCAAATGATTTTGACTGTTAGACTGCCCATTGAATTTGGACCCTGGACCATTTTTCCTTCTAACCAGCCATTCGAATATGACCAATCAGACAATAAGGGCCATCTAATCACCATGAATTTTGGGCTATGGGCCTACAGCCCATCCACAATGGGGCCCATATTTTCAACAGTTTCAATAGTTTGCCTTCCCTAGCTTATCCAAACACCCCTTTGATGAACTTAATCCAGGATTTGCCTGTATTTGGGCCGTGGTAATGTATTCCAAACATGCCCTAGATGTAAATGCGTGCAACGTGTATGGTGGATATGTATGTGAGCACGATGCACAATGGGGCCCATATTTTCAACAGTTTCAATAGTTTGCCTTCCCTCGCTTATCTAAACACCCCTTTGATGTACTTAATCCAGGATTTGCCTGTATTTGCGCCGTGGTAGTGTATTCCAAACATGCCCTAGATGTAAATGCGTGCAACATGTAGGGTGGATATGTATGTGAGCACGATGCACCATACTCTTCCAGAGTAACTCAAAGGAACGAAGTGCTGTGAAAATATCAGATCTAATCCAACCATAACAAAATAATTCGTAAAGTTGAAATCAAACTTAGAAAAAGACGACAAATCAAACTTCAGAAAGAAAAAAAAAAATTCAAAATAAAAACAAATGCGATTCTTGTTCAGCGGCATCAAGTCAAAGAAAACAAAACAAAAAAATCCCAAAAACCCTAGAATATCTTAAAACAAAAAGAAAACCACCAAACCCTAGAAATCACCATCGACATTTCAAGCAAGCAATGAAAAAAACAAAGAAAGGAACACGATCCGACCACTGACCTGTTCCGTCGTCAGCTCAGCGCGATCCATGGGAATCGAAGCTCCTCGAGAAGATATTTCTCTCCTCTGTAGAAATCAGCTCCAAATCGATCTGAAATTCCCGCAGATGTTGATCAAGAAACAGCATAAAAATCGAAGTGGAAACCGATTTTGGTGTAATTTATGAATAAAAATCCATCCAGTTCGAGAAATTTCGACATTTTTGCAGAGAATTCAGAGAAGAAAAAAAATCGGACAAAAGAATACCCTTTTTCTACTTATCTCTGCTCGTGAAGTGTCTTTCTGAGTTTTGAAAGGATGCAGACGGTTTTAATAGAGGAAATGATATTTACACACCCCTGCTTAAATGAAAAAATGGACCTCTTTTGTACTTTGATATCAGATAAGTCTAGTTTTGGCGCCAGTCTATTACCAAAAGTATAGAAATGGGTTGTGGATATCAGAATGTGTGGTGCAGATAACAGCTCTCATTTTCTCCATAATCTCCACAGTCCACGTTTGCAATTTGTGTAGTCTGTGAAATGGACGGGCACCGGCTCCATAATTGCGGTGATGGATGATCCTAGCCGTTGATCTTTGTGAATTTTCCGGCGGATGTGGCCAATTGATTTCTTCGTACGGTTTTTTAAACCGTAAGCTGTTGGTTCGTAGAAAATACTCCCTCCGTTGCGGACGGGGATTGGCCTGTGACCCTGCCACTACGAAATGCCTAGTGGTCGGTGTTCTGTGGGCCCCACCATAATGTATGTGTTTCATCCATGCCGTCCATCCGCTTTAAAGATTATTTTTTGATATGAACCTATAAGTGAATTATATCCAGATCTCAGTTGGACCACATCACATAAAACAGTGTTGATTGAACACTTACTGTTAAAAAAAAAACTTTTTGGGAACACATAAGTTTTGGATCAATCTGATATTTATTTTTTCCCACGTTCCAAATATTTATGACCTAATAAATAGATTGGATGTCAAATAAATATTACAGTGAGCCTATGATTTTAATGGTGGACACAATCACTATTGTTTTCCTATGGTGTGGTCCACCTGAGATTTAGATATGCCTGATCTTCCTAAAATTATGGACGACGTGGATAAAACGTATGCATGTGGCTCACAAAACACTGACCACTAGCCAAACCGCCTCTCTCTGTTGCAGGAATGTGAAATTCTTCATTCGAACTGTTTGGGCCCACCGATGATTTTTATATAACATACACACCGTGAATCTGGTGAGCGTCCTCATATCCACCGCACATCTCAAGAAGAATTCCGAACCAAAGCTCTGTTAGGAAACACAGCAGGGAGAAATGTGCAATCGAACCTAAAACGCATGTATTCACTTGGTTTGGCCCCACGTGAGTTTTGAAATTGCCTGCGTCCCTTTATCCTGGCAGGGCGCACCTGATGACTTGGGTTTGTGGCGTATACAGCCACATGGTGGGCCCACATTTCATTAGAAATTTTCCACGGTGAGGTTTTCCTTACACGTGAAGTTCCTGCGCAAGGGTACTGGGTGGGGGCACTGAGATGTTTGTGAAAAATCCACTCTGTCCATCCATTTTGGATCAATATGATATTTATTACTCCTCTTCATCCAAGTATGTGCGAACTTGTGAACAGATTGGATGGGAAAAAAACATCACGGTAAACACTACAAATATTTTGACGATGAGAATCATTATCCCATTGCTATTTGTGGTGTGGTCTACTCAAGCTTTGGATATGACTCAATTTTGTGATCATGCTCTAAAATGAACTCACCAATTGGATGAATAGTGTGGATATAATAAATACATCATTGTGGGCCCATGTAACTTTGATTTCCTTTTGGGCCATTCATACAACTAGGACCTCGAGGACCATTAATGCTCGTCTTGGCATGACATGTACCCACACCAACCAGGCAAGTGGTGTGTGGTATACCAGCAAATCTGCTTCTCTAAATTTTGGAATCTTTGCTAAAATGCAAAGCCGCAACCAATAGAAGCAGATTGGCTATTGTACTTGTAAACACCCCGCCCTAAGCCAATAAATTGATTGAGTTTGAACTGATGGACGAACAACCAAACCCCAATCTTAAACTCTAACCCTAAAAGCCTAAACAATCTCTGGGAACCCCAATCATAAACTCCAGCCATAAACTCTAAACCCAGCTTATTCAACCCAATCAACCTAACTCCGAACCTTAGAAACTTAAAACCCTAGAGCCTCAAGCTAGCTCGGCGAGTCAACTCACCCGATCAGCCTACTAAATCCAACAACATAGTCAACACAGTTAACTCACCTAGTTAAACCAAAAACTAAGCCCGAACACAAGCCCAATAGGAGAAATGGGTGAAACCTTCACAGTAGAGCTTCCACACACTTGGACGATGCCGCCTGCCAAAGCAAGGAATCCAGGTGAGGACCGACGGCAGCCAGGTTGTCGCCGGTCATATGACACTCCCCCTCTTTTAGGCAACGTCCCTCAAGCATGTGGAACTCTCCTTTTTCAAACCCCAAGTGTGTGGTTTAAGTTTATTAACTATGATGTTAATCTCCTCACCCAAAAGTATACTTTTACCACATTCTTCAACCCATGAGATGATGCCATGCGACAATATCTAATCCTGACCCTTCAACCACCTTTTGCCCCTATGATCAATAGGAATTACAAAGAAATTGGGTTGGGAGACTATAAATAGCCCCCTCCCCTTCACATTTCAACAATCCATTCTCATCAGAAAACACTTGCTCCCATCCAATACACCCATAAGAGATCTCCTAGCCTTAGCCTTAACCATTTAGCCATCATTCCACCAAGGAGAGTGAAAGTGAGAGAGGCCAATCCTGGTTTAGCCTAGCATAACCAGAGTCCAAGCCTCCCGAGCCACCTAAGTTCAAATCTGAGCCAGTCAATCTAGCATTGCGACACTACCATTCATTTAGTCATTTAAGCTTCAATCAATTTCATTAACTCGGAGCATTAACATCGTGCAACATTTTTTCCCTTCTCAACCCCATTGCTCCTCACACACATCAGCATCACAGTGCATTTCATCATTTTGTCGTATATAACTGGTAGGAGTATGCTCTAAGGCCTATCAATATAATCGAAGTATGTCCATCAAAACCTTAGGCAGTTAGCCGTCGTTTTAGCATATACATTGCATTCCATCGTTTTATTGTATTTGACTAGCGGGCGTATGCATTGAGGCATACCAATATGATCGGAACAAGTCTATCAAAATCCTTATCCAGTTGGTCGTCGTTTTATCATAAGTATTCATACAACATCAAGCATCCTATACATACATACTTTGCACCCTGCACTTGATCGTTTCGAACGTATGTTATATGGCTTGCTGATATAGTTGGATCATGCCCATCAGAAATTTGAATCGGTCAATCATCACATTACATTTTCTGTATGTGAGAACCAACCTTATTCATCGAAATTTAGTCAAATATTACAAAATAAAGATCGTACATCCGTACTGGCAGAGTATGTGCATAACACCTTCCTTCTTTGTAATTGTGGTTCCTTACTTAGAATTTTTAGAATGTAAACTCATGGGTTATCTTAGGGTTAAGAATCTTTGGGTCACCAATCTTAACTATAGGGTCGAACCGACTATAGGATCGTAATAATTGGTTAGTGGCGACTCTGGCAAAAGCCCTCGAGCAAGACAACTAGTGGAAAAAGTGAGAATCGATCTCCCATCCCCTTGGGAAATCCACCCTCTAGCGTCCACAATACCACTCACCCCGACTTGGCTTGTGTGTGTGCGTATCGTATAAAGACTAGTGTTAAGGCTCCTCAAACTCCAAGTTATATGAACAATTCAAAGGAGATTAAAGTTACATGGGGTCCACAATGATGTGTTTATTATATCCACACTGTTCATCCATTTGGCCAGATTGTTTTGGAACACGAGCCCAAAAATGAGTCATGTCCAAAGCTCTAGTGGACCACACCACAAATAGATGTGGGACAATGATCCTCACCATTAAAACATTCATAGGGCCCACCATACCGTTTATTTTTCATCCAATCTGTTCATAAGGTCACACAGACCTGGATGAAGAGGAAAAACAAATATCACACCGATCCAAAACTTTTGTGACCCCGAAAGGGTTTTAACGGTAAACGTTCAATCGCCCACTGCTTGTTGCAATGTGATCCACTTGAATTGTGGATTTGTTTTTTTTTTTTTTTTATCAAACCTTAGAGGAGCTAGTCAAATGGTTGGACGGTTTGGATATAACACATACCTCATGGTGGGACCCACAAAACTTGGTGACGTCAACACACCACCCAGGTCGGTGGTGTGTGGTACACTAGCCAATCCGCTTCTGCAGCTAATGGATAGGTTGGATGCTACTCACACATCACTGAGGGCCCACACAATTTAACTATTGTACACTCGAGCTTACGTAATCATTCCATTGCTGCTCTAGCTTTTGGGGGATCTGGCTTGATTGGCGTCATAATTGGGAGCGGATTATGCATTGGTCAAGTAAGACATTGGTAGGTGTTACCCTAACCATGGGTCCACTTTGTTATATGTGTATATCCACCTTGTTCATCAATTTTTTGAGTCATGCTCTATTTTAGGGCACGGTCCAAATCTCAGGTAAACCCAACCATATGAGTCATTGGTGATTGAACGCCTTTGTTAAAAACTTCATAATGCTTGCAATAATATTTATTTGCCATATAACCTGTTGACAAGGGGAGCCCATTAGGTGATACCCCGGATGGAACCCTGACCGTGGGACCCACTGTGATGTATTCGACTACATCCGCACGGTCCATCTATATTGAAAGCTTGTTGTAAGGTATATGAAACAATGAAGTAGATTTAAATCTCGAGTGGATCATAATATAAGAAACAGTGGTGATTGACCAATAAAAACTTCTTATGTGCCACAAAAGCTTTGGATCTAGATGGTATTTGTGTGGTCTCTTCATCTAGGTGTTTTTGACCTTGTTAACAGGTTGGATGGAAAATAAACATTCTGGTGGAATCCATAAAGTTTTACATGGTGAGAATAATCACTGATTGTTCCCTTTGGTGTGGTCAACTTAAGATTCAAGTCAACTTCATTTTTGAGATCCTGTCCTAAAATGAGTTGTCAAAATGGTTGGTGGATCGAGGGTCTCACCTAGTGGGCTCTTTAATAAGTCACACGACCTGGATGAACGGAAAATATAAATACCAACTCAATCTAAAAAGCTTTTATGGCCTTAGGGAAGTTTTCAATCATAGAAATTCAATCCCCACCCTGTGGTCAATTGGAGATTTTAATGTGCTACACTTTCGTGATCATGCCCTAAAATGAAATGAGATGGAAAAACTAATGGACATTATGAATATACAACATATACATCAAGGTGTGAGCCTCACAATCAAGGTAACACCTAGCAAATGGTTACCTAACTAGTCACAAACGGGAGATGATTAGGTGGAGCTCTTACTACGTGGCCTACTTTAATTTATGTATTTTTGTATCCATACCATCCTTTTCGTCATATCATTTTAGGGCACTGGGTCCAAAAATGAAGTGAATCTAAATCTCAGATGGACCACACGATAGGAACGATGGTGATTAACCATTAAAAATATCATGTGAGCCATAAAAGTTTTGAATCAAGTTGATATTTGTTTTTCCACTTTATTCAAATTCGCATGACCTTATTAACAATTTGAATGGCAAATAAACATTACAGTAGGCCTTAGGAAATTTTTCATGGGGGAGCATACAATCAATCACCACCACTACTTATAATATGGTCCACCTAAGATTTGAATTTACTACATTTTAGGCTCATGCCCTAAAATGCTTTTGAAAATTGAATGATCAACATGGATATAGAATACATACATCAAGGTGGGATCCATTAAGCGACGATGTTGGTTTCTTAGAATTATAAGGCCCATCATGATGTTTGTGTTTTATTCAATTTATCCATTAGCTTTTCCTTCTCATTTTAAAGACCATAAATAAAGTAGATCAAAAATTCAAATGGACTGCACAAAAGGAGCCATTAAAAACTTCTTAGAGGTATAAAAGTTTTAGAGCAAGTTGATCTTGCATTTAAACAATATAGTCATAGTTTCCTGCAGTGTGATCCACTTGAGTTTATATTTACTCCATTTTTAGATCCATGCTCTATTATGAACTAGAGAATCGGAACCGATGAATGGCCTATATATAAAACACATACATCACAGTAAGCCCCACAATATGGGTTACCAGCCAATCTGCTTCTTGTTCCAAAGGTACGGATAGAAATATTATGCAAATGAAAACCTGTTGTGGGTAGTGGCCTGCCATTCTATGGCCCAGAATGGCAAGGAAATGATGATCCTGGTCACTCTACTGGATGAGGATTAAAATAAACGGCTGTCATTTTCTTCCTAGAAGTCCAACAATCAGTGGCCCATTATTATTTGGTGGGTCTACTGGACCAGCTATCTGGATCTTACGAGTCTGCTCACTTTAATCGGTTAGAATCACTTAAAACTTGTACACTCAACATAAATGTAACTTGAAATAAATCGTACAAACCGAAGAACCCACTTTAGATGGTTCAGGAGCTAAAACTTACACTGAGTTGATGTCAGGACATGCTGGTCGGTGGACCTTTGATGGACGGTTCAATTAAAAAAGATCACTTGTCCTAATTGAAAAAATTAATGTCTATTAATCTGATGTTATGATCATTTAATCAATTAATCTGAATCTGGTTATGATTACCGAAAGGGGTCCTACATTTTGGATGGTTTATACATGGCACGTATATATTTATAGCGGCGTCCTGTTGAATCCTTGCACTGCCACGTTATTAAAATGAACTCCCACGTGCGGAATTTGCATTCACCATCCCAATCATTCATCTCCTTGCGGGAGAGGATTAGGTGAGGCCCTGGACTCACCCAATACGGTGCGGTTGTTATTGTGGGGCCCACATTGATGTGTGTATTATATATCCACACTGTTCATCTGTTTTTACAAATCATGTTAGGGTATTATGCCAAAAATGAAGTGGATCCGATTATTAGGTGGACCATACCGTAGGAAACAATGGTGATTGACCTTTAATGTGGCACAAAAGTTTTGTACCAAACTAATATTTGTTTTTTTCCCTTCATCCAGGCTTATGGTACCTTATCAAGAGACATGATGGCAAATAAACACTACAAAAACATTAAGGTTAAGATGTCTTTAATGGTAGGGCATTCAATCACTGTTATTTCCTATGGTATGGTCCACATGATTGTTGGATCTACTTCATTTTTAGGTTTATGCATGCAATAAAATGATCCCGAAAAACGGATGGACTGCATGGATACAGGATACATACATCAAGATGGGCCCCACATCAAGGGTCACACAGTCTTGGGTGAGTCCTTGGTCTCGCCCAATCCACTCCCCTCATGAGGTAAAGCCACTGGAAGTTCATTTAAACTTTGAAGAATGCTGGTGCTCGGTGGGGCTCACCGTGATGTTGGTTAGAAAGTCATCCCCTGTACATTGTGCCAGATCATTTTAAGACATGACAAAAAATGAGGTGGATCGAAAACTCGAGTGGGCCACACAGAGGGAATATTAGGGATTCAGTAAGCATTGTTGAAACATTCTCATGGCATAAAAAGTTTTATATCATGCTTTTTATCTTATATTTTCACATTATCCCAATGGGAATGACATTATAAAGTATTTGGATGGCATATAAACATTGAGTCTAAAAAGGTTTCAACAGTAGGCATTTTTTCCCCAGTCTTTCCTCTCACGTGGCTCACTTGAGTTTTAGATCAACCTCATTTTTTATTGCATGTACTAAAATAAGCTTGCAAAATGGATGGATAGAGCGTATTTCTCATAAACATTGCAGTGGGCCTTACCTGCAAAATGGATGGACAGGGTGAATTTCCCATAAACATTGCAGTGGCCTTACCCATCGGACACAGATTTCCTACTAGAGCATTTATTATGAAGTTCCTCCACAAAGATGTTGGGTATTACAATGTTTGTGAGAAACCCAACCCCTCCATCATTTTACGAACTCATTTTAGGACACAACAAAAAATAAGGTAGATCCAAAACTCAGGTGGGCCACACAAGATGAAATAGTGGGGATTCAATGATCACCATTGAAACATTCTTACGGCCATTGAGAGTTTTATATCAGGCTAAATTTTTTCTGTTTTCACTTCATCCTAGTGGGAACGACCTTATGAAGAGTTTGGATGACATGTAAACATCAAGGTGGAGTCCAAGATGGTTTCAATGGTAGAGCTTTGTAGAACCTAACTTCGGCGATGACCCCTCTGTTACCAGCTAAGGCAGATCTAAATCTCAAGTGGACCATACCACAACAAATTGTGGTGATTGAACGCCCACCATTAAAAACTTCCTAGGGCCCACTAACTATTTATCTACCATCTAACTGTTGATTAGGCCACACATAAATGGATTAAGGGGAAACACGAATATGGCTCTCAGGAGGTTTTTAATGGTGGATGTTCGATCATCGTTGGTTCTTATTATGTGGTCTACATAAGATTTGGATCTGCCTTGTTTTTGGGCTCATTTTCTAAAATGATATAAAAAAATGAATAGCATTATGAATAAAACACATACAACGGTAGGCCCATATAGATTTTTTGAGCACCGAGTAGTACGTAGCTAAACTCGGACTCACCAAGTGACCCCTCCATAGTTGGTTATTGGTACAAATAACCACGTACTATGATGTGGTAGTGGTAGGAGCCCGTCCTTTCTAAACTTAACTTTTTCTTAGCCCAATAACCACTCTATTATTTTTTTTTAGAGACATGGGCCCCACTAAAAATAGGGATTCGACCCACCTTCTGGTTGATCTGATCTGTTCATTTTAATCAAGCAGTCATAAACCCACGTGAAGGTTTTTTCCATTTATTTGTTCATGTATTAATTCTGAATTGTTTCCTCCTTTGTTATTCATATATGATGAGTTTTGCCCACAAACTTGAGTTGATAATATGAAATTAAAACCCCTTACATATGGAATAGATGAATTTATTTAAAGACAACCCAGTGGGCTCCATATAAGATGCTGATGGGTTCAAAACGTGGGGCCCTTGTTGCATAATAGTCATTTTGTCATTTTCTTCTTCATTCCTTTGTTTTTTTCATGGAAAGGGGTGGGTGGTATTTTTTAGTTTAATTCTTTCTTTCTTCTTCATTCTTTGATTTCATTTATAGTTGTTTTTTAATTTTTTTAATGGGTATGAATGATGAAAGTTTGTTAAAGAGAGGAGGGTGTAGTGGTTCTACTTATAATTATTTTTTATTTTTTTTAGAGGAAGGGGGGAGGAGGTATGAATGGTGAGAGTTGTGAAAGGGAAGAATGTTATGATGGATTGATTTTGTAATGGAATAATGTTGTAATGGATGAATGTTGGAATGAATATTGTATTGGATGAAAGTTGTAATTGATGAATTTTTGTATTTGAATAATGTTGAGATGGAAATATGCAGTAGTGGATGAATGTTGTATGGTGGATTACCGATATTCAGCGCAGATCATTGATAATCAGCATGTATCGCCAATATTCACTACGGATTATTGATATTCAATATGGATAAATGATATTCATTGTGGATCGCTGATATTTTCAATATGGATCATTGATATCAATAGTAAACTGCCGATATTCAAGTGGACCGATGATATTTTTACGGTGAATCGTGGACATTCACTGTGGATTACCAATCCCACGAAAACGGTCATAGTTGGAAATGTAATCTGACGAACATTCAAATGGATTCGGAATCATTTCAGTTTGACACTATTTGATTGTCTAAAAGTAAACCCAAAAGTTCATTATTCATTTCGGGTCACGGATATTCATTATAGGTCACTAATCTCATGAAAATAGCCATAACTCCCTTGTTATATTTTCGATTTAGGTAATCTTATACTCGCCAGAAAGGTAATTTGATGAAATTTCAAATAAATTTAGAATTATCTCATTTGGATATAATATAATTACATCAAATGGGGCCCAAAGTTCATCAATCATTGTGTACCACAAATATTCACTATGGGTCACTGATCCAAAGAAAACGGCCATAACTCCCTCATTATATGTCAAAATTGGATAATATTGTACTTGTTAGAAAGATAATTTGATAAAATTTCAAATAAATTTAGAATTATCTCATTTACATACCATTTGATTACCCAAAAGTGAGTCCAAAATTCATCATTCACTGTGGATTATAAATAAACTTTGGGCCCACTCTTAGGCAATCAAATAGTATTGAAATTTGATGATAAAAAAGTCATTTGAATTTTATTAAATGAGTATAAGATCAGCAAATTTGGATATGTAATGAGAGAGTTATGACCATGTTTCTGAGATTTGTGACTCAAAGTGAATATTTATAGTATAAAGTGAATGATGAACTTTGGACCTACGTTTGAAAAATTAAATGGTGTCAAAATTATAATATTTTAAATCCATTTTAAAGTTCATGAAATTATCTTTCCAACAAGTATGAGATCTTCTAAATCGAACATGTAACGAGGGAGTTATGACTGTTTTCGTCCTATCAATAGCCCATGGTAAATATCAACAATCCACGGTAAAATAATGATGATCCACAATAAATATCGGTGATCTACGGTGAATATCGGTGATCCACGCTGAATATCAGCGATTCACAGTGAATATCGGTAATCTACACTGAATATCGGTGATAGATAGTGAAAATATTGGTGATCTACAATGAATATACGCGATCCACAATGAATATTGACGATCTGCACTGAATATCAGTTTTCTACTGTGAAAATATGTGTGATGCATAGTGCATATGGGCGATCCATAGTAAACATTGATGATCCACCATGCAACATTCATCCATTATAACGTACTTTTGTCTCAAAATTCTTCCATTACAATAATTAATCCATTAGAACATTCATTCATTCCAACATTCATCCACTACAACATTATTCAATTACAAAATTCGCTAATTACAACATCATTCCATTATAAAACTCGATCAATTACAACATTCCTCCATACATTCCTCCTTTTTCACAAACTCCCACGGTAGCATTAAGACCAAGAATCAGGAAATTATGAACATCATATATTAACATTCACTATGAGCACATTTTGATTTGACTACATTATCAAGAACACTTATTATCTTCTAGTCGTATTATATAATATTCATAATGAGCATATATTGAACCAACATTGTATACTCACCCATGAAAATTGTGATTGTGACACTCATGGATACTCCTAAATGTCTATGAGTTTTCATCCACCTGAGCTATGGTGCCATTCTTTCACGATAGATAAACTCATACCCAATAAAATTTAAAAAATAAAAAACGTATAAAGGAAATCAACCAAGGAAGATGAAGGGAGAAAGAAAAAGAGAGGAAGAAAGAAGAAGAAAATGAATAAAAGAATACCATCCTCCCCTCCATGAAAAAAACCATGGAAGAAAGAAAAGCCCAAATGGCCTTCGTGCAAAAGGGCCTCATATTTTAAACCCATAAACATTTTATATGGGACTCACTAAGTTGTCACAAAATAAATCCATTCATCCACCTGTAAGGGGTTTTAAGTTGATGCCATTGATCTAAGTTAGAGGGCAAAACTTATCATAGATGGACCACAACGAAGGAAACAATTTAGAATTAATACATAACGGCAGTGTAGTTGTGGTCATAGACATATTCAAACAAAAAATTAATTTTTTTTATGTGTTAACAATTTTTCAATTAAAATGAATGGATCAAATCAATTAAAGAATGTGGCCAAATCCTTCTTTTTAGTAGAGTGCATGCTACTTTTCAGAAAACTTTACATCTGGAGACTAGAGCCCACGTATATAAAGCACATGTGACATCATCATCTTAAAAAATTAAAGAAAAATTGTTGATGTTGTTTTCTGCTTACCCCTTTTTCGTTGCTCGGACACATGCACAGGGAGAGGACAAAGGAGACCCTGGCTTGTACAGGGGACGCTCCGATGCCTAAGTCAGACTTGGATTTTGGGTCTAATGATGTGATATAGATTTAAGAGTGAGAATGTGTGTGTACCTTTCTGAAAAGGCTGAGCTATTAAGTCCTTGAGGGGGGGTGAATAGGACTATGCCAAATTAAAAAATTAATAGCGGAATTTAAACAAATATAAATACTGATAGTAATAAACAATCCCACAATGCAGAAATGTAAAACAACCTCAGGAGTACAAGTATTAAGAGGTTAATACAAATGTTGTTCTAAGGACAACATTACACCAAAAACCAAAGGTTTATGGTAGGACAACTTGATTCCTAGAACGGTCTGTGTATCAAAAACTCAAACTAATACAGAGAAATAAAGAAATAAATAGTAAAGGAAATAACTAAGCTATTACAACATTTCCACACTTGCATAAAAGAACTTACAATATTATCCACAAATGCAAAAAAGGAAAATTACAAACATCCACAAAAAGAAATAATCAATCAACCACAAGACCATAAATTATAGTGGTTCGCTTATGTGTACACCAACTGTTTAGAAAAATAGCCACACAACTACTCCACTCCTAATATCCTCACACAGTGGATATTAGCGTTCACTATAAAAATAAGTTTTTCAAGGTTCACCTAAAACCCTCACAATTATGTCTTTCAAGTGAGCTTACACAATTCAAAAACCCCACACTCTGAGTTTTCTGGATCACCTCAAACAAACTAAAACAAAGAGATTCTTCTGGCACAATCTCAATGAAACCAAAATAATGAATTTACAAAACTATAAAATACTTATCTGGATATTATCCTTTTGATGCAGCCCGGAAGAACCAATTCGGATTAGAAGTTCAATGTTCACACTCTCTTATGAAATAGTTCAAGGTTCTAAATAGATTTTAAATTAAAACACCTTGGGCTAGCTTGGTTTGATTTTAATTCAAAAAAATGGGAATACTTCAATCCCTCTTTCAAATAAAATTGGAATGCAGAACACAAAATCAAATGCAAAAAGCTAATTAAAAAGAATATAAAATGAGCACTAAATACCTTAAGAATATCACTAACTTATCTCTCAGAGTGGTGTATTGATTTAGCTTGAATTGAATATCAAACTCTGAAATTCGTGCTCTATTTATAATTGTAGAAATCGTACTCTCGACTGGTCCTGAGGTCGGCACGACTGGTCGTAGGACCGACAAACTTTTGAAAGTTTAGGAGCGATAAGATAAAGTCATTCCACGACTGGTCGTAGGGTCTGCTTGACTGGTCGAGTGGCCTCTACGACCGGTCGAGTCTTGTCCACGACTGGTGGTGTGAGATCCAATTTAGTTGCTGGACTTTGAGTCGAGCTTGCAGGACTGGTCGAGCACAGATCTAGCACTGTTCATACGACCGGTCGAGTGGTCTTTAGGATTGGTTGAGGCTTTAACAAAAATTCCTGAAAATCAGTAACAAACTTAGGACTGGTCGAGGAATTCTTGGATTGATCGAGTCAGTGCTAGGACTAGTCGAACTTAGTCCAAGACTAGTTGAGAAACAGTCAATGCACTTATAAAGTGACTCAATTTAAATTATGTATTCAAAATGACTTATCCTATGGTCAATCTAGGGTCATTCATACCTTGTAAGTAATGTATGAACATTGAATTTTCATTTGCTTCAGCTGATATTTGTTCTTTAAAGTTCACGAAGCTTGGTATCTTGTCATATAATGAATCTTGAGCTTGAGACTTTTAAAGCTTGAATATGACTAACATTGAAGCTTGAGCTCGGAGTTTAAAGTAAAGAAAGATTGTCTTAACTTGGACGGAGCTTTGAAAACTTGAACTTTGAAGCTTGAAAGATTGAAATCACACTTGGTGTTGTACTTGAACTTGAACATGTAATCTTGCATTTGAAGTTCTTGAAGTAAAGACCTTTCTCCTTGTACATGAGATACACTGTTTTCTAGATGTAGATGTGCTACACAAGACACAGATTTCAAGAGGTTTTGGCATTACAAAATTTGACAATAATAAGAGCTAGAAACCATAGCACTTACAATCTCCCCCTTTGTCAAATTTGTGACAAAACACACTTCATAACATAAGCATCATACGCACAATAAAGAATCATGCACCAGTTATTAATGGGTCACAACAATTCGTATCTACTCTCCCAACAAAACTCCCCCTTACTTACTCCCCCTGACATAAAAAAAAATGTATACCTATCTATAATCCACATGCCACATATCACAAGCATGATAAAATTCTACCCTTTTTTGTCACAATATGACAAAGGAAGGAACCAACAAAAGGAATAGGAAGTAGATAAATAAGGAAGAATAAGAAGAGTAATGAGGAATAAATGATTAAGATATTAAAACAAGTATTGTTCAAGCATGATCAACCGTGTTCAACCAAGTTCAATCAAGTTCAACCCCATAAAACAAAAGAAAGCCAAGTATTAAACCATATGAGAAAAT
Source organism: Magnolia sinica (assembly GCF_029962835.1). Classification (NCBI taxonomy): domain Eukaryota; kingdom Viridiplantae; phylum Streptophyta; class Magnoliopsida; order Magnoliales; family Magnoliaceae; genus Magnolia; species Magnolia sinica. The sequence goes on from NC_080575.1 coordinate 90,875,267, forward strand.
ACTAATCGGAACTCGAAGAAGGAGCAGGTATGGTAAGATCAGGTTGATAAAGTCCTTTATTAAGGTGTCTAAGATATTTGCACATATATTTGAACTACAAATCATGAGACACATTCATATTCTCTACTTTCTCCTCAAGTGAACGCAATCACGCATTAAAGTCAAATTGCTGATAATCAGGATCATCTGCTGCATCAAATTCGATCTCATCAAAAATATCATCCATATTGATGTCATTGGGTGGTAAACCACCTTATTCTTCATTTGTGGCATTAGCTCCACCAACACCCACATTAACTTGGCCTGTGGCCAACCTCAGATTCGTTTTGTTTATATTGGAATTGTTGAAGATTAGGTGTTGAATCGGAGCTTTTCCAACATGCATAACCACTAAAATATGGGAGGCCAACATAGTCATAAAATACGCGAAGGGAATGTCACTTTATCCTAGATGGAGACGAAATTGAATGTTGCAATGACAAATCAAAGAAGGAAGACATACAGAGGTGCCAGAGATGATGGAATGAAGAATCCAAACCATGAGCGTAATGAATTCGGTTTTATTACCAGAACGAGGATAAACATTGAAAATGAATATCTTATGAAGGACTCTGTATCTGGGTAATAAATACTTTGAGGCAAACACATTTCCATTAGTACTCTATTCCGCATCTATATTGCATAAAGCTCTAGTAAGCATACGCTTCTCAGATTCAGATGATTTTGCCACTAGAGTGCTAATGAGAATACCTTCATTATTGACAGGTATGTCCATTAGACTAGAAATAAGATGTCGGTTTATTTCAACAAGACCTTCTCTAGTTACAATAAATAACGTCAGATTTTCAGTAGAAAAATCATATATACATGCATACATAGCTTGCGCAATAAACCGGTATGCTGGCCCACCCTAATGTAGAATGTTATCCCATCCTATAAATTGAAGGAGAAGAAAGATATCAAACGGAGCTAGATGATCAACATGAACAAGTTGTTCAACTATAACATTACGCAACCTAATATCCTGTACATAAGAGGGATCATCTTCGGGTGATCGAAGGTGGCGCATTGTGATAGGAGTCGACTTAGAAGTTGAAGGACCACGAGAACTTTTCTTTTTTGTTCCATCTTCCATTTGCAACAAGGAATACAAGAAAAATGGAGATTATAAAAGAGGAAGTGTGAGTTTTCACTAGATCAGATTTTTGAGAAGAAAACCCCAAAAACCACTATGAATCAAGAAATAAATCACAACAATGATAAAAAGGAAGTGTTAAGAACTTGAATCTACAAAGAAAACGAAAACAAAGCACTAACCTTGAAGAAATAGGAGATGGGTTTGACCGGTCGACCTATGACCCGTTGGAGAAGAAACCCAAAATGAAGAAAAATGGATTTTTCCCCCAAATAAAGCACCAACCCGTGCTACACGGTTGGTCGAGTACATGCTCGACTGGTCGTGCCACGACTGGTCGATTATGCACTCGACTGGTCGTGCACAGCCCAAAAAAATGCAATATTCATAAAGTTTTGAAATTTAAACATTTAAACTAACAAATATATACAATATGATACAGAAATACATGAATTTTCAATTCAAATTGCACATACCGAGATCAAATTTCAATTTAGCAAACTGCTTTTGTCGATCGGTTTTGTGAATATGTCTGCAAGTTGAGTCTCGGTCGATATGTATTCCAAAGAAATTGTCTTTTCTTCTACTAATTCATGAATATAGTGATATCTAATGTCAATGTGCTTGGTTCGTAAATGCTAGATTGGATTTTTTAGATATATTAATTGCACTGGAATTATCACAATATAAAACCATAGAATCTTGTGCAATTCCATAATCACTTAGCATCCTTTTTATCTATACAAGCTGAGTACATGCATTACCTTCTGCAATGTATTCAGCTTCAGCATTTGAAAGCGATACGAAACTTTGTTTCTTACTTAACCAGCAACCTAAACAGTTGCTAATATAGAAACCACCACCACTAGTTGATTTCCTATCATCAAAATCACCAGCCCAATTAACATATGTGTAACCAGATAATTGAACACTAGTATCATGTGGATACCAGAGACCCAGATTTGCTGAACTTGCGACATATCGCATAATCTGCTTAACAATAATTAAATGTGACTCTTTAAGGTCAGATTGATATCTAGCGCAAATTCCTATGCTAAATGCAAAATCGGGTCTATTTGTAGTTAAATAAAGCAAACTTCCAATCATACTGCGATATAGTTTAGGATCCACACTTTTACCTGTAGAGTCATTTGAGAGTTTCAAAGTAGTACTCATATGAGTATCAAAATTTTTCTCATTCTCAAATCTGAACTTTTTAACTAAGTTCAGAGCATATTTGGTTTGATAAATAAAAAACTATTAGGTTGCTGTTTAACTTGCAACCCAAGCAAATAATTTAATTCTCCAACTAAGCTCATTTCGAACTTAGATTTCATAAGGTCTACAAACTCAACAGTCATGTTAGCACAGGTAGATCCATAAATTATATCATCAACATAAATTTGCATTATTAAAACATGATCATTATGTTTCTTAACAAACAAAGTCTTATCAACACTTCCTATTGGAAAATTATGACTTAGTAGAAACTTAGTCAACTTTTCGTACCATGCCCTGGGAGCTTGTTTTAAACTGTAGAGAGCCTTTTTAGGCGATAGACATGATCAACATTCTTAGGGTCTTCAAAACCCATTGGTCATTCAACATACACTTCTTCATGCAATTTGTCATTCAAGAAAGCACTCTTTACATTCATTTGGTATATTTTGAACTTTCTAAAGTGTGCAATGGATATAAATAGTCTGATTGATTCAAGACGAGCTGCTGGGGTAAAGGTCTCTTCATAATCGATGCCTTCAATTTGAGTGTACCCTTGTACAACCAGCCTAGCCTTGTTTCTAATGATATTACCAAGTTCATCAGACTTATTTTTAAAAATTCATTTTGTTCCAATAATGTGTTTATCTCTAGGTCTTGGAACTAAGTACCAAACAACATTTCTAATAAATTGATTGAGCTCTTCTTGCATCGCAACTAGCCAGTTTTTGTCGGTAAGAGCTTCTTTTACATTAACATGTTCTATCTGAGATGTAAAGCATATGTAATTACACATATCTTCTAGTTGTCTACGAGTGCGCACACCAGTGAGAGGGTTTCCAAGAATCTGATTAGTTGGATGATCTTTAACAGTCTTCAGTTCAGAGTTATTTTGACTTGATGAAGTATCTGCTTTATCAATTAGAAGTACTTAATCATTTTTTGAACTTGAGACAGGTGTATTTAAGTGATCGTCAATAACCACATTAATAGACTCTTGAATTATACCAGTCCTCTTATTAAGAACCCGATATGCTCGACTATTTAGAGCATACCATAAAAATATTTCTTCATCACTTTTGGTGTCGAACTTACTTAGATTTTCTCGGTCACGTAAAATGTAGCACTTGCTGCCAAAAACTCGAAAGTATTTGACAGTAGGCTTCTTATCAAACCATATTTCATAAGCTGTTTTACTATTTGATTTTCTAGTATAAATGTGGTTAATTATATAACACGTAGTATTTACGGATTCGGCCCAAAGAGTTTTAGGGAGCTTCATACTATTTAACATTACATTTGCCATTTTCTTTCTACTATACCATTTTGTTGTGGTGTTTTGGGCACATAGAATTCATGTGATATTCCCTGATCACTGCAAAACTTCTCAAAATCGCTATTCTCAAATTCTGATCCATGATCGCTATGGATCTTACAAACTTGAGACTCTTTTTCAGTTTGGATATGTCTAAGTACCCTTTTTTACTTCATCAAGAGTTTCTAATTTGTCTCTTAAGAAGATTACCCATATATATCTGGTAAAGTCATCAACGATTACCAGAATGTACTTCTTGCCACCTCGACTCTCCGTTCTGGTTGGTCCGATAAGATCCATGTGGAGAAGTTCGAGCGGTTTAGATGTGATTTTAGAGTTCACTTTTTTGTGAGTACTCCTGGTTTGTTTGCCAATCTGGCATTCACCACATATTTTGTCTACTTTCTATAGTTTAGGTAGACCTCTTATCAACTCTCTTTTGCTCAATCTATACAAGTTACGGTAGTGTACATGTCCGAGGCGTTTATGCCATAATTCGGTCTCATCGGTATGGACCATGTAACACGATAGATTAGATGAGCTAGAATCACTAACATTGTAGCAGTTTTCAGAAGTTCTATGACCAATTAATATTACAGAACCATTTTTATTTAAAATTTCACACCCTAGGTTAGTAAATTTTACGCTATGATTATTATCGCATATTTGAGAGATGCTTAATAAGTTGTGTTTTAACCCTTCTACATATAAAACATTCTCAAATAAAGGAAGGTTAAAAAGTTGGACCGTACCTTGGCTAACAATCCTGCAGTTGCTATCATTACCGAATGTGACTGAATTATCAGTCATGTCTTTAAGATTAGTGAACAGAACTTTGTCGCCTGTCATATGTCTGGAGCAACCACTGTCTAGGTACCACTTTGATGACTTAAAGTTTTGAAAGCAGTATGGGCAACCAAGCAAGTAACCTTAGGAATCCATTTCATTACAGTCTTGGGTTTAGGAGTATAGTTGGTCTTCTTATGTTTGTAGTTGTTATAAGACCGACCCACTGAGTTAGATTTTAACAGCTCATTAAGTAAATCAACAATTTTCTTAGCTAAAATATTACGATTATGATTTTTATAGTTGATATGGTTGCTTTTAGGTTTTAAGGATTGAAAAGTTTTAGCATTTTTAGGATAATTTTGATTTAGACTTTTTCCTTTTGAGTTTGAAGACTCTCCTTTCACAAACTTAGGAGGAGTATTCTTATGTTTGGGAGGAATACTTTTGTCGTAGCCTAATCTAGATCGGTCGCTACATTTTCTGGATCTGGATAATAGTTTTTCTAACTAAGGATCGCTTTGGGCATACTTCCATATGTCCTTTAAACTCAAAAGTGAAGAGACTTCAAGTTTTAGCTTTTCGTTTTCAGATTTTAAGTTTTCAACTTGGGAGTTTTTGAAATCTAAGTCGCACTTAGTTTTTTCAAAACAATCTAAAATGTGAGATTTTTCTAAAACAAGATTATCAAAATTTTCTTTAAGTTTTGAAAACTTTTCTTTCTGAAGTTTTAGTTTTACAGCAATTTTACAACTTTCCTTGTATAGGGCATTATAAGCATCTTGAAGATCTTCTTCATTTTCATGATCACTATTCAGATTTTCTTCACTAGTTGAATCATCATGATCTGAAAAAGTGAACTTGGCTAGAGTCATAAGGGCTTTAACTTCATTACCCGACTCGGTTTCAGAATCTTCTGATTCAAAAGAGGCTTCAGAGTCAGAAATTCATCCCAATTAGCCAACATACCTTTCTTTTTAGGTTTGTCATTTTTAGGACACTTGTTTGCTAGATGCCCATATTCATGGCAGTTGTAACATTACTGTCTTTTAAAGATTTTCAGGTTTTAGATTTAGATCTTTTCTTTTCATTAGGTTTTGTAAATCAACCCTCTTTTTTCTTTTGAAAATCTTATAAAACTTTTTAGCTAAAAGGGCAATATCATCTTCAAAATTTTCTAAATTAGAATTACTACTATTTTCATGAGAAATACATTTAGAATATTTAAGAGTGATGGATTTACCTTTAGGAGTTTTAAAGTTTAAGTCATAGGTCTGTAAGGAACCAACTAATTCTTCTACCCTCATATTATCCGTATCACGAAGTTCCTAGATCGCCGTCACCTTTGAATTGAATCGTTCAGGTAGTGGGCATAGTATCTTTGCACAGACTTTGCTTTCTGGGATTCTATCACTGAGACCCTACATAGAGTTAATAATGTCATTTAATCTTGTATAGAAGTCCATGAAAGTTTCACTTTCTTTCATACGTATTTCCTCAAATTTGGTTGTGAGGATTTGGATTTTAAATTTCTTGACAATTGTTGTTCCCTTGTGTGTCATTTCTAAAATATCACAAGCTTGCTTTGCAGCATCATAGGATATAATTCTCTTGAATTCATCTGGTGATAGTGCGCAAGTGATTGTATTTAGAGCCTTTACATTGACACTACTCTCACTTTTCTGAAGAGTTGTCCAAGAAAAATAAGGTGTGACTTTCATAGTTTTGGATCCGTCGGTATCAGTTACCTCAGTGGAGGAGGGGTCCAATTAGTCACTGTAGCTTGCCACATGCTCTCATCCATGGATTTTAAGAAAATGCTCATTCTGGCTTTCCAATAGGCATAGTTGGAGCCATCAAATGGTGGAGGCCTAGTGACTGAAAGGCTATCAAAATTTGACATCTTACAAAGCTCAGATCGATTAGTTCAGGAAATTAATAAAAAACAATTAAAATGAGCTATTAGGCTCTGATACCACTTGAAAAGGACGAGCTATTAAGTCCTAGAGGAGGGAGGGGGGGGTGAATAGTACTATGCCAAATTAAAAAATTAAGAGCGGAATTTAAACAAATATAAATACTGATAGTAATAAACAATTCCATAATGCAGAAATGTAAAACAACCTCAGGAGTACAAGTATTAAGAGGTTGATACAGATGTTGTTCTAAGGACAACCTTACACCAAAAACCAAAGGTTTATGGTAGGACAACCTGATTCCTAGAACGGTCTGTGTATCAAAAACTCAAACTAATACAGAGGAATAAAGAAATAAATATCAAAGAAAATAACAAAGCTATTACAATATTCCCACACTTGCATAAAAGAAATTACAACATTCTCCACAAATGTAAAAATGAAAATTACAAACATCCACAAAAAGAAATAATCAATCAACCACAAGACCAGAAATTATAGTAGTTCACTTGTGTGTACACCAATTGTTTAGAAAATTAACCACACAACTACTCCACTCATAATATCCTCACACAGTGGATATTAGCGTTCACTATGAAAATAGGTTTTTCAAGGTTCACCTAAAAACCTCACAATTGTGTCTTTCAAGTGGGCTTACACAATTCAAAAACCCCACACTCTGAGTTTTCTGGATCACCTCAGACAAACCAAAACAAAGATATTTTTCTGGCACAATCTTAATGAAACCAAAATAATGAATTTACAAAACTGTAAAATACTTATCTGGATATTATCCTTTTGATGCAGTCCGGAAGAACCAATTCAAAGTAGAAGTTCAACGTAGAAGTTCAATGTTCACACTCTCTTATAAAATGGTTCAAGGTTCTAAATAGATTTTAATTTAAAACACCTTGGGTTAGCTTGGTTTGATTTTGATTCCAAGAAATGGAAATACTTCAATCCCTCTTTCAAATAAAATTGGAATGCAGAATACAAAATCAAATGCAAAAAACTAATTAAAGAGAATATAAAATGAGCACTAAATAGCTTAAGAATATCACTAACTTATCTCTCAGAGTGACGTATTAATTTAGCTTGAATTGAATATCAAACTCTAAAATTCGTGCTCTATTTATATTTGTAGAAATTACACTCTCGACTGGTCCTGAGGTCGGCACGACTGGTCGTAGGACCAACAAACTTTTGAAAGTTTGGGCACGATAAGATAAAGCCGTTCCACGACTGGTCATAGGGTTTGCTCGACCGGTCGAGTCTTGTCCACGACTGGTTGTGTGGGACCCAATTTAGTTGCTGGACTTTGAGTCGAGCCTGCAGGACTGGTCGAGCACAGGTCGAGCACTGTTTATACGACCGATCAAGCAATCTCTAAGACTGGTCGAGGTTTTAACAAAAAATTTTGAAAATCAGTAACAAACTTAGGACTGGTCGAGGAATTCTTGGATTGGTCAAGCCAGTGCTAGGCCTATTCGAACTTAGTCTAAGACTAGTCGAGAAACAGTCAATGCACTCATAAAGTGACTCAATTTAAATTATGTATTCAAAATGACATACTCTATAGTCAATCTAGGGTCATTCATACCTTGTAAGTAATGTATGAACATTGAATCTTCATTTGCTTCAGCTGATAGTTGTTCTTTGAAGTTCACGAAGCTTGGTATCTTGTCATATGATGAATCTTGAGCTTGAGACTTTTGAGGCTTGAATATGACTAACATTGAAGCTTGAGCTTGGAGTTCAAAGTAAAGAAACATTGTCTTAACTTGGACGAAGCTTTGAAAACTTGAACTTTGAAGCTTGAAAGATTGAAATCACACTTGGTGTTGTACTTGAACTTGAACATGTAATCTTGCATTTGAAGTTCTTGAAGTAAAGACCTTTGTCCTTGTACATGAGATGCATTGTCTTGTAGATATAGATGCGCTACACAAGACACAGATTCCAAGAGGTTTTGGCACTACAAAATTTAACAATAATAGGAGCTAGAAACCATAGCACTTGCACTTTCACCATTAGGCGTTCCTTATTTATAATGGAGAAGCAATCTCATGTAACTTCGGGACCTTCCCTAAATGGGATAGATCATTACCTTGGACAATCTCGAGATCCTCGATTCCCTGGATTCCCCGGATTGGAGATTATCTTCCAAAGATCTTAGAGGAAGATTTTCTAATACGGGTGGACTCTTAGTCGATTATTGGCTCGGCTCAGGGCGAGATCCGTTGATAAGCCTCTAGCTGAGAATAAGTGGCTCGGCAAGCCATTGGCCGACCCTGGAGCCTTGATGTTCTCGGGCACCGGTCGACTCTTTTCCTCGGCTATTCATCTGGCCCTTAATCAGAAGCGGTTGATTCATAATCGACTTATTATTGATCGATGGCCACCCTATTGGCCGACTAAAAAGGTAAGTCGAACTGAGGTTAGGCCAAAGCTAGGTCAGCTTATGCCTGAATGATGGCCGACCCATGAAATGAGTCGGCATGGATTGGCCCCTGGGAATCCCGAGGGATCCTTAAGGTGCTTCGGCCTCCTTAGAGGTCTCGCCTTATGGCACTGGACATGTAGGCCTCGGTCAGGCTTGGTGCCTAGTGAGTCCGAGACATGTCATTCTTATATAAGCTGACTTATCAGACTTGTCATATTTTTCCCCAATAGTGAGACCCCCTACTCCTTGTGTCGACCTGTGGAGGCCGAAGAGCAGATAGGAATTGGGTCGGAAAGTGCTTGGGCCAAGCTTATGATAGAGCATTTATTACTTGTATGGCGGCCAACATAAATATCGGGGCACGTTACCTCGTTCTAACACGCGTTGGTTCGCTTTCTGAGGTTGCACGGGTTGTAGGGCCGTCGTTTCGATGGTGGGACGAATAAGAGGGAGACGCGTTGCAGGGCGCTTGATGGCGGACCCAAGCGGCACATGATGCGGTGCCATGTGTCGGGCCAGGGCGTCCGAGGAGATGCCGATTCGGATTCCCAGTTAATGCTGAAGTCACGTGGCACGACTATAAAAGGGACGTCTTAGCGTCCTCATTTTTGTATTTTCGCGCCCATCTCCATCTTCTCCTCTACTCTCTACTCCTTCCCATTCTCCGCTCCCTGCCTTATGTTTTTCTACATTTTCTGGCATCTCTATAATCTCTGGCGAGGTTTCTCTCCCTCCCTTTATTTTAATTTCGCAAATGTCAGGATCCGTAACCCTCAGGAGGGAGTCTATGGTGACGAAGGTGAAGCGAGCGGCTTCTGGGCCGCCTCAGAATCACCCTCGTTACTGGCTGAGATGGTAGTAAATACGGATATCGCATTTCGGCATTCACAGAGCAAACTGGAATCTCTGACGCAAAGGCCGGTGGCGTCCGCCAGAATGTCAAATTTACCTCCCAGGCGGGATGCAGTAGTGGAAGATCTTCTTAGTCGGTCTGACCCTCTGGCTGAGGATAAGGCTGAAGAGGCCGAGGTAGAGGAGGGATCCAAGGGGCCATTACCTTCAGTTCTGACCAAGGATGACTTGGTTCGGATTCAAACTGGGTATCATATTCCTGAATCAGTCGTCTTGGGTCTTCCTCGGCCTGATGAACTAACCGACCGACCCCCCCTGGGGCGGTTGTAATATTCCAGGTTGCACTGCAGTGCGGCCTTCGACTTCCTCTTCAGGAGATCGCTTAGCGTCTTTTGAGCTGCCTTTGGCATGGCTCCGGAGCAAGTTACCCCGAATGGCTGGAGGGACCTGTTCAGCTGCACGGTTCTGTGGGCCAAGATGAAGTAGCCCGAGCTAAGCTTGAATGAATTCATTCACCTGTACCAAGTACGGCTAAACCCTCAGCAGCCCAGCTGGTACTACTTTTGATCCTGGCGGAATACTGGCGGGGCTCTGATAACCGACCCTCCATCCTTCAATAAAAATTGGAGGGATCGGTGGTTCTGGGCCTTTGGTTGCTGGGAGACGGCCGAGCCAGAGCCCTTTAGTCCCTTTGTTCCTCGAGCCCTATCCGGGGTAGGTACTTGAACAGTCATTTGCCTTTATCATTTTGGTTGGAGGAGTCTTTCTATTTTGCCTTCTAACTGCTTCTTCGTGCTTTGTTAGTCATCCCCAAGCAACCGCCGAGGCTTGATCCTGGTTCCCTAGCTTGGAGCCAGGACTTGCGAGCCTTAAGTCCAGAGAGGAGATCTTGTAGGAGGATTCTCCAACCAGAGCGCCTCCTTCAGTCGTGTCTTGACACGGTCGTGATCGGTTAGAGTTGATTCCAACAATTTTTCTTTAGTAATGATAATTCTGCTAACGTAGTTCTTGTTATGATGCAGAGATGTCTAAAGCTCGGCTTACTCTCCGTCCTCCTTCCAAGGTTAGGACCCCGCCTCGAGGAGAGCCTTGGGTCTCGAAGAGACAGAAGAGATCCTCTAAGGGTCAGGGAAAGGTCGCCCCTCTTCACTCAATCATTATAGAGGTCTCGGAGGAGGGTACGAAGGTGGCGGAAGTGGTTCCTCCTGAGCCTCAGGAGGTTTTTGAGCCAGGACCTGTTATAGAACAGGTCCCCTCGAGGAGGGAGGAGGCCACTGAGGAAGAGAGGGGGAGCTTCCTTCGGCACGTCGAGAGCATACTCCCCTGGGCGAGTGAGCAGGGGATCGAGGAGGAGTTCGTCGGCTCTTCGAGTCACCTTTTATGGAGTCGACGCTTGCCAAGATGATGATGGTGCTCCTAGAGGTAAGGGCATAACTATTGTTGCTTGCCTGTCCAGTTTTCTCGATACTGAGCTTCTTTCTTTTCTTCTTATAGTTTGCACCATGCGCGTTGAAGGCTCGAGCCGAGCTATCCAGGGCCAATAGACGAGCCAAAGAGGCGGAGGCTTGGCTATCGTCTGCCGTGGCTCGGGTCGTCTCTGCAGAGGGCCAGCTAGAGGTGATGAGGGTGGCTCTCGGAGAGTCTTTGGCGGAAAGGGCCCATCTGGCCTCGCGATTGGAAGAGGCCAAGAAGGCCTTTGATAAAGGAGTGCATTAAGGCTTGCACTACGACCAATCGGGTTCGGGCGGAGACCAAGGCTACTCTTGCCATTTCTTGGAGAGAGGCTGTGAAAGAGTATCTGTTGTCCTAGACCTTTGAGAATGAGAGTAACACTCTCTTTCGCCAGGGTTACGCCGAGTGCGTGAAGGGGATGAAAGAGAGTTTTCTCGAGCTCGACCTCTCTAGCTTCGACGAGAGCGAGTCAGAATCCGACGGTTCGGGCAAGGGAGTCACAATTCATCCCGAGGCAAAGGGTGAGGCGACTCCCGATGCTGCTCCCGAGGTGGGTCCTTCGGTGGCCCCTGAGTTAGCTCCTGATGAGGCAGCCGAGGCTAGAAGTTAGCTTTGCAGAGTAAAATTCCTTTCTGCTCCCCACATCTGCTTTAGGCACTTCAAGCACGCCGAGCGCCGAGCTCAAGAGCACCTGCAGAAGCGAGCATCGTCCACCCTCGACATTATGTACTTTTGCTGTTTTTTATTTTTTACCAATGTAATACTGATGTAACTGTTGAATCAATATCAATGCGACATTTCTAATTTGATCAATGAATACATTTTTTCTCATAATCCATTGTCCGATTTACATTATTTGTCGTGGATCCTGGCATGTTTGCCGATGAAGGTTGAGCGATGATTGTACGTCGGCCGACTTAGGGATAGTAGATCTTGAGATGCTCGGCATTCCAAGGATGAGATAATAGCTGGTCGGTCAGATCTTCCAATCGGTATGTACCTAGTCGAATGGTGCTTGCGATTACATAGGGTCCTTCCAATTGGGCCACAACGTAACTGCACCGACCTCCTTTGTGTTTTGGAATGTCTTCCGGAGGACTAAGTCTCCCACTCGGAATCGTCTAATTTTGACTCGGGCATTGTAGAATCGAGATACTGGCTGCTGACGGACAATCGTCCGAAGCTGAGCTTGTTCTCTTCGTTCTTCCAGAAGGTCGAGGTTGAGCGCCAGTAGTTCTTCGTTGTCTTGTTCATCGAATGAGCTCACTCAGGTAGTCAGCAGTCTGATTTCTACGGGGTTAATTGCCTTCGACCCATATGCTAGGGAAAACGGGGTCTCACCTGTCGGAGTCCGAGCCGTGGTTCGATAGGCCCATAAAACTTTAAGAAGTTCCTCGGCCCACGCTCCTTTGGCCCGGTCGAGCTTGGTTCGGAGATACTGCTTGATTATCTTGTTGACAGCTTCAACTTGTCCATTTGCCAGGGGATGACGTGGAGACGAGTAAATGTTCCTGATCCCGAGGTTTTGACACATCTCTTACTACTGCCTGTTGTCGAACTGCTTCCCATTGTCAGAGATGATAGTCTAATGTATCCCAAATAGATAGATGATGTTTTTCCAAACAAAATCTATAATTTTCTGCTCGGTTATCTTAACTAAGGGTTCAGCTTCCGCCCACTTGGTGAAGTAGTCTACAACGATGACAACGAACTTGGTCTGTCCCTTCCCTGTTGGGAAAAGTCCGATGATGTCGATCCCCCATTAAGCAAAGGGCCAAGGGCCAACCATTGGGGTGACCTCCTCCGATGGCTTCCGAGGAACCGTTGTGAATCTTTGACATTTATCACAGCTTTGGACGAGCTTCTGGGCGTCTTGCTAGATGGTTGGCCAGTAGTAGCTTTGCCAAACAACTTTGTGAGCCAAGGATCGTCGTCTAGAGTGATTGCCATAGATACCTTCATGAATTTCTCGTATGACGTAGTCAACCTTGCTAAGTCATAAACATCGCTGGAGCGGTGCGAAGACTCATTTCTTGTATAGGATCCCGTTGAGCATAGTGTAGCGGGTAGCTCAGATTTTTAATCGTTGGGCCTTGGTTCGATCTTCGGGCAATTCACCGGCCTCGATATATCGAATGATGGGATCGACTCAAGTAGGTCCCGAGTTAATGGGGAGCACGGCTGCAGGGTCGGTTATGTTGAAGCTCGGCTCGGCAACATACTCAATCGGGACGGACCTGGGGATTTCATATTCATCAGCCAAGGCGAGCTTTGCCAAAAGGTCGGCTTTGGCATTCTCGACTCACGGAATCCGGACGATGGTACAATGTTGAAACCCACCGATCAACTCTCTTACTTTTTGTAGGTAGGCTTTTAGTCTCTCTTTTCTAGTTTGGTAGACATCGACTATCTGGTTGATGACTAATTGAGAATCGCTGTACATGTCAAGATGAGTGACTCCCAAACTGGTTGCCAAGCAAAGCCCCGGGAGCAAAGTTTCATAGTCTGCTGTGTTGTTGGAGGCTTGAAATCCAAGTCTTAAAGCATACTGCATGTGTGTATGATCAGGAGTTTCTAAGACAACCCCTGCCCTGCTTGCCTTAGAGTTGGAAGAGCCATCAATGTAAAGCTTCCAAATGGGATGGGCGGGAGCAGTCTGTTCTTGATCTTGCTAGCTAGTCGGCCTCTCAGCTGAAGTTGGCTCGGATTGCTGCACTACTTCAACGATGAAGTCGGCCACTGCCTGACCCTTGATCGCGACTCTAGGCTTATAATGGATGTAAAACTCGCTCAGCTCGATTGCCCATTTTGTGAGCCGTCCTGAAGCTTCCAATTTTTGCAGTATTTGATGCAGTGGTTGGTCGGTCAGAACGATTATCGAATGAGCCTGGAAGTAGGGCCGCAGGTGTCGGGATGAAACAACCAATGCTAAAGCTACCTTTTTCCAAGGTCGGATACCTCGTTTTTGCCGGGACAAGAGCTTTACTGATGTAATAAACCCGAAACTGCTTCCCTTCGTGCTCGTGAATTAAGGCCGAACTTACGACAACATCAGAAACTGCTAAGTATATCAGCAGTGTTTCGCCTGGGTCGGGTTTGGAGAGTAAAGGTGGTGACCCCAAGTATTCTTTAAGCTGCTGGAAGGCTATTTCGCATTCTTCTGTCCAATTGACTATTTGTCGACCCTTTAACTGTTTAAAGAAGGGAAAGCATCTATTTGTGGCTCGAGACATGAAGCGGTTGAGTGTTATAACCCTTCCTGTTAACCTTTGGATGTCTTCGATCGTCTTAGGTGATTTCATGTGTAGCAAAGCTTTGATCTTCTCAGGATTTGCCTCGATCCCTCTCTGGTTGACTAAGAAACTGAGGAACTTGCCCGAGCTTACACCAAAGGTGCATTTGCTCAGATTTAGTTTCATCTGATATTGCCGATGGACGAGAAACATTTCCTCAAGATCGACTACATGATCTATTGCTCGAATGCTCTTGACGAGCATATCGTCGATATACACTTCCATTGTCCACTCTATTTGGCGGGCAAACATCTTGTTGACCAACCATTGGTAGGTCGCTCCGACATTCTTCAACTCAAACGGCATCGCTCAGTAACAATAAAGGCATTTGTCAGTGACAAAGGTAGTTTTTGATTTATCACTCGAATGCATTACAATTTGGTTATAGCCTGAATAAGCGTCCATACAACTAAGTAACTCATGCCCCGTGGTACTATTGACCAACTGGTCAATCTGAGGAAGAGGGAAACTGTCTTTTGGGCAAGCCTTGTTTAGGTCGGTGTAGTCCACGCAGACCCGCCACTTCCCGTTGGCTTTTTTGACCAGGACGATATTGGCTATCCAATCGGGATAGTACAGCTCCTCGGCAAATTTAGCCTTTAAAAGTTTGCTCACTTCTTCCTCTATTATGACATATCTTTCAGGGCCGATAACACGCATCTTTTGTCGAACTGGCTTGTAGGTCGGATCGGTATTGAGGCGATGAGTGATTACTGATGAGTCGATGCTGGACATGTCTTCGTGAGACCACACAAAAACGTCAGAGTATCGTTGCAACAGAGCGACAAGTTTGTCTTTCAGTGGAGATATCAAAGACGACCTTACTTGTACTGTCTTGAATGGGTTGGATTCATCAAGCGGGACTTGGATGAGCTCTTCGATCAGCTGACCACGCTCGGGAGATTCGTTGCGAGGGTCCAGGGACTTGATTGTCGCCACTTTGGATGGAGCTTTCAATGCTGTGGCATAACATCATCGAGCATCGTGCTGATCCCCTTTGACGATCCTAACTCTTGATTCGGTCGGGAATTTCATGGAGAGGTGGTACGTGGAGACTATGGGTTGGAGAAGGCATAGCGAGGGTCGGCCGAGAATTGCGTTGCAGACTGAAGATTGTTCGACTATGAGGAAGTCGATCATGATCATTGCTTGATGTGGCGCGTCCTCGGCTGTGAGGGGGAGCTAAATGGTTCCCTCAGGGAGAACTTGTCCACCTGAGAAGCCAATTAAAAGAGTTCTCATAGGCCATAGTGTCGACCGTTCGATGCCCATCTTATTGAAAGCTTGGGTGAACAACACATCTGTAGACAAGCTTGTGTCGACGAGGACCCTGAGGACCTTGCGATTTGCTATAATGTTAGTAATGACCAAAGCGTCGTCGTGCGGGTGGTGGATGCCTCGAGCGTCCTCTTCGGTGAACGTCACATTATATTTTTCCAGCTTCTTCTCTTTCGAGGGCCGAGCTAGAATCATGATCTCGGACTCAGGCCGACTAATGCTTCTCGCATGGGTTTTCCAAGTATTGTTCGAGTCGCCTCCGCCTTTATGACCACCGACAATGGTTCGAATTTCCTCCGTTGGTCAGTTATCATTCGGGCGTTCTTCCACAATCACAGTTCTATCGGCCCCTTAATGCACGTGCTTACCAAGATAACCTTCTCGGATGAGTCTTTCAATTTTCTGCTTCAGGTTATAGCAGTCGCTCGTATTGTGTCCATGATCGCGATGAAAATGAAAATACTTGTTCCTGTTTCGCCGATCGGGATTGCCTCGCAGTTTGTTCGGCCGGTTGACGAAGTTCTCACCCTTTATTTCCATCAGGACTTGCTCCTGGGGTTTATTGAGCGATGTGTATGTTGTGAACTTATTGTTGGGTCGCTTGCCTAACCTGTGTTCGTCCCGAGGCTGATCATCTTTTGGTTCTCTTGCTGGCTGAGTCGGTCTCCTTCTTCGTCGATTCTTTTGACGAGGCATTTCTATTTTGGGCTGCCTCTCGGAGGATCCTAGATTCCTCTGCGTTAGCGCATTTCTGTGATTGGTTCATGAACTCGGCCAATGTAGACGGAGGGTTCTTGTCCAAGGAGAAGAGAAAGGGCTTATCTCTTAGCCCTTGCATGATGGCGTTTAAGACCGTTACATCCGAGTGCTTTCAGACCTACAAGGCTTCGAGATTAAAGTATCTGATATAGTCCTTGAGGAGTTCCCTTTCTTTCTGAACTACGTTGTTTAGATGTGCCGTTGCTTGAAGTTTCTTCTTCCCCTTGATGAAGTTCGTGACGAACGCATTGTTGAGTTCGACAAACGAACTGATGGACTTCGGTTTCAATTGCTTGAACAAGAGGCTAGCAGCGTCGGATAGCATAAGTGAAAAAGCTCGGCACATGACTGCGTCCAAGGCATCGTGCAACTCCATGTAGGTCTGGAAGGATTCTACATGCTCAGTTGGGTCGTCCTTTTCGGTGTAGAGTACGATCTGCGGTAGGCGGAACCTTTCTGGTAACCGAGCATGCAACACGTCAGCCACGAATGGGGATTCTGCTTCCTCTTTTCCGGAAGGGTTGACTGCTTGATTTTGCTTCATATCCTCAATCTGTTTCTGCAGGTTTTGAATCTCAATCTTCTAAGGTTCCTTGTTCTCCGCAGTTTCCTCGGCTGGGGGTCGGTTACGCCTTCTCCGATCTATCTCATGGCGAAAGTCGGAAGAGGGCAAGGGGATAGTCCCCGAAACATGAGTCGGGGCCGGCTCAGTCAGGTCCTGACATTGGCTCAACTGAGGAAATGCTTGTGCGACAGAAGGCTGTAGGTCGGATTGGCGGATGCCAGTCGACTATCCTTCCCTTCGATCGGGTGCTTGTGCTTGCTGAGATTGCATCTGTTCCAACATCTGCCTCATGTGATCCAAGTCAGATCTGATGTCTCTCTCACAAGCATCACACTGGTCATTCCCCCGGTTCCGCTAAGTACACTTAGTCGAACCAGAGCTTGCTTGGCGGCTTGGAGAGCCCTGGCAAGTCTTCAGTCGTGCTGGCTAGTCCGCGGGTCGTGAGGCTTGACCGGCTGCTGGTAAGGTTGCAATCGGAGTCACCTTAGTAGGGGTTGGAACTTTCTTTTTCCCTCTCACCATAACAGGTTTGTGCAGTGTCCTCTGTAGAGCAAAAATGACTTACAATGTCGAGTTCCCACAGATGGCGCCAAACTGTTGATGCTGTTTTCTGCTCACCCCCTTTTCCACTGCTCGGACACTTGCACAGGGAGAGGACAAAGGAGACCCTGACTTGTATAGGGGACCCTCCGATGCCTAAGTCAGACTTGGATTCTGGGTCTAATGATTTGATAGGGATTTAGGGGTGAGAATGTGTGTGTACCTTTCACCATTAGGCGTTCCTTATTTATAAAGGAGAAGCGATCCCGTGTAACTTTGGGACCTTCCCCAAATGGGATAGATCATTATCTTGGACGATTCCGAGATCCTGGATTCCCTGTATTTCTGGGATTGGAGATTATCTTTCGAAGATCTCGGATGAAGATTTTCTAATACGGGCCGACTCTTAGTCAATTCTTGGTTTGGCTTAGGGCGAGATCCGTTGATAAGCCTCTAGCTGAGAATGAGTGGGCTCGGCAAGCCATCGGCTGACCCTGGAGCTTCGATGTTCTCGGGCACCAGTCGAATCTTTTCCTTGGCTATTCATCTGACCCTTAATCAGAAGCGATCGATTCATAATCGACTTATTGTTGATTGATGACCGCCCTATTAGCCGACTAAAAAGGTAAGTTGAACCAAAGTTGGGCCAAAGACCCCAAGCTAGGTTGGCTTATGCCTGAATGATGGGCGACCCATGAAATGAGTCGGTATGGATTAGCCCTTGGGACTCCGGAGGGATCCTTAAGGTGCTTCGGCCTCCTTAGAGGTCTCGCCTTATAGCACTAGACATGTAGGCCTCGATGAGGATTGGTGACCAGTAAGTTTGAGCCATGTCATTCTTATATAAGCTGATTTACCGGGCTTATCATATTTTTCCCCCAGCAAAACTAATTTAGCACGCAAAACTAATTTAGCACTAAAAACTAAGGGAGTGGACTCCTACCATCTTGGTAGGGGTGCGATTGGATCAATACCCCCACCAATGCCGAGCGCTGCTGTTTGCTTTCTTTCATTAAATCGGGCATCTAATCCGCCGTAAAGAAATGCGTACAACAATCTGCACCGTCTAAATTGCAGACCCTGCCATGAATGGACCATTGCCTCAAAATCAAGCCGATTAGAGGATCCTAACCATCGAATAGGTCGCTAAAAGAAAAGTCTGGTGGTCCAAATACAACAAGCAAAATCAGATGGTATGGGACCTTAGGCAATCCAAACCTTAGGTGGACCACCCGGTAGGAATTGAATTCTCACCGTTAAAAATTTCTTAGGGTTTACGAATGTTTTGGATGAAGCTTCTATTTGTGTTTTTCCTTCATCCGGTTTGTATGACCTTATCAAGAGGTTGGATGGCAAATAAACATTACAGTGGGCCCTATGAAGTTTTTAATGGCGTGCGTTCAATCACCACTGTTTTCCTGTGTTGTGGTCCACCTGAGATTTTGATCTGCCTTGTTTTTGGGACCAAGTCCTAAAATGAGCTGACATAACGGATGAACGGAATGGATATAAAACGAGTACATCTAGGTGGGCCCAATGGTCAGGGCCTCATCAAATCCACGCTCATACTAGGGTTTCTCTGGAACCACGCCAGCCCGACTACCCGTGGCCCAGCAAGGGCGTTCCTACTACTAATTGAGCTGGCCTGTGATGGGCCACATACATGAGATCCACCCCGTTCATCAGGTTTTATGGCTCATATATATCGACGGACCCAAAAATCAGGTTAATCCAAAACTCAGGTAGGCCACACCGTAGGGAAGAGTTCCGATGGGACGCCCACATTACCCAACTGTTGGGCCCACCGTGGTTTATAAATACCATCCAATCCGTTAATATGACGCAAATAACCAGGATAAAAGGATGTTCCAAAAATCATATTGTTCTGAAATTAGGGTGGGCCACACCATGATTTAGGCATGAATTTACACTATTTCCTACGGAGAGGCCCAAATGAGTAATGGATCGGTGTGATATTCAGAATATCAGGCTAGAAATTACGTGGCCCACCGGATGGACGGTATGGATCACATGCATATGAAGTCGTTAGCCCAACAGAAGCAATAGCCACACCTCTATATGCTGTCTTTGAACTCTCTCGCTAACTGCAGCTACGAAGAGAGAGAGAGAGAGAGAGAGAGAGAGAGGAGTAGAGATGTGGAGATCAAAGGGCAGACATTTCTTCTTCAGATTTTCAATCACAAAGCCTCCCTCAACTAAAACCCAGGTACCATCTAAAACCCTAACCCTAATTTCATCTCAATCTCCAAAAACTTCATCACGGGTCTTCCAGACCACCACCCATTCTCAAAACCCTAGATTCTTTTCTCACCAACCAGACCCCATTGATCATGCCGCCGATAAGGAATCCGATACTATCGGTGATGATAGTACAAACCCAAGTTCCATTTCTCGAGAACCAGACGGTCCGTCGGCGGTTTTCGGCCATCGGTTTGAGGAAGATGATGCTCTTGAGAAAGACCCATTTCCTGTTTCACAAGAATCAGATGATTCTCCGGCAGTCTTTGATGGCGGTATTGAGAATGATGCTGGTTTTGTAGCGCAAGAATTGGATGATTCTTCAATGAATTTCGGAGGCGGTATTGAGAAAAATGATGATTTTGTTTCGGTAGAATCGACTACCTCTTCGGTGGTTTTCCATGACGGTACTGAGAGAATTGGCAATGAAGATGAAAACCCGAGTTTTTTTGTGCAAGAAAATGTCGATAGCAGTGATCAGATAGGTGGTTTTATCTCAGAAGAACAAGCTGAAGTAACCGTAGCTGAAGTTCCTGAGATCAATATTGAGCAAGTTGAGAATATCTTGTCTGTTCTTCAGAGTAGTTTAGACAGGCCTCTTGATTCGAAGCTAGATGAGATGGGTTTGACTCTAAGTGAGGAATTTGCAGTAAGAGTAATTCAAACCCCACATGTTTTAGGTGAGAATTTGATTGGGTTCTTCAGCTGGGTATGGAAGAACCCTGATTTTTCAATGACCTCCCTTGTCATAGATTGCCTTGTCCAAGCCATCAGCGTCGGTTGTAGGAAGAAAGACGTGTATGCCTTGTGGGATTTGGTCAAGGAGGTAGGCGAGAAGGAAAAAGGATTGCTTAGTACTGAGATTCTCAATGGTTTGATTTTGATGTTTTGGAAGTTGGGTAAGGGCAAGGCTGGTCTAGAGGTTTTCAATAAGTTTGATGAGTTTGGGTGTAAGCATGATGCAGATTCTTACTATTTGACGATTGAAGCTCTCTGCAGGCGGTTGATGTTTGACGATGCCTGGTTTGTTTGTGAGAAGATGCTCAGTTCAGGAAACTTGCCTGAGAGTGAGAAGATTGGTAAAATCATCGCTGGTTTATGCAAGGGAAGTAAGGCAAAAGATGCCCATTTAATTTATTTGATGGCGAAGGATTGTAAGAAATTCCCACCAAAGTCTTCTGTGAATTTTCTGATAGGTAAGCTATGTAGCGATGATGGAACTGTCCGTTTAGCTGCAGAATTGCTGGAAGATTTCTCTGGTGAGGTGCGCAAATATGCAATCAAGCCTTTCACTTGGGTTATTCATGGTCTTTGCAGGATTCAAGAAGTGAGAGAGGCAAAGAAATTGCTATTTAAAATGATCGATTCCGGTCCGCCTCCTGGGAACGCAGTGTTCAATCGGGTCATCAGCGGCCTCTCTAAGGCTGGAGAAATGGAGGAGGCAATATCATTGATGAAAGTAATGGAAGGGAGAGGACTGAGACCCGACGTGTATACTTACAGCGTAATCATGAGTGGTTATGCAAATGGTGGTCAGATGGACGATGCATGTAGAATCTTCTCAGAAGCCAAGAAGATGCATTCCAAGCTGTGTCCGGTCACTTACCATATACTCATTCGTGGGTATTGCAAGATGGAGGAATTTGACAAGGCTTTGAAGTACCTGGGTGAGATGAAGGAAGGCGGGGTTAATCCAAACAGTGATGAGTATAACAAGCTGATTCAGTCCCTTTGCCTCAAGGCTCTGGACTGGCGTACAGCCAACAAGCTACTAGACGAAATGAAAGAGAATGGGCTGTATCTTAATGGAGTCACTCGCGGTCTTATAAAGGCAGTCAAGGATTTGGAAGAGGAGGAATTGCAGGTGGGAGGAAGTAGCATCGAAGCATAGAGCTGTGGTGACTCTTTTGCATTACACACAAGGTGAGGTTGTTGAAGTTGTATTTTTGTAGCTAATGAGAAAAGCAGTTGCGTGGGTAATCTCTCTAAGCAAATGTATTTTATTTCCTTCTAGCATATTTGAGCTTGTTGAAGCTATTGTCATTTGTTTTGTTTGCTTTCCATTATTTTAAACTTAGGATGCTGATCTTGGTGCAGAATTGCACAATTCGTAATTGTGCTGGATCTTACAATAGTTAGTTTGTGTGTGTGTGTGTGCGCGCGCGCGCGCTGGAAATGATCAATAGTGTCAACACTACCATGACTTGCAGTAGTGTTAAGCTATGAGGACCCCACTGTGACGTGTGTATGACATCCACTATCCATCATTTCTGTCCCCTCGTGCTCACTCTAGAGCCAAAAAATTCAGGCCATCCACAACTCGGGTGGCAGGCTGTGGGGAAAAAACATAAAGGCATGCCTAAAACATCTAAATTCATGAGGTGTGGCCCACTTGAGTTTTGAAAGGGTCTGATTTTTGGGACGTCCCTTCATCCTGGTGGGGAATGCTTGATGAATGAATTGGATTTCATGTATGCACCATGTTGGGCTCCACACAATCTGAAAGGTTTTAATGGGTGGGTTTCTTCTCTCTCTCTCTCTCTCTCTCTCTCTCTCTCTCTCTCTCTCTCCTGTTTTTTATTCTGAGGCCTTGCGTGGCGAAGGGCTAGGCAAACAACAACAACATGGGGGCAGTAGACCTACCCCTACATGCTAAAACTGAAACATGAACACCCTCCCCAACCCACACCCACAAACACACACAAAGAAGAAGAAGAAGAAGCAGATGGATTCAAGAGGCAACACAAACACAAAGGAAGCTTATATCAGGTCTTCTACAAGAAAAGCCCCATCTGCATTTTAGTGTAAATCGGAGGTAGCCTCTGCGTGTATTAGCAAAGAGTTGATGCCCCACCATAATTTACAAGTTAATCTTCATTGGAAGTAGCCTCTTAATGGAGTATGCTGGGGTTTGTTTCCTAGCAAAGAGTTGATATGGTGGTGCAACATCTGGCAGAAACTGGTGAACATCCGCCATGGTTCTTGCTGGTTGTACATATGTTCTAATATGTTCTGGGCTGTCTCTCCCTCCTTACTTAGCACATTGTGTTGGCAATAAATAAATGGCACTCTTGCCTTGGAGAGGAATTAGTCATTGAAGGGGACTCTTCAAATGGTACCGGGTGGTCTTAGCATCTCTACCTTTGGAAATTATCCATAGTTTCCAACGAAATCCATGACATTATATCCATGACAACCAATTTCTTTGTCCAAATCATAATTCAAAAACTCCAAAACTCAGCTTGACTTGATGTTCAGTCGTCAAGATACTCGACCCGGCTTGACTCAATATTTCTTCATCATCATCATCATCATCTAAGCCTTATCCTGAGTAGTTAGGGTTGGCTGCATGAATCCTGTTCTGCCATTCCACTCTATCGAGGGCCAGTCCTTCAGTTATAGTACAGTTCATCATATCTGATGCCCTATCATGAATTCGGATGTCATATTGTTCAGATTCATGATGAAAGCTATGGCATAAGTTTGATGCCGGCTGCCAACCTACGGAACCCTCCTTTTTCTGGGCTAGGGACCAGCAATGAGAGCACTAAACTCTCACATGCACATTGTAATGGACTATTACAATCAATGAGTTTGAAATAACCTAGTCAGTAATGCCCTAGTTTGAGCTTGGTTTGTTTTTTTAAACAATCTAGACTCCGAGGGCTTGGTTTGGTTTGAACTTCTATTTGAACCAATCCAAACTGAGCTTTTTCAAACCAATCTGAGTCGAGCTAGCTTAGTTTGTGTCCAACTCTATCTGAGAATATGATTGGTGTTACTTTTGCTCATGAAAAATTGATTGTTGCACAATTCTTTGGATTTTCTTTTTCTTTCTTTTAGTGATGCAGATCGGATGGGAAATGTGGTCCAGTTGCCATGTTTGCAGCCTACATGCCATTCATATTGTAGTCAACCAGCAACACTCTCTGATGGCATGTTTGGATGGTTGGGACAGCTTTTTCTGGATCTCTCTCTCTCTCTCTCTCTCTCTCTCTCTCTCTCTCTCTCTCTCTAATAATAGTGATGATAATCTCAACCTCTCCTGCTTCACTACTCCAAGATCTCCCAAAAGGACATCCTCGAAAGTCAATTCTAGCAAGCCCCCAGCCTATTAACGTAGACAAAATACCCTTCTTGGTTGGGTCGACCCCTTTTGATTTGTTTTAAAAAATTCTTTAAGGATGCGTATGGTTGCACCAAATATCATGAAATTTTTTGATTAATCGGTCTAATTTGATGCAAAATTACATGATATTTCATGATATTTGGGGCAACCAAACAAACCCTTATATATCTCCGGCCCCAAACTTCACATAATGCCATTCGAAAGCATCTTCCACCAAATACTTCCTTGAATGGAACCCCCATTCCATCCATTGATCACATGGATGATAGTCACTAAGGGCATGTTTTGATATGCAATCCAAGGGAAATAAAGGAATAATAATAATAATTATTCAATGATGATTCCCATGAGAACAATTCAAACACGGAATCCAATTTTTGATTTTTTGTTTCCATTGCAAGTGGAAATCTCATACACCTCTCCCAATACTCACCAAGTTTCTTGTCCCAAAAATCCAAAATATACAAAAGTGTAATGATCATTTGGTGGAATCCACCCTTTTCTTTTCTATCCACACAACACAAATAATCACATCAAAGGAAACCCCTTTTCCATCTTTTGGTATGGAAATCTATGGTTCCGAAACATGGCCTGATAGTCCAGGGCTCCAAGCAAAATGAACTCTACTTGTCCCTCACAGCATCACTATGGAGAAACGGATGATCAATACTCTCTTCCTGATTACAGCACATAAAACACATATTAGGCAAAACCCACTGTGAGAATGTTGTTAGCCATTGCTAACCCAGGGAATGCTTATGCTGTCAGTGTTATGGGGTCACCGCCTTCCAAATTGATGTGAACATGAGCAAGGTTCGACTGTCCACATTCAAGGAAATGAAGTCTGGTAATCTGATGGTTAGAATTTTTGAGTTTTTTGCTTTCTACATGGTGGGCCATCCATTGTAGGGCTTTTGAGCTGGACAACAAAACCAAAGATCATACAGCCATGCATACCTCGGAGAGAAGTTGCAACATACCAGGAGGCGGTTAACATGGTCCTCGTAGTCTTGGGTCATTGTAATTCATCTAGCTTTAATAGGATCTTATTTTTAATATCTTTAATAAAGGTTTTAAGCATGACAACTGCATTGTTATTGATGTACATGTTCTGCTATGGTTTGCCCGAAAACTCAAAAATCACGGGATCATTTTGTCTTTTGCCTTTCATTTTTAAGGAGGAAGCTAGTGTGCATGAACCATTATATATAACATTGGATCCATGCAAGGTCCGAGCCGTTCAGCAGGTGACCTCATGGTGGTCTATAACTTGGCCCAAAATCAAGATGGTCCAACATCATATGCTATTATGGAAGTATTTGTGAATGTTATATAGTCATCACGGTGGGCCTTTGTTGCAGTCCCCTCGTACCATGCTTACATTCCAGCTACACACAATGAGGAAGATAAATGGGAGCAAGTTACTCTCATTAATGAATTAAAAAGACAAAAATACCCCTCAGTTAGTGGGCCAGCCACATCCAAAATGTACTTATCAACGCCCCTTCCAATGACTAATTGCAATTAAAGGTGGCAATGGGTCAAACTACCCAAGTTGGCCCAAGAGACCTGGGCCCTGAAGGGCCAGTGCTTAGGCCATTAAACTCGGTCTGATGGTTGGGCTCGGGTGAGACCAAGGCCAATGGAGACTAGCCCAGCCCGCCCCATTACCCTACTGTATATAGAGTTTGTATACTAGTGTACATGGTAATGTAAAGAATTTTGACGCTAATAGACGGACGGATGATATGCGGGGACTTATAAACTGTCCAAGGACCCCACTTTATATAGTTGAATAATATATTGATATACTCATTTAAGTCCATGCAGGCAGTGAATAATTGGATAGGATAATTAATGAACAAATCTCATTTGACATGTGTATCACTGAAAAACATTGATACTCTGGAAGAGCTTGATGATTCATAAACTCACACTCACTAAATTTACATATAGCAAATTTCTCTAACTTCTAGGGCCAGCACTGCCCCGGCCCTAATCCAACCTGGCCCTAGCCTTGACCCAGTCCTAGCTTGGTACGACCTTCTTTAGCCCATGAGGGCTTGGGCCAGGCCATGGCCAACCTCAGCCTTACCCTAGTCTGGCTCATTGCCAGCCCTAATTGCAAGGCTACAATTAGTGACAGCTACTTGCATTATATACAGCATAGATGAGTACAATAAAAAAAAAAAAAGAAGAGGAAAAGAAAAGAAGAAGATAAAAAAGAGAAAAGAAATGGTTGCCCATTGGGAGGAATCGAGTGGTATGCTCCTTCGGGTAATCTCCCCATGCTCATTGCACATCCATTCAAAACCCCAATCCCGACCATTCTTCCATTGGGCCATACCCAAAAAACTCAAAATGGTTAGATGCTCCTAGCTGTTGGCTTGAGGACCTCCATTGAATGTTGATTGCTGGTTGGAATTTCCCTAAAAATGCACTGATGAATTAAGCAAAAAAGACCAAGTTAGTAACCATATGGAGGGAACTAAGCTCCACAAGGCAACTTCATAACTTTCAAGTTGGACTGGGAAGGAATGTAACTGCAAATTGAGAGATACTTCCCATTTTGAGTATCAGAAAAATAATTACCAATGATCTCCTCCCATCTATTGAATTGTTGCAATTCTCAAATGCAGCCTAAGCGAGCATTTCTAATCATGAAGAATATCTAAAATCATCTGACCATTGTGATTTTCTGATTGCAGCCCATCCATGACAAGGGTCTTGAAGATAAACCATCCTCGTCCTGATGTCTAAGTTATTGAATTCCATGTGTACTGTTGGTTAGGGGCAGCAATAGGCTGAGTTTGGTCAGGTAGAGGCTAGCCCCGGGCCCGGCCTGACATCCCACTTGAATGCTTTATCCATCCATTGATCAAGTGGGCCACATGCACAAAATGTCCATTTCTCATTTAGATGTATGGCTTTGCATAACCTACAATTGGAATGGCATATTTGTAGGCATAGCAGGTACATATGAAGTCGGGGTAAAATGCCCTGAAGCAAAGCCCAACCCAAAACTGATTGGGCGTGGCGTGCAACACCCAAGCCTGGCCAATGAATAGGCTGGGCTCATCTGGTCACATGCCTCTACCCAGCCCATTGCAACCATTACCGTGGATGCATCACAGTCACCTTATAATCAATGGCAAAAGCATATCACAAACCACAGTCTCTTCTGCTCATGCATTTACAGATTGTTAAATACACATTTAAATGAAGACAGCCAAGTTTGACAATATTTAACTGGAAAATCTAGAAAAATACATTCAATAGATTTTGGGTTTTCCACATCACAAAAATATTGTTTGCTAGTAATGATAGTTAAAGAAAATCAATGACAGGTTCATCCATTTGCAGATGGACAAATAACAGAATTCATCCATCTTCGTCAAAATCCGACACATCCAACACTGAATTACACAACAGTTCATCGACGTAATTCTGACCACAGGGATCGGATTTCTACTTACTAAACGACTCTCCTTTTATGGCTAGTACAGACCTCATTTGACAAACAAAGAAAACCAGCACTTTTTGCTGACAACAATCTATTTGTGCACTCGAAAGAAGAATGCCAAGACGATTCTGCCACGAAAATGCTCAGTTGCGGTAACTCATCCACATCTCTACATGCAAACCAGACCTACGCATCTAGATTGTGGGTCCCGCCGTGGATGGAATGAACCACAGCCCAAAAGCCACACTCATCAGAAATTCTAACCGATCTCAGATTTTGCCCAGCGAATTTTGGACCACTGACCATTCTCCTTTGAATTGTCATTAGACGACCACCAACTAGATGGTTAGGATACTCCAACCCGTGTCATTCTATGGTCCACCCACAGTGGGCCTACAGTTTGGATGGTCTGGATTGGCATGAGTTGCCACTGCCTCATGGTCTGTGACAACATATACTGTAGTCTTAAAAAAAAAAACATAAAGAGGGCAATCATCAGCTCTTTACACTCCCAAAGAATCTAGAAAGAGGCAAAGGCCCACCACCCTCTTCGCTATCGCTACTAGAATGCTTCGGCCTTGACTTGTGTTTCTTTTCTTTCTTTGTTCTTTTTGACCTTGACTTTGATCTCCTTGATTCCCTCTCTTCGTCGTCGCTGCTAGAAGATTCTGATGATGAGCTGGAGGAACTTGAATCCGAAGACCTCCTCCTAGAATGCTGCAAAAAAGGATACAAATGAAACAATAGAATGTGAAACAAATTTGAACATTGCACGTGTAATATGCATGCAACACTACAATAATCTTTTTATTATTTTCCTACATTGTCCCAAATTCGAGGGTACTGTGCATTGGAAATGTATAGTTTGACGAAGCACAAGATTCTATTGATCTTAAGGGATCCACACAGCAATTCAGAATGCTCCTCCCTTCCCATGGGTGTCAGGTATGAGTTGCGCTCAGGGAGGCTTTGCCCCAGTCGACTCGAAACTTGTTTGAGTGCTCAACTGATTCCTTCAAGCTGATCTTTTGGTAGACAAGCTAGGGTCAAGCTCGAAACCTCAACGTTGAAATGCAGGATGTCTACCATTCAGGTACAGGCTCTATAGCCTAATTTTGACTAAGTGTGTTTCGAAATATATCGTTCTTAATTATATCCTTCCTACTCTTCCCACACATCCATCCAAACATCATCATCCTTTGCTCATGTTGCCTCTTAAGTTTCCCACATTGTCCAATATAGCATATCCAGTTTAATAACTATCTTATAAAATCCTCAAAGATTCACTGGAATATGCTCTTATCATGCAACACTCTTAGAGGCATGTCTCCACTATACCATCAAGCTCTAATTCTATTGAAAAAAAATCCTCATTCTCTTCATTGTTTTGAATGATAAAAGCCAAGATAACAGAACATATTGAGGAATCTCTTGGAGAATTCTAACTAAACCTCGCATCTATGACTATTCCTAATAAAGTCGCATTCTAGATACTCTTATCTTGGTTCTACTGATTTTTGAAAGCCTAGTTCTAAAGCCTTCCTCTAAACCTCCAATTTAGTGTTAGGTTTATAATTTTAATTTTTAATACAAAATATTAAGTTGAGACATCTTAAAAGGGATTTTTACAGCAAGATTCCTCATGAATTCCAATTTAAAGAAATAATGCCATGAATGGAACCACCCAGGTGGTGCTTTTCAAGGTGTGGAATTACCAAAATGCCCTGGCTTTTTTTCTCTTTTTCTTTGAGTAATAAAGTCGAGAATTGTGGGGCCCATCTGTATTTGTATGAGATCCAACACATCCAACCTACACACCTGAACATGATGATCACTCGAACCAAAACCATGCCAATCAAATCATTGGATTGGTTACGCATGAATTTGCATATTTTTGGCTGGTGTATATAGTTATTATGGTGTGGCCCACCTAATGGTTGGATCCGCCAGATTTTTGTTCATTTGATCATCATGGTGGGGTCCATCCATTGGACGGGTTGGATGTCATAAACATGCCAATTGACCCCACGATTCTTGAGTTCACCGCTTTTTGAAGATAGAAACAAATGAGGCATTTTGGTAATTTCATTTTCAACCCTCCAAAGTTAAAAGGCACCGCTCAGGAATTTGAATTGTGGAGGCATTGTTTGGTAAAGTAGGAAGACAAGAATTTTGCAGCAAAAATCCCCATCTTAAATGGATCCCTTACATATGTTATGTCATATCCAATACGGTAACTCCAAGGGATTCAAAGATCTGCATATTATAAGGGTACTGAATATTCATAAAACTGTTTGTAGGCTGTTTTCTAAATCGTACTGCATTTTATTAGGTTGATATTTTCTCCTAAGAACTTCATATATTTTCTTCATGGGAGAAATGGACAATAGGAACATTGTAGAATGTCTGACCATAAATGCTATTCAATACCAATATTTCCTTCAATTTCAGAATGCTAGAAAGCTAAAAACAGTAGTTAGTTCATAACTCTCAAGTAAAAAATCACAAACATATAAATAACATGTTACAAATGGGATGCATGTCTTCCAAATCTCTTGTATCAGTATCATGTCTTCCAAATTGCTCATATCAGTATCGGTGTCAATATTTGTACCATTCTATGTATCGCAAGTATTGGCCGATACTTCAGTACTCTTGGTCAGTGATAGGAAACTTAAGGGGAATGCAAAAAAACACCTGGTATTGACAATAACATCGTAGACATCACCCAATTTATCACGATATATTGGTGAAAATGTAGTGTTATGAATAGAGCTGTACACGAGTTGAACTGAATCGAGCTTGGCACAGCTCGACTCGGCTCAGCCCTTGAGCCTGACTGGCCAGCTTGACTCGGTTCGGTCAGCAGCTCGGGCCAGTTCGAGCCGAGTTTGAGCCTGTGCGACATTTTCTCAAACACATGGAGTGCACCTTCAATTTCTCACAGTATGCAAAACAGCAGCAGTGGTTTTACAGGTATTTCATCAAACACTTGATCGGCAACATCAAAATCAAAATATGAGGGTAGACTTATCATGTAAAGTTTTTTTTTTTTTTTTTTTTTTTGTAGTGATTTGTTTCGTATCCATACCTTCCCCGCCACCAGCCGATCCCACGGAGAATGTATGCACTCGAAACCACACTTTGTTGAGTCATTTCGTCAAACACTTGGTGAGCAACGTTAATATCAAAATAATAGAGTCACCGAAATGATTCGATCTGAGTCGATTCGAGCTAGAACTCGGCTCGAAATTTTTTCGAGCTCCAAAAATCAGCTCAACTCGGCTCGAACTCAGTTTCGCACTGAGTCAAATCGAGCTTTTTCGAGTCAGGTCGAGCAAGTTAACCGAGCTAACTCGGTTCATGTACAGCTCTAGTTATGAATACCAAATACTGATTGATACTTGAGATATTTTTGAAGTACCAATTAACACAACAATGACTGGCTATTCAAAGGAGAATCAGAAAAATCCATATAAAAAATTTAAAATAAAAGTATTTTGCCCAATTTAACGGGATTCTATTTCTTGGTGTGTTTTAACAACTCCACTGGAGTTGTTTCACATCAAAACACAAATTCAGTAGAGAAACCCTGATCCGAGGGCAGATTCAAGCTGGAACCCCAAATGTCAGAAAAAGTTTGTTTAAATTCTTTCTTTTTTCAACGGATTGGCCAGAAAATGCATAGAAATCCATATCTCTGCATGGATTTCAAGCAAGAAATTTGGATTTTGGTGGTGGCAAACTAAAGAAATTGGGGAAATATGAATTTCTTCCATTTTCACCCTTTAAAATCATAATGTAAGTGGGGGAAAAAAGTACATGAAGACTGTAGGCTGAGCTACAAATTGGCCATACTCTATCATTTTTCTTTGGATTTTCTTTTTAATAATTAAAAATACATCTAAAAAATTTATTAGAGATGCACTAGTTAAACCCTTGCATATTTCTATTAAATAACATAATAATAATCATTTCCAAAAGAAATTAGTTCATTAAAAATATTTTATCAAAATTTTGAAAAAAGAAAATTTCTGAATGATTACTACATAATACATAGGGCTTTTTCCCTAACTAGACCTCCGGTTGCTGGGCCCCCCAAAATAACCCCCCTTTTAAAAACATTATTTTTTCAGACTTCAAACACTTTTTGGTTTTTGGTTTTTTTTTTTTTTTTTGATGCCCCTGGAACCTGGCATCGAGCCTCACGCCTTTAAGTGCTATTGCGTGCAGAAGTCAATTTGTTGGGACCCACGTCATACATCATGTGGGCCATTGAAACCTTCATGTGGTCCATGTTTGGAGCCATCCAAACCGTTCATAAGGTCCCATGGACCTAAATGGTACGTAAACACAATTTTCAGCCTGATCAGACCCCCCCTGGCCATCAAGAAGCAATGCATATGGGTTCGTGTGGCGTGGTCAACCTATTAGTTGGATTTGACCCATTTTTGGCCCATGCTCGAACTTAAAAAAACAAAATGGATGGACGGTGTGGATAGGATACATAACTCACAGTACTCAGTGGCTCCCACAATTGAACAACGAAAGAGGTCTAGTAGGTCCCACGAACAGCGACCGACCTTACGAATGCCATTTTCGACTTTTGGGAGGGGAAAGGAAAACCGTTTCATCTTCGAAGCTTATGCGATGGGCCCTGACATTTTTCCGACAAAATCAAGCTATCTCCTCTTCTCTAACGTGCTTACTAGTACTCACTCAAGCATTCCTTTTATCAGCATCATCTTTTCTGGGAAAAAAAGACCGGTTGAACTACTCTTCGGAAAAACCCATTTACTCACCGGCGTTTTGACTACTCTCTCGGCATAAAAGGTAAGAAGATAGGTAGTCGTAGCTTGTAGGCATGTTTTAGTGGAGGGATATTGAAAAAATTGGAAAAAATGAGAGGTTAATAAAGTGATCGTTGTTTTATCAAGTTTGTATAGGGGAGTGATCGCTGTTTGATCGAGTAACCCCTCCTTGTTTGGAGCGATCGTTGTTTTATCGAGTGACCGCTCTTTGTTTGGAGTGATTACTATTCGACGGGGTAGCGATTGCGGTTTCAACGTTAGGGATTGCAATTCCATCATTAGGGCAATCGCTGAAACCGTGATAGCACTGCAGTTGAAAAAGTGATCGCCCTAACATTGAAACCATGATTGTCCTCTTGTTGAAACAATGGTCAACCTAGCGTTCAAACTGCGATCGCCCTATTGTTAAAACATCGCCCTCTTGTTGAAACCATGACCACTCGTGAATACCACGATCTGTTACCTTTTACTTCCTTTTATTTTTGTTATGTATATCCTTTTTTATTTTAAGAATTCCTTTGCATATATTATAGTAACGAAAATGACTACTCTTGCTCTGGATTACGTGGAAGCATAGCTATCAGCCTAGTGCTCGGTACAGTTTCTGAGGGATATGAAGGACGATTTTCAGATTTGCGATATTCAGAGAGAAATGTTTATGCAGTCCTATTTCAGATTTTTCTTAGATTTTGATCAAGAGAATATTAAGTTCCTAGTTCAAATTGTGCATAGTCTTCTCCAGAGGCACATTGACGACCTCAGATTTGACATGCAGGGGACGATACTGAAGTTCACCGAGTTGGACTTCGCCTTGATTTTGAGGCTTAGGTCGGGATCTTATATCCACAGTAGTGATAGTAAAAGAAAAGGAAAGGAGATTAAGGCAAAATATTTATCCCCAAGAAAGGTTGAAACAAAAGATTTGTTAGCCACTTTTCTACGTCTTGAAGGGCCAGATAGACACAAGGATGTAATGAAGCTGGTTCTACTAATGTGCATCATAGGACACGAGGGGAAGACGGGTTGTAATGAAGAATACATGGAGTTAGTAAATTTGTTAGAAAACTTTAGTACGGACCCCTGGGGGATGATGGGGTACAATCATTTGAAAGAAGAGATTAAACATGTGATAAAAGAGGACCATCACATATAATTATGGATGCTCCTTCGCCTTATACATATATATTGTGTTATTATGGTCATTGTGTTTTTTTTATAATTTACCTTAATTGAGATATTATATATTTGCAACATATATGGGCACTTGACTTTCTGAAGGACTTCAAAATTGTGCGATATGAAAAGTTGAGGATCTTCAATAAAGTGCTTGTAAGTTGGAATTTGTATAATCATTTTTTTAATGTGCATTGCACTATACAATGCGTACTAACATAACGAACGCAATATTTTAAGTATAGACAATATTGGCCGATATATCCCACGATATATCTTGTATCCCACCTGTGCGTAGAGCTGTACATGAGCAGAGTTAGCTCGGCAACTCGCTCGACTCGGCTCGAAAAAGCTCGACTCGGCTCGGCTTGAAGTGAGTTCGAGCTGAGCACGAGCTGATTTTTGGTGCACGAAATGAGTTCGAACCGAGCACGAGCTCGACTCGAATACTGCTCGAACTCGGCTTGACTCAGTACAGGGTATATATATACCCTTCCAAACACAAAAAACCCTACCCCTTTTCAAATCTACCCCGCCCGGCGCCCAACCCTAACCCTCTCTCCCTATTTCCTCCCTCTCTTTCGTTCCGCCCTCTCTGTCAGTCCGGCGGTCAGCGCAGCTCATCCGTCCTCCCTCTCTCTCTCTCTCTCTCTCTCTCTCTCTCTCTCTCTCTCTACTCTCTCCCTCAACCTTCCTTACCTGCACGGCCGCCCCTGTCGCCCGCCCCTGCGGCCCTGCGAGCCCTTGATCGGTCGCCCCTGCCGGCTGCCAGTCCGGTCGCCCCAATCCAGTGCAGTAAGTGTTCACTGTTCATATTAATGCCCTTTTTTTCTTTTTTGTTTGGATTTTAATTTATGCAATAGTTCTGATTTTTCACTTTCATTTGATTGAATATGAAATAGTTCTGATTTATCCAGTTTGGTCTCCCCTGAAACTCTGCTTGAACTCGGCTCGGACTTGGATGAGCCGAGCACGAGTTGCTGTTTCGAGCTCGAAGGCCGAGCCGAGCTGAGCACGAGCTGGGCAATACTCGGCTCGGCTCGACTCGTGTACACCTCTACTTGTGCGATACAAAATGCACAAGTAATGAGATATCTCACAAGTTCGATCCGGCGAGGATTTTTTATTTTCTATCCTTTTTTTTTTTCTTCTGTAAATCATGTTAAATCAGTGTCAAATTGTTACAAATCCATGATTTTTCATGTTTGAGCTCAATTTTGAGATTTGGAGGAGATGGCCTAGTTGCAGAAAATTGAAAAAAAAAAAATAAAAAAAAATTCTAATTTCTCACAAATCGGTTGCAATCTTTGTATCCAAACATAAAATCAAACATGTGTGTAACCTGATCTAGTGATTCGTCTCTTGCTTTTGAATGTATTGCTTGTGTTTCCACATGTCTTCTTACATTTATAAATTATATGAATAGACTTTGAATATACTTGCAGCAAAATCAATTAGAAAACGCATAGATTAGGACCCCATACAAAGAAAACCTATTACGTGCACTTGTTCTTTGTAATGTTTTGATTTGTAAGTGTGTTTTGATATTTTTTTTAACAATCACTGAAGTTTCATTGAAAAATTCGACCAATTTCCCAACGTTTCCCCATGTTTCCAACAACAATGATACATTACGTGATACAACCAATACATCCCACGTAACCTATATGTATCCGTATACCAAGGGTGCGATACGTAACGCAATACTGATATTTCAAACACTGACCGTACGCACTTTTGCAGATCAAGATTGGCCCAAAGCTCATCCCCACTAATGCACAGAACAGACAGATGCCATTAAAGTAGTCAGAAAATTTGAAGTAAGTTGAATTTCTCTTTGAAATAATTCCTAATCTCAATATGCATCTCAATATGCATACAATATTCTTACCTTGGCAGCTCTTTTTTTTTTTGGTAAGGCATCGATAGTGGTAGTAATCCCTGCCATGCGCCTTCGTTAAAACCAAAATCCATGGGGATGGAGAAGAAGGGCAAAGGGAAGAAGGGCGAGGGGAGATGAGGAAGAAACGTATAGTAGAAAGAGAGGCATAGTAAGTTGGTGGAGATAGAGACCATCCTATTAAAAGATAAAGGACCTCCAACAATGTTAGATAGTTGTTAGAGGACATGATGGTGGCAGTGACTAATAAGGTCTTCCCTCACCATTAGAAGACGAATCACGTGGTGAAGAAGTCAAACAATAGGTTGAAGAAGGCGTGTAAAGAAGTGAAGGAGTTGAGGCAGTTGAAGGAATAATATGACAAGTTGTGCGAAGAACTTAAGGAGTTAAAAATAGAGTTGAGGGCTATGAAATTAAATAAGATATTAAATTCTTGGATTCCTCCGTTGTATCTTTACTTTAGCATAGAACTTATTCATATTGCAACTCTAACACGAATATTTTTGTCTATAAGGAAGGAGGCTAACATGGATGAGGCTGGGGGCCCACCCCACCGAAAAGGATGAGGCGGGGGTATAACCCCCCCCCCCCCCCCCACTGACATGGATGAGACACCGACATGGGTGAGTCGAGGAAAATTTTACGTTAAGTTGAATTTCTCTTTGAAATAATTCCTTATCTCAATATGCACACAATATTCTTACCTTAGCAACTCGTTTTTTTTTTTTTTTTAAATTTTATTTTAAGGCGTTGATAGTGGCAACAATCCCTACCATGCACCCATATTGAAACCAAAATCAGTGGGGATGGAGAAGAAGGGCAAGGGAAAGAAGGATGAGGGGAGATGAGGAAGAAGCGTAAAGTAGAAAGAGAGGCCGAGGCGGTTGATGGAGATAGAGACCATCCTATTAAGAGACAAAGGACCTCCAACAATGTTAGATAGTTGTTAGAGGACATGATGGTGATAGTAACCAATAAGGTCTTTCCTCACCCGCTGAAGACGAATCACGTGGTGAAGAAGTTAAGACCATAAGTTGAAGAAGATGTGTAAAGAAGTGAAGGAGTTGAGGCAATTGAGGAACAATATGACAAGGTACGTGAAGAACTAAAGGAGTTAAAAATAGGGTTGAGGGGTTACGAAATTAAATTCTTGGATTGTATCTTTACTTTAGTATAAAACTCATTCATATTGCAACTCTAACATGAATATTTTTGTCTACAGGGAAGGAGGCTAACATGTATGACGTTGGGCCCACCCCTCCGAAAAGGATGAGGCACGGGCCCACCCCTGCTAACACGGACTTTAGTATAGAACTCATTCATATTGCAACTCTAACATAAATATTTTTGCATGTGTTTGTGAGAGGATTTTGTATGTGAATGATGGGTTGGTGGGTTTGTGACTTGATAGTTGTCGAGTTTGGTTATGGCCTCATATTTGAAGGGAAGATTCAACAAATGAAGTTCAAGCTACATTCTATAGATAGCCAACAATCGAAGATCTTGTATCCTGCCATGTCGTATTTGAGAGGGAGGAGCAACTGTCAATGTTGATCATCATCATCTTCTTCGTATGTATTCCAAGCTGGGCATGATCGATATCCATGCTTCAGCTTGACGAGGAGTGTGGAAATACATGTAATTTTGTTTGTGTGTGTATATGTATATTTTGTACTCCTGTGGAGCATTGTATCTTTTTTTGTACTCCTTGCTCTTTTATACCTATAACTTTAACCAACTCACTCCTAACCAATGCAATTCTTCATAGTAAAACCATTTAAGTAGAATCTTCATCTTATTACATATAGGAGCTACTCCTAGTTCCCTCAAATGTGTTCATTTCTTGTTCTATCTTTGTCATTCATCCATCTCAATATTCTCATTTTAGTCACACTCATTCGATGAACAATTTGTTCGTTAACTACCCAACACTCAACCCCATAAAGTATGGTTGGTCTTAAAGTAGTCCTATTCAAATCCCCCCTTCGGTTTGATTGTTATACAGTGATCACATAAAACTCCAAAGGCACATCTCCACTTCATCCATAGCTTGAGTTCAATGAGCGGCATCCTTCACAATCTCTCCGTTCTCATGGACCCGATGTATTGGAATTGGTAATTCTGGACATCATCATTCCACCACCAGGTTTCCTTATAAGAGTGGCTTTTCCCCTTAGATACTCCTAAAACTTCTTTTGCCACCTTCTTAAAGTACTCAACCATCACATTCAGCAACATATATTGCGGATACACGCAATCACCCACAACCTGTGTATCGGGTAATGCCTAGGAGGGGAGTCAAACCCACACCTGTAGGGAACAAACCCAATTGATGGCCACTCGCCCAAACCTCGCTGGTTACATTCTACAACATATTTTCATCCTCAATATTCCACTTTCCTTCTTTTATCAAGTTATTCCTAAATGACACATTTCTCTCCATTAAATTTCCATCGCTTTGTTCTTTGACACCTATGAATTTCGCTCTCTTTCATCTCTTGGTGTAAACATCCATAACCTAATGGTACGTTGCGTGGTCAATCTCTCCTAGTATAACCTTGCAATCTTTACGTATTTGATCATTTTATCTTCTTAAATAGAAAGAAGTCTATTTGGCTAGTATATTAATCCACTTTTCAAAGTAATTAAACGTTCATCTCTTTTTTTATAAGTGTTTGCTACTACAATATTGTATGCCATAGCAAAATCAAGGATAACATTCCCTGTCTCGTTGTTATTTCCAAAACCATATACTCCATGTACCCATTCATATCCTCTACTATCTTTTACTACATGACCATTTAAGTCCCCTCTAAATATTATCTCCTCCTTAGGAATTCCTTGTATCCATCCATACTCCCAAAATTGCCTCTTAAATCTCTCATCTACTCCTACTTGTGGTGCATATGCACTAATGAAAATTTGATTATCTCCTTTTCCAACACTTGTTGTAATAATAAAAGCTTATGCTTACTCTCTTAACATCCACAATTTTATCCTTTACATATTTGTCTACCAAATCCCTACCCACATATTTTTATCCTTTTCATATATACCAAAAGTTTATATTCATAATTTCCCATGGCTTTTGCCCCTTTGAACTTAATCTCTTTTTCGCAAGCCATGTTAACCCTCCTCTTCATTGATCCGCTAACTCCACATTCTTACCCATCAAAGTTCCTACAATTCATGTGACAAAGATAAATCCTATTCTCTTGAAGCAACTTATTTCCTACACTAGTCCAAAATGGAGCAGGAACCCTCGCCTACTTTTCACCATGACTAGGTGCGTCATTTCTAAGGGATGCCCTAGCCAACCCTTGTTAGTTTCTCCTTGTGCCCGGGTGCCGGTGCAACACACCATTTGCAGGGAATGCCCCGCAACCCTTGCTCATTTCTCATTACACCAGGGAGTCGAAGCAACGTGTTGCTTGCAGGGAACACCCAACATAAGCTTGAAACATCATGTTAGGATTCATGAGAAGGATATGGCAAAAGTTTTATGCAGGCTTCCATCCTGACACAATCCTCCTTTGTCTGGGCTTGGGAACAACAATGACAGCGCAAAAATTCACACTGACGGAGTTATTATTTAAAAATATTTAATTAATTAGAATAATTTAAATACAGATTAAAAAATATATTAATTTCTTGTATTGCATGATATTTGAATGATATGGATGTTTTTTGAGTTCCTAGTGTGCATATCGTGTTTTTTTTAACATCTTTGAAGTTTCATTGAAAAAAATAATCCACCATTTTCCTAAAGCTTTTCCGAATGTTTCCCTCTTTAAAAAATAAAAAATAAAAAATAAAAAATTCACAAACCACATGGGCACTTGATCCCTGGTCTCAATGTTGAAATAGAGTCTTGTCTACCATTAAGTTGTGGAGCCAGACCCCGAATGTTTGCCTCATACTATGATATATTATGTGATATTTCCTGATGTTTCCCATGAAATTTATGTATCCAAGGGTGCCATAATAGTGTGAGTACTGAGTGCTGATACTTTGGACAATGGGTATCTGCATATGGATGTCACAACATACATATGCTGCGCACCGCGCCCCCCCCCCAAGGATGATCTTCGAAAGCAAGGTTTTACCTTTCCCCTAAAGTTTCCAAGGAGATGAAGAATCTGAATCCATTCCTAGGGGTGCACACGGGTCGGTTCTGTTCGGTTCGGTTCTGGGGTGAAACCGGAACCGAATAGTTCCTAACGGTTCTAGGATGTTTGGAACCGAAACCGGACCATTAGCACTCTAGAACCGAACCGGAACCAGATCGTGAAAACCGGTTCGGTTCCACGGTTCTGGGCTTTTTAAAATCCAGCCAATTGCTTTGAGATGCATTTAAAATCCAACAAAGTCATTTTTTTAAAGGGATGTATTGGTACTTAGTTCACGGTGTCAGTCCGAAGCTACATTCAAATTCAATTGCCTTTTGTATCACACCCAAATAGTAATTACCAGTTTGCTTCCACTTTAGGGAACTATTGGTTAAAGACATACAACTCTTTCTCTAATGAAATGCAATCCGTAGACCTTATGTATTGCTGATTCACCTAGCTTTCCAAAGCTCAATAGATAGCTTACAACATGGATTCATACAGCTTGGACCCTGTTTGCGATAGGTTTTTTTTTTTGTTTTTGTTTTTGTTTTAATCTTTAAGTTCGGATTAACGGTTCAGATCCACGGATCGGGTCCACAGTTCGGTTCACGGTTCGGTTCTACATGCCCCTAAACCGGAACCGAACCGTATCCAACGGTTCTTAGAATTTTGGAACCGGAACCAGAATTGGTGTTGTCTAGAACCGGACCAAACCGGACTAATCCAACAGTTTTGGTCTGGTTCCACGGTTCTATCGGTCGATGTGCACCCCTAATCCATTCCTACACGGTGTTTTCAATATTGTGCAATACAATTGATATATCGTGCGATATATCGGTTATCGCAGCTGGGCGATACGAAACCCAGCTGGAGTATTCATAATTCCTTGTATCTCGCAATATATCACATGATATCGTGAGATACTTTAACCCTCCCTTCATATATTCATGTATCAATCGAGTTATCGATACTACGTGCAATCAGTGTTTGAAATATCGATACTATCGGCCGATATTTTCATTATCACACCACTGCGAGACGATACACTCACGATAACCCTCGGAAGATACCAAAAAAACCCAAATCCAGATATCGCACGATATATCGATGATATTGCGCGATTTCCTCAACATTATTGTCGGACATTGACAAACGCACGGACAGTCACGGGATTGTAAGGGACTCACGAGTCCCACTGCAGCTATCCGCCCACAAACACCATAAAAATCGGATCTGGGTTGTGGAGAATAAAAAAAATTGAATTAGAAAAAAAGGAAGAAAGAAATCGGAGAGTACCTGGCTGTAGCAGTGATCGGAGGTGGGACATTCGACAGGTAAGTACGTATTTCTTGTCATTTTCTTCAACTTTCCTCTTTCTCGAAGATTCTGGCGAAGAATCAGGCCGGATTGACGAACCGTTCCTTCCGAAACGAGATTTGTGTGAAAGACGGATCGGACTGCGTGGATGGGGGTGAAAAGGGAGAGGGAAAGTGAAAGAGGGGCGCAGATGGGGAAATCGGATTGCGTACTGAGTTACTCAGTACGCTCTTATCGTACTGAGTAAACTCTGTAGGGCCATTGTGAAGTCATATAGTTCATCCACGCCGTTCATCCGATTTTCCAGATCGTTTTAGGGGTTGAGCCCAAAAATAAAGTATATCAAAATCTCAAGTAGACCATACCAAAG
Organism: Magnolia sinica; assembly: GCF_029962835.1. Taxonomy (NCBI): domain Eukaryota; kingdom Viridiplantae; phylum Streptophyta; class Magnoliopsida; order Magnoliales; family Magnoliaceae; genus Magnolia; species Magnolia sinica. The sequence goes on from NC_080575.1 coordinate 90,916,353, forward strand.
GAAACAGTGGAAGTATTGATTTCCACCGTTGAAATATTTATAAGGCCCCCAATGATGTTTATTTGTCATCCAAATTGTTCATAATATCACAAAGACATGGATGAATGGAAAAAACAAATATCATCTTGATCTAAAACTTCTGTGGGCCCCCAAGAACTTTTCAACGGTAGACTTCAATTCAAACTGTTTCAGGTCGTGGGGTCCACTTGAGCTTTGGATACGATTAATTTTTCGTTTAAAGCCCTGAAATTATATGATAAAATGGATGGACGGATTTGATAAAATGCATGAATGACAGTGGGCCCCACAGAGTTTACTCAGTACACAATGCGCAATCCGCTTCCACGGATGGAAATAGGATTGTGTACTGAGTAAACTCAGTTGGGTCCACCTTGAATGTATGCGGTTTATCCAATTCGTCCATAAGTTGTTTCAGCTAATTTTATACGTTGAGCCTAAATTTGAAGCATATAAAAAGCTCAAGTGAACCATACCACTGGAAACAGTGGGAATAGTGATTTTGACTGTTGAAATCTTTCTAGTGCCCAAAGTGATATTTATTTGTCATCCAACATGTTCATAAGATAAAAAAGACTTGGATGAAGTGAAAGAAAAAATATCAGCTTGATCCAAAACTTCGGTGGCCCCTAGAAATTTTCAATGGTAGACACTCATTTCACACTATTTCATGTGGTGTGGTCTATTTGATCTTTGGATATACTTTATTTTTGGTATATGGAACTGAAATTAACTTTTAAAATGGATGGACGGTGTGGATCAAATAGATAAATCACGGTGGATCCCACAGAGTTTACTCAGTACACTAAGCATATTGAGTTACTCAGTACGCAATCCGCTTCCCCGCGGATGGGGTAAAAAGCCGTAAATGCTTGTCGTGATGTGTTACTCGGTACGCTCTTATCGTACTCAGTAAACTCACTTGGGCCCACCTTTAATGTATGTGGTCCATCCACACCGTCCATCCGTTTTCCCATCTAATTTAAGGGTTGATCCCAAATTTTATAAAAATCTAAGACCATACCACAAGAAACAGTGGTGATACTGATTTCCACCGTTGAAACCTTTCTCCACTGTTTTCTATGGTGGGTCCACTTGAGCTCTGGATTTGACCCATTTTTTGGCTCATGCTATAAAATGATCTCTTCAAATGTATGGATGGTGTAGATAGAAAAAATACATCATGGTGGGACCCACGTAAATTGGTGACATCTCGTGCCCTGTCAGTGACAGGCGTTCATATGAGATTGCATACCGAGTACGCTCTTATCTTACTGAGTAAACTCTGTTGGGCCCACCGTGATTACACGTGGTTTATCCACGCCGTCCATCCGTTTTTACTGATCATTTTATGTGTTGAGCCCAAAATTGAACCATATCCACAACTCAAGTAGACCACATTACAGGAAACAATGCTGAATGAACGTTGACCATTAAAAACGTTGTGGGAGCCATAAAAGCTTTGGATCAACCTGATATTTATTTTTTCCCTTCATCTGGGTCTTTAGGACCCAATTAACAGATTGGATGTCAAATAAACAGTACAGTGGGCCTTAAGAGGATTTTAATGGTGCATATCCAATCATTATTGTTTTCCTTTGGTGTGGTCCACCTGCGATTTATATACCTATTATTTTTTGTATTAATCCCTAAAATGATTCATAGAAATGGATGAACGGAATGGATGAAACAAATACATTATGGTGGGGCCCACAGAGCACCGACCAGCAGCCATGAGGCCGGTGTCAGGGGGAGTAGCCAATCCGTCTCCCCACGCAGAATATACTGACAGGTTGCGTTGCCAGACTGGCTACTGAAGTGACGCACCAAGTTCTGTGGGGCCCACCATGATGTATGTGTTGTATGTACACCGTCCATCCATTTAGAGATATCATTTAAAGGCATGAGACAAAGAATGAGTCAGACCCAAATATGGAGTGGACCCCACCACAGAAAACAGTGGGGAGAGGGATGCATACATCACGTTGTGAGGCCCACTTGAGTTTCTTTTATCAGGATGAATTTTGTACATTCTCTTTATTTTAATGAGTTACACCTGATTAACGGCTTTGATTGAAGGTCCAAATCATGGTGGCCCCTAATTACTAACCTACTGTTGGCATCAAATCTCATTATTCCATGTGGTGTGGCCCATCTAAGTGGTGGATCTATCTGATTTTGGCTTTATCCAATCTCAATGGATAGATAAAATATTATTTTACAGATAAAATATGTCGGGAGGAAGAGGAGGGAGACAACCTGATATAGGGTGGACGTACGGTCGGCCCATTTCCGATAATTAATTCGGGAGTATTTGTGATTTATGTGGCCATGTATCGAGAAGTGGTGGGGTAACCCGCCTAAAGGAGTATTTAGCAGGAGGGTATCGCAATGTTGTGGATTGCCCTAAGTGCCCACACGATGTGCGAGAACAGATGAAGACCATATTGAAAAAAATATGAAGTCAAAAGATGAACGACATGCGCGGGAGAGGGAGATTAGGGAGGAGTTGGGGCAGCCACCATATGCAGGTAAGGATGATGTAGTGGATCTCGATAATGATGATGATCCCGAATACAGACGTGCAATTCAAGAGTCCATACGGGATCAGTGGGAGAGGGATCGGAATAGGTGGGACACAAGTAGGCCTAGATTTGAGGGGTCTATCCATGAGCGCGGTTGGGGGAGTGGAGCAGGGGAGAGTGTTAGGGGTGGATCAGGGGAGGGTAGTAGGCGGGGAGGAATATGGGGCACGGGTAGTAGTAACATGCGGGTGTCAGATCTACCTTCAGATCCGAGGATGTATAAAGAGGCAGCAGGGACATAAAAGAAAATAAAGGAGATGTTTAGTGGAGGGGATGTGAGGAAAAAAGTGAAAAAATTTATAGCAAATTTTTTATATACGATCAAATCCCCGCAACTGCCGCAGTAAGCCCGCACTTCAAAAATATAACAAGTGCAGCGTGGGGGTGAGGGTGCAGCCGCCCACACCCGCACAGATCATGGGAAAATAATTGGATGATGAACATACAGAAATGAAGACATATGTTGATTCGTATCGGTAGTCATGGGAGATATACGGCCGCACCGTCATGTGTGACGGTTGGACCGGACCGACGAAGATGTCAATTATAAATTTTATGGTCTATTCCAGGGGACGGGCGTTCCTAAAGAGTATAGATGCGAGTAGTAAGATCAAGGATTCTAATTACATTTACAACTAATGCACAATGTCATGCAAGATGTTAGGAGGAAAAATATTGTGCAGTTTGTTACGGATAATGGGAGTGCATTTGTTAAGGTGGGGAAGGATATTTAGAGCAAGTATCATATGTATTGGACCCCCTGCGCAGCCCATTGCATCGATCTCATGCTGAGGGGATCGGGAATAGGCCGTCGGTGAAGACTGTAATTACTGATGCACGACTCATCACAAACTTTGTATATAACCATGCATGGTTATTAGCCGCAATGCGCGAGAGATGTGGTGGGGATATAGTGCGCCCCGGAGCGACGCGGTTCGCTACAAATTATAGTCTAAAGTAGCCTTCTCAAACACAAACAGGGGTTACGAGATCTTTTCGCCTCTCATGATTACGTAGAATGGAAAAAGAGGTTGACGAAAGTAACTTATAGAATCGAGGAGCTGGTGCTGGGAAATTCATTTTGGGATAAAGTGCGTGGTGTTGTGGGTATTCTAGAGCCCATTTATGTGGTGTTGAGGATGGTGGACAATGAGACAAATCCGTCGATGGGGTCGCTGTATCCGTCTATATAGCTGATGAAAGAGGCCATCATGGTTAAAGCTCTCAATGCATATAAGTAAGCGCATACAATAATAGACGACCGTTGGAAAATGACGCTTTCTCACCCACAACATCAGGCTGGTAAGTACCTATATGGATTTATTTTTTTTCCATATGCAATAATAAACGAGGGTTGTACTGATGTGTATATGTTGGTTTTCAGCGTATTTCCTGAATCCCAAATACCACTACAGTGAACCTCTACGAAGATAATTCATTAAAGAGGGCTGTGCACGAGGTGTACGATCACTTATTCCCCGACTGTCTAGGGAAAGGCACCTTTGGTAGTGAGGTAAATATGTTCCGCACTTACATTCTCCTTATCTTCATCTCAATCATTAAATACTTATTCTGGTTGCTATACGCCATCAACAGATTGTTAAATTCCGCGATGTGGTTGGAATGTTTGGGTGTCACCCTGCGGTGAAGTCAAGGAACGCCATGATGGCATGTGAGTCATTGTAGTAAACTTTAACTTTTATATTATTTTGGAAATTCTAGGATAACGAAAGAATCTTATGATATGTAGGCGAATGGTGGTCCATGTATGTGACTGCCTGTGAGGTTTTACAACGACTGGCTGTCCGTGTGCTTGCACAGACAGTGTCCTTGTCACCCTGTGAAAGAAATTGGAGTACATTCTCCCTCATACATACAAATAAACATAATAGAATAGGGTATGAGAGGCTTCAGAAGCTAGTATATTGTCACTAAAATATGAAGTTACGAGAGAGGCTGCTCTGCTCGGAAGGAAGAAAAAAAGCGCAGGAAGACCCACTGGACCTGATGACGGTCGGACAGCATGCATATGCTGAGGATGCGGAGGATGACCCAGTTTACTAGTGGGTTAGGTTGGATGACTTAGATACCTCGGATGGGCGACCAGAGCCACATATTGCGGTAGAAGCAAAGACACAAGGGATTGATGTTGACGCACAGTGGAGCAGCAGAGGTCTCCTGATGAGGCATTCAACCCATTGACGAGGAGTCCGGAGGGCAGCTCGCGACAGTCACTATCACGCGGGACACGTGGCGGGGAAACATTATCTGACACCGAGACTGAGTCAGAAAGTGATGCGGGAAATGAGTCCGGTGAAGATGATGGCGGCGATAAGGGTGACGATAACTCTGATGATAGTAAGGATGATAATGATGATGATGATGATGATGGTAGCGATGGGGATGGTGGCGACGTGGGTGGGAGTTAGGATAAGAGGCCTCTTAGCCCTTTTACCGAGGAGGAGAATTTCGATCATTCCACACAGGACCCTGACCATGGTTCTCATCCAGGAGAACCACGACCCCGTCTTGTTTATAATAAGACATACACGCGTCAAAAGCTACTGCAGAAAAAGCAGACTCATAAACTTTCAGATTTTGAGGAGCTGCTGAGAAAATGCATAAGGGACACAAGCGTTCGTGGCAGGCAAGGTGGTTCTAGATTTGGATCACGGACGAGGGAGGAGAGCTCGAGTTACAGGCCACAACATAAATCTGGATCACAAACACAGGAGAGTAGCTCGAGTTCTGTGCCGCAGTATGGACATGGATATAGACCTAGTGGATATGTGACGAGTGACTCCAGCAGTTACGGCACATCATTTTTCAACCACGGTCAGGAGTTCACTTCTGCATATGGGCAGGGATATGAGTAGCAGTATGGATATGGCCAACAATATGGATACGAAGGAGCTTCATATGTGCCATTCCCAGATCCATATCAGTTACAGACTGTGACGATTACGCAGTACCCACGGATGGGTGTATTGATTCAGTTCGGAGAGGATGATACCAGCATTATGTCAGGGAGTATCTTAACTAGTACCACTCTACTATGACCTGGGCACAATATTGTCGATTTGTGGAGCAGCAGTAGTATGCCCAGCCTCGTCGAGATGGAGATGATGATTACGAGCCACCGCGCAACTCTATGTGGGTCTAGACCACTAGTCCCCATCTTTGATATGTATATTTCTCAAATTTTACTTATTCAGTTCTTCTTTTCCTTTTCAATGAACTGGTTGTGTTTTCATACATGACTATGATATATTTATAAATATCATGCATTCAATTTAATTATAGTTGCGTTAGTTCAGTTAAACATCGCATATACAAAGGAAATTTATTATGTGCATCTTTTTTTTTTGAGATGTTATGATTTAAAAGTGTGTATTAAGGGCCTTTTTAACAATCTCCAAAGTTTCATTAAAAAATTCAACCAATTTCCCAATGTTTCCCCATGTTTCCCAAAAAGTGCGATAAACTATGCGATACAAACGAAATATCCTGTGCGATAACCGATACATATCTGTATCCCAAGGGTGCGATACATTGTGAGATACCGATATTTCGAACACTGCGTGCAATATCGACAACAATATGAGGAACCCGACATTGTTTGTCTGAAAAATCCTCAAAAACTATATTAAAAAGATTTTTTATTTTTTATTTTTTTTGCAGAAAATTGTCTTCCTACATTGCGAAAAAACTTCGTTGTATTATATTGAAAGGTGATGTCAACCAGTCCACTCTAGTTTGTTGGAAGAAAATCTTCGAAATTTCTCTGAAATCGCAATTCAAAGCTTCTTGGGGCCAGATTCTAACAAGTGTGTATTTTTTTAGTTTTGATTCGTTTATTTTCATTTCTATATGTTGCAATTGGTGTTAAATAGTAAAAAATTAATGATTCTTCATGTTTTGCATGAAAAATAATGGATTTGGAGATTCAATTTTGAGATTTGGGGAAAGATGGGCCAAGTTACGGAAAATTCGAAATTTCTCCAAACTTTCCAAAATTAGTCGCGATCTTAGTGTCCAAACATGAAATCAAACATTTATTTAACCAAATCTACACATTCTTGGCAATTTGGGGATTTTTCAGAAATAAAAATTAATTCTTAAATTAAAAATGTTAATTTTTTTCCAAAATTATACTCTGATTAGCGGTTAATTCGGCCTAATTTTATAGTGTTTAGGAGTGTTTGATGAAATAATGAATCACATACACTCTTATTTATGGATTTGGGGGAAGATGGGATTATTTGCGGAAAATTGGAGCTTGAAAATTTTCCCAAATCGGTTGCAAATTGCAATCTTAGGACTTGTTTGGATTAGCGAATACAGTTGTAATGTGTTGTAAATGGGTGATGATTATCATTACCATTGGAAGTAAAACAGGATATTCGTAGTACGCAATGCACTCTTGTAGCTCCACTTTCGACCATGGATATGCATGGAAAGTATGTACCATGGTTAGATACACATGGATGGAAATTGTTCAAAATGTGTTATATCCCCACCATCCATCCATTTTGCAACATCAATTTAGGGCATGACCCAAAAAATGAGGCAGATCCAAAGGATAAAGCAATGGGGACAATGACGCCCACCGTTGAAACCTTCTTAAGGCCCACCATGATATTTATTTGCCATCCAACCTGTTCATAAGGTTACACAAAACTGGATGAAGGGAAAACACAAATATCAGCTTGATCCAACACTTCGGTGGACCCCAAGAAGTTTTCAATGGCAGGCGTTCAATCCCCACTACTTTATGTGGTGTTGGTCCATTTCCGCTTTGGATCTGCCTCATTTTTTATCTCATTCCATAAGATGATCATGCAAGATGGATGGTGTGAATATAACACATACATCATGGTGGGGCCCATGGAACTATGCCAAATCAACACACCTACACCAATCCAAGTCTCTCCAATGATTCCGAAGGATTACTATGATTTGACAGTTGGTTCTATCCAATCAATGGTATAAGTGTAATGACGTGAGTTTTCCACCACATTACTGTGGTAGTCAACGATCCAAACAAGCCCTTAGTGTCCAAATATGAAATTAAACATGTATACAACCTGATCCACACATTACTGGTAATTTCGATAATTTTTTTTAAAAGAAAATCTTAATTAAAAATAATTAAGAAATGCTAAAAAACATTTGTTTTCATAAATTCCAGTTGGCAGTTAATTATGGATGTGCAAATATTATGGTTTAATTAATGTTTTTTTGCAGGTAGAACATGTCGGGAAGGAAAGGGAGACAACTTGACATCGAATAGAAGTACAAGTCCCCACTTTCTGATAATTGATTCGGGTCTTAGTGCACATTTTGTAGCCACATAATAAAGAGTGGAGGGGTGACCTGCTTGAAGGAACACTTAGCGGGAGGGCGTCAGAATGTTATAGATTACCCAAATTGTCTGTCGACTATCAGAAAGGAGATAAGGGAAGCGTTGAAAAAAGGTGGGAAGATTAGAGACGATCGTGTTGCACGAGAGAGGGAGATTAGGGACGAATTAGGGCAATCAGCACACGATCAAGAGAATGTAGCAGATTTGGATGAGGAGAGGGATATGGGGGCTAGGATGCACCAATAACATGCAGGTATCGAATAATCGAATAGACCTTCAAATCTGAGGATGTACAAAAAGGCGAGGGAACACAAAAAAAAAAAATTGAAGGAAATGTTTAGTAAAGTGGATGTGAGGAAGGTGGGGATGTTCATTGCAAAAATTTTCATTCGTGATCAAATCCCCATGAATGCAGTGGCGAGCCCGCACTATAAGAATATGATCACTGAAGTGCAGCGTCGGGGTGAGGGTATGGTGCCACCACACAATGTGAGATAATTAACAAATATTTAGAGGAAGAGTGCGCTAACATGCAACGTTATGTGGAGGAGTTTCATCCATAGTGGGAGATGCATGGCTGCAATGTGATTTGTGATGAGTGGACCCAATGGATGAGGATGTCAGTCATAAATTTGTGGTCTATTATAGGGGACGAACGGTGTTCTTAAAGTCTATAATGCCAACAATAATATTACAAAATAAAAATAAAAATACTCAGATTACATCTACAGGACGATAAATGATGTTTTGCGAGGTGTTGGGAGGAAGAATATACAGTTCGTTACAAACAATAGAAGCAAATCTAGCAAGGAAGGAGTTAATGAAGAAATACCATTTGTATTGGACCCCGTGCATAGCCCATTGCATAGATATAATGTTGAAGGTGATAGGGGATAGGTCTTCAGTGAAGGTTGTGATTACTGATGCACAATTGATCACAAATTTTATCTACAACCACACATGAATATTATCCGAGATACGCAAGAGGTGTGGTGGGGGTATAGTGCAGCCTGGGGCGACATAGTTCGCCACAAATTACATCACCCTAAATAGCCTCCTAAAACACAGGCAGAGGCTGCGAAAGCTTTTCAGCTCTAGGAAGTATGTAGATTCGAATAAGAGGTATGAGAGTAGCTTCGAGGATTGAGGAGCTTGTATTGAGCAATGCCTTCTGGGATCGCGTGCACAATGTGGTGAGAATTTTGGAACACATGCATGTAGTGCTAAGAACAATGGATAATGATACATCCGTTGATGGGATCCTTGTTTGCATCCATGCAGTTAATAAAAGAAGCTATCAAGGCTAAAACCCTCAATGCATATAAATGGGTGCATGCAATGATCAATGACCATTGGGAAAGGACCCTTTTGCACCCACTTCATTAGGTTGGTAAGTACTTACATGATTTATATTTAATTTTATATATGCTTCAATATTTTAGTACTTTGCATAGCATGTTATAGAATGCTATGTATTGTGTATGTGGTTTGGTGGTTAGTGTAAGTGCATGTGCACACTTCCCTTTTCTCCTGCGGTGTACTATATGCTTTATTATAATAAAATATTATGTGTTAGGGCAAGCAAGCCTAACACAACATCTCTCCCAAACTCTCCTTCTTCTCTCTCAATATTTTCCTCTCTTCTTCACATTATCATCATCAAATCTCTCTACTTGGTATCAAAGCATAGATCCAGGCATTCCGCATCCAATAGATTGAGAGGCGACACGTCACCTTGCTGACGTCAGCAGCCGTACGGCTGACGTCAGCGTTGTACGGACACATGGACTCCGTTTAAGCTAACAGTTTTAGGGTTTGATAAATTTTGATTTTAGAAGATTTGTCATAATTTTTTCAGAATTTATTGGATCTCCTTTCATGGTATTTTGGGCGAAATAGAGAAATTCGAAAATCGGCCCTATATTCCGTTTTTCTTTGATCTACCTCAAATTAGTAAGCTTTTCTTTGGTTTCTTTGCTCAAGATGGACTGAAATCTTCCTCCCAAGCTACCCATGGTGGATTTTTTTACTTAAGATCACTACTTGAGAGGTTTTTAACCTCAAACGGACGTGCGGCTAGGCCGTTTTCACACGGTTAGGGCTTTTTTGACTGCGTTTCATGGTATTTTTGGATGATTGATATTTGTTTGAGGTTTCTCTTATTATCTTGAAGGATTGAGTGAGATAGAGTTGTTTGAATCAATCTTACTTGGCGTAGGGGCTCTCTTGGCATAGATTTATCTCTCTTGGACTCTCCTATGGCTCACAAAAGGCCCTCATCTCTTGGCATAGGGTCTCTTGAATCCAACCCCTTGCAGATTACCTCCACTAAGTTGAATGGTGACAACTATCTTTAATGGGCACAATTTGTAAAAGTATTTTTAGGAGCCCGTGACAAGTTGTCGCATATTTTGGATGATCCCCCAAGCTCTACAGATGTTACTTACAAGTCTTGGACAAAAGAGAATTATCAAGTTATCGCATGGTTGTTGAATAGTATGGATTCCTCGATTAGCCACTCCGTGATGTTTTTATCCTCGGCTAAAGGCATTTGGGATACGCTTCATGATATGTACTCGGAATCTCAGAATTTTTCACGGGTATTCCAGCTTATTCAAGAAATTGGTCGGTTCCAACAAAACTCAAGATCCTTAAAAGATTACTATTCGACGCTTCGGGGTATGTGGGATGAGTTGGATATGTATCAACCTCTTCCTTCCAAATGTAAAGAGGATCATGAACATGCTCATAAGCAGCAGGATGATACTCGTATCATGGAGTTCCTAGCTGGGTTGAGTTCTGATTATCTTCATGTTCGAGATCAAGTTGTTATGTAGGATCCTCTTCCCCCATTGATGACAGTCTATGCCATGTGTCAGCATGCTACTGTCTCTACTCTTCCTTCTCATTCATTTGTGCCACCCGAGCGTTCGGCACATCTTGCGGGCGATCAGTCCTCTCTTGGTCTTTGGGTACCATCCTTGAGTTCAGGGTGCATTTCTGGTTTTGGTGGTCATGGTAAAGGCCGCGAGGGAGATCGCAGTCGTGGTGGCCGTAGTCTTCATGGTCGTGGTGGACGTGGCCAAGGACGTGATGATTCTCGCTTTTGTTCACATTGCGGTGGAACTAATCACACTGTTGATTATTGTTGGCAGATACATGGTCGTCCTACATATGCCGCTGCTTCTGTTGCATCCATTGTTGCTTCTGAGACAGTCTTCCACCCCGACAGCTGAGCAGTCTACTTCAGGGGAGTCTTATCATTTCTCGGGCTGCATATGATGCCCTTATGTGGCTTCACATTCGTGATATTCCTGAGCCTTCTCACGCAGCTTCGACCTAGTCAGGTACTGCCCTTCTTGTGTCATCCTCTCCTACCTCCTGGGTCATCGACTTTGGAGCTTCCTCCCATATGACTGGTAAGTTTCAATTCTTTTCTTCTTATTCTCCTTCTCCCCCCACTCAGTATGTCACAGTCGCAGATGGAACCCAATCTCCCATCTCTGGAATTGGTTCCATTCCTCTCTTCTTCCTTGTCTTTGTTCTCAGTCTTGCATGTGCCTCGTTTTCCATTAAACTTATTGTCTGTTAGCTCTCTTACTAAATCACTCAATTGTTCCATTACCTTCTTCACTTTTTATTGTTTGTTTCAGGACCCACAAACGAAGAGAGTGATTGGTGGGGGGCATGAGCGAGGAGGCGTTTATTTTCTCGATGATACACCCGTTGCCGCTTCTAGTTCTCTTTCTCTAGATCGAGAGTCCATGACTCGGTGGCATTGCCGCTTAGGCCACCCATCCATAGCTAGATTGAGACTTTTGTTTCCCTCTTTATCTGTCACTAAACCATTATGCTGTGATATTTGTGAATTGTCTAAACATCATCGCGCTACGTTTCCTCCTAGCTCTTCTGGGAGGAAATCTCAACCTTTTCTTCTGGTTCACTCGAATGTCTGGGGACCAGCTCCTGTTACCTCGACTTTTGGATTTAAATATTTTGTTACCTTTATTGATGATTATTCACGCATGACTTGGATTTATCTTTTGAAATCTAAACGTGAAGTGTTTGATGCGTTTAAAATGTTTTATCATGAGTGTGCACTCAATTTCATTGTTCCATCAAATCCCTCCATTTTGATAATGGGGGGGAATACATGTCTACTGCCTTTCTATCCTTCTTGCAGGAACGTGGTATTTTGTCTCGGACGTTATGTGCTCTCACACCTCAACAAAATAGTATTGCTGAACGAAAGAATTGTCATCTTCTTAACGTTGCTCGCACCCTTCTGCTTGGAATGCATCTACCTAAACATTTTTGGGGTGATGCTCTCCTAACTGCTACTTTTCTTATTAATTGTATACCCTCACGTATCTTGTCTTACAAATCTTCATTTACTATATTGTATCCTCATGATAATCCATTTCCTCTACCACCTAAAGTTTTTGGTTGTACATGCTTTGTTCAAATTTTGGATGGGAGTAATGATAAACTTAGACCCAGGGCAATTAAATGTGTCTTTCTAGGGTATCCTCGAAGTCAGAAAGGGTATAAATGCTTTGACCCATTGACTCGCAAGAAATATGTCTCTGCCGATGTAACTTTCTTTAAGGATATTTCTTTTTTTTCCGCTCCCGGCCGATCCCTCTGTGATCCTCTTGCGAGTCAGGGGGAGTATGACTCTTATCCTCTTTCTATTAGTGATCATGGGAAAACTCCTCTCCCCTCTATTCAGCATCCTGTTGGTGATATGGGTGAGCCTAAGCCTCTGCAGGTGTATCATCGTCGAGATAAATTTTCACACGTTCAGCCGTCCACCCTTCCGCTCACTTTGGATGTTGGCTTAGGTGACTCTCCTACCTCGAGTTTAGATCTTCCCATTGCCTTGCGCAAAGGGTCACGATCTTGTACTCAACACCCCATTAGTAATTTCGTTTCATATGATCATCTTTCACCGTCTTTTCAGTCGTTTGCAGCTTCCCTTTCATCACAGACTATTCCTAGATCTCTCTCACATGCTCTTCAGAGTCCTGATTGGACGAAGGCGATGATAGAAGAAATGTCTGCTCTTGAGAAGAATCATACTTGGGACCTTGTGCCACTTCCTTTAGGCCATAAACCTATTGGTTGTCGATGGGTTTATACGATCAAGTTTCTTCCAGACGGCTCAATTGATCGCTTTAAAGCCCATCTTGTTGCTAAGGGTTACACACAGACTCATGGTGTGGATTACTTCGAGACATTCTCTCCAGTGGCTAAGCTTAATTCAATTCGCGTTGTGCTCTCCTTGGCCGTTAATTTATCATGGCCCTTGTTTCAGCTTGATGTTAAGAATGCATTTCTCCATGGGGATCTTGCAGAAGAAATTTACATGCATCAACCTTCTGGCTTTGTTGCTTCTCACAACCCTGCACTTGTCTGCCGGTTGAAGAAGGCTCTTTATGGACTCAAACAATCCTCACGTGCATGGTTCGAAAAATTTAGTCAAGCTCTCTTGGAGTTTGGCTTTGTTCGTAGTCATGCCAATCATTCTCTCTTTACATGTCGACGATCGACGGACATCATGGTTCTCATTGTCTATGTGGATGATATTGTTCTATCCGGTAGTGATTCTGTTGGAATGAGGGAGGTCAAAGATTTTTTGAAGACCAAGTTTGAGATCAAGGATCTTGGTCCTCTTCGCTACTTCCTCGGAATTGAAGTTACTCACTCATCATCCAGATTGGTCTTGTCACAACGAAAATATGTGCTCGATCTTCTCATGCAGACCGGCATGTTAGGGTGCAAGCCTGCTACCACTCCCATGGATACTTCATAGAAGCTTCAACCAGATGATGGTGCTCTCCTTACCGATCCCGAGATGTATCGACTTGTGGGTTGGCTTATTTACCTGACTATTACTCGCCTAGATCTCTCATTTGCAGTGGGGGGGTTGTTAGCCAATTCATGCAAGCTCCCCGTACTTCCCATCTCACGGCTGTCTACCGCATACTTCGGTATTTAAAATCAGCCCCGTGTCTTGGCCTCTACTTTCAGTTCCATGGTCATCTTCATCTTTCTGGATATTCCGATGCTGATTGTGCAGGTAGTACTTTTGATCGCCGCTCTACATCCGGTTTCTGTACCTTCCTAGGTGGCAATCTTATAACCTGGAAGAGCAAAAAGCAGCTAGTTGTTGCCCGGTTCTCGACTGAAGTAGAATATCGTGCTATGGCTCATGCGACATGTGAACTCGTGTGGCTTCACAACCTTCTTGAAGAACTTGGCTATCCTCCTTCGGATCCTATTCCTCTTCACTGTGACAACCAAGCGGCCATCCATATTACTCGTAACCAAGTTTTCCATGAGCAAACCAAACATATTGAGGTCGACTGTCACTTTATTCGGGAGAAAGTCACTTCTAAGGAAATCGTCACTCCTTTTGTTCGATCTGGGGATTTACTTGTTGATTTTCTTACAAAGTCCTTGAGTCAAGATGCTCTTCATCGTGTTCGTGACAAGTTGGGCATGATCAACATCTATGCTCCAACTTGAAGGGGAGTATAGAATGCTATGTATTGTGTATGTGGTTTGGTGGTTAGTGTAAGTGCATGTGCACGCTTCCCTTTTCTCCTGCGGTGTACTATATGCTTTATTATAATAAAATATTATGTGTTAGGGCAAGCAAGCCTAACACAACATCTCTCCCAAACTCTCCTTCTTCTTTTCTCTCAATATTTTCCTCTCTTCTTCACATTATCATCATCAAATCTTTCTCTACTCATGTATAGCTCTTTTCTTGCACTGATATGTGAATATCTGCATCGTATTGGGTTCAACATACTTCTTGAATCCCTAGTACCACTATAGTCATAGACTCTTTGAAGATAATACCTTGAAGAAGGTTTTGCATGAGGTATGTAACAAGCTATTCCCCAACTGTCTGGGGAAAGGCAACTTTAGCAATGAGGTAAACATATTCAACATTTACCTCTTCTCTAAGTTCATAAAAACATTTGTACTCATACTTAGTGCTAAATGTCATCAACAAATTGTTTAATTCCACGATGGAGCTGGTATGATTGGGTGAGATGCCGTGCGATCGGCAAGGATGAAGATGGTGGCAAATGAGTTGTTGCATTAGTTACCTCTTACAACTTATAGTTTTCATATTTTAATAGTACGTGTAACTAAGGGAAAAATGATCTATTTTGCAAGCGAATGGTAAGCTATGTATGGGAGCGATCGTAAGACTTTGTAGTGACTAGTTGCCCATGGGCTCGTACAGATAGTGTCCCTCACCTTGCGAAAGAAATTGTACCTTCTCTCTCATTCACATAAACAAAAGCAACAGATTAGGTTATGAGAGGCTCCAGAAGCTGGTGTATTGTCACCACAACATGAAACTACGAGAGGTTGTTATGTTTGGAAGGATGAAAAAAAAAAAAAAACAGGATCTGCTAGACTTGATGATGATTGGTTAACATGTATATGCTAATGATGATGTAGAAAACCCACTTTATGAGTGGGTTAAGTCAGATGACTTGAATATTTTAGATGGGTGACTAGAGTCGCATAGAGTGGGGGAGGCAGCGTCATAGGGGATTAATGTTGGCGCTCATATACGAAAGGCTAGATTTCCTCCTGAAGCTTTTGACCCATTGACGAGGAGTTCGGAGGGCAGATCATGTCAATCATTATCACGAGGGACGTGTGGTGGCCAGACCTTATCCGATACAGAGAGCAATACGGGTGACAGGTCTTGGGAGAGGGATTTGATCATGCCACTCAAGACATTGACCATGGTTCTCGTCCAAGAAAACAATGGCTCCACCTCATCATTAATAAGGCATACGAGCGTCAGAAGCCACTGAAGAAGTAGACCAAGAAGTTAACAGCTTTTGAAGGGAAATATTGGCACGGTACATGAGGGACACAGGTGTTCATGAGAAGCGGGGTGACTCTAGTTCTAAAACACAAACACAGGAGGGTAGCTCGTGTTTTGTGCCACAGTATGGATATGGATCGTAGATACAGGAGGGTAGCTCGAGTTTTGTGCCACAGTATGGATATGGATCGCAGATACAGGAGGGTAGCTCGAGTTTTGTGCCACAGTATGGATATATATCGCAGATACAGGAGGATAGCTCGACTTTTGTGCCATGGCATGGATGTGAATACGGACCTAGTGGATATGTGGTGAGCGACTCCAACAGTTACAACACATTGTTTTTTTTACTACAGTCAAGAGTTCACTTCCCCAGACGGACAAGGATATCCACAATATGGATGTTTAGGAGCTACATATGTACCCACCCCAGATCCATTTTAGCCACAGACAGAGGCAGTTACACAGTGCCCACAGACAAGTATATCGATTTATGGAGTAGCAATACTGTGCCCAACCCCGTCAAGATGGAGATGATGATTTTGAGCCACCGCGCAGCTCTATATGGGTCTGAGCCACAACCACACACATCATCCACAAGTATATTTTTAAATTTCTACTTCTTTTGCTTGTAATGTATTGTTTGTGTTTCCATACATGTCTTCTCACATTTTTGAATTATATGAATTGACTTTGAATATACTTGCATCAATTGAGTCAGACAACACATAAATTAGGACCCTATACAAAGGAAAACTATTATGTGCACTTGTTTCTTGTGATGTTATGATTTGTAAGTGTGCATTAATGTCTTTTTTAACAATCCTTAAAGTTTCATTGAAAAATTCGACCACTTTCTCAATGTTTCCCTATGTTTCTAAAAAATAGTAGTACACTACACAATACAACCCATGAGATAGTTGTCATGCATCCATATCCTAAAGTGCGATCCATTGGGCAATAACGATACGAAAAACATTGTTCCTACGTACCAAAAAACAAAACAAAAAAAAATGGTCACAATCCCACTCCCTCAAACCTACTAGCCTTAAAGGAAATCCATGGTATGTCAAGGTCAAAGCACTTCATCTAGATCCCATCATTTCCCAAAGACTGTCAATGTTGATCTCATAAAAAAGCCTTTTCAGTAACGTTGATTCTTTGAACATATATGACTAGAATTAATGATGAGGGATGGCCAACAATTTTCATAGTCATTAGTTATCTTTTCCCTCTTGATAGATCACGAAACCTAGATCCCCATTCCCTTATCCTAGTTTACCTTGTTGGAAATCATTGTTTCATCGACAAATAAAGGTGCATGAGATTAAGCCTTCCTAACCATTTCAATGTCTTTTGGATGTTCATATACCAATTCCCTCCTGAATACTATGCCAATAATTTTTGCAACAATAAAAAAAATTACAAAAAAATTAAAAAAAATCATCATCACCATCATTATCAAATCCCTAGCCCAACTAATTGGGGTCACTACTTGAACCCAGTTATGTTATTCCACTGTATAATGGACCATATTCTCAGTTAATCCTCGAGTCTTTTCGTACTCCACCTGCATCCTATTGGGCCTTCCTCTTGTCATTTTAGATCCTTCAACTTAAATCAACTCGCTCCTGACAATTGTAGTTCTTGGGTCTCCATTGCAGATTGTCAAACCATCTAAAGTCTACTTTCCCTTGTCTTGTTACCTATTGCCCATTGGTGCTACTCCTAAGTACTCTCGAATGCATTCATTCCAACTTCTATCCTTCCTTGTCTTGTCATTCATACATCTCAACATCCCTATTTCTGCTACAGTCATCGTATGAACATGTTCATTGAATGCCCAACAGTCTGTCCATAAAATTTCTGCTTCGGATTCATTCATACGAGGTGATCACATAAAACTTCAAAGGCACATCTCCACTTCAGCCACCCAGCTCTAATTCTATGAGAAACATTTTAAAAAAGAAGAAGAAGAAAGAATTAAGATTAATAATTTCATTTTGGCCTCACTCCACCATACAAATTTCTAGTTAATCCAAAAACCATCTCTGAAGTGCCTAGATGAGTAACATCAAGATCAACCCCATCACATGCTTCTCAAGATAGATCTTTACACCCATCCGTTTCATTTCACCTTTATGGTATGACTTCACTAGCCACAACCCTGTCAAGGAATTCTCGTTGCTCATAAAACAAAAGGCTCAATAAAATGCCTATCACATCCTCGATTTGGATGAAAAAAAGTGAAAAGCCAAATTGTTTTACGCACCTCCCATGAGGTTAACAAGGTGAAAGTCTTGTAAATCACAAGCCATCCAAAATTTAGGGATGAGGGCAACTACAAACTAGAATAAGCATATAACGGAGAACCAACCAATCTGGCACTGTTATATGGGATACCATGAAAAATCATACCATATATGGGATACCTTGAAATATTATGGCATATACTTTTTTTTAAAGATGGATCTTTACAGCCATCCGTTTCATTTCACCTTTATGGTATGACTTCACTAGCCACAACCCTGTCAAGGAATTCTCGTTCCTCATAAAACAAAAGGCTCAATAAAATGCCTATCACATCCTCGATTTGGATGAAAAAAAGTGAAAAGCCAAATTGTTTTACACACTTCCCATGAGGTTAATAAGGTGAAAGTCTTGTAAATCACAAGCCATCCAAAATTTAGGGATGAGGGTAACTACAAACTACAATAAGCATATGACGGAGAGCCAACCAATCTGGCACTGTTATATGGGATACCATGAAAAATCATACCATATGTGGGATACCTTGAAATATTATGGCATATACTTTTTTTAAAGATTGAAAAATTAATTGAAAAGCGCTGAAGGCGACAGAGAAACAAGTATATACTTCCTCTTGAGAAATAATAAACTCTCAAATCATGATCAATGATCATGACTCTCACAACAAATCAAGCCGTAGTTTGCATTTGGGTTCGAGTCGTTCTTTTATTTTATTGTGAATGTTATTCTTTCTCATTTCTGAGTGTGCGTGTGTTGGTAAACCTCATCGAAGTGTATTTGCTCATGTGCGTTTTCGCTTTTCATACTCTTTATTCCAGAATCATGAATGCATATTCCGATAGTCTTTTAATCCATCTCCTCCTCCCCCCCCCCCCCCTAAAAAAGAAGAAGAAGAAAAGAAACACACACACACACATCCAAACAAGGATACATGTTCAGAAAAATTACAATGAGACTAATGTATGAAACATTTCACTGCTAAGGGTAGAACATACCTTTCTCTTTTTGCTGCTCCTTTTCTTGAAATCCTTTTCCCTTCTTTCTGCAGTCAAATGTCCAATAGTTAGAAAAGAAGCTGATCGAATTATTAGACACATGAACAAGAAGAGAAGAAAACACAACATTCTTCACCTTTCTTGTGACTGGATGATTTTCTGCTCGAGTGGTTTCTCCCAAGGGCAAGCTTGCTTGCCCTCTCAGCATCTAATTGAGCCCTATACTCTCTCATCATTTTATCCTTGTCTGCTTCCATCTCGCCCTTTTTCAGTTCATCTTCCTAAACATATAAATATGATATAGAATGCCAAAACCCATTAGACACCAAGGCAATCTGTCATGAAAGTAATATTCAGAATAAGCAAGCAATGAAGCAAACATGGAAGAATCTGACCCACAATAAAATAGTCGAATTTATAGATTTCAAACGATCATTGCATCAACATAAGAAAAAAGATATGTGACTTCATCAAACTATGACCACATTCTTGGGATGTGGGCCCTCCCTCCCTTGTTTGCTAGTTGCTTAGGGCTTTACAAATTCATGATTTTGGAAAGCCAGATTTTTTAAACAATCTGATTTCCCTGAAATCTCGTATTTAATAATCTCAGCTACATAAGCTCCAGTTTTTGCAGTGCTTGGATGTTTTGACATCCGAACACTTTTACCTCATGTTTAAAATGCCTATTTAGATGGGATTCAAGAATCAAGATTTCGCTTATTTTGGACAATAACAATGGATAGAATGTGGCTAGAAAGAGGTTCAATACAATGCCTGTCTCGAGAGTTTCTACAGCATACTTGCATTTTGAGCTTCTAGCTACAAATGGTGATCCAAACCCCTGATATTCTTGACATTTTAGATTCCATCACTGATGCCCCATGCATTGAAAATGTGCTGGTTTGGAAGATCATACCATTTAATATTTGGCATTCAAGAGTTTCTATAGCATGCTTGGATTTTGAGCTTCTACAAATGGTGATCCAAACCCTTGATATTCTTGACATTTTGGATTCCATTCTGATGCCCCATGCATTGAAAATGTGCTAGTCAGGAAGATCATACCATTTAATATTTGGCCCCTTTACTAAGGCACATGTACTGCCAACGAAAGTGACATTGAGAAAGAGAGAGAGAGAGACATAAAAAAAGCACCAAATCACATAATTCGGAAGTCATTAAAATGGATAGTGGAAACATGAGCTGAAGAAATCAATTGTCAGAAAGAACTTGCATATAACCTTGAGAGTCTGAAGAATTAACAGTTTTCCAAGACATATGGAGAGGCTAGGGAATGAATTATTATGTATGCAGTCATCAATGCTCGGAAAGAAACGGGGAAAATTTTCCAGTGCGCTTGCTCAATCTAATGCATGCATTACCTTCTGTTTCTTTTTGTACTCTTCCCATGTTATTGTGTGAGAAGTTTTCAGGCTGGCCAAACGAGCTGCATGCCACTCTGGTGAATGAAAAGAACCATCCATCTGTGACTGTCCTCGTCAGTAAAAGTCCATGAAAAGAAATCATCTAATATACAATTTTGCTGCTAGATCAAAATCAAAATCATCCAACTAAACTTCATGTACTCAAGAAAAGCTTGTAACAAACAATGCACGTTTGAGGAAACTCACTAAAACTGTGGGGATATTAGTAAACAAATAGAGCATTTGTATAGAACATGCTACCAGAGAGAAAATCCAACCCCTTTTGTACAGAGTGGAATGCATAATTTTACAACATGAAAAGGAAACAGACTCTCATCTGCAAACTAGGCCTATCAATGGGCTTGGCCGGGCTTTGTTTTGGGCCTGGATGTTGAACTCGCTACATAGGTCTTGTCAGGGCAAGCCTTATTAAAAGTCTTTATTGTGCTCATCATGGTCCTGACCAATTGACAACCCTAAGCACAAAGCAAGTCAAATTTACATATTAAGCATACAGTTTGCCAAGTTATTGAGAACTCCAAAAGTTTCCTAACTTCGTTTGGTAAAGCATTCAGTTTTTGTTGCGTAAAAAATAGACATGAAAGCAATAGAGTAGAGAGAAGAGGATTTTTTTTTTTTAATAACAATTTTATGGTAAAAGATACAAAACAGTACCCAAGGGTTCTATTTTTCCAGTACAAAGAGATTCCAGACCTCCCCCTTTAGCAATACCATAAGCTACAGTTTTCGGATATGACACAACATGGATATGATCATGGACCTATGACGGATATGGCTCCGCCTTACACGAACTTTATAATAAAAATGGTTGTAAAAAGTATTATTATTTGAAAAAATTAGTTTAGAACGTTTTAATGGTAAATAAATTTTAAATATATACCCATGTCCTGCCATAAGTTTTAGGTGCAACTGATCCTGCTGCCTAGATCCATATTGGTACTTGACACATGTACCCGATTAAAATAGATTAGATACAAGCAACGAACTTTGAAATGGCAGTTATCTCATTTATGACTAGCCTCCATGTTTGAGTGATTGAGCTTGCAATCTATGGCTAATTTCTGCTGCAAATGAGATATCTAAGCATTACTAGGGTGTCTACTACAGTGACCGAAGCAATCAGCACATATTCAGGCTATTACTACTCTCTCTCTCTCTCTCTCCTTGTTCTTCCTCAAATCTTAGCAACGCTACTTAGTATCAAAGCCCAGCGATGCTTAAGTTGATTGAAAATGTAGGAGCCTGCTGATGTCAGCAACCTTATGACTGACGTCGGCAAGTGGACATATGGTACAGATAGTTTTGCATCAAGAAGAACATAATCTGATGCGAATGATTTTAGAAGAGTTATGGTTGTTTTTGCAGGATCATGGGGGCTGATTTGAGGCGTGCTTGGGCCGTTTTTCGAGTTCGGCAGAAAAACCCCAAATCATCGTTTTTCTGCGATTTCTTCCAAATCGGTAAGGATTTTTTGGGGATTTCTTCCTAGCGAGGATTGGTTTTACCATATGAGGGCATCCATTGCAGTTTTTTTTACCAGAGGGAGTGTTTTTTGGTGCTTTCCGGGCCTTATATTGGTGCGGCTCCACTGTTTTTTGACCCCCGGGGACCCTGGACATACACCACAAGATTTGGTGTATGCTTGAGGTGCTCCCTTATCATTTTATGGTAGGGTGTTATGTATTTGCAAGCTTCTCCGTGATGTTTCCTACGGGATCTTGAGTTTTCTCTCCTTCTTCGACCCGTAGCCCTTTGTTGTGTGGAACTCTGTCCCGTTTAGTCAGGTGACTATCCTTCTCCCTTGAGCACCTTCTCAAGTGTCGTGTTGCTCCAGTTTAGTGTCTATGGAGCATATGGATGACAAATATCTTCCAAATCTGGTGCGGGGGCTTTGGAATCGCATCCCTTATTGATTACAACAGTTAAGTTGGATGGTAATAATTATTTGCGATGGGCTCAGTTTGTGAAATTATTTTTGGGAGGAAGTGATCGATTTAGCTGCATATTAGATGACGCCCCAGAACCTACAGATGGGCATTACAAAACTTGGACCAAGGAGAATTACCAAGTCAATGCTTGGTTACTTAACAGTATGGATCCATCTATCAATAACTCCGTTATGTTTCTATCCTTTGCAAAAAAGATATGGGATACCCTACATGACATGTATTCATAAGCAAGGAATTTATTAAGAGTTTTCAAGTTGATTTAAGATATCAGCAGGTTCCAATAGGATTCCTGATCTCTAAAGGAGTACTTTTCGGCCCTTCGAGGTATGTGGGATGAGTTGGATCTCTATCATTTACTTCTGTCCGAGTGCAAGAAAGATTATGATCTTGTTTGTAAACAACGTGAAGAAACCCGCAACATACAATTTCTTTCCGGCCTTAAACTCTGAATATAAAGGTGTACAAGAGCAGATTATTGTGACGGATCCTCTTCCTCCTTTGATTGCAATTTATGTTATGATCCAGCGTGTTGCAACCTCAACCACATCAACCTTTGTATCATTTGATAACTCTGTATAAGCCGTTGGTCACCAATCTTCTTTCAACCTTGCATTTAGAGCATCCGGGCGTGGGGGTGATGTTCGTTTTAGCAATCAAGGCAGCGGTCGTGCTATCGATCATGGTGGCTACCATGGCCGAAGTGGACGTGGACATAGTCGTGATGCATCTCGCAGTTGTACACATTGTGGGGGCACAAACCATTCTGTTGATTGGTGCTGGAAACTAATTGGTCGTCCATCTTGGGCGAGTGAACTTTGGCTAGTAGTGCACCTTTTGATGCTGATCCAGCTTTGGTATGTGTCCTCCTCTCCTTTGTCCTAAGTCATTAACTCTAAAGCCACCTCTCACATGACTAGTAAGCCTCACCTATTCAATTCTTACCTTCCCTCTAATCAGTCACATTTTGTTACTGTTGCGATGGGAACCAAACCCCTGTATCTGGAACTGGTACCATCAAGCTTTCCTCCTCCCTGCATTTGTCATATGTTCTACATGTTCCTAGTTTTCCCCTCATCCTATTATCTGTTAGTTTTTTTAAGAATTTCTTAAATTGCTCAGTAATATTCTTTTCCTCCCACTGTGTTTCGGGACCTCCAGACGAAGTGGATGATTGGTGGGGGCCATGAACATGACGACATTTACTTCCTAGACGATGCTCCTGTGTTAGGAACCAGTGCCTTATCCTTATATAGGGAGTCAGTGTCTAAGTGGCATTGTCAGTTAGGACACCCATCCTTGTCTAGATTAAAGCTCTTATTTCCTTCAATTTCTATATCTAAACTGTTATGTTGTGAAACTTGTGAGTTCTCCAAACATCATCGGACTGTTTTTCCTCCTAGTTCATCTGAAAAGAAGCCTAGACCGTTTGAGCTAGTCCACTTTGATGTTTGGGGTCCTACCCCTATTAGTGTTATCTCTCTTTTTATATGTAAATATTTTGTTACCTTTATTAATGATTGTACCCGAATGATGTGGATGTATCTTCTAAAGTCTAAAAATGAAGTTTTTGATATGCTTAAAATATTTTACAATGAGGTGGTTACCCAATTTCGATGCCCTATCAAAGTTCTACAATCTGACAATAGGGGCGAGTACCTATCACATGACTTTCTATCTTTCTTACGGGACCATAGTATTTTGTCTCGTACTTCGTGTCCACGAACCCTTCAATAAAACGGTGTGGCTGAGCGAAAGAACCATCATCTTCTTGAAGTCAACCATGCCCTATTACTTTGTATGAGTCTTACTAAACGTTTATGGGATGATGCCTTGCTTATTTCTGTATTTTTAATTAATTGCATTCCATCTCGAAAATTGGCTCATAAATCTTCATTTGAAAATTTCCATCCTCACAATAAATCATTTCCTTTACCCCCTGAAGTCTTTGGATGTACACGTTTTGTTCAAATTCTCGATGGTACCAATAACAAGTTGAGTTTGCATGCCACAAAATGGGTCTTCTTAGGTTACTCTAAATCACAAAATAGGTACAAATGTTATGACCCTCGGACTGATAAGAGATGTATTTGCTGATGTGACATTCTTTGAAAACATACTGATAGGGACATCCGAGCACCATATCGGAGGACGGTTGAGCCAGTCTCCTTATGGCTAGACGACCATTACATGGGGCAAACTTGGCCCAATTCATATTCCTAGCCACGATGAAGACCCTAAGTGCATGTTCGTGTATCTTTAAAGACCCCACACTAGAAAGATGCACGTGGATTGCATATAGGAGCTTGATGGACACATCAGACCGTTAGATCGGGTGGGCACGATGATCGAACCGTTGGATCATCATTATCAGACATATTGATCGTGGACCTCCTTGGGCCACGAAATAGTTTAGTTGCTTAAATTATTTACATGCTTCGTTATTTTTGGCATAGCTTATATTTGTGTTGAGATTAAGGAGTTACGAACAACTTTTAATTTATTAAGGGTCTGTTTGTTAAATCTGAAATCCGAAGTTTGAATTTGAAGTCGGAAAACTAATAGTGAATCTAGAATAACTTGTTTGTTAACTAACGTCTGAAATGTTTGAAATATATTAATTTGACACATTTACCCATAACAATTGTGATTGAATCCCTACCTTTAAAAACTCCATGAAATTCACTGAAATGTTTATTTGTCATTCAACCTATTGAAAAGGTCACAAACAGCTAGATGAAGAGATGACACAAATATCAACATGATCCAAAGCTTTTGTGGCCCAAAAGAATTTTTAAATGGTCAATCACCACTGTTTCCTATACAATGGTCCATCTAAGATTTGAAGCTAATTTATTTTTTGGATCATGCCTAAAATAAGCTTTCAATATAGATGGATGGTATCGATGTAGTCACATATATCGTAGTAGGCCCCACAGTCAGGGTCCCACCCACCTTGGTGGATGCAGGTCGCATCAAATCCGCTCCCCCAGATTGGGGAGGCAGATTGGCTAGTTACCCTGCCACTAGCCAATGGCTATTGGTCAATGTTCTGTGGGCTCCACCATGATGTATTCATTTCATCCGCTCTGCCCATCCATGTTTACAGGTCATTTTACGGCATGATCCCAAAAATGAGGTATATCCAAATCTCAAGTGGATCACGTCATAGGAAACAGTGTTGATTGATTGCATTTGACAGTGATGTTTACATGCCATCAATATCGTTCATACTGTCATTCCTAGTGAGATGAACTCAAACCACAAATATTAGCATGATCGAAAACTTCTATGGCCCCACAAATATTTTAATTATGGGCATCCAATCCTCAAATTTACGGCCCATTTGAGTATTGGATACTGCTCATTTTTAGCACTATATCCTAAAATGATCTCACAAAATGGATGGACGGGGTGGATTTCACACAAACATCACGGTGGGCCCCACCTAGATTTCCAGTGTTGGATTTCCTGGGAAAGGCTTTCCCATGAAATCTGGCTCACAAATGCTGACGTGGTTTGGCCAGTGACGGTGCCACTAGCCGGGTGGCTAGTGGTCGGAGCTTTGTGGGCCCACCAGGATGTACGTGTTTCATCTACGTCATTCATCCATTTTTCCAGATCATTTAATAGATCATTGATATAAATGAGGCATATATAAATCTCAGGTGGACCTCAATAAAGGAAAACAATAGTGATTAAGCGCCCACCATAAAAAAATCTCTTAGTGACCACTGTAATGTTTATTTGACCTCAAACCTATTGATTAGGTCATACAGACCTGGATTGAAGGGAAAAACAAGTATCATGTTGATATTTGTGTCATCTCTTCATCAAGTTGTTTGTGACCTTTTCAATAGGTTGGATGACAAATAAACATTTCAGTGAAATTCATGGAGTTTTTAAAGGTAGGGATTCAATCACAATTGTTTCATATGGGTAAATGTGTCGAACTAATATATTTCAAACATTTCAGACGTTAGTTAACAAACAAGTTATTCTAGATTCACTATTAGTTTTCCGATTTCAGATTCAAACTTCGGATTTCAGATTTAACAAACAGGCCCTAAGTGTCTTCATGTTGAGAATCTTATCTGAGAGCGCCTTTTTGTAAAATGTCTTTTCTAAGAATATAAAAGAAAAAGAGGGGTGTGTGAAGCCCTAATGCCATTATTTTAAAATAGGAAAGCTTTGTGTTTTCTCTTCTTCATGTGATTTGAAGAATACTCCATATGATTTAGAGCTTGGGTGTGGTGTGATTCCATTCCCCATTCAACGGAGGTGCGAGGATTTAATCTATCATCTTCCTTCTTTCTTCCTTTCTATCTAAAAGAGGTATTTTTCTAAAAACTTCATCTCTCTTCTTCCCTTCCTATCCAAAATCATCCAAATCATCTTTTTCTTCAACTTTTCATCATCCAACTTCAACTGCAACTGAAATTAACCATTGAGGACTCCAAAATCCCTAACTTCCCTTCATCCAAAACCTGAATTCCCCTCTACCAATACCTAAATCCATCAATCCCCTTAACCAATTCACCCAATTTATTCCTAATTTCATCTTTTCCCCAAATTCTAAAAAAACCCTATTCCAAAATTCCCAATTCCCATGAACCCTAATTTTTCAATTTTCATATTTTCCCTTTCTAACCCTAATCATAGAACCTACAAGTCAGTCCCTTGAGTGTGGAACGTGCCCATGGTAAATAGGAAGTTCTATCCTTCCTTCCATCAAGCCTTGATTTATGTGATTTATTAGCATGTGGGCATGTGATTTAGGTTAAATCATATTACATTTCTTATTATTTACTCTTAATTACGTGGTGGGTTGGCATCTTTTGTAAATTAAATTACTTTATGGACTCTTTCATAATTTCCATGTTGCATGCTATGATTAAATCATGTGTCCTGCATCAAATTGGTATCAGAGACATAGGTTTAGTATAGGATTTTTGTGTTGCACTTAGGATAGAGTCTAATTAAGGGTAGAATTTACAAATAGGGTTGTTAGAACATATATTACATATAGAATCTATGTCTATCTTGCTGAATTTTGTTCTTAGTGTGGAATGTCCAATTGATGAATCTTCAGCTTGTGTTCTCCACATTACCATTGCAGAATTTTCAGCGTAGTAATCTTAGGTTGTCGCCTTGCTGAATTTTCAGTTTGTAGTTTTCATATTACACTTTTGCTGAATTTTCAACTTGATACTCTCATATTGCTATTATGCTGAATTTTTTGGGTAGTATTTCAAGTTAACTTGCTGAATTTTCAAATTAGTGTCTCTAGTGTGTCCAATTTGATAACTAGGTTAGTTTTGTCTTTGTCATAACATTATCCTAGGATCTAGGTTTTCTCCTAAGAGTTACCTTGTGTATGCCCACTTGTTCTATACATGGTTTTGGCCTACATCCCACTATAAATCTAGAACAGATTGCCGAGTCCCTTAATGCCATCAACAACCGTCTGAAGGCCATTGAAGCGCATGATAGGACCACCGTGA
The DNA here is from genome assembly GCF_029962835.1 of Magnolia sinica. NCBI lineage: Eukaryota > Viridiplantae > Streptophyta > Magnoliopsida > Magnoliales > Magnoliaceae > Magnolia > Magnolia sinica. Next base: position 90,944,349 of record NC_080575.1, read on the forward strand.
CCAATGCACATGTCAATCAGCTTGAAGCATCCCTTCAGGCGAACCCCTACACTGGGGAAGATGTCCAATCACAAGTCGGGTATCAAATTGAATGAGTTGATACTGTGCCACTTGCAATTGTTAGCCGAGCCTTAACCCAGATTGTAGAAAGTGATGATTGGCACAAGAATTCAATTTTTCCACACGTATACCAAGTGTGGTGGCAAAAACTGCAAGGTGATCATTGATAGTGGCAGTTGCATCAATGTGGTCTCTGCCAGCTCCGTGAACCACTTAGGTATGCTAGTCGTTCCTCGCCCTCAGCCCTATCGAGTCTTATGGGTTGATGCATCTTCGATTCTCTTTTCTCAACGTTGTCCCATACCCATCTAGTTTGGTTCATATATAGACATGTTGTGGTGTAATGTTTTGCCTATGGATATAGGCCACATCATTTTGGGCAGGCCTTGGTTGTATGGGACTTAACACTATTCGATCGCTCGAATACGTGTTCGTTTCTGTATGAAGGCAAAAGGATTATCTTGAAGCCTCTCCTGCCCAAAAGCACCCCGAAAAAGGAAGAGGACATCAAGAAGCGTGGTATTGAAGATGTGACGAAACTCCAACTTGAGTCCCTTTCAATAGGTAATGCTAAGAAGTCTAAAAGATAGACTAAAACTAATTTGAAAGTATATGCCCACGTGGCAAATGAGATCACGCCTAGGGTTATTATGGAGATGCCACCTGAGGTTACACCCGAGGGTAGTGTAGAGTTACCACCTAAGGTGAGTCTGGTATTGGAGGAGTCTACTGTTGTTATTCCAGAGGACATACAGGATGAGCTTACACCTGTGTGGGACATTCACGTGTTGACTCTACCAAACCTTCGTCACAATCAAATGAGTCCTGGGGAGGAAGTGGATCTGGAAAGACAAGTAGATGAGCATAAGACCCTTATAGATTGCATCCATGTCAGTGTTCCATAGGCCTTTAGAGTCTGCACATGCATCTACACGACATATGCATGACTTGCATGTGGAGATTAGAAAAGGAATCGATATAAGTAATGAAACATACAATATGATTGCTGACTCAAATCATAGGTTAAAAGAGTTTGTTGTGGGTGATGAAGTCAAGATTAGAATATGTACAGAAAGGTTTCCAAAGGGAACCATAAAAAAATTACAAGCTCGTAGCATTGGACCATATAAAATCTTGAAAAGATTGGGTCTGAATACTTGATAGATCTTTCACCTAACATGGGTATCAGTTCCACATTTAACGTGGAAGATCTTGTACGGTTTCATGGACCTTCCCTTAACCCTCACATGAACTTTGATGATGATGCCCATGACATGTCCCATAACCCATGGCCATTGCCTGACCTCTCTTCTCCACCTTTACCACTTGTACCACCTATACCTACGAGAAGAGAGGAGATAGAGGATATCTTAGATGAAGAAGCGGTTTTCGCACGATATGGAGGTTACTAGGAGTACCTCGTCAAGTGAAGGGCGGGCCAAAGTCAGGTAGAAAGTGAATCACAGAGGCAAAGCTTTAGCGGTGAGATCCAGATTTCTTCGAGCATCATCGCAGCTTTATTTTGCAAAAGGCGAAATCTTCTCAGCCAAGGGGAATTGATGAGGACATTTGAGCACCATACCGGAGGAGGGTTGAGTCAGTCTCCCTATGGCCAGACGACCATTTCATGGGGCGGACTTGGCTCAATTCACATTCCTAGCCACGTTGAAAACCCCACCTGCATGTCCGTGCATGTTTGAAGACCCTACACTGGAAAGATGCACGTGGGTTGCATATAGGAGCTTGATTGACACATCAGACCGTTGGATCGGGTGGGCACGATGATCAGACCATTGGATCATCATTATCAAACATCTTGAACGTATACCCTCATGGGCCACAAATTAGTCTAGTCGTTTAGATTGTTTACATGCTTCATTATTTTTGGTATAGCTTATATTTGTATTGAGATTAGGGAGTTAGGAACAACTTTTAATTTATTTTCTTTATATTGAGAATCTTATTTGAGAGCGCCTTTTGTAAAAGATCTTTTCTGAAACTATAAAAGAGAAAGAGGGGTGTGTGGAGCCATAATGGCATTATTTTTTTTTAAAAAAAAGTAGTGTTTTCTCTTCTTCATGTAATTTGAGGAATACTCCATGTGATTTGGAGCTTGGGTGTGGTGTGATTCCATTCCCCATTCAACGGAGGTGCAAGGCTTCCATCTATCATCTTCCATCTCTCTTCCTTTCTATCTAAAAGAGGTATTTCCCAAAAACTTCATCTCTCTTCTTCCTTTCTATCCAAAACCATCCAAATCATCCAGCTTCAACCCCAATAGAAATTAACCATTGAGGACCCCAAAATCCCTAACTTCCCTTCATCCAAAACCTTAATCCCCCTCTACTAACACCTAAATCCATCAATCCCCTTAACCAATTCATCCAATTTATTCCCAATTTCATCTTTTCCCCAAATTCTTTAAAATCCTAATTCTAAAATTCCCAATCCCTATAAATCCTAAAATTTCAATTTTCATATTTTCTCCTTTATAACCCTAATCATAGAACCTACAAGTCAGTCCCTTGAGTGTGGAACGTGCATATGCTAAATTGAAAGTTCTATCCTTCCATCGAGAAGGTGTTCCGTTGCAGTATTGGTGGGCGTAATGGTGCCCACTGTTAACGATATGGTACGCCCCATATCGGCCGATATAGGTCTTGTAACGGTGCGAATTTTTTTCCGTCAAAAAATTATGAAAAAATATCCATTAAATCCAGAATATTCTAAATATTCCAAATATGCATTCGTTTATAATTTGGAACATGTTTATGGTGGTGTAATGGTCCACTCTTTGGTGAGAAGTTGTATCGGACTATCTGATCAATTTATGAACTAGACAACTTGGTTTGACTGCAAAACTCATATATTTAATTTTCTAACTATCTAATATCAATGATAAATATAATAGAATGAATGTAATATCAAATTATCTTACATGTGTAGGTGTTTGCAATTATTTTTCATAATTTATTCTATATTTAGTTATTAACATACCTGAGGAGGAGTGAGGTTTTTCATAATTTATTCTATATTTAGTTATTAACATACCTGAGGAGGAGTGAGGTCTCTACTCCAGAGTCTAGACTAGAGTACATGTCAGAGACTTCTCATCCTATCCTGTGGCTGTGATACCTGTCTTGTCATCCTCAAGTCAAGAATATATAATAAAAAAAATAGTAGTGTTTAATATACTCTCCTGCAACTTGATTAAGGATTACTTGATTGGTTGTCAGGGGAATTATTTTAAATACAAGTTCGGCAGTGTCAAGTGTGTGCTTGTTTGGTGAATATGTGGGTAATGGACTAATTGGTATATAGCTATAGTATTGCTGCAATACTTACCTTAATACAAATATATACTTGCAGTTACCTTGATAAAATTCACAAGTCACCACCAAAATGAAAATATACTTTTTTGTGGTTGCTTGACCTCTACATCATAGTCATCGTCATCATCGAGCTGCGGCTGTCCAATAGGTGGAGGTGCTACATATCTATAATATCCAGTGCCAGAAGGAAATACTAAGTCAACGAAACCAGAGGATGACTGATCCTGACTAGGCAACGACTCCAACCTCCACCAGTGCCGGTAGAATAGCCATACTGGTGCCCGTACTCAGACTGTTGAGAATCTTGAGATTGAGAGTGTCTGTGATGAGTAACTTGGATTTGGATCTGTATATTTATAATCATATGGATATGGATCGGGAGGACTACTCTAACACGAATGTGATGGAACAGGCTTAGTATAAGTATAACCGTTATAATCCAATTGGCCATAAGAATATCCATCATAATGCCCAAGACCATGTGCCTGTTGATGTTCCGGACCTCCTGGACCCAGTGCACCACTAGACCTACCCTCCTGCTGGATGTATCGTGACTCAGTACACTCATAAGTCCGACCTCGTGTACTACCTTGTCGATGTTCATTGACTTCGCGATCTATAGATGGTTGTATGGTGTGCTGAGTAACACCAGAAGTGCTAGCACCAGGGGCAGGGGCGTCATCACCATCATCCGACTCGGTCCGGCTGCTACTACTGCTTGTACTCTTCCATTGATCTTGAGCCGTACTTTGCATGAAAGCTACCCCTTTCTGGGTCCAACACAGCTGCACGACTCTCTTGTTGCATTGTGCATATTAGTGGGTCATCAATTTCCAATTCTTCACTATCCTCTAAAATTTGTTTTTCCCTTGCTTCCAACTAAGGTAGAAGTGGGTCCTCCTCATCATAAATATTGTCCAAGTTTATTGGACAATAGTCTGTGTCATCGGCGCCTGTAATGCTCCTATGATGCATCGCATTCTTAGCCTCATGTTGTAGTGTATGAAGGCAAGTCTATCTAACGTCCTCATCTGTGATCTATTCCTATTCTTTGAATGAATATGTGAAAAACAACTCCAATTCCTTTCGCAGTTAGAAGATGTTATCTGGCTCAAAACTTTTATTGCAATTTTTTGAAGAGCCTTCGTACTCTCTCCGAAATTCATCCACCATTCGGCCGATTGCAACCTAGATATTGCATGTTTTGCAAGAGTCTCCAAAGCTACCCAGGCGATTTCCAAATGTATCTAATTCATTCAACGCCTTTATTTGCATATCTAAGTCAGGCTCCAATCTCTTTATCACATTCTTTAGCCCGACACGAACTTCATTATCCACAGGAAATGATTGGGCATATCTGCAACTAGAATTTAGGTAGTAACCTGCTACATGAAGATCGTGATGGAGTTGTCTTGTCCATCTCTTGTCGATCATCTTCGAATAAGACTCCCAGCTTCTACAATCACATTGAATTGCCAACTTCGCCTTATCCATGGCATCGTATAAGAAGCCCATGATAGGTGCTTCGTCAGTTTCAACAAGATAGAGTACTCTAATTAGTGGCTCCATCACCTTTACGATCGACTTGACCCTCTTCCAATATTTGTTATCCTGTATGGTGTTCACAACTTCAACCAGTGTCCCTAATGTCTTCTACGCCCATGTTTTATGTTGAGCCAATCTCGAGAAGCGAACATCTCACTCAACTCTCCCCTATGCTGGTGTAAACTCTCTAATGCTATAAAGTTTGTTGCGAATCTAGTCACTATAGGCCTTAGCAACTCTCGTCCCTTCATGAACTTCCTCATTATTGCGACTACTTGATTATGGTTGTAAATAAACGTCATCACTTCTCTTGCCCTTTCGAGCATTTCCTTGACACTCCTTTTCTTCCCAATATCTTCCAATATGAGATTAATACAGTGGGCAGCACATGGTGACCAAAAAATATGTAGTCTCTTGTTCATCAACTTATGTCCTACAAGCTTATATAATGCTGCATTATCTGTCATAATCTGCACCACATTCTCCTCTCCAATCTCATCCATAACTTTATCCATTAGTCCAAAAATATAATCGGAATTTTTTGTAACGGCTGAGGCATCAATTGACTTGTGGTATACAGTTCCCAAGTGGCAGTACACCTTAAAGTTGATCATGCTGCGTCTGGTTGGGCCAGTCCAACCATCGCATATGATCGTGCATCATTCGACATGCCATACAGGTTTAAAGGTAGCCACGTATGCTTTCACATCCGCATACTCTGCATCTATCAATTTCCCCCTAATCTCCCTAGCCGTGGGAGCTTTAATTCCTTCACATGCTTCTACTGCTGCATCAATTACCACCTGCCAATATGGAGAATTGGCTGCGTTAGGAGATATATTGGCATGTATAAATAACTTTGTTGCTGCCCTACCTAGCATCTCAACGAAAGTTCTGCTCCATATTTGTTTTATCTTCTTTTGTTTAGTTGATTCTTTCCTAAATAGGATTGGATCAATAGAGGGTCTCCTGGGCTTATTTACTTCTTCCTTCAAATGTATAGGGGCATCACGTGAAGATGCCTCTCGTCGGCTCCCAAACATACGTCATAACCCACCAAACCTACCCCCACCCCTACTTGCAGAAGTAATCCTACTCCCACTGCACCCCCTGTATCATGTATCGACCCACTTGCGCCAAACATGCGTCAACGTTTTTCCTCTACACGAGTAAGACACAAGTTCTCTCTATTAGCTATAGTTAATTCCCGATTTGAATCTTCGTCAAAATCAATAATATCTTCATCATGAACGCCCAAATATTCAGGACCAAACACCTACTGTCGGGGCCACATCCAAAATCTCATATTTCTTCTTCTATCCAGCAGCACGTTTAGCCTTCGACTCATCCAAACTGGCTTGCATTAAAATCATTCTTTTTTGGTACTCTACTACATCCCGCAACTTGACCCTTTCGATGTGCCAAATGTTGTTTGAGACGCGTAATTCCACTAGTTATTAGTCTCTCACAATAGTTGCACTTCATTTGGTGCCTAGTACCACCAACCCTCTGACATGTTGCCATCAAATATCCTAACTTACTTATTGGCCAGACCCAGACATTTCCTTGGGTAGATATGACCTATGTCTATGTGAGATTGTGAGTCTACTCGATTCTCTAAATTTATATACAGTTTTTACTTTTTATACGAGAATGAATTAATTAATTTAAATCTTAAAACCTAATGTAAATAGATTAATAACAGAAAGTTCGAACTTCTGAATCTAATCAATATAGATGATTTTATGTTCTAAACCCTAAGAAGTTCCAAAACCTGTCCAAAATAAGAAAATATAAACAAAAAGAAGAAAAAAGAAGAAGTAAAAAAATAATATATATATATATATATATATATATATATATATATATATATATATATATATATATATATATATATATATATAACACATAATATTCTACCATTAAAACAGCAATACATTGAATAAAAATGATTTTTTGTAATTTTTAAAAATTGGCCGAAAATAGAAAAAAATTTAAAAATATATAAAATCACCACCATAATCTGCTAAATGAACATTAATATGTTATACTATGATTAACACATCATATTCTACCATTAAACAACAATACATTGAATAAAAAATGATTTTTCGTAATTTTTAAAAATTGGCCGAAAATGGTCCAAAAATAGAAAAAAATTAAAAAATATATAAAATTACTACCATAATCTGTTAAATGAACATTAATATGTTCTACTATGATTAACACATAATATTCTACCATTAAAATAACAATACATTGAATAAAAAGCATAAATACCTATTTTTGAAGAATTTTTGGAAAATGGCCCACGAAGCTTTGAATAAAGAAAATTCTTAATATAACTTGTTTTTATCCTTAATTTTAAGCTAAGGGTGGTCGGAATTTGCTATAGAATGGTTTAAGAATAATTTGGAAGAGAAACGTATCAACAAATGTGAAAAATCAGAGCTTAAAAAGCAAAAAAAAAGGGGGCGGTAACGGTTGTTGCGGGGTCATAACGGCCGTTACGGTTACAAAAATTGGGGGGTTTACAACCTTGTAACACGTAACGGTCATGGCCATTACTGTTACGTATTGGCTGATATGTAACCGATTCCGTACACCCTTCGAGCCTAATTTAAATTGATTCATATGATTTCTTAGCATGCAGACATGTGATTTAGGTTAAATCAGATTTTATTTCTTATTGTTTACTCTTAATTACGTGGTGGGTTAGCATCTTTTGTTAATTGAATTACTTTATGGACTCTTTCATAATCTCCATGTTGCATTCTATGATTAAATCATGTGTCCTGCATCACATTCCGTACTTCTCTAATGAAGGGAGATCTTTACATAGCCCTCCTCTTCTGAGTCCCCTCTTCCAAGTTAGGGGGAGCATATGCAATCTACCTATATACCCCTTCCCGTCTCGTCTTGATGATGCTCCCACTCCTTTTATGTCAAAGCCCATTCTTGTGTATCATCGACGGTCTAAATCCACCACTGCTTAGTCGCCCCTCTTCTAATCTGCTTTTGCTGGTGGCTCAGGTATAAACTCTCTACCTCCGGATGATCTTCACTAAGTATCCCATTAGAAATTTTGTTTCATATTACCATCTTTCACCTTCATTCTAGTCTTTTACAGCTTCCATATCCTCCATGGTTACCCCGTGTAACTTGAAGGAAGCTATGGGTAGTCTTGACTGGACTATGGCTATAATGGTTGAAATGCAGGTATTGGAAAAGAACAATAATTGGGAACTAGTTCCCTTACCTGAAGGCAAATAGCTTGGCAACTCTACTGGAACTTGATAGCAGAATCTAGATTCTACACACTCAGCAGCATCCTTTCAAAAAGGATAGAGCCTTGTGTGCGACTGGATAGGGCGTTCTGATAACAGCAGTTCCACATAAAGAAGACAAGGCCTTTAAACCATTGTTGCCAAGTTCTAGAATTGGTAGGGAATGGAGATGGCAATAGAGAGAGAGAGAGAGATGAACATGTTTTTTTTTTTTTATAGAAGACACATGAGTATATAATTTAAATATGAAGTATCACGAGAATTTGAATAAAAAAAATGTCTTCAGTTATCAGAGATATTTCTTTTTGTGAACCCCATGCATTTTTTTGAAAGGTAACAAAAAATTTATTCACAAAAGGTCGAGAAGGCACAAGCAGTGTTCGAATATCGATACTATCGGCCGATATATTGTCCGATATTATCGTTATCGCACCCCTGCGAGACGATACACTCGCGATAACCCCTGGAAGATACCAAAAAACCCAAAATCTAGATATCGGCCGATATATCGTCGATATTTCAACGATATCGCGCGATTTTCTCTCCATTATTGTCGGACATCGACTTCGTCATCCGAAAAAATTGAGGAAAAAAAATTAGAGGGTGGATTTCGGTACCTGTAGAAGAGATCTCCATGATCGGAAGCTTCCATTTGGTGGGCCATTTGAATTGAAGCGTTGTTCCTAGGTTATCGCAAATAAAATCTCCGATTTGGGAGAAATCCAAAGATATCCTCTCTGCTTAAAAACTAAAGGTCGTTTGAGCCTTTTTTATCCAAAACGAGTGCCGCACACCACCGAGCTAACTGTGTTGACGTCACTAAGTTCTGGGGGTCCCATCATGAGGTATGTGTTATATCTAAACCGTTCGTCCAATTGGCGAACTCTTCATAAGGCTTTAGTCGAAAAATAAGACAGATCCAAAGATCAACTGGACCACACTGCAAACAGCAGTGGTAGATTGAACGTCTACCATTGAAACCCTTTGGGTGGTCATGGAAGTTTTGGATCAATATGATATTTATTTTTCCTCTTCATCCAGGTCCGTGTGACCTAATTAACAGATTGGATGGAAAATAAACATTATGGTGGGCCGTACGAATGTATTAATGGTGAGAATCAGTCCCCCACTGCTATTTGTGGTGTGGTCCACTTGAGCTTTGGATATGACTCATTTTTGGGTTCATGATCTAAAATGATCTCTCCAAATGCATGAACGGTGTAGATATAATAAATACATTATTGTGGGGCCATGTAACTTTGAAAATTTTGTATAACTTGAGCTCGTGGAGCGTCAGCGCCGTCACGAATTTCCTGCCAAAGCCTTCCGCCGAAAGTTCCTGCTCTTGAAACCTTAGTGGGGCCTACTATGATGTTTGTGAGGAATCCACTCCGTCCATCCGTTTGGTGAGATCATTTTAGGACATTGAGTAAAAAATGAGTAGGATCTAATACTCAAGTGTGCCAAAAATGTGATGATTGAACATCCACACTTGAAATATTCGTGGGGCCACATAAATTTTAAATCAGACTAGAATTTGTATTTTCAATTCATCCGTGTAGGAATAACGTTATGAACGGTATGGATGGCATGTTAACATCACTGTCGACCCAGGGAGGTTTCAACGGTAGGAATTTTCCTACCCACCTTTTCCTTTAGTGCGGCCCACTTTAGTCTTGCATCCTGCTCATTTTTGCTCTCAAGTACTAAAATGATCTCAAAAAACGAATGGATGGGGTGGATTTCTTACAAACATCACAATGGGCCCCACCTAGGTTTCGAGCGAAGGAACTTGGCAGGAAATCTGCGTACGATTAGCGCCCCACCCCCAGTGTGGTGGGAAGTGGATCCCCTAGTTAGCAGTGTACTTTGTAAACTTTGTGGGCCCACTATAATTCATGTATTTTATCCACTCCATCCATCCATTTTACCAGATAATTTTATGGTTTGAATGAAGAGAAAAAACTATTATTAGCTTGATCCAAAACTTTTGTGGCCCACTAATGGTCAATCACCATTGTTTCCTATGGTATGGTCTCCCTAATTATTGGATCTGTTTTATTTTTTGGATAATGTCCTGAAATGATATGGAAAAACAGATGGACGGGGTTGATACTGAATATAGTTATCTTAGTTCAATTGGACAACGCATAGCTTAGGACCCTATACAAAGGAAATCTATTATGTACACTTCTTTTATGAAACTTTATGATTTAAAAGTGTGTATTAAGGGCCTTTTTAACAATCCCCAAAGTTTCATTAAAAAATTCAACCATTTTCCCAAGGTTTCCCCATGTTTCCCAAAAAGTGCAATAAACTATGCGATACAAACGATATATCCCGTGCGATAACCGATACGTATCTGTATCCCACGGGTGCGATACATTGTGCAATACCGATATTTTGAACACTGGGTGCAAAAACTATATAGAGAACAGGGCAAGAGGCCATTCAATAACCAAACCCCTTGTTCTCAAAACAATCCACCTCGGAAAGTGACTTAAGTTTCAAAAGCATGTGACGTTCCTTTCTTCCCAAACCACTCAAAGGCCCGCTAAAAGACACAGACGCCATATACCTTTTGGATCCTTTCTAACCTCCACCCCACGTGATGCGGGACAATTAACTACTTGCACTAAAAGCCCGAACTGATAGAGCATGGCGAATTAATCCATTTATCTCATAACCCAGGCCCCACATCTCATGAGTTAAGACCTCGGTCGAACCCTCCTCATGGGCCCCACATCACATGGGTACCGCCTCACACGATCCACCCGCCTCATACAAGCCGCCCACCCCAAGTGTGCCCCTGCATCCCATAGGCCACCCCACTCGAGCCCGGTGTGAAAATGGCCCTACATTACCATGCCAACTCATAATGAATATATCAATAGAACTCGATGAAGCCCAAGAGATTTTAAACTTGGGTAAGATGTTATTCCACAGATTACTAACAGTCGAGCAATGGAGGAAAAGATGATCCATCGACTCCAACTTGGCCATACACATCAAACAAATATTTGGATGAGTCATTCCCCATTTCTGGAGGTTATCCAAAGTTAGCACCCTTCCCCCTTTCAACCAGCCAAGCGAACGCTGCTATCTTAGGAGGAGCACCATAGGAACAAAAATATTTTGTAGCTTTAAAATCCATCCCCGAGAATGAAGAATCTTAGGAATAGACAGTGAAACATCCAAATTTATCCGTTTACCAACTCATATTGTCTTTTTCTCCATTGACTAGGTGGCATATATTGATATGGTTAAGCAAAGAAGCCCTTTCCACCACCTCCTCATCCATAAGGAATAGCTGGCAAGGGGGAGACCATATCACGGAGTCACCACACACCAAAAAGCAGCGCACCACATTTACTACAAATGAATAATTCTTCTCAATTTTCAAATTTCAACTTCATCATCATCATCTAAGCCTTATCACAACTAATTGGGGTCAACTACATGAATCCTATTCCGCAATTCCACTCCTTCAAGGATTATATCCTTAGTTAAATAATAGGTCCTTAAGTCTTTTCTTACCACCACCACCCACGTCCTTTTGGGCCTTTCCCTTGCCCTTTTAGAACCTTCAACTTGAACCAACTCACTCCTAACCAGTGTTCGGAGATCGATGTTATGGAAACATTGGGAAGAATGTGGAATTTTTAAGTGAAACTTCAATAAATGTTAAAAGACACATGTTTACACATGTAGGAATCAAAATATTACAAAAAACAACTATACATAATAAGTTTTCATTTTACAAGGGCCTAACCATGTGTTGTAAAAAAAAAAAATTCCATATAAAATAAAAATATAAGACTTGTAATCAACTGCAAAAATCCTAGCCACTAGATTCATATCTATGCTGGGCCACCTCATATCTAGAGAGCAAGGGGCATTTGTGGAAGGGAGACAGATCTTGGATAGCTTGTTGATCGCAAACAAACTCATCAATTCATGACATAAAGCAGGGACTCCTGAAGTAGTATGCAAACTAGATTTAGAAAAATCTTATGAGCATGTAAACTGGGCTTTCTTAGACTACTTGTTGCGTCGCATGGGTTGCGGAATGAAGTGGAGAAGTTGGATCAGAGAATGTGTAAGTTCACCAAATTCTCTATTATCATCAATGGATCTCCCCATGGCTTTTTCAAGCCCTCTAGAGGATCGAAGCAAGGAGTCCCAATCTCTCCCTTCCTTTTTGTTGTTGTGATAGAAGCACTTCACAGGATGTTGCCAAACGGTGTGAGAAAAGGTTTGTTCTCCAGCTTTAGCATGGATAGAGGTGACTTCCAAGTGTTGCACCTCTAGTTCGCGGACAATAGAATCTTATTTTGTGAGACCAATGTATCCTAGATCAACAACCTTTGGAAAGCCATCTTTTGCTTCGAAATAGTATCCTGTTTGTCAGTGAACCTCTAGTCCTCTACAAATCCAAGGTGTTGGGGATTGGTTTGGTAAAGGAAGAGGTGGAGTCCTTGGCATGTGTGTTTGGGTGCAAAGCAAGTTCGCTCCCTTCTACCTATTTGGGCCTTCCTCATGTATAGGGAAGATCAAAAAACTGTTGTGGGATCTGGTGCTTGAACAGTTCAAGAGGAAGCTATCGGTGTGGAAAAGAAGGTACTTATCCTTGGGCAGAAAAATTACACTCATCAAAGCAACCCCTTCTAACCTTCCATTATATTTCATATCCCTATTTAAGTGCCTGAAAAGTGCTCTCTAGACTGGAAAAGCTTTGAAGGGATTTTCTATGGCAGGAGAGGAAGGAGAGGGAAAGGAAGAGGAAGAAAGGATTAGGGGAAGGACTGAAGGAGAAGAGGATGTAGAGCTAACCAAAACCTTGCTCTGATACAATGTTTAAATCCATGTAAAAGTATAAAGAAGAAAAGAAAAATGGAGAAGTCAGAAGAGAGAGAAAAAAAAAAAAAAAAGAGGATGTGAGAGAGATCCTCCCACACAACTAAAGCTCTTAGTTGTATTAATTTAAACCTAAAAAATTTACGGCACATCGAATGAGTAGAGAAGATAAATGGTGTACACGCCCATGTTCTTTCCAACTACCTTGGCAACTATCCCATAAATCAAGTAGCAGAACTACCACATTTTTCCATCTCATAACCAAAAAAAATAAAATGTAATAGGCAGAATTTAACCAGAACCATGGTAACGATTTTTGTAGTGCCATGTTGTGAGAAAGAGAACAATAATCGTGTTGGACACATGTATAGGAGCACATAGCAACATGGCTAATGGAAAATACCCTTAATTTGTCCTTTCTTTTTTGTTTTTATCTTTTGCCATTCTTTACCATTTATCTAATTCCTCGAGTGGGCTTTCCTATATAATGCGCAGTTTTACAGACTAAAATATATTATATATCATTATATGGTATGACGTCTTTGCACGAGTTGCCTCTACATGTTGTCAGCAAATGGTCTCTGATCCCAACTTCTTAGCACCATCATACCATGCCCAGCTAACACTAAATAAATTAAGTAATATTCGAGTTTAACAAATCATTCTTCATATTCAAGACTTCACATTCGGTATCTTTTCCAATTGGCGTTCAAATTTGTATCCAGAATAATTTCTTTTGGCATCTGAATCAAACCGTAAATCATGTGATTAAAACAACAATTACAAATTAATAAAATTTTAAAAAAAAATAGTAAATAAAGTCAAAATCAGATAAAATCTCCATTGTTGAAAAAATGCAAATCTAGACAAACCCAACAACGAATTTTCGCAGATAGTCAAAATCACATAAAATCTCTGCAGTGTTGAAAAAAATGCAAATCTAGAAAACCCAATCACGAGTTTCTGTAAATAATCAACCAACGCAATCCCATCGGTTCTCTAAACAGATATAAACAACGACAGAACTATTCTGTATAAATCCAACAAACAAGTAAAAATTCAGAGAGAAACTCAAGAAGAGTAGTGGTATGAAAGGGTACGAACCATTCCATCTTCCACCTCGTCGGGCCCACCAGAACCCGAACCCAACCTCGCCCGCTGCATAGCTTTGTATGCCTGATTTTTCCCCATTCTGGAAGAAATTCAGCTGAAAATGAAGAGAATCGAAAGAGGAGGAACAGGAAAAGATCGATAGATGCAGAGAGAGAGGATATATGAATCAAGGTCCTTTTGAGTCTGTTTTCTACTTTTGTTCGATGGATTTCGAAAAACCCATCAGATGGCCGAGAGCATTAACGGTCGGGATTGCATCAAAGGGTCGAGAAAGGGCGGGAAATCCGTTGGATTTTGAATGGAATGGGGTTCGATGGAAAGAGGAAGAGAAAAAGGGGGGGCTTGCAGGTATTTGGGAGAACGAGGGAGTTGTGCGCCACGAAGAAAATGCGTTGAGCACAGGAGATGATCCGGCGATTCGCGCGAGGAAAGGTTGAGTAGGTTTTTAGCGGGCCACGTGCGAAACGTGACAAAAGTGTTCAGAACTAGGGCCGTCGAAATAGATTAGCAGAAACCACATGATGGTTGCTGATCTGGACGTCTTACTGCAATTGTCTATATTCCTCGTAGACGTGTGGCCCACCTGATGATCGGAATAGTTCCATATGGGAGCGGATTAGGTGTTACCCTTACCGTGGGGTCCAACTTGATGATGTGCTGTACATCCACTCCGTCCATCCGTTTTTTCAACCCATTTCAGGATGTTATCCCAAAAATTAAGTAAATCCAAATACCAGATGGACCACACCACAGGAAACAGTGGTGAATGAACGCCTTACCATTTCCGTGATGTTTATTTGCCATCCAACCTTTTGATAAAAGGAAGATACAAGTATCACCTTGATCCAAAAATTTTGTGGCCACAGAAAGTTTTGAACGGTCATTCACCATTATTTCAGTTTTGTGATCCACCTGAGATTTGGATCTGCTTAAGTTTCCGAGCCACATCCTAAAATAGTCCGCAAAAGGAAACGGATTGGCTACTCCCTGCCATGAGCCCTGTGGCTGGTGGTCGGTGCTCTATGAGCCCCACCATGATGTATGTATTTCATCCATGCCATTCATCCATTTTTACGGATCATTTTAAGGCTTGATTAAAAAAATGAGAGGGATATAAAAGTCAGGTGGACCCCACCACAGGAAAACAATAGTGATAGGATATCCATCATTAAAATGCCCCTAAAGTCCACTGTACTGTTTATTTGACATCCAATCTGTTGATTAGGTCCCAGATGGAGTGAAAAAGCAAAAATCAGCTTGATCCAAAACTTTTATGGCCTCAAAAAGTTTTTAATGGTCAACTTTCATTCAACAATATTTCCTATTACGTGGTCCGATTGAGGTTGGGATATACCTCATTTTTTATCTCATATCATAAAATGATCTATAACAATATATGAACAGAATGGATGAAACATATACATCATGGTGGGTCCCATAGAGCACCGACCACCACCCATTGGCTGGTGGCAGGAGTAGCAGCCAATCCGATTCCTCTGCAAAAACAGATGGACAGCGTGGATATACAACACATTCATTACGGTGGGCTCCAAACGGTCAGGGTAGGATAACACCTTATGAACGTCCGTGATTTCGTTACATGCGTTCCAAGCATGCACTTGTACCGCGAATCACTTCAATAATTTCTCTCATGCGCGAGGCTTTTTTTTTTTAGGTTTGATATCTACTGTTTCTTATCGCACGTGTGGGACTCGGATTGCGTGGTGGATAACGAAGCACCGACGTCGGTATTGTCTGTGCGTGGGCCGTGGCAAAGTGGGCCTCACCATGATGTATGTATTCTATCAACGCCGTCCATTCACTTTTCCAGATCATTTTAGGGCAAGATCCCAAAATTGAGTAGATCGAAGCTCAAGTGGACCACACAACAGGAAGCATTGGGGATAATAATCCTCACCGTTTAAACCTTCCTAGGACCTACCGTAATGTTTACTTTCATCCAACCGGTTCATAAGGTGACAGACATGGAAGAAGAGAAAACACAAATTTCAGCTTGATCCAAAACTTCAATGGTAGGCTTTCAATCCATACGGTTTTCGTGGTGTCGTCCACTTGAGATTTAGATCTGCCTGAGATCATGCCATAAAATGATCAGAGAAAAGTGAAAGGAGGACGTGATAAAACAAATATAAATCATGGTGAGACCCGCAGAGTTTTGCCACGTGTACATGGTACCGAGGCGGGTGCTGTGTTGTAGACCACGCAATCCGAGTCGGTCCGTGCGGGGGGCGATGATCCGCTAGATTGAACGGTCCACGTTCAACCAAGAAAAAGCAACATTTTCTAAGATATCCCAAGATAGGGTTTGTTGTTGATTGGACATCCAAGCTGCGGCCCATCATATTGGATGTTTGGATCGCTGGATCCCTGCCGTACAAATTGAACATGCGAACGGGGAACGGATGGGGTACTCCCCCTGCCACCAGGCCCATGGCGGGTGGTCGGTGGTCTGTGATAGGGCTGAAAGTCAGGTGGGTGGTCGGTGCTATGTAGTAAGCCTGAGAGTCGGGTGGGTTCAGTCGGGTTGTTGTTCAACCCTAGCCCAATCCAAGGTTCCTATACCAACCCTTATCGAGCAGAACTCAACATTGGGTTGAGAATTCTCAACCCAAGCCCAACCCACGTAGTCTTAGTTGGGTTGGTCGGGCGGATATATGCTAACATTTTTGCTATTATATTAGTTTATTATATTTCTATACATGTCTTATTTTTTGTACCTTTGATTTTATTAATTATATATGTAATTGTTTATCATAAAAAATTTCAAATTTTTTTTCTAAATAAACAAGCTAAGATATAGGACAACAACTCATTTAAAAAGTCATGTTGTGTAGCACGCAATTTATTTGGGAGAGAGAAATTCGATGTATCTTGTTAGCTTGGGTCATTGGAAATAATGTGGACTAATGAGACCCGACGGCATTGAAATTTCTCGTGCCTTCAACAGAGACAATCCACACTCAATTATATATCGATTGGGTTCGGGTTGGGTCGGGCAACCCGAGACCTCAACCCAAGCCCAACCCAAGTTTTATCGGGTTGGTGTTTGTATAACCCAAGCTTGAGACCAAACCCAATACATCCTGCCCGAGCCCAACCCAATGTCGGGTCGGTCACGGGTCGGTGGGGTTGAACCCGCCCAACTTTTAGCCCTACTTGTGGGCCCCGCCATGATGTATGTGCTTCAACCATTCCATTCATCTATTTTTACATATCATTTTAGGGCTTGATGCCAACAATTATAGGAATATAAATCTCAGGTGGACCATACCACATGAAAATAATAGTGATTGGATATCCATCATTAAATTCCTCCTAAGGCCCATTGTATTGTTTATTTGACATTCAATTTGTTTATTACGTCGTACAAACCCAAATGAAGGGAATAGGAAAAAGATCAGCTTGATCCAAAACTTTTATAGCCCCTAAAAAGTTTTTAATGGTCAATGTTCATTCAACACTGTTTCCTATAATGTGGTTCACTTGAGATTGGGATATAACTCATTTTTAATATCATACCATAAAATGATCTAGAAAAATAGATGGACAGCATGGATGAAATACATACATCATGATGGGGCCCACAGAGCGCTGACCACCAGCCCCGTGGCTGGTGATTGGTGCTCTATGGGCCCCGCCATGATGTATGTGCTTCATCCATTTCGTTCATCCATTTTTAAAGATTATTTTAGGGCTTAATACCAAAAATGATAAGAATATAAATCTCAGGTGGACCACACCACAGGAAAACAATAGTGATTGGATATCCAATACTCCTAAGGCCCACTGTACCGTTTATTTGACATCCAATCTGTTGATTAGGCCATACAGGCTCAGATGAAGGGAAAAGCAAAGATCAACTTGATCCAAAACTTTTTATGGCCCCAAAAAGTTTTTAGTCGTGGAAGTTCATTCAACATTGTTTTCTTTAATGATCCAAACCGCTTCTGTAATGGTCCAAGTTTTTAACGCGTTACTTTGAGGCAAGTCCAGAACTCAAGTGGGGAAGCGGTTTAGGTGCAGCCCTAACCTTACCTAAGACAGTGCGGCCTTAGTGTGGGGCCCACCTTGATGTATGTATTCTACATCCATGCCGTCCATCCATTTTTCCAGATATTTAAGTGCACAGTCCCAAAACTGAAGCATATCCAAATCTAACGTAGACCATGCCACAGTGGTGATTGACCACTATGAACTTTTTATGGTCCACAAAAGTTTTGGATCAGGCTGATGTTTTTTTAACATTATCAAAGGTTGGGGGCAAATAAACATTACGGAAATATTAAGGGGATCAAGAAATTCTGTTATGGGAAGACATTAAATCACACTTTTTTCCTTATAATATGGTCCACCTTAGATTTTGATTTGATCCATTTTTATTTTTTTTTGGTGATGTTTTAAAATAATCTTTTAAAATGGATGGATGGGTTGATATAAAATACATACATCCAAGATAGCCCCACAGCCATACAGTCTTGAGTGAGGCAGGGCGGCACCTCATGGCTCCCCTACCCTACGAGGGAAAACAAGGATGTCAGCATGGCAATAGGCCCCAATAAGTTCGATTGTGACCGAATAATCCCTCTTCTTCCTTGTGATTTGATCTACCTCTCTCAGTTTTGGGCTGAAATCATGACATGAGCTAGCAAAATGGATGGACTGGATGATGTTATACAGATATTGTTGTGGGCCCAACTAGCTTTTAGTGTTGGGGCTCCCTCCAATGAGTGTTTTAGAAACTAGGGGTTCTTGGGCTCTACCTATACTATGTAAAAAAATGCATCAGACCTACGTTCCACGTAACATTAAGACAGTGTTTGGATATTTACTTGCCTTAAACTACTTATGCCACAAATAACTTATCTTGGTTCCTATTTATGTGGTTCCTATTTACCCTTTGATAAATATATTTATTAATCAAAATGTAAAAAATGTGTTTGGTTCCCAACATCACAAATATTTATCCTTTGACTTTGTTTGGTCCCCCTTACATCCATGTGGAGCTGACTGTTGATATGGATTGTTTGTGTGGGGCCAACCATAATATGTCGACACATTTCTGAATTGTCCTTGCAATAATACCATTTGTAGTGTGCATTTCTGCGGCACACTAAGAATAGATGTTCATTATTCTATCTTGCCATTTAGCGGGGGGAATATTAGCTAGGGTAAGCACCTTTTTGCAATTGATGATCGACTTAAATAATAGTGGAATAGTTTGGGAGACTATTGGAGCGCTCCAATACCAACCTAGCTCTACATATGATGAATTTGTTGGAACATTTGATTCATATCAAGAGATCATTAATGACCAGTTTCTCTGCATGAATGTTTGCTCCTCTGAGGGGAAAAAAAAAGACCTTCAAAAGCATCATGGGAATATGTCAAAATGATTTTACATCATTAATGGACTAGATTATGTAAACCTCAAGCAAACATATCTCAACTTTCTCCATGAACCTTCAGGAGATGAAATCCAGAAGCTTATCTCCCTCAAAGATCTCCAACTCTCACAAGTCTCTTTAGGCTTAATTCATCAAATGAGTCCCTCAACTGTTAAAAAACTCTATAACTAGCATAAATCCATTATGCACGTTGAACAACTATTAAAGACTCTTGGTACAATCGGCACAAGCCATATATTAACATTGACTGCAAAGATGGCAAAAATTGTACTTGTTCTCTCAAGAAAAAGGAGTGATTTCGGTCCCCTTGCCCAGAACCAATCCAGAAATCAATCCTCAACGAAATAAAATAAATGAATATTTTGTAGGAATAAAGAATTCATGAACAATGCCACAAACAGTTTCCATCTGCATGGGAAAAAAAAACCAAAGGTCACATTGCCAAGCAATGTCCAAAATTAAACCACAAGAAGAATATCTCTCTGCTCTAGCAAGCATTGGCCTTGCCTCGAACAAACTTCGACAACATTAAGTATGCATTTTCACTTGATGATGATTATCATCCTAATTTTGTCCTCGCTATCCATTATATAGATAGGGAAGTTAGCTCTGATGAAAATTCAAATGAGCTGTCTGAAACGTTTGAAATTAATGGCATTTTTAACATATCTTAGAAACTATAAATAATGTTCTCTTTATCTCAGCCAATACCTATAGCTCAAGTCTAAATTCGCCTCCAACCTAAAGCTGATCCAATGCTTGTAACTGGCCTATTTGATACAAGAGCATCTACTACCATCCATCATCAATTCAAAAAACATTTCCTAGGAACATTGGAAATCCTTTTCTCGGTCCTTCAGAACAATAGATTGATAGATATTCCACATCGATAACTATAAGATTAGTAAAAGGAACTATATCAGCATTTTTCCATACCTCACCACATAATAACAAAAAATATCACGCACAAGTAAATACACAAGTGCACTTTACACTTGTAATCTTGCAAATAATTTTTTTTGCACGCATGTATAAGCTTGCACTCATTTACATATATTAATGAACTTCGGGCCCTCGTATACCATAATATTCCAAATGATTATCGAGTCAACCATTGTAGTGACTCATCATCACTAGGTGAAGGTATCTAATTGTCCACTTCGAGTTTGGACCAACCAATTATAGTAAACTGACTAATAAATCTACATATCCTCTCGCACTTAATCAAGTGTGGAAATCACGATCTAAGGTCCTTATTTTAGTGAACATAGATATGTATACACATCTTGGCATTCTGAGCTTGTATGTCGTTAAGCACCCCATAAACGACAATCCAACCGTAGAATTTGAAAATCACCCATGCGCTCACATCTATACAACTCAAAAACCTCTAATAGACCCTTGGATGGTAATTCAAGGCTGATCCAACCGTTAAATATCGTAAGAAACAATCAACGTAAAGTAATGGATAGAAACCATCATCGATCAATCCAAACCCTGTGATGGACTGGGCCGTTAAGGGCGATGAAGTGAGATCATCGTAACCCAATTGCTAGTGTTCTCACGTGGGAATCAAAACTGGATGTATAGTACACTTGTGTGCATTCAAATTCAAACACCTTGAACGGGTGAGTACGCGCGAAAACTCGGTTTGAAAACGATTCATGTTGCGACCTCCCCCACACGATTCATGTGAGAGGCTCCCTAACAATCTAACCCAAAATAAAAATAAAAAATAAAAAATAAAAATGTGAGAGGCTTCCTGAGCGATCTAAGCCGTTCATTACATAAACCTAGTTGACTATTACCCGAATTTAAACCACTACAACCCAACTCCAATAAACAGTGAAGTCTTACTGTGCAAACCAAGCCGCAGCCATGTTTAACTCGGATTCCCACTAAAGATTTCTGAATCTTACCAATATCTTTCCACCGAGCAAGATTCGATCTTAGCCATCCACTTGAGTGTCTTATAGCACAAGGAAACGTAGGAAACCACAATGACCAGTTTGCTATCGAAAAAAACTTATGGGCCCCACATGCTATGTGCTGCCCATTCAGACCGTCCAATGCTTTTGTTTCGAAGAAATAGCCATAGATAAAAATTATAAAATAAAAAAATAAAAAAAAATCAGCTTTAAATGAGGTGTTGTCTTCCTTATTTAAAAGGTAATTATGTGATTTTGCTGGAGCACGGATCCAAGATCGAAGACGTCCATTAAGTGGGCCATTAGGGTTTCATCATATAAATCATATCAATAAAGCACATAAAGTGTTTTGTTAGAAACTCAGCGTATATCAAGTAGAAACTGGGTTCTGGTCAAGCAAGGTTCGGCAACGCTAGAAGTTGTTGCTGGAAAGGCGGTAAATCCCAAGGATTAAGATAAGGTCGGCATGAAATGAGTCAAGGCCGAGTCGACTTAATGAGTCGATCTGAACTGGATCAGTTCAAGACGTTTTAAGTCAGGTTTGGGTAGACTATAACAAGAGGTGAGTGTCTTCTCATTGGTTTGGTTTTACCCTCTTTCAATTTCCTTTCCGTACATGCATTTTCTTGTTATTAAAATTTCTTCCTTTATTATATAAATAATGATCCTGGGTAGGGCATTTCCTTCAAACTTTAAAAGCATTCATCAAGTCTTGTTTTAGACCTTTATTGGTTCAGGTTTAGCCCTTTTGGCCTCGAGTCTAGCTATATTCGCTTTGAAGTATACATTTTTAGATTGGGAATAGCCATTTTCTTCTCTTTTTTATTTGAAGGCTTTTCCCTCGGCTTCGTATCCTTCAAACTCTAAGGTTTAATGTTTTTTTTTTTTTGGTAGTTCGTTAATGAATCTATTTTTGTTATATTCTTTGAATCTTGATGTGTGATGTTATATTTTCTTGTATTTATCTTGTACCTGCACCTGGTGTAGTTTTTTAATTCATGAATGTATTTCCTTCATGTGCACCTTGCATTGCATTGTTGATTTTTGTGTTTGTGTGCATCATGATTGTGAATGCTTTAACTTGTATGTTTGAGAATGCTTGAATTGTGTTTAAATCATAGTGTGCTTTATTATTGAATTGATTGCCTCATCATATAATACATTGAATTTAAACAGATTATTTGGTAGGATTATCGAGGGGGGTTCCCTTAGCATTTATGACAAAGATGGTTGTTTGGTGGATTATCGAAAGGGCCGGTTCCATTGGCCTTTATAGCAATCATGATTGTTTGATGAGATTATTGAGAGAGTGTTCCTTGGAGGATCATTTTCAGAATGACTTGCATTGCATGCATTAGATGAGTCATGCATCATGACACCATGCTTATTATATGAAACTACATTCTAGTATTGCATCTTGTTATATGTGCCTCCATTGTGTATGTTTCAAACCTATGACATCTTGAAAATTTACCTTGTTATATGTTCAATAATGCTCTATTTACCATTCTCGAGTTTGTATCAAACTTAGGGTGGATATGATCTCATTGGCCTTCTAGTTCACCCAATTAATAAATTTTATAGGTATTCAGGGTGAAGAAGTAAAGGAGGAAGAATATTTGGACGGTTATTTCTAATAAGAACTTAGGTAGTTATTTCCTTTACATTTCATTAAAGCTTTTAATAAACTTTTATTGGAGAGTTGGAATAATAAATAAAAGTAGCGATTAGTAGGATTTTAGATTCGTAAAGTTTACTTTAAAGTTTTAAAAATTTATAGTTGGATAATTTAATTTATAATTTGGTTTGAATGTATGATAACTTGAATGAGAATCTGATGTGTGAATGCATGGATATTAGTTCACACCGTAGAACTCAAGATCAGGGTCATCATACTTAGGTTCTGAATTTTTAGGCGTGACACACGATTACCTACAAAGTCCTTGGATCTCCTCTCTGGAAAAGACCTTATTATTGGTTTTGATATCTTACACCAAATTAATCATCCCAAATGAACACGCAAACGTCTTATTCACAAATAATGTTCCCTTCGCTGGTCACGCATTCTTAATCTCTATGTCATATAAACTATTGACTAGACACATGAGCTTCTCATCAATGAATGTTGTGTAGATTTTCATAATTCCTAATTTCTCCTTAAGAATCCAAGTCCTTTATGGAAAAATCCATACTTCTATATCCAATTGTCCTTCAAGATGAATTTGGAAGTTAATCCCACAAGGGTCAGCCACCAGTGCATGAATCTTGAACACCTCAAGCAAACTAAATAAGAACTTGATGCCTTGCTTGAAGAAGGTTTAATAGAACCATTCACCTTCCAAGTGGCACGTGAAGCATTTTATATAAACAATCACTCTAAACAAGTTTGTGGAAAACTCAGACCGGTTATTAATTACCAGCCACTGAATAGTTTTCTTTTAGATGACAAATTTCCTCTCCCACGATGATCATCCTTGTTCCAACATATTTTTAATACTCATATATTTCTCTAAGTTTGATTTGAAATTAGGGTTCTAGTAGCTCGGTATTCATCCTAATGATAGACACATGATAATGTTCACGGTCCCAAATACACATTATCAATGGACAATCCTTATATTTGACATGAAGAATACACCATTCGTCTTCCAAAAGGTTATGATTCGTATCTTCAGCCATCCTGTCAAATGCGTTGGTCTATATACATGGCATTCTTCTCTTCTCACGAGTAGAAGAACAGTACCATTCCCAATTATTGCACCAGTTCTACATCATTGTTAAAGAATGTGAAATTATGCTCTCAGATAGAAAGATGATAACTGGTAAAAGAGAGATTTACTTTTTAGGAATGTCTTTCCAATGGCTCTTATCGCCCACAACCATACATTTTTGTCCACTTTCATCAATTTCTTGATGTTCTTCGGAGTCATAACTGTATACAAAATTTTCTTGGTATTGTCAATTACATCTTTGCCGTCGTCCCCTATATCTCTGAATACAGGAGCCTCCTCTCAGCTCAGTTGAAAAGAAGCTCCCCCCTCCATGGTGTGAACTCCATACCAGTGCAATCAATAAACTCAAGTAGTTGGCTACCTCATTGCCTCCTCAACAGATTTCAAATCAAACAGATAAGAGAATTTTGTAAACTGATGTAAGTAATCATTATTGAGAGCAAATCTCCTTTTTGAAGACAACTCTATAAAAATAAAAATATATGGATTCAATAGTGGAACCTTCAAACCTTCAAAACAACACTATCACTCTACTTCCAAAGAGATACTAGCTGTCAAAAATGAAATTTCAAAATTCCAATTCCACCTTATTGGCCACAAATTCCATATTGAAATGATATTTCTTCCTTCCCAAGGATATTATAATTTAAGTAAAAAAACCCTACCCAGTGCTCATCTCCTTTGATGGGCAGAATGGTTCTCTTAATGGGACTTCAGTATTGTAAAAATCAAAGGTAAAAAAAATACCTCTGCAGACTTCTTGTCCAAACAACCTCATACCATTTATCTAGAAGTTCGGCTCCTTTTATCCTTGACATTAACCTAATAGAATCCATAATTGCCTTACCTTCAGAAATTATTGAATCCATAGCCAACCTGATGGGGACATCACGCGCACACGCACGCCTCCCCTACGCACGTACATAAGGAGGAGGAGGGTCCCACCATCGATCTGGATCGATGACAACGTTTAGGGAGGGCCTCCTAGTTAGAGGACTGCGTTTTGGTTCCTTAGAGTGGATCTAATCGTCATATGAATCTTACCATGGGTTCTCATGATCGTGGCCCACTATTCTAAAACGATCTAGTACTTTGAGTTTTGGTTATTATTATTATTAGGAATATCATGGATGGTTTAGATTATTTTGATTAGTTGTTATTTGTGGTTACTTCGTCTCTAAGTAATAGGTTACGCACATGACGCGAGTTTTGAAGTATAAGATTTTATTATAAATAGGCACCCCTTGTAGTTTTTTTTTTCTCATTGATGATTGGAATAAAAAATTTACATTTTCCTACTCCTTTCTGAGTTGTGAAAACCTAATTGGGTGCGAAGCCCTCCCTTCTTCGAAGGGCTTCTACCATGGTGCGAAGTCACACCCATCCCAATTCACCCCCATCTCCTATCATCCATATTCACCTTTTCCTATAGTTATCTAACCTTCAAATCCATTTGTCTTTTGTAGCAAATCCTTTCTCATATCAGATTTCCAGAATCTGGCCCTACGAGAGGGCTGAAACTTCGGCGGAGCACCACGCGCGGACCGGAACTCGGATCGAGTTGAAACTTGGTGGTTGTGTGGCCCAACCTCGGCCGACCAGACCCGAGTTGGGGTTTTTTGGGTTCGTGGGCTCCACACACGTGCGGAGAGCCATCAGTGCACATGCATTAGGCCTTGCCTGCTGTCCACACGTGCGTGCTGGCTTCAGGTTCATTCTCTCCTCTTTTTCACTCCTCTCTTACTTGATTTCCCTAACCCTAACCTTAGATTGTCTTAAATCCCAATTTTTATGCCCTTTTCTTCGACCCTAGGGTTCCCCGAATTGAAACCTGTGAATCCCTTGGGTTGGGGAAATATTTTTGTGCATGTGTGGATGAATTTACTCTCATTTGAGTATTGTTTGGTCTATAACTTTAATTGATCCAAACGTAGTATGTGTAGGCTTGGACCAGCATAGATTCCCCTTGATCGAGTGCTTGACTTTATGTGGGATGTGAAATTTTGTGTGATTGTTTTAAACTAGTATGATCTAAAGCCTGGAATCTTACAGATCATGTTTAAAATTTCATGTCTTGCATCAAATTTGGTATCAAAGCTTAGGGTTCTTATAGGGGAATGCATTGCATGTTTAGGGTTTAGTCTATTCACATTTAGTTTGCATTAACTCTCATCATAGAGTCTTGTAGGATCATTTAGTCTCATTTAGACGCATATAGTTGTATTAGAGGGTTTTTGAGTTGGGGAGTAGTTGTATGCCCACACGTACTAGTCACAGTTTTGGTTTGCACCCTACGCTAAACATGAAGCAATTGCAAGAATCAATGGACTGTTCAGGTAAGCGCTTAGAACGACGTATTGACCCTCGCCTTGAACAAATTAATGTGCGTGTTACCCAATTAGAGACCCCTGCCTGGGCAAACCACACCATTGGGGAAGATGTCCAATCCCAGGCAGGCGGTCAGGAGGATAGACCAAGGAATGGAGGTGTCCAAGAATCGGTTATGGGCGCGCACCCGTGCACCTACCCCGTGAGGGACATCAAGACCACTATGACCCCGATGCGTAACTCCTCAAGGGAGTTAGAGTAGATGCTCCCACGTTTGATAGTCACTTGGACCCTAAAGCTTTTCTAGATTGGTTGGCGGATATGCACCACTATTTTGAGTGGTATGACATGTCGGATGCTCATCGAGTTCGATTCGCCAAGATAAAGCTTATGGGCCAAGTAAAGAGGTTTTGGGCTATGGTAGTGCGAAAGAAAGAAAGGGCGAGGGAGCTCCCAATAGTCCATTGAGGAGAAATCAAAAAAACTCTTAAGGAAAAATACCTCCATTTTTCTTACCACTTGAGGTTAGTTGAGGAATGGCAGTCTCTTTGATAAGGTTCCATGAGCGTTGCTAAATATATTGAGAAGTTCGAAGAGTAATTGGCCCGTTGTGAAGTTGATGAAGACCTCGTACTTACCCTTGCTCGATTTAAGACAGGCCTCCGTTCTGACATTATGAGAGAACTGTTCGCCAAGGACATAAACACTCTTAAACAGATTTATCAAGTAGTGTTGGAGGTTGAGCAATACCTCAAAGCATCTGTGGGAAGGCGATTTGAGGCTCGTGATTCTGACGTTAAGGCCAACCCTTATGGGGATAAACCTGGCACTGGATATCAGTATAAACATTCCAGTAGCTCCCAGTCTAGGCCCAAGGATGATAAGGGTAAAGAAATTGTCAAATCTGGCTCGCGCAGAAGCAATGTGACTAGGTGTTTTAGGTGTCAAGGGTTTAGTCACTATGCCCACCAGTGTGGTATGAAAGAGGGCACCAAGGTGTTCCTTATTGAGAGGCAAGTAGAAGTAGTGTCCCCATAAAGTAATGGTGAGGAGGAAGAATATGAGCCAGCAGAAGCCCCTAGTGATGAGGAAGAGGGAGCGCAAGAGTCCGCGACCCTTGTGGTTATGCGTTGCACCTTTGCATAAGCAAAGAATACTGACAATTGGCGCCGCAACACGATCTCCGATACTAACACAAAATGTGGTGATAAGAGCGGTGAGATGATCGTGGATAGCGATGGTTGTGCCAACGTGGCATCAACTGACACTATGAGCCGTCTGGGCTTGAAAGTTGAAGCCCATACTCAACCCTATAGAGTATCTTGGGTTGATGAAACTTTCATTCCAATCTCACACTATTGTCCTGTTCTTATGCAGTTTAGATCATATAAAGACACATTTTGGTGTAATGTTGTTCCTATTCAGTTTGGAACGTATAAACCTAGGAAGCTCATTGATCTTGCCCTATGTCCCTGTCCCATAGGCCATCAGAGTCTGCAGAGTCCTTCGCACATCACATTGATTCATTGCATTAAGAAATCAGGTAAAAGATCGATACTAGTAATCAACGTTATAAAATTTCTGCAGACCAATGTAAACATTTCAAGGAATTCAATGTAGAAGACTCTGTGATGGTCCGCATCAGACCCGAGCGGTACCCTTAGGGAGCCGTTCATAAATTACCGCGCGTAACGTTGGACCATTTAAAATTATAAAATAAAACGATCTCAATGTGTATGTGATAGATCTTCCACCTTCCATGCGAATTAGTTTCACATTCAATGTGGAGGATTTAGTTGCTTTCTATGGGACCATTGATATATTGTTCGGCCTTTCGTCCAACCATCCTTACTCCTCAGACATGTCTCTTAATCCATGGCCTCTTCCCGACCCTTCTTCCCAGCCTCTACCTCCCATACCTACCATTCTCATACCTAGAGAGGAGATAGAGGATATCCTGGACCATCAGATAGTAACGACGTCATACGACGGATTTCAAAAGTTTTTGATCAAGTGGATGTCACGCCCAGCTTCAGACAGTACGTGGCTCACTGATGATGAGCTTTAGAGACTTGATCATGACATCTTGGAGCGGTTCAAGAGCTTTATTACGCTAGTGGCGAAATCTTCACAGCCGGAGAAAGTTGATGGGGACATCACGCGCACATGCACGCCCCCTATGCCCGTACGCAAGGACGATGAGGGTCCTACCATCGATCTGAATCGATGACGACGTCCAAGGAGGCCCTCCTAATTAGAGGACTACGTTTTGGTTCATTGAAGTGGACTCGATCGTCATGTGAATCCCATCATGGGTTCTTATGATCGTGACCCACTATTTTAAAATGATCTAATACTTTGAGTTTTAGTTGTTATTGTTATTTGGAACATCATGAACGATTTAAATTGCTTTGATTAGTTGTTATTTGTGGTTACTTCGTCTCTGAGTAATAGGTTGTGCACATGACGCGAGTTTTAGGATATAAGATTTTATTATAAATAGGCACTCCTTTTAGTCTTTTTTCTCATTGATGATTGGAAAAAAATTTATGTGTTTTCCTGCTCCTTTCTGAGTTGTGAAAACCTAATTGCGTACGAAGTCATCCCTTCTTCGACGGGCTACTACCGTGGTGCGAAGCCACACCCATCCTAATTCGCCCTCATCTCCTACCATCCATATTCACCCTTTTCTACAGCCATCCAACCTTCAAATCCATTGGTATTTTGCAGCTAATCCTTCCCTACAACAGATTTCCAGAATTTGGCCCTGCAAGAGGGCTGAACTTCGGCGGAGCACCATGCGCGGACCAGAACTTAGATCAAGCTGAAACCTGGTGGTTGTGTGGCCCAGCCCTGGCCGACCAGACCCAAGTTAGGGTTTTTTGGGTTCATGGCCCCACACAGGTGCGGATAGCCCTCAGCGTACGTGCATCAAGCCTAACCTGTTGTCCACACATGCGAGCTGGTTTCAGGTTCATTCTCTCCTCTCTTTTACTCCTCTTATACTTGATTTTCCTAACCCTATATTGTCTTATATCCCAATTTTTATGCTCTTTTCTTCGACCCTAGGGTTCCCCGAATTGAAACCTGTGAATCCCTTGGGTTGGAAAAATATTTTTATGCATGTGTGGATGAATTTACTCTCATTTGAGCATTGTTTGGTCTATAACTTTAATTGATCCAGGCCTAGCATGTGTAGGCCTGGACCCGCATAAATTCCCCTTGATTGAGTGCTTGATTTTATGTGGGATGTAAAATTTTGTGTGATTGTTTTGAACTAGTATGATCGAAAGCTTGGAATCTCGCATATCATGTTTAAAATTTCATGTCCCGCATTACAACCTCCTCTTTATAAAAAAGAAGCTCTCATATTTTAAACAATTTCTTGAAATTCATCTTTTAAAAAACTACTCAATATTTGAACAAATTCCCCATTAAGATTATCAGTTTCTTACCCAAATTTCCATTAAAAACTTTTATAATTTTCTAAAAGAAACCCTCTGTCTACTTTAGTACTTATTTGAGGCATACACCGTTGCCTTTGTTTTTTATGCACCACGTCTTGCTACCTATTTTCTACAAATCAAGTTGAATTATCCCATGCTTGATTATCAAAAGAACGTGTTCAAATGCCTATGATAGTTTCATACCCTTGAATAGTGAAAAAATATCTTGGATTATCATTTCTCCATATACGTGCTCATCACGTTCCATATAGCCAACGATTTCATCCAGACTAATAATGGGAACTGTCCCCCAATAATTATCCAGTAAAAAATACAAGCTTGACAGCCTTATAATCTTGCTCGGCATTACAGAAGCAATCCACAACCATGACAAATTTTCAAGCAAGAAGTGTGCTCTCTTTATGGTTACTCAATGGCATTCATTCTCTCTGAAATCATAGCTAACCCATTTGCAAGCCCTCCGCATCCATTGAATGAAGGATTTGTTGATCGCCTTCCTGATTTCCTCGAAGGACATGATTAATTAGTTGAAGTTGATGAATCATCAAGGTCGCCCTATGTCGAAATTGGTAGCCCAATGAGTTAAGACGATTCAAGAAATGAGTCAAATTAAGACTCACTCAAACATGATGAAAGTGGTGGTGTCACCTCCTCCCACATCAGTCATGAAGTCACTCTCCACCGGGCATTTGCTTTTCGAAAAGGCAACAATGCGTGACAACATAGTGTTTATTATTGTGTTGGTTGAATAAATGTAAGCCTTACTGGCAATATTCTTATGTATCTTTAATTTTATTTTGTTTCAAATTCGAATTTCAAATCCGTCCATGAGGTTTATAAATTGTGAGCTCCTCCTCATTCAAAGGCAAAGTAAGTTATGAGAGAGGAATGGAGAGTTAGTAATGATGTCTATATTAAAGCTTTTAAGAGCTTCTCTTACAGTGTGTGGTATCTTATTGTACATTGTTATAGTTTCTTGTTTAATCTTGTTATAGTCCCCCGTTATCTTGTGTTATTTTTTTAGTCTTGAGTAATTATTTTTTTGGTATCACACTCTCCACCAAGCATTTTTTTCCCAAAAGGCAACCTCGCTGACAGCATAATGTTTACTGTTGTGTCAGTTGAATAATTGTAAGTCTTGTTGGCAGCCTTATCTTTTATTTCATTTCGTTCCAAGTCCGGATTCCAGGTTATTAACTTTTTTTTTTTTTTTTTTGCACTTAAGTTAGTTTTATAAACATGATTGCCAAAGTAACTTAAGTTCTTTTTTTTTTTAGCTCTCTCACTTCACCGTCCATATCAAAGGAGGCCACACATGATGAATTGTCCACATTGAAGGTGAGGCCCACTCTATGGATGGTCCACATTAGAGGTCGGCCCCACATGATGGATCATCCATATTAATGTGGGCCCACATAATGGATGCTCAACATCAAACGTCAAATATCCCACATCTAAAATGGGCGGGTATGATGGACGCCTCACTTCAAAGGTAGGGCCCACACGATGGATGGTCCACATCAAAGGTGAACTTCACATGATGGGCAATGGATATTGAAGTTAGGCCCCACATGATGGATGACCCACATCGAGGTGGCCCCACATGATGGACGGTTCACATCAAAGCAGGTTGGCACCTAATGATGAATAACCCACATCCAAGGCGAGCACCGCATGATTGGCAATCCACATTGAAGGTGGGGCCCACATGATGGATAGTCCACATCAAAGGTGGGCTCCACATGATGGGCAATTAATAATGGTGGACCCCACATTCACATCAAGGTGGGCTCCGCATGATGGACGATCCACATCAAAGGTTGGTCCTAATGATGAGTGGCTCATATCCAAGGCGGGCCCTGCATGATGGACGACCCACATTGGAGGTGGGATTTGCATGATGGACGGACTACATCAAAGCTCCAAATGATGGGTGGTGAATATTGAAGGTGGGCCCCACATGATGGACAATAACATTGATGGTGGGCCCCACATGATGGATGACTACATCAAAGGTAGGCCTTACATAATAGAAGGTGCACATTAAAGGACGACCCCTAATTAATGATGAATGGCCCACATCCAAGGTAGGCCCCACATGATGGATGACCCACATCAATGGTTGGGCCCACACAATGAACGGTCCACATCAAAGGTTGGCCCTACATGATGGACGTCGATGGATGTGAGGGGGACCAAACAAACTCGAGGGATAAATACTTCTAATGTTAGAAACCAAGCACGTTTTTCTACTTTTTGGTTGATAAATATGTTGTTTATCAAACATACTTATCTACTAAATAAGATGAGCCACGTATGACAAAAGTAGCTTATCTAAAGTAACTTACGATAGGAATGCTCCCTAGGGGCTTGTTTGGCGTTTGCATCTATACCACCAAATAAATTATTTTTAACTTATGTTAAGTCATTAAGTTACTTTTTTTATAAAAAAAAAACTTAAGTTAGCTTGGTAAACATAATTGTAAAACTAACTTATGTGCTTAAATCTACTCATCCCCATAAGGTTTTTTTTTTTTTTTTTTTTTTGCTTTTTAACTTTTAACTTTTCTACTTCTCTCTCTCATGGTCCATATATTAAGGGAGGCCCTACATGATGGATTGTCCACATGTTCACATTGAAGGTGGAGCCTACACGATGGATGATCCACATCAAAGGTGAGCTCCACATGATGGATCACACTTATTAACATGGGCCCATATAATGGATGGTCCACATTAAAGGTTGGCCCCAAATGATAAATAACCCATATCCAAAATGGGTAGGTATGATGGACAACCCACTTCAAAGGTAGGGCCCACATGATGGACAATCGACATCAAAGGTGAGCTCCACATGATGGATGGTCCACATCAAAGGTCGGCCCCTAATGATGAATGGCCTACATCCAAGGTGAGCCCCGCATGATGGGCAACCCAATTGAAGGTGGGGCCCACATGATGGATAGTCCACATCAAAGGTGGGCTCCACGTGATGGAAAATTACATGATAGATGATGCAAATTAAGGCGCATGGGCCCCACATGATGGACAATCCACAACAAAGATTGGTCCTAATGATGAGTGGCCCATATCCAAGGCGTGCCTGCATGATGGACGGTCCACATTGGAGGTGGACCCACATGATGGATGGTCCCCATCAAAGGTGGGCCCCACATGATGGACAATAAAATTGATGGTGGGCCTCACATGATGGATGACCAACATCAAAGGTGGCCTTACATAATGAATGATGCACCTTAAAGGTCAACCCCTGATGATGAATGGCCCGCATCCAATGTGGGGCCTGCACAATGAACGGTCCACATCAAATGTTGGTTCCACATGATGGATTGTGGATGTGAGGGGGACCAAACAGACTTGAGGGATAAATCCTTAAGACGTTGAAAACCAAATATGCTTTTCTATCTTTTGGATAAGTATGTTGTTTACCAAATAACTTATCGACTGAATAAGTAAAAACCAAGATAGTAGAAACCAAGATAAGCTACTTGTGTCATATGTATCTTATCTATGGTTACTTGTGATCCAAAATTTCCCTTAAGTGTGATCGGTGTTGAATTTGTGGCATGTGCATTATCACTACATATCAATAGGATTGTTAGATGTGATTAGGTTAGTTTACTCCTTGTTAGATGGGTGTGAAATTTGTGGCATATTATATTTCGAGTGTTGTTATTATAAATTGACTAAATTGAGGAGGCAAAACATGAAACTTCATGGATCACTTAAATCAAATACACATGGGAAGATAAGCCGATTAACCTCCCCTAATCTGATGGCAGAGATACTATGCCGATAACATAGTCCCAGTTAAATACAAGTGAATGAACTGATTCTATTTGTCTTGTCTCTTCTTCCTCTTACCTCTTTTTTCTTCAACTGATATTGGAGGTGTAGATGATACAACCCAATATAGGAGAAACACACAATACACTGTCTAAGAAGGAGCACGAGTGCATTGTCCACAAGAAAGGAGCATGAGTATGCAGTCCACTAGAAGTGAGCATGCATATGCAATTCAAAGGGGAACTTACATTGCGGTTTAAAGTGGAGCGTTCATTACATGGTCCAAGATGGGGGACGTGTGGTGTAACTTGAAGCGGGGCATACGTTGCACAGTCTAGGGGGTGAGGTTGCACAATCTAGAAGGAGGGGCATGTAGCGTGACTCTAAGTGGAACACGTTTAGCATGGTCTGGTTCACTATAAGCTCTAAGGAGAGGAGGGAGAATGAGTGGGGAGAGTGAGAGTAAGAAAGAGATGGACAAGAGAGATTTGGGTATACATAGAGAGAGATCACTGCCTCTCTCCCTCTACCTCTCTTCCCTTCTCTACATATGTAGGGGTAAGTAGCCGCCACTAGGGATTACCATGTGTTCCTATCTCTCCCACTTAACTCCATAGCAGGGTAACACGACTTTTTCAGTCCGCTTTAATAATGTTGACTGAAACCGCATGTGTGGAGCAAATTTTTTTTGGGGAGGGGGGACCAACCGAAATTCCACCATCTCTACACACAAGTGTTTGTACGCTAAATAACCACCACGCTAGTGCACGAGCTCTTAAGCTCATCAAGGTTTGCCTCGGAAATGTATGACTACATCAGATGAGGTAATCTTCGATCTAGGATCACTCTGCTAGCATGCGTACTTAATCAGTTTATCAAGTTTGGATCACAAATTCTTCTGTAAACATTCTTCAAAATGTTTTCAAATTTAACTATATATATATATATATATATATATATAATAAAAACACACACACACACATATAATTTTAAGAAATGGTATATAAACCACGATGGATGTCTCAAAGTACGTAGTCATCATTTTGGATCCCAATGTCACTGTTAAGGGGTCTTCCCCATGCAACAAGGCAATTCAGAATTGCGATGCCATTTTCCTAGCAAAAAATCTCCAACTGAATCAATAATGACCTTCATACTATATAAAGTAACAACATTCAATTGCATCATTTTGTACACAAAGGTAGGTAAATGAAGGCACAAGGTCACCTAAAAGACTAACCTACTCACACAATGCACCAATCAGATCGAATCAAGCACCAAAAAGTAAATCAGACCTTTCAAGGAGTCCAACTCAACACTCCAAACACATGGTCACTAACCCACACTACAAAGTAGACATACCATGCATGCATTGGGCCTACAATGCTTGGGTACTGCCTGAAGCATTCAAGTACCCATTTAGTTCAATAGCTCTTAAACTACCTTCATAGAAGCCATGTCATCATCAGGAGATAGAGGTCTTGCCTAAAACACTTGAGTACTGACAACAAGTCCTAACCTTGTCAAATGGAGGTCTTGCCTAAAGCGCATGAGTGTGGACTCAACGCAATAACTCTTAACCCCGCTACCATTGTGAATGTCATTCGGTAAATAGAGCCAAGTGTCCAATCACTTAAAGCTATTCATGTGTAGTGGTACAAGGCTAAAAGCACTAACCTATATAAATTTTTATCTAAACATGCCCAACATGACAGGAATTGATAATCCATAAACATAGTTATCACCGGAGACGATCATGCCTTAACTCACACTTCCTCTTCTTCCGTATTAGTAAAGAAGGTGGTTGCACTACAACATTTTTTCTCATCTTGAATATGCCTTCCACATGCGTGTCAAGAGTGGCCAATTCTTGTGAAAGTGCGGAAGATCAGCCTACTGATAAAAATGGAATAATGACCAACACACATAACATGGTCCACCATTGATGGTCTTAAGGCCTGGTAAAGATGATTACACATTAATATTATATTAATGTGAAAGCATTTAAAATATTCATTTCATAAAAGTAAGTCTTCCATATAAAACATCAATCATTTAGATCACCCACTCTCGAGAGTACATGGATTCTATCCCATCTCACATGTGCAAGCCTCAAATACTACACCATGGGTTTTTTGCCATCATAACTAGTGTAAAGTATAACTAAAAACTTTTTAAGAAGTTACCACACTCTATTCTAAAAAAAGAAATTAATCTTTTCTTCATCCCACTTGCCTAACATGTTACTTCAAATATATCTTTAATAATTGATTCCATCATGGGGTCAGTCAACATCTCCCTAGTAGTAATGTGATTGAGTACAACTCGCCATCTCTTACCCAATCTTTAATATAATGATATTTAATTAATTTCGATGTGCTTGAACTTCTTATGGTGCTTCGGATCATTCACTAGATCCATAGCCAATTTTTTTGAATGTCCTTATTATAAGAGGACATTTTGCTAGAGGAACAATACTCAAAGTTTATAAGAATCTCATGATTAATACACCCTCTTGATCTATCGTACAACATAAAATGTATTATACTTCTTTAGTGAGATGTAGTCAGTCAAGGACGACACCTCCATTTAGAGCCTATTTGTTTCATGAATTACTACAGTAATGTAGAGGAAATGTGTAATGATTACAAATTATTTTACTGGTCTCTTAACAACATATGCATTTGATTGTCAATTCTCATGTTTGGTTTATTAATAGTAAGATTATGATGATGGAATTTTTACATTAGTTTAATGTCAAATCATCACCAAAATACATTAATGTGACTGTTTAAATACAAGATTTTCAAAGTAATATTAAGAAAAAGTGCAATGGTTGTAAATTCCTTTACCTTCCTAAATAAATCTGCATTTGGCCGATTATTTTTTAGTTTTGTTTGGTCGTGATAAAATTGTAATGATGATACATTTCCTTTAAATTATTATGATAATTGGTGAAATAAACATGTCCTTAATGTAAACACAACACAAATGAGACTTGGTTTCATCCCGATAATCCCCCTATGAGGCATCAAAATAAGCTCATAGGTCATACCATTAACTCGGTGCATTGATAACATAACATATAGTCATTTACACCACAAAGACAATAAAAAGTCCTCTTAACCACCTACTAACGTGCCTAACTTGGGTTGCTTTAATATTGACTTATGTGGGATCCCGATATTTTGTAACATCGCTTATGCGCACGTGTCCCGATTCGCACCATTGATAAACCATACATTGCACCCCAGTGCACCCAACAACCCCACTCAAGTGATTTATTCTGGATGACCTTGAGACCTCTATCATGTAGATCGCATCGTCATTGCAGTCGCAATGGTAAAAACAGTATGTCAATCTGATGCTCCGTTAATGGGATATGACCTGTCGAATCCATGGCCCAAATTGTGTATCCTGTAACACTAATAGCCTTTATTGTGTTAGGCCCATTGGACTTGAGCCCATGTGGGCCTAAAGCCCACTTTTAGAACATGAAAATTACCACAAGATAAGACAATCACTACATGACAAAGAAAGTGCTAGCATATATAATGCAACACTACAGGACAAAATTGGATTCTTCCCCAAAATTCGTCATTAACCCTCTCCCCATGCCTTAGAAACTAATCATGGCCCATGCCCACCACATCCTACACATGCATCCAATGCATATTTTGATTTGTGTCACATCGACTCAATCAGCCAATTGCAACACTCCACTTCATCTGTAACGCCCCGGTTTTCGGGACCCGAGTATACGACTCGTTTCTTGAAAACTCGGGTGTTAACTGATAATCAAAAGATAATCAAATCAAATCAAAGTGTGATTAATGGAAACTAAGCGTAGTATAAATGTAACCCAACTAAAATCAATATTCTGGACCACTCAGCTGGGGCCCATATACAAAACCTCAAAATCTAAAATGTACTGAAATGATTGTAAACAACTAATCTATTGATTTGATCCAAAGTAAACAGTCGCCTCCTGTTGCAGCTCCTCATCATAAAGCTCTTTCTTGACTGCAGCCGCCTCTGGGTCCGCTGTGTATCCATCTACCCCTGTACCTACATCCTCTATATGGTTGAACATTGATGAATGAGTGGCCAGTTCGGTGTGGTTTTTCCTCAAGATTACACACTACTGCCCTAGACAAGAAATAACATAAAACATCCAGACAACCAAAACATAGCAAATGCAGTCTTATTATGTTTGTGGATGTGTGAATGTAATCATCGCCCTGGGGATGCTCATCTGTGCAGACAGTGGGCTCGTTACCCATGCAATCATCGACCTGGGAATACTCATCCAGTCGGACAGAGGCTGGCCGTTAGCGAAGCACATCACATGCGTACATCACGTACCGCATAACGAGTGCCTATCATACATCACGTACGTTAGTGATAGATGCTGGTCTGTACCACGTATGCATGATTAGCCAAATCCTTATTAAACCAGTTACAATCAGACAGTTTAAATAAACTAAAGGTCACTACAGGGGCTCGTCATCAGCGTAGGCCGACGGCTCGGGTATAGTGTCCCATGAACACTATCCCCGACCCATGAGTTTACTGTCTTAGGGTGTGTATAGAACCCATCAACACGTGGCCAATCAACTCTCTCTATATGGGGACTACCATCCTATGCCGACTAGGAATGAAATTTTGAAGATATAGAATGCAGCGCCTAAAATGAATTTGTATGTATGATACAAACGCGATTAAGCATTGGCGACAAAATGTAGAAGAGTTCATTCCCTAGTCAGGTGGGCGAAATCACTCCATAGATGGTAAAACCCCATGAATCAAATGCCAATAATCATAACCTTCATGTTGAGGGTCTAATCTTATCACGATCGGTCCCGTTACAGCCTAAGTACGGACTCTCTTTAAATAGGAGTTTCCAGAGAGAGGTTTCAAATAATGTATGTCTTACAATCAATACAATCTTATAGAGATTCAGGTATGCTTTAATATTTGAAGTAAAAACTCATGTATGCAAACAGCTTAAAGAATCATGTAAACCTAACTTATCAAATTCTAAAGCGTGTGTCTCAAGTAAACAATCGAGTGTTTAAGTTAAACAAATTAGTGGTTTAACGAGTTCCAAGAACATGTGATAGATCGGTCCTAAGACATGATGGAATAGATTATGGATTTGATCAATTCTAAAATACGCATACAATGACTAATCAGAAGTAAATAAAGCTATGAGGCGTGAATCTAGTCAAACAAGTTGAATGTTCATCCACTCCTAGGATATCATTGCAACTGTTGTAAAATACTATCTCTAATCCAGTTTAGAGATAGAAAGCTCAAGGGAAAGAAAATCATCACCAGAAAAGTCGTAGTACGACCCTTGATCCGATTCTCACACGTAGATAGTGGGCCCAAGTTACGCAAGCAATTTCCTAGAGAGACCAGTTTGCATTAGACAAGAGTTCCTAAGGTTAGGTTATTTGGGCTTGTTTTAAAGTGACTGGGCCCACTAGACTTTTGCCATAACAGGTGGCCCAACTTTCAGACCCAAGCTTATTGTCAACTATGGGCTGAGCTAGGCCTGTTTTGGCCCAGTTATTGGGTCCAACCTAAGCCCAAGTGGGGCTGGCCCACTGCACCTTATGGTGAGGCCCACTACATTTTATGGTGAGGCCCACTGCATTGTAAATGTGGTGCGGCCCACTGTGATTTGTAGTAAGGCCCCTCCTCATGGCCCAGCATGGCTGAAGACAGTGCGGCCCATTGAGTTTGAATCTCAGGGGCGACCCACTGAGATTTGAATCTCAGGTGCGGCCCACCTGGTGATATCATGCGGCCCACCTGTTTACACAGGGTACGACCCACAGATTTGTACATGGAGTGGCCCACTGAGATTCAATCTTAGGTGTGGCCCACCAGAATGTGGGGCGTGGCCCACTTGGAACTCTCTTAAGCCCACTGGGGCTTGTAGTGAGGCCCACCTCCTCTGATACCTAATACTGGGCCTGCTTTGGCCCAGCTAGGCCACTCCGAGGCTACTGGGGCCCACAGTACTGGGCTATTTTCAATACCCCACACGGCCCAGTTGCAGGCCGTTCTTTGGGCCTGATTGAGAGCCCTATGGAGGGCCTTTCTCAACCCAAAACATGGCCAATCTTAGCCTCTGATTGAAGGCCCATTTAGGGACTATCTGCAGTCCCGCAACCGGTCCAATTGGTCAGTGATTTCAGCACCCAACATGGTCCAGTTGGGGTTGGTTTTCACCACGGTTCCGGACCTGACTGTTGCTGGAACCAAGGCCCTAATGCGATTCCAACTGAGGTCAGTTTTTAGGCCTGCTTCAAGGCTCAACTGAGAGCTCAAACTAGGTCCATCTAAGCCTTGAAATCCTATTCGAATTAGGGCCTATTGAGGCATGATTCCTGCTCCAAATGTGGCCCATTTTTGGGCAGTTTTTCGGTCCTTCTTAGAACCCACCTAGGAGCTAGTTCTTGCCACAGTTCTCACCCATCTAAGGCTCCTTTCTACACATGATCTATGGCTAGACTTTTGGCCTAAAACTGAGCTACTGTTAGGCGTTGTTTTCAGCTCGACATATGGTCATCGTTTGACCTACTTTCATCCTGAATATACAGCCATTGCTTGGCCTGTTTTCAGCCTGAATATACAACCATTGGTTGGCCTGTTTTCAGCTCATATCCTACCTACCATGCTGTGTGTCAATAGGCGAAAGAAAACGAGAAAAGACAGTTTGTTACCTGGTCTGGAACTCGGTGGGGCAGCCACCAAACTCGACCGAGTCGAGCTGAGAACGGGGTGAGTCGAGCCGAGCGACTGCAAGCTCACTCGTTGGTCTCTCTCTCCCCTCTCTCTCTCTCTCTTTCTTTTCTCTCTCTCCTTTCTCCTCTCTCTCTCACTGGTGCGGATCCCAAGGCAATAGTGCCCCTTTATAGGAGAGAGGGAAAGATCATCAATGGTAGGGAGAAAACAACCCTAGCAACGGTCATGATTTAAATGTGGTCATTCATGGGGCCAATCCGATCCTTGAGATGTGTTGTTGGCGCTCCAATCCATCAGGAAAGCAACTTTTTAAGCCTTGTGGGGTCCATCTTGTGATCACGTTTAGGTGGGTTTTTGGGGAAGATGATCTGGCCATTAATGACAGATCACTATCTCATGTATTTCGCTATGATCTGGTCCGTTTGAACAGATGTGACTTTTGATCCGTGTGGGGCCAACTTTTTGGACCCCAAACGTGAGTTTTAGCTTATCTCACGAGAATGTTCGATTCTCGCCCTTATCTCGTGAGATGGAGTATTTCCTTTCCAATAACTCGTACCACCTCAAGGGAATGCTGAGATCACTCCACGTGGCCCAAGGAACGGCCAGGAGCGTGCCAGCAACAATACCCAAAGTGGAAAGACTCCTTTCCTCTTTTTCTTGGTGTAGCTTTGTTCAGCCATTTCTGGCAGTGGGAGAAAATGGCCTTTCAAGGCTGATGGATGGCTGGGATGGCCTGATCCATATGATCATGGGCTGCCCAAATGGTCGCAGATGGGTCTATCATCTTGGATCCTAGTTGCACGGAGGCTTCCGGACAGCCCCATCCGATCTTCCTTGTCTTTATGCCCGGGCTTGAAAGCCTATACGGTTTTGGTCCACCGAGCCCTATGAACAAGATGGACGGTTTGGATTGTTCGAAAAATGGCAGGGGTGGCTCACTTTGGAGCTTGAAGTCCATCAGTTTAAATCCTAAAATGGGCTGGAAAATTTTTATTTCTTCCATTCGTTTTGGGTCGGTCAAGGCTGCTGTAACGCCCCAATTTCTAAAACCCGAGTATGAGACTCGTTTTCAAAAATCCGGGAGTTAATGAATCAGATAAACAGCGGAATGTAAACTCAGAGTGCGATAGCCAAAAGAAGCATGCATATTCATGAGAGCTCAAAATTTGACCCACTCAGCTGGGGTCTTAGTTACAAAAATCCATAAGTCCAAAATACCAAACCACTAAAATATAAAGTATCAACTACTGATTAACACGAAAATATGCCGCTGCATCCTGATGCGGCTCGTCCTCGTAATACTCCTCCTCTGGCTCCATGGTGGCATCATCAAGGCTGGCATCGATACCTTCTACGTTTGTCCCTGCATGTTTTGTACGGTTGGATAGTTGATGAATGAGTGGCCAGCTCAGTGTGAATTCCCCTCAAGATTACACATCTCCGCCTTAGTAAACATAGTTAAAAGGAAAAATAAGCAGTAATTCAAAACAGGCAATATGCAGTCTTATTACATGCATGGATGCATGAATGCACATCGACCTGGGGATGCACATCCAGCCAGACTTGGGCTCGTCACCCATGCAAATCATCGACCTGGGAAAATCATCCAGTCGGACAAGGGTCGATAGTCGATGGTCTGGGAGCTAGCAAAACGATACCCCAACAGCTCTGGGGCAGTGCTACAGCATCCAGAATTAGCCATCCGTCATCGCCAATATGCTATGAATGCATGATTAGCCAGCCGTTATTAATCCAATTACAATCAGCCAACTTAAGCAACTCAATAGTCACTACGGGGGCTCAACACCCATCGTAGGCCGACAGCTCGAGCATAGTGTCCCATTACCACCATCCCCGGCTTATGAGGTCCTCCACCTTGGGATGTTCTAATAGGGTACCTTGATCAAATGACACCGGTTCAAGGTCCCTATTTCCACACATTTGTCTAATTACATCCCAAGTGTGGCTTGCATACAATCATGGAATCCTCCATGTGTCGCAACAAGAGGTTATGT
This sequence comes from Magnolia sinica, assembly GCF_029962835.1. Taxonomy (NCBI): domain Eukaryota; kingdom Viridiplantae; phylum Streptophyta; class Magnoliopsida; order Magnoliales; family Magnoliaceae; genus Magnolia; species Magnolia sinica. The sequence goes on from NC_080575.1 coordinate 90,987,008, forward strand.
ACAGAGGCAAATCATATTATCATGTGACAACACATGACATGTAAAGAAGCATCAAGAGTTTAACAACTTATGGAGATAAATTACCAAGTCATGTGAATAGTGATCAAGGGTTAACTAGCATGTGAGTCTTTCATATAGTGGAAACAAGTATCACAATAATGATAATCTAGTGCAAACTAAGTTTAGCTAATTAAGAAATGGAAAGCTCAAGGGGAAAGTCATCACCCGTATGGTAGTGTTCTCAAACTTGGCCCGAGCCTTCTTGTGGTTCAGGGTTACTCGAAGAATTTCCTAAAAATAACAATTTACGTATGTCAGGTGTTTCTACGACTTTGTACAAGGTTCGAAGGAATTCATCATCAAGGCCTTATAGGCTTTGCATTAGCCCCAGCTTATTCACCTAAGTAGGGTAGCCCAACTGGTCTCACCACTGTAGGCTGAACTGAGCCCGATTTGGCCCTAGGTGCTGGGTCCAAATTTGACCCAAGTGGGACTGGCCTATACATCATGGTCGGTGAGTGGTGTACATATTCTACAGGCCAGTGGGCTCATCATGATATTTTAATTTCCATTCAAGCCCCTCATAAGGTCTCAGGGACCTGGATGAGGGAAAATTTAATTACCATATTGCTCCCAAGACTTTTGTGACATGGTTGGTTTCAATACTGGGCGTCTTTGATTTCCACTAATTACTACACTGTGGCCCTCCTGATAGATCTGTCTTATTTTGTCTCAAGCCTTCACCAGATGGGATGGACGGTTTGGATTACTGCACACATACTAGCGTGTGGTCAATTGTTCGGCTACTCAGGCGGTGTGGATCACAACATAGACGTCATGGCGAGGCCCACGGAACTAGCTGAGGTCATTAGCTGGCGGAGTGGCTGGCCCATCGTCCACGTAGACGGTCTGGATTCCATGTAAGTGTCAGGTGGGTCCCACATGGGGCCACCACACGCACCTAATATGCATGCATCTAAGATATATATATATATATATATATATATATATATATATATATATATATATATATATATATATATATTAAAATATTATATCATGCATCTGATATTTAAATAATATATCTATATATAGAGAAGCATGCCATCAGCGTGGGTCCCACATGGGCTCACCTCGTATATCAAGTATATATAATATTATATCATCCTCACATGTGCCCTATATGTATATTTACATATTACAGTTCACATGCATCTTATATATATTTAAATAGGGCGCATCTCATGCATCCTACATGTATTCAAATATTATTTCAACATGGGTCCCACATGGGTCCTACTTCATATGTATGGCACTTTACATGCACACTACCTCAACCCATCTCTTGCCAATAACAATTTTTGTTAACGTGTAGTCACTCGTCCTGCACTGGACGATTTAGGAACGTCCATTGGTGGACGAACTAGGTGTAAGATGTCTAGGTGGCCTACTGTGATCATCTGATGGTGCGGCCCACCCAGGTGAAGTTTGACATGGATGGACGGTCCTGGATGCATTCCACATATATCATGCTATTCATATGTCAGAGGTGGGTTCACATGTGTAGGACCCATCAGTTAAAAGCATTCACAGAGACATTTATATACTATAATATAATATTACTTAAAGTTTTACATGTACGTGTTATGCGTACATGCATATATGTAATATATATATATTTTTTTCAAAACGTCCAGTGGCCTGGTGTCCCTTACTGGACGGCCTGGATGAGCCACGCGCACAAGGTGGGGTGGCCCACCAACTCTTGTTATGTGGGGCCTACTTGCTGATGCAGGGTGCGACCACCTGCACGTGAGCAAGGCCCTAGAATCAATGTAGCCCCTTAGTCTTTGGTGAGGCCCACCTGCATTTGGCAAGGCCCACATGCAGTTTGGTGAGGCCCAGAACCTATTTTTTTTTTACTTCTTCTTCCAACGTGCTCAGGCTGTTTTTAGCTCTCCCTTTGGCTGAGTTTTCAGATGGTTCCATGCTGCATGATCAGCGGTTTCAAATTCCTATTAGGCCTGGTTTACGAGCCATCCTAAGGCCTGTTTTTCGGCCGTCTTTTAGCCGTTGCATGGCCTGATTATGGGCTGGTTCTCGGCTCATCCCACGACCCAAAGTATGGCCGATTCTGGCCCTGTTTTAGCCTGATGAACGGCCCTGATGGAGGTTTGATCTTAGTCCAGTTGTTGCCCGTCCCAGGGCCATTTTCAGGTCGTCTTTAGGGTCCATCAGAGGCTTTTTCTCAGCCTATCTTCATAACGGGAAATAACTGTTTTCAACCACAAGCAGAGCCTATTTTAGGAGGCTGAACGCGGTGTGGGCAAGGTGGGGTGGAGCTTCGTTTTGGGCTCATTTTAGAGTTTCCAAAAGGGTAGAGGAAAGGTTTTTACCTGGCTTCTTCGGGCCTGACCCAGCTCGATCAGTCACGCACCCAACCACCACTCACACTCTCACCCTCTCTTGTTTCTTCTTCCTCTCTTTTTCTTGCTTAAGTGGTGCTGCTATGGCCTCACACTGACTCAGCTCGGTCCGGCTTATATGGACTGAGTGGGGACAGTGCAAGCCAAGCTCACCTATCGCTCACCTCCCTTCTCTTTCAGTTTTCTCTCAACTCTTTCTTTCATCCTTTCTTGGATGTGGATTCTGAGGGCACTAACGTCTCCTTTTATAGGCAAGGAGATGGAGATCCAAAGGCTGAGATTGATTCTGCCCATCCCCAAGCGACAGCCGCCGGTGCCAGACGTAGCTTTCTAGAAATGGAAAGTTCTGTTTCCACTTTCTATCCATGTCAGGGAGTTTATGGCTCGAGAGAGAGAATTCTCTTTGGTTGGCGGTGTAGGTCGGTGATTCCTTGGGTAAAACGACACCGCCTTGCCCTTCACACCAACAATCCGTCCGTCCTTTAAAGACTCAGCTGTGTGTGCTAAAAATGGACGGCTCAAAGCTATTCCCTTCGTTCCTCTGCAGGGGCCCTTATCCTATTATAGTTTTGTTGGGGTGGATCCCACCAACAAAATGAACGGTTCGGATTACTCGAAAAGTGGCCATGGTGGCCCACTTTGAAGTTTGAAGATAATTATTTTTTAAAACAATACGTTGGCGGGAGATGTGTTTTAAGAAATTGTATTTGAGTTCGGTCCAACATTGTTTGACCGCAGTGAGTTGTTCAATGCACATCGTGCATTAGAGCTTGGGGTGTACGTGCACCTGGCTTTGGGGCACATCACGGCATTCGGTGCCTAATCTGCTCCGATCAATTGTCTTGGGGTCCAATCTTAAAGGTCCTAGCCAGGTTTGGGGCGGAGCCGAGGCCCAGGCGGGATGTATTATTACATTCGGGGCCTTCCTTTGTCCTTATGGCGCGTTCCACTGGTCAGATGGGCATGAGGTCTCGCCTCAACGGTGAAATAGATATTTGAGGAGTTCTGAGTGCCTAGTTGGCCATAATTTATCGTGTCAAGGTGTATGGTGTCATTGTGTCTTAGAAATTTTGTTCATAACCTTGCTTTAATCTAAGGATTTTCTAAGTTTTACCTTTCGGGTTGGTGTTGTGTTCGACTTGATTCATTTGGATCATGGTGGCCAACTTTTATCGTCGAATGGGAGCTCCAACCTACATGTGTAGAGTTCAAGTTTTAATAATCTTTAATCCCTATAATCGGGTTCATCAGGGGTAACACCCGAGTACCAAAGGTACGGGGTGTTACAGCTGCTTTGACTGATTTGGTTAGTGCGGTGCACGTCGTGTACGGGCGTACATGGTGCACATGCATTGCGCGTGGGGGCCACCGTGATGTTTGTGGTAAGTCTACCCCATCCATTCATCTTGGGGGCCTTATATAGGGGCCCTGGCCCGATTTGGGGCAGATGTGAGGACCAGGTGGGCCATATCACACGTCCAAATCCTTCATTGGTCAATACGCCTTGTTCTAAGGGTTGGATTAGTTTGAAATCTGATTTCAACAGCTAATTGGGGTTTTAGGTCATGTTGAGGGTTTGGTTGGCCACTAACTAACCCTCTAGAGTGGATTGTAAGTGTGTTGTGCCAATATTCTTTGATTTATAATGGTTATAACCTGAAGTGTTCAATTAAGCTTACCTTCCTTACTGATGTAGGGTTCACTTCGACTCCTATAGATCTTGATGGATGGCCTTAATGTTAACCGGAAGTCCCATCCTGCACATGTTGAGTTCAAGTCGTTTAATTAATCGATCTTGTTTTTCATAGACGTAGTTTTGAGAGGCAACACCCATGTACCGTAGGTATGGGGTGTTACAGTCTAACTCTGGGCTAAATTTCGTATCCATCCAACAGTCCAATCATCCGTAGCATCAAGTTTACTTGGCTGTTTCCAACAGCACATGCATGATTCTTATTTACCAACAATGGACTTATTTTTAATTCTTTTAGTAAATGTATTTAAAATATATGTTCCATTGGATTCGTAGAAAATCGAATTAACTTTCCAACGGTATATAATAAGCTTCAATCGGAGTTCGGACGGCTGAGATCTTGGCCTCATACGAAAGATGTATTTGGGAGTTTGTTATGACCATTCTTGTGTGGGCCATATCTGTGATTCCAATGGTCAGATGTATTTGATATTTATTCTTAACTTAAGATAGTTATTAATCACATGTATGGTCCCTATGGTCAGATGCTTTCATGATAGAATTTAAGAAATTCTGGACCGATAGATACTTCTGTAAGGATAAACCTTGAATTGTTTTATATGGTCTAGATGAATCCAAGGCTCTGTATAGTTGAAGATCTATATATAGTATATATGACTTATTCCAAAACCATCTATTGGATCGGATTTTTCAAAAGAGAATCTGATCAATACATTTCATGTGCTACTTGATGTGTATGTTGGATATATGTTGTACATAGCATTCTTCCTCTTATTAACCCACTTGAGTGTGGGATCACTTGTGATTTATACATTTTATTAGTTCATCCAATCTGAAAACCCATGTACATTGTTGTGTATCTCTTATCTATGGTTTGCTAGCATGTGGGCCCCACTTGTCATTGGATATATTTCATTTCCTTTGCACTTTCTGTTTGCTGAAATTTTCTAAGTACTTAACTGTATTGCATGTACACCTTTTACCTTGTAGTGGGCCCCACGCTCTGTAGTTAAGGGTACCACTATGGGGGATGTTTAATTCTTATATCACAGAGTTGGGATGTCTCCTCTTTATGTCAGGAATGATCCCCAAGTGTTTGGAAATTGAGCTCTAAGTTGTGACAAACTCCATTGTTGAAAAATGTCTGATTTTTTTTTTATATTTTGTACCAACCTTGAGCCTCTCTAATGGATCCCACGCACAAGATATGAGTAGGCCACCACTTGGAACCTTTAAGCTATACCAATAAATAGAAAAATTATATTTTATTTGGGCCAAATTAGACCTCACATGATCAAGGAGTGGATCCCAAAATGGGGCAAGGCACAGTTGTGCAGAAAATTCTGTGCAGAAAACTAAAATACCTATGTTTGGCCTTATACCAAATATTATGTGTGCACAACCAGTTGGTCCCAGATTATAATTTTTTGAATTACACATATAGTACTACCAAGGGCACCTTACAGCACACTCAAAGGTGATCCCTTTTGATCATGGAACATACTCAAAATCGGGCTAAAACTAATTCTGCACTGTGTTTCCTACACATTTCCTCAAAGTACCCATGTTTGGGACATCACCGTAAATTGTATACACCCAACCAATGAAGCTCGCCATATACCTTTTAAAGCCTATATATAGATCTACCAGAAGGATCCTTCGTTACATAAGATGTGAGTCTCACATGATCATAAATCTGAATTGAAAATGGCCAGAAACTAACATTGCACCAAAATCTGTTTGACGTAAAATTTATGTGGAACCACGTCAGTAGGGTCCACCACCTTCCCAAAGCATTTAATGTAGCATCTGAACTCTAAAAAATAACTCCCAGGTATTATTGGGCTAAAAACCTTAAGTGAGCAATCTTGTATGGGCCTTACATTTCATGTAATGAGGACCACCTAGCGTGTTTTGTGAATAGGTGTTATATAATTTGTAAAATATTTAGTGGAGAGATCTTCCTGTCCAAATGTTTTCTTAAGATATAGGTGGCCTTGGGCCCATCTAAATGATGTAACCCTAAGGCCCAAGCAGGCCCAATACTAAGAGAAATCATTGGGGAGTGAGAAGCCCACAATGGTAATCTTCCTTGAGCCCGTTGGGTAGGCCCATTGCCTACTGGGCAACGTGTCTTGCACAATACCTCTAGTCAAGTGGACCATGCTTAGCGAGGCCTATTTTTGAATGCATAAACTGGATAATTGGGCTTTTTCTTGGTTTGCTTGTATATGTGGCTAGTGGGCTCAATATGATGTATAACATGAAAGATGTTAGCATGTTGTCCTTGTGTTTGAGATTATGCATTGTTTCTAGTTAATGGTGGAATGTGTGGGGCCCACTTAGTTGTGGAATTAGATCCACACCATTGAAAGCGTTGCGGTTGGTCATTTATGCTTTTGAGTTGACATATTGATTCACCAAGTGGGACTCGCACTTGACCTATACAACCCCATACCTTGCGTGTAGTCCAAGGTGAATGTGGAAATCACACTAGGTGGGACGCACCTAGTGATGGTTGAGATGATGATATATATATGGTAACATGATAATGATGATGGTGAGTTGTTGGTTGAGATGATAGATATGATTTATTGGATAGTAAATTATGACATATGCATTGATGAGGGACGAGTAGTTATTTGTTGTACTTATGACATTTCTTATGTTAATCATGAAGTGGAAATGATCTTAATGGTAATGATGATGATATTATATATATGCATGATGACTAAACATGCTAGTTGACCACCATGCTTGATATCCAAGTGATAATAATGCACGTATTGATTGTCGTGATGATAACGTGGATAGAGAACCATGTTTTACTTGATGCATGGATGATGATAAATGAATGATGTTGGTGAACGTAAGGATAACATCATGCATGACAGACAACTAATGTCAGGCATGCATGATAGTGATGGATGATGGCCATGATATTGATGATGCATGTGAATCCATGTATGGTATTTACTCCATGCACATGCTTGCATGATACATGTTATGAGGATAAATTCAATGTTGAATGATGTCTGTGGCAATGATGATGCACGCGAGAACTTGTGTACCACCATAACCTATGCACCTCATGTATGTGCATACTATATGAGCCCTGGTGGCCATTTGTTAAGTATTCACAATAGGTATAGGGCCTCAATGTGTTATTGTGGGACGTTACACTACACCTGATGTTCAAGTGATCGGGCGGATTCATTGGCTTCCTACGGCTGATTAATTGGACTGGTGCAGTTCTTTACTGGTACCACCCCTATATACACTAACATTGAGTGTTAATGGTTATTAAGTAATATTTAGGTTAATTAAATTTAAAAAAAATGATGGATTTTTGAAAATCCAAAACAGTGGAAATCCAGGATGTTATAATCTACCCCCCTTAAAAACAATTTCGTCTCCGAAATTGCCTAAGGGTAGTAAGTAAAGGTTTCATTATTTCATTTGCCTATGTTTGTTGATTTCAAGTTTATATGCATGGTAGGGTGTATACTATCTATGCTAGGCTGGCTCATTTTAGTCTACCCCCCTTAAAACTTTTTCATCCTGATGGTTTACTAAAATTTATTTATAAAGATTTAGATTCATGGCGACGGTTTTCCTCTATCTAGAGTAAAAATATTTATTTTCAATGGTAGACCAATACGGAGAGACAGTTGTAGTGGGCTTTAACCCGATACGTCGATCATCTACCTGACCAGGGTAGAAGACTCATCGTATCCCTTCTTCGTCCTGGTGGATCCTGGTCTTCTGCTCGGTCAGAGGAGTGAGTCCATTGGTAGTCGCCCAGGATTGAGAATTGAGTCAAGCCGCGAATGCTTCGCAGGTATATACTTCCATAATTCCGTAGTCCGATCAATATAAATGTTTAGGGAACGACTATTATTGAAAAGTTTAAATCTCCTATTTATAAGGTTGTCCTTTGGGTCTTGGTCCGAGAGAGTTCTCATTTTAATTCTTGTCTAACTTAGTGATTTAAATCTCCCACGGTGCTTATGGTCAAATGATTATCCTAAAAAGGTTTCTAATAATATAAAATCTTATATGTATATCACCATTTCGATCTCATGTCTAGTGGGTTAAGAGCAGACTGCACTTCAGTTTCCTAAACTTCGAGAGGGAAGGAAGAATCGAAAGTTTTAAGGTATTTCAGAGGTTTAAAGTGCTAATAACACAAAGAAGGATGCAGAAAAGGAAAGACGAAGAATGTCATCTTCTCAATGTGGTACGAACCCTAATTCTTTAACAAAATAGAAAAACTTGACATATTTTACCATAGTTTGCCTTTAATACGAACTTTTGGAGCCTTAAACTGTGAAACCCAATCCTACTCAAGGTTCCTAATTCGATTGCGTTGAAAACTACTTAAAATAGAAAAACATATATAAAAATTAGTCTAATCATAGGATGATTCCTAGTATTATTAGAAATAAACATTCTTATCTTTCACTGTATATTTGGTTTCTACTGCAGACCTGTTTAAATTCAATCCATTATAACCTATTTTACGTTTACAACAAAACTCATTAATAGATTCAGCTTGTTGTTTAGTTTCTGCTTCTAGAACTATTTCCAACACCCATAGCCTGTCCTGGAACTTGCTTATCAGCTCCCATTTTAAAAGAGTCTTCACCAGTCAACCATCTGTCTTCATGATTGATCTGTTTCCTAGCCACTTCCACACCTAACATTGGTACCAAAATCTAGCATTGAATGTCCATGGCTACAAAGTATCTTTAATTGTGGACAACACAATATTCAGATGGGGATGTGTATATGGAATCACAGTTTATTTATTTTTATTTAGAGTAACCTCACCTATCTGTGATGAAGCACATTAGATGAATGGATTGGGTGGCAGATAAAGACCATGGTAGGCCCCGTATATAACTAATAGTGGATGTTCCTTCTCAACTATTCCATGAGATGGCCCATTTGAGTTTCAGATGATCAAATTCTAGTTCAATGGTTGTCTTTGGAAGAAAGAAAAGAAGAAGAAAGGATTGAAGTAATGGGTTTTTGATGATGGATTTGGAGAAAAAGAAAAGAAGAAGAAGGAGGAGGAGATGGGTTTGAGGATGGGAGAGTGAGGTGAATTTGGAGATGAGTTTAAGAAAATGGATTTGATGGATGGAAGTTGAGAAGTGATCAGGAATGAGTTGAAGAAATGAGATTGAGATAAGTTTGGAAAGGGTTTGAGAGAATGAGGATTGAGATGGGTTAGAGTGAAGAAGAAAATGGTGGGTTTGGGGATTGGGTTTTGAGATTGGGAGAGGGTTAGTTTTCTCTAGGGTTTAGAAGGGATGATGGAGGGTAATGGGAGTAGTAGAGATAGGTTTTATGGACTCTAGATAGTATTAAATAACAAGGGAAATGGGCCCTACTCGTGCATACATTGAAAGGGAGGAGGGGACCCATCTTGTGACGTTTCTTATACTTTTAGTAACTGGATTATTTTTAAAAAAAATTTTATGATGATTTAACATCAAGTTTTAATTTATCCCACCAAATTTCATATCATTTAGAGTTGTAAATAAATTATAAAAATTCTAGAAGTAACTACCGTCTAAAACTAATAATTTTTGGATAGTTATCAATTCATTCCAAATATAACTATATTATAATTTTTATTTTATTTTTATTTTATTTTTAGATGAAAATATACTTGTTAAGCTTCAATCTGGCTTTTGAATCACCTAAATCGGAGTTATATCGAGGGAGATATGAATTTTTAAAGTTGGCGTAAAATACCAGAAAATTCTGGCGTACATGGCCACACCGGGCGCTGGGGTGTGGCGTGGGCACGCCTGGTGGGCTGGGGTTGGGCACGGGCACGCCTAGTGGGCGTGAGCATGTCGACACGCTGGAGGTTTGGGCGTGGCCACGCCGAGCCCCTGGAGCATGCACTTTGCGACGGTCATATCTCGCAAACCGGGGTGAGTTATTCGACATGCCATATATGAATTTAGGGTAGGAGAAGCCGATCTACGCAATGAACCTATCTATTTCATGAAATTCCTCCCAGTTAGAGGCCAAAAATCTAATTTTCCCACATTTCCACTAATTCTGGTAAATTTGTGTTTACCCCTAATTCTCTATCCCCGAATGGGTTGGAACTACTAAGTTCAGTCCGGTATTAGCTCATTTGGTCCAGGACGATGGTTCCGACCGTCAAATCTTTTGATTTTCGACTCGTTCCTACAAATGTACTGGGGAAGTTCTAGGATAGAATGATGTTAGGGGATTATTTGAGGAGATACGTTGGAAAGAGGGATTTCGACTTAGGCTTGTCTGGCTATGGGCATTTAGTTGTACTAAATGGGATTACAATGCTACTCCCAACTCAGATTGGGAATGGCATGTCTGGAATGAGTGTGGGATGGGATTTAAAATTAATTTCATAGGCTTTGCAAAATGAGCCTTGCGTTGGAAGGTGTAATGTGGGATTTTCAAATCACAAGATGATGAATTTCTAAGCATAATTGGGAAGGAAGACCCGGGATTTACCATTAATTGAAAACATTCCAATGGGCATTATAGAACATGGGATGTACTCATCCCAGGGACAATACCTTACCTGCATTTATCGTTACTATAAAATTCAATCTACCCTGATCCCACCTATTTCAGTTGGCCCAACGAGCCCTAGGAACTTGGTGGACTAAACTAGCTAAATTTTCTAGTTAATTGAATCGAATCTTGCCGTCAAGTTCCCAATTTCTTGCCCGGGAATGGGCCGTGGCACTGTAAGACTTTCGGATCTCATTCTCTAGCATCACTATTCCCTCTCTCGCTACCCATTCCTAACTCCTTGGAAGTCCTAGCCTTCGTCTACAATTGTTGGTTCAGGGTCTGGGATGGTTCCTAGCGTTCTAAGTCCCTGTTGCATTTTCTATTGCGTATCCTCTCAAGTCAGCGGACGCGTTAGTGAGTTCATGACCCATGGCCCAATGGATTCCAAACTATTGCTCTGATACCATCGTGTAACGCCTCAAAAATTGGGGGTCGGGCAAACACTCGACTCCCAAGTTCACGGGTGTCACCTATACCTAATTTTTTATAGTTTTATGATAAATCAAATTTAAATGCGCGACTGGGAATTACTAGAAACATGAATCACAATTCACAATTAGTCTACTGAAATGAATGAGTCTAAATATATATACAAGTCCAAATTAATATAAATGGGTCGCACAAGGCATTGCCCAACAAAATCATAAAAATATATCCAAAAGGAATGATGAGCTGAGTCCAACCCTCAGCGGTCCAAGTCCACTTACGAACTCTGCGGCGAACCGCCCATCAACTGGAAATAGGACAGCTCGTCCTCCTTATCCCAAGCTTGCGCCGCAAGGCTCCCGTACTCAGCGTCACTTGCAACTACTGAAGGGGCTGGTTGGTGTTTTAAAACACCATCCCAGAGTGGGAGTGAGTGATCAACTTAGTGGGTGCTATTAGACTCAAGTTATAACAGACATCAATTATATTAAGAATTTAATGAAAAATAATCATTCACAAATACTTAACTAATCTTATTAATGCACATGCATGGTGGATGTCATGATGTATGCCCTCGCCACAACTCTCCTTCGAGCGACTCCGTCTAACGATCGCATATGTCAACACTCCCTCAGAGTGACCTCGACTGCCGAGTCGCCAACCTAACTAATGTCATGCAATGATGATGTTAACGGGGTTCTTAGTTAATTCCATTCATCCAGCAGATTTGGGAATCTGATACACCCCACGTATCAAATGCCCTGAACGAGTTGCGAGGCCAAGACCCCCTAATGTGTGAGGCCAAGATCCCGCGATCCTTGATCCCATCGGGTTCTCTGTCCCCGACTTCAAGCACAGGGGAGTACTGAGAGAAAGGGATCGCTCGCGGTCACTATGGGGAGGCGCGTCACCCCAGCGTAGGCCGACAGCTTAGACACAGTGTCCCATTCCACCATGCCCGGCTCACGAGACTATGGATCAATATTCCATCCGTTATCGATGGGCTACAACGGTGGTAGGGTGTTCCAGATTCTATACATAAGTGAGCAAACATGGTTAACGAACAAGGTTGGACAGTAAATAGGCTAAACCGCATGAGTCAGGCAAGCACGTGACGGACGACGTCGAGCACAAGAGGCCCATGTAGTCGAACTACTTCCGCCCACGCGCACCCGCCCAAATCCATGGGTTTAGCCTTGGGTAGCCCTACCAATGGGGCTACCGTCTCTCCTCAAGTTTCCTAACCAATCTAAGGATTTGAGGATGACTCATAACATGCCAACCATCAATGATATCATCTAATATACAGTATCATGTTCACATACATCTCAACATATGATTTAAACACTCCTAGCAAGCAACTATAACATCATGAATAAGGTGCATGTGAGTGGTGTGGATTTGGGAGGAAGTCAAGCACTCCCTACACCTCAAGGGATCAATTACACAAGAACAATGAATCATACACACTAGGAAGCAACACATATGAGAGAAATCAACCCAACATGAGCATGTAATCATCTGTCACGCCCCAAACTCGGAAACCGGGCTCACAAAATTCCTGATCGCCGAATCTGGCGCCAACAGCCTCCGTAGAACCCCATTCTCGGCTCCCAGCGCCCATTCGCCAGGTTCCGATCCTGGGATGCTACAAGGAGGATTTTCAACATCAGTTTGATTCGTAATAAGCATAACCAAAGGCATAACCCACAAACAACAACCAAAAACTCCATCACATTTCCACTATAATCAAAAACTTTACAAGTATAATGAGCATAAGGGAAATACAATGAAGATAGACCAAAACTCCAAAAGAAGATCAGCCACGCGTCCAAGCCTCAGCGCTGCTGCGATCCAACGTCACCTGCACGCAACGGTCGTGCATAAGCTTATAGAAAGCTTAGAGGGTGGTGAAAGTGTATGCTCAAGGTGATAATGTAGTCATGCAGTATCAGAGTAATGCGGAACATGCTGATGAATGCTAAGAATCCCATTAGCCGTACCAAGGCCATGCGGTGCAAAGAATGATGTCGGCCATACCAAGGCCATGCAATGCAAAATGCAAGTCAAGCATACAAATCCTCATCTAAGTCCACATGTCAATACGGCTCAAATCTGGAATATCACCGGGGTCTAGTACACTCCAAGCCAGATTGCCGCCCCATCGCGCGCAATAAGGTGAGCGAAAAAGACCTCACTATCCGCCTGCCAATATCGGGCTCGGCTCGTCAATAGCGGACCCATTCCTCGAGCTGGTCAGACTCAGCCTAGCATTGCCCCCTACTCTCGGGCGGGTAAGGCCGCACCCCCTTCCAACCGACCACGACACAGTGGAAAGCGCAACCGTCTGGTAATCGGCACCCAGCGCTCATGCACCCACTCGGTCTAGACGTTGGAGCAACCTCCTGGTACCATAAGGGTTTAGGGACTTTCACCCAGGGATATCTATCGCACCCCATGTAAAACAGTATTTCCGGTATCCAATCCTGCTGCGCTTCCTGACACAGCAGCAACGCTGCTGTGTTGCAGTTTTTTTTTTTTTTTTTTTTTTTTTTTTGATTTTTTCAAGGAATTTGCAGGTGGGGTCCATATCCAGGGAATTCACGCCATCCAGTGCTCTTCCATGGCTCACCACGAGCAGTTCAAGTCCAATATCGGACATGTTTTGGCGTATAGGAAGTTAGGGAAGGTTTCAATGGTGAAAACCGCCATTTGGTATGGTATGGCCCGCCCGAAGGTCTGATTAACCCCATCTTTTGGCTCAACGCCTAAAACAGGTTTGGGAAAAGAATGGACGGCATGGATTTAATACATACATCAAGGTGGAGCCTACACAAGTGGGCCATCCCCAAACCAAGCTAACATTTACATTTCCCCTGAAACGTCCAGCGTCCCTGGACGCTGGACTCTATAAATACACTAGAGGTGGGCCTTGCTTATGTGGGCCACCTCATGGAGGATGGCGTGGATACTACACACAAAGTGGGCCCACTTGTAGATGGCTTGGAAAGGATGCATGTTTCAGGGTGGGATCCATCCAAGTGGGCCATATAACCCTGTTATGATCACATATATAAAAAGAAAAGGAAATAGAGGGGGAGAGAGAGAGATAGAGAGTGAGACCCGCGTGATGGAGGGACCCCGGCACTATGGGCCCTCCCTTGCACTAAATCATACATCAAGTGGGTCCCATTACATGTGGGGTCCATGGAATTGAAATCCAACGGTGGAGATCCTTTCTCCACTAAAATAGATGGTCTAGATGACCCTAAGCATACAAGAAAATAAACATCATGATGGGGTCCATGGAGAATGGCCCCATCATGGAATGATCATGATGATCCAAGTGGGCCATCGGCCACATCTTAGGGTCCAAAGTGAGATCCAAACCATTGATCAGTTGGCCTCACTTGGCCCATCTTAAAAATATGAAAATCTACCCTATCAAGGCACCCACCACTTGATCTTCTTGCTCCATTGGCTTCCTTAGCTCCTTGTACTTCTCTTTGATGGAGGAAGATGAAAAATGGATGGTTGAGATGAGAGATCTAAGGATGGGGAGGTGGACCTCACAAATGAAGTTTTCTCACCATGGGGGACTCATACGTATGGTGCTCTCTCTTGGATTTGGATTTTTTGAAAAAAATGAATAAGAGAGATAGTTGTAAAGGGAGAGAGAGAGAGAGGGAGTGAGATGGGTGATGGAGTGATGGGGGATGGTTTGGGTTGAAAATTGTAAAAGGAGGTATGGTTAATGTTGAAAATGGGAAAAAGAGGAGTGGTGAGGTGGAAAGAGGGTAGACTTTTGTAAAAGGTGGAGATGGGTTGTTGTACTTAAGGTATGGGATGCTTTAATGGTTGATTGATGGGACTAATTGTAGAGATTCCCTCGAAATCCGCAACGCGCGGTGTTTCTTCGGAATAAACGCTGATCGGCATCTTCTTGCCTGGGTATCGGTTCGGTGCGCAAGTCACGGCATTGGAACCGCGGCGACGACGCGGTCGCTATGATATAACTTTCGGACCAAGCCGACGTCGGTGCACGGGACCTGGCTTAGGATCGTGCGCAAACCCCGAATACGGTGCGAAGGTTGCCGAAATTTGACCGGAAGGACCGCGGAAGCTAACGGAACAGTACGGCTTAGGACACGGGTCTTACATCATCTATATACCAAATCATATGAGAGGCGATATCAACATCTAATGAGAGCTAAACATGCAATTCCATACACTTCCAACAACATACCATTTCTAGGTTTCCTCTAGAATCTTCAATACAACATCCCAAAACAAACAAAATTATTAAACTCCTACTATAATCGGTGCTAGGCCACCTAAGGATAATAGTCCGCACCTATGGATCGTTGAAGACTTGGAAACGACCTAGGAGTGTGGATTTTGGGTCGATTGGCTGGAATCCCTAAAGTAAAGCATTACATGTTAGAATCCCATGTAAACCCCTCCTCATCATAAGGTTTTCAAGAAAAATGGGTGATGGATCTTACCTAGGCGATCAACGGAATGAAATGGCAGTCGGGGAGGAGGGTTTCCTCTTGGAGACGAGGTAGGGAGTTGTAGGGTTTGTATTTCCTTGGGCCTCACCTCGATCTACGGTCCACCTTGTCACCTTCACTCTTTTCCTCTCTTCCTCCTTTCTTCTTTCTCCCTTTTCTTTCTTCTCTCTTCCTTTCCTCTAGGACAAAATCGTATGGGGAGAGGGGGTGCCCAAATGAGGCCCTTTTATAATGCCAGATTTGGCGTAAATGGCCCCAAGGGCTACGTTTTTACTATACTAGACCTATGGGAGGGTCTTTCTAAGCTCTAGGACCCACTATGGGGTGTACACATTGATTTATACTGTAAGATAGTTAGCCCTAATGATGATCTACGTATGGATATGACCGGCCCGCCATTTGGATGCGTCGATCAACAGATATGATTAGAAGTCTGTTCAACGGTCACCGATAGTCGATCGGGGCCGCGGCTATACGGATATGAGCAGGAAGAGATTCTTACTCCACGTGTGAAATTTGGTTGCAAACCAACGGTCCGAAATCCTCAACTTTGCATAAGAGGGGATGACCCATTTCACTTAAGTTGCAGTTCCTTTCTTTAAGGTATTTGCACTTCTCATGCACTCATCCTTTAGGTCAAGTTGAGCGGTTCTGGGCAGTACCTAGGTCCGACTCTCGCGATGGACGTGAAACCCAGCAAGACGGACATTACTCTATAATTTTGTAACTAGTGGCCCACCAACGAGCGGTTTAGATATTGTTTGGGAAATCAGGGCATTTTTGGAATGAATTAGGTATTGAGATTTCTCGTGGGCGATGATTAGGGTTTGGATTAACTATGTTCATATTGTGGCCTATTCATAACTAGTGAAAGTGGAGATTTAGTCATGATTACTCTAAGCCGTCGGTTTTAGGCTAAAAGAGTAACGAGGTTGATTTGGTCTATTATTCAAGATCCGGGCCTTATCTGACTCTACCCCGGTTAGATCTTTAATTTAGTCATGCTTGCCTTGATTAGTTAGCGAATGGTCGGTTAGATTTGGGCCCTCTGGCCTTAAGTTTCAATGAATTCCCACAATGGCCCTCTAGGACTCCTCATTGGCTTTGGGGCGGACCCAACACATCCTTGGCCACCAAATTTGGTGTGTAGGTGCTTTATGACCCGGTGAGGGGCCATATAAAATTTGGAACAAATGGATGAACGGATTTAGGGTTTGCGTAAACGGTTCCGATCTTCAAATGGCCCTGTGGGGTCCATTCTGGTGATTGGAGCAGTTCTGGTGGCCCTCTGGCCACAAAACTTATAAGATAGGTGCTCCATGGCCCAATGAAGGGCCATGCAAAATTTGGGAACGATCGGATATAGGGTTTGGTCACACGGGTCTGATTTGCGATCAACGGTCACCGTTCCACGATCGGGTTCCAAAGTTTGTGGACGGGCGTAGAAAAATACATTAGACCCTCATCATAAATTATAAAGAAATACGACGGCTGAAATGTCTTACATCTCAGTTTTATTTACATGTGTCAGATCTCAATTCTGGCATTGGTGGGGCGCATCTGGCAAGTGTCAGATCCCACTTCTGGGTGTCCACTGGGTCTGTGGTCCACGATGGTCCCCAAGCCCAGTGAGATTTATGCTCCCCTAAATTTTTATAATTTTTTGACCTTCCCGTGTCGCGGTATAGCCCGCACGGGCTGTCGCTAGGTGTAAACAGTCATCTGGCTTGGAGGCCCGTACCAGGTTCTATCAGGACCCTTCTGATCTATTCAATTGGGCTAATCTTGGTCTAATTTATTTGTAATGCCTCACTACGAGTGGCTTAAACGAACAGTCCTGTGGTAAATCTTACATGGACGCCCCAGGACACTGTTTTGGTTGAGCGGGACGTTACACTACACCTGATGTTCAAGTGATCGGGCGGATTCATTGGCTTCTTACGACTGATTAATCGGACTGGTGCAGTTCTTTACTGGTACCACCCCTGTATACACTAACATTGAGTGTTAATGGTTATTAAGTAATATTTAGGTTAATTAAATTTTTAAAAAAATGATGAATTTTTAGAAATCCAAAACAGTGGAAATCCAGGATGTTATACCCATAAACACCTGTCTACCATCGCACTCCCTGTAGCTGGCGAACCAACTCCGATGAGGAGTCATGTGAAAAAATGATCTTGTGTCTAGCATCCACTCATCCTTACGATTATTGTATGGCCACCTGATAGTTGACAAAGACAAAATATTACCATCACATCCACTCGATCCATTTGACATGGCAGCATTGACCTCCCTGTACGAAGCATCAGAATCTTCTCTTTTTAATTTAGGATTTTCACAATCCTTCTTCACATGTCCTTCCTTCCTACAATTCTAGCACTTTATCTTTCCTTTGCCCTTGCCCTTGGATTTGGATCTATAACATGAAAAACCTGTACCTTGCTAAGAATTTCTGTCGCTCATAAACAGTGCCTCAAAAGATGTCTCCATATTGTCATTTAGCTTTCTCATAGTCTTCCCTTGAAGGGCTGAGATAACGGTGTCGACACTAAGGGTTTTATTCGTGCTGCACATAGTGTCCTTGAATAACTCATACGACGCCGAAAGAGAATTCAGCAACATACACGCTTGTTCTTCATCTTTCATCACTTCCTCTATATCCAGCAATTTGCAAACTAATTTATTAAAATTGTTGATGTGAGCCTCCAAATCTCCACTTTCTGTCATCTTGAAGTTATACCACTGCCGCTTCAAGTGTAGGCGATTTTCAGAAGATTTTTTCGCATAGACATCCTCTAACTTCGCCCATAACTTAGCCACAGTTTTCTCCCTCATGACATTGTAGAGAACCTCATTCGTGAGACATAAACGGATCGATAATAAAGCCTTCTTATCAAGAGTATTCCAATCATCATCAGTCATAGTAGACTTTCGCTCCTCAAGAGCACCATCTTCGCCTTGCTTGATTAAGTAACTCATCATCTTAATCTTCTATAACTCAAAATTATTTTTCCCTGAGTACTTCTCAATATCATATCTCGTGCTTGCCATTATTACTAATCCCTCAGATTCAGATCTGTGCCCCAATGATTTCTCTGATACCACTTGTTGGGGATTTGTACTGTGGAATCACACAGATCTAGATCTAGGATAGCAATCCAATAACACCAAGTACACACAAGAGAACATAGATTTTGTCACGCCCCAAACTCGGAAACCGGGCTCACAAAATTTCCGATCGCCGAATCCGGCATCGACAGCCTCCGTAGAACCCCATTCTCGGCTCCCAGCACCCATTCGCCAGGTTCCGATCCTGGGATGCTACGATGAAGATTTTTCAACATCAGTCTGATTCGTAATAAGCATAACTAAAGGCATAACTCACAAACAACAACCAAAAATTCCATCACATTTCCACTATGATCAAAAACTTTACAAGTACAATGAGCATAAAGGGAAATATAATGATGATGAACAAAAAGTCCAAAATGATCAGATAAGTGCTCCTGCCTCAGCGCTACTGCGATCCAACGTCACTTGCACGTAATGGTCGTGCATAAGCTTATAGAAAGCTTAGAGGGTGGTGAAATGTGTGCTCAAGGTGGTAATGCAGTAATGCAATATCAGAGTAATGCGGAACATGCTGATGAAAGCTAAGAATATCATTAGCCGTACCAAAGCCATGCGGTGTAAAGCATGAATGATGTCGGCCATACCAAGGCCATGCAATGCGAAATGCAACTCAAGCATACAAATTCTCATCTAAGTTCACATATCAATACAGCTCAAAATCTGGAATATCACCGGGGTCTAGTACACTCCAAGTCAGATTATCGCCCCATCGCGCGCAATAAAGTGAGTGGAAAAGACCTCACTATCTGCCTGCCAATATCGGGCTCGGCTCGTCAATAGAGGACCCATTCCTCGAGCTGGTCAGACTCAGCCTAGCTTTGCCCTCTCCTCTCGGGCGGGTAAGGCCGCACCCCCTTCCAACCGACCACGACATAGTGGAAAGCGCAACCGTCTGGTAATCGGCACTCGGCGCTCATGCACCCACTCGGTCTAGACGTTGGAGTAACCTCTTGGTACCATAAGGGTTTAGGGACTTTCACTTAGGGATATCTATAGCACCCCATGTAAAATAGTATTTTCGGTATCCAATCCTGCCAACCACGATATGTCTGTGGAGGCTACGTCCCTAATGTCCCTAGGGCGTACAGTAACCATATCACACAATGCGAATGCATGAATCACACTATCTAGTCATACAACAATCCTGCGCGTATCGTGCGCTCATGTAAGGCAACACCCCCTATACGGGAGCCCCTAAACAATCTGCCCGAAGGTATATGCTATGATCAGTCATTTCTCATATCAAGCATACGTATGATGCATATGATCATGAATCATGGAACTAAACATGTTATATGGGATGGATGATATTCATAACGAAAATGGGCCTAGACGGCCTACACATTACACGTATGGGCCCTAGGGGAAGTCATAATGCGGACATTTAACCAACACTACTTGCAATGGGGACGTCAAACCGCCATTGCTTCCAAGGTATAGCCCATCGTAAACATCATTACATAAATCATGTTGGGATTGCACATTGCAATGGACCTTAGGTATATCCCATTGGGCCTTCAATACATCAAATGGGTCGTATCATATGGGCCTCATATTCATCAAGTGAGCCACATCAATGGGCCGCACCAATAGGCCTTATGTGCATTGCAATGGGCCATAACCCATGGGCTTTAGAATGCATCAAATGGGCCTTATGTGTATTAAATGGGCCTCGCCAATTGGGCCCCATATGTACATTAAATGGGCCTCAACCCATAGGTCTCAATACATCTTAATGGGCCTTAACCCATGGGCCCCTAATACATCAAATTGGCCTCGACCCATAGGCCTTACATATAAATCAAAGTGGGCCTCAACCATGGGCCACAAGTGAGCTGAGATGGGCCTTACATATATATCAAAGTGGGTCTCAACCATGGGCCACAAGTAAACTAAGATGGGCCTCCCACCAGCAGTAAATTATATATAATATAATATACAATATATATATAGTACATACAATATTATATATAATATAATATTATATATATATAAATATATATACACACACGCGTACACACCCACACACGCACGCACAAGATCACACCCACCGTCCAGGACGGTGGGGTTAAAATACAAACATGACAGTGGGCTCCACCGTCCAGGCGGACGGTGGAAATAAAACACATATGTCACTGTGGGCTCCAAGTGGGCCCCACCATAATGTTTATACTCCATCCAACCCGTTGATAAGGTCAAGTAGACCTAGATGAAGGGTGAAAACAAATTTCACCCTGATCCAAAACTTCTGTGGACCCAAAAAGGGTTTCAAAGGTAGAGGTTCAATCTCACTGTTTCCTACGGTGTGGGCCACCTGAGCTCTGGACGTGGATGAAATCTGGAGGGGGCCCACTTAAGGAAGTGACCCACCTCATGAATGGATTGGATGACAAATAAACATCAAGGTGGGGCCCACGGCTAGAGCCGTGGGTGGCTGCCCGTCCGCCCGCCCGCTCGGGCACTGGTGCGCAGGCAGCGCCTGCTGCCTTCCTGACACAGCAGCGTTGGCTGCTGTGTATGAATTTTTATTTTTTTATTTTTTTATTTCAGTGTTTTCTTGGTTTTCACAGGTGGGGTCCACATTTAGACAATCCACTCCGTCCAATGGCCCTCCATGGCTCCAGACAAGCAAAACAAGCCCAATATTGGGCATATTTCGTCATATAAAAGTATTAGGGAAGGTTTCAATGGTGAAAACCACCATTTGCTACGGTATGGCCCGCCAGGACCTCGGGTTGACACCATTTTTCGGTTCAACGCCTAACATGAGGTTGGGAACGGAATGGACGGCGTGGATTGAAGACATACATCAAGGTGGGGCCCACATGAGTGGGTCACCCCAAAGCTTGGGAACAAGCTGATATTTGCATTTTTCCTTTTGTCCAGCATCCAGAGACGCTAGACGGTTTGGTCTAGCACAAGCAGTGAGGTGGGCCCTGCTTAGGTGGGCCACCAAATGGGGTATGGTGTGGGTACAATACACACAAAGTGGGCCCCACTTGTAGATAGTTTGGATAGAATACATACCTCGTGGTGGGGTCCATTCAAGTGGGCCACACAACCTCATTATCATCACACATAAAAAAAAGAAATAGAGAGGGAGAGAGAGGGATAGAGAGTGGGACCCGCGTGATGGAGGGACCCCGGCACTATAGGACCTCCCTTGCACTAAATCATACATTAAGTGGGTCCCATTACACATAGGCCCATTAAATCAAAATCCAACGGTGAAAATCCCTTCTCCACTAAATTAGACGGTCTAGATGACCCTAAATATGCAAGAAAAATAAACATCATGATGGGGTCCATGGAGAATGGCCCCATCATGGAATGATCATGATGATCCAAGTGGGCCATCGGCCACATCTCAGGGTTCAAAGTGAGATCCAAACCATTGATCGGTTGGCCTCACTTGGCCCATCTTAAAAACATTAAAACTACCCTATCAAAGCACCCACCGCTTGATCTTTTTGCTCCATTGGCTTCCTTAGCTCCTTATGCTTCTCTTTGATGGAAGAAGATGAGAAATGGATGGCTAGGATGGGAGATCTAGGGATGGAAAGGTGGGCCACACTTGTAGCTTGGAAGAGTTGGAGAGGCTCATACGTATGAATTTTTTTCTTGCTTTTGGGAGAGTTTGAAAATGAGAGAGAGACTTGTAAAGGGAGAGAGGGAGTGATGGGTGATGGAGTGATGGATGTGGTGGTGATGGGTGTAAGAGGCTTTTTGACTTTTGGGATTTTTTGTGTAAGAAAGGTATGGGCTTGTAAGATCTTTTTGACTTTTAGGGCTTGCTTGGGAAAGGGTGAAAGATGATGTGTACTTGACATGATGGGATTGATGAGATTGATTGGTGTGACATCTTGTAGAGATTCTCTCGGAATTCGCACGCACGACGTTTTCCTCACATCAAACGCTGGCCCACATCTCCCAACCACGGTATCGCCTTGGCACGCGAGTCGCGGCATCGAAACCGCGGCGACGACGCGGTCGCTAAGGTACAAGTCCTGGGTTGAGTCGACTCGGGTTGACGACATGAGAATCAAGGTCACGCGCAAATACCGGTTAAGGGTCGAAGGTTGCCGGAATTCGACTGGGAAGACCGCAGAAGCCTATGGAACGGTACGGTCTAGGATACAGGGCTTACAGATTTAATGTGGAAAACCCTTGCAGGAAAAAACCATGGCACAAAGCGACAGATCTCTACTATGAAATAGAAATTACAAAGAGATGGGACTTACCCGATTCGTACAACCTCAAATCTCACCCTTGCTCCACCCTTTAGAAACTCTAAAATCCTTTTAGGAACCCTTGGAACTCCTTTAGAAAGCCTTAGAATACCTTCCAATCCCGCATACACCCCTTTATATAAGTTTAGAAAGAAGTAAAATCGGAATAAGAAATAAAAATACCGCATACACCCCTTTATATAAGTTTAGAAAGAAGCCTATGGAACGGCACGATCTAGGATACAGGGCTTACAGATTTAATGTGGAAAACCCTTGCAGGAAAAAACCATGGCACAAAGCGACAGATCTCTACTATGAAATAGAAATTATAAAGAGATGGGACTTACCCGATTCGTACAACCTCAAATCTCACCCTTGCTCCACCCTTTAGAAACCCTAAAATCCTTTTAGGAACCCTTGGAACTCCTTTAGAAAGCCTTAGAATACCTTCCAATCCCGCATACACCCCTTTATATAAGTTTAGAAAGAAGTAAAATCGGAACAAGAAATAAAAATCGCAAAATCTGTGTTTCCACTGAAAATCTGTGTAAAATCTTCGATGTCATCGAAGGTCCATCGATGTCATTGAAAACGGACCAAAACTGTCCAGCGACCAGGGGTGAAAATTTTGACAATTATCGATGGCATCGAGCAACCTTCGATGTCATCGACAACTGGCTTCGATGTCATCGAAACATCGACAGACTAACAGACAGATTTAAGACATGTGTCCATAACAGTGTGGTCTTCGCCTCTTTCCATCTTAATCATTTAATCATTTTGTTCAACTAATTTTTCACTTTTGATATGTATTTCTATAAACATTGAAGTGCTTCAAATTTTTAGAAAAATCAAATATGTTGTATTATAGCATGAATAATCATCAATAAAATTACAAAATATTATCAACCATTTTGAGCTTCCACATTTAATGGTCTATATATATATTAGAGTATATAATTTGTATAGAGTTCTTGTAATCTTATCACCTTCATAAATGGATTTTTAGTTATCTTTTAAACATATAATATTTTTGAAATGAAAATTTTACTATAGCAAGTGTGTCTATCCTTCACCTGATAACCTCATCATTCGATGTCTTCCTATATAATCGGGTGGGTCCCATTGTGATGTTTATATAAAATCCACTACGATCACCACATGTGTCACCCCTTATTAGGCACAGGGCCTTAAAATCAGTACCATTCCAGATTTAGGTGGACTACATAATTGAAAAAAGTGCACGGGACAACACTCACCCTCCACACTATTTCCCTTGGTGTAGCATACGTGAGCCTAAATTTTCATTTGGAATCTAACGGTTGGAGTGGATTTCATATAATCATCAAGGTGGGCCCTATAAAAATAAGGGTGCGCATCTCTCTCTATTGTTTCCTTTGGTGTGGCCCACCAAAATCACATGTCAGCCTAATTTTTTTAATCCCTAGAACAAACTTGAGATTACATGTCTACTTGTCAGGGTGGATCTTCATACACATCAAGGTGGGCCCCATAAAAATTCAGGGGTAGGTGTCCCCGAAGTATATCTTTTCCTTCTCTTTTTTAAAGACAATGTATTGAGTCCATCCAACCGGTTGGAAATGGAGCTATGGTCCCCGAAGTATAACTTCTAACCTATTGATCGAGTCAACTTCACTCCCTTTCCATAGGTTAGCCCCATAATAATGATCACCAAACGAAAAATCAGCCCCATGTAATCATCTGGTTGGCCAGACCAAAGAAAATGGTTTAAACCATCGATAAATATAAGTGAGGTCTAATAAATGAGTAGAATATGTGACTGATTTTTGCATGAAGAAATCATTAGGTGGTTCCAACTTATTAGATAGGTTGAATGTTGCATACACATAAAAGGTTGGAATGTATCTTTTGGATGGACAAGAATTTGTAGTCCAACTAGTTGGACTTGCAACCTTCTCTTATCCACTATACTACTGAAATTTACTAACATTTAGAGAGATGTTCTATTGCCATTGATTTTTTAAGAGGCCCACCGTAATGTATATGTAAAATCCATTCCGACCATTGGATGTGTAATCCCACTTTTGGCTCAAGATTTACTAAAAAAAAAAAGAGAATGGCCTGTGATTCCAAGTGGGCCACTCCAAAGGAAGTAGTTTGAAAAGAGAAGTTCACCTTTAATTTTTACGGTACCCACTATGATGATTATATAAAATCCACTCCAAACACTAGATTTCGAACGAAAATTTAGGCTCGGGTCCTAAAAATCAAACCTATCCATTATTTAGGTGGCTACACCAAGTAAACAGTGCGGAGCTAGGGTGAGTTTTCCCCTGTACACTATTTCCAATCATGTGGTCCATCTAAATCATGAATGAAACTAATTTTTTTTAGTCATAGGTCCCGGTCGGAGTAAAATTCAGATAAACACAATAGTGGTGCCCAAGCTACCGACACTTCTCTGGAACCCAACTTCTCTCAAAGTAATCTAACCGAAGATCAAATTAATGCAGCAGTATAAGAAAAACCTTTAAAAAAAGTATTGAAACGCTATTACTAAATAAATGAGGGAGTGATATATAAAATTCTCATATTTAAATAACAGGGTTTACCCAAATAGAAAATAAAAATAAAAATGATGACACTCGAGACATCGAGATGGGCTCACACGACTCGAACACACCGGGTGGTGTGATAGGATCACTGGTTTTGGTCGTTGGTTAGTGGGCCCTTGCACCGGCCCCACTCCATACGTGCCTCACACGTGTAAAACAACCTCAGAACAAAATGACAAGTGCATCTTGCAACCGGTGACGGTTCCACGTCAGATGTGCATGTGTGGCCCACCTGATGACAAAATTGCCTTGATTTTGGGCCACAACAGGACGCGGTTTGGCTAGTGACACCGCAAGCAGACAGGTGGCTAGTGGTCGGTCCCATGTGGACCCCACCATGATGTATTAGTTTTATCCACGCCGTCCATTCATTTTGAAAGTTAATTTTAGTGCTTCATCCCAAAAATGAGGAATATATAATTTTAGGTAGACCACAACATGGGAAAACAGTAGTGATTCAATGTCCACCATTAAAAACCTCCTAGGCCCACTGTAATAGTTATTTGACATCTAACCTGTTGATTAGGTCATGCAGACTTGGATGAAGGGAATATATATATATATATATATATATATATATATATATATATATATATATATATATATATATATATATATATATATATAATATGTAAAAGCTTGATCCAAAACTTTGGTGGCACTAAGAAATATTTAATGGTGGGCATTCAATTAACACCGTGCGGTTTCATACCATAAAATGATCCGGAAGAATGGGTGGACGGCATGGATGAAACACATACATCACGGTGGGGCCCACGGAGCACTGACCACTAGCCATTGGCCAGTGGCCGGGTTAGTAGCCCATCCGTCAAAAGCACATGGTTGGCTGTGCGCTCCATACATAGCACCTGTCATATGTCTAACCCTCATATTCAACCTACCACAGCTGACAAGTGGACCGGCCTGATTTTTACTCAAAAAGGAATGTTCTGGATTAGTCTCATCAGATGGATGGATCATATCTCATCCACGTATGCCACGTTATCTTTAGGGATTTTGACCGTACTGGCATCCCATTCTCGAAAACATATTCGATATTCCGGATATTTAAAGGGCAGCATTTTGACAGGTATTGAAAAGTTTTTTAACAGCCACTATTCTTGGTTGTGAAGTTACTTCTTATTTAATGCCGAAAAAGTAACGTGTACGGGATTCTTTTTTGGAAGTGAGCAAGGCTCAACTCGTGGAGCCCACATTGATCTAGGCCTATAATCCATGCCGCCCATTCTTTTTATCCTATTATAATTTTAGGGCTAGGTCCCAAATATCAGCTTGATACAGAGCTCGTGTGGGCCATGTAATAGAAAATAATGGTTAGAATAGCACCCACAGTTGAAACTTTCTAAGCTTATTGTGATGTTTGTTAGAGGTGGACACTACCTAATTTAGGACTTTTTGGGCCTATGGTAAGCTGCCCGATAAGGTGGACGGAACGAATCCCCCTATTGTGGGCCTTGAGTCCTATTATTTAAAAATAATCAAGTTATTACCACGACCCTTACTACATTAACTTAAGCGGGTAGGGTAACTGGACATATGTAAAAATGGATCGTCTTATTGGGCCCACTGTGATGTAAATATTTTATCCACACCGTCCATTTATTTTGAAAGATTATTTTGAGGAATAAGCTCAAAAATGAGGCATATCAAAGGCTCATATGGGTCACACCATAAAAAGCAATGAAATTGAAAACCTATAGTTGAAAAGTTCTTGGGGGCCATAATCTTTTTTAGATGTAACTCATTTTCTGGCCCATGATGTTTAATTAAAATTTAAATCCAATGGATGTTGGATTCGACATATAAATCACGACAGGACCCATGACTCTTATACATGATAACCTTGACCCTTATTACGTTACAACCACGAACTCTGCACATCACATGACAACTTCGACCTATATAACATGATAACCACTACTCATATAACATAACAACCACGACCCATATCAACCATGACTCATATAACATGACAACCATGACCTATATAACATGACAACCTCGACCCATAACAACCACGATTCATATAACATGACAACCATGACCCCTATAACATGACAACCTCGACTTGTACCACATTACAACCACAATCCATATAACATGACAACCACGACCCACATAATATGACGAACATGACCCATACCACATTACAACCTCGACCCTTACCACATTACAACCACGACCCATATAACATGACGACCACGACCCATACCCATCTAACATGACAAGGGTCATGGTTGTAATTATGTGGTAAGGGTCGTCGTTGTAATTTGGTAAAGGTCATGGTTATTAGGTTAATGTAAATAATAACTTGATTATTTTTAAATAATAGGAGTCGAGACCCACAATGGGGTGATCCGTTCCATCGACCTTGTCGGCCAGCTCGCCGTGGGCCCAGAAAATCCTGACTCGGGCAGTATCCACTTCTAACGAATATCATGGTGAGCATAAAAAGTTTCAACAATGGGTGTCATTGTCACCATTATTTTCTATTATGTGGCCCACACGAGCTCTAGATCAGGTTGATATTTGGGCCCGCGCCCTAAAATGATATGGTTAAAAGATGGGTGGCATGGATTATACACATACATCAATGTAAGCCCCACGGGTTGGGCTTGCCCGCACTAAAAAAGGCTTCCGTCAACGTTACTTTTTTAGTATTAAATACGACGTAATTTCTTATTCACAAAAAAACTGTACAACTATTGAACCAAGAACATTGGCAAGTTGGTCTAAAAAACTTTTCAAGACTTGTAAAAAGGCAACCTCGGAATATTTGGAAGGTGGAATCTCTTTCGAGAATTTGACCATACAACCATGCCAACGGGGTCAAAATCCCTTTTATCTTTACAATATTTGCCCTGCAGAAGTCAAATATTACTTTTCGTTATAGACTAAGAAGTTATTTCATACTCTGGAAGAGTGTGACGCTTGATACACAGGCACTCAGAACTGTACACGTGGCATACGTTCACTAAAAGTAAACCAACTAAATTTTGGAAGATAATATCTCTAAACATAAAACCTAAAATCAGATTGGTCAAACAATCATAAACTCTGATTGGTAGACAATTCTTTCTTGAAAAATACCAACCTTTAATTTAGTTTTAACCGTCCAAGAAACCACAAATCAGATGTTCGGATAATCAAATAAGCGGAAGGTACATCTTAAATGAGACCCATAAATATACAAATTTCAAATGCCTGTGCATCATTTGTCACACACTAAGCAGAGTATCTTAAGTTTTTCTCTTGACCAACGAATACTTGCAAGGAAGTTATATGATACTCATATGACATCTGAGCTTGATACACAGGCACTCACAAAATGTATATGTGGCATAATCGACTCAAATTAAACCGACTAAACTGATGAACCATACGCTGATAATTCACAATCTCAAAATTATAATGTTTGAACAATCCTAACCTTAGATTCTCAGACACTTTTTTTTTTTTTGTTAAAACAGGGCCGTTAGATAGTTTCATTTTTAATC
The DNA here is from genome assembly GCF_029962835.1 of Magnolia sinica. Taxonomy (NCBI): domain Eukaryota; kingdom Viridiplantae; phylum Streptophyta; class Magnoliopsida; order Magnoliales; family Magnoliaceae; genus Magnolia; species Magnolia sinica. Next base: position 91,016,155 of record NC_080575.1, read on the forward strand.
TTCTAATAAATGTCTATAAATCCGATAGCCAGAAATCAAATAAGCTAAATTTTTTATTCATGTTACATCTAAACAGGAAGGCATATGTGGATGGTTTATTTTGAGTAATTAAATTCGAAGTGTACAATTTCTAAGTGTCTGCGTATCATCCATCACACTCCAGAGTATCAAAGTTTTTCACATGACATCTCCAAAATTTCCGCTTTTTGAATAAAAGGCCAACTGCTCCCTCACTTTCTCCTTTCTCCTCTCTTGTATAAATATAAGCACTCTCTAGTCTGCAACAAAGCTAGATCAACTGACATCTCATCTCATCTCATCATGTCATGGCAGCAATGATTGGAAACCTCCCGTCCGTAGGAGAAGCACGAATCTAGAGAAAAGATTTCCCTCCCAATTTCATCTTCAGGGTCGCTACAGCCGCTTCTTAGGTTAAAAAAAATTAATGAAAATTCGATTGCAATTGCTACCACGACTTTGGATTTTCTATTATATATTTCAAGATCATGTTGTAATTATTCTCTTTGTCCTTTCGAATTTCCCATTTGTTTCTGCGATTGCATTCCATCATTTTCTTTTATGCATTTGATGATTTCTTCTAATATCGGAACATAGAAGTTTTGTTTTGTTTATTTTTAAATTGATATGGATAAGAGTTATCCTCGATAGATTGGAATTGCAGAAGAAGAGTGAAGTTCATGGAAGAGAGATTGAAGTGCCATTTAGTGAGAAATCCTCTGTTGGCAATTTGTAGCCAGACAACAAGATTTTTCATCATTGCCAGGGATTGTTACGGAAGAGAGAGAGAGAGAGAGAGAGAGAGAGAGAGAGAGAGAGAGAAAGAGACATTTTCGTCCATTGTGGGGGAAAGAGAGAGACGTTATGTAATGTCTTGGAAAAATCCGTACAAAGACCCGAGTATTACCTCAGGCAGAAATCACTAAGGACTAAGTCCTTTAGAAATTAGGCGAGAATTAATTAAGTGCTAAACTGAATTAATCAGTAGATTAGTATGAACCACTTTCTATACGAACTACAAGACCTAAAACCAGTAAAATTACCAATACTACATTACCTAAAAACTTATGATCAATCTCAAAACCCAGTTACTCTTGGGAGCATCATGAAACTTCGTATCGGATCTGGACAGTGCGTCGAAAGTCCGATTACCGCGAAACTATACGGCTATGACTACCTTACTGGGCTTGACAACCATCTCAGAAATCAAGTACCAATAGTATCCAGAAACTCACAACTTGAGCCCGGAGCGAAGTGTGTGAGAAACGCGAATATTTTTAGAAACTGAACTCAAACTTAAGTGAATTGAGTTGTTCGCTTGCAAGCCAAATCTAAGGGTTCAAATTGTTAGATTCTGACCTAACTACACCCTTGGATCAGGGAAAATTTTCAACATATATCAATGTACTTATGGCCCTGATCGAGTGACGACGACCATTGAACTGAAACTAGTTCTCCGCGGTCGATTCGTAAGTCCGATCAGACCGAAGTCTTAACCTGACTTAGATCCAATGTCAGGGAATTTTTCCTAGACTACATGCAGGAAATGGGCCTCCAGATGAACTCCGTTAGACCGAAACAACCACTCTTTGGCTATAACCTAAGTATACCATGGCCCTGGGGCCATTTACACCAGTTCTGGGCCTATATAAGGGCCTTTACCCACTCCTTTCTCATTCCATACGAAATTTTTAAACCCTAGGAGAGAGAAGAGAGAAAAGAGGAGAAAAAGGTGAGGAGAAGTGAGAGTGAGTGAGAGATAGTTCCTGGGATTCAATCCCGCCACTCTACGTGCCGAATCATCCTACCCGTATCGCTATTCCGACGATTTCGAATTCGTTCTTGGGTAAGAAATCCTAACCCTAATCTGTTTTACGGATCCAAATAGAGTAAATGGTGAAATAGCTAACCTATTTCATGCTATAGGTTGTCGTTGTGCCGTAGGCGAAGACTTAGTGTTTGAACTGAGTTCGATATGAGTTTACCGGAGAAAAGTGCGGATTATAAACGTTTAGGTTATGGTTTTCAAGGCTTTCAATGTCAGTTAATGGTTTATAACTGACTTAATTGCTATCACATGTGCATAGAAACAATGTTTTTTCGTATATTATATATATATGTGTGTGTGTGTGTGTACTATGTTGATTTTAATGCATTTTATGTGTTTGTTGAAATGTTTGATTGAATATAGAATTACGATTTGTGCTTGTTATGATTGATGTTTGAGGATACATGATTGTTGTACATGTGGCAACTCCCTTGTGAAAGGATTTTCTATACTACCTGTTATAACTACTATATTACATGTATATTGATATGTGTAGTCTAAGTGTTTGATAAAATGCCTGAATGAGAAAATGCTTGTTGAAATGTATTTAATGAGGGTGTTGAGATAGGATTCTCAATTTTCTTATCTATAGTTACAATTTCCTTCATGTAACCTATTTTACTACTACGTGCTTTATGGATGAATGCCTATGTATGTTAACACACACTTTATGAGTTCGTTAAAATGCTTTTATGAGATGTATATTTGAATTGGTTGCTACATGTTATTTTGACTATCAAATATGAATGCCTATTGTGTTTGAATATGATTGGGACTACTGTATAGTCCAAGCAATCGGTAATGATTTTCGAGTTAGTGGTCGAGGTCATTTCGCCACATAAGACATGTTCTAGGAATCCAAGTTGTACGCTGCTTATCGACAGTGGTTAGGCCACGCGGAATGCTTACGCACTCCATGTCGATCAATTCAACATACGCTCGTACCAGTCGAGCTTGTCAAGTAACCCGATTGGCCTAATGTATGTTCACTATGTATGGATGTTATTGCTTGAATTTAAGGTACCAAGTTACTAGTGAAAAGCCCGTTTAACCTTGGTACTACGATCCGCCAAGACTCATGAGCTGGGCATGGTGGTATGAGACACTGTGGTCGAGTTGTCAGCCTACGCTGGGGCGACGAGCCTCCCCGTAGTGTCCGGTGAGCGAACCAAACTTGTGAGCCGAATATGGCGGTATGGGACACTGTATTCGAGTTATCGGCCTACGATCAGGTGACGAGCCTCTCGTAGTGACCTCGAGTATACACTAAGACTATGCTAAGGTGATAAGCATTTCCATAGTGCCTTCGAGTATAAACTAGGCATGCACTGAGGTGACGAGCCTCTCCGTAGTGACTTAGAACTGCTATTGTATGAGATTAACTAGGATTGACGACCCTAGATGGATCATTGTTTGGGTAAATGATATAAAGGGAGGTGCCTTAGCTTCCCAACCTGCTGTATGAATAAGACTAATTAAGAACTTGGCTAATCACAATCATGCACCGCATTGCATGTGCCTTTGGCATAGGAGTTGAGCACAGTGGAAGGGATGCATGCCGCAATTGTGAGATGATGTCGCAGAGGGAGTGTAGGCGAGGGCATGCATCATTAACACATATCATCCTTGCATTAACCAGAGTACCTGGGAATGCTTGTTGTATTGCTTTATCATTACTGCTTGACTGAATTGATAACATGTTAAGCTTTGCCTTATAGCTCTACTGAGTTGATCACTCACTCCCACTCTGGGACGGTGTTTTAAAACACCAACCGGACTCTGTTGTAGTTTCAGGTGACGACGAGGCTTACGAGATGGAGCCTGACTTCTATGATGACAAGGAGGAGTTCTCCTACATGCAACTCTCTGACAGGTCTATGTAGACCTGGAGTTGCGCATCGGGGCTACAAGGATATGGATAGATGACATTACACTTCATCATTTTGTATATTTTAGGATTATATATATAACTATTTAACCTGGTATCATGTTCATACTCTGGGGACTTACAATCACTTATATATTTTGTATACGTATCACAGTCTTCCACTTGCATAATTTAACTGTCTCCAGAGTATGATATGCTGATTTGGTATAATCCTACTCATGTTTAATGCACTAATACGGACAACATTTAATCATCATTATCTATGTTGCATATGTGATGTGTTGAAACTTGGGAGTTGAACTTTTGTTCGACACCCGATTTTTAGGGCATTACACGTTACGGCCATCAATGGTCATATGTTCTAGCAAGGAGTTGTGTAGCTAATTGGAAATTAGTTTTATAGAAAAATCATTTTTCTATTGCATTTGAAAGTTGTTCTTGGTCTTCACGAGCTTTGAATTTTCTTTTCTTTGTTACGATATGTGAGAATATTTTGAGATACTTTCGTATGTTGTTCTAGCATTTGATAAATCATTAGTAATATTATGTATTTGTACAATTCACAATTCAAAATATAACAATTAATAATTAAAAAAAAAAGAGAGAACAAGTGCAACTGATATTTGAATTGAATAAAGAAAAGAAAAGGAAAGTAAAAAATCTAGTGGAGGTGCGTGACGGGGTCACTCTTCTAAAGATGATTCGTGCCACTATCTCAAACTATTCAAATGGTGCAAATGATCTGCTGCTATCATCTTTAGAATACAACCGTGGATCGACAAAATATTGTTGACTTAATCATCACAACAGTTGATATTCAAATACAAAAAAAAAAACATTACAAACTAGAGAGAGTCGTTGACTAAAGATGGGTTTTTTATTCTTCTTGTGTAATTAGGTTTTTGGAAAATACATTTTTACAGAAAAACCTTAGGACACATGACAACTATGTGGCACTAAGGTAGCTATTATGGTGTAACAACGGCAACATTACTGTAACGTATGATAACGATATGAGCTTCTCATGTAAGACTCAGTCAAGATAAAAAAAAAACAAAATAAATCATGTAGACAAGCTCAAGCCCAAGCCCGACTCGCCACACGTTGAGCGACGACTGCGTCTGTGTGGTGTTTGATATACCCCAAATCCCAAATACAAAATTATATCTTATGAAATTCTAGGTAAATGAGTAAAATTTCCCGTCAAGTTTCAATGTGGGACTATTAAAAAAGTCTTATAAAGGCAACTTTCCAAAGGTGTCTTTTATTTTTCTTTTACTTCCTTTTATTTTTCCCTTCAAAAAACCAAAAGCCTACACTATTTTAAAAAAGAAAAAGATATTTAAGCATTAGATCTTATGTGCGTAAGCAAAGGTGTCATGTAGATTTGAACCTTTGTACAGTGAGAAACAATATCTTATTATAGCCTTAGTGGATAAAGCCTTATGTAAACATCTCGTATAAAACGAGGACAAACTACTCTTTGAGCTTTAGCTTGACTTTAATAAATTATCTTCTACTGACTTAAAAATCATTGAAAATTCAAATGGGCCAAACTGAAAGCATACTCAGCACGTCCCAAAAACAGTTAATTGACGTAATCGGCTAGCGCTAAATCTAGTAATAATTCAGTCACAACAATGCATCCGAACTTCAGAACTCAAAAATCCGTTGTACGTAGTAACTGATGTGCAAAAAAGGATAAAATAAACTCTCTCCACCCAAGAATCATTCTCTACACTAATTAGTCTTCTCGAATAATATTGTGTTGAGGTGTGAGAGGTCATATCTTCAAGATTAAGGAAAGTGCGGTCGTTCTTATCCACAAAATGGCCATGGTATTATTAAGAGTAAATTTTGATTGATTAAGATGGTTTATGGTTCATTAGAAATGTGGTTAAATGATTTTCCTAATGAACTTAAGTTTCCTCCAATCTAGATTATGATGAGGAATATCCGGCCCATTTACCAAAACCATGCATTGCCAAGCGGCCAAAGCTGTAAAAACTCTGGCCGCACTTTAGACTAGTCAAATAGGATCCGATTGAAGTGATTTCAATTACGTTTAAAAGATTATCATGTAACATTTTCAATGAGCCTTAGATCATCGAAAACAAGTCATTAGTCAATTTGTAGATAATTGATTTCATATACTGAACGATCTTACTTTCAACAGGTCAAACAGGGTCTGATTGAAGTGATTCTAGTTTGGTTAAGAAGCTTATGTGATTATTTTTCCTACAATGCAACCAATGAGATACAGACGTTGCTAGCGGAATACGGCTGCTAACGCTTATATAAGAAGAGACGGAAAGGAACGAGGGAAGTGAGTCAAAGAAGGAGAAAACGAAAGAAAAAAAATAGAGAGCGAGAGAGAGAAAAATAGAGAGCATAAAGAGAGAAAAATACAAAGAGGGTCCAAGGGTCGGAGATCAACCGGAGGTGCTGCCCAAGATGTCTCAAAAATTTCTAGTATACTAACATGCTGCCCAACATAAGAGATAAAAATGACAATTAAAAAAGTCATTGAAGCTAAGAGTTTGTTTATCTCTATTTAATTCGCATTCCACTCCACACATTCTAAGTACATCAACTATATCCACATTTCCTTATATCTCATTCTCCACTATTCTCCCTCTTCCATTTTCTCTTACTTTATTTGCCTGCCCAGGATCTTAAATCCTGCAAAGCAGGGCTAGTTAACATTTCATTTTACTCACTATGTTTTTACTTTATTTGCCTATCTGGGGCCACTTGGCTCTCTAATGAAAGGTTAGATAAATTTTTTTTCTTATTTTTGCTTACCTGACCCTTATGGGTTATGTGAAGCATGACCAAATATAAAAATGTCAAAACTCCGTTAAATTTTCAAAATTTATAAAATTTTGTGAAGTAGAGACCGCATATTGTGCGGGCAGAAAAGTGAACTTAATCCTTTCATTTTCAGTCATCGAGGCCCTTACTCAGAATTTACGATTACAATCCAACCATACAAGTCACTTGAGTTAAGAAATCATGAGATTTCTTGACCCCTAAGTGATTCTACGGTTTCTAGTCAGTCGTAAATTTTAAGCTTCATTTGGATAGTGGTGACTCCGAATCAAATGCATTTTTATACCAGAGTCAGTAATATGCTTTAGTTATAATAACAAATCAATTCCAAGCCAAGAAAGTGAGGGAACAGCCACGCTTACGCGAGGGGGAGGCGTTCACACCTTATAAAACTAAATTATCAAATGGTAAGATCAAGACTTTACTCACACATAGTATTACTACTTTTATTGGTGTATATGAACAATATGCATTGTAAGGCCATATGCTTATTCCAATTTCATGAGTGCTTTAGATAATTAGCTAGATTCTCATAGAAAGTGGTCAGAACTTCACACTAATAGAATTGAGTTTATCAAGAACACACTCGTGACTATGCATCCCATCCATAAGGATTATAAAACTCATTAAAAAGTCTGACCCCATCCTCAAATATATCACAAGTATCATTGATCTAACATCAGAACATGACTGGAAACCATGTGCCTCATATAATTATTCTTTAACTCATTTGTCCCACTGAACCTGATTTTTGATATCTCCAACCATTCGAGTTGAGTTATTATCATAGGTAGTTTACTTAATTGGCTTAAGTCCCATTACCTTAATAACATTATAGTTTTTTTCCCATACAAGACCCTTACTTGAAGGATCTATCAGGTTTTCTAGCGACATAATCTTACTAATAGAAACTACTCATTCTTTGAGTAATTTTATAATTCTATGATGTTTATAGCTTATTGGCATCCTTTTGCCATTGTATTATGCATTATTTGCACGTTTGATAGCTTCACTTCTATCACAATTTAGTTTAATAGTATGAATTAATTTACTCTAAAAGAGAATATCATACAAAAAAATTCTTAACTACTTGGCTTCTTCTACAGTGGAGGTAAGAGTTATAAGCTCAAATTTTATAATGGAATTAGAGATGATGGATTTTTATTTTTATTTTGAATTTTGAAATTACAACTCCCCCACTTATGAGAAATATATAACAACCGCTTGCCTTCCAACCATCAGAAAAGAATTTCAATCAACATCAGTATATATCCTTCTAACACTATTGGATATTTACATAGTGCAAACCATAGTATTGAGTCATTTTCAAGTATTTAAGTACTCTATGAATAGCTTCTCAGTATTCCTCACTAGGATTACTAGTGAAACTATTTAGTTTTTCTACAGCATAAACTATGTTAGGTTTAGTGCAGTTCATTGCATAAATAAGACTGTTTATTATACTATTTTTTTCTGTTACAATGTATTTTCCTTTTGTTCTTTTATATATATATATATATATATATATATATATATATATATATATATATATATATATATGAATGTTATGATCAAAAGGAATGCAAATTGCATGCTATTTGCATATTATATATATTTTAGAATAGATTCTATATAATGAGATTATGAAAGAACGATCTCATGCACTTTCCTTATAATTTTGATCCTGAGAATCACATTTGCCACTCCTAAGGCTTTTATTTCAAACTTGGATGATAAAAAGACCTTAGTTTGATTAATGATTATTATGTTTAACCCAAATATGAGCAGATCATCAACATACAAGTAAATGATGACACTCATGGAGTTATTACCCTTATAATATATACACTTATCTACTTCTTTGATTTAAAGTCATTATCTCTAAGTATCGAATCAAACTTAGCATGCCATTGCTTTGGAGTTTGTTTAGGACCATACAATGATTTAACCAATTTGCATTCCATTTGAGGTTGAGCAGGGTTTACAAACCATTCAGGTTACTCCATGTATATCTCCTCATTGAAATCTCTATGCAAGAAAGCGACTTGACATCCATTCGATGTATAAATTAGATTATGCAAAGATGTGATAGCCATAAGGACTCTAATCGATGCAATCCTATAAACTAAAGAATATGTATCAAAGAAGTCTATTTATTCATTTTGTCCATATTCTTTAACTACAAACCTAGCTTCGTATTTTTCTATAGACGCACCGGATTTTAGCTTCTTTCTAAAAATACACTTACATTCGAATGGTTTTAAACCAACGGGTAAGTCAACTAGGTTCCAAATATGATTAGCCATGATGAAATTTATCTCGTTATCTATAACCTCTCCTTCTGAAAGGAGGCATCACGAGATGACATGGCCTTTTATATGAAACTAGATCACCACATGTGTTATAGGTGTAGAAGTCGAGTCCAAAGTCCTTCGTGAATCCGACCTTCTTACTAGCTCTAGGTAAGATATCAGGTTTATCAAGACTAAAAGATTATGATGAAGTGACAGTTTTAGCCATGAGTCTAGAAGATCACCCCCACTAATTTTTAATTTAAAGGAAACGTATCCTAAAAAAAGTCAGCATCTCTAGATTCTATGATAGAAGAATCATTCAAGGTTAAAAACTTATAAACTTTATTGTTAGGTGTGTATCTAATAAATACAAAATAAATAATTCTATTTCCTAATTTAAGTAATATAACATTATATCAAAATTTCAAAGTTCTAAAGTAGATTAGGTTAGAGCCTCATTTTTTCATAGCTCGAATGGAGTTTTATTTAACTTACTAGAAGGAAATTTGTTTAAGATATATGTGGCTGTAAAAATGGCTTTGCCTCATATACTGAAAGGTAGACCTGAAGAAATAAGCATAGCATTTACTATATTTATCGAGGTCTTTTTTTCTCTCTCAGTAATTCCATTTTGTTGAGGGGTATAGGGTGCGGTGTACTGATGTATAGTCCCTTGGAATTTAGAAAAGTCATTGAAAGCTAGTGAGGTATACACACCTCCTCTATCACTTTTAAGATTTTTAATCTTACAACTAATTTGATTCTCTACTTCAGTCTTAAATATTCTAATTAAATATATCCAGGTCTTCATCCTTAAATCTAAAAAATATACATGACAAAACCCATAGTAGTTATTTGTAAAGGAAATAAAATACCTTTTACCTCATTTATTTTGGATTTCTTTTAGATCACAAATGTTTGAGTGAACTAAAACTAAGAGTTCAGATTATTTTTCAACTAATCTTAAAGATTTTATAATTATTTAAACCTTACTACAGTGCACATATTTCCTAAATGAGTCTTTACCACTTAACATATGGATTAATTTCAAAGCAATCATATCTTTCACATATTTGTGATTAATATAATACAACTTATCATGAAAAATATTCTCATTGCAAATACTAACAAAGCAAGCAGAGGAAGAAGATTTATTGATATTAACAAAGAGTATATACATTTCATTTACTTTATATGCCTTACCCACAAACTTCTCATTCATATAAAAAAGAAACTACTTGTTTATATTCTGTCACAGTTTTTATTCCAGCTTCATCAAGCAAGTGGTGAGACATTAGATTTTTATTTATTTATTTATTATTATTATTTTAGTTCAGGGACATGCAAAGCATTTTTCAGTGTCGGTTCTCGACAAAGGTGAACTTTAAAACTACAGTTCCCTTAATTTAGTGCAACTTTTGCAGTTACTGAACTAGCTAAATGAATAACTTGATCATGTTGGGATGCTTAGTATACTTTGAACTAGGTTCGACTATACCTGATGTGCCTCGTCAGTACCAAGTCAAGTCACAGTCACCGGCCATCATTTATTTGGACAACAAATGTCTATGTGATCGTGTCCACCATGCATTCCTCTTCGATAGCTTCATCAACTTCGACAAACATTAGCTTGATTATTCCCTTTGCATTGTCTGCAATTTCGTGCATAGTGGCTCATAATACCACACGCAAAAAAAACCTAATTTAGCCTTGGTTATTTTTAATTTCTTGAGTGAATTTTTCGATTTCAACATAGTCTTTGGTTTGGATTGATATGTTTTCTTAGGGTTTTGATTTTTGTTTTTTATATAATGGACTTTATGATGATTATCTTCCTTGAGGTCTTAAAGACAAGCTTCCTCTTCTATACAAATATTTACTATCAATTTTTCCATTGTAAGTTCATCTATTTTTCATTTAAGATTCTTCTAAATGGGAGGTAGCTTTTTAATGGTAGATGCTACTAAATATTGCTCATCAATCTTGATTCCTTCTTGCAATATACTTCATTGAAGATGAGTTATATTTATTTGGTTTGAGATACTACATATTTATTGTCTATCATCATATAACAATTAAAATGATTAACTGCATATTTCTTAAACTTAACCTCTTTAGTATGATTTTTTTTAGTTAGAGCGTTCAAGAGTTCCATAGATAATTTGAATTCGCAATAGAGATCAACTGTGGGACTTGTCATGTAATTCAAGACGTGGTCCTTGCATAAATCAGTATCTTCTTTCCATTTATTTAATTTCTGATCATGGTTTTATAATCCAGGTATTTAGTTCCTTTTTTAGTATATAAAACACTTTTCTTTCCTGAGGAGAAACTCAATTTTCTTTTTCCACATTTTGAAATTAGACTCATCTAATATATCTAAATTTACATAAGAGTGGGAGTGGTATTTTGATGATGCTATTATACAATTTAACTAAAGAAAGTTATACTAAAACTATTCTGATATAATTGAGCAACACATATAAGGAACTGTAATTTATTATATTTTAAAAATAATAAATTAGTAAATTATTGCTTAGCCATTGTTGATTAACAATTTATCAAACAAATCCAAAATTGATATTAATTGAGTAATATGTGATTACCACCGAAAGGTTGTATGTATAGTAAGAACTGATTGACTAAATTAGACAAAAGTAATGATTATCATGACTGTGCAAATACAATTTAGTATTTTTGGACACTAAAGATTCAAATAATTTTCATATTGTTATTCTAACACTCGATAAATCATCGGTAATAATATGTATTTACATAATGCACAATTTCAGATATAATAAGTAATCATATAGAAAAGATTGAGTACGTGTGCACTATTTTTTAGATCGAACAAAGAAAATAAAAAGAGAGTAAGAAACCCAACGAAGGCGCGTGACTAGATCGCTCACCTGAAGATAAATCGCGCCACTACCTTAAACCAATCGAACAATGTGGATGATGTACTGCAATCGTCTTTGGGATACAACTGTTAATCGATGAAAGACCACCAACTTAATAACCATAATAATTGATGCTCAAATACCAAAAAAAAAAAAACTAGGAAGGCAGAGAGTTAATCTCATAAGTGATTCTTTGTGTCCTTAGTTACCATCCTCTTGTATATAAGAGGATAAGATAAAGTGTTGTGACTTTAGTTTATAATGATAAATGTTTTTAAATTAGTCAGACATGGCCACATTAGGAAAATGATTTGGGTGATTTCGAATTTCACATCTTCATGAGAAAGGTTCCGTGAGAGTTATATAGCAAGCTTATAAAGCTATTAGTACGGACCTGAAGACTTATTTGTGCGGAAGTATCGAGTTTTGATTAGGCTTTACAAATAGTGCTCTTTTAAAAAGTATATGTAATATATTATTACTTTAAATATGATTTAAAATTAATATTTATGCAAGACTAAGTTTTCTAAATAAACTTGATAAATTAGATAAGTGCTTATATTAGTCGAGTACTCCATACTAAGAAAACTCCATTTAATGTGATCGTGCGGACCAAGGCAAACATACCAAAGCTTGGGTTATTGAGTGAGACTCAACTAGTCACTTGGTATTAAAAAACCTATGGAAAATCAATGTTGTTCTGGTTGGTTGCCCGCCTTTGATTCATGGTCTTATTTTGGTTGTTATGAAATGAGCTAAATGGGTAATATATATTATACCCCTTTCATAAAGTGATTAAGTCAGAGATATTGGATATGTGCCCGTTAAGCTTATTTATGTGATAAACATTAGTAGGTGAGTCCCATTGAGTTATTCATTGGAATGTTCTGGTTAAATATATATTTTTTAAAATCATATTATCTTAAAATTCAAATTCAATCAAGAGAAAGAATGTTATACAATAGGGATTTTGAATGTGATGGGAATAAGCCCTATTACATTTGAACTCTTGTTCCTCCATCTTCTCCCTTTATAAAGAGAGGCACATTCATTTAACAAATGCATCTCATTCAAGAGATTTCAATGAGAGAAAATCAAACGAAGAATAACAAGAGAATACTTATTTCCTATTAGGCTACCATAGGCGATCTAAACTATTGATTGTGTTTGGTGGTCATCCTAATCGTAAGATCAGATGGGTGATTTGGCTTGGGTGAGGTTCAAAGTCCAAATTTGTTGACCCATTAGGGAGTGTTTGGAGCATGAGATTAGATGGGTTTAAGTGGGATGGGATTAGCAAAACCTAATAATTACATTGTGCCAGGGATTGTCGTGTAATCCCATAGCTTGGAGGCCAGCCCACTTCGTGTTTGGAAGACAAGACATCTGGAATCGAAACGGATTGGCCACTCACCTTACCACTATCGGTTGGTGCTCTGTGGGCCCCACCATGATGTATGTGTTTCATCCATGCCATCTACCCATTCTTCCAGATCATTTTATGGTACGAGCCCAAAAATGAGTTTGATCCAAATCTCAAGTGGACCGCACAGTGTTGATTGAACACCCACCATTAAAAACTTTTTGGGAGCCACAAAAGTTTTGGATCAAGCTAATAACTATTTTTTCCTTTCATCCAAGTCTTTATGACCTAATCAACAGGTTAGATGTCAAATAACCATTCCAGTTGGCCTCAGGAGATTTTTAATGGTGTAATTCAATCACTACTATTTTCCCATGGTGTGGTCCACTTGAGATTTATATCTACCTCAATCTTGTGATCAAGCCCTAAAATTATATTTCAAAATGGATGGACGGTATGGATAAAACACATACATCATGGTGGGCCTCACATAGCACCGACCACTAGGCACACGAAATCCAAAGCTGGATTGCAGAAATCCCTTGTTTCGGCGCAGATTCCAAGAAGGGGCTTCACAACCTATGCCTGATGTGAGTCCCAAATAGGACCTTGCAATGATCTATGGGATCTCAAAACCCACTCCCACTTAATCATCTTTAAACCCATGCGCTAAACACCCCCTTAGCTTATTGGATTGGGTATACGATTACAATTGAGTTTTTGTTAATTGTTGTTATCTATATTGATGCTAATAAATAAAATTGCCAATGATCCATGTTCAATAGGTAAAATTAAATAGTTAAAGTAGTTCAATTAGCGTGATTTTTGGCATATTCTCCATTGAACCATGGGGCCTATAAATTTTCATCTAAATTATCATAATAGTGGGTGGTGATCAAGTCTTAGAAAAAGGTGGTGAAATATTGCTTTATTCTAGCTCAAAAGAAAACAAAACCCATGTACTTAAATAACTATTTCTTCTTGGGTTTGAATTTGGTTGTGCTATGATAAAGTTTGGTTAGGTCCATTTTAACATGACCCAAATTAGACTATTAAAAATTGGGTCCAAGTTAGGTTGATTTTGATAGAAATCAAACCCAAATCAATTTAGTAATTGAAATTTTAGACGCCATATCTGCCCATGATTGTAAATTTTAGACCTAAACTTACTAATTGTTGGATCAAGTCCAATGACCTATTGGGTTGACTCGAACTATATGCAAGCCCATCCAAGTTTATGGCATATATGCAACACGTTGGAACCATGTTCAATCTTTAAAATTTTGCCCATTCCTAGAGCTAGGCAAATTGGGTCCGATCTGGTGGATCCGACCCAATCCGTTCAAACCGATCCGACGGGTTGGATGGGTGCGAATCGGGTAGGCCCATCCAAATTCGATTTTTTTTCGAGTTGGGTTTGGGTTGGGCCTGACCCGATCCGACCTGATCCGGAATCCGATCCGATCCGGTCCAGAAATATTAAGTAATATTTAATTTTGTAAAAGTATTTTTTACTATTTAAAAAAAATTTAAACTATTTAAAAATTTTTAATGATCCGAATTGTTCCCAATCCGATCTGACTCGGTTTTCCTGACCGAGTCGGACTCGGATCGGATTAGTCCAGTGAGTTTTCGGTTCGGTCTAAGTCAGGCGACCCGGACTCGGTACCGGATCGGATCGAGTTCGGGTTAGGTCAATGACACTTTGGATAGGTCCGGGTTGGGCCCAATCCGATCCGACTCGGACCGATGCCCAGCCCTACCCATTCCCATTGTTCGCAAAAGTGCGACTGAGTTACAGATCACTCGGGATTTTGCAATCTAGGCCTAATGTATGATGGTCCTTCTATGATTTAAATGTTTCTATAGATGCACTTATAGCAGTGTTGGTATACAAAAACATAATATTGCATGTGTTGGGTATGTGGGTATGTATCACTGCTAAAAATGTTACTATTTTTCAACAAAACTGTTTGATACGTTGAAAGAGATATGATTACACACTTAGTTCAAAATGAGTTCATATAATTCATAAATCACACAATACAAGTATAAAAATATATTCTCTACAAATAATCAAGAGAAAATGAAATTTGTGAGATTTTTGCAAAATTTCTTTGAAATTTCGATTGGAAAGGTGTTGAAATGTGCTGGGATACATATCAAGGGGACTTTCATGAAGTTTGTTTGTTTATTTATTTATTTACATTTTTTTTTGGCAAAATATCTCAATTTATTGATATATTATACCATGTATCAGCGATACATGATGATATTGTGTGTGTGACTTGGAGGAATTTAATAAATCTCTATATACATGTATTGGCCATATGTGACATTAGTTGATGCATTCAATTTTTAAATAACGGCTTGTATCTAATAGTCTTTGATGACACTTAGGCATAAAGATGGGCCCACACAACTCGTATCTAATGGTCTTTGATGACACTCAGACATCAAGATGGGCCCACACAACTCGAACGAGGTAATTAACATGGGACGCGGATTGCTTACTACCCCCGCCCGTCCCTAGCTCCGGGCAGTTCTGTGGGCGGTCCCACCGTGATGTATCTGTACATCTAAGCTGTCAATCCCTTTACTTAGATTATTTTAACGTATGCACAAAGATGAGGCAGATCCAACGGTCAAGTGGACCACACCAAATAATAAGCTTGGTTGCATTAAAATTCACAAAGCATTAAATGTCAGTTGCTTTAAATGCAAAAGTCATCTGTGGTGTGGTCCATTTCACCGTTCGGTCTGTCTCAATTTTGTGTTCATGCCTTAAAATAATCTGAGAAAAAAGGATTGACAGCTTGGATGTACATATACATCACGGTGGGCCCGCCCACAGAACTACCCGTTCAGAGCTAAGGAGGGGAGAGGGTAGTAAGCAATCCGCGTCCATTAACATGCTTTCGGACGCACCATCATTACCTGGTGGTGTGATAGGATCACGGTTTTTGATTGCTGGTTAGTGGCCCCATGCACCGGCCACTCCTTCGAGTGTATGTGCTTCTCACGTGGAAAACAACCCCAGAATAAAATGCCAAGTGAACCTTGCAACTGGTGGACGGTCCATATCTGATGTGTATGTGTGGCCCACCTAATGACAGTATTGGCTTGATTCGGGTCACAGCCCCTGGGCAAAGGAACCTACAAAGAGGGTAAAAAAATGCCACATCCGCATCTATGAGTCACAGCGAACCTCGGTAGCCTGAAAATCACGCGAGTGGAAGCACATGGTCGGCCACACATGGAGCTTCGTACGGAAACGGATTGGCTACTCCCGCTGCCACCCGCCAATGGCTAGTGATTGGTGCTCTATGGGACCTACCATGATGTATGTGTTTCATCCATGCCGTTCATATATTTTTATAGATTATTTTATGCTATGATGAAAAAAATGAGGTATATCCCAATCTCAATTGGACCACATTACAGGAAACAGGGTTGAATGAACAAAGACTATTAAAAACTTTTTAGGAGGCCATAAAAGTTTTAGATCAAATAGATATTTGTTTTTTCCCTTCATCTGGGTCTGTATGACCTAATAAACAGATTAGATGTCAAGTAAACAGTACAGCGGGCCTTAGGAAGAGTTTAATGGTGGATATCCAATCACTATTGTTTTCCTGTTGTGTGGCCCACTTGAGATTTATATCCCTCTCGTTTTTGGGATAAAGCACTAAAATGATCTGTAAAAATGGATGAAAAGAATAGATGAAACACCTACATCATGTGGGTCCCACAGAGCACCGACCATCAGCCAGGGGGCTGTGGCAGGGGAGTAGCCAATCCGTTTCCGCTCCGTACAGACCACTCTCCCCTACCCTGCGATGACTCTGAGTTTCCTGCATTATACTTTCGCAGTAAGTTCCTCTGCTGGGATGTTAGGTGGGGCCCACCACGGTGTCTGTGAAATATACTGAAACGAGCTCAAAGGTTAATTTCTCACAGACATTACAGTGCCCCACCCAGCATCCCAGTACAGGAACTTTATGCAAAAGGCTGCATGTCTGCATCCATTGCAGCTGACAAGGGGACCACCCTGATTTTCACTCAAAAGGAATGTTCTGGATTAGTCTCACCAGATGGATGGATCAGATCTCACCCATACATGCCAGTGCCACATCATCTTTTCAATCAGATCTCACCCATACATGTCACATCATCTTTTCAATCTTTCCTGTGGATGTCCCATGTCGTCTTCTCACAAGCATTACGGTGAGCCCCACTGCCATCCCAGCACATAAACTTCCTGCAAATGTCCTCCGTTGCACCTGACAAGTAGATCACCTTAATTTTTACTAAAAGGAATGTTTACGATTTGCCTCGCCGGATGGACGGCTCATACCTTACCTACATGGAAACGGATTGGCTACTCCCCTGCCACCAGCCCCCGTGATCTGTGGGGCCCACCATGATGTACGTGTTTCATCGATGCTGTCCATCTATTTTTCTAGATCATTTTATGGGATGAGATCCCAAATAAGGTATACCGCAACAGGAAAAGTATTGAATGAACTTTGACCATTAAAAACTTTCTGGGGGCATAAAAGTTTTGGATCAAGCTGATATTTATTTTTCCCCCTTCATCTGGGTCTGTATGACCTAATCAACAGATTGGATGTCCAATAAACGGTACACTGGGCCTTAGGAGGATTTTAATGGTGGATATCAAATCACTATTTTTTCCTGTGGTGTGGTCCACCTGAGATTTGCATCCCTCTCATTTTTGGGATTAAGCCTAAAATGATATGCAAATATGGATGAATGGAATGGATGAAACACGTACATCATGGTGGGTCCCACAGATCACCGACCATTAGCGACTGGGCTGGTGGCAGGGGGAGTAGCCAAACCATTTAATACCTACATACGCAACGTCATATTTTCACTCTTTTGATGTCAGCGCTACTTTTTGGTCCTAGGCTAATGAGTTATTTCATACCCTCGAATTGTGTGACGCTTGATGCACGGGCACTTAGAAACAGTACACGTGGCATACATTCACTGAAATTAAACCGACTAAAGTCTGGAAGATAATACCTCTAAACAACAAATATCTAAAATCAGATTCGTTGAAAAATCATAAACTCTGATTCGTGGACAATTTTTTCTTGAAAAAAATACCGTTCATATAATTTCATTTTAACCGTCCAAGAAATGACCACTAATCCGATAGACCGATGATCAAATAAGCTGAAGCTACATCTGAAATGGGACCTATAATTTGAGTAGTTTAGTTTAATTCTCTTTTATCATATGCAATTTTCAAGTGCCTGCGTATCATCCATCACACTACCAGAGTATCAAAGTTTTTCTCATTTCGTCCCCCAAATTTCCGGGCGCGACTTTGCTGGTATGGGAACCAGCGATGTGGGTGGTCCCCTAACTGTGGGGCCCACATAGATATATGAATTTTATATATACACCGCCATCCGTTTTTCAACGCACTTTACAGCATAAGCCCAAAAATAAAGCAGATAAAATTCTCAGGTGGACCACACCACAGGAAACAGTGGAAAATGACTATTTAAAACTTTTCGTGGTCACAAAAGTTTTAGATCAAGATGATGTTTGTGTTTTACCTTCATCCATGGGTTTTTGACCTTATCAACACGTCGGATGAAAAATAAACATTATAGTAGGCCCTAGAAAGTTTTTAATAGTGTGTTCAATGACCAAAATTGATTTGTATCTGCTTCATTTTTAGCCCAAGTCATAAAATCAGTTTTAAAAACGGATGGACAGCGTAGATATACAACGCATACACCAAGGTGGGCCCCACGGTCAGGGTACCGTCGGCACAGCGGTTCCAGGATATCAGGCAGTAGCTTGCAGAAAAGGCCAACAACTCCCTCACATCCTCCTTTCTCCTGTCTCTCTTGTATAAATACAAACACTCTCTAGTTTGCAACAAAGCTAGATCAACTGACGTCTCCTCTCCTCTCATCACGTCCGAACATGGCGACGACGATCGGAAACCTCCCGTCCGTAGAAGAAGCACGAATCTCGAGGGAAGATTTCCCTCCCAACTTCGTCTTCGGCGTCGCTACAGCCGCTTATCAGGTTCTAAAGAAAAGAACTTTTGATTGCGATTCCTGCCACGGCTTTCGATTTTCTATTCTACATTTCAAGATCGCGCTGAGATTCTTCTGTTTGCCGTTTCGAATCTTCTATTTCTTCCTACGATTGCATTGCTTTATTTTCTTTTATGCATTTGAAGCTTCTATTCGATATCGGAATGCAGCAGTTTTGTTCTGGTTATTTTTGAATTGATATGGACGAGAGTTGTTCTGGATAGATTGGAATTGCAGAAGAGGATTTGTGTAGCTGACCGGAAAGTAGTTGTGATAGATAGAAAAATTAACGTTCTGTTGCATTTGAAAGTTGTTCGTGATCTTCAGGAGCTTCGAATTTCCTTTTTTCGTATTGATCTGTGAGAGCATTTTGAGATCCTTCTCTATGCTTTTATCCAGAGTTTGATTCCGATGCTTTTAGGATGCAACTCTTCGTTTTTTCTCCGATCCTTTGATTGCTTTTGTTTGTGGAAGCGGGTTTGCATGAGGAAGTCCGTGTCCATGGATCAATGAGTCCTGGATGAGGGGTTCAATGGGTGTTGAGTGTTTGTGAAAGTTCCTAGAAGTCATGTTTATTATCGAGAATTCAAAAGTGTACTACAGTCTACAGGAGGAGAGGTGAGCTGTGGCATATGTGCCGATGCGGCCCATGTGCACGAAACCTGGGTCATGTACTAAGGTTGTAACGGGCCTGATATGGTTGCGCCGGGGTTGGCCCTACTACTCCTGCCCTACTACTCCTGGTCATGCCTCTACAGGCTAGTCTGAGCAGGGGTTGGCCCTACAAGGAGAAGAGTATAAAAATGTGGGCCCCACATGGGTCCACGATCACGGCAGTCTCACATGTGGGTCTCATAGTACAGGTGCCCTGCTGAAAAAAAATCATGCTGATTCACAAGCTAGGTGGAGAATTTACAAAACAAGTGGACAGTCAAGTAAACAATGACTTTGTTTTTCTTAGCTGCACATTTGTTTCTAATACCGTGGCCTACCTTTTGAGTTGGCAGGCTTGAGTCTTGGTCTTTGGGCCAAGGCATCTATGTGGCAGAATGCTCAAGATGGGTGGATTTGATCTCTCACTTGTGTGCAGCCTGGTGCATCTCTTTGAGTTGGGCTATTCATCATGGTCTGGTGTAACGTCCTGGATTTTTGTCAAGTTGGAGATGGAAGTCCTTGGGCAATGGGTCGATCATAACACCTTATCGACTTCTCAAAACTCAATCCCAAAGTCTCAAATCCCCTTTTCAACCCATCTCCTTCAAAAATCTCACCTTTCACCACCTTATTCTTCAAATTTTTCTTAGTACTTTCATATTAGACACAAATCTTAAAGTTTAAATGATGAAGAACAATAATTAAACTAAAATTTGCTACAAATAGTAAAAATATAAATAAAATAGACTTTAGACCAATAACCTGATGGAATCTCACAAAATAACCAGGTTATTTGGATAGCTTAGCTTCTCCTACCCCAAAATCATATATTGCATGTCGAATAACTTATTCTGGTTTGCAAGATACACTTATTTCAAGAATCGGGTAGCGGAATCACCACCAGGACTACCAGAGGGGCGCGGTGCCACCGCCCGGTTGGCGGCGCGCCGCCGGTGCACCAAATTTTGGTGGATCCTCGTTGCAATTTTCTGCATTTTTCGACCGACTTCAAAAAGTCATATCTCCCTCAATATAACTCCGATTTAGGTGATTCAAAAGCCAGATTGAAGCTTGATAAGTATAGTTTCATATAAAAATAAGTGAAAAATAAAATAAAAATATTAATATAGTTAAATCTAGGTTGATGTGACAACTATCCAAAAATTATTAGTTCGGACAGTTGCTACTTCCAGAATTTTTAGAATTTTTCTAGAACATGAAATTTAATGAAATTTGGTGGAGATAAAGTAGACTTGATGATGAACTACTAAAAAAATAATTAAAATAATATACTAACTAAAAGTGCAAAAAAGGGACATAGAACTACCCTAGGACCTTATTTTGTCATAATTAGGGCGGAATTTAGTTAAGTACTAAATTAAATAATTGATGGATTTAACTCGAACCACCATTTTCACAAATGGTAAGACCCAAAATCATTAATACCATTGACTCAACGTCCCTTAAAAACTTAGGAGAAATCCCAAGAGCCTATCGCTCTCGGGAGTACATTGAAACTCCGTATCGGATCTAGACCGCACGTCGAAGGTCTGATGATCGCGAAACTATAGGATTATGTCCGTCCTATTGGGCTTGACAACCATCGCGGGAATCGAGCCCAGATAGTATCCAGAAACGTACAACTTGAGCCCTGAGTAAAGTGTGTGAGAAACGCGAATATCTTTAGAAAATGTATTGGAACTTAAGTGAATTGGGCCATTCACTCACGCACGAAATTGAGGATTTTGGACCGTCTGTTTCTGACCAAACTTCACCTATGGGAAAAGGAAATTTCCTTGCACATATCTGTATACCTGTGGCCCTGATCGAGTAAGTACGACCGTTGATTTGACACGAGTCCTCCACGGTCGATCAGCTAATCCGACCGCACCAAAATTCACATCATGGCATAGATCCATTGTCAGGGAACTTACCTTGCGACGTATGTGAGTTGTGGACCTTCTTATGGGCCCTGTTTGTCAAAAACAGTCTCCCTTTGGATAGAAACCAAGTATACCATGGCCCTGGGGCCATTTGCATTAGTTCTGGGCCTATATAAAGCCCTTAAACCACCCCATTTTTATTCCAGACGAATTTCTCTAACTCTAGGAGAGAGAAGAGAGAAAAGAAGAGAAAAGAGTAAGGAGAGGAGAGAAATAGGGAGATCGTTGCTGTGATTCTTTCTCGCTACTCCACGTGCTGAATCACCTCTCCTGTTTCGCTACACGATTCATCTCAGCTACGATTTGGGTCAGAAATCCTAACCCTAATCTTGATTTAGAGATCCAAATAGAGTAATCGACGAAATAGTTAACCTATTTCATTGTTTAGGTGCCCGACGTTCTGTTTTCGGGAACGTAGGATTCTAACCGCGTCCGAAACGAGTATTCCGACAAAAGGTGCGGACTATAAACGTTTAGGTTATGGTTTTCAATGCTTTTAATGTTAACAATGATTTATGTCTGACTTGATTGCTGCCATATGAATCTTAGTTACGACGTTTTCGACAGATTATATATGTGCGAACTATGTTGAATATATGATGCATTCCATATGTTTGTTGAAATGTTTGAATGAATATGAAATTGTGATTTGTGCTTGTCATGATTATAAATCTAGGATTCATGTTTGTCGTGTGTATCACGATCTCTTTGTGTAATGAATTGTTATAGTTCATGTCGTAACTAATCTAGTCTATGTACTTAGTTATGTGTATTCTAAGTATTTAATAAAATGTCCGAATGGGAAATTGTTGATGAATTGTATTTAATAAGCGTATTGAGATAGGATTCTTAATTACCTTATCTATATGTATAGTTTCCTTCATGAAATCTTAATTTCGACTACGCAAATTATGAATGAAATGCAATGTTTAGTAACATGTTCAATATGCTTGATGAAATGCTCAAATGAGATATTGATTTGAATTGTTTGTCAAATGCTAATATAATTTTCACATTTATTTACATGCTACATCTGAGTAAGATTGGGACTGCAACGTAGTCTAGGCAATCGGTAATGATTCCCGTTGAGTGGCCGAGTTAGTCTCACCACATTTGATATGTTCGGTGAATCTGGGTCGTACGACGATTGTCGACAGTGGTTAGGCTACGGGGACTGCTTACGCGCTCCATGTCGATTAATTCGGCGTGTGCCCGTACCAATCGGACTTGTCTAATAAACCGATGGGCCTATTGTGTGTTTACCATTATGGACATCACTGCTTGAATCTAAGGTACCACTTACCAATGTACAGACCCGCTTCAACCATGGTATCACGATCCGCTAAGACTCATGAGCAGGCATGGTGGTATGGGACATTGTGGTCGAGCTGTCGTCCTACGTTGGGGTGACGAGCCTCCTCGTAGTGACCAGTGAGCAACCCAAACTTGTGAGCCGAATACGGTAGTATGGGACACTGTATTCGAGTTGTTGGCCTGTGCTGAGGTGACGAGCCTCCCTGTAGTGACCGCGAGTATAAATTCTTGAATTTGCCTATCCACTGCTTTTCATTAGGGGTGATGCTCTACAACTTACCTATTGCATGTGGTTAACTAAGATTGATGACCCTAGATGGATCTTTTGATTTGGGTAAATGATATAAAGGGAGGTACCTTAGCTTTCAAAATCTGCTGTATGAATAAGCCTAATTAAGTACTTGGCTAACACGACCATGCACCGCATTGCATGTGCTTTGGCGAGGAAGTTGCACATTTAGGGAATTTGTCTTGCGCGAATGGTTGAAGGAGTCGCTTTTGAGGGAGCTTCGTGCGAGGGCATGCATCATTACTGCATATCACCCCTGCATTAATAAGAGTAGTTAGGAAATGCTTGTTGTATTGCTTTATCATTACTGCTTGATTGAATTGATAACATGTTAACCTTTGCTTTATAGTTCCACTGAATTAACTACTCATTCCCACTTGGGATGGTGTTTTAAAATACCAACTAGATTATGGTTTAGATGCAGGTACTGAGGTAGTCTATGCTATGGAGCAGGACTATATGGTTAAGGAGGAGGAGTTCTCCTACTTTCAATTATCAGGCGGGTCGATGTAGACCTCGTGCTGATACACAAGGAACACTAAGATTTTGGTTTAGTTGAACACTTTACATTTCCCCTTTTTGTATATTGTGAAACAATACTTGTATATATTCAGCTTGGTTACATACTCATACTCTAGAGTTAGTAAAACACCCACATATTTAAACATATATATTTCAGTCTTTCGTTTGCTTAATTTAATTATATTCAGAGTATGATATGCTATTTTAGTATAATCTCACTCATGCTTAACCCATTAATATGGGCGAAATCTGAACATTATCATCCATATTGCATAAGTGATGTGTTGGATCTCGGGAGTAGAACTTTGCTCGACCCCCGAAATTCAAGGCGTTACAGTATTACAGAAAATATCTTTCTCCGGATGTGTTATAGGTAACACGACGCATTCTGACGCACTCTGACTTAGGAAGGGGGCGATGAAATTTCAAAACCACATATAATCCCAAAGTTTTGCCGACGGGCGGGATTGATTATTGTAGTGTAGCCCGTACACGTCCTAAATCATGTGAAATGATTTCGGTCCCTTTTAGGTCGTCAATCGACGGGTTTGGACTATAAGTCGGTGAATCCTAAATTTGAAACAAGCCAAAGGGCGCAAATACATGTGTATTAGACTGAGGAAGTACCTCTTACGGGTCTAAAGACCCAAATCGCAATTTCCGGTGGGGCCCAGGGGGTCCCCCACATGTACACGGCACCCCAGAGGGGCTCGGTGGCATCGCCAGAACGGCGGCGCACTGCCCGCCTCCGCAGCGGGGCGCGGTGGCACCGCTGCAGGCGGTGGCGCACTGCCCACTGGTCACGCATGTGGGGCCCATTTCACGTGTGGGGCCCCTCCTTTTAATCCCTTAGCCCCATTTCACCTCTATTTCCCCTTTTCTAACCCTTCGACACCCCATTTCCCTCTCAAATCTCTTCTTCCATACATTCAAAACTCTTAAGTTTTCTACATTCTACACCCATCCACCACCATCCTCTTAAGACTATCCATTTCATCTTCTTATTATTTTCCATCTTCCTTGTTTCCACTCATTTGAGCACACAACCCTTTTTTTTTTTTTTTTTTGTGTCTCGTAACTTCCATATCCTCATCCATTTCAATCTCAAGATTTTCTACCTCCATGGCTCTCTTTGAGCTTGTCACCGCTATTTTTTCCATCTCAACACTCCTTTCCCTTATGGGAAAGAAGAGAGCGGCCCCGGATGAGGCCGGGCCTAGTCGTCCAAGCCGTTCTAGGAAGAAGGCGAGCGCCGAGACTAGTGCGAGCGCCGAGCGAAGGTTGAAACGGGATCTCGACCCTCGAGTCCCGATAAAAAGGTCTCTACCGGTGGGCGCCGAACTCGGAAGTTCCGTAGTCGCAAAATTGTGTTTGAAGCTCATGTTGACGAGAAATTATTTGGGTTATATCTCGTGATTGATCTCCTTCTGGAGAATGGGTGGGGTCCCATATTCGAAGGGAAAACTGACACAAGTGAAGGCACTGTACGAGCCTTCTATGCTCACATACGGGACCCAACTCTGGTGCTCCTCTAGTTTATCATACTGTTGGGAAGAACTCACGCCAAAGTCGATGTAGATGTCATGGCACAAATCATGGGAATTGAATGTGGAGTTGTACATGCCAGTGAGAAGAATCTCGCTAGTGAGCGGGAGAGAAATCGCCGCACACGTTTCCTTTGCGGCCGACTTGATGAGTGGAGGCGAGGGAATAGCCTCACATCGACCAGTATGACAGAGGATTTCCGCCTGCTCCACCATATATGCACGTGTAACGTGTATCCTAGATCGAGCAACTGCACAGAATGTACTAGGTTCATGGTGGACTTGCTGTACAGGGTTGCATATGGAGAAAAAGTGTGCCTGCCTATTCTCGCCTTAACTCAGATAATCAATATTGCACGATCTGCTCGGGGAGATGCCTCACTCCCTTTCGGCCGACTTATTTGCAAAATTGCCCGCAATTTCGGATTCAGACTCCATATGGATAATCTCGCCCCAATCCATGTCATCAATGAGACTACACTCAACAATATGGGAATAGGTCCTAGGCAACGCCAAGCAAGGATTGATGAATACAGGGATGAGATAGAAGAAGAAATTGAAGAAGAAGAAGGCAGTGACGAAGAGGGAGGTAGTGATGAAGAGGTGGACAACAGAGAAGTGGAGCAAGAAGAAGAAGCAGAGGAGGCCCAAGGCTCAGATGGGGGACCTCCTACTGCACATGAGGACCGCCATGACCGGGCCGCCTTAGAAGCCCGCATGGCCAAGATTGAAGAGAACCAGGCTTACTTGAAACAGAAGCTCGAGGAGAACCAGGACCTTGGGAATGAGGATTATACAAACCACAATGACCATAAAATGTTGGAACATTTAGAGTTTTGGGATCTAAAATAGGTACTCTTAGATTTTGAAAAATCTAGAGAGCCCCGTAACAGCTTAAAGTCCTTTTTTAAAAATCATTTGAGACAGTTAAAGTAAATTTAGATGTCCTTTTCAATTTTTAGAAAGTTTACTATTTGGGAAAGTTATCGGCCTAGCTCATATAAGCCATATCAACTATCAAGTGCATTGTAAGCATTCATTATTCTCAATAATATTCTTGTTTTCAGAGATTTTATACCTCGTGGATTCAAGGATTTCTTAGAGGAAGAAAATGGTGATATTTTCTTTCCCTTTTCACCACACACCCGCTACGTTATGGGGTTCAATATTTGAAAGCACCAACTTTGTTTTCATTTGTTTCTATCTATAAGAACATAAAGATTTTTTTCTTTGGTTTCATTTCATTTCAATCCTTTTAGGGGATTAGTCTACCTTTTTTTCTCTTGAAACATATCTCTTGCATAAGATGCTCAATCAATATTGATCTTCAAGACTACAAGAATCCTTTTCTTTTTGGCATCAAGATTTTGATTGCCATCTGTTGGTTGCTACTTTGAGTTTTTCTATCATGATCTTTGAGTTCTTCATTTCTTTTCTAAGGTTTCTTTTATTGAAAATTGACAAAGGTCAAAATGTTGGAACATATTGAATCAGGGATGTACTTAAATAAGTTCATTGGGTGATGTGATGCAAGTTTACATATCAGATTATTGAAACACATTGTTGACACGTTGGATACATTCAGAATTTTTATGTACTTATTTGAATATTCCTTTATGCGTTATATTCAAGGCCATTTTACTACTGTTTCTAATCCTAATTCCTTTTATTCATTGAGGAATGCAATCGTGCTATGCATTTTAAATTAGACTTTAATCATCTTTGTTTTTTTTTTTTTTGGAAAGTTTAGAAATCGATTGCCATATTTTTATGGATTTTTATAGTATAAAAAAAAAAAAAAAAGAAGCACAAGAAATGTTTTCAATGTATCATTATCATCTTAGTAAAGGGATCCATATAAGTTTTTGTTAAGGCTAAATAGAGAATTTTATTAAACATAAAGGTTAAATTACAATAGAGGGAGAGTGTCATGTCCCTAAATCTAGTGTCAGTAATTTGTGATTAGTATACACCAAATTTTGGTTGACAGCCTCCGTAGAACTTCGATTTTGGCGCTTCCAACTATCGCATACTAAGTCCCATAAGCGGGGCTTCACAAGGAGGATTTCTAAAAGTAAAGACACATACTTATCATTTCTCAAAATTTCATCATATTCAACATGTGTTACTGTGTACAACCGAGCACATCAAGGCAAAATCAAAACATAAACCATGTCATATTTACTATACCTGCTGTACATATACAGGGAACTACAAAAAAATATATACACTGATATGTACAAGACAAAAAGGACAACTGGAGTTTGTAATCTCTACTCCTTCAGCTCCCTGCTCTTACCTGTAAAAAAAACAGAAAGGAAACCTTAAGCTACTAAGCCCAGTAAGTGCGTGTGTGCAATGAAAATGCATATTTCGTGTCATGCTCATATCATGCACAGGCCTACTGGGCCGATAACAATAAAAGAAAGATACAATGCATGGTGCCACTTTCCATGTTCTAAATTTTCCACATTTCCTAATTGGATCACCAAGGTCTGAAATAGAGGTGGGACTCGCATATGATTGCTACCCACTTGCACAGGCTTTTCCACCATGGTCAACTATAGAGGTGGGACTACATAATTCTTGGGCCGAACTAGTCTAACCCACTTGTGTTGAACCTTACTATCTGCCTAACAACGAGAAGTCATAAGTCGCCCGGCAAAACGATAGCGGACAATTTATGAGCTCGTCATACACAACTTATCTTTACTTGCCCATAAGCAGGTCGGGTCAAACCTCTCAACCAATTGACATGCGTTGTGGGAGTTGCCGCTTACTTTGGTATTTCGGCATTCCAGTGCTCTGTTCTTCCACCCAGTCTAAGGATTGGTTGCTCTCAATGGCACCAATCGGGGTTTAGGGACTTTCACCCGGGGACCCTCTAATCATGTCCTGTTGAATTATACATTTCTGGTGTGGTGTCCAACTCAAGTTATAACAAAGTATGTTTCATCGCATTTACAATTACTGTATGCATATGTCCACACACAAGCACAATGTATCATGTTTTTCAAGGCAAGCATAGGATGACCTTCCTCATATGGTCTTCTCATGAATTTAAGTTCCTCATAGGGGTCTCATGTAATGCATCCTATTTCTAGACAGTTCACATACTAACAATAGACACATTGTGTGTCGCAACACAACCCACTGTGATCACCATACCATGATATGAATCATTCACTCCCAATCATACAATGATACAACAACTATGAACCATGCATATGATATGCATATGACTTAGCCAATTGAAATCCAATCTGGGATTCATTCTGCTATAAGACTTCATGCCATAAGCATGCTTTTTCTCAAGAGTTAACTATACCAAAAGGAGGAAGGAATATTCTTTCAAACGTTTTGTCAAACAGGTAGCGGGTGGACTTTGTAAGGTACAAAGAGAGAAACCGATGGAAATACGTATAAATTTAAACAAACCTAAATCATCTCTATCATCCAATCTTCCATTAATAACCTAAGCAACTAAATCAGAAAATCCAGCAATAACCTTCAGAAAATCCAGCAATAACCTAACCAACTAAATTAGAAAATCTATTCTTCGATAGGGCTTTCAAGGAAAATCCAGCAATAACCCGACCAACTAAATGAAAATCTAGTCTTCTATAGAGCTTTCAAGGAAAATCCAGCAATAACCTAACCAAGTACATCAGAAAATCTAGCAATAACCTAACCCTAGATCAAAAAATCTATTCTTTTATAGGGCTTTCAAATAATCCAACACACATATATGCGTGCTCTTAATCTATGCACTCACCTGTAACAATCAGAGGATTGGATTTCAAACTTGGCTTCTGCTTCCTTTTCTTCTTCTTCTTCTTCTCAACTTCAAACTTAAGCTAGAAGAGAGTGTTGGAAATGGGTTGTTCAAAGAGGGTTTTTATGTTTATGGACTTGAAAATGGTCTTAAAATTGGCTTTTGTCTAAAAGAAGGATTGGGAGGTGTTTTGTGATAATTTTGAGAAGTTTAAGTTGATGGTAACAATAAAAAGAAATGTTATTTAAGTGATTTGACATAAAACATTCCAAAGATTTTAAAAAAAATCGAGGTCATTTCAGTTATTTTATCAAAATATATATATTTGCATATCTATTTATAACTTATAATCCGGGTGTTATATTGACATGCCGTTTTTGCCAGTAATTCCGTAACTCGACTACGGTCACAACGGTTAGGCTCTCAGACCTAACGGATTTTGAAAACTCGATGATGGCGCACCGCCAGATAAAATAAGGACATAGTTGTCATTTCTCAGATTGTTTAATTTTAAGTCCGTATATTAAAATTCGGACATCGGGTTGAAATGCGGCTTGCAGCTCGATAACAGAACAATATTTTGATCAAGTAAAAATATTCTCGGGGCCAATGGACCTACAGTCAACGACTATCCAATGTACGGACCAGATGTCGGGGCCTCGTGTCTTACAGAGAGAATCTCCAATCCATAATAATTGGAGCTAGATCCCGAGTCTCGCCAATCCATCAACATTCCAATTTCTTTGCCTACAATCATGAGCAAGCATGAATCTTGCTCTAATTGGGAAATGGTTATGGCGTTTTGGGATGGAGGAAGGGCACTTATGGAGGGATATCATTGCCGGCAAATACGGGCTTTAGGAAGGGGAGTTCTCTTTACAAGGTTTTAAATAATTAGAAGTCTATCATGTCTCTCAAGTCGGAGTTCAAGAAAAGAGCTCCTTTTCTATAGCTGATGGTTCTAGAGTTTTGTTTTTGGGAAGAAGCGTGGTATGATGAATTGCCCCTATCTTAAGTTTTTCCTAAGTTGGCCTGGTTAGCGCCTTCCAAAGATATGAAGGTGGTAGACTCATTTTTTTTTTCCTACTAGTGGCTTTGTAGCTTGTTGGACCCCTCCTTATAAAGGGACTTGACGGATGTGGAGATTGACGAGCTTGTTGCTCTTTTGGATTGGCTTTATTGTGTCTTTTCCACCAGTGGTGACGATGGCATGGTTTGGAAAGGTCACAGTTCCAGGAGATTTATAGTGAGATCCTTTTACAAGATGATTCGTCCTAAGGAAGTGGGTTCAGTAGGTGGTTATGCATATCACTTTTTGGCATTCCCCCCACCCCCCCCCCCCCCTTGATGGCCATGTTCACCTGACTAGTGGGTAGGAAGAAAGTCTTGACGATCCACAACTTACAAAAGCGATCTATGATCATTCTGAACATGTACTCTTTATGTAAACTAGTGGTGGAGTCAATCGATCATCTATTCATTTTCTATCCCTTCACGTACAAGGTGTGGTCTTATTTCCTCTTTCAAGATGTCATGGGTCATTCCGGATAGCATTAGGGATCTCCTATGGGCATGGCATGGGGGTGTTTTGGCTCAAAGGATGGGGATCTTTGGTTTTTGGTCCTCTCGGCTATTTGGTGGGCAATTTGGGTCGAGAGGGATAGACGCTACTTCTGTAACTCTTCTTTCTTTGTTGAGTTGGTGATAGCTAATGCTTCAGCCT
This sequence comes from Magnolia sinica, assembly GCF_029962835.1. NCBI lineage: Eukaryota > Viridiplantae > Streptophyta > Magnoliopsida > Magnoliales > Magnoliaceae > Magnolia > Magnolia sinica. Next base: position 91,047,128 of record NC_080575.1, read on the forward strand.
TTATATCCGAGTGGGCCTCTCTTTTATAGTTTTCTGATTTGTTAGTTGCTTTTTTTATTTTATTTTTTTTATTTTTTGCGTCCCTCGGGGCCCTCCTTTTTGTATTCTTTTCCTGATAGCTTTGTTGGTCGGCCTTTAATAAAATTCCATTATCCTTTAAAAAAGAAAAAAGAAAAAAAGAAACAGGAAGGCTTCTTTGACTTCCCTTATTTCCTACACCCATCTTACCAATCTCCATGGACACCTGCTTTCTTATGAGACCCATTTAATCACATTCGAGGAATCGTCCTCTATAATTGTAGGTAGCCAATTAAGATGGATAAATTCCTTCATACTAATGCAGAAGGACCTATCCTCAGTCTCAATGGAACCAACATTGCTAGCTGGCTCTCAAATGACCTGACATGTTTTCCCCTTGTCATTGACTCATCACTAATGATACCTCCAACCCTAGTTGTGCAAAGGTTACCCCTATTGCTAACATCAATAACCTCTATCCATCCTCTTCTCAAAATATCATGGAAACTCTTACAAATTCAATATATAATTCTACCTCATACTCCTGGCACTTGATTTGCACTTGCTTTTTTTTTTACCCCATGAATGCTATGTTGTTTTGTTCCTTTCAAATGGATTGTCTCGAAAGGGTTTTGCCTTTAATCATGTTGTGTCCAAACTTCCACACTTCAAGTAACATAAGAAGTATCATCTTCTCTATCTTAAAGAAATTTAGGAAATCCCACCAAATTGTCTGGGAAAATGGACGATGATTAATAAGATGGCTCACTCTTCTACTCTTAAAACATGTGGCAACCATTCATAATAATTCTTTGTTTGTTATGAAGAGGACTAACTTCGAAGCAGTTCCAAAATGTCCTCCACCATGCACCCTTTGAAAGGTGGGTTCTCTAAGCCCAATAGATGATTTTCCCTTTTGATTTCTAAAAGACCGATCCACCGAAGCCTTCTTATTGTTGAATATTCAATTATTGCTTTCCTTCCAAATAGACCATAAGATTGCTACCACTGCCAATCTTCATAAAATTCTAATCTTTTTTGCATTGACAACCCCATTTTCCTGTTTGGATGAACTCTTCAATTGAACCAAGCATGACCCATTGCATCTCGAATATTTTCAAAATCCTCCACCAAGTCCCTAATGAGAATTTAAAAGATTTAAGAAAAGATGATTTACTGATTTGACATCCTTTGTAGATGTAATCATCAAGAATTTTATTGTTAGTGCTGATGGATGTGGAGATGTGGGCCGTACTACTATAAGACCCACCTAGACTTTGTTTTTAGTTATGTCTTCTTGTTATTTGTTGTTTATTTAGTTTGGGATGTGTACGGTATTTTTTGCTTTTGTTATCAAGGGTGGGTATTTTTGTCAATATGACTTTTTATTCTTAAAGGAGAGGGTGGGCATCCAACCCTAACTTATTTTTCCTCTCCTCTCTCATTTTCCTCTCTTTTTCTTTCTTTAATTTATAATTTTGCATGGTATTAGAGCATCCTTGTTTTTGATCTCATCATTCTTCCTTCTATCCTATACTTCTTTTTATTGTTTTTATTTTTTTATTTATCTCTCTCATCCTTCTTGTGCCAAAATCTTTTAAGAAACCTAGGGTTTCTTTTCTTTTTATTGTGCTTGGCCTTTACAATGGTCTGTGCGTGAGTGGGATGAAGTGTTAGTGATCGTCACCTCATGTGTGTGGGATATGGGGGCTAATTGCTTTCGTCGGATGCCGTGTTCATGATCATCGATCCCCGTGATTGGTTGGAACATGTGGGCTGATTATTCTCTTCAAGTGTAGTGTGCATACCATGTGAAGTGTACAAGTTGGGGGTTCGTTGGTCGTGAAAGGTCAACTCGTGTTCATATAAACTTGTGATATATATTCTAGTCCCTTGTCCTAGATGGAAGATAAAGGTGATTCAAGAACTAGATTCATAAATCTATCTGATTTTTTAGGGGTCCAATATCTATGAAATTAAATGGAATGAACTATCTTCAATGGTCCAAATCCATCCAGGCGTTTTTAACTACCAACGACAAATTAAAATACTTGACCACTGAAAAACTTGATGAGAGTGCTAGTACACATGATCAATGGATTTAGGAGAATGATCAAATTATGATGTGGTTGCAGTATAGTGTGGAACCTTCTATTGTTGCTAATGTAATGTTTTTGGATACTATAAAAGAAGTGTGGGATGCATTACGAGAGATGTATTCCTTCAAAAAAAATTCAACATATCAGTTATTTGAAATATGTGAGCTTCAACAAGGAGATAAATCGCTAGGTGAATATTATTCAAAGCTCAAAAGGAATGTGAGTGGAGCTCAATGTGTATCAAGTATCAACCACTTACTACTGATTTGGAGAAGCAACGATAGCAACGAGAGGAGTTCTATGTGGTCAAGTTTTTATATGGCTTAAAATGTGAATATGAACTAGTTCGTGTACAGATTTTGGGTGGCAAGGATGTGCCATCTCTGAATGAAGTGTATGCTTGCCTTCAACGTGTATTTCTTGGCTTCGCAAGTAGAGCCAATGACAACTTTTCTTTAGCATCATTTACAAGTCGAGGCCGAGGTGGTGATTTTGGTGGTATTTGAAGGCTTTCTTGTTTATGAAGGGATGTACTCAGACCCTTGGTGTTGATTATGTTGAAGCCTTCTCTCCTGTTGTCAAGTTGAACTCTATTTGTATTATCCTTTGTGTCCATTAATAATGGTTGACACCTCTTCCATTTCTTTATGATGATCTTACAGAGAGGGAGGTCTATATGGAGTAACCACCTTTGTTGCGTAGGTGGAGTTTGATAAGATCTGTAAATTGGACAAGGCGATTTATGGGCTGAAGCAGTTACCACGTGCATGGTTTGACAAATTCAGTAATGTTATGTTGAATTATGGCTTTGTTCGAAGTCATTTTGATCATTCTATCTTTGTACGAAAAGCACCTTTGGTCTTATTATGTCAGTGGTATATGTTGATGGTATTGTTGTTACAGGAAGTGACAAGAGAGGGATTAACGAGCTCAAGAAGTATCTTCTGAGGTATTTTCTCACAAAAGATCTTGGTATCTTTGATACTTTCTTGGTATAGAAGTTGCCGAATATAAAGAAGGAATTAATCTGTCTCAATGGACATATATTATGGATTTCCTTGGGAAGATAAGTCACCTTGCTACTAAGCTAGTTGATAGAGCAATGGATCTTAATTATAAACTAGTTGGTGATCAAGGAGATGTATTTGAAGATTCGGGGAGATATAGAAAATTGGTTGGGAAACTCGTCTACACATTATGCTATGAGTGTGGTGAGCTAGTTTATGAGCTCTCTGAGGATATCACACATGGATGTAACTGTTCGGATTCCACGGTATCTTAAATATGTGGTAGGACGGAAGTGGATTAGGTGTAGCCCCGGCCTCACCTGTTGGGCAACCTTAACCATGGGGTCCGCCTTGATGTATATTTTGTTTATCCACGTCATCCATCCGTTTTGCCAGCTCATTTTTGGGCATGAGCCAAAAAATGAAGCAGATCTAAATCTCAGGTGGACCATACCATAGAAAACAATGGTGATTGAACCCTCGCCATTAAAAACCTCCTAGGTTCCACCGAAATGCCCAATGTAAGGTTTCTTTGCCATCCAACCTGTTTATAAGGTCACAAAGACCTGGATGAAGGGCAAAAACAAATATAAGCTTGATCCAAAACTTTTGTGGCCCACAATAAGTTTCTAATGGTTAATCACCACAGCTTCTTGTGGTATGGTTCACTTGAGATTTGAATCCGCTTCATTTTTTGGATTGTGCCCTAAAATGATATGGTAAAACGGTTCAACGATGTGGATGTACAACATACACATCAAGGTGGGTGCCACGGTCAGGGCCGCACCATGTTGGGTGAGGTTAGGGTTGCACCTAGTTCACACCTTGACAGGATGGGGAATTCTGTACAGATAAAATAGTCATCTTCATATTAGTGGGGTTCTCTGATGCATATTGTGCAAGTTTTTTAACAGATAGGTGATTTACTACTGGGTGTTGTACGTTTTGTGGGATGAAATCTAGTCACATGGAAGAGTAAGAAGTAGAGTATTGTGGACTGATCAAGTGCTGAAGTAGAATATTGAGCATGAGCTGTGGGATGAAATCTAGTCACATGGAAGAGTAAGAAGCAGAGTACTGTGGACTGATCAAGCGCTTAAGTAGAATATAGAGCAATGGCTCATATTACTTGTGAGTTCGTGTGAATTAAGAAACTGTTACAGGAAATGAGGTTTGCAGTGAATCTATCTATGCAATTGTTTTGTGATAATCAAGTAGCATCCCACATTGCAAACAATCCAGTCTATCATAAGAGAGCTATACATATTGAAGTCGATTGTCGCTTCATATGTGAGAAGGTCTTCAGTGATGAAATCTCTTAGGATTAAGTTGCTGATGTGTTTACTAAGGCCCTTAGTCACAGCCAGTCTGTACGCATATATTTTAAGCTTAACATTGACAACATCAATGCTCCAACTTGAGAGGAAGTGTTAACGGATGTGGAGACGTGGGCGGTACCAGTGTACAACCCACCTAGACTTTGTTTTTAGTTATTTCCCTTTATTATTAGTTGCTTATTTTGGTCTGGGATGTGTAGAGTACTTTTACCTTTTTTCCCCTTATTGTGGGGTATTTTTTTATATTGACATTTTATTATTAATATAAAGGAGAGAGGGTGGGCATCCAACCCTAACTTATATTTCCTCTCTTCTTCCAGCTTTCTTCTCTCTGTGTGTGTGTGTGTGTGTGTGTGTGTGTTTTTCTTTTCTTTTCTCGTTAATCTGTAATTCCACAGTTAGCTACCAAGCAACCAAAGACTACCACCTGAAGGGGACCCAGTGGCATCCATACATGTGCGAGGAGCAACCTAGGTGGGTTACCACCGTTCTTCAACAGCCCATAAAATGAATTTGTATAGAACTTCCTGGATTTTTTCGAGTTTCTAATTCCATCTATCAAAGGATTGATGCTGAAATCCAAAAGTCTGAATGTGTTCTTATAGGTGGGTGAACTCTTCAATCTCGTCATCATGTATGTTTTTATGAAAATGTGGAGACCAAGATGTGGCTTTCTTGTCATGACAACGGATTGGGAAATGGTGAAACCCTTATTAGTTGCAATTGTGTATAAGTGGCTGAATAATGAAACCAATGGTCTTCAAGAGCATCACGGACCTTCCCAAAACTGAAAGCACTAGCCATGTCCCATGACATATGCCAAGCCCCTTGAGGAATCCTACCATGACTTTCCAAATGCCTGAAGTTTTGTGCTCTTCGGTGTAGGGTGAACCACCCCCCTACCTGAGCACCATATTTGCTAATGACAACTTGCTTCTAAAGTCGGTTATCCTTTGTTCCAAACGTCCAAAGCCATTTGCCCAGTAGTGCACAATTCATTTAGATATAAATCTTTCAACCCCTATCCTCCATTTACTTGTTGGGTGCATACTTCTTTCCATCTTAAGAGATGAAACTTTTTCTCACTTATTCGATTCCATGGAAAGTCTCTTTGCAACATTTTTATACGTTGAATGACATCCGGTGGACACTTGAAAAGGGACGTAAAGTATATAGGGTGATTAGAAAGGGTGGCTTTAGTGAGAGTAATGTATACCCCCGAAAAGAGACGTTTGCTTTTCTAAATTGACACATTCAATCCTCTCAATAATCAAATCCCAGAGGCGCTTTGCCGGTTTCCCAAGATAAGGCGATGATCCTAGATAAATAAGAGGCAACCTTCTCGTTTTACATCCAAATACATTAGCTAGATTTTTTTGTCCCTTCTTTGTTCATGTGGATACCAATAATCTCACTCTTATCTGTATTGATTTTGAGCCTTGAGACAGCTTCAAAGCATCTAAGGATCCTTTTCACGTTTGCAACTTGGGATGGTTCAACATCATAGAATAATAGTGTGTCATTTGTGAATTGCAAATGAGGGATTTCATAGCCTTGCCTGCCAACTTTAAAGCCACGGATAAGCTATGCCTCACTAGCCTTTAGGATCATCTTGCTTAATGCTTCCACCACAACAATGAGGTGGGGGGATAGGGATCTCCTTGTTGGATTCCCCTACAACCATGGAAGAAACCTTTTGGAGACCCATGGATCGTATAATTGAATAGTGCGCCAAGGATATTTATGGCGATATCCATTGCCTCTCCATTTCACCTCAAAACCGAATCTTCGAAACATATATAATTGGAAGTCCCAATCCACACAATTGTTCACTTTTTCCAAGTCATGTCTGCATAAAATACTAGGTTTCCCTTCTTGATGTCTTGATTCAATGCATTCATGTGTTACTGCTTACTAGAGCCTCATCTAATATCCATTGTCCATATAGGAAAGCCCCTTTGCACTGGATATTACATTACCCAAAACTATTCTCTTACAAGTGGTAAGTATTTTGGTAAGGAATTTATATGGACTCTTGATTAAAAATTTATCGGGCTAAAGTCCCTTATGGTCGCACCTTCCTTCTTTGGAATTAGTACGAAGAATGTTTTCCCCCAACTCTTTAGAGATCCTACCTCTTTCATGGAATTTTGCAATGAAGTCCATGAGGTCCCTCCTAATTGTTTCCTAAAACATTTGTTGGAATGCGGTAGGAAAACCATCCGGTCCGGGTGCCTTGTCTCTGCTAAGCTCATCAATCGCATTTTTCACTTCCTCTTCATGAAATGGCCTTTCTAACCACACTGCATTTTCCTTGCCAGTGATATCAAACTCAAGACTTTCCAATCTAGGACAGTTTCAACTGTCTGCAGTAAACATGTTAGAATAATATTCCGTGATCTCGCAGTGTATGTCCTGCCTATTTCAACTCTTCCTTCATTTACATTGAGACTTTGAATTCTGTTCTGTCTTATGTGGGCATTTGCGTTACCATGGAAGAATTGTGTTTGTCCCCTAGTAGCCATGTAGTGCGTATTTTTGTTTCAATGAGCTTTCTTCTTCTTAGACTTTCCTCTTGTAGTCTGCCTTCAGAGGCTCCAGTTTTTCTTCCAGCGATGACTGTTCGGATACCTTCTTGGGATCAACATCATGAATTTCCCGTAGAATTGATATTTTTGCAAATTCCACTGATCCAAACTTTTATTGGGAAAATTTCAACTTCGTTTTCATCTTGAAGTAAGCTCTTCCTTCCACCACAGTCACCACAATGGAGTCCCACCATCCAGTGATCATATCAGCAAATCCTTCCTCTTCCAGCTGTGTTAATTCGAATTTAAAAGGAATAGATCCTCACGATGCTTCATTAATGTCAAGCACTATGGGGCAATTATTTGAAGTGGGTCGAGGAATTTTGTAACGAGGCCCTTGGGTAACGTTCTTCCCAATTCCTTGAAATCAAGACTGTCCAGTCTGGACATGATTGGAATATCCTGGTTATTGGACCAAGTGTATCGGCATTCTCCAATGGAGAGATCAATGAGTTCATGTCAGTCCAATGAATCTGAAAACTTCCTCATATCCAATGTAATATGATTTCCCCCGCTACTTTCTCATGTGAACTGAATAGTATCAAAGTCTCCACATATGCACCATGGCATATTCTAGCTTGATCTGACCCTGTTCAGTTCGTCTCAGGATTCTGGTTGACGACTGGTATCACAAGGCCCATAAACTGCAGATAGAAACCAGGTAAAGTTCCTACAATTTATTTGAGTGACACAGAGAGCCATTTGAATATCTGCAAAAATCCATCTTCCATCCCACTGCAAAACCTTCCTTTGCCCCCTTTGTATCTAACATTAGCTCACTCTATTTGTTGCCTCCCCACATTGATTGCAAAAACAATTCATTCGTCATGTGCATTTCACTCTCCTAGAGTGACACAATCTAAGCTCTTTGCCACCTGCATGTATTTTTAATCAATGCCCTCTTATCCAGGCGTCCCATTTCCCTGCAAGGTGTTCTGTATCCATTACGATATGCCCGTAAAGGGCGATACATATAGGTAACGGCCATGACTGTTATGCAATATGGGGGTGAAACGTGGGAGTTGGCTTTTTGGGACTGTATCAGCCGTTACGGGGCATAACAACCATTACCCCCGTAACGGCTCCGTAACAGTTGAAAAGCAATCACTTTTTTTTTTTTAAAATTTTATTTAAATCCATTTTTATCTCATTTTTTTTTTTTTCACTTTTCTCATTTCAAAAACTTTCCTAGATCATTTTACAACAGATTTCGACCACTCTTACTAGAATTTTTAATATTAAAATCGTAAATTGAAGTGGTTTAAGCAAATAGAAGCTCCGAGGGTTTTTTTTCCAAAAAAATTGAAAAAGTAGTATTTATGCCTTTTTATTTTTTATTTTTTAAATGATTTCTAGTTCTAATGCTTGATTGTGATGTGTAAACAGTAGAGACATAATCATGTTCACAAATTCACTAGACGGCCCGATACCTCACTCTCACCAAATAGTGGACTGTTGCACTACCATAAACATGTTCAAAACAAAAAATGAACACATATTTGGAATATTTACATTATTTTGGATTTTCTGGATATTTTTTCAGAATTTTTCGGATAAAGGAAAATTTTTAACTGTTACGGGTCGTTAAAGCCGATACCTGTATCAGTAACGGTGGTGACCGTTATGGCCACCGTTACCGATACGGAATACCTTGTTTCCCTCATATTCCAAAAAAGCAACTTCATGGTGACAATCTTGCATTCTGTCTTCCCTATTGTCTACCCCTAACACTTGCTAACATAACATCTCTCTCTCTCTCTCTCTCTCTCTCTCTCTCTCTCTCTCTCTCCTTTTCTTTTTGTAATCAAGGGCTTGTTTGGATTCGTGGAAACCATACCAAGAGAAAAAAGTGTTTCTCAGGAATGCTTATTTCCAGGAAACCATGGAAATGAAACATTGTTTTCCTTGTTTGTTTTTCAACAATATTTCTCTCTATTTCTAATTTTTTTGTTTGACAAAACAAAAAAGAAAAAAAAAATATTAGTCACTGACATGTGTCGGATAGCACATGCACATGTGGCGCATGTGGGATGCCTGAAGATGGGCAATGGCGCATGTAGCATACACGGCATATGTGGGGCACTTGAAGCTGAATTGTGGCACACATGGCACATGTGAGGTGCTTGAAGTTGTACGGTGACACATATGCACAGGACACATTGGTACATCTAACACATTTAGGCACTTGAAGATAGATAGCAACACTTGTGCACATTAGCTCATTGGCACTTTGGCACATTTGGAGTGAGGAAAGATGGATGATGGCACATGTGGGGCGCTATGGCACATGCGGAACATGCATGTCGGGTGCAAGAGAAGATGGATGGTGGTACATGCGGCACATTTGCACGTGGGGTGCAAGAGAAGATGGATGACAACATGTGCACAAGCATATGTGGGATGCTTTGCACATGTGGGACACGAGAAGATGGATGGTGGCACATGTAGCGCATTGGCACGTGGCGCATGTGGCATAGTGGCATGTGTGGGGCATAACCGAAGATGGCTCATTCGGCACATTGGAACATGTGACACATGTGAGGCCAATGAAGATGGATAGTTGCACATTTGGGTTTAACCCTTGAGAAATCCATTTCCTTCCATCGAGGGAAAATGCCTTTCTTAGGGGTGGATGTGGGAAAATGAACTCGTTTATTTCTAGCAAAGATAGAAAGTGGAAAATAGTATTTCACACATTCCCACGAAGAAAGGCTTGAAAAACAACGGATAGATATTTTCATCGGAAATAGTGTTTCCTTTCCTTTCCATGAATCCAAACAGGCCCTAATGGAAAATCCAGATTTATGACCTTGCATGTACCTTTGCCTTCTCTGTTGGGCATTGTGAGTCCCTTATTGGCTTGCTTCTAAGCCTTTCTTTCCTCCACAAATTTACAAATCGCATAATAGTGTTCTATGTCCTACCGAAAGAAGCACCGATTGATTTATTGGCTTTAATCAGCTCTTCAAGGGCCATTTGGTCTTTCTGGCGTTAATCTTCCACTTGACTTAGGGGACCTATGTCTACCTTAATGTTTTAAATAACGAATAGTGTGTTGCATAGTGTTCATGCCTCTGAAGTGTGAGGCGTAAGCTACATAGCTTGTAGCGTAAGTGACGTAGGACAACATGATCTACCCTAGATGTGCGGAATTAGAATTTTGAGATAAAACACAAAATAAACAATCAATACTTCATGAAGGTTGCACTTGCTTGCACCAATTTCATGATATTCACTAAATTAGACTGATTAATAATGAAATTTAACAAAATTTAATGATGTTTGGTGCAACCATACCCAACCTAAAGTAATAGGAAAGGGTAATCATTTAGTATAAAGGTAAAGAAAGAGCAATAAAACTGATTTAATACTGTTACTTATATTATTCTTACTAGAAGCATTAAAAAGATTAACTAAATCTTGTTGAAAATAGAAAAATGTAACAAATCATTGAAAACATTAATTGATTTTCATGTCGTAGTAAAAAATAACTTGTAATGTGAGCAACGTAGTGTGTAGCGTAGTCTATGTAACGTGTGGCATATGCAAATTATCATGTAACGTAGGTTACACGCGACTTAAGCTATTTTCATGAGCTATGTAGCGTTAAGGCTTGCGCTACGTAGCATTAGCTACATGCTACATAGCGTAGCTATTTAAAACACTGGTCTGTCTCCCTGTGGCTAGTGCTTTCAGTGTCCACTGTTGGATGGTTGGTAGTGGAGTCATTTGCTGAGTTGGGAGCCAACATCAGTTCTGATATGCACTTCCACCTCTGGTTGGACATTGTAGAAAAATTATCAGTAGCAGCAGGCTTCGGGTCACTTTCTGTTGCCTGAAGTTCTGTCCCATTCGATGATGACCCTTAGTCCTGTAGTGTGAGGTCCGTGTGCCTGATGCCATTCTGTTGAATACATGGGTCGCCTGATGGTGTACTAGCGCCTAAGTCTTCTGAGCAGGGCTTCTCAGATCTACTGTTTGGTTTGGATGCGTCATCTATTGGGAAGAGAACCTGCATCAGATGGTATTGAGATGCCACAGTTGAACCGTAGACTGGAATTCATACTGTTGAGATTTGTCTTGCCTGAGTTCCTTTCTCTAGGGACCATGGGGTCACCTATTTTCCTGATTTTTTGAAGAGGTTCTTGATTTCATTCTTCATTGTCTTGATTGGAAGATTAAATGGTGAAGAGCGCCACCCATTTCCTCCACAAGCATCTTTATTCTCATCCAGATGCTATTTGCCCTTCTTGTCACTTCAATCCATCTCCCCTGCAGTTGTAATGGATTTGACAGATCCAGATATCATTGATGTTGATCTTTAAAAAAAGAAAAAAGAAGAAGAAGATATCATTGAAGTCGCCATCAATGTCTCCCCTTCAAGGCTGTTGACTGTACTGAATCATTTCACTTATTGGAAATGAATTTTGGGCCGCGGAAATGGATGTATTACACTTATGAAGCATCGTGCTCTAAGAAGATTTCATGCGTCTTTCTTTTTGATGGATCATGAATGTATCACTTGTTCACTGGTTCTGTATTTTCTAGGTGCTAAAATGATAAGTGGATCAAATGTTGCTTATTATTGGGTAACCTAACTCTAGTTCCTTTAATTGGAGTATATAGAAAAATGTGGTGATATGTTTGTCAGATCGTTGCTAATGTAGTGACCACACAAGGTTTTGTTTTGAATCAATTCATGCTGTCTCCTCTTAGGTTGAAGGAGCTAGAAACGAGGGAGGGAGAGGTGATAGCATTTGGGATGTTTTTACACAAACACCAGGCATGCCTTCTATACTTTTTCAAATGTTTACTGTCTGTATACTTTTTTGCTTGATAATTTTGCCTAGCAAGCTTGTCTGGCATTGCATGCTAGATACCTTAACTGTGTGCAAATTTCCCTTTCTGGATAATGCACAATAGTGCTGAACTGCAGAGTTGGGCATGCGAGCAGTGTTTTGTAAACATCCATTGGTAAGTTCCTTGAAATTCCATGCAGCCAAATATTTGAGCAGTGTTTTGTAAACATACATTTGTGTGCATTCATGCTTCAGAGGTTTGCTGGAAACTGGCCCTTCAGGACCGTACCTTGCTTGCTTGCCCTTTGGGGTGTGCATGTAATATTTGGGCTGGGGATCAATACTTGGTGGGACTGTGTTGGCATGTGAGTGGTGTTAGTGCGAGCCTATGCACAGCCAGTTTCAAGAGCCTGAGATAACTTTTCTCTACCTACTGTTTAAAACCAACCCCAAATTGCTGGGAGAAAGGCTAAGATGATTGTGGTGGTGGTGTTTTGCTCTCTAATTCAAGGTTGTTTTAATTGCAAAGATTTAATAGTAATTATCTCTATTCTTGTTTATTCTACTAGGTAAGATCAAGGATGGAAGCAATGGAGATATTGCAGTTGATCAGTATCATCGTTACAAGGTTTGTGAATACTGTGCTCAGCCTAAAAATATAACTGAATGTAAACTTTTTTTCTTCATGATGGTGGTCCATTGTTGGTTTTTTTGCTTTGATAGAAAGTTCTCTTTATTGGGGAGGGAGGGATGGTGGTGTTGGGGGTTGAACAGGCACTATTCAATCTCTCTTTGTAAGGAAGTAATTGTTGCCCCTCAGCACCCATATTGAAAGCAACCATCACTTTGTTGTTATTTTCACCCGATTCTTGTGAGGACCATTTTCTTGTGCTTATTATAAGCTGTGATGTTTTTTCCCCAACACCTTTAAGGGAGTGTCAGTATTTTGTTCTAGAGGGTACTATTTGCTACTTGTTAAGGGTTTCCTTTCTGCATGCATATATTTTTAGGCTATTTTGGACTTTCTGTACTTACCCCACATGCACCATTCTTTTCTTGATGAACTTGCCTTCAATTCCCATCTCATTTTCTTTGTCAAAATCACTTGTATGTCTCCATATGTACTGCATGCATGTGTATGTGTTTCCGTTTTCCCTTTTTAAGGGGAAGAAAAAAGAAAAAAAAAGAAGAAAAAGAAAAGAATTCATTTATACTTGAGTACTGGATTACTGATGGGGGATCAAAGCTAAAAACTAGTCTAGTTTCAAGTCCAACTTATGAGTAGCATAGGGAACATTCCTTCTCATAAATTTGCAGATTCTAATTGCATGGACAAATAATATCTTCACCTTGAGCTCTCCATATCCAATGAATCGACAGGAACAAAGAATTATAGAAATAGCAAAGAAAAATGAAGAGAAGGATAGATTTGTGAATTCTCATAACAAAGAATGAGCTAGAGGAGTCTTAACTCTAGTTTTCTAGAAGAGTCTCACTTCTAGGGCTTTCTCCCATCACAGGAAGTGATAGGGTTTTAAATCAATCAAACACGTATTGTTTCCTCATGTTTCTTACGCATGGTGTATTTATATTTTATAGGCATATTTACCACAAAAATCCCACTCAAGATCGAAATCTCTTGCTCATTTCTTATCATCTTTTTTTTTTTTTGGTTGAAAGGCAACAAACTTTATTGAAAGGCCACCTTGGGAAACTAAAAAGAATACAAGACAATTACAAGCCCAAAAGGGCAATGAGAACACAAGTGTCCAAATCTCTAAATCCGAATGCCCATTCAGCTACCCAAGAAACAATTTTTCCAACAACCATCCCCACAGATGTAGACCAATTCTTAAAACAACGGTTGTTCCTCTTACCTCATATAGCCAGTGTTCAAGTTGTCGGTATCGGTACAAGTTTTGCAACCAGAGATAAAGATAGAATATCATTATCGCCGATAATATCGTCGAGAATCGGAAATGCGTGAGAAACATGGGGAAAAGGATGGAATTTTTTAGCAAAACTTAAGGAAATATCTAAATACAAATATTTGCATATTTAGGAATTAAAAAAATTGCAAATGGAGTGTATACTCAATAAGTTTTTATTTAATAGGGCTTAAAAGCATGTGTTGTCATAAGAAATCCGTCCAATAGGAACACACCAATCGCTTAAATCTCATTAAATCAATGAATAAGCAAACAAACATGCATAATGCATGCATACATTACACATCAATTCATAAATAAACATATAAGCACAATACAAATGCATGATGATCAAACCATCACATCCCATCCATCCATCCAACCATCCATTCATCCCATCCAATCATTCAAACATCCATCAATCCATCTATCCAACCATCCCATCCATCTGTCCAGTCATCCAAACATCCATCCATCCATCCATCCAACCATTCCATCCGTCCATCCAACATCCAATCTTCTCATTCATACATCTGACCATCCCATCAATCATCCAAACATCCATCCATCCATGCCATCTATCCATACAACCACCCCATCTATCCATACTTACATCCATCCAACCATCCCATCCAATCTAACCATCCATCGAACCATCCCATCCATCCATTCATTCCATCCAATCTTCAAAACATTCATCCATCCATATCATCTATCCATCCAGACAACCATCCATCCATTCCCATCCCAAGCATCCAACCATCCATCCATCCCATCCACACATCCATCCATCCCATCCAACCATCCATCCCATTGATCAATCTATCCATCCGCCCATCTAACCATCCAAACATCCCATCCAATCATCCAAACATCCATCCATCCCATCCAACCATCCCATCGATCAATCTATCCATTCGACCATCCAACCATCCAACCATCCCATCCAAATATTCATCCATCCATCCCATCAATCCATCCCAACCATCCGTCCATCCATCCCATCTATCCACCCATCGATCTATCCAACCATCCCATTCAACCATCCATCCCATCCAATCATCCAAACATCCATCCCATCTATCCATCCATCAAAACATTCAAAGATACGTTCATCCATCCATGCCATTTATCCATCCAACCGTCCATCCCTCCATCCAACCATCCCATCCAACTAACCATCCATCCATCTACATCCATCCGATCATACAACCATCTTTTCCATCCAACCATTCATCCCACTGATTCATCCAACCATCCATACAACCATTCAACATATTTTTATTTTATTTAAAAAAATATTTAAATAGATTTTTTTAGCAAGTGTCCACCAATCAAGAGGTGCCACGTGTACAATTTCTGACTACCCCGTGTATCAAGCATCAGACATTGCTCGAGTAACAAATAAGCCTTTTTAAAGACAACACCCCTTTTCATGCTCATTTATTAAAATGTCAGAAAACTGCCTTTTCATGTTCATTTATTAAAATGTTAGAAAACTACCTTTTCCAAGCTTATTTATTAAAATGTCAGAAAACTGCCTTTTCCAGTCTCATTTATTAAAGTGTCATAAAACAAAATTTCTAGGCTCGTTTATTGAGAGGAGAGCCTTTTTAGCTCATTTTTCAAATGAGAGAGAGAGAGAGAGAGAGAGAGAGAGAGAGAGAGAGTGGTTGCAACTAGAGTTGTACACGAGCCGAGTTAGCTCGGTTAACTCGCTTGACTCGACTCTCAGCTCGAAACTGGGTTTGAGTTGAGTCAAGCTGATTTTTTGAGCTTGAAGAATTTTTGAACCGAGTTCAAGCTATACTGAACTCGTCTCGACTCGGCTCGGAACTTGACTTGGTTCGAATCGATTCAACTCAGATCAGGTTCACTTAGTATAAATATTTTGTGTATATATATATAAAACCTAAACTAGAACTCAACTTGTAGGCTCGAACTTGAACTCGGCTCGAAAGATCGAGCTCGAACTGGCCTGAGCTAGAATTCAACATTCCTCATACACACAACACAAATATCAGGGAGCACCATAGATCTCTTAATGAGATTTTCCATGGTTTTCGCCATCTTTTCCTGCCAGCCAAACAAAAGTTGCAACCTTTGAGGGGGCCCCATATTTCCAAAACCAATAGTTGTGACGATCGACCGATGTGGATTGACTAAGCATATTGTAAAAGGACCGAACTGAAAACCTCCCCAAACTATGAGCACACTGCATAATGGAATTTTCCTCCATCACCTTAGGCACAACGAGCTTAAGGCTTTCTAAATGGCTAATGGAATCAACTACTTTCTCATCACGAAGGTCCCTCCAATGTCGGGGCACCCACTCCACCTCATCAGTGATCCAAGAATAACAATGAGCTACCGGAATATTCCTTTCTAGTTCAATAATGGTAACCTTGGGAAAACGTCATTTATCGCATGACCACCTAACCACAAATCTTCCCAAAAACGGATGCGACTACCATCTCCCATGGAAAAGGGCACTCCTTGAACTTGGGGGCCACGGGGGTCATGGAGAAAATAGCCTTCCACAATCTAAAAACTCTATACTGCAACATATCCTTGATCCACCATCCCCCATGTCGAGTCTCGTATTCACTAGCCATCGTAATGTAGGGGCATTTTCATACCGGGCTCCAGTGGGGTTGCCTGTGGGATGCAGTGGTACACTTAGGGTGGGCGGCCCATGTGCGGCGAGTGGCTCGTGTGAGGTGGTACCCATGTGATTTGGGGCCTACGAGGGGGTTCGGCCGAGGTCCCAACCCATGAGATGTGGGGCCTGGGTTATGAAGGGATTGATTCACCATGCTCTAACAGTTCGAGCTTTCAGAGCAAGTGGTTAATTGTCTTGCATCAAATTGGTATTAGAGGGGGAGGTCTCGTTCGAGATTCCTTACTGGGGGTTATTAACGCTGGGGCATTTTCACACCCGGCTCGAGTGGGGTTGCCTGTGGGATGTAGTGGCACACTTGGGGTGGGCGGCCCGTGTGAGGAGGGCCCCATGCGATTTGGGGCCCACGAGGGGGGTTCGGTCGAGGTCTTAACCCATGAGATGTGGGGCCTGGGCTATGAGATAAAGGGATTGATTGACCTCCCAAAGACAATTGACGACTCTTCCACATGGAGAGCTTCCTTTCTATTCTTTCAACCAAGGCTTGCATGCCTCCTCCCATTGCAGAAGGTGGAATATCTTCTCCTCCTTCGCACCACTCCATAAGAAGTCTCGCCTAAGCTTTTCTAGCTTATGCAACACAGATCAAGGCCATCTAAATGGAAACATGAAATAAAGAGGCATAATTGTGGAAGCCGCCTTGATCAATGTTAAGTGACGTCCCAAAGACAATTGGTGACTCTTCCATATGGAGAGCTTCCTTTCTATTCTTTCAACCACCTTGTCTCACAGATGACTTGTGGGCTTACCATTGCAAAGGAGCAAACCAAGATAAGTCGATGGAAATGACCTAATGCCACAACTAGAGCTGGGCACGAGATGACTCGACTCGTCTGACTCGTTCAAACCCGACTCGGTCCGAATTAAATGGGTGAGTTGGTTCGAACCGAGTAGGCTTCGCCCAATCCGAACCCAAATCGAGTTGAGTCCGAGTTACCCAATAACTTGACCCGACTCGACCCGAAACTCGATCCGGTCAGACTCGACTCGTATTTGAGTATATATATAGTAAAAAATCCTAATTTCTAAGTATCTCTAACCCTAACCCTACCCACCGCACCCGATTTGATCCCAAACTCTCTCTCTCTCTCTCCCTCACCATCCTCTTCCAAGCTCGGCAGCCACCCACCACCATCACCACCCTCCTCTCTCTCTCTCTCTCTCTCTCTCTCTCCCCCCTCTCCACTCCTTCCCTCCCTCCTCTTCCAAGCCCAACAGCCACCCACCAATCTCTCTCTCTCTCTCTCTCTCTCTCTCTCTCCCCCCTCTCCACTCCCTCATCTCTCAATCCAATTCGGTGCCAACTCGGCCCAACTTGGTACTTTTGACCAGGTCAGACTTGGTCCAGATTAGTCTAGGCCAGACCCGGACTTGGATCGGGTCTAGCATGCTGGACTTGGTACCGAGTTTGGTCGAGTTTGGCTCAGGCCTATTTCAAAACCGGATTGAGCCGGGTCAACCCTAACTCGGTCCGACTTGACTCGATGCCCAGCTCTAGCTACAACCAAAAGTCTTTGCTAATTGATGCACCTCTTCATAGGGAATCCAAATACCAAGCATTTTCCATATCGTGGAATTCAACTTTAGGCTTGAAACAACTTCAAAACATTTCACAATCTTCCACAAGTTGTCCACCTTCAAGACATCCGCCTTGCAAATGTGAATGGCATCATTCATGAACTAAGGTTGGAAACCGAGATTCCTGCCTCAGCCACCTTAAACCCCTGAAACATACCAATCTCTCAACCTCTCTCGAGCATCTTGCTAAGCACCTCAGCCACAACCACAAAAAAGGGGAGATCGGATCTCCTTGGCATAACCCCCTAGAAGCTCTAAAAAGCTCTTTTGGAGAATCGTTGAGTAATATTGAGAAGGAAGTCGAATGCATCTTGAATTTAGCTTCTCCATATCCGATTGCAACTGATTCTTTCCAACGTGCAATATAGGAATCTCTAGTCGACATGGACATAAGCTTTCTCAGTGTCTAACTTACAAACCACACCCACATTACCATCTCTGTGTCTATAGCTTATACATTCATAGGCTAGCAATGCACTATCCAATGTCTATTAGCCATAAAAACACCTTGATTTTTTGATATTATGCTTGCAAAAACTATTCGAAATATGGAAGCATGGACCTTGCGAAGATCTTATAGGGGCCCTGTAAAAGGCTTATTGGTCTAAAATCTTTCAAATGCTCTGCTCCTTCGACCTTCAGGATGATTGTAATAAAAGATGCCCCCAATTCCCTCGACGTATGATCCCTTTCAAAAAATCCGAGATAAAGTTGATGATGTCGCTCTTGACTTCATTCAGGAATAACTGAAAGAAAGCCATCTAGCCCAGGAGCCTTATCCCTTCCAAGGGAATTCATAATGTTTTCAACTCTTCTTTCGTAACCGGCCTCTCAAGAGTGTTAGCTTGAAGAGCGAATGTACTTTTGAACTATCAAGTTGTCTAGATGAGGCTGTTTCCAACCTTTGCTAGTAAGCAAATTTTTATAGAATTAAGCATTAGAGCTACAGATTTGCGATTCTTTTCCACCCGCTTGCCATTCACAACAATGATCCAATTCTGTTACTTCTCGAGCTTGCATTAGCGATGCTATGAAAAAACCTGGTGTTCTTATTACCTTCCTTGAGCCAGACTGCTCTAGATCTTTGCCTCCATTTCATCCTTGGTTAATCTAGAACCAACTCCAGTCTCCTAGATTTCATGTCTTTTGAAATCATACCCCCTTCCTCCCCGACGTCTAACTCTTGAAGTTCTCCCCCTTGCCTCCCGACTCTCGAGGATCTCCTCCTTCTGCACATTTAGCTTTCCTTTAAGAGTCTTAGCTTTTGGCTCAATCTAAAACCAACATATCCTTCCACCTAGAAGGAAACCCATCACTCTTGAATTAACTTATAGAAGCCCTCCACCTCCAATTACGATTGCTCAAGCTCTAATTTTCATCCTTGGATTCCAGAAGGATCCGTCTATGACCTGAGACTGATTTAGGCAATCTGGTTTGCTTAGAGAGAGGACACTTCTCTGTCAAGAAACTCAAGATGGGACATAGGTTTGTCTTGATCATTTGTCCAAGTGAAGGAAGCACCCTCCATCGGTAGATCTAGCATATTATTTTGCTGAACTCACTTCGAAAAGTCTCTCATATTGCTAGGAATGTGGCTCCCACTTAACTTCTCGAAAGAGAACTTGATGACATTTAAGTCCTTACCCATGCACCATGGCATCGACCACCTCGCTTGGATAGAGTTTAATTCTTCCCACAACAACGATCTTTGAACAGCCTGACATGACCCATAAACCAACATAAACATCCTTTGGATTCCCAATGCAATCTCCGTAAGAACGACTGCAATAGTGAAGGAACCAACCCAACAATCTTCCTTGCTATACATTTCCTTATTCTAGACTATAACAATTCCTATAGTGAAACCAATCCAACACAACCCAATCCTTATATTTAACCTCCCAAATCGGGTCTAGCAGCTTATAGTCGAATGGCTGCAACTTCGGCTCTTGAAACGAAACCAACTAAACCCTAGCCTTTCGACAAACATCCCTGACTTGCACCTGTTTATCCTTGCACCCCATGCCCTTCACGTTCCATGATAGGATCTTCATTGGACGACCAACTCAGCTTTGCCCCTCTTGCCCTCTTCGCAGCATAAACTTTACAATCTGAGTCATACTTAATGGAAGATTCCATATTGCATAGCTCTCTCCAATCCTTAGGTGACTTCCTGGATCTTGCCACAATATTTACTTGAAGCTTTTGACTACCCCTCACATCAACAAACTGAAGAAAAGCGCTCACGTCCTTGTCCTTGTCCCCATAAGTAACTCTCACCAGTCTTTCCACTTGACCTAGAGCATCCTTCGTCCACCTCATGTCTCTAGCTGATGGCTTATATACCCTTTCTTGCTCCCACAAAACGAGATGCCCTTGCAGATTGCTCCTCCCTTTCTTGATGTTGCAGCTTGCTCAACTCCCTAGTTTGATCCTTTGAAGTTTGGAGTGGGGTCACATCCAACGGTTCCTCGCTTCTTTGGTCATCCTTGACCAACGACCCTTCAGCTGTTCCAGCAGAGATACTTGAGAGAGGAAGCAGCTTCGTAAGATGATTCCCCATGTCCTGATCAGCATCTGATCCTCCCTCTGATGAGATCTCATATTCCCCATAAGTCTCCTCCAAGCAGAGAATAAGGTCATGACCCTCGCCATCCCATGTAACTATAAAAGCTTGGGTACTTTGCTGGCACTTTTGCTCCTCCTCAAGGAACTCCCTTTGAGTTAGAGAACCCATTGACAAAATAAAAGGTGGGCAGTCACTCGTGTTACCCAAACATGTGGCCTGACTAGGGGGAGAAGAGGTTTGACACGTGAGACAAATGACACAAGTGCAAGAGTCAAGAAACCCAGAGTATGTGTCAGCTTCCCCAACGCCTCGAGTCCATGTGTCAGTGTAACGTGGAAAGCATCATTGCCTTTACTAGGATCATGTTTAACTTTAGTTCCAAGCCTCTTACAATCATTAACTCCTATCGCCATCAAATCACCTTCCTGCCTACACATCAAGCTCTCTACCCTTGCAGCATCTCCTCTCTTTGGTTCAGATTCGGGTTTGGCACCACGCCATCTGCTAACCTCGCATGGTGTTGATCGCTCATCCTCCTTTTCTCCATCTATCAATTCTAATACAACCCAATGCTACACTTGGCCTGAGGCACCACCAAGTTGCCAATGCCTTTTCTCTTTAAGCGACTGATGACCACTCTTCTCTCTCTGATTCCACGTAGCAAGAGAAAATGATGCCGCCCACACTATTATGTCCACCATGGGTCCACTCTTCAACTATTGTTGGTATATGCATAGTGCACACGTGTAAGGCTGCGAAAGAGCCTTCAATCACCTCTGCCGACCTACCATCACAACCCACATGTGTTGCTCCTTTGCATGCCACCTGCGAGACAACCACTTGTTGACCAATTAATGTTGCGCATGCCCTCTCCCACCCTTCCAAAACATCGCGAGAGCAGGACTGGGTGCTCTTCACTCTCCTTTGCATTGCACCTCTGCGTCCGGCTCTCTCCTTCCTCCTTGCTCTTTCGAACTTCTCCCCACCTTCATGGATACCCCTTACTCTCCTCCCTCTTCGCCTTGAAACGAACTTTCGTTGACCCAACCACTATGGTGATCACCTCCAGATCCCCACTGCCCTCTTCTTCCTAGTAAGATCCTAGCAATGTTGACCTTCGGCCTTGCCTGTCTCAAGGTCGTTGGTAACCACCTCTCCTAGACACAAGCCCACCATTCGAAAGATTTCCAAGCAGTGGAGCTTCAACAGAAAGCCCCACAGCAAGAAACAAACCTCCTCCCTCTCTTAAACAGACCTCTCAGACTACTTGCATAAGAAGGTTACTAACCCAACACTTGAGCAGACGAGCTGACTAATTTCTAACCCCGACTTCACTGGTAGCCACACCTCATTGGCCTTGATGGGTTTCATCGAGAAGTCCTTCAAGTCACAAGTAGCAACCAACAAAGCGGTACGCTCCGCAACATTGTCTCCTTCTTCGTCTGCACTGCCACACACCAATGCAACAACTCCCCTGCATCTTCCACCACCCTTGGGTCCACTTGAACTAAAGTCTTTGCTGACTCGTCCTCCCAAATCCACTTGTAGCCTTCCTAAGAGCCATCACCTCCCTTCTTCGCTATGACATCCACAGATGCTCTTGCAACCAAGCCCATGCGAACCACAACCTCCCTCAAGGATCGTAGACACCTGAACCCTTGCTTCTCCACCACTCCCTCCCCCCTCAACCCTTCTTCATCGACCCCTTCCACCTTTGCCACCCACCTTTTTGCCTCTCTACCCCCTTCCTTCCTATATAGCTTGCTATTGACTTCCCCAGAATCATATATCGCATGCTAGACCGAGATTCTCTTCCCTTCGTTGCTTCTCTCATGGAGATCCACCACTGCTTTAGCCATCTCTTCCATTGACACTATGCAGACAAAGGCGAATCCTCGGGGGGCTAATGATTTTCGGTCAATGAGAATAACCACCTCCTTCACCACCCCTACTCTTCCAAAGACCGTAAACTTGTACCGCATCCAATCCTCCAGAAATGACTCCACGAATAGGGTAGGAAACTCTGAAAGGGGAGCATAAGAACGCCCCCTTCATCCCCTTTCCTTCTCCTCCCTTCGACAGTAACCATCGCCCTTCACAGTCCTCTTCCTCCCCTTCACCTACTTCATTGCATTCAATGCATCCCGTTGGAGAGTCCCCTCGCTTACATTCCTAACCTTCTCGCTCAGCACCGAGGCCCTCCTCATCATAGATCCTCTACCCCCTCTCACCCCTTCTATCCTATACTCCAACCTACCCACAACCTTGAACCTAGTTCTAGCCCAAGAGACTTACTCTCCTACCTTCCTCCTTATAACCCTTATCTGACCCACAATTGCCTCCTCTTTGCTTGACTCCCCTATCTCAAACCTCGAACCCTCTCTTCCACAGCTGGGAAGAAGATCTTCTCACGAATGTCGGGTTTTCTCTGTCAAGCCATTGCTCTAGATAATCTTTTGTTTATCATGTCTTTGGTCCACATCATCTCTCCTTAAATCAAACTTATCCCATACCAATTTGTAATGAGAGAAATAACTAAAGAAAGAAACAAGAAAAGACTCCAAATGCCACTCAAATCCCTCCATATGTGCAATCATATGGTACTTGAGAAGCATACTTAACCTCGAGTAGTGGATTATTGATGGGGGATCAAAACTAAACATCGTAATAGTTTCAAGTCCAAGTTATGAGTAGTATAGGGAACATACCTTTTCATAAATTTGAAGATTCTAATTGCATGGACGGATAGTATCTTCACCTTGAGCTCTCCATATCCAATGAATCAACACAAACAAAGAAACATAGGAGTAACAAAGAATAATGAAGTGAAGGAAAAGTTTGTGAAGTCTCATGACAAAGAATGAACTAGAGGAGGCTTACCTCTAGTTTTCTAGAAAGTCACTTTCTCCTTTCACAGGAAATGATAGGGTTTTCAATCAATCAAATATATATTGTTTCCTTTTGTTTCTCATGCATGGTGTATTTATAGGCATATTTACCCTAAAAATCCCACTCAATAACAAAATCTCTTGCTTATTTCTTGTTGGTTCACATCATCTCTCCTTAATTACACCAAACTATTCCCATATCACTTTGTAATAAGACAAGGAAAGAACTAAATAAAGAAACAAGAAAAGACTCCAAATGTTGCTCAAACTCTCTATATGCAATCATATGGCACTATGGGGCTGTACAGTTGTACAAAATGCCTATATTTCTTATATGGTTTGCATTTAAAGCCTTCAAAAGGAAAAGATTGGACTTGTGGGCTGCACGGTCCAATTGTTTCATGCATTCAATCCATCCGATTGGACTTGTGGCTCCACAATCCAATTGATCAGATGGCTAAAAATCCTATCTTATTGATCTTGTGTGATCCATAAGTCAATTGGATGGCTTTGCTTTCGATTGGACAGCATATGGGGTCCAATCTTGGAACCTTGTGATGATCGAGTGGTCCCGCACATAGTTATCTGATGTGAGCACGTGGCCATGGCTCACTTTGATGACTTGGATCACACTAGCCATGGGCGGGCCTCGTGAGGCACATATGAGGCAAATGAGGTCAAGTTGGGTATTTTTGTTAAATTTTGGAGTTTGGGGGTACTCTTGTAAATTTCTTCTTGCGTTGGTTTGGTTGTTGGTTGATAGTTAGGAAGTTACAACGGCAGTTTAGAGTTAGTTTTGGGTTTGTTGGGGTTAGTTGTGACTAGAAACTAATTACCTAGGATTAGTTAGGGGATCACAAGAGGTTATTAGGGTTATTTGTATGAGGTCTACAATATGGAATTCTCTAGAATTTCAGGTAGCTTTGGCTTTTGTAATAAAAAATTAAGAAAGAATTAAGAAGAGAAGGCTTGCTTTTGTGCGATTGAATGTGTTTAGATGCCAAAAGTTTGTGTTCCAATTCCATAGATTTCCAAATCTTCCCTTCTTCCTCCTTTCCTAGCTACAAAGCAAGGCTCCTTTGAAACGCGTTGAAGCAAGTGATCTGGGTTAAGTTATTGGCAAAACAAAAAACATAAAAAAGATGATACGGGAAATGTTCGTATTTAATTTGGTCTTGATTGTTAAAAATACTGTTAAAAAAAAAAAAAAAAGAAACGCCAAAAATTCGGCGAATGAAAAGTTTGGATTTAATAGTGTTTAGAGTAGAAAAATGAAATGAAAAAAATGGTTATGCATATATGTCTCTCTATATCATATATAGATAAGAATGTCTCAAGTCGAACTTGTTAGACCACAAGTTATGGTCCACCCAGCGAATAACTTCCCTTCAATTAGGTATGTGCAACCAGTGTTCGAAATATCGGTATCGCATAATGTATCGCACCCTTGGGATACAGATACGTATCGGTTATCGCACGGGATATATCGTTTATATCGCATAGTTTATCGCACTTTTTGGGAAACGTGGGGAAACATTGGGAAAATGGTTGAATTTTTTAATGAAACTTTGGGGATTGTTAAAAAAGCCC
The DNA here is from genome assembly GCF_029962835.1 of Magnolia sinica. Lineage (NCBI taxonomy): Eukaryota > Viridiplantae > Streptophyta > Magnoliopsida > Magnoliales > Magnoliaceae > Magnolia > Magnolia sinica. Next base: position 91,072,209 of record NC_080575.1, read on the forward strand.
TTAATACACACTTTTAAATCATTAAGTTTCAAAAAAGAAGTGTACATAATAAATTTCCTTTGTATAAGGTCCCAAGCTGTGCGCTGTCCGATTGAACTAAGACAACTATATTCAGTATCAACCCCGTTCATCCGTTTTTCTATATCATTTCAGGACATTATCTAAAAAATAAAACAGATCCAATAATTAGGTAGACCATTAGTGGGCCACAAAAGTTTTGGTTCAGGCTAATAATAGTTTTTTCTCTTCATTCAAACCATAAATTTATCTGGTAAAATGGATGGACGGAGTGGATAAAATACATGAATTATAGTGGGCCCACAAAGTTTACAAAGTACACTGCTCACTAGGGGATCCACTTCCCACCACACTGGGGGTGGGGCGCTGCTACCAAGTTCCTTCGCTCAAAACCTATGTGGGGCCCACTGTGATGTTTGTAAGAAATCCACATCGTCCATTCATTTTTTGAGATCATTTTAGCACTTGAGAGCAAAAATGAGCAGAATCCAAGACTAAAGTGGGCCGCACTAAAGGCAAAGGTGGGTAGGAAAATTCCTACTGCTGAAACCTCCCTGGGTCGTAGGGCCCACGATAATGTTTATTTTCTATCCAATCTGTTAATTAGGTCACATAGACCTGACCTGAATGAAGAGGAAAAATAAATATCATATTGATTCAAAACTTCCGTGACCCTTAAAAGGGTTTCAATGGTAAACGTTCAATCTACCACTGCTGTTTGCAGTGTGGTCTAGTTGATCTTTGGATCTGTCTTATTTTTCGGCTCAAGCCTTACAAAGAGCTCGCCAAATGGACGAACGGCCTGGATATGACACATACCTCATGCTGGGACCCACAGAACTTGGTGACGTTAACACAGTTTGGTGGTGCGCCGTGCGCGCGTACTCGATTACAATAAAAAAAAGGGCGCGGATTAGCTGAGTAGCGAGACTCGCTACTGAATTGACGTCACCAAGTTCCGTGGGCCCCACCATGATGTATGTTTTGTATCCACACCGTCCATTAATTTGGAGAGAACATTTTATGCCATTAGCCTAAGAATGACTAAGATTCAAAGCTCCAATGGACCCCACCACAGAAAGCAGTAGAGAGAGTGACGCCCACCATTAAAAACTTCTGAGGGCCACAAAAGTTTTCGATTAAGCTGATATATTTTTCCCCTTTTATAATGCCTTTTTTAACTTATTAATGGGTCAGATCTCAAATAAACATCACGGTGGACCTTAGGAAGGTTTCAACGGTGTATGTCACTTTCTCCACTATTTTCTGTAGTGGGGTCCATTACAGAATTTTATCTCTCTCGTTATTTGACTCATGTCCTAAAATGATATCTCCAAATGGATGGACCGTGTGGATATAACACATTCATCATGGTGGGACCCACGTAACTTGGTGACGTCACTTCAGTAGCGATCTCGCTACTCAACCTGTCAGTAGCTAATCCGCGTCCGAGAAAAAAGGCTTGAACGGCCTTTGGTTTTCAAAAAGAGAGGGTTCCGGAAACCAGAACCCTAAAATATCTCCCAAATCTCATTGGATGTCTCCAGATTTCTCTCCAAAATCGGAGATGTTATTTGCGATAACCTAGGAATGACGCTTCAATTCGAATGGCCCACCAAATGGAAGCTTCCGATCATGGCGATCTCTTCTACAGGTACCGAAATCCACCCTCTATTTTTTTTCCCCGATTTTTTCGGATGATGACATCGATGTCTGACAATAATGGAGAGGAAATTGCGTGATATCGTCAAAATATCGTGCGATAGCGACAATATATCGGCCGATATCTGGATTTTGAGTTTTTTGGTATCTTCCGGGGGTTATCGTGACTGTATTGTCTCGCAGGGGTGCGATAACGATAATATCGGCCGATGGTATCGATATTTCGAACACTGTGTGCAACAACCAACCCTTCTAATAGGTTGGGCCAACCATGAGGATCATTTTGTACAAAAATCAGCCCTATCCATTAATCAGGTGGATCATACCATAGAAAACAATTCTAACCATTGATAAATAACAAAATACTAGTTTGGTCCATGACATGAGTGGATGTGGCTGATTTTTGTACAAGTTGATCCTCATGGGCAGCACAACCTATTGGACGGGTTGGATGCTGCATGCACATGATAGAATATAAGTTATTTGCTAGGTGGACTATAAATTGTAGTCCAACTGGTTGATATAACAGAATTTTTATAGTAATGAATAATACGAATTTCCATGTGTGCGGCGGAAAAAGGGGGGTGTTGCTTCTCACAAATCCTTCCTTTTCAAGTAATCCTTGAATAAATTCTCCTCTCTACTAAAATTTTTCACGTTCTACTCAATTTTAATAGGTGGCGACCACCGATCTCTATTTTTTGACTTGCCCCCAAAAGGTCTTTTTATTTTTAATACTAAAACATATTTTATTGAAAAAAGCGTGTTTAATTCAATTTTCCCAAAAGAATGAGTTTTTGACCTATCTTTCAAAATAGGAGTTTTAATGTTTAATCATTTATACATTTTTATTTTATTTTTTAAACACGGAGTTTTGCTAACTATGGTCCTGCATCAATTAGTTTTGTCATAAAATATAGTGCACTTAAGCGACTGTTATTTCTATCCCCAACCCATATGTTGTTGGGCCCAAAGTGGATTGAACATTGTCCTATCCATTCTTTTCACGTCTGTTCAGTTTTTCTGATTCTTTTGAGAGATGGCACTTTGAGGAGCGGACACTAGTAGGCATATTTGGATAGAGAGAATCCAAAATGTAGACATGGAAAACCCATATGGAATATTTAAAAAATGGAGAACTGTGAAATCCAACACTATTCTGTTGTTTGGTTAAGAGTGTAGTTTCCCAAGGAAATGTTCTAATGACAATGGTCAAATGATGAGAACTCTCTGGTAACCTTGGAAGTCTACATTTGACCGGTTCCTTTTTGAAAGTAATCGATATCAACATTTTGAATAAAACCTTAGAAATGAAAACCAATTTCCATTCATACTTTTTTTTTTTTTTTTTCAAACAGGTAAAGGTAGATATCCATGGAAGTTTATTTCTTGTCAATGTTTTCATTGTTCCTGAACAGCCTGTAAGACTATCGATCCAAAGACATAAAAAGGAGTGGGAACTAGGATCATTTGCCCTGAGAAAACTGTAAATTCTGCAAGTGGTTTTTTCTAATTTATATGACGTGGTGAATTATGTATGCAACTATATCGTAGTTATGGGTTTTTTTTTTTTTTTTTTCCCTTGCATTTTGGTTCCCTTATCTTTCATTCATGGATTTCTTAAGGACTTTAATATTTTTCATACAGGAGGATGTGGACCTTATTGCCAAGCTGGGATTTGGAGCTTATCGTTTTTCCATATCTTGGTCTCGTATTTTCCCTGGTACTGCACAGACCTTTGACATTTATATGGTTTTCCATGTCAAATGTATGTTGTATGGTTAATGCTTTTGTTCCTTATTGTGATGAAGTAGCTCCAGTACTTTTATTATTTTTTTTTTTTCCTTCCTGGACTTGATGTTGGATGGGTCTTAGTTTGAGGTAGTTCTTTTGCCAGTGGTTGCTTCAAATCTGGCCACTCACTGAGCTGTCATGGGTTCTAAAGAAAATTCTAAAATATGAATATAGGCATTGTTAAGTGTATCCTCAATATTACGATAATATCCCTGATATCATCCGTATCTCCAGGTTGGCGATACTGATAACACTAGTGGCGATACCCAAAAACACTAGTAGTATAAAAAATTCTAGGTATCAGTGATTTATTGCCAAGTATCACTGATGTATCGATATCGCGAATATGTCGTGAATATTTTTTACTGCATAAATTCCAGGTGTCGCTTGAATCCCCAATGTATCAATATTGCCAATGTATTGCTAATATTTTCGATTGTGTAAATTCTAGGCGACATCACCAGTGTATCGGTGATATGTCGCCAATGTATTGATATCGCCAAAAATGTGTTTATTAAAAAATGTTTGGATGGATGGCTGGATGGATGGAATGGTTGGATGATTGGATGGATATGAGATGGATGGATGGATGTTTGGATGTATGGGATGGATGGATGGGATGAATGGATGGATGGTTAGGATGGATGGATTGATGGTTGGATCATCATGCACGTTTATTTTGTTTATATGCTTATTTGAATAAATAATGCATTATGTATGAATAAAGATCCGGTCCAATTTGCATCAAAATAACTCTCAATTTGAAAATGATTGTTTGGTGACAACCGTAACAGTTGTCACTGTTAAAAAAAAAAGGCCCTCTTTTAGGATGAGTTTTTTTTTTTCTAAATTTCTTTTCTTAGATTTCTTTAGGAAAATGGTATAAGTGATTAGGGATATGCATTAGTGGGATGAATCCCATGGATTCCACGAATTTGAAGTCGTTCAATGGTATCCGAATTTTGAGACGAGATTGTTCATCCTTTTTTTTTTCCCCTCCTCAAGTTTCTTGAGGGAATTTGTGTATATAATGATTAGGGATATGCATAAGTGGAATGAATTCCACGGTTTGCATGGATTTTAGGCCATTTTTATGCCATTCAAGTATACCCAAATTGGGTTGACACTATTCAACAAACTTATTAATTTTTATTTTTTTTCAAATTTCTTGAGAGAAATGGTGTATAATGATTAGGAATATGCATAGGTGAGATGATGATGCAGGACAATTAACCACTTGCTCTAAAAGCTCGAACTAATAGAACATGGCAAATTAATCCCTTTATCTCGTAGCCCAGGCCCCACATCGCATGGGTTAGGACTTCGGTTGAACCCCCCTTGTGGGCCCCATATCACATGGGTATCGCCTCACACGAGCAACCTGCCTCACACGGATGGGGCCCGCCGCACACGAGCCGCCCACCCAAAGGGTGCCCCTGCATCCCACAGGCAACCCTACTCGAGCTCGGTGTGAAAATGCCCCTACATTAGATGAATTCTACCTATTTAGAATATTGTACATAGGAGTTTTATGTAAATGCAGTGTTTTGTCAATTAACATGAGTTGTGTGTCATCGAGTTCAGACAGTCCCATGGATTGTTGAAGGTTGAAGACTCGAAGATAATCGACGTTCAAGGCTTTGAAGAAACAGGAAAACGATGAAGTGCCTTGGCCTCCTCAAATCCTATGACCATGATAAATCCAAAATCATGCCTCTCTAGCTAGCCCAAACTCAATTGGAATAACCTTTCTCTTGTTAGTTAGAAGAAAGACTTGAGAGAAATCTGGGTAAAACAGAACATATGAAAAGTTGATCTTATAGTTTGTTCGATTGGAGCTAGATCCTATCGAGTGCTCCTCGAGGGGTTTCGATGGGATCAAACACCCAATTGATCCTATCGAGTAGACAACTTAAAATTGTTCGGCAAGCTTTGACCTATATTTCTGAGCTGCTTGATGGGGATCAAAGAGCCACTCGATGGCATCGAAGACCACTTGATGGCATCGAGTAGAAGCACAAAATCTGTCCAACAACATTTCAGCTGGAAATTCTACTTTGCTCGATCCCATCAGAGTTAGCCTTGATCCTATCGAACTGCTTGATATCTGCTCATTTTTTTAATCGTTGCAAGCCTATCTATTTAACCTAAAGAGGGCTTTCTTTGCAATGAGATGAGAAACACAAAGAGCCTTAAGAGAGTGTTTTCCCCTTGCTAAATCCTTCTTCCCAAGCTCCATTGTCATGAGTTCATCATTCAATCTTGTCTTTAAGAGATGATTAATGAGCGTTCAAAGCTCGGATTGAATCATGAACTCTAGCTTTCATTAATGGTCCTGACCTTGATCTTTAAAGGCAAATCCCTTGTCTTAAAAGCCATTAAATGCTTGCTTTGGAGAACCCTAACCTGTACCCTAAAGATCCTTCATCTTTAAGTTAGGTTCACCAACCCTTCTCCCAACCTTGGCACTGCATTGGCGCATCTATGCAAGGTATTGTTCGTGGGAGCTGGAGAGGAGCTGATTTGATCAAGACGAAGCATCCTCGACTAGGCACTATCATGGGGCTCATCCAACTAGGTATGTCTTAGTATAAGAGTCCATTTGTTGACCCTTTTCTTGTGGAGATTTGGGCTCAAGAGTTTGAAACCCAAACTCGCACTCTAAGAACTTGTGTAGGCCTCTGGCAGGAGAGTACGTGGCTTATTCTTGTTTAGGACAAGTGTAGGGTCGTCCTTGTGTAGGACTGTTGTTGAGTTTGTGATCCAAACTCTCTAAGACCTTGTGTAGGCCATCAACGAGTGTAAAATGTGTAGAACCTTGTATAGGTTGTAAAGGTTTATGGTAAACTTGATTTAAAACCATTGCAATAGTGAAATTTGGTATACTCTAGGAGAGAGTGAGTCAGTCGGGAGTGGAGTAGGCACATAGCTGAACCACTATACATCTTGTGCAATGGGTTGAATGAATTTTGTCTATGATTGATTTCATTTTACTGAATGATTGTGAATGTATAACTTTATTGCAGCCAACATGTTTGATAAATTTCTCACATGATGATTCACTATCTTTCTGTTTTTAGGCTTGAGCTGAATATGATACATCATTTAATATTTAAGTTTGTTAGTATGTTTCTGTAATTTGTAATAAACCTATTGCAATTTAAATTCTAAAATTTTAACTTAGGTTTACTTTCTAGCTCTTAAAATAGCGGCTATCGAACTTAGATCGCAATTTCAATTAGTATTAGAGCGGGTTCCTCCTGAAAGGCTTAACTGCCTAGATTGAGATCCTATTGGAGCTTGAAAATATGTCTAAGAATGAAGGGACTTCAGTTTCCATACCTTTTTTCTTTGATGGATCTAATTATGCATATTGGAAAGCAAGGATGCAAAAATTTCTTAGATCCTTAGATCATACAGTTTGGCAAATTGTTGAGAATGGTTGGCAAACACCAGTGGAACAAATAATATCAGATGGTGGTGTTACTACCACAAGACCCAAACCATAATCACTATGGACTGATTATGATAAGACAAGGTCAAGTTGTGATGCAAAGGCACTCAATGTCATATATTGTGTAGTCTCTCAAGAAGAATTCAAATGCATATGTATGTGTGAAACAACAAAACAATCGTGGGATTTATTGGAAACCACTCACAAAGGGACTACATGGTTAAGCGCTCAAAACTCTAGCTCCAAACAACCCAATTTGAGCCAGTTAAGATGGAAGAGCATGAGACCTTCATGGAGTTTTTATACAAAACTGAATGACATATATAACTCCATGTGGGGTCTATGTGAAAAGGTTTCGGATTTGCGTGTATGTAGGAAAATTATGAGATCCCTACCAGAACGATTCACATCTAAAGTCACAACCATTGATGAATTTAGAAATGTTGATGATATGAAAGTAGAAGAACTGTTAGGTTCCCTACAAACTTATGAACTACATTTCAAAACTCCCTTAAAATCCAAAAACACCATCTTAAAAACTTATCAAAAGAAACATGATTCGGATGAAGACAGTGATCAAGAAGATGAAGAAATGGCTCTGTTTGCTAAGAAGTTTAGAAATTTCTTTAACAAGAGCAAAGGAAAGAACTTTAGAAAGGGAAAGACCTTTGATTCCAAGTGCCCAATAGGTAAATCTACTAAGAAATCAAAGGATTTCCAGTGTTATAACTGTAGAGGTTATGGCCACCTTGCCTCCGAGTATCCTACTAAAAGTAAATCTATTGGGAAGGTAATGGCTACCACTTGGGATGACTCAGAGGATTCAGAATTAGATTATGATGAATCCTATAGTGATGGAGACCAAGGCTCATTGAGAATTCTTATTGCCTCCACCACCACTACTCTCCCAAAATTCATGGACACGGGAGACAACAATGACCATAACATCTCGGTAAAAGAAGAAAATGCATCCTCCTCCTCAGAAGAAGAGGAAGATGAAAATGGTGACTTACAAGAGGCCTATGAACAGTTTTATACCGAAAGCTTAGAACTTACCAAGAAGCTTGGTCAGTTTAAGGTCGAGAACAAGAAATTGGCCAATGTGGTTGAAGAGTTAATAAGGGCTAACTCTAGCCTCAATGGAGAAAATATAAGATTTGGAGATGAGATAACTGAATTAACAAAGAAAAATGAAGATCTTGAAAAGGAATTGAACAATATGAAATCTATTAATCATGGTCTGAAATTAGAAATCGACCAGTTGAAGTTTCATCATTCTAACATGAACTACAAATGTACCCAAGGAGAAGAAAAGCTAGAGAGATTATTAGGTATGGGTAAAAGGTCGGGGGAGAAAAGAGGTATAGGATACGATAGTCATAACTCTAGTTCATCCTCGGTTCCCCCTGTGATCAAGGACTCAATTGCTTCAGGAAGCACATCCAAAGCATTTCTTATTTGCCATGCATGTGGTGATATGGGTCATATGAAATTTGAATGCCTAATATTTAGAAACCCTCGATCCACCCGTCTCGAGCATGATAGGTAAATTTATACCGACCAGGACACACATGTTTGGACATGTGGACACATGGAAGGGAGACAAGAATTCTTTCTTCTCCTCTTTTTCACTTCTCTCTCTAAGTTGTAATAGGTAAACCAATTGTGCCGGTGATTGGCTGCAATCTCAGTTTCAGGATAATTAAGTCAAACCTCTCCTGGAAAGCTATCTATTAGCATTTCTAAGAGTCCAAGAGCTTGGGAGGATGGCCCCCCACCTTGTCAAAGCTATGTGCCACCATGTGGAAGTCCTTAAAAATGAACCAATTAGCCTCAGGTAAGGAATCTACCTTCCTACAGTCCAACAAGAAAACCTTGTCCGCTAAAGTGGAAGGGGCATACATTGAACAAATGCCAATAATAACACTCCCAACCCCTAAGTTAAGGGTGAATCGGGGTGGAAAAACAACCATCATCTCCCCAAGAATAAAAAATCGCTTAGCTCCACTCTTTTATTATTATTTTTTATTTAATGCAAAAAACTGCACCTCTGCTAGTGGTATACACGAAAGAGACAAAACTCTCAGAGGGAATGTTTTTACAAGCAGACTGCAATGGCGAAGTCGGTCATTTTTTACGATATTATTCCGAGGAGGAATTAGGGTTTTGTGGAGAGACGCCAGTATGGTACCTTACCACTTTAGTAAATCCCACAACATCGAAAGTCTGTACTCAAATTGACTCCATCCCTCCATTGAACATGGCCATCCATCCTCAATCTAATTACCATGTAAATCAAGTGATGGATCACAAGATCTCAACCATCGGATTACTATCAAATGTGATGAAAATATTTTAATGGTTAAAAAAAAAAAAAAGATCGACGGTTGAAAACACTCATAAAAAACCATTTGAAACCTTTGGTACTAGTATGAACAATGCTTCATGGATGGTCCAATTTAGTAGATCTTGGCCATAAGAGTGTCCTAAGGAGACTAGTAGATCCCTTGTTGGATCATATGGACCTCAACCGTATCCTAACGGATGAACCCAACAACACCCACATATGAGCCACTGTAATGAAGGTATTGAAAAATGGTTACTGAACGACTGTAATAGCGGTTACGTAACAGAAATGGCACAGGCTGTTATACAACACAGGTTGTAGCGGCTCATGCTAAAAAAAATTAGACCGTAATGGTTCCGTAAAGTTCATTACGGGCCCATACCGATCCATTATGACATCGCGTAATGATGCTTTACGTGTAAGTCAATCCCCTTTTAGGGGTTGTTTTCTAAATTTCCATATTTCTCCTCCACTTGTTGACATTTTTGCTTTTTGGGACTATTTTTAACCACCTATTTTTGACTAGATTTGTGCAATTCTTTAAGCCATTTTGGAAGAATTGAAGATATATATATATATATATATATATTCTATTGCTGCAAATTTATTGATTCAACATTATCTTACTAAATTGACCAAATCATATTAGATTTGTGTTCGATTTGGCCATGTTTGTATAATTTTCAATTTTTTGTTGGTTTTTATATAATTTTCAGCATTTTTTTGATTTGATTTGATTTATTTATTTATTTTTAAATTTTTTGTAAAATATTTGAAGTATAGATTGTTCAAATACATTTATGGAGTTCATTTTTAATTTTTAATTTTATTTTTGTAAAATATTTGAAATATAGATTGTTTAAATACATCCATGGAGTTTAGATCGACACATGCATGCACTAAATCTGTGGTTTTTCCATCTCTTTTTCTGTTTTTTGGTATTTATGGTATTTTTGGGTTGCTTTTGCACCGAATAGTGACTATTTAATAACTTTTTCCTCAAATTTCTTAAAGTAAATTGATGTAAAATACTTGGGGATATGCGTTAGTGGGATGAATCCCACAGAGTGCATGAATTTCGGCTTGTTTTGAGGTATTTGAGTGGTTCAAAATTGGATGGACATTATTTATCCGATTTTAATTTTAATGTTTTTCTTAAAATTCTTGAAGGAAATGGTGTCAAATGGTTAGGGATATGCATTATTGGGATGCATTCCACATATTGCATGAATTTTGGTCTGTTTTGGGGGGATTCGAGTGGGTCCCAAATCGACTTGACACTATTAACCAATATTTAATTTAATTTAATTTAATTTTAATTATAATTTCTTCTGTGGAAAATGGTGTCAAATGGTTAGGGATATCCATTAGTAGGATGAATCCCAAAGATAGAAAAATTTCAGCCCATTTTGAGAGCATTCAAGTGATTATATAAATATAAATATATAATTGTCTCATCATTAAATTCATATGCATATAATCTGATTTATATCGAATCATTGATATTAGATATTAGAAAATTAAATATAGGAGTTTTTTAAGTCAGTCTAAGCCTTTCAGGTTAATAATATCATCAGGCAGCCCAAGACAACATTCTTACCAAAGAATGACCATTACACTATCATAAAACATGTTTAAAACCAAAAAAATAATAGATAGTTGTAATCCTCCCTTTTTTTTTTTTTTTGAAAATTTCTTATATTTTTCTCATTTTCTGTCCTCCAATGTAAGTGTCCAATCAATATCAGGAGTCTATTCTCATGCCACACTTACACTCTTATGTAGGGTAGGGCATAGGCATACCAATTCGTCGTTGAACCTGATTTTAGAAACCCTCCATCCCAACTCACATGAATACCACATAAGAATTTACAGCAACCACAGGTTTTTCCTACAACCTGCTATGTGGTCATAGAACAATAGGATATTGAGATCCATGGAATACAACTCTTCCATGACTAGTGGCTGTCATGTCCAATCTCTAGTTCCCAAGGACAACCAAAGGAATCCTTCTGCTTTAACCCATATACATGTACAATTTAAGATATACCCATTAATGACATGTCCACATAGGGATCTATGGTCATCATGATCTACGGTGAAGATCATCAATCAATGGTTAAGATTAACACATTGGCCTTGTAGGGAACAAAACACTAACATCCTTCCCTCCCTTTTCTAATTTTCAATATTTTCACATTTTTTTCTTACATTTTTTTAATAAGGACGATCGTTACGGCTACTGTTGTTAAATACCTTGCTTGACACCCCCTTGAGACACCCTAGAATATGTATCACTACATCCAAAAGTGGCATCCAAGAAACACTCGTAACTTGCTAACAACACTCATTGCAATGCTTGTCCACTTGTGTAATCGTTAAATACAAGTCTACTCACCAATCTGCGATACCTATCAAGGTCTTCGAGTATTTCTCCTAGATCATCCACCCATTTGTGATTGGGAGCTATCAATGAGGTTTATAGCTCCAAACACCTGGTCATCTCATGTAGGCATAAGGTACAACTTATGCCCACACCAATAATGCATCTAACACCAAGAACTTCAAATCAGCTTGATAATACTTGCCACATAGTAATTCATCCAACTCAGAGAACCAAGTTGGGTTTTTGCATGCCCGAGGAAGGGAAACCCTAGAGTTCCTGAAAAGAAACTAGTCCTAGGCAGATCTAGGGTTGCAACAACAGAAAAAAAAGGGAAAGATGAAAGAAAAGATTGAGAAGAGGAGAGGTCCTGGATCTGATTCGCTTTTGTGCCATGTTGATGAGGACATCACTTCACGTACACCTTTGCATACGTATCAGAGGAGGAGGCAGGCCGCATCGATTTCCCTGTGGCTAGGCGAGTACCCGTGATCGTGCTGAAGACCCCATGTGCATGTGTGAGCATCTGGAAGACCCCACATTGGGAAGATGCACACGGGCTGCTTTATGGAGTAATACAGACCATTGGATTGGAGGGACGTGATGATCGGGCCATTGATTGTGGATCGTCCACACTAGTTTTTCTTAGACTTTATCAGCTTATATAATGTAATTTTGTTTATGTTATGTTTAGACACCATTATGAGTGATTTTAGTTAGGAGTGTACATCGAGCTGAACCGAGTTGAGCTGGCCTCAGCTCGGCTCGGTCACCAGGCATACCCAGCTTGAACTCGGCTCAGCTCGAGCTCGGCTTAGTCAGCAATCGGACCAGTTCGAGCCGAGTTCGAGTCAATTTCAAGCTTCGAGCTTTCGAGCCAAGTTCAAGCATGAGAGAGAGAGAGAGAGAGAGAGAGAGAGAACACTTACCGAACGAGCCGAGTTAGTTGTTGTTGTTGCTATTAGTTGCAGGTAGAAAATAAACCTTCATTTTCTTTTTCCTGATTGATATTTGCACCCACCCTATTTAGTGAATACACTCGCTTTCTATTTTCTATGTCTGAACGGTGCAAACGCTGTATAGTTGTATTTATAGGTCTGGTACATTTTAAACCTCCCGTTTTTTGATTGGATGTACCCATTTCTATAAATATTTGACAGTGACACTTCCACCTTTTTTCGATTTTGGGAGTAGATGGGTGTGTGGACACTAAACAGGTTGCTTTGTTGAAATTTCTAACACACGGAGCGGCAACGGTCTTTGCATGTGTTACGTTTTCAAATCTGACAAATGGAGGCTCACATGCTGGACTGGGACGAGCAGAGAGAGAGAGAGAGAGAGAGAGAGAGAGAGAGGTGATTAGCGTTTTGAATGCTAGGGTCAGGCAGGGAGAGAGGGAGAAGGGGAGAGGGTTTTGAAAATTTGAGGTCGGGCAGCATATTTTCAAATGGGGAATGGGATTAGGGTTGTAAAAAATATATACATACACACACACACACACACACACACAAAAACGATTAAGTCGGGCCGAGTTTTGACCCGAGTCGAGTCGAGCTAGGGTCAACTCAAGATCTTTCTAGCCGTAAAAAAGGGCCCGACTCGGACGAACTCAGTTTCGAGTCGGGCCAAGTCGAACGAGCTAACCGATCTAGCTCGGTTTGTGTACACCCCTAATTTTAGTTGATTTTATTTAGACTAGGGCTATTTTCATTAAAATTCACAAGATATGATGATATTTGTAATTTTTGAAACTTCTTGGAGCTATAAAAAGAGGAGGGGTGTGTGACCTCTCTCCAATTGGATTTTGTGAAAAAAAAAAACAAAGAAGCTTTGCTCCTTTTCTTCTTCTTTTTACATCTTCATGAGATTTGAAGATACTTTCATGTGATTTAGAAGGGAGATTGGTGTGAGGAAATTCTTCATCAACAGAGGTGTGATGTCTCCATCTATCCCCACATCATCATCCATTTTCCCTCCACCAAGATATTTTCTTCAAAGTTCTTCGATTCTCCCATCTTAAATCTTCATCTTCTCCTAAACCTAACTTTCCCATACCCATTTACAATCCAAACCCTAAGAGACCTAAACCCATCCACCCAAGCCACACATGTGACTATATGACCACACATGTGAACCCCTCGGGTTGGAAGTACGACCACACCTTGTCCTTATTAGCTTCCCATTACCCTTAAATTCAAAACCCCTTTTTTCCCAAAACCCTAACCCTAAACTTAAAATCCATTACTTTCCTACTTTCCCAAATTACCTAAACCCTAGCTTTTTCCATTTTTCAATTCATCCTAAATCCTTACACCCCTTCTATCCAAAACCTTAATTGGCACATTTTAACCTATGAACCATTTAATCTCTTCACCCAATTTGATTCCATAAACCCTAATTTCCATATTTCCCTAATTCCCTTAACCCTAATTTTACCCTAGGTTGTATTAGGCCTTCTACTTCGAAATAGACTTTACCCTATGCTAATTGGATGTCCCTACATACATTAGATCCTAGTTTCCTTTTATTTAATGATCTTGTGTGATGATGTTGGTAACCTTGGCTAGGATTATGCATGATATTCTTTTGGTTTTCGTGGTATTTGAGATGATTATGGCAAGGTTTGTGTTTTTTTGTTAATTATCTTAATTTTGCTACTTGATCTCACATGATATTTGGTTCATGCATCGGTCCTACATCATATGTACATTCTAGATTCAATGCGAGAGTAGAAAGGAAGATGTTATTTTTGTAAGTAAAAAATGACTAAATGCCATTTTGGGTCTACACCATCAGAAAGAGGACCTACACCTATAGTGACTCAGGATATACCATGCTATATGATCTGAGTGACTTAGGATGCAACAAGAGAAAGGGCACTGCCACATTTAAGGTGAATGTGGTCCACCAAATGTATGGTCAACAGCCATGTATTTGGTCTTTACACTTGTACTACTTATATGCTTCATAGAATTGCAATGGTAGCCATATAAATTTCAGTTCTCAAAACTGTTCTGTTTCATTATAGAAGTCTGGTGAATGATGTGGAGATAAGTTTCAAGGTGCAATTGTGGGTAGTCTCGTATTCATTGCAACTGGAGGGCAACCTTGTTGTTGTGTTGCTTTTGTTATTTTGTTTCTCCTCTCCTTTAATAAAATTATTCGATTTATTAAAAAAATAGGGAATTTTACAAAATAGTACCTTATTAATACCATATTTACATCCTGATACCTTTTTAAATCAACTGTTCATTAAGCTACCTCATTAATCAAGATAATCGGCAAAGGGGTACCTTGCATTAGTTTTCTCTAATTTCCATCATATTTTTTCATAAAATGACAAAAATACCCATCTTAATGATGTAGCTCAATTACTTAATGTAAATATGATATTTACATGGTATTTATTATTTAAAATTACTAAAAAGAGAAAATACAATAATGACGCGGATTGCCTAATGACACTGCTACTGGTCAGTGCTATGTGGGCCCCACCATATGAATGCCTTTGATCCATGCCGTCCATCCATTTTGCTAGATCGTTTTAAGGCATGAGCCCAAAAAAGAATCATATTCATATCTCCGGTGGACCACAACAAAAGGTGGTCAGTAAGCGCCCGCCATTAAAAACTTCTTGGGGGCCACAAAAGTTTTGGATCAAGATGATATTTGTGTTTTCCCTTCGTCTAGCTCTGTTTGACCTAATCAACAAGTTGGATGACAAATAAACATTATAGTGGGCCCTAGGATGTTTTTAATGATGCACGTTCAATCACCACTGTTTTCATATGGCGTGGTTCAAGTGAGATTTGGATCAGACTCATTTTTGGGACCATAACCTAAAATAACATGGAAAAACGGATGGATGATATGGATAAAACACATAAATCATGATGGGCCTTCAAAGCACCGATTGGTAGCCACGTCATGAGTAGGCAATCTACATTCCATCTTTCCCGAACGCAGATTGGGTACTGCCCCGCTTGCATCTAGCTAGGAACGGATGGGGCGCTGAGGGGCCACCGTGATGCATCGGTTTTATCTGCACCGTCCATCCATTTTTCCACATCATTTTAGGGTATGAGCCCAAAACTTAGGTAGATCCAAGGCTCAAGTTGCTCACACCATGGGAAGGAGCAAGGTGACCATTGAAACCTTCCTAGCGCCCACCATGATGGTTAATTGCCATCCCACCACCTGTTCATGAGATCGTATAGACCTGATAGACCTGGATGAAGGGAAAACACAAATACCAATTTGACCCAAAACTTTTGTGGTTCCCAAGAAGTTTTCAATGATAGGTGTTTAATCCCCACTATATAGTCCACTTGAGCCTTGGATCTGTCTCATTTTTGGGCTCGTATGCAAAAATGATATGCCAAAATGGATGGATGGTGTGGATAAATCCCATACATCACGGTGGCCCCTCATAGCCATGTTCCTAACTATAGACCGGCGGGGGTAGTACCCAATCCACTCCCATCTTTCCCTCCTCGGATGATTAGCTGGTGTTGCCAGCCAGTGAGTGGATTAGGTGCACCTCGGCCTCACCTAAAACGAGTGTGCCCTTGACTGTGGGGACCACCTTGATGTATCTATTGTATATCCATGCTGTCCATTCATTTTTCCAGCTCATTTTAGGGCATTATCCCAAAAATGAAGCAGATCCAATTCTCAGGTGGACCACACCAAAGGAAACAATGATGATTAAAAACTTCTCGTGGTCCACAAAAGTTTTCTAGGTCTGTGTGTCAACAGGTTGGATGGAAAATAAACATTAGAGTGGGCATTACGGTGGGCCCTAGGAAGATTTTAATGGTGAGCATTCAATCACTGTTGTTTCCTATGGTGTGGGTCAATTAAGAATTGGATCTGATTTATTTTTGGGATCATTCCCTAAAATGGGCTGGAAAAACAGATGAACAGTGTGGGTATACAATACACACATCAAGGTGGGCCCCACGGTTAGGGCCGCACCGTGTTGGGTGAGGCTGGGGTTGCACCTAATCTGCTCCCCTTTTCCAAAACCACCCAGCGGTGGTGTGGTGATGCATTGGGCATTCTGGGGCCCACCATGATGTATGTGTTTGCCATTCAACCTGTCACACAGACCTAGATGAAGGGAAACAAACAATTATCAGCTTGATCCAGAACTTTTGTAGGCCCCAAGAAGTTTTCAAGGGTGGTCAGTGGTCACTCAATGACCCACTGTTTCTTGTGGTGTGGTCTGCCTAAGAGATGGATCTGACTCATTTTTGGGCTCATGCTATAAAATAATCTGGCAAACCAGATGGACAGCGTGGATAAAACACATATATCATGGTGGGGCCCACAGGCACCAATCAATAGCAGCTTCAGTAGGCAAAAGATGACTCTTAGGTAATTAAGCTTCATTAGTGGGTATTTTTGTCATTTTATAAAAGAACTGGACTGAAATGAGAGAAAACTAATAGAAGGTACCCATTTGATAATTATTTGGATTAATGAGGTAGTCTAATGAAAACACAATTTGAAAAGGTATTAGGATGTAAATATGGTATTAATGAGGTACTACTTTGTAAAATTCCCCAAAGAAAAAAAAATTCTTTACAGCTTTCCTCTTCTTCTTTATGATTCTCCTATTCTGTGTTTATTTCTTTTTTCCACTTTATTCCCTTTGTGGAATGTCAATGGCCAATCAAATACCTAAAACAATACAAAGGTAACAATCATCGTCGTTGTTGAGAGCCTTTCACTGTTGACGATGGCCATGTTACCTACAATGGATCACATGCTGAGATCATGGATGTTAAGTGATCTTGGTCATAATATGCTATTTCACGATCCCTATGTTTTGTACATTACACATTATTGCATAATTTTCATGTGTATTGTGTTATCTTATTCATTAGCTGCTTATATGGTCAGCCATGCATTTGCTTTTTGGTTGTCTTTGTGCTTGTAGATGGGATGGGAACAAAAATTAACGAGGAAGGGATTGCATACTACAACAACCTCATTGACACTCTACTGGAAAAAGGTGCATTGTTGTTTATTCTAGATTTTTATCTGTACTTGCGTTGACTACCTACTTGTATTTGTCGTGCTTGCAGGAATACAACCATATGTGACATTATACCATTGGGATCTTCCTTCTCATCTTCACGAGTCTGAAGGAGGATGGTTGACTGAGAAAATTGTGTAAGTTTACCAAATACATCGAAACTGCAGCACTTTCATAGGTAAACTCATATTGTAGTGGAATTCTTTTTCTGCTTGCAGATGCATGCATTTCTGTTGGAAGGATCTCTAACTCCAAATCATTAATTATATGGCCCTTTTACTTCAATACTCACATTGTTCTTCATAACATTCTGATTGCTGCAATTTTCTGTTTTTATATTTCTCAAACTTTGAGAAGCGAAACACATCTGTTTAACTTATAGAACTCGCAGACATATTAGTCGGCCATAAATCATAATATTCTGATATTTGCATTTTCCAATTTTTTTGTCAAGCTCGAGAAGTGAGACACGTCTGTTTGTCAAGCTTATAAAACTTGGTAGACAACTCAGTCAGGGATCCAAATCATGAAATCTTCTCTCTCAAGTGTTTATATGGAACCATATTTTGTAGCCATCTTGGAGGAAGCTTGAGGGATAACTTCTTTAAAAAAAAAAAAAATCTTTAAAGGTTTTGCTTTTTATTCATTATTTACAACTAAGTGATGTATTTTTTGTAGTCAAAGGAAAATTGTAAGAAAAAAGAAGATGCAAGATCCATCAAGCCATTGGATACTAAGAAATGCAACTGAGGCTGGTGTGGAAACCGCTCTTTGTCAAGGGAATCTGCTAATTCATTCCCTTCTCTAGATGCACAATGAAAGGAAGCATTGAGAGACAAGGGTTTGAGGCTTTTCTATGGACTTAGCCATTCTTGGCTTACATTGTACATATGAGACTTATACATAGTGTGTAGAGACATCTAGAATAATCTACAGTCTTGTAGAGTTGTGTAGAGAATCCTGGAATGTTCTAGAATTCTCTAGGAGAGTTTTGTAGCTGGATTTGGTAGAATCATTTAGAAGGCTTGTTGAGGATTTCTGACGTTGGATGGATGCTGCATCGCACCATCCTAGCTATTGATGCATGCTTTTGGAGATTTCTTTTGCCTATTTGAGGAGGCTCCTCATTTGGGATTCACTCCTCAGAGTTGTGACCTTCTCTACTTGGAGCAATACAAGCTTTTCTGTTCACTCCCTTAAGAGAGTCTTGTAGCTAGACTTGTGTAGAATAATCTAGAAGTCTTGTAGAGGATTCATGACTGTTGGATGAATGCCACATGGCACCACCCCAGCTGATGTATGCTTCTAGGGATTTCTTGTGCTTGTAGAAGGAGGAGCTCCTCATTTGGGACTACCTTCCTTCATGCTGTTATATTCACTAATATTCAGTTTTTAGGAATAATGGTCTTGACTAATATTTGGTTGCATTGACTGAAGAAGCCATGACATGATAGTCAAATTTTCACTTTCCCAATCATCATAGTATGGATCATTTACGATGGTTCTTTATATATTTTTTGTTATCATTATGAGACCCAATTCCTTTGTTAGACACTGATTGTGACTATGCCAAATAAAATTTTCCACCTAGCTTATTGACACTGTATAAACCCTTAGATGATGATCATGACAACTATTATGGGTAAATCCGAACCAAGCCAGAAGGATAATTTCAACGTTAAGGGATGAAGCCTCGGATGGGCAATACACCCGAGCCGAGGTGAACACCCGATCCAAAGGTCCTTGTAGAGCGCTGACTCGATCCACTCACGATCCTGCGAGTAGGATCTCAGAGCAGTGGCAATACGCCTGAGCCGAAATATCCTATCTTTGACCGACCCGACCCTCTCCACTTAGCGTGTCGACTGTTGGAAGAATCTGACTAGTCGATAAGTCGAATATTGAATGGACCGACTCCATTGACATGGTCCAGACCCATTGGGTGCCGAGCCGAACTGAAGCCCATGGATCCAGGGCTGTGCCAAATCTTCTTATGCATGGGCTCGACCTAGTAAGCACGATTCGAGCCATGAGATAAGCTCGGATAGAAGTCTAGTCAACAACAACATTAATGCGCAGTCCCAGTAACGCACAACCAGACTAGAGTAATACCCAGGGCATGATCTCCGGGTAACTGCCGACGACCACTCATGCGTAATCCCCGTGTGATGGCGATGACCGCACCAAGATTATTGGGCATGACTATCACAACCTTCAGGTATAAATAGGGGATCCCTTCTACAAAAAGAGGTACACGATATCTCGCACCCTCACCACTACTCTACTTAGACCTAGTCCCTTAGCCTGACTTAGGCATCGGAGGGTTCCCTGCTTGAGCCAGGGTCTCCTTTGTCTGTTCCTTTGTGTAGGACCAGGGTTTGCTCCGAGCATTGAAGGCTCGGCGGAGGGTGGTACAGATTCTTGCATCAACAACAACTATTGGAAATAGTATCTCATTTTCAGCCATGATAAGAAAAATCTTTAAAAAAACAATAAAAAAGTGGTCATAATCACCTTTTCGTCTAATCACTGCATATGAATGGACATATCTTCTATTTGTGTGAATATTGAACGCAATAAAAGTTGTTGCTATTGGTGGTAGGCCCTTTGGGACTTGCAATTGATGAAACTGATCCTATAGGGGTTGTTGTTACTAATGGTGGGCCATATGGGATGGTGATTAAGGGCCTAAATAAGGCCATTGTTTTTTTTTTTTCGAGTGGGGGGGGGGGGAAGCCTTATAAGGGCTTAGAAATGTTAATGGTGGGCCTTACAAAGGCTACTAACGTCGGTGGTGGATCCTATAGGTGTTAGTGACGGGCCTTGTTGCCGGATGTGAGCTGGTGACGACGGTAGCCAACAAAGAGCCTTATGGGACCAATTGACACCGATGGTGGGCCTAATGGAGTCTGTTGATGAAATTGGTGGGCTTTGTGGAGCTTGTTGTTTGTTTGTTGGCCATTGGGTCTTGTGGTGAGTTTGACTAGTCCATTGGGTCTAGATGGGGGCTAACAACATCATCAGTTGGCCCATTGGGGCAACACTCTAGAAAGCTTGGAGTCCTCGCCTATGATGCATATTTTTTCCTTTCATCAAAGGTGCACCGTACAAAGCGATTTGATAGTGCCGAAGGCCCTAAAAGATAGGAAAAAGGAAGAAAAATTGAAGGAGAAAGAGGAAATATAAGTTGTATCCCATAGAATGATTCTCTGATATGATGAAGAAAGAGAGAAGAGGAGGAGACGAGGGTTTAGGATTGTGAGTCCTCCCTCTCTCTGTTGCTTTATTTGTAAGGAAGAAACAAGAGATAGCAATGCAAGCACCTAAGAAAGAAGAAGCAACAAAGTATAAGTGACTCATGTATAGTGTATCGTAGGAGCACACAAATAAATGCACTATACAGCCATATGGTGCTCTATAGGAGCACATACATTCTCAATGAAATGTTTGTGGACATTGTGATGCTCATTGGGCAAGATCATCTGAGGATAGAACGTATAACAATGGTTACTTCTCCTTGGTTGGGGGATATCTTGTAACTTGGTAAAGCAGAGTGTTGTTGCTAGGTCATTTGTAGAAGCTTGGTACCAAGCGATGGAAAATTCTGCTTGTGAGCTTATATGGTTGAAGTCTCTTCATAGGTTTTGGTATTGATGGTCCTATTCCTCTTCATCATGACAATCAAGTTTTCGTTCACATTGTTAATAAATTTGTGTTCCATGAGAGAACTAAGCATATTGAAGTTGATTGTCTCTGTCCCTTAAAATGGTGATGGCAAAATTGTGTTGACTATGCCTTCCGATTTGTTTATACAATCAATTGGCAAATATCTTCACAAAGGCTTCTCATCAATATTGAATTAGAGAAATCTTAGGGAAGCTGGGTGTGTGTGTTTGATATATATGCTTGATTGGGGGAGTGTTAACAATGTTACATATCATCATGGACTTCATTACTTCTGTAATGCACCATATCTTTTTATTCTCTTTTGTTTAGTGTTGATATAATTAGGCCATATCCCTCTGGGGCATGGGCCATTCCCCTTACTTGGGCCATATTTCCCTTTTATAAGTTCTCTCTCTCTCTCTCTCTCTCTCTCTCTCTCTCTCTCTCTCTCTCTCTCTTCCTTTTTACCCATTTCTTTAAGGGTAGTTTATGTAATTTTGTTATTCACTTAATATATAAAGAGAGAGGGTTAGACATCCAAGCCTCTCTAAGTTTCTTTTCTTTCTTCTGACATGGTATCAGAGCAAGAACAACCCTAGGGTTTCTTATCTCTTGATCTCTTGAGAGTCTTAACCTGTTAATCACTGATTGTATGTGATTTGTTGCAGCTGTCGTATCTTGAAGATCTTGTTGAAGTTCTTACTAGAAAATTTGATTGATCAAGTCTTTGAAGATTCAAAGCTTTTGTGTTTTACTAGAAACATCAGTAAGGTTTCGTTGGAAATTCTAGATTGATTTGTTCCCTCTGGTTGGATAAAAAAAACACGTTTGACTGATTTCGATTTGCTGGACTTTCATATTCTTCAGTTTTTTTGGATTCTTTTTCTTCCAAATTTACTGAAATTGGATTTCAGCAATAAGGGTTTGCTGGTCATTATCATTTAGCAGTTTTTTGGGCATCTTTCTTTCAGATTTAACGAGAATCTCGTCGTGGTGACGCTAGATTTTCCCAGATTTGTTTTCTTTTAGTAATTTAGCCATACACATATTGCAACTCTTCCCCTCCTTGTTATGGGTGAGTCTCATGTTCAAGAAGTACTGGGTCTCACTCTCACTTGAACCAAAGATATCTAAGTCTATTCTTAAAGGAAGAAAACTCCCATTCTTCCTAAACATCACCACTGCTCAATGTTAGCACCAAAACTGACAAATATCCCAATTGCTCTTCGCAAAGGAATCCGGTCATGCACACATCACCCCATTGGTAACTATGTCTCATACTAATGTCCATCCTCTTCATGTCAGTCATACCTTACATCTGTATCTTCTGTGTCTATCCCTACCAAGATTGTAGATGGCCTAAGTGACCCAAAATGGAAAGAAACCATGGTAAAGGAGACGTCTGCCCTTGAATTACTTGGGATTTGGTCACTCTTCCACCACGCACACATGTGGTCATGTGCAAATGGGTGTTTACGAGTAAACACGAAGCTGATGGCACCATTAACAAATACAAAGCACGGCTAGTTGCTAGGGGCTTTAACACAAGTATGACGTGGATTCTGACAAAACCTTTACTCTGGTAGCCAAATTAAGCTTAGTTCGCATCCTCTTGTCTATTAAAGTGTAATGATATCTGCATTAACTAGATGCTAAAAATCCATTTCCACATGACAATCTTTATGAAGAAATATATGAGACTTCTCCTGGTTTTCAGCTTAAAGGGGAGATTGGCAAAGTCAGTCGTCTTCGGAAAGCTCTATATAGCCTCAAATAGTCGCCTTGTGCCTGGTTTGAAAAGCTTGGCTACGCAATTTCAAACAACCAATTTAAAAGTACCTTTGATCCTTGTGTATTTGTCAAGCATATGCATGACGACACAATGATTCTTGTCATATATGTTGATGATATTTTTCTCATTGGCACGAGTACAACTGAGAAGGACAATACTAAGAAATTCTTGGCATCATCATTTGAAATGAAGGATCTATGGTTATTGAAGTACTTTCTAGGAATTGAAGTAACTCACTCAAAACGTGGAATTTTCTTATCCTAATGCAAGTATGTTCTAATTCTTCTTTTCGAAACTGGCTTACTTGGTGCTCAACCTGTTGATACACTTATTGAACTAAACCATTAGTTGCATGAGAGACGATCACATGAAATCAATAATTCAGTCATGTATTGTCATCTAGTGGGTAGCTTAATTTATCTCAATTTTACTCATTCAAGACATTTCTTATGTTGATGGCATTGTAAGTCAATTCATGCAACAACCTTGTCGTCATCACCTCGAAGCATTTTATCCAATTCTACACTATTTGAAAGGCACACCTAGTCATGGTCTTCTTTATTCAAATCATGGACACTTGCAAATCAGTGAGTTTTATGATGTTGATTGGGTTGGTTCTTCCTCCGATTGATGCTCTACTACAGGATATTGCACGGGAAAATCTAGTTACATGGAAAAGCAAGAAGCAATCTATTGTTGTGCTCTCCTTTGCTAAAGTTGAATATCGCGCAATGGCTCCTACAACTTGTGAGTTACTATGGGTGAAGGCCATCATTCAGGATATGGGATTTACTACATCTTTCTCAATTCCTCTATATTGTGATAATCAAGCAGCCACACATTGCATCTAACCTAGTCTTCCATTAATGCACAAAGCACATTGAAGTCGACCGCCACTTTCTTCGGAAGAAGTTAGCCACCAAGCTTCTTCACACACCCTTTGTTCATTCAGAAGATCAGTTGGCAGATGTCTTCACCAAAGCCACATCCACAGTATGCCTTAAGACCGTTTGTATCAATCTTGACATGAATGCTATCTATGCACCAGCTTGAGGGGGAGTGTTAGTGTACATAGATTTGGACACACCTGTGGTACACAATATCCAATAGTGTACATAGGCTTAGGTGCAACTGCAATCAGTGTTTGAAGTATTGGTATCGCTATAAGTTTTGTTGGCTAGGGATACCGAAACAATATCGATATCGCCAATAATATCGCTGATAACCGGAAATGCAGGGAAACATGGGAAAAACGATTGAATTTTTAGCGAAACTTCAGGAGATGTTAAATGTACATATTTGTATATTTATAAATAAATAAATTCAAAAAGAATGCATACATAACAAGTTTCTATTTAATGGGGCCTTAAAAGCATGTGCTGTTGTAAGAAATCAATCCAACCATCCCATCCGGCCTATTTTACCATCCAACCTTCCATTCAAGCATCTATTGATGTTGCAAAATATCAACAACATATGATATTTCACCATCAAGGTGTCCCGTATCGGTATCGGTTGGTGTAACGGTGATATGGGGGCGTAACCGCGTAAAAAATTTTTTTTGCCAAAAAAATATGGATTAAATCCAGAATATTCTAAGCATTCCAAATATGCATTCATTTATAAATTGGAACATGTTTATGGTGGTGTAACGGTCCACTCTTTGGTGAGAAGTTGTATCGGACTGTCTGATGAATTTATGAACCAAATAACCTGAATTTGACTACAAAATTCATGTATTTAATTTTCTAACTATCTACTATCAATGATAGATATATTAGAATGAATGTAAAATGAAAATATCTTACATTAGGTGTTTGCAATTATTTTTGAGGAATTTCTTGAACATACTTGTGCAGTGTACACGTGACTGTGATAGTGTGATTCCTGTCTATGACCTGTCATCCTCAAGTCAAGAATATTAAAAAAAAATAATTAGTAGTGTCTGATATACTCCCCTGCAACTTGATTAAGGATTACTTGATTGGTTGTCAGGGGAGCTATTTTAAATACAAGTTCGGTAGTGTCAAGTATGTACATGGCTTCTTGCAATAATACTGTTGTGAGCTGTCTGCTGCAAATACTTACCTTAACACAAATATATGCTCACAATCACAAGTCACCACCAAAATGAAAATCTGCTTTTTTGTGGTTGCTCGACCTCCACATCATCGTCATCGTCACCATCAGGCTGAGACTGTCTAATAGGTGTAAGTGCTGCATATCCATAATATCTAGTGCCAGAAGGAAATACTAGATCAACGAAACTAGAGGATGACTGATCCTGACTAGGCAACGACTCTGACCCGGAGTAAGGATATCCACCAGTGCCCGTCGAATAGCCATACTGGTGCCCATACTCAGGCTGTTGAGAATCTTGAGATTGAGAGTGCGTTTGCTGTGATAAGTAACTTGGATTTGGATCTGGATATCTATAATCATATGAATATTGATCGGGAGGGCTACTCCAACATGAATGTGATGGAACAGGCTCAGTATAACCATCATAATTCAATTGACCATAAGAATATCCATCATAATAACCAAGACCACGAGCCTGCTGATGTTCCGGACCTCCCGGACCCAGTGCACCACTAGATGTACCCACCTCCTGCTGGCTGTATCGTGACTCGATACACTCATAAGTCCGACCTCGTGTACCACCTCGTCGATGTTTATCGACATCGTGATCTTTAGACGGCTGTGTAGGGCGCTGAGCAACACCAGAAGTGCCAGCACCAGGGGCAGGGGGGTCATCGTCATCATTCGACATGGTCACGTTACCACTGCTCGTACTCTTTTGTTGATCTTGAGCCGTATTCGTACGTGGCATAAACGCTGCCCCTCTTACTGGGTCCAACACATCTGCACGATTCTCTTGTTGCGCTCTGCGTATTTCTGGGTCATCAATTTCCAATTCTTCACTATCTTCTTCAATTTGCTTTTCCCTTATTTCCAACCAAGGTAGAAGTGGGTCATCCTCATCATAAATATTGTCCAAGTTTATTGGACAGTAGTCTCCGTCATCAGCAGATGTAATGCTCTTATGATGTCGTCGCATTTTTAGTTTTATATCGTAGTGCATGAAGACAAGTATATCTAATGTTCTAGTCTGCAATCTATTCCTATTCTTTGAATGAATGAGCGCAAAACAACTCCAATTCCTTTCGCAGCTAGAGGAAGATGTTGTCTGGCTCAAAACTTTTACTGCAATTTTTTGGAGAGCCTTCGTACTCTCTCCGAAATTAATCCACCATTCGGCCGGTTGCAATCTAGATACTGCATGTTGTGCAAGAGCATCTCCAAAGCTACCAAGGCGATTTCCAAATGTATCTAATTCATTTAATGCCTTTATTTGCAGATCTAAGTCAGGCTCTAATCTCTTTATCTCATTTTTTAGCCCGACACGAACTTCATCATCCGCAACATATGATTGGGCATATCTATACCTAGGATTTAGGTAGTAACCTGCTGCATGAAGATCGTGATGGAGTTGTTTTGTCCATCTCTTGTCGATCATCTTCCAATAAGTCTCCCAACTTCTACAATCACGTTGAATTGCAAACTTTGCCTTATCTATGGCATCATATAGGAAGCCCATGGTAGGTGCTTCATCGGATTCAACAAGACGGAGTACCCTCATTAGTGACTCTATCACCTTTAGAATCGCCTTGACCTTCTTCCAATATTTGTTGTCCCGTATGGTGTTCTCAACTTCGATTGGTGTCCCTGATGTCTTCTTTCCATGTTTTGTGTTGAGCCATTCTTGGGAAGCGAACATCTCACTCAACTCTTCCCTATGCTGGAATAAACTCTCTAATGCTATAAAGTTTGTTGCGAATCTAGTCGCCGCAGGCCTCAACAACTCTCGTCCTTTCGTGAACTTTCTCATTATTGCAACTACTTGATTATGGTTGTAAATAAACGTCATCACTTCCCTTGCCCTTTCGACCATTTCCTTAACATTCTTCTTCTTCCCAATATCTTCCAATATAAGATCAATACAATAGGCAGCACATGGTGACCAAAAAAGATGTTTTCTCTTATCCATCAACATGTCCTGCAAGCTTATATGTTGCTTCATTATCTGTCACAATCTGCACTATATTCTCCTCTCCAATCTCGTTCACAACTTTATCCATTAGTCCATTAATATGAGTAGAATTTTTTGTTGCCTCTGAGGCATCAACAACATTTGGCACATCGAAAGGGTCAAGTTGCGCCATGTAGTAGAGTACCGAAAGAGATAATGTTTTTAATGCAAGCTAGTCTGGATGAGTCGAAGGGTAAACGTGCTGCTGTACAAAAGAAGAAAGATGATATTTTGGATGCAGCTCGACAGGAAGTGTTTGGTCCTAAATATATGGGCATTCGTGATGAAGATATTATTGATTCTGACGAAGATTCAGATCGAGAATTTACTATAGCTAGGAGAGAGAGCTTGCGTCTAGCTCGTGAAGAGGAAGAACGTCGCCGCATGTTTGGCACGCATGGGTCAGTGCGTGATACAGGGGGGGCAGTGGGAGTGGGAGTGCAACTGCTTCTGCAAGTGGGGGTGTGGGGGGTAGGTTTGGTGGGTTACGACGTATGTTTGGGAGCCGACGACAGACATCTTTACATGATGCCCCTATACGTTTGGATGAAGAAGTAAATGAGCCTAGGAGACCCTGTATTGATCCAATACTCTTTAGGAAAGAATCAACTAAACAAAAGAAGATAAAACAAATGTGGAGTAGGACTTCCGTTGAGAAATTAGGTAGAGCAGCAGCAAAGTTATTTATACATGCCAACATACCTCCTAACGCAGCCAATTCTCCATATTGGCGGGTGGTAATTGATGCAGCAGCAGAAGTAGGTGAAGGAATAAAAGCTCCCACGGCTAAGGAGATTAGGGGGAAATGGACAGATGCAGAGTATGCGGATGTGAAAGTGTACGTGGCTACCTTTAAACCTGTATGGCAAGCCAGAGGATGCACAATCATGTGTGATGGTTGGACTGGCCCAACCAGACGCAGCATGATCAACTTCATGGTATACTGCCACTTAGGAACTATATACCACAAGTCAATTGATGCCTCAGAGGCAACAAAAAATTCTACATATGTTGATGGATAAGAGAAAACTTCTTTTTTGGTCACCATGTGCTGCCCATTGCGGATTATGACAGATAATGAAGCAACATATAAGCTTGCAGGACATATGTTGATGGATAAGAGAAAACATCTTTTTTGGTCACCATGTGCTGCCCATTGTATTGATCTTATATTGGAAGATATTGGGAAGAAGAAGAATGTTAAGGAAATGGTCGAAAGGGCAAGGGAAGTGACGACGTTTATTTACAACCATAATCAAGTAGTTGCAATAATGAGAAAGTTCACGAAAGGACGAGAGTTGTTGAGGCCTGCGGCGACTAGATTCGCAACAAACTTTATAGCATTAGAGAGTTTATTCCAGCATAGGGAAGAGTTGAGTGAGATGTTCGCTTCCCGAGAATGGCTCAACACAAAACATGGGAAGAAGACATCAGGAACACCGGTCGAAGTTGCGAACACCATACGGGACAACAAATATAGGAAGAAGGTCAAGGCGATCCTAAAGGTGATGGAGCCACTAATGAGGGTACTCCGTCTTGTTGAATCCGATGAAGCACCTACCATCGGCTTCCTATATGATGCCATGGATAAGGCAAAGTTTGCAATTCAACGTGGTTGTAGAAGTTGGTAGACTTATTGGAAGATGATCGACAAGAGATGGACAAAACAACTCCATCACGATCTTCATACAGCAGGTTACTACTTAAATCCTAGGTATAGATATGCCCAATCATTTGTTGCGGATGATGAGGTTTGTGTCGGGCTAAAAAATGTGATAAAGAGATTAGAGCCTGATTTAGATATGCAAATAAAGGCATTAAATGAATTAGATACATTTGGAAATCGCCTTGGTAGCTTTGGAGATGCTCTTGCACAGCATGCAATATCTAGATTGCAACCAGCCGAATGGTGGATTAATTTCGGAGAGAGTACGAAGGCTCTCCAAAAAATTGTAGTAAAAGTTTTGAACCAGACAACATCTTCCTCTAGCTACGAAAGGAATTGGAGTTGTTTTGCGCTCATTCATTCAAAGAATAGGAATAGATTGCAGACTAGAACATTAGATAGACTTGTCTTCATGCACTACAATATAAAACTAAGAATGCGACGACATCATAGGAGCATTACAGCTGCTGATGACGGAGACTACTGTCCAATAAACTTGGATAATATTTATGATGAGGATGACCCACTTCTACCTTGGTTAGAAACAAGGGAAAAGCAAATTGAAGAGGATAGTGAAGAATTGGAAATTGATGACCCAGAAATACGCAGAGTGCAACAAGAGAGTCGTGCAGATGTGTTGGACCCAGTAAGAGGGGCAGCGTTTATGCCACGTATAGATACGGCTCAAGATCAACAAAAGAGTACGAGCAGTGGTAGCGTGACCGTGTCGGATGAAGACGATGACCCCCCTGCCCCTGGTGCTGGTACTTCTGGTGTTGCTCAACGCCCTATACAGCCGTCTACAGATCACGATGTCGATGAACAGCGACGAGGTGGTACACGAGGTCGGACTTATGAGTGTACCGAGTCACGATACAGCCAGCAGGAGGTGGGTACATCTAGTGGTGCACCGGGTCCGAGAGGTTCGGAACATCAGCAGGCTCATGGTCTTGGTTATTATGATGGATATTCTTATGGTGAATTGAATTATGATGGTTATACTGAGCCTGTTCCATCACATTCATGTTGGAGTAGCGCTCCCGATCAATATCTATATGATTATAGATATCCAGATCCAAATCCAAGTTACTCATCACAGCAGACGCACTCTCAATCTCAAGATTCTCAACAGCCTGAGTATGAGCACCAGTATGGCTATTCGACGAGCACTGGTGGATATCCTTACTCCGGGTCAGAGTCGTTGCCTAGTCAGGATCAGTCATCCTCTAGTTTCGTTGATCTAGTATTTCCTTCTGGCACTAGATATTATGGATATGCAGCACCTACACCTATTGGACAGCCTCAGCCTGATGGTGACGATGACGATGATGTGGTGGTCGAGCAACCACAAAAAAGAAGATTTTCATTTTGGTGGTGACTTGTGATTGTGAGTATATATTTGTGTTAAGGTAAGTATTTGCAGCAGACAGCTCACAACAGTATTATTGCAAGAAGCCATGCACAATTGCACACACTTGACGCTGCCGAACTTGTATTTAAAATAGCTCCCCTGATAACCAATCAAGTAATCCTTAATCAAGTTGCAGGGGAGTATATCAGACACTACTAATTTTTTTTTTTTAATATTCTTGACTTGAGGATGACAGGTCATAGACAGGAATTACACTATCACAGTCACGTGCACCACACTGCACAGGACCACAGGTATGTTCGAGAAATTCCTCAAAAATAATTGCAAACACATAATGTAAGATATTTTCATTTTACATTCATTCTAATATATCTATCATTGATAGTAGATAGTTAGAAAATTAAATATATGAATTTTGTAGTCAAATTCAGGTTATCTGGTTCATAAATTCATCAGACAGTCCGATACAACTTCTCACCAAAGAGTGGACCGTTACACCACCATAAACATGTTCCAATTTATAAATGAATGCATATTTGGAATGCTTAGAATATTCTGAATTTAATCCATAGTTTTTCATATTTTTTGGCAAAAAAAAAATAATTTGCGCCGTTACGCCCCCGTATCACCGTTACGCCCTCGTATCCGTATCGATTTTGGAGGACACCGTTATGCCAACCGATACCGATACGGGACACCTTGGTATGAGTGTATGACCTATGTTAATAAAGATGATTTTATATTCTAACTAAACCCTAAGAAGCTCCAAGGCAAAACCTGTCCAATATAAGCAAATAAAAACATAAAGTCACTAATTCGAAAATAGAAAAAAATTATAAAATGACACCCCAAATCTGTAAAATATACATTAACATGTTCTACTATGATTAACATATCACATGACATGATTAAAACAGTAAAACAATCGTTAAAAAATTATTTTTCGAATTTTAAAAAAAAGGGCCACAATTAATGCGTAAATAGAAAAAAATATTAAAAAATTATAAAATGGCACCCCAAATCTGTAAAATGCACATTAACATGTTCTACTATGATTAACACATCATATGACATGATTAAAATAGCAAAAAAACCATTAAAAATTGATTTTTCGAATTTAAAAAAAGGCCAAAATTCATGCGTAAATAGAAAAAAATATAAAAAATATATAAAATGGCACCCAAAATCTGTAAAATGCACATTAACATATTCTTCTATGATTAACACATCATTTGGCATGATTAAAACAGCAATACAACCATTAAAAATTGATTTTTGGAATTTTTAAAAAAATGGCCAAAATTCATGCGTAAATAGAAAAAAATATTTAAAAAATATAAAATGGCACCCCAAATCTGTAAAATGCACATTAACATGTTCTACTATGATTAACACATCATATGGTAGGATTAAAACAGCAAAACAATCATTAAAAATTGATTTTTTGAATTTAAAAAAAAAGGGGCAAAATTAATGCGTAAATAGAAAAAAATATTTAAAAAATATAAAATGGTACCCCAAATCTGTAAAATGCACATTAACATGTTCTACTATGATTAACACATCATATAGCATGATTAAAACAGCAAAAAAATCATTAAAAATTGATTTTTTAAATTTTTAAAAAAAGGGGCAAAATTCATGCGTAAATAGAAAAAAATATTTAAAAAATATAAAATGGCACCCCAAATCTGTAAAATGCACATTAACATGTTCTAATATGATTAACACATCATATGGCATGATTAAATCAACAAAACAACCATTAAAAATTGATTTTTCGAATTTAAAAAAAAAGGGTCAAAATTCATGCGTAAATAGAAAAAAATATTAAAAAAATATTAAATGGCACCCCAAATCTGTAAAATGCATGTTAACATGTTCTACTATGATTAACACATCATATGAGATGATTAAAACAGCAAAACATATTAAAAAAAGTATAAATACCTATTTTTGACAAATTTATGAAAAATGGCCCACCAAGCTTTGATTCAACAAAATCCGCAATATAATGTGTTTTTTCCTCAAATATCCAGCTAAGGTTGGTCAAAATTAGTAGTAGAAGGAGTGAGAAACAGTTTGGAAGCAAGAAGTTTCAAAAAAACAGCAAAAACGGAGCTTAAAATGCAAAAAAAAAAAAAAAAAGTTAACCGTTTTTTGACCGTTACGGGCCAGTAACGGCCGTTACGCCCGTAACGGGCCCGTATCGGCCGATACGGGCACAAAAAATCATAACGGCCGATACGGCCTCGAAACAGGTAACGGTTTCCACCGTTATCGTTACGTGTCGGCCAATACGGCCGATACGTAACCGATTTGGCATACCTTGTTCACCATGCAATCATCAACAATTGGAAAGGAAACGAAAGATTGTGGTCTCGATATCACGCATGTTGCAATATGATATTATTAATATTATCAATAAC
Organism: Magnolia sinica; assembly: GCF_029962835.1. NCBI lineage: Eukaryota > Viridiplantae > Streptophyta > Magnoliopsida > Magnoliales > Magnoliaceae > Magnolia > Magnolia sinica. Next base: position 91,104,928 of record NC_080575.1, read on the forward strand.
AAATTGAACACTATATACAACCATGTGCCCATGAAAAAAAAGTTGAAATAATTTTTTTTTCTAATAAACAAAATTTTGATGATATCAATACGTGATATTATTGAAATATCATCTATACACTTATGATACAAGCATTACCTAAAATATTCATAGTTGAAAATATTGGCGATACATTAGCGATATTGATGCATTGGCAATACAAGCGACACCTAGAATTTACATAGTTAAAAATATTGGCAATTATATTAGCGATATTGAGACGTTGGCGATACTTAGCGATATATTGCTAATACCTGAATTTTCTGATACTACCAGCGTTATCGATATCGCTACCAGTGTTATCGGTATCGCTGAGCTAGAGATAAAGATAATATCGGTGATATTTAGAACAGTCTGCAGTGCACCATTCTTGTTTTTAATTTGGTTTGTATAATCGTGATTAGGAGCATTGTTGTCATGTGCGATCGCATATGCACATATGCATATGCAGATCGCATATGCGATCATGGCATATGTGATCTGGCACATATGCGATCGCATATGTTGCATATGCAAAAATATGCGATTGCATATTGGCCATGGCACATTGAATTTTTATTTTTATTTTTATTTTTTTGCAAAAAAATAACATTTTGTCTATAAAAAGGCTTCCAAATCTCATCCATTTGCAATATTCTCACTCCAAAACTCTCTTACTCTATTTTTCTCTTGCATTTCTTAATTACAAGTGGTCTTAATCTCCCTCTTTCTTGTATTTCCTACTTCCAAGTGATCTCTCTCTCTCTCTCTCTCTCTCTCTCTCTCTTACATTCCCTCTCTCTTGGAAGTTGGAAGATCAAGATTCAAGCACTTTTAAGTTTCAAGGAAGATAGATTGTTGATTTTCTACCATAATAAATAAATAGCGTGTTGATTTTGTTGTTACTTCTTGTTAACTATATTGTTAAATGTGGATGACTTGATGTTTAATTCATTGTTTAATTGATTTTATCTCTCTCAAATGTATTTTAAATATGTAAAATTAGTTATCTATTAACTTAGAAAAGTTCTCCTTAGTTTCTTATACTTTTTTTTTTTTTTACATTTTTTTCCCTAATATATATATATATATATATTAATTTTTCAAAAAAAATAAATAAATAAAAAAATAAAAAATATGCAATCGCATATGCGCATAGGCATATGCAATCACACATGATCGCTTATGTGATTCGACAACAATGATTAGGAGACAACTAATGAGCTTATCCTTTATAAATATTTTCTCTTTAAATAGACACAAAAAGGGAGAAGGAAGATAACAAAAACTCTCCTTTGTTGCTTATGTTTTTCTCTCTTTCTTCTTCTTTTAATTTTCAAGCCTCTTATAGGCATGTCGGCCTGTATCGACTAATACGACTTGATACAGCTACAGACTTGAGGAGGCATGTTTCACTCCTATATTGTGTAATGTTGTCAACAATTACAGATCCAATATGGCTGTAACAACCGAGCAGGAACCAATTTTTTGAACCTTGTTTATAGCTTCTCAAGTCTACCTAGGAAGATTCTAGATATCATCTCAAGCTTATCTAGAGAGCTCCAAGATTTAAGAAATTTACATAGATTACAGGAATACCTTCATAGGACAGAAATTACAAAAGTGCCCTTGTAGGAGCTACACTATTTCTTAACATCTCTTCTACTTCTTCTTCTTCCTCCTCTTCTTCTTCCTCCTCTTCTTCTTCTACCTATCATGAGTCAGTGAGTGACAGCAATTACCACCAGAGTGATTCTTTAAAAACATACAAATCGTTTAATGAAAGCTAAGGGTTATTTATTTTAAAGTTGGATGCATGATACCACTGAATAATGTAACATGGATTTCCAGTCTAATTAAGCCTTCAAGTTTCTTAAGATTATAGCACAAAATTTATTCCCTACTGTTTTAGCGTTTAGTTAAAATATTGATTACATGTGGTAAATATATATATCAGAATTACATGATTTCTTATTAAATTTATTTTCTTATACTAACACTCTTTATTAATTTAACAAGGTTTATATTCTATTGCACTTGCCATATTGAAAATTCCTTTTTGATTGCTTTGCTGGTTTAATGAAAAAGATTTCATTTCCCATGTGACAAATGTCCAGAAAATACTTTGCAACCTATGCAGAAGCTTGCTTTGCAAATTTTGGGGATAGGGTGAAACACTGGATCACACTCAATGAACCTCTTCAAACTGCAGTGAATGGTTACTGTGTTGGGATATTCGCTCCTGGAAGAAATGAAAATTCTTTGATTGAACCATATCTGGCTGCACATTACCAGCTCTTGGCTCATGCAGCTGCTGTTGCTGTGTACAGAGAGAAATTTAAGGTATGCAGTCTGATACATCCTATTGTTGCTCTTTTTCTCACCAGTTTGGGTGGATGCGTTGTATTCATTTGAAATCTTATAGCCTAAAGAAACAGTTTTACTTCTCTACCATCATACATGGAACCTGTTTCGAAATCAATTCTAGCATCATGTTACTATAATCAGCAGTATCCATTGTTTGGCTGCTCATGTCAAAGGTTGGCATTTCATGCCTAAGAGAGTTGAAAGAAATCATGTTCAAAATTAGAAGTGGCAATGGGGCGGACACTTCAGGTCCAAGGCCCGAGCTAGGCATGGGCCTAGCACAACAAGCCCAAGCCCGAGCCCAAAAATTTTGGCTGGGTCCAGGCCCTACCCACTTGGCCTGGAAATTGATAAAATCACTATCTCCCAGTTGAATGTTCCCAATTGATTCGTTGATCAAGTGGACCAAACATGCAAAAGAAATAGACACCTTGAGGAATGATATCAACAGTTTACATTCAAGATGCATGGGTTGCCTAATCACTATCTCCCAGTTGAATGTTCCCAATTGATTCAGGAATGATAAAATCACTATCTCCCAGTTGAATGTTCCCAATTGATTCGTTGATCAAGTGGACCAAACATGCAAAAGAAATAGACACCTTGAGGAATGATATCAACAGTTTACATTCAAGATGCATGGGTTGCCTAATCAAGTATTAGAATGGCAAATTTGTAGGATATAGGATGGACATATGAAGTTTTGGATCGGGCTGGGATAAAATGATTTGAGCAGAAGCCTGGTCCAAAAATTGACTGGGCCATGCATGCCAGGCCCAAGCCTGGCCAAGGGCCAAAGCTAATAGGTGCAAGCCTGGTCCATAGCTGGGCCGGGCAGTTCGCCCTGTCCATTGCCACCCTTGACCCTTGTTCAAAATAGGTTCCATGTCTAGCCAAAGCTGGTCTAACTTAAATCCAGTGAAATTTATGTTCATTGGGGAAATGCCAAGTCACTATAGAATTGGACTAAATATAAAATGATGGAAAAATCTGCAAGCCAAAGTAAGAATGTAGTGAACAATGAAATTACACACTCTCTTTCTCCTTTGTCAACATATTATAGAGCTAATGAATGCCAGTTTATTTGCCCTAGGCCAAGCAAGCTAGGTGTTAAAATGATTATTTCTTACTTTCTCTACCATAGGCCAAGTAAGCAAGGTGGCAATGGACCAGGTTTGGGCCGGGCCAGTCTAGGCCATGGCTCAGCCTGACTCTTAAGGTTCAAGGCCTAAGTGCGGAATGGGCCTAGCACAACAGATCCAATCCTGAGCCCAAAAAAATGGTTGGGCCCAGGCCCTACCCACCTAACATGGAAATTGATAAAATCATTATCTCCCACTTGAATGTTCCCAATCTATCCATTGATCAAGTGGACCACACATTCACAAAGAAATAGACACCTAGAGGAATGAAATCAATGGTTTACATTCAAGATGCATGGGTTGCCTCATCAAGGATTAGAATGACATATTTGTAGGATTTAAGACATTTACGTATGAAGTTTGGGGTTGGGCCGGGATAAACTGATTTGAGCCCAAGCCCAGCCCAAGAATTGATTGGCCATGCATGCCAGGCCCAAGCCTGGCCAAGGGTCAAACCTAATAAGTCCAAGCCTGGTCCAAAGCTGGTAGGGTGGTTTGACCAGTCCATTGCCACCCTTGTTCAACTTGTTCAAAAATATGTTCCATTTCTAGCTGAATCTAGTCTAACTTAAAATCCAGTAAAATCTATGCTCACTGGGGAAATGGCAAGGCGCTAGAAAATTGGATTAAATATAAAATGATGGAAAAACTATTAACCAAAGTAAGAATATAGTGAATAATGAAATTACAGACTCCATTTCTCCTCTGCCACCATATTATAGAGCTAATGAATGGCGGTTTATTTGCCCTAGGCCAAGCAAGCAATGTGTTAAAATGATTATCTTCTTACTTCCTCTACTGTAGGCCAAGCAAGCAAGTTGGCAAAATGATTATCTTCTTACTTTCTTTACTCTATGCCTAGCAAGCAAGGTGGCACAATTATGATCTCCTTATTTTCTTCACGCTAGGCCAAGCAAGGTGGTCAAATAGGCATATCAGTTGATTGTGAATGGGCAGAAGCTTTTTCAGATGCAATGCATGATAAAGTTGCTGCCGCAAGACGCATTGAATTTCAACTTGGCTGGTACTTGTTCTTCCTCAACACACACATACAAATAGCTCTCTGTTAAATCTTTGAAACGTAAATTTTAGAAAAGTAAATACGACACTTTGTAAGAATTTATGGAGATTCTTTTGATCAATGAAAAACTAAAATAGAAAATCAAGATGCAACTACTTAGTACTAAAGCCACAAATGGTTGTAAAATCTGCCAAAATCTGCCAAAGACATCACTGCTACAACGGAGGCCACTACATAAAGAGGCCATTGCCTCCCAAGTTTGATCAAACCATCCGCCACATTATTTCATTTGAAAGTGAAATGAGAAACAGCGGCCTTCATTTTTAATGGATCATATCACCAAAACATGTCTTTTTGTTATGCTATTGACTTGGCCGAAAGCATCATTTTTTCTAGAATGTACCAATGTCCATAAACTTAAACCTTTAAGCTCATCAATGATAGACTTTTTAAAGTGACCATATTAGGGCATTTTCAGGATCTTGGTCACTTTAAACCTTCCCTCCTACGTTCAATCAACTTGATCAGACGTAGGATGCACCAGTAATTCCCCTGTTCTATGCATCAGATTAAAAATTTTCAAGGGCGTTTTCATCATATAGAAATCTCTTGTCAAGTCAGATGGTTATGACAATTTTCCCCTCCACAAGCTAAGGAGATCTTTAAAAGCTTTCTCCTGATCCTCTTTTCTTTCATCTTGAAGGTTCTTGGATCCAATATACTTCGGAGACTACCCAGCAAGCATGCGTGAAAGAGTTGCTGATCAGCTACCAAAGTTCTCAGAGGAAGATAAGAAATCCTTGCAGAATTCTACTGACTTTGTGGGCCTTAATCACTATACCTCCAGGCTTATTGCTCATGCACCTAGGAAGTCTGAAGAGAATGGTTACTACCAAGTACAAGAGATGGAGAGAATAGGTATTGACTTCAATGGCTTCCCGACTTATTTTAACATCATTAGGTTAGTAATAGTTTATATATCTATCTATCTATATATATATATATATATATATATATATATATATATATATATATATATATATATATATATTAATCTAGTTTGATTTTCTTGTGTCATCCACAGTTGAATTGCCAGGGGGTGGCTTAATTGGTGAGAAGGTATGGATTCTCTCTCTCTCTCTCTCTCTCTCTCTCTCTCTCTCTCTCTCTCTCTCTCTCTCTCTCTCTCTCTCTCTCTCCTCTCTCTCTCTCTCTCCACCACCTACACACAGAAACAATAGAGACGTTTGTGAGCATGCCAAGGCATTGAAACATTTATTGATCGTACTTCTCATCTTTCCTTCATATTGTTAGAAAAATAGTTGGGCTGCACCAATTATCCAAGATTTGCAAACACACAATGATACAATTTTTGTCGTTTTTTGAAAGACACAAAAGTGTAAACTTTTCAAAATTCCAGATTTTAGATTTTTAGGATCCCCATATAAATACAATCAAATTCCTTGAACTCACAAACTAAGGGTGGAGATCATACCTTGAATTGTGTCCTTTGATCCCTTGATGATAGCCGATGCCACTTCTCCAACATAGGAGATTCTCTTTGATCTATCCCAACAAAGAGATGGAAAATATAGAACGCACCCATGCCCTTTATAGGGCTAGGTTCCATCCATAAGGAGGAATTTACACGTACACGCGTGATGGATGGTAAGGGGAGAGAGAGAGAGAGAGAGAGAGAGAGAGAGAGAGAGAGAGATCTAATGTAACCTTTTCCTTCTATCTTCTCTCTCATCAAACATCCCGTTCCTTAGAATAGGATCTATTTCTAAGGAGAAGCAGGGTTTTAGAGGGATGCACTTATTATGGTGCTAATGTAACGTTTTCCTTCTCTCTTCTCTCTCACCAAATGTCCCGTTCCTTAGAATATGATCTATTTATAAGGAGAAGCAAGGTTTTAGAGGGATGCACTTGTTATGGTGCTCCTCACCAAGATCTAAGCCACAAAGAGTTCTTGGGTGCACTAGTGGATCCCATGTTGGAGTAAGTGGGCTTCAACCACATCCTAATTCATGAGCCCAACCACATGCATATGTCAACCTCTAATGTAACCTTGTAGGGTGACCCAAAGCACAAAACACTAGGACCATGAAGTCCCAACATGACCTTAAGTCCACGCCTCCATGGTTAGTCAAAGCAAGTGCATCATCAAACCAGTCCATTCCAGACATGAAAGGTCTCTTGAGGCTTGATGTGATCTTCTAATGCAAGTGTCTAGTCAAGCCTAAACACAAGAACCTACATGCATAATGAACGCTCACGTTCCCATGAGGGGTAGGGCAAGGCACCAAGAGCCTGATGATGGAGAATGTCTATTCCAACTTGTCATTGGTTTCCAACACATAGGACGATCACATAACATGATTATAGGTTGCCCAAACTTGCTATAGCGGCCATAGACATTTAGGGTACTGAGATTCATGGCAACAACTCTCCCTTGGCCAGTAGCCATCGTGACCCAACTCATATCCCCTTGGACAACTAGAGGAATCCTCCATGTAAGTTGTAACCCATATAATAAAACATTTAAAGTTTCTAACACATTAATTATATCATCCATGGTATATACCAAACGGGAGTGGATTAGCTATTACCCGGGTAATACCTTAGTGGGTTACCCTAACCATGTGGGGCCCACCTTGATGTATTTGTTGTATATCCACGTTGTCCATTAGTTGTTTCATCTCATTTTAGGATGCGATCCCAAACCTTAAGAAGATCCAAATCTCAGGTGGACCATACCATTAGAAACAATGCTGAATGACTGTCGAAAACTTTTTGTGAGCCACAAAAGTTTTGGATCAAGCTAATATTTGTATTTTCCCTTCATCGAGATCTTCCTGACATTATCAACAGGTTGGATTGCAAATAAACCTTACGAAAACCTTATGATGGACCCTTTGGAATTTTTAATGGCGAGGCACTAAATCACCATTGTTTCCCATTGTGTGGTCCACCTGAGATTTGGATTTGCATAATTTTTCAAACTCTGTCCTAAATGGGCTGGAGAAACAAATGGATGGAGTGGATATACAACGCACCATCAAGGTGGGCCCCACAGTAAGGGTGGGTGTTACCCGGGTAACACCTAATCCGCTCACATACCAAACGTAGGTGGTCATATAAACCCATGATCATAGTTGTCATTGGCTTTTCAGGCACCCATCACCAACAACAGCTAGCATGTTTGATTTGCATTGCCGTAAGAATGATTTTATCATTGAAAATGACTAGTTTTGTGATGCAGGACAATTAACTACTTGCTCTAAAAGCTCGAACTGATAGAGCATGGCGAATTAATCCCTTTATCTCATAGCGCAGGCCCCACATCGTATGGGTTATGACCTCGGTTTCGACCCCCTCGTGGGCCCCACATCACATGGGTACCACCTCACATGAGCCACCCGCCTCACATGAGCCACCAGCCTCACTCGGGCCTCCCACCCCAAGGGTGCCCCTGCATCCCACTGGCAACCCCACTCGATCCCGGTGTGAAAATGCCCTTGCATTATTTTGCTTCTTCCTTTGTGTCTATTTAATGTGTGAAAGTCCAATCTAGCTCTTAGATCTAATATCTGCATCATTATGCATGTGGTTGTGTTGTGTTTGATTAAATGTTCCAAAACCTGCTGTCAGATTTTAATGTTTGGAAACTCATTGATTGATTTGGAAGTCACCTGAGTCATGTACAGAGTATAAGACAGTTTCCAAGTTGAATTTCAAATTTTTCCTTATCTTTATTCTTTTCTAAATATTGTTTCAACTTTATTTGAATCGGTCGTTCTTTGTTTCAATGTTGTAGTCGTCCAGTCTTCTTACTGTCATATACATAACTAGACATTCTCCATTCCCTGCATTCCTTGGGCATGATATGGTTATTTGTAGGTTAAGTGACCACATGGCCATCCCATTTACATTTTCCATGTTTTCAAAGCTCAGGACTTGTGCTTTCTGGTGACTTAATAAAGTCAGTTTGGCCAAAGGCAGACCCAAGTTGAGTCTTCTGGATTTACCCTAGACTTGCTCAATTTGGGTGAGATTCAGCCAACATTTATGGGTTTTACTTGGTATAAATTGTTCTATTTCATTACTTTTGGGATCAATGGCATGGCTTTAGAAATCTGTTTGGTTTTACCAATTGTTGAGTCCTAGTCAACTTCTCAATCACTTGCTATCAATGTTCAGAAGGTTGAATCTAATGGTAGATCTTATGGGGTCTATAGATAGAATCCACCCAAGGTGTCCCGTATCGGTATCGGTTGGCGTAACGGTACCCTCCGAAACCGATACGGATACGGGGGCGTAACGGCGATACGGAGGCGTAACGGCCCGTAACGGCGCAAATTTTTTTTTTTGCCAAAAAAATATGAAAAAATATTGATTAAATCCGGAATATTCTAAGCATTCCAAATATGCATTCATTTATAAATTGGAACATGTTTATGGTGGTGTAACGGTCCACTATTTGGTGAGAAGTTGTATCGGACTGTCTGATTAATTTTTTAACCAGGTAACTTGAATTTGACTACAAAATTCATATATTTAATTTTTTTTTAAATATGTAATTTATATACTTAACAACTTGATATTATTTCTCCCTATAGTTCTTTAAAAAAAAATGAAATTAAATTCAGGTAGATGGCGTTACCAATTTGGGGCTGACTTGGAGGACCAATCTATTCTCCAAATCAGCCTCAAATTCATGTCATTTATTGTCATTATCCCACTTATAAATTGGTGGACATTTATTGGATAGTGAATCATAAAAAAATAAAATAAAATCAAAAGGCCCTATTTTAAAAAATAAAAACTCACAAATTAATAATTAAAACTATTTAAGTAATTTGATTTTGGCATTGTGAGTTAGCAATTGCAATCCATAATTTAATTGTCAAATTTTAAGTTAATATATGTCTCGTGTACAATTTTTTAAGGCTTGAATTAGGAGGGACTCAGATGTAAAGTGCAACACGTGTCAAAGTTTTTTGGGCCCCACCCGTGATGAATGTGTTATATCCATAACGTCCATTCATTTTGCCAAATAATTTTAAGGCATGAGCCCAAAAATGAGGCACATCCAAAGCTCAGGTGGATTGCACCATAAAAAACAACAATAATTAAATGTTCACTGTTAAAAATTTATTGAGGGCTAGAAAAGTTTTAGATCAAGCTGACATGTGTGTTTTCCCTTTATCCACGTCAATGTGACCCACTTAATAAGTTAGATTGAAAATAAACGTTACAGTGGACTTTAAGAAAATTTTAATAGTGAGCATTCTATAACCATTTTTTCCTATGGTGTGGTCCACCTAAGATTTGAATATTACTAATTTTTTGAATCCTAACATAAAATGATGTGGCAAAATGGATGGACGATATGGATAGAAAATATACATCATAGTGGGCCCACTCGGGTCTGATCACATTGGATGGAAAATAAACGTTACCGTGCGCGTACGAATTATTTAACGTGAAAATCATTATCTTTGTTGCTATTTTTGGTGTGGTCCAAATGATCTCTGGATATAAGTCATTTTTTGGGCGGTGCTCTAAAATGATCTCTGAAAATAGACGAACGGTGTAGATGTAATAAATACATCACTGTGGAGCCCATATGACTTTGATCTCCTTTTAACCGTTCGTACAACTCGGAGCTCGAGGAGTGTCAGCGCTCGTCTTTGCGTGACACGTTCCTACATCAGTATTAAAAAAAAAAAAAGGGCAGAGAGGGAAACGAAAAGAAAAAAAGAGGGAAGGAAGAGAAAAGAAAAAAAGAGGGAAAGGGGAAGAGAAGAGATTGAGAGAGAGAGAGAGTGAGAGAGAGAGAGGAAGAAGAAGAAGAAGAAGAGGAAGAAGCAGCTGCAGCCGCAGCCGCAGCCGCAGCTGCTCGAGAAGAAGAAGAAAAAGAAGAAGAAGAAGAAAGAGAAGAAGAAGAAGAAAAGAAAGGAAAAAAAGGTGAGTTTTTTTTTTTTGTTTTTTGTTTTTTGTTTTTTTTTAGGGCCCGTCACAGCCGTTACGGGGTCCGTAACGGCCGTTTCGACCCCGTATCGCGTAACGGGTCCCACCGTTACCGTTACGTATCGGCCGTTACGGCCGATACGTAACCGATTTGGGATACCCTGAATCCACCGCACATTGCAAGGGTGTTTTTCTTTCTTTCTTTCTTCTTCTTCCTTTTAGAAAGTGACAAGGACATAATGTGCTTGGAAATATGAAAAACAGGATTTGGGCAAATCAACCAAATACAAGAAATTGACATAAGAATTTAGTTATTTATGAATTCCCAAAGCATTTTGATATAGTGACAATCTGCATACAGCATACAAGAATGTTACATTGGGAAGATGTCATCATGTCACAATGTTATCTGCAATTTTATTTCATTTGCCTTTAATAGGTAAGATATAAGTAATCTATCAACCAGTCTTGGAACAACATTCTATGTGTTAGCGAACTACTTTATAGGACTCTTATCAATGTGGATTTAATTGTAATCTTGTTCTTTTCCATGGGATTCACTTTGAATAATTGGATTTAGTTAAAACCAATTACAGTATCACTGCTTAGTATGACCATCTCCCTTTTCGCTAATGTGTTTTCTACCCTTTCTTTGCTCCTCTCTTTGGATGAAGTAGTAGGTAATAAAATTCAGCTGTGTTTAATATAGAGGAAGTTGGGGTGATCTCTGTTGCAATTTTTGTCCATGCAAAAGGAATCATGGAGGTTTCCATCAATATTTCTTACACATAGGGAGGTTTCAGTTGTTTCCCTTGTTTTATTGGTGACTTGTCCCTCATCCCTCTATGCATTCTTTTTTCTTTCTTAACAAGTTCTCATTAGCTCTCAAAAGGAAGGAAAGAAAAAAAAAAGGGTGTATGGACTAGTTTTGGTTAGTGGCTAAAACGACCTTTATCTCAAAAAAGTAGAATGACCAAATGCTTTCAATGTCAATCGTCTACAATATATTGAGCAACTTCCTTTTATGGCAGGCTGCGTCGGAATGGCTTTATATAGTTCCTTGGGGTATTCGGAAGATTCTCAATTACATAGCTGAAAGATATGGCAATCCACCAATATATGTTACTGAGAACGGTAAGTATATACAGACCTAAACTGAAATAAATATTAGATTAATGCATCTTCAACCAATCCTGAAGAAGCCACAATGTTTCAACCTTTTAGATCCATTTTTCAAAAGAATTCTGGGTCAGATATGTGTCAGACACATTGACACCACCACTTGGAAAATATCTTAATTTATATTTTTTCAGTTATTTTTATATATAGTCTATTCATTTATATTAATCTAGATTACTTTTTTTTTTCCTATATGGTATGTTTTTGTGAGCTACTGCTTATTAAATAATACAAAATGTTTTGATGTTACTACGTAACTCTGTTGGGGATGTTGGCATGTTGGGTCTCTCAGAGTCACCATGTCTGACGCCTCATGTTTGTGTGAGGTGAGTTGGTGAAAGTTCCCTCCAAAATCAAGGGAAGTATTCTTATAATAAGAGGCATTTGGAGACTAGATGACAAGTTGCCGAATCATCTTCCTTATGCCAAAGTCACTTGCACCAGAAAGGTTGGACCCGTTAGAAATCTCGGATGATCCTAGTCATATTGGATAGATTTACTTCATATACAAATTATCTTTTGCACCTTCATAGCTTACTTTTATCCATTGCCAAAATTCTAGATGTGATGTTTATGCCATTGGATGATAAAGACGAAAGGTAGTTAATGAAGGTTTTAGAACCCAGGCTACACTTGGAAATTTGTGTTCTGTTTTCCATGTTTTTAATGCAGCTGAGTCATCAAAGAACTCAACCACTTTGTAGAATAATCCACTCAGTCAGTCCATGGTCCAGTCATTTAAACCGAATTAGCTTGAACAATTTCTGAGCAAAGTAACGTATCATCTTCTAAGCCTTATACCAACTAATTGGGGTTGGCTACTTGAATCCTTTTCTGTTCACATTCATGTTGGAAGTTATGGCATAAGTTTTATGCGCCTGCCAACCTGACGTAACCTCTCCTTTATCCAGGCTGGGGACCGGAAATAAGAGCATAAAACTCCCACAGGCGCAATGTGATAGATTATTAAGTTGGTTGATTACAACCAAGTATTATCAAATAGTCTCTTACATAGGTTGATTACAATAAACGAGTTTATTACAATCAACAAGTTTCTCAGCAAAGTAACTAGTTTTATCATATGCAGTGTCATTTTTGTAAGTTCTGAAATTCTTCTCTGCTTTATCTACAGGCATGGATGAAGAAGACTCTGAAACATCATCAGTCCCTGAGGCGTTGGATGATAAGAAGAGAGTTGATTATTATAAGGGATATCTAGCTGCAGTTGCTCAATCAATCAGGTGTGTTGTGGTCATTTTGGTTTCCTCTCAGTGTGTATGTATATGCATGTACATACTTTTGCCCCTTTCACTAATAATCTAGTCACTAATGTGCTTGTGGATGTGTATTCATGTATTCAAAGTAATGCATGCATACACATCAGTGTATGTGGCTTTGACATGGGCACTTCTTGGATTCAGACTTGGAAACAAGATTTAGTATAAAGAAAATGCAACAGAACCAATGCACTAACATTTCTTCCTACAGAAATTACAGTATTGAATTCTATTATACTATCTATATATGCACATAAAAATTGTCACGCCCAAAAATCCAGAACCTGAGTATAGTAACTTTGGTCCCGAGTTATAGGGTGTGAGATGAATAGAGTACGTAATTTAATCATGACAATCACATTCGCATTCGCCCATCGCTTAATACTATGAATCTAATCTATATTAAATCATCATCACGATCATAATATTCACATTTAATAATCAATCACCACTCACTAAACTACTAATCCACTGTTTGACAATTAACTAAATGGTCAACTACTAAGACCTTTTTACATTGGTTCTTCAGCTATAAAAGGAAATAAACTACGGAGTTAAATCTCTAATATTCTTCCTCCTCTGGGAAGCTCTGCACCTGAAGTTGAATATTCTCAAAGAGTAAGCTACAAAGCCTAGTGAGATAGCCTCGCACAATTTATCGCTAATATAATTTCAAAATCACGTAAGACGAAAATTAAAGTAATCGAAATCGAATACAAAAACGTAACTTCTTATGCTTAAAAGAATGTATGCTATGCAAATAACACAATATTATCACATCAATCTCAATCCAATCAATTATTAGAGTCCTCATAATTCCTTTAATCCGGTTGGCCAACCTTTCCCAATACAACACCTAGCCTGGCAAAGGAAACCTTTCATATGATGCTCACCCTTCCAAATGTCACTCTTCGCCTGGCAATGGAAACCTTTTACTCTCATACTCACCCATCCAAAGGACTCACTGGTGAAGGACCATTTCGTATGGTCAGGTAATAACAAACTTCTCTTACCGAGCATGGCAGTGGAAACCTTTTGCAATCCTGACATGCTCACCCGCCCAAAGGGTATATGGTAGAGATCCATTATCTCGATTAGTTTTCCAATAACCAATTACACCTCATGAATTACAACGTGCTTTTAATTATGCAACGTGCGTATTAAAATAACATATTTTTCCGAAATCATCAAACATATGTTTTTTGGAGAACCAATTCGAGAATCTAAAGCAATAAATTAGAATTTCGAGCAATAATTCATAGGTAAAAATAAATAAATAAAGCATCAAATCTGAAGTTTTATCTAAAATTACACAAAACCCTTGGATTGTCCAAATTTCAAATTCTAGTATGTGATTTCGGGTATTGGGCTAAATAGGGTAGGTTTTTGGGTGATCAAATAAGAACAATGTGGGATTTTAAATGCAAAATGATTCCTGACCTAGCTAGAACAATATAAATTATATTCAGATCCTTATCTTTCAGGAATTTACATAAAAACCCTTAGAATTTCAAAAAAATACACATATATATCCTATATCTTCATATTTTCTTTCTTTTTAATCCCATAACCAAACCATAACTTCCATATTTTCATATTAGTAATGGAATTACTTCATTCACCAACGATTTAGAGGAACTAATATCATGTAAGCTTAAACTTTTACAAATCAACAAATTAAACAAAACATGAAGATAACATGTAGAAAAATAATTTAATATATGAAAAATTGTTCGCGACTACTCACTGAGTTGCGACGATAACTCAACCCGATCATTGACTCGAAAGGCACCCAATCTCAGCCCCAACTACAGCGCTCTCTCTCTCTCTCTCTCTCTCTCTCTCTCTCTCTCTCTCTCTCTCTCTCTCATGATGGATTGCTGGAATGATCTTATTCTCATGAATGATGGGGTTTTAAAACACTCTCATCGCCTCTCTCCCTCTCTCCGGTCACTCTCTTTGGTTCAGGTCTCCTAGATACAAGAGGAGGTTTTCACTAGAAAATTTCAACAACAGTTTCTCTTTCACATGCTATTTGATTGGGTTGTTTAATCCAACTACATTAGGTTTGATATAATCATTCATCTCACACAAGTTCTATTTTGATTTGGAAGACGACCAATTTTAATGGAAAATCATTGCATTGGACAGATCTCAACAAGCCAATTCTTTTGGATAGTTTGGATAGTTTTGATGGTGCTTAGGATGAAGGATTCTTGGACGTTCGATGGGGTCTAGCTGGTGGGTTCCAGAGAAGACTTTTCTTACCACCGCTTGCTAGTGGAAAAGACAGAGATGCATTTGTGTTGCTGGTTTCTCGATTGTGTGGTTCTCAGCAGCATGCTTTTGCTAGGATGGTGTTAAACAGATGGACAACTAGATGAACGATTGAGATTTAGTGGGTCATGAACCTACACTCCCATTGCATCTAGTTTCGGGATTGTTGGAGAAGAAAGAGAACATCTTGTGCGTTCGCAGTAATGGTTGTTATTTCGGGTTGGGTTCTCATCACAACATGAGATCGACAGGGTTTGTAGACGGATAGTTCAGATGATGCTTATTTGGTGGGTTCTTTTGGAGTCGTTGCTTCTTGCCAGTCACAAGGCGCCAAAGAAGGAACCGTTCACGTTCTAGTGTCGTTTGTTGTTGGTTCTTTTAACTTAAAAGTGCGTTGGTGCCACATATGATCTACACGTGATTTTTGATTGGATCGAGAAATGTGCACTGTTCAAAGCTTGAATACTTGGGTGGTCCACCTAATGAATGGTTCGGATTGTCAAAGAAACGGTTCGATTGTCTATCTTTAATCAAATGGTTGAAATGGAATTGATTTCAAAACGAACGGTCAGATGATCTTAGAAACAAGTAGTCCACAAGGTTCTCTGAAGTGTCAGGAAGTAGGCGTATTGTCAATTTTACGAATTGATTGCTGGATTGTGATCTATAGAGCCGAGGATGTACAGTGTAGGGTACGGATGGGTGTATGAATGTATTTTTAGTTTTAGAAAACCATGGAACCGGAGGATTCTTCCTCGAAAGTCTTCGAGCTCTAGAAACAGGCCCAGACATGGCCTGATGCTATAAGTACTTAGATTCATTGGGGAAATTGTGAGGATCGTATTGGTGGTTTTTGTCCGATATTTGGGTGGGCCATCTAGCGAATATGATGAAAAGTTCTGATGTATGGTCAAATATTGTGATCTAGGTGGAAATTGAGGATGTGATGTTCAATTGGGTCGAGTAATCTATGGTTAAATTTTCATTGCCGTCAGGTACCTGAAAATGAGTTTTTGAGAAAGGTCTGGTAGGAGTGTGTACATCATGAAAATCCTTGGATGATTGGTAGATGTATCTGTAGCCATTAGAATTAAACTTAAGCGGTTGAAAATGATCACACAAGGGTAAGAAATAAAATTGATGGTTTAAAATCATGGATAGACGAGTATGAGTATGGTTTGGATGGTCCTAGGGAAAGTTTGCTATGTTGGAGTGGTCCAATGATGGCATGGACAGTTAGATTACTAGATTTATGTCTAATTAGGCATCTCTAAGGTTGGTTTGATGAATGGGCAAGTATACGAGCGGATATGGAGATAGATGTACGAGTGACCTAAAATTAATGATGGATTTGGAGGATTTGCACACATTGGTTTAGGATATGAATTGAGGGATTGATTCATCTTCATGGTTATATCATTTTGAACGATTTAAGCATGTTATCATTTTGAAATATGGGTTTAATGGTCCTTAATGATGCTAGTCTAAAGTGGAAATCGTGGGTCAAATGATGGCGGATTGATCTTTAACTTTACGAGTTTGTTACGGTTCATTATAACTCAAGATTGAATGGTTTAGAATGGGCTGATTGGTGTACAAGTGGGTGATCTTGTTTGGGCAGATTTTTAGTGTAACAAAAGGTTACAAGTGAGTGGTTTCTGCACACGGGTCATGTGTCATGATCAGATAGGTTTAGTGTTGTCTCGACGGTTAAATTTTGGGCTAGTTTATGATTTAGCGGGTGGTCTTGTGAGTACGAGTGGTAAGAGTCAACGTATACATATACACATTTATACATAAAATTCTCTAACTATTAATTACACAGATCAATGGCTAACACTAAATAGATCGATCATGCATTTCAATGGTCACAACTTGCACAGATTTATGGATGCTTGTACGCATGAATACATTGATGAATTGATGGATCTATACACGTATGCTTGGATGAATGCAAGTGTACACATATGCTTGTACATGAAGGCATACAAAACCCTGGGTCATTACAAAAATATCCAGGAGATTTAGGACCTGTTTGCTTGCTGTGGAATGTCTTTCACAGCTCCGCTTTTCCCAGGAAGGTGTAAATTATGTTTGTTTCCAACATGTCCACCTGCACCTGGTTGGCTGGTTCCCACATCCTTGGGAGTTCCCTATGAGTGATTTCAATGCTGCTTTTGTGATTCCTGCATTTCCCAACTAAAACCTGGAATGTCATGTACACAGAAAAGGAATCTCATAAACTGAGATCTGTGTTCCACAGGATCCACACATCCCCTAAGAGTGCATTTCAATGCAATATCTGATTGAAATGCAAGTAATTAGTCTTGTGAAGCAAGGGTACGAAATGTTCGATTAGCACTCATATTGAGGGATTGGGCTCCAAGTTGCAATTAGTTACTTTCAAGTTGGACTTGAATCGTCTTTAACTGCAATTTGGGGGCTGCTCACTCATTATATCCATTAAAATAACCAGATTATGCCTAATGAACGAGCTATGTTTAAAGTCTGAACTATGCATGGTGTTCTAATACTATAAAAAGAAGAATTATAAGATGCTAGGAGTTAGTGAGTTACAACAAAAGAAAGTGTCCTTGCTGCTTGATTATGATTTTGTCTTGGCACTTTTGATGCTAACATCTGCATCAACTCTGAAAGCAAGAATATTCTGCATGTCCCCCTTTTTATTTTTGTTCTTTGTATGTACATGGCATACTATGCCGTATTCTAACAATATACCTATCCAGTATCAACATAATGAACTTCTATACAGTCGTAGCATGTCTCGCTTCATGGTTTTTCAAGATCTGCTTTGACACATTCTATGTCTATCACTGATGTGTGTCCATGGCCAAGTTGTGCTGTAGAAAATGAATGCATGCCATGTCTTTGAGTGTGTAATTCTATGTCTTCTCATATACATATGAAAGTATTAATTCACATGGATTTACATATATGAAAATAAACCTGGTAAAATATGAGCTAGGTTTATTATTTGTGTGATGCAGGACCATCCAATTATCCAATGGGAGACCATGAGCAGTCCCATTCAAGGTTTTCCATAACGGTAACAGTGGCTTTAGTGGCCACCGCCATTACTGTTACTGTTACGGTATGGGCTGTAATGGGCATTACGGTATATATATTTTTTTTCATGGGTCATTTTTTTACAGCCATTTCAGCCCCGTAACGCATAACAGTTATGACCGTTACCATTACGTAATGGCCATTGCCATTTTGGCATACCATGGTCCCGTTGCTGATTGATTGAAGATGAGGCCCATTTGGTTGAAAATCAGTACCATCCAGGGGTTCTGATTAAATATCTGACCCATCCAGTTGTCCATATTGGATATCTGGGTCATACAATTGTCCAAATTGAAGATATGGACATCATCAAGGGTCCAGACATGGCTGATTAAGGATCTGGATCAAATGAAGGGTTTGATGACGGATCTGGATCAATCGAGTGGTCTGATTGGACTGTGGAACCCCCAAATCCTACCGGGTGGTCCATCCATCCAATGGACCAATTGACTCGTGCAGCTCCCCAGGTTGAATTGCATGTTTTTAAGGCCTATGTGTGCGCATGTGCGTGTGTAACAGTACAATTTTCTAGAGAAAAAGAAGGGGGCCATTATCAATTAAGGCAATGGTTAAGTATGACAAACATACAAGGAATCTAGGGATAAGATTGAAAGAAGTCAAACACAGAGACATCAGACCTTTAATTTATGCTTTCAAGGAGTTGGCCTAGACCTAGATATTGATTCTATGGTGCTCTGAGAACACCTTGATGATGATCCCCGGAAGTCCTTAATCTTTGATAAGATTCAGACTCTCTTTATTGCTAGCAATTCCACATGGTTTGAGCTCCCTCACAGTTCTAGGCTCTAGCATTGTGTTTATCCCTTGTCTCATCAATCAAAACTGTCGTGTCAAAACAAAATACACCATGGGACCTCATCCTATAAATGCCCAGTGAAGTTGTTCATAACCAATGCAAAAAAGATACGGACTCAACGCCAGCCCCTGACATTCCTGCTATAATTGGAAACTCACTTATCTCTCCATGAGTGATCCTTATGTTCACACTCCTTGGCATGAAGCTTAACTGATTTTCTGATACATTTGTCTCATTTCTTAATCTTTGCTCAATCACTCTACCAAAATTTCATAGTACGACTAATCCGCGATAGTTAGTGCAGCTTTGCACGTCTTCTCTTGCAAATAGGAAACATGGTACTTTTCCTCCATTCGTATGGAAATTTCTTTGTTCTTACGATCTTGCTGAACTTGTTTTCCCACAATCTAATTCTTTCTCCATTTCCCTCTAAATATTGCATCCCTCAATCCTTTTCACAAAATAATGAGGGATACTAGGAAGATTCGGCGAGAGTTGACTTTATGTGGATGATTTGGCCTCCTAAAGGTAAATAAGATTTCTTCAAGTGGCCAATATCTTCTTGAACCTTTCCACCATTGGGTCCCAACCGGTGTTCGAAGTATCAGTATCGCTAAAAGTTTCGCTGGCTAGGGATATAGAAACAATATCAATATCGCCGATAATCGGAAATGTGGGGAAAATAGGAAAAACGGTGGAATTTTCAGCGAAACTTTAGGACATGTTAAAATGTACATATTTGCATATTTAGAAATAAAAAATTTTGCAAAAAGAATGCATACATAACAAGTTTCAATTTAACGGGGCCTTAAAAGCATATGCTATTGTAAGAAATTCAGTCCAACCAACCCCTCCGGCCTATTTAACCATCCAAACATCCATCGATATTGCAAAATATCAACAACACATTATATTTCACCAAGAAATCATCAACAATTGGAAAGGAAATGAAAGATTGTGGTCTCAATATCTCGCATGTTGTGATATCGATAATATTAAGATATTATCAATGACAAATTGAACACTACATACAGCCATGTGCCCAAGAAAAAAATTGAAATATTTTTTTCCTAATAAAGAAAATTTTGATGATATCAATACGTTGGCGATATTATTGAAATATCGTCAAAACACTTATGATACAAGCATTAACTAGAATTTACATAGTTGAAAATATTGGTAATACATTGGCGATATTGATGCATTGGCAATACAAGCGACACCTAGAATTTACATAGTTGAAAATATTGACGATTACATTAGCGATATTGATACGTTGGCGATACTTAGCGATACATTGCTAATACCTGAAATTTTTGATACTACCAGTATTATCGGTATTGCTACCAGTGTTATCGGTATTGTTAAGTTGGAGATAAAGATAATATCGGAGATAGTTCAAACACTGGTCCCAACCAGACTAAACCCTCGAGTTAGCCCCAAGCTGTAAAACACAATGTTTCATAGGAATAATGTCCACTTTGCAATACATAGTCAAAGCAACCTTGCAAACTAAGGATGGTGAGGATGCTACACCAACTGTGGCACATTTTTCTGAAGTTAACCCAGATGCTCAATGTTGCTTTGAGACATCATACATGAGCTTTATAACTTGAATCTAACTCATTTTGGTATTGAAAAATTATTGTATCATTGGCAAACTGTAGATGGCACCTCCTTGAAGTTCTTTATGATACCTTTACCTACCATAGATTCAATAAGCTTTCTTAAGCCTCTTCAGCAAAGATCAAGGAAGGGGGGAAAGGGGATCACCTTGCCAAAGATCCCTGGAGATCTTGAAAGAACATCTTGGGATGCCATTAATTTAATAAAGAGAAATTTCTGATGAGATACATCCCTCGATCCATTTGATGTATGTGCTCCCAAGCCCTCCATCCATTTGATCAAAGTGCTCATAAAGCCTATTGTTCTATCCATTTGATCCATGAGATACAGTCTAGATCAATCACATGGACCATTTAATGGTCCTGGTGCAACTTGAAGCAGCAGAACTCTCTGTGCTCTGAGAACACTAGATCATTTCTCATGTATCCATATAGCCTATGCATTCAATGTGGTTGTGTAGAATATTCCCTATTTAGTAGTGGTTTTTATTTGGACTCCTTAGTTAGCTAATCTAGTTTTCCTTTTTCTTTTTAATGCAAAACAAGTTGAGATAACTTAGGAATATCTTATGTATATATCATCAGAGTTGCTAGGGGCAAACTTGCTTGCAATTAGTTTTTTGAATTGCTAAAACTATGATTATTAAAGGACATGGGAAAGGTTGGCATTTAGGTAACTTATAGGGTGGAACCACATGCTTCCTGCTTTTTACAATTGTTGCTCTTTCCTCTCTCCCACGCCTTGCGGACCACTTCCTCTCTCTTTATGTACATTGCACATGCCATATCCATTATTCGCAATATCAATATCGCATTACGTATCGCACTCTTAGGATATAGATACTTATTGGTTTTTGTTCACAACCCCAAGTGTAGGGTCGCGATGTAGTAATAATCTCGGTAAGACCGAGGTCGAATCCACAAGGACTGAAACTTGTACGTTTTTGAAATTTACTAGAAGTAGAACTAGAAGAAGATGTGAAACTAATTCTGAAGTATTTGAGAGAGTAATTGTAAATAGAGTAATTAAAACTAAGAATTTAAAGGTGGGAACTAGGGCGTCAAGGATCCACTTATAGTGATTAGGGAGCCCCTCTTACTTGATTCAAGTAGGACAATTGGAATTGGAGTCTTATCTTATCCAATTGGAAGATATATCAATAAAACCAAATCTAAACTTTCATTGATCTAATCCTCAAAGGAGGAGAATTGTGATACTTGGAAGGGATTCCATCACCAAACCATGCCCATGGGACGATGGCCGACAACAAGATTTACCAATCCCACAATCTCAAAGTAAGGAAAAGAAGATACTCAAAGCTATTGCAGATCTACTGTAATTTAAGTCACAATAAATCATTAAAAACTGAAAGTATTCCTTTAAAATTAAATTAGAATCAAAGAAGGTTCAACATAAACATAAATTAAAGCAAGAGAAACATCCCATCACGCTACAAGCTTCACCTCTTAGCCCTAGTTAAGTGGTTTAGCCAACCATAGACATAATTGGACTAAAGTCTTTTAAGAAAAACATGAAAACAACTAAGGAAGAAGAAAAACTCTTTACGACGGCTTCTCCACCCTTTTGCTCCACTCCTTAAACCCTAGAAGATGCCTACAAACATCTTAGGGAGTCCTATTTATAGTTGTGGAACTTCAACTTTCGCACCTAATTGGAAAACTCTAAAAACCGCCTCAAATTTACGCAGTTTGCTAAAATAGACTTCACTCTACGCAGTTTTCCAAAATAGACTTCACTCTGCGCAATTTCACAAAATGACCCAGAGTTTCAGAATATGCTTTTTCAAGACGATTTCAGGATTCCTTTTCTTCACTTCAAATCTTTGATTCTCTTCATTTCTCACTTGGTTTTCTTGGATCTTTGGCATGTGAATTCTTCAATTTTGGTCTCCTAAGATCCATCCCCTGCCTTGGTGATTCTTGAGCATCAAATCCATGCTTTTAGCACCCTTTTCAATCCAAGCTCTTAAATTCACCTTGCAACACAAACATGAGTAAAAATAAAATAGAACATTAAGCATCATCATGTTCATAAAACCAAGATATAAATGGGGGAAATATGCAATTTTTGACCCTCAACAGTTATCGCATTGGATATATCATTGGTATTAGGTAATTTATCGCACTTTTTGGGAAACATGGTGAAACATTGGGAAATTGGTTGAAATTTTCAATGAAACTTCAAGATTGTTTAAAAAAGACCTTAATACACACTTTCAAATCATAAAATCAAAAAAAAAAAAAAAAAAAAAATGTTCACATAATAGGTTTCCTTTGTATAAGGTCATAAACTATGTGTTGTCTGACTGAACTAATGCAGCTATATTTCAATTGAACTCATAACATTTCTAAATGTAGGAAAGCATGTATGGAAATACAACCAATTCATTCAAAATTAAAAGAAGTAGAAATTGAGAAAATGAGTGATGTGATTGGCTATGGTCTACACCCACGTAGAGTTGTATGGTGGCTCGTAATCATCGTCTCCATCTCAACGGGGTTGGGAATAGTATTGTTTGCTCCACAAATTGACAGTATTGTGCCCATGTCATAATAGAATGGTACCAGTTAAGATACTTCGGTTTAAAATAATTTTTATTTTCCGAAATTTGATGAGGACTTAAAAAATCAGTAGATCAAGCCTCATACATGCTTGATTTTATATTTAGAGTGCAAAATTGCAAGCAATTTGAGAGAAATTGGGTAATTTTGAATTTTCCCCAATTTCCCCCTAATCAGGCCACCTACACTCAAATATAAAAATTAGAGTATATGTGATGATCATTTCATCAAACACTCCTAAATAGTTTCAAATTGCTTTCAATTGGTCGTTGGTTGAAGGGAAATTTTGAAATAATAATAATAATAATGATGATGATGATTTTTTAATTATTTTTAATTAAAAATAATTTTTATTTTCCGAAATTTGAAAAAGAAAAAAAAAAGTTAACAAATTAGTAGCTCAAGCCTCATACATGCTTGATTTCATGTTTGGAGTGCAACATTACAAGCAATTTGGGAAATTTTGGGAAATTTTCGAATTTTCCCTAAATTAGGCCACCTACACTCAAATCTCAAAATCGAATGTTTAAATCCTTGATTTTCCATGCAATCAAGGATTTCTTATGATTTCACACTTATTTGATATGATTTTAAAAAATGATCAAAACAAAAAATTACTCACCGAATGAGAAATGGCTCCAAATGCAAGAAAATCTTGATTCTGATTTTGAATGTGGGTTTTTCTCTCAAATCCAAGCAAAGGATGGACCGAAATCCACCGACTAACAAGTTAGAAGAGAGAGTTTTGAAGAAGAATGGAAAAAAAAAAAAGTTCGGTTTTGGATGGTTTTTGGGAAGGGCAGTGTGCATTTCTTCTGAGGCATCGTCAATATGTGTGAATACATTGTAAAAAGCTTTAGAAAAAAACGTCAACATTGTCGATACTTTGCGATATCAACGCCAATATTCAGGAATCTGGGCTTCTTTTTCTTTCTTTTTTTTCGTTATTACCCATCGATTTCATATCTCTAACATGCAATATCGATAATATCGGCCAGTATTATCAATATTGCAAGCACTGGCCAAATGTACTAGTTTTTTAATGAAACAATAGTCTTTAAGATTTGGTTATTCTATCATAAGTGGGACATGGTTCATGGCGATAAGGCAATACGCATGGAACTCTTATGGACATATTTATGATGATTTTGAGAACATGTGATTAAAAAAAAAAAAAAAGATTTTCTAATAACTTTCAAAGAAAAAAAAAACTTTTTCTAATGAATTCCTACAATTATAGTTCCTTGGGAGTGAAATCCTCACCAAAATCCATTCTGTTGTCGAGTAGCTACAACAGTAATTTTGATTGGTATTGCAGTAGCTCTTCGGTTAGGTATTGAAGCAGACATCAATAGCAAGTAGCGTATTGACTCCACGAAAGGTGCAATAAGAATGGGTACTGAACATCCCCTATAATAGTACAAGCTCCATATCAATTACATATTCTAATTCAGGCATTTGCTTATATAATCTCACTAAAGAAATCAAAGATCTAGAAGTGAAGACTCTTCTAGAACCTTAAAAGTGTGAGACTCCTTAATAGGGCTGCAACTTGGGTTCAGGTCAACCTGAACCTGATTGACCAAACCAAAGTTCAGGTCAGGTTGTCAAGGTCCTCAAGTTGGGTTCAAGTTGGAAAATGCTAATCCAATTTGAAATCGGGTTGGGTTCAGGTTGAGAAAATTTGGGTCAGGTTAACTCAGGCTGGGAATAATCACATATATTTGGATAGGGTAGGATCGAGTCAGATAGGGTTAGGTCGAGTATAGAGGAATTCAGGTTCGGCACCTTGGGTTGGAATTTGGGTCAGGTCAGGTTGCAGGTTGCAGGTTGCAGGTTTGTTCCTTTTGAGTTCAGGTTTACCCTCAACCAACCCAACTCACCTGAGTTACACCCCTATTTGGGGCAGTTACCTCTGTAGGCGAGACTCCACAAAACTACCATCTTCAATCTTAATTCTTTTGTTCTATATTGCTTTTTATTTTTTGGTGGATTGAATGCAATGGAAGTTGTCGATGTGAAGATATAATCTGTCCAAGCCATTAGAATATGGAGAGGGTTTGTTCCCTGTGTTTTTGCTGGATTGGAATCAAAGCTATGATTGTTTTTGGTTTTGATCCCCATCAGTTCCTAAGTGAACATATGCAAGGCATGCACTAACATTTAGATAATCCATTACAATAAAAAATATGAATTTCATCATGACGCATTACGTCTGTGTATATGTTTACTTATATTCTCATATACATATGACGTCATGTATGCATATCCCCATTTACTCATGTATGTAGATGAGCATGTAGGTCACTAGTAGAAAAGTATGAAGTATAAATCGTCTTTTATGTTTGTGTTGACAATTTTTATGACACTGAGTTCCCTATTCACTGGGCCCATGGTTGCTCTATCCAAGCCATTGAACTGACAGCTCCCATCATGGATGGACCATTATCCTCTCAATTAGTGGACTCTAGCCTTCCTGTTGTTGGCATGCAAATAAATAGTTAAAAAGAACTGCACGAACAAACCATAAAGGCCAAAGATTCGATTGCTAGGGTCTTGCAATTTGGGATTTTATTTTTTTTTATTTTTTATTTTTTATTTTTTATTTTTGAGGGGGGGGGGGGGGTGGATGGCCTATCCATGATGGGGGGGTTGTCAGATCAATAGCTTCAATTGAGCAACCATGGGCTCCATATCTACAAACTAGTTTTGAACAAGGACGAATAGAGAACTTGGCCTCTCATTTCTATATATGCACAAATACCCATATTTTCCTTTGCATACAAGAACATACATATGAATTGCATTTCATCTCTAGAATTAATTGAAAAAATAAAATAAAATCACGGACATTGCTTGAATAGGGATGGAACCGACATTCGGGGGTACTTTGCATGGTCCTTGCTGGACAACTTTGAATGGGCACAAGGTTATACAAAGCGTTTTGGGATAGTGTACGTGGACTACAAGAATGGGCTCTCAAGGCACCCAAAATCGTCGGCCATCTGGTTTTCCCGTTTCTTGAAGGGCAATGAGGGAAAGAATGGGAAGGAAGACTGACATCCCATTTACAAGAAAAAACACTCTTATTTATACTTATTTTTTTTCAGAAGAACATTTGTACGGGCAAGCTAGTCAAGCTTGCTGTTCCTTTCATCTTCTCTGTTGTTGTGAGCAAGCACTACTGCTATGGAACATTGGGACCAGATTCTGCTTGGTCTTGAACCATTAAGTCCGTCCCTACGTTAAAGCATGCACAGCTGTTAGGCATTTGTATTTACTCTTGATCATATCATTTTGTCTAGAGGCTGGATCTGGTCTGTTCAGGACAATTAATTAAATGGTTGGTGATCACTGATTAGATTGGTGGATGTGTTGATCAATATGAACCGTCCAACTGACAGGCGGCCTCAAGGATGAGTAATGGATGAATTGCCGCTGTTGGCTGTTTCATACCATTCAATTTGTAGACCGTTTTTCTTCCAACTTGTTGCTATAGACTTCTCTTGAGCGATAAAAAAATGGGTGAATGATTGGACAGTTCTGAACTTCCAATTAGCCTGATTTTTAGGTTACCACTCATTGAAGAGTGGTCCGCTAACCAGAAGGTCCAGATCCCATTGTCAAAGTGCACATATCAAGGATTTATTGGATCCAAAACCAAGCTGTATTTTTGCTCCCAAAACTTTCAGGGATTTTGCAAGCAGGGCCCTTCAGAACTAGGGCTGAAAGTCGGGCGGGTTGGTGCTCTCAACCCTACCCAACCCAAGCTTCCTATACCCCAACCCTAACCCAACCCAACCCAACCCAACCCAACCCAAGTGGGCTTGGTCAGGTTGGTCAGGTGGATACAGACTAATATTTTCGTTATTACATTAGTCTATTATATTTCAATACATGTCTTATTTTTTGTACCTATGATTTTACTAATTATATGTGTAATTATTTCAATACATGTCCAAATCATTTTAGGGTAATATGCAAAAGATGAAGCAGATCGAATTATCTGGTGGACCATACCATAGAAAACAATGGTGATTGACCATTAATGGGCCACAAAAGTTTTGGATAAGGCTGATATTCGTTTTTTTTTTTTCCCTTCATCCAGGCGTATGTGAACTTACCAACAGATTGGATGGCAAATAAAATCCACGGAAACATTAATTTGTGCCCTAAGAAGTTTTTAATGGTATGGTCTTCAATCACCACTGTTTCCTGGACTATAGTCCACCTGATAATTGGATCTTCTTAATTTTTGGGATCATGCTCTAAAATAATCTGAAAAAATGGATGGGCGGAGTGGATACAGAAAACACACATTAAGGTGGGCCCATGGTAAGGGCTGCAAAGTCTTGGGTGTAGCCAGGGTCTCACCTAATCGGCTCCCCTACACCACACATCAAGCAATGGAATTTCTTGATGTGTGAAATTTATGTGGGCCCTGCGATAATGTATTTCTTAAATCTACGGCATTCATCTAAATTTTTAGATCATTCTAGGAAATGAGCCTAAAAAATGCATATCCAAAGCTAAAATGGACCGCACCACTGAAAACAGTAGGAATTGATGCTACCGTTGAAAACTTTTAGGGGCCACGGAAGGCTTTGATCAAGCTGATATTTGAATTTTAACTTCCTCCAGGTATGTGTGATTATGTAACTTTGATCTCATGAACAGGTTATATGGAAAATAAGCCTTAGGCTTGGCCCTCCGAAAGTTTCAACGACTGTCTGTTCAATCCCTACCCCTACTGCTTTTTTGTGGTGTGGATCACTTGAGCTTTGAATGTGCCTCATTTTTGGCTTCATGCTCTAAAATGTTCTGTAAAAATTGATGGATTGTGTGGATCTAAAACACAAATCATTGTAGGGCCAAAGAAGTTTCACACGTTAAAAGTTGTGTTGTGTTGTACTGTGTAGTGTGCAATCTATTTGGAAGAGAGAAATCCTGCATATCTTGTTAGTTCAAGTCATTGGAAATGATGTAGACCAATGAGATGTGATGGCACTGGAATTTACTATCTTCAACACAGACGAACCTCACTCAATTATAATTCGGTTTGGGTCGGGCAACTCCAACCCGACCAAATTTTTTATCGGGTTGGTGTTTGTATATCCCAAGCCCGAGATCAAATCCAATACATCCTGCCCGAGCCCAACCCAATGTCGGGTCGTCACGGGTTGGTCAGGTCGAACCCACCCAACTTTCAGTCCTATTAAGAACCATGGAAACTAAAAGTGCCATCTAATATATGCTCAGTGTGGAGATAATCTTCACCGTTGCCCTCTCCAAAAATCGTCTGTGCTAACATTTTGGATCTGGACCATTTATGTAATGGACCCCACCATGAATAGTAAGATAAATCTTCCTGAGTGGATGATATTATTATCTTAAGGTGACCCATAAATGGATGGTAAAAAGGAATCTGGCAACAAGCAACATTCTTAACAGTGAAAATCCATTCCAACGGCTAGCCATTTGTTCTTGGACCATGGACCGACCCTTCCAACACGGTCCAGCAGATGAACATTCAGGATCACTTGGGCATTGGTATACAAGCTCTTGGAGGCCATATTCCAGTCAGGGAACTCCTTGGACCCTAAAGAAAATGAGAAATTGTTCTACGTTTTTTTTAAATTAACATCTTCTGGTCCAGCATCTAAGCTAAGGTCTTGAGTCCAAGCCCAGCTTGCCCCATGAATTTAGGAGTAGAACTCAGGCCAAGCTAGAACTGCAAGCCGAACGCTCTTCCTGCCAGTGTTATCTAACTTAAACTGGAACTGCAAACCCAAGCAGGCACCGGTCTAACCCACGGGCTTCCAGATTCAATCCAAAAAGGGCTTGATTCAAGCCAGACCAGCCAAGTTACAAACCTGTGTTTCAATCATTTCTTTTAGCAAAATAACAAGAGATTTCCTTAAACCAAAATAACTGCAAATCTGAGATACAAAGCAAAAAAAGGCATAACTAAGTAAGGCTGCCTGGATAAAGGAAATGTTTAACCAAAGGCCACCCTGGATATTACCCCTCTCTACTATACTGATCTTTCCCTAGAACAGATCTAGGAGTGAATTCCGAAGCATCACTACCCATTCCAAAAGGATTCTTTGATTTATTTATTTATTATTATTTTTTTTAGGGCGGTGGAATTCTAAAATGATTTGAATCCAAAAAAGTAGCTTGTTTGGTTTGTTTCAAAACGCTCACAGTAAAATAGTAGGGGAGCATGCGATGTGCGTTTAAGTGCACATGCATAAGGAAGTTCATATTTTAATCCTATATTTAGTATACCAAGTAATCAAATAATATCTCCAATGATTTTTTCTCTTTTTTGAGATTTTGAAATAGTAACCCATCTTATCAATATATGGAGTTCCCAAAGTCATTAACATCTGGGATCAATTTACTTAGGATACTTAGTTGACATTCATTAAAAAAATAATAATAATCTAATGTATTATGAGTTCAATAAATCCTATATAACAAAAAGATGAATATTCCTTACTCATTATTAAACAAATTCACAAATATTATGTGGGGCTAATAGTTCTAATCTCCCTTCCCATGGAAAACCCTTCTTCATAGCAGACGTATTACCAGTTCTCCACGAAAATATGTTGGCCTCACAAAAACCATTAAGGGTTTCAACTAATCATTTCCAGAGACTTAGATGGTCTTCCCAAGTTGGCTTTTTATTTTGTAAGTAACATTGATGAAGCTACCGCGAAGGCCACGAACTATGCAAGATCCAAGTCTTTCAGCAGACAGTCCCCACTGTTTGACCTGTCATAAATTAAGATGGTCCATTAGGTCCCAATATCTGTAATATTCTGTCTTTGAAAAGATTAGTTGAGATGCATCATAAGTATTTTTAACTCTAAAAGGGAGAAAAGTAGGTAGTTATTGAATTAAAGAACAAAAATAATAATAATAATGGAAAAAAGAGAGAACAAAAGGAAATGACTGCTTGCAGCATCATGTTGCAAAAGGACTCTTGGTGAAACATTGACACTGCTAGTATGCAAAGAGACACATAAATACTTTTCTAAGTGCCCGTTTGGGTGTTCCTGTTTTTTGTTTTTTGAGTGAGATGAGATTCACCACGCTGAGATCTTCATTTGACATTAGCTAGAATTGAAATGGACATCAGATCCAATGGCAATTTGAGGTAATATCCAAACAAGCATCATAGCAAACCAACTACATTGAATAATGCTGGTGCACTCAACTTTGAATGGCTCTTTTTAGTTGGGTTTATCTGTCTCAAGCCCAACTTGAGCCGAGTTGGCACGGGTCCACAACTAACAGTAACGTCGGCCGTGCTGGCCACAGCCCGTAGTGGGCTGGATTTAGGCTAAGCATAGAGGCCCCCAGGCAGGACGCGACCTTAAGTTCATCACTGTAAACTGATTGGGCTGGGCCGGGCCAGGTTAAGGACTTGATCCTCAGCTAGAGGGATGGCCCACTTACACCTGGGCCAGCCTACTTACACCCCTAGTCACAACCTTCTGGTCAAAAGCTTGAATCAAACCATGGTTTTAAGCCTCGAAGTCGACTTGGCCGAGTCGGGAGTGACTCTCTAAGTTGAGCTAAGATGGACCTATTTTCACTACAAACCCATGATGCCAAACCAGATCGGACCTAACTCGGTCTAACCCGGTTTGGTCGAGTCGCATCGATGATTCCAACAAAACCATCACCACACCTTGTCCAAGCCAAATCTAATACTGAGGTCCCAATAAAACAAAAAACACAAAAACAGCTAGTACCATACTGTCAAATCTTGTTCCGGGCAATTATTGACCAGAATTTCTCCGGAGATTTTCAAATTTTGAGGTTTTTCTCAGGATATTATCAAGAAAGGTCTCGCCAAACATAAAAAGATTTTAAAATATTCATTATAAATTAATAGATAGTTTTAAATTTTGAAGTATTAAGGTGAACTTGTCTTTCATTGCTGGACCTTGTACATGGGTTTGAACTTTCATGAAGTCATTCCCAAGTGAAAAAGGGTCTCGTGCATGCCAACCTGACCATATATAGATTTTTAATCTATTGGGGCTAACACACATGGGTGGGTCCCATGAATTTTGAATTATGGGGTGTATGTTTGGTGTGTGTCACATCTTCATAGAAACAAACAATATATGATGATTTCATGAATATACATAGGGACAAACAGATATGGGATGGTGTTGGATACCATATTAAGGAATCTAGCTATTCCCCATGTGGATTAACGGTCAGGTTTTCTCCCATCAAGGGACCAAATATCATTATCATTGTAAACATCATCATTTTATTCCTTCTCTCATTAAGTTTGAGTTGGTTTTTAAATAGCAACCTACAGGTATCAACTTTCCTCTTTTAACGGGCTCTTGGAATGACCATGGCACAGGCTAACATCCGCGTCGTAAGGCCAACCCGTTGAATTGGGTGGTTCCAATCTGAAGGTGAATGGAGCTTTATTGGAATTATATAGTTAAAAAGATATTTAGAAATGTTTAAGAAAAATCTCATAGATAAAAAATGGATGATCTATGGTCCAAAATTCCTATCAGGTATTCTAATATCTGATAAATGTAGGTTATTGTATCCAGGGCTGTCAATGGGTGCCCGATAGACCCGACTGGACTTTAATGGGTCCAATCCCATCTTTTCTACCTGTTAAGAAATTAGGCAGGGTTTGAGTCTTCTCACCTTTTGGACCCTGTTTAATATTAGGTCTAGATGGTTTAAGTAGGGTCCATTTGAAGTTAGGTTTGGTTAGGTCTCGTAGGTCCGGAGTTTTTTATTATTATTTATAATACCATTATATGTTCAATCCCTGATAGTGTTGCCTTTCAGCAATAAAAATAAAAATAATAATAATAGTACCATTACATGTATCTAATATAGCATACGTTATCAATTTTAGCAGCAAAGTGAGTTTTCATAAGCCACATGCATGCAAGGGAGCCTATTTACATTCCCAACATATGTTAAAGTGACACATGTGAGTGCAATCTAATCCATCCATTAGGTGGGCCCAACCATGTAGATGCTCTTATGTTTTCGAAACTCAACTCAAAACTTCAGTGCAAAGATCAAATGGGTACTTGAACCCAATTGGATTCGGGTCTCGTTTTACAAGAATTAGGCCTACCCCAAAGGATCGAGCAAGAGCATGGGTATTATAGGACCCAACCTGAAGCCGATTTGTTGACTCTTTAGTCGTATCTAATCAGAGCTGTACACAAGTACAACTGAGTTGAACTTAGGACAGCTCGGCTTGGCTCAACCAGCAGCTAACCCCAGCCCGAACTCGGCTCGGTTCGGTCAGCTGCTCGGGCTTGTTCGAGCCGAATTGGAGCCTATGTGACGTTTTCTCAAACACAGAGTGCATTTTCAATTTCTCACAGAATGCAAAACAGTAACAATAGTTTACATGTATTTCATCAAACACTTAGTGGGCAATATCAAAATCAAGATACGAGGGTAGTTTTATGATGCAAAGTTTTTTTTTTTTTTTATCCATTCCCTCCTCACCACCAGTCGGTCCCGCTAAGAATGTATGCACACTAAACAAAACTTCGTTAAGTCATTTGATCAAACACTCAACAAGCAGTGTCAATATCAAAATAACCAAGTTTCTGAGTTGAGTTGAGTCGAGTCAAGTTCGGGCAAGCTCGAACTGAGCTCAAAATTTTTTCGAGCTCCAAAAATCAGCTCAACTTGGTCTGAATCCAATTTCGAGCCAAGGTGAGGCGAACTTTTCTGAGTCGAATCGAGCAAGCTGATCAAGCTAACTTGACTCGTGTACAACTCTATATATGATAAATGCTTTAGACACCATGATTGATTAATTGGATTTCATTTATTAGAGTAAATTAATCTTAGTAAATTGGGATATTTCTTATTTTGTTAAGATGTGTATATACTAAGAACTTTCTAAATCTCTACAAATCTCACTTCTTTTCTAAATATTTATATTCCTAGTAAGGATTGTTTGGTAGTTTGTATTTGGTAATTAACATGAAATCAATGTGAATTGGAATCGTTAATTGTATTCGGAAGCTTGTAATTGGAATTCATAGAAATCCAAAAATTATGTTTAGCAAATTATAATTGGAATACATTGAAGTTTTGTAATATATTTATAGAAATCTATATTAGATTTAGTAAACCAGCTTTAATACCTCAAATTAATATAGATATGTGACATTTGATGGAATAATTGTACTAAGCCTATTGAAATATATACTTTGGCAAAAAATTAAGGAAATTTTTAACCTCAGGTGGGCCACAAACATAAGGATCCCAAACGACATAACTCACTAACATTATTTAATCGTCCATTAGATGGCCAATGTTTGGACAATTTGGATCATTCTATTGGTAGGATTTTAGTGATACGCTAATTAATAATTGAATCGTTGCAAGATATCATTAGTGTGCCATGTATACGATGATTAGTAGCATATATAGTGACACCTTCATTTCATCCCCTCCTATTTTTTATTTTTTTAAAAAAAAGGAGCTAGCAAATGTATTTCACATCAAACCAAATGGATCCAGAGAAAAAGAAAGGAACGCACTAAAAGGTACAATTATTATCAATTCTCGTCGAATTCTATGACTCTTTGTTCTCAGTGAAATAAACGAGTTACAATTTTCACAATTCAGTCTCTGTTGGTTTAACATGGTATAACACGGTCGCCCCGCCCAACTTTTCCTCTCCCTCTCTCTCTCTCTCTCTCTCTCTCTCTCTCTCTCTTTCCAGTAACTGCATAACTGCCACCGAACCTGCCCAATCTACATTTTTGGATCTGTTGTCACTGAATTCATCGTCCCACCTTCATCACAACTACTATAGTCGAACTCATATTACTGGCACTGCCATTATTTTCAGCTTCTCTATCGAATTTGTGTAGAAACTGTGTTTTTTAACGGCCTCCATTGCATCTCTTCTCGTCTATGTAAAACCCATCCCAACTCAGATTTAGCAGCAACCATCCTTGTCACCACCATTATCACTATAGTAAGCCATTGTCTTCTCTGACATTGTTGGACTGTCCCCCATTGCCAGCTAATTCCAACGCTCGACATCAGCTTAGATTCGGCGCTCAAAAGCCATTACCACTGCCATCTATGTCATTCAAATCCACACTGTTGTATGCACTGCCACCACAGCTCTTCGCCATCTCCCTCTCCATTATCTCTAGGAAGTGCAACATGGACAGACAGCTCCTGCTACTCGCATCCATCTCCCATCTTCTCTAACATCAATCCCATCACCACCGTTGTTAGCCCTTATTTCTAGCCATTTTTCCAAGACTTGTAGCCAGTTGCCATGTTGAAGTTGGCGTTGAGAATCGATTTGAATGGTGGGGCTGTCGCTAATGTGTCACTAGCTGTACACGAGTTCCTCGAGCCTGACTAGCCAGCTCGGCTCAGTTCGGTCAGCAGCTCGGGCCAGTTCGAGTTTGAGCCTGTGTGAAAATTTCTCAAATACATGAAATGCACCTTCAATTTCTCATAGTATGCAAAACAACATCAACAGTTTACAAATATTTCATCAAACACTCAGTAGACAGCATCAAAATTAAGATACGGGAATAGTTTTATCATGTAAAGTTCTTTTCTTTTAATATATATAATGATTTGTTTCGTAACCATACATTCCTCGCCACCAGATGATCCCGCGGAGAATGTATGCACTGAAACAACACTTCATTGAGTCATTTCATCAAACAATTGGTGAGCAACTACAATATCAAAATAACCGAGTCACCAAACTGATTCGATCCGAGTTCTACTTGAGTTGAGGTTCGATCCGAGTCGATTCGAACTTGGACAAGCTCGAACTCAGCTCGTAATTTTTTCGATCTCCAAAAATCAGCTCGACTCGGCTCAACTTCAGTTCCAAACCAAGTCAAATCAAGCTTTTTCAAGTCAAGTTGAGTCAAGCAAGTTAACCAAGCTAATGCAGATCATGTACATCTGTATGTGTTAGTGTACAAATAAATTTTTGCTAACAATCTAAATGCTTTTTCCTCACTACTATCGAAAGAGTAACAATTAAACTTCAGGCCACCAGAAGTGTATATTTACTAGAAGAATAATGAGCGAAATTTGGCCATAAGAAGTACCATTAAATCATTGGTCAGTTAATTGTTGGAAGTGTCAATGGTCAAAAGTCATCAAAGTGTCTGTTTGCATATGTTACTCGTTGTATCGTAGCCCCTTACATATTATTCTATTATTCATTTGGGTCCGGATCCTCTGCTTGTCACAAATAATTATTTGTTGCATTGTGATTACGCCACATTATCACAAACCGTATTTAATATAGCAGTGTTGACAATGTCAGTGATGACTTTGGAAAACAGAAAATCTTTGTTTATGACAAGCAGGGTATCTCTTTTTCTTTTGAATAAATGTTTACTGAATCTTGAAAACTCAAGTTTATGCTTATATGTTAAAGTGCCTACATCTCTCTCTCCTCCTTGGTATACTACAGTTCCTCTTATGTAAATAAACCAGCTTCATTTGTCACAATGTAATTTCATGTGGTTTAACACCAATCTAAATTGAAAATTATCTTTCTAGAACGTGAACGTGGTTTCATCCTGTCCTTCCATTAGGTGGGCCCCATTGCCTATGTCCTCTATGTCAAAAGTAATGCCCACTCATCCAGAAAATAATGATGGCATCATTTTTTGTGTTGACATGCCACCCACCTAATGAGTAGACCAGCCCAATTTTTGTACTAGGACACATTTGAGGTGGGGCCTACCTGATGAATGATCCTGATCTAACACATGAATTTACAACCGAGTGAGAGGACCAAAAGGTCCCTAGAGACTCCAAATACTAAAAAGATCTCAAGGGGCAAATTAGAAAAAGAAAAAAGATCTTTCAATTCAAAAGCTACTCACTCATGTTTACGGTAGAATAGACAAAATTTTCATGTCTGCTTCTTATGACTGAGTCCTCATTTTTCAAAGAGACGCATACTTTTTCTCATTTTCAAATGTCTTGAAAATTTTCCAACTTTTCGGAAAAGTTAAAATGTGGTGATCCCATATTTTATATATAAAAAAAAAAAATAGAAGAAAGTTGTGTTAGAAAATGAAATCCGTCAAAAAGATACACAGAGAAAAGTTTGGTACGCGGGCAGAGTGTGATGATACGCAGGCACCTAGGAAGTTTAGGGGTAGTATATAAGAACTCAAACTAAACTGTCCAAATTGTGGATCATGGTTTAGATATCTAATGAACTAAAAATTATGTTTATTTGATCGTCTGACTGTAGGATTGGTGGACATTTATTCAATGGTTTAAAAAAATAAAAATCCAACGGTCTTCTTTCAACAAATAATTGTGTGGGAATCAAAGGTCAGGATTGTTCAATCAATTCTATTTAGGGATTGTCGTTTAGTGTCCTTGCGCTCCACAATTTAGTCAGTTCAATTTGAGTTAATATTTTTTTAATGTACGAGAAGCTAGGTGGGCCCATTGTGATGTTTGTGAGATATCCACCGTCCATTCATTTTTTTAAATCATGTTAGGACATGGGCTCAAAAAATAGGCAGATCCAAAACTCAAGTGAGCCGCATGAGAGAAAACAGTGAGCTTGAATGTCCACCGTTGAAGCATTTGTGGGCTACAAAAGTTTTGAGTCTGGCTAATATTTTTGTATATTCAGTTAATCTCATTAAAAATGACCTTACAAACGGTATAGATAGTAATAAACACCACAGTTGACCTAGAGAGGTTTCAACGGTGGATATTTCCCTACTCATTTTTTTCCTTTTGTGGGGCCACTTGCTTTTTGGATCTGCCTCTTTTTTGGGCCCATCACCTAAGGCGTTTGTGGCAGGGTATTAGGTGGGAAGGAATTGTATTTGGTCCCATTCAATATTTGATGGGAAAGTTTGGGATTAGGTGGGATGAAATTGCATTTAGTTCCCATGGAATTGCATTTGGCCTTATGCAGGATTTTTGTGGATTTTAAAATCTACACGTGGGCCCCACATTGATGCATACATTTATGTACTTCATCCATCCATATACACCGTTTACAAGTGAACAACATCTATTGTGAATTTAGTCCGTTGATTACAACTCTATAGTCCACCAAACATGATTTAGCTTAAGCTGGTGTTTTACCGTGACCAAAATTTTATTCCAAACATGAGATTAGATGGCTATAAGGTATTTCCAAACTTACAATCATTGTGTAATAATCATGTTAATCACATCTAATACAATTCAATACCATTCAATTCCACGGACCAAAACGGATAGACGAGTGGATATCTCACAAACATCATGGTGGGGCCCACCTAGATTCCCGTTTAAAGAAGTTCCTCGAAAGGCTTTATGGACAATCCGCCGTGCCAAAAAGTAGCAATAGCTTCAGGTGTCCATGACATGAATAATAAACCAGTAGTGATGTTTTCTAACATTCCTAGACTGATATATGCATTTTATCCCTTTCTTAAGTGGTGGTGACTCATGGACCATACACCTGTGGCATAAAAATATGCTAATCCAGACCGTACATATTATGGGCCTCCATGAGGATGTAGCGAATATCAGAAATCGCATTGATCGGATGATTCTAACCACCCAATTACTGGACTTCAAATGGACCGTTAAAAAGGAAACAGTTAGCAGTCTAATTAAATGCCTAAAGGACATCAGATGGTTAAGATCATATGAACAGTACCTCTACAGAAAGAGGGGAAACGAATGGGACGGTCTGGATTGATAGACATGGCTGCTATGCGTATGGCAGAGGAATCACCATCATCTAAGAGATGGTGAAAATGGCCTGTAGTGATCGAAAGGACACCACCAACCGTCTCTTTATTGCTACATGAATACAACAAACATTTGAATTGTGGGGCCCATTTGGATTTGATCATGTGACCCACCTTCATGTATTTCTTTCTTTATCATATATGCATGAAAGCACTTAAGTAGGTTTGGCACCCTTCATCATTATATAATTAATCTGATTAAATAATTTTCTTCTCCCTCCTATATATATGATCAAATACGACCTGGATTTCCTGAACACATCATGTTATAGGACATCCGAGCCGTTGAAAATATGGGCCACACCATAAAGAACAGCTGTGGAAAAAATCAGCCCGAGTCTCTTATTAGGTAGGCCACATCCGTATGATCAGTCATACCGACGTCTGTCAATTGATTATGATGTGGGTTTTCGTACCAGATGATATACACGGTGGGTCCCACCATTTGAACGGCTTTGATGTCCTGCCCATGTGCCACGTTGGCAGGAAAGATGGCTCTGTGTCCTGTGTGATCATTGCACTTTCCTTTGGGGAATGCTTTTTGAAGAAAACAGCAAGAAAATGATAGATTAATGGGTATTGGTTCACACATCAAAATCAGATTACGAATACACAATCATCGAAATCAACGGTTGGAATCCGATGTCCCCATCAGTCACCGTACAATACTTGTGGTTGAGATTCCATATGGCCCACAAGAAAATCAAATAACTAAACAGAGATAGAAACGCGGTGGTGATACTCGCGAGGAATGAGTGAAAATAGGAGATCCTCTGCGTGATCTTGACCATTCATCTGGTGGAGCCCACCTTTAATCCCCACTGGCCCAAAAATCAGACTGGGTCTCATAACATGGCCCACGTGTATTAGAAACATAGACGGTTAGGAAAAATTAATGATACGGTCCACATTAAATTTATAAATGTTCCCTGATAATATGTAGATCTTCCTAAATTAAGGGGTTAGGTAAGTTTCATGGTTGGGCCCACTAGTGAATGGCCCAGATCTTACACACGTGCAGACACTATCTTGTACATCTTTGCTCAGTGCAGATTATCTGAGCACTTAAACAAATATTAAATAAATAAATCGTCACGTGAGTCCAACTTCGTCGGTGCTCTCAGTATCCGTCCGCTGCATCGGGATTTGTGGTGCTGAGCCATCTTTACCATTAATGAACCATTTTTGAAGAACATCTGAACCATTAAAAATGTACGATCCACTATTAATTTCATCCTCATAAAAAATTTAGACTGATCAGGTTATATATGGGCCATATATTTATGTTGAATTAGACCGTTGGTTTTTTTATATGTGGGCCATATGATAAGATCACGGCCATGATTTTTGTTTTGGTTGATCTTCATGGTCGGGGTTATCGTTTTCATGGTACTGATGTCCTGGAAAGATTGTATGTTGGAGGGAAATATGGTACGGTACCAGTAATTGTGGTGCCCTTGCGTATACGTGAGAGGGATCTGTTCAGCTGTAATTTGTAAATGAGAGAGACCCCTAAAATCTTCTCCATCAATTGATCATATCCGTCAGATTTGGTCTCTACTAAATCTGGACCGTTGGGTTTAATTGTACATTTCAACTGGATGATTAGGATCATCAGATAAGGGATTGGGGATTTAGTAGGGCTTGGGTAATCCCACGATGGATCCAACCAGATCAGTTGCTTGTGTCATCATCAAAACCAGAGT
This sequence comes from Magnolia sinica, assembly GCF_029962835.1. Taxonomy (NCBI): domain Eukaryota; kingdom Viridiplantae; phylum Streptophyta; class Magnoliopsida; order Magnoliales; family Magnoliaceae; genus Magnolia; species Magnolia sinica. The sequence goes on from NC_080575.1 coordinate 91,144,813, forward strand.
CCAAGCTTGATCGGTTGAAATTCACCATTTTTCAAACTGTCAATTTTCGACAAAAGCGTGTGGCCAACTTGATGACTGAACTGGCTAGATTTTTGGGATGACCGTCTAAGCAGAGGAACCTCCCCCGATGAATGGCTGAGATTCAATCTCCTTGGCATTTCTAACGGTAAAGACCAGATAGTTTCTTTGTGCTCGTGCTAATGTGCCGATGTGTACTTGCGCGCGAGTAGGTATGTGTGTACAGATGCTTATTTCTCGTCGCGCATGTGAAGAACACCATCCATCGAGAAGTGGGCCGAGATCCCGATCGGATCTGTCTGACATGGTGTGGAGCATGCATGTTCAATGGTAGTAGTATGCACCAAACGAGGTATTTTACTGTTTTAGTCGACTATGGTTAGGAAATAGAATCTTATGATGGTGGCAATTCATCCTCCGTGCATGTGGCACTCAAGTGCGACCATTCAGACCATCCAAATTGTCCAGTCCAATATGACTAGATCATATTTCTAATATCAACCTGACCAACATATGGGTAAAACTAAAAAAGTTTTTTTTTTTTTACACGCGCACACACACCCCCACACACTCACACTAGTGGAATTTCACCACCTATGGATACTGGAACGCTTGACTGCGTGTTGAAACGCATAAGAGTCTACCACCCGAGCAAGAGTAAGAAACCAACTAAAAAACTTAAGTGGTCCAAATTTGAAGCAAAAAACATATGGATAGAATCATCATTTAATCTTTTAGATATGTTCTTGTTTACACCATATTCAACTCTAACATGGACCAATAAAAGGACCAATAAAAGGCTGCAACGTGTTGACACTAGGGGTTCCGTATTGACAATACTTTTACTCTCTCATCGGAGAGTATTTTTGTTTGATTTTTCTATGAATGCAGAGGCACATGTCCTTTAGCTTGCCTTTAGGAGAAGGAATAAAAATATGCCATGATGCCACGTCTATTTTGTTAATTAATGAGACAACATGCCCAGCACACCTATAAGAGATCCGCTAAGAGAATGAATCTTATCTCGTATCTGGTGATGACACCCTTAGCGAAGTCATCTCCTATAGTCTTTTCAAAATGGAATATCTTTCTAAAGGCATTCGAAGACTCTATAATGTTGAAGAAGGTTTCGAATATCGGAAGATCAGACCGATATCTAAGCGAATCCAATTATGGATTGGTCCTACATTAGGAGAGACAGACACGTCAGTCGGATGATCCAATCTCAGTCCGCGATCCGATTGGGATCAAAAGAATGGGAGAATTGGACCTGATATGACCTAATAGCAAATCAGTATCAGGTTTCAAGTTCCTTCATCATGGAGAATGGTTAAATGCAAGAGGTGGTTCGATCTAGACCATCCAACACCTCGATCGAAAGTGGAGGTGGGCAACTAGATGAGTGGTCATAATCGATTTGAGGTCCGGGTTCCATCCTTGAAGTTCCTTGATCTTGGCCTGATTGTTTTCATCAAAGGAATATTGATGTCCCGAGGCTTAATGATTGAATCCATTTAGTGGGCCACGAACATCTCTCATTGAAGAGATCGACTACGAGAATATTCAAGAGCAAGCAATTCCAAATCCATCCGGGAGATACTAATATCCAGAAAAGCATGAAAGATCCAAAATCAGCAAGAAAACCCGACAAAAGTTTTGTCGCCTCGACGAGCTATAAAAGGAGCAATATAAGAACAGCTCGGGGCCTTACACCAAACACATTTATCTACTTTACATTTTCTTTTTTCCATTTATCTTAGCATAGCCTAGCCTAGTTATAGCTCTAGCTTAGATTACTATTGTCTAGTGGCTTTCGGTACAGTAGCATAAGAGCATATTAAATATCTGCAACTTCAAATTGTAGATCCATGATCAACTAAGTTCCAAATTAGTTGATCATACCCTGCATCTAGTCTAATTCTGTTGACTGTTCGCCTCAATCATCAGTTATGATAAACAAATCAGGTATTTATCCTTCTTTTCATTTATTTCTTGAGTTGTTTAATAATCCGTCAATTAAAATGGGACATACATTCAGATATTAATAAAATTAGCATTATTTAGCTTTTTTGCTGTTTATCTATGCATTCTCATTTCTTTAAGAAATGAAAGTACTGGCGAAAGAAAAAAAATCCTTAAGTACGTAAACTTACGTCTATTATTACAAAGTAAAATTAAAAAAATAAAATAAAAAATTCATTCAGAATGGCTAACCCTTAACCTGAATGGCTAACCCTTAACCTGGTAGAAATTGTTTGAACTTTGAGTGCCACTAGTATTTAAGAGGATAACTAAATCATGTGTCCAATATCTCGAGAAACACCATCAATCATACCTTGAGTCGAGTAGACTTTGGCACATCTGCGCATTATACTCACATACGAAAACCAAATATAAGCCACTATTCACACAAGTGCAGCCTTAATTGATGAAATTGACAGCATCCAGTCGTTCACATATTTAGACAATCTAGATCTCCGTACAACTATTTGACATTTGTCACTGAAGAGTCACCACTAAATGATGGAAAGCTAGATTTGTATTTTATAATGATGAATGAATGCATTTTAAATGTATTTATAGATCCCACTGTTTAGCGTGAAAAAGAACATTAAAAAATATATTTACATAATAAAATACCTTGCTGGTACGTGAATGTGGAAAGAAAAAAACACTAATAAACAATGTACACCACCAAAAGCCTCCAACTTCAAGTGTGGCCCACATGATGGTTGGATGTGCATGAGTCACTAGGCCCTTTAATCATCACCCCCACCTTTTAGATGGGTGGCAAACCATCCACACACTATGGGCCCTCTAATCATCACTCCACCTTTTGGATAGGTGAAGGCTAGGGGTGTACATTGAGTCAAACCGAGTCAAGCTGGCCTCAGCTTGATTCAGCTCGGCCACTAGCTGACCTTAGCTCAAACTCGGCTCGGCTTAGTCCTCGAGCTTGACTGGCCAGCTTGGCTCGGTTCAGTCAGCAACTCGGGCCAGTTCGAGCCGAGTTCGAGCCAAGATCGAGTTGAGTTCGCCTGTGTAGCATTTTCACAAACACCAGGACTGCTCCTTCAAAATCTCACTGTATTTAAGACAGCAGCAATCGTTTTTACAGGTATTTTATCAAACACCTTCTAAGCAACATAAAAATCAAGAAAAAAATAGTATTGGTTTCATATACATACCTTCTTTACCACCAGCCACACTTCGTTGGGTCATTTCATCAAACACTTGGTGAGCAACATCAATATCAAAGTAACCGAGTCACCGTACTGGTTCAATCCAAGTTCTATTCGAGCTAGGTTTGATCTAAGTCGAGTTGAGTTGGGGTCAGCTCAAACTTGGCTTGAACTCATTTTTGAGCTAAACAAATCAGCTCGAACTTAGCTTTGAACTGAGTCAAATCGTGCTTTTTCGAGTTGAGTTGAGCGAGCTATCATGTACACCTCTAGTGAAGGCATGTTGGCCAAACGCTTCATGAGGGGTGAAGGATTTGATGCAAGGATTGATGAAAGCCATGATTTTGTTGTTTGATTTTAGCTGAAAATTTATTAAAACTTTGAAATTTGCAAATCTCAGTTCTCTAAAACTAGTTCATAGATTTGAAAATTGAATCCTCTAAAAAACAGATAATAAAAATAAGGCTTCCGCCTGTGCTTCCAAATGAAGTACCGTGGATACATAATACAATTCAAGAGCACCACCCTATTATGTACTTGAATTCATCACAACTATAGCGGGGCTCACCAGTATGCTCAATCTCAATATCCAACAATCAAATCATCCAAACTATTGATCGCATGTGGTCCACCTAGTAGAAGTCTTACATTTCTAACTTAGTTTTAAGACAAGATATTGAAATTTCCAATACGGATCTTTGAATTTGACAAGTTCATAGATTTACTAAATTCATATTCTCATTTCCCTTATTTTAAAGAGAAATTTTACCGTAAAAAAGTACACATTTTGGATGTAAGCTCTTTTACGATTTCAGTCCCGGAGTTCAACACTGCCGCCTAAAACTAATCTCGGTCATGGTGAGGCATTGATTTCTCCATTAAACAAACCCCATCTCTTGTTCCCACCCGCCTCAACGGTAGAGCTAGGTGCAGATGCAGATCTAGATGTGAAATGATCCCGAACCGATTTCACTGATTCCATTACCACCAATGAATTGATAACGTAAATGTATATTTTTTCTCGAAAAAATATAATAAGAGTTGATAAGAATTAATTTTATATAATAACTCCCAAAATAGAATAGACAAATCAATTAATTTCCAGAATATGACATTGTAATATTTCTATTTGGTACACGTGGCAAGAACGTGCAACTTTTCATCTAAAAAAAATGCTCGACATAAGTTAAATCGTAAGATTTTGTGAGATACGTATATAATAAGTATATTTGTATAAATGTATATATAATATTTGTTTTACCATGCAATCATACATGTATGCAAGTACAAGAATTGGAAATATAGGCCATCGTGAAAACAGACGGTCCAAGATGGATGGAGATAAAAAAAAAGATCAATCTCATGCATGATATATACAAATTAATACCTTAGCCGATATGGATAACTGAAATAGGATAACAGGAGCTCTACCCTCCCAAGGAGTTTTACACCAAGAGGCCCACCTTTCTTCTCTCTCTAAAAGTGATAGGCCAGCTTCCTTTCTTTCCTTTCTCGTCCTTTTTCTCACAAAGAAAGATGGGAAGAATAAAAAAAAGTTGGCTTGAGCATGTGATCCCTTTGGGTATTTATATATTTCTATCTTGGCTAATTACCAAAGTTCCATAAAGAGATGCCTTATGAAGCATACACGTGTGATTGCATGGTAAAACAAGTGGACCCACAGCCCATTCCTTCTCTCATCCACACCGTTCATCAAGTGGACCAAAATTGTAAGATATTAGCTTTGCTTGGTGTGGATTGAAACTCTGCCTAAGTGCCTAACCTCATAAAAGATCCTTTCTTTGGATACTTTAAAATTCCTTTGAATTCTTTTTACAAAGCACTGCTTTTTACACGAAAGAAGACATGCACACGTGAATTTAGGCCATGCAAAATGATGTTTTGAACTTGGTGTAGCAGCTTTGATTGACTAATCTAGTGGATTCCTTATTGGAATATGTGAAAAACCAGTTCGGCTTTTGATGATCCAAAGTATCTTAGTACTGACCCATGTTTCGGATCTCACTCCGCATGAAGCAAAATCATTTGGGAGATTACCGTTTGATTCTTTTCTTCTACTTCTTCTATTATTATTATTATTTTATTTTTATTTTTTTCTTTACTGGCGCTCACACCATGTGGGTACTCGATTCCATGATCTCAGTGTTGAAAGACAGCCTGTCTACCACTTAGCCATGGAACCAGACTAGAGAATACCATTTGATTCATGTTGTGGCTTGATGTATTTTCTGAAACTGATAATCGCCGGATACATGCCAGTATCGCCCATGAATAACACAACTGCTTCAGCTCAAAACAGCCCATTAGAAGAGCGTTACGACCCATCTTGGTTGTAGCCAATATTGTACTCTGAAACCGATTTGCAATGCTTGATTCATGAAAATCCTTAGGGTTGCATGTCGGGAAATATTATAATATTTTGGCCATCTAATCTCCATGTCTGGGATAAAATTTTTACTATGGGAAAAATATTAGATTAAACAAAATCACATTTGGTGGACCATGGAATTGTAATCAACGAACCAAATTCACAACGGATGTGGGTCACTTGTACACGGGTATAACTACCCCGCATATGACTAATTGCAATTCCAACCCTTTCTGTCCTCCCTTGATGGAATTTGCATGGGACCAAATGCAATTCCATCCCACATAATTCCAACCCTTTTCGTCCTCCCTTGATGGAATTTGCATGGAACCAAATGCAATCCATCTAAGCCCACATACCAAATAGGACCTAGGAAAGGAATTTGGTTAATAGAGTAGATGCAATGTTCGCTTAATATCTTATAGCTTAGAGAGTGTTCCTTAATGATCATCTTCGATGTGCCATTTGACACATGCGCTGACTCATAAATTCATGTTGAGTATAATTGCTTATACATGGCCTAACACAATCTAAGTTGCCTAGTGAAAAGTTGCCTTGTGTCACATTTGACAAGAGTAAATTATACTTGTATCAAGAGATATCAACAATTCTAATCTCTCGTTTACACATAGCTTGACAAAAGTAATGTCGCTCAAAATCGTACGAACATCTTTAGAGACAGAGAGAGAGAGAGAGAGAGAGAGAGAGAGAGAGAGAGAACACCACTTGCATGGCACGTGACAGATGCACGAGTGTAACATTCCGAAAAATTTCGTTCAAAGACCCGAGCACCACCTCAACTAGAATTCTCTTAGAACTCAATCCTATAGAAATTAAACGTGAATTAACTAGCGTTAAACTCGATTACCTGTGAAATTTGCACCAATCACTTTAAATACGATCCGTAAGACCCAAAACCTGTAGAATTGTTAGCGCTACGTTACCCTGAAATCTAGGATTCAACGCTAAATCCAGTTGCTCTCGGGAGTACTTGGAAACTTTGTATCGGACCTGGACCGCGCGTCGAAAGTCCGATAGTGATAAACTTAGACAATTATGACCACCTTGTTGGGCTTGACAATCACCTTGAAAATCAAGTCCAGATGATGTCCTGACATGATTTGCATGAGTCCGGAGTAAAGAGTGTGAGAAAGGTGAAATTATTTAGAAATTAAATATAAATTTAAGTAATCTGAGTCGTGTCGCTTGCGCGCCGATTTTAAGCATTGTGACTGTTGGATTCTGACCCAAATTCACCCTCGGATCAGGGAAGATGGCCCACACATATCAAAGTGCTTATGGCCGTGATCGAGTTTCGGTGACTGTTGAATTGAAATTGGTCCGCCATGAGCGATCTGGAAACCCAATTGGACTGAAAACTTAACTTGTTTAAGATCCAATATTTGTGAGCTTAAGTCCGACCACACTCAGAAAAAGGACCTCCAGAAACGCTCCATTGGATCGAAATAGACCCGATTTGGTTATAACCTAAGTATACCTTGGCCCTGGGGCTAATTCCATCAATTTTAGGCCTATATAAAGACCTTAAACCCTCACTCTCAAATTCCATACGAATTTTCCAAACCCTAACTAAAAGAGAGAGGAAAAGAGAGACAAAGTGAGAGAGAAGTTGGTGAATCATCTTGAAATTCTTTCCAGTTACTCTGCGTACCTAATCCATCACATCTGAATCGTTATTCCGGCGATTCTAATCTCATTCTTGGATAAGTCAATTAAACCCTAACCTGTTTTAGAACTTAGAATAGTTTAAGTGTTGATGTAGTTAATCTAATTCATGCCTTAGGTTATCTAATCACCGTTGACAAAGACTTATCGTCTAAATCAGATCTGTTGGGCACTTTCTGGTTTAAGGTGCGGACTATATTCGTATAGGTTATGGTTTTCGAAGCTTTCAATGTCAGTTAATGATTTATTACTGACGTGCGTGCCATTTCACATGCCAAATGCGATATCTGTTTCGTTTTACGTATATAGATAATCTATGTTGTAAGTAGTGTGATTCATGTATTTGTTGAAATGTTTGTATGCATTTGGAATTTGGCGTTGTGATTGCCATGATTAATTGTCGTAGGAATATGATTGTTATTTATGCGATAACTCCTTGTCAAAAGAATTTTTCCTAATATATACTATTGCTGACATGTGTGATATATGTTGCCAAGTGTAGTCTAAGTGTTTGTGAAAATGTCTGAATGAGTGTAGTGACCAGTGAGCAATCCAGACTTGTGAGCCGATTATGGTGGTATGGGACACTATATTCGTGCTGTCGGCCTACATTGATTGGTGACGAGCCCTTTGTAGTGACCTCAAGCATACCTTGATACTGCATTGAGGCGACGAGCCTTATTATGGCAACTAAGGTATGATTAGGCATGCATTGATTGGTGACGAGCCCTTTGCAGCGACCTAGAACCATAATATCGTATGAGATTGTCTAGGACTGACGACCCTAGAATGGATCAATATTTGAGAATTGATATAAGGAAGGTACCTTAGCTTCCCAATCCTGCTTATAAAAAGGACTAATAACAACTTGGTAATCATGTTCATGCACCGCATTGCATGTGCCTTGGCGTTGTGGAGCACTGCGGGAGGTTGTCATACATACCGTAAGATGAAGACGTTGAGGGAGTGCAAGCAAGGGCATACATCATTTCTACATACATCCTTGCATTAACAAGAGTAATTAGGACATGTTTGATTGTATTGCATTATCATTACTGCTTGATTGAAGTGATAACATGTTAACTTTTATTGTATAGTTTCACTGAGTTAATCACTCACTCCCACGTTCTGGGATGGTGTTTAAACACCAACCAAACTCTGTCTTAGATGCAGATGATGATGCGACCCACGAGGCAGAGCAGGAGTATGAGGATGATGAGGAGGCGTTCTCCTCTATGCAGTTTTCAGGCGGGTTCATGTGAGCCGTGTCCTGAGCTACGGGGATTCAAGGTTTATTTTGTAATGGTTTATTTCATTTTGATACTTGTATTTTGAAATGAACACTTGTAATTATGACCTGGCAGAGCATACATATCTCAGAGACTTATATATATATATATATTAAAAACAAGTAATGGAAAGTCCCTATGGAATTAAAAGCAAATCATATACAATGACACCACACAGCAAGAATTTCAAATCCTATTGGGATACGGTTGCTGCATAGTTGAAGATTCACTCAGAACCAACGATGTCGTCACCATCTCTAAGTCTATAAAAATAGGGCCTGTCTACCACTTAGCCATGGAACCAGACTAGAGAATACCATTTGATTCATGCTGTGGTTTGATGTATTTTCTGAAACTGATAATCGCCGGATACATGCCAGTATCGCCCATGAATAACACAACTACATCAGCTCAAAACAGCCCATTAGAAGAGTGTTACGACCCATCTTGGTTGTAGCCAATATTGTACTCTGAAACCGATTTGCAATGCTTGATTCATGTAAATCCTTAGGGTTGCATGTCTGGAAATATTATAATATTTTGACCATCTAATCTCCGTGTCTAGGATAAAATTTTTACTATGGGAAAAACATTGGATTAAACAAAATCACATTTGGTGGACCATGGAATTGTAATCAACGAACCAAATTCACAACGGATGTGGGTCACTTGTACACGAGTATAACTATCCCGCATGTGACTAAATGCAATTCCATCCCACATAATTCCAACCCTTTCCATCCTCCCCTGATGGAATTTGCAAGGGACCAAATGCAATTCCATCCCACCTAATTCCATCTAAGCCCACATACCAAATAGGACCTAGGAAAGGAATTTGGTTAATAGAGTAGATGCAATGTTCGCTTAATATCTTATAGCTTAGAGAGTGTTCCTTAATGATCATCTTCAATGTGCCATTCGACACGTGTTGACTCATAAATTCAAGTTGAGTATAATTGTTTATACATGGCCTAACACAATCTAAGTTGCCTAGTGAAAAGTTGCCTCGTGTCACATTTGACAAGAGTAAATTATACTTGTATCGAGAGATATCAACAATTCTAATCTCTCGTCTACACATAGCCTGACAAAAGTAATGTCTCAGAATCGTACAAACATCTTTAGAGAGAGAGAGAGAGAGAGAGAGAACATCACTCGCATAGCACGTGATAGAAGCACGAGTAACACATGTGACCCTAATGTACACAAGAGGTTTCAAAGGTCCTCTAAATGCCAAATTCTTCACTCTAGTATCCATGGCATAGTTGTCCCAAAACAAATCACACCCAAAAAGGAAAATTTTCCTATAACGCTAGATATTTTCTCGAAGGCAGCAAGGAATTAAAAACAAGTAATGGAAAGTCCCTATGGAATTAAAAGCAAATCATATACAATGACACCACACAGCAAGAATTTCAAATCCTATTGGGATACGGTTGCTGCATAGTTGAAGATTCACTCAGAACCAACGATGTCGTCACCATCTCTAAGTCTATAAAAATAGCAGTCAACAAAGAGCTCCATGCCCTTGCAACAATCAATTAATTTCTCTACAACGTAACGTGGCTTATCTTTTAATTTAGTTTCTTAGCTTTAGTTACTTCCCTTTTGTTCAGCCATGCTATATAGTAAGTCTAAAATCATTAAAGTAACTTAGATTTGTTACTCTCCAGCATCATTGATATAATACACTATAGGCATACATTAAATACTCATGATTATCATCATCAAAATTTTCAATTATCGAGTTCTTACTTGATATATCACTATTCTGATGGGGTTTTCCTCCTCAGGTCAAGGGAGAGACAGTGCAGCGGCTTGAAAATTCGAAGTAGTTTACCACGCTGCTCGACCGGTCGAGGGGCTACTCAACCGGTCGTGGGTGGCGCTCGACTAGTCGAGTGGGGCTCAACTCAAAGTCCAGCGACCAATTGATGTATTTTCTGTGAGGTGCTCGACCATTCGAGGGAGGTGCTCGACCGGTCAAGGACTGGGCTTGACCAGTTGAGCTTACACAAATTTGAGTCTGGATCTTGTGCGAACTGTAGAAATTTGAGGCCCTTTCGCAAGGGGTGCGAAAGGGAGTTTCATAAACTATAAATAGGGGTGCCTAGAGCTTTTCAAGGTAATGTAAGAGGGTTTCCTAAAGCTTTGCAAGGGTTTGCTAAAGGTTTAGGGCTATCAAAGGTGTGAGAGAGAGAGAAAGAGAAAGAGAAAGAGGAAGCTTGTAGAATGGAGGTTATGTTCGTGGAGGTGATCTACTATGCAATCAATATCTCAGCGCTTCTACGTCCTTGTGATCGGTGAGATCTCTCCATTTTTCTTTTATTCTCTTATTTTTATCCACTTCTGCGTGAGTGAAGAAGGTTGTAACGTTATACTTCATAGTGGATTGTTGATCTGGACGAGGTCCCATGGTTTTTACCTCTTTGAGGGTTTTCCACGTAAAAATCTCTTGTGTGGTGTAGTTTATGCTTTGATTTATTTCATTGCTTTATTGTCCCATAATTCTAGTTTGTTTTGGGAGGCTAGATCCTAAGGTTTTGTGCAAGGCCCCCAACAAAGTAGTATCAGAGCTAAGTTCATTAAACGGAGTGGGATTAGTTTTTTGAATTATGGAAGGTGGCTCATCAAGGATGATCAGCCTCAATGGTTCTAACTGAACCATATGGAAGGCTAAGATGGAGGAATTGTTTTATTGCAAGGACTTATATTCTCCAATTTTAAGCATATCAACAAAATTCAAGGATATGTCTGATGATGATTGGAAAAAGTTGGACCGGAAGGCGGTGGGGTTTATTAGACAATGGCTGGATGATTTTGTACTCCACCATGTGTCTACGGAGACCTCAGCAACTAGCCTATGGCTGAAATTGGAAGGGTTGTATGAGAGGAAGATGGCTGGTAATAAAATCAGGGTTGTATGAGAGAAAGACGGCTGGTAATAAAATCTTCCTAATAAGACGACTTGTGAATCTCAAGTTCAAAGATGATGGTTCTGTGGCCGAGCACATTAATGAGGTCAGCAATATAATGAACCAGCTCTCCGCTATGAAGATGGTCCTGGATGATAAATTACAGGCTTTGCTATTACTTAGTTCATTGCCTGACAGTTGGGAGACATCGGTGATGTCTCTAAGTAATCCGCGCCAGACGGAAAGACATCTATGGAACACGTAACTAGCTGTCTCTTCAATGAGAAGATAAGGAGGAAGTCTAAGGGGTCTACTCAGCAAGAGGCCCTTGTGACACAAGAACGGGGGCGAGGAAAGAATAGAAAGGGTGGGAAGGCCGAAGATAAATCAAGAAGCAAGTCAAGTACCAAGAAGGATGTTGAATGCTGGAATTGTGGCAAGAAGAGCCACTACAAGCATGAATGTCGTAAGAAGAATGACAAGAAAGAAAAGGAAAGGAGAAGGAAGATGAATCAGATTCTACTGCGGTCACCTCAAATAGCGACGTTGTAGTTATTCTTTCAGCAGATCATGATGTTTATCTCATGGCTACGAGTCAGGATACCGACTGGGTGATAGACTCAAGAGCCTCTTTTCATGCGACTCCACGCAGGGACTTCTTTACACACCAACCAGACTCTGTCTTAGATGTAGATGATGATGCGACCCACGAAGCAGAGCAGGAGTATGAGGATGATAAGGAGGCGTTCTCCTCTATGCAGTTCTCAGGCAGGTTCATGTGAGCCGTGTCCTGAGCTACGGGGACTCAAGGTTTATTTTGTAATGGTTTATTTCATTTTGATACTTGTATTTTGAAATGAACACTTGTAATTATGACCTGGCAGAGCATACATATCTCAGAGACTTATATATATATATATATATACACATATATTTCTTCAGTCTTCCGCTTGCATATTTCACCTATCCCTAGATTATGTTTGCAGTTTGGCTAAATCTACTTCATGTCTTATGCACTAATACAGACAACATACATTCATCATTACATATGTTGCATAAGTGATGTTTTGAAACTCGGGAGCTGAGTTATGCTCGACCCCCGAATTTCAGGGCGTTAAAACAAGTAACACATGTGACCCTAATGTACACAAGAAGTTTCAAAAGTCCTCTCAATGCCGAATTCTTCACTCTAGTATCCCTGGCATAGTTGTACCAAAACAAATCACACCTAAAAAGGAAAATCTTCCTATAACGCTAGATACTTTCTCGAAGGCAGCAAGGAATTAGAAACAAGTAATGGAAAGTCCATATGGAATTAAAAGCAAATCATATACAATGACACCACACAGCAAGAATTCCAAATCCTATTGGGATATGGTTGCTACATAGTTGAAGATTCACTCAGAACCAACGATGTCGCCACCATCTCTAAGTCTATAAAAATAGCAGTCGACAAAGAGCTCCATGCCCTCGCATCAATCAATCAATTTCTCTAAAGTAACTTAGATTTGCTACTCACCAGCATCATTGCTATAATACACTATAGGCATACATTAAATGTTCATGATTATCATCATCGAATTTTTCAATTATCGAGTTCTTACTTGATATATTATCAGTCTGATGGGGTTTCCCTCCTCAATTCAGGGGAGAGACAGTGTAGCGGGTTGAAAATTCGAAGTAGTTTACCACGTTGCTCGACCAGTCGAGTGGGCTGCTCGACCAGTCGTGGGTGCCGCTCGACCAGTCGAGTGGGGCTCGACTCAAAGTCCAGCGACCAATTGATGTATTTTCTGTGAGGTACTCGACTAGTCGAGGAAGGTACTCGACTGGTTGAGTTGGCCGCTCGACCAGTCGAGGACTCGGCTCGACCAATCAAGCTTACGCAGATTTGAGTCTGAATCTTGTGCGGACTGCAGAAATCTGAGGTCCTTTCGCAAGGGGTGTGAAAGGGAGTTTCCTAAACTATAAATAGAGGTGCCTAGGGCTTTTCTAAGTAATGGAAGAAGGTTTCCTAAAGCTTTGCAAGGGTTTGCTAAAGGGTTTAGGGCTATCAAAGGTGTGTGTGTGTGTGTGTGAGAGAGAGAGAGAGAGAGAAAGCTTGTAGAAGGGAGGTTATGCTCGAGGAGGTGATCTACTATGCAATCAACATCTCAGCGCTTCTACGTTTTCGTGATCGGTGAGATCTCTCCGTTTTTCTTTTATTCTCTTATTTTTATCCACTCCTCCATGAGTGAAGAAGGTTGTAATGTTCTACTTCATAGTGGATTGTTGATCTGGACGAGGTCCCGTAGTTTTTACCTCTTTGAGGGTTTTCCACGTAAAAATCTCGTGTGGTGTGGTTTATGCTTTGATTTATTTCATTGCTTTATTATCTCATAATTCTGGTTTATTTTGGGAGGCTAGATCCTGAGGTTTTATGCAAGGCCCTCAACAAAGTGGTATCAGAGCTAAGTTCATCAAACGGAGTGGGATCATTTTTTTAATTATGGAAGGTGGCTCATCAAGGATAATCAGCCTCAATGGTTTTAACTGGACCATATGGAAGGCTAAGATAGAGGACTTGCTTTATTGCAATGACTTATATTCTTCAATTTTAGGCATATCAGCAAAATCGATAGATATGTCTGATGATGATTGAAAGAAGTTGGACCGGAAGGCGGTGGGATTTATTAGACAATGGCTGGATGATTATGTATTCCACCATGTGTCTACGGAGACTTCAGCCACTAGCCTATGGCTGAAATTGGAAGGGCTGTATGAGAGAAAGACAACCGGTAATAAAATCTTCCTAATAAGACGCCTTGTGAATCTCAAGTTCAAAGATGGTGGTTCTGTGGCCGAGCACATTAATGAGGTCAGCAATATAGTGAACCAGCTCTCCGCTATAAAGATGGTCCTGGATAATGAATTACAGGCTTTACTTTTGCTTAGTTCATTACCTGACAGTTGGGAGACATTGGTGGTGTCTCTAAGTAACTCTGCGCCAGACGAAAAGATATCCATGGAGCAGATAACTAGTTGTCTCTTCAATGAGGAGAGAAGAAGGAAGTCTCAAGGGTCTACTTAGCAAGAGGCCCTTGTGACACAAGAACAGGAGAGAGGAAAGAACAGAAAGGGCGGGAAGGCCTAAGATAAATCAAGAGGCAAGTCAAGTACCAAGAAGGATGTTGAATACTGAAATTGTGGCAAGAAAGGCCACTACAAGCATGAATGTTGTAAGAAGAATGACAAAAAAGAAAAAGAAAAGGAGAAAGAAGATGAATCAGATTCCACTACGGTCGCCTCAGATGGCGACGTTTTAGTTATTCTTTCAGTAGATCATGATGTTTGTCTCACGGCTACGAGTCAAGATACCGACTGGATGATGACTCAAGAGCCTCTTTTCATGCGATTCCACACAGGGACTTCTTCTCAACCTACAAGTTAGATGACTTTAGGACCGTGAAGATGGAAAATTATGGCGTATCGAAGATCGTATGAGTCAATGATATTTGTGTGAAGACCGATGTGGGCTGCACATTGGTTCTAAGGGATGTAAGGCATATCCCAGACCTTCGCCTCAACTTGATGTCGACGGGAAGGCTGAATGATGATGGCTATGAAAGTCGGTTTGCTGGTGGGCGCTGGAAGATCATCAAGGGTTCGTTGATCATATCTAGAGGAAAGAAGTGTTGCACCCTTTACAAGGCAAGTGTTACTATGTACAAGGGTTGAACACAGCGAAAGATTAAGCTATTAACATGTGGCACAGGCATCTAGGCCACATAAGTGAAAAGGGGCTTCAACTACTAGCGAGGAAGCGGCTTCTTCCAGACGTGACAGGTATACCTCTCAAAACCTGTATTGATTGTTTATCAGAAAAATAGTATAGAGTTTCATTTGTTAAATCCACTTCTCATGTTAATAAAGTACATGTATTAGATTTGGTTTATTCTGATATTTTTGGTCCTATGAGGACAAAAACCTTAGGTAAGGCATTATATTTTGTCACTTTTATAGATGATGCATCTAGGAGGGTTTGAGTTTATACTTTGAAATCTAAGGACGAGGTCTTTAGTGTGTTTAAATTGTTTCATGTTATGGTCGAGAGAGAGACAAGTATATCATTAAAATGCATCCGCACTGACAATGGTGGTGAATACATTAGCGACTTTCATGAGTATTGTAAGTCCCTGGGTATACGGCATGAACAGACGGTTCCCAAAACTCCCTAGCATAATGGAGTGGCTGAGCGAATGAATCGCACCATTGTTGACAGAATCATATGCATGTTATCCCATACGAAGTTGCCCAAGACGTTCTGGGGAGAAGCAATGCACACTGCGGTGTATTTGATCAACAAGTCTCCATCAGCCCTGTTGAATGGAGAAATACCTGAGAAGGCGTGGATTGGACAGGATCCATCGTACAGTCATCTTAGGGTGTTTGGATGCAGAGCATCTGTTCACGTACCAAAGGATGAGAGGTCTAAGCTCGATATGAAGATCAGGGAATGTGTGTTCTTGGGGTACGGTGATGAAAAGTTCGGTTACATATTATGGGATCCGACCGAGAAGAAGCTCATCAGGAGCAGAGATGTGATTTTCTTTGAAGATCAGTGTATAGAAGACATTGGTAAGTCAGAGAAGAAGCAGCCTAGTTCAGGTGAGCTAGAGGACATGGATCAAGTTATTCCTCCCATGGTGCTTGATGATGGGGGAGTATAGCAAGGTGCAAAGGATGAGGGAGTTCCTACAGAAGATGGACCGAGGGAGTAGCCCCACTTGATCCACCTGTTGAGCCACAGGTGAGGAGGTCATCTTGGGACGGACATCCGTCCAAGATGTACTCGCCGCATGAATACATTATGCTCACTGATGGGGGAGAGCTAGAAGATTATTCTGAGGCCCTAGCCGACGAGTATAAAAGGAAGTAGTTAAAAGCTATGTAAGAGGAGATAGAATCCTTGTATAAGAACCACACCTATGATATGGTGAAATTTTCTAAGGGCAAGAAAGCTTTGAGCAATAAGTGAGTGTTCAGAAAGAAAGTTGGGCAGAAGAAGTCACAGACGAGGTTCTAGGCCAGACTTGACGTGAAAAGGTCTGGTCAGAGGAAAGGCATAGACTTCGAGGAGATATTCTCACCAGTGGTGAAGATGACATCCATACGGGTGTTGCTTGGGTTGGAGGCTAGCATGGATCTGGAGATAGAGCAGTTAGATTTTAAAAATGCCTTCATCCATGGTGACCTGGAAGAAGAGATCTACATGCACCAACCAGAGAGGTTCAAAGTCAAAGGCAAAGAGCATATGGTGTGTAGGCTAAGGAAGAGCTTGTATAGGCTGAAACAAGCTCCACGACAATGGTACAAGAAGTTCAACTCGTTTATGTTGAAGCATGAGTATGACAAAACGGAGTCAGACCACTGTGTGTTCACGCGCAAGTTCTTAGATGGTGATTTCTTAGTTCTTCTTTTACAACGTTGATGACATGCTCATCATGGGAAAAGACATCAAGAAGATCGACAGACTGAAACAGAAGTTGGGCAAGTCGTTTGCGATGAAGGACTTAGACCCGGCTAAACAGATCCTAGGAATGAAGATAACCCGTGACAAAAGCAGCAGGTATCTTTGGAAGTCACAAGAGCGGTATATTGAGAAAATCCTAGAGCGGTTCGATATGAATGCAGCAAAGTCGGTCGGTACTCCACTGGATGGTCACTTCAAATTGAGCGACAGGCAGTGTCCCAAGACGAAGGTAGGGGTGGAAGAGATGCAGAAGATACCCAACGCGTTAGCTGTAGGAAGTTTGATATATGTTATGGTGTGTACACGCCCTGACATAGCATATGCGGTTGGTGTTGTCAGCTGGTATCTTACCAATCCTGGTAAAGAGCATTGGACAGCGGTGAAATGGATACTGCGGTATCTAAGAGGCTCATCCAGGGTGAGTCTATGCTATGGTGATGGAAAACCTGTGTTAGAGGGCTACACAGATGCAAATATGGCATGCGACATAGACTCCAGGAAGTCTACATCGGAGTTCATGTTCACGTTTGCAGGGGGAGCAGTTTCTTGGCAGAGCAAGCTACAGAAGGCCGTAGCATTATCGACGACAGAGGCCCGGTATATTGCAATCACAAAAGCATGTAAAGAGATGCTTTGGATAAAGAGGTTCCTACAGGAACTTAGCCTGAAGCAGGAGGAGCACGCGGTCTATTGCGATAGTCAAAGTATTATAAACTTGAGCAAGAATCCAAGTCAGCATTCCAAGTCGAAGCACATAAAGATTCGGTATCACTGGATCAGAGATACTTTGGAACAGAAAGTGTTACAGCTTGAGAAGGTCCACACGGACGATAACGGGTCAGACATGATGACCAAGGCTTTGCTCAATGGCAAATTTGAGATTTGTAAAAATCAGACTGGCTTGAAGAAGATGAATTCCTCCTGAGTCGGAAAGGGGGAGATTTGATGGGGTTTTCCTCCTCAGTTTAGGGGAGAGACAATGCAAGGGGTTGAAAATTTGGAGTAATTCACTATGCTGCTTGACCGGTCAAGTGGGCTGCTCAATCGGTCGTAGGTGGCTCTCGACTAGTCGAGTGGGGCTCGACTCAAAGTCCAGTGACCAATTGATGTATTTTTTGCGAGGTGCTCGACCAGTCGAGGAGGTGCTCGACCGGTCGAGGACTCAGCTTGACCAGTCGAGCTTACGCAGATTTGAGTCTGGATCTTGTGCGGACTGCGAAAATCTGAGGCCCTTTCGCAATGGATGCAAAAGGGAGTTTCCTAAACTATAAATAGGGGTGCCTAAGGCTTTTCTAGGTAATGCAAGAGGGTTTCTTAAAGCTTTGCAAGGGTTTGCTAAAGGGTTTAGGGCTATCAAAGATGTGAGAGAGAGAGAGAGGAAGCTTGTATAAGGGATATTATGCTCGTGGAGGTAATATACTATGCAATCAACATCTCAGCGCTTCTACGTTCTCGTGATCTGTGAGATCTCTCCATTTTTCTTTTATTTTCTTATTTTTTATCCACTCCTGCGTGAGTGAAGAAGGTTATAACATTCTACTTTATAATGGATTGTTGATCTGGACGAGGTCCCGTGATTTTTACCTCTTTGAGGGTTTTCCACGTAAAAATTTCTTATGTGGTGTGGTTTATGCTTTGATTTATTTCATTGCTTTATTATTTCATAATTCTGGTTTGTTTTAGAAGGCTAGATCCTAAGGTTTTCTGCAAGGCCTCCAACACAGTCATATATTGTTAATTTCATACCACAACAGTTTCACAACCATTTGATGTTTTCCATGTGATGTATGTGTGGCTGTTACGTTGTGTATGAATTCCTTATGTGGGCCACTCCTTAGAAGCAATGTTGGTTAAATGTCTACATTGATGGGCGATGATGGTTAAATGTCCACATTGTGACCTTTCCTTAGACCCATTGTTAGGTCGATTCCGATTATCGAGGCCGATTCTGATTTGAGGTCGATTCTGATTTGAGTCTAATTCTGATTATCGAGGCCAATTTCGATTATCGAGGCCGATTCCAATTTGAGGCTAATTTTGATTTGAGTCTGATTCCGATTATCAAGGCTGATTCCGTTTGTCGAGGCCGATTGTTGAGGCTGATTCCAATTCCATTTCTCGAGGCCAATTCCGATTGTCGAGGCCAACTCCGATTGTCAAGGTCAATTGTCGAGGTCAGTTTCGATTGCTTAGGGCAATTGTCAGGACCCATATGATGTATATACTGCCCGTAGTTGAGACCCATTGTGATGTGTATTCGTCTTGTGTTTGAGGCCCAATGTGATGTATATGTGGCCCGTTTGAGGCTCAATGTGATGTATATGCGGCCTGTGTTTAAGGCCCGTTAGGATGTATATTCGCCCCTGTTTAAGGCCTAATGTGATGAATATGAGGTCTATGTGATGAGGCCCATTATGATGCATTTGAGGGTCAGGCGATGAAGCCCATTGTGATGTATATTAGGCCTTTGTGTGAGGCCATGGGCCCACTTTATGCTAGGCTCTATGTGGGTCATTCCTTGGGGGCAATGTTGGTTAAATGTCTACATTGCCGAGGTCAATTGTTGATGCCGGTTATTAATACCGATTATGAGTATGTGATAACATAGCATCATGATACATGCCCATATGCATCATCTGCATGTTTGTTATGAGATGTGGTTGAACATTGCATATGTCATTGGGTAGGTTGTTATGAGACTCCCTGATAAGCGGAGGTTATGTCACATGAGCGCACAGTATGCGCAGGATTGATGCATAACTGGATTGTATGACTCATGCATCTTGCATTGTGTGTTGTGACTACTGTACGCCCTAGCGATATTAGGGTCATAGCCTCCACAGGCATATCGTGGATGGCAAGATGGAACACCAGAAATATTTAGTTCTAGCATACGGGAGCCATAGATGTCCTTGAGTGAAAATCTCTAAACCTCCGTGGCCAAGTGATGCCCCAACGTCGAGACCGAGTGGATATATGAGCTCATGAGGGCCGTATACCAGTAAGCTACATCTTCCACTGTGTCGTGGTCAGTTGGGAGGGGGTGTGGCCTTGCCCACCCGAGGGTAGGAGGCATAGCTAGACTGAGTTTGACCAGCTCGTAAATGGGTCCGCCATCAACGTGCCGGGTAGATATTGGTTGATTACTGGCCAGACGGATGGTGAGGTCTCTTCCACTTGCATGGTTGCGAGTCAGTGAGCGGCGGTTGCATGTAGAGTGTACTAAACCCCGGTGATAATCCCAGAGATGAACCGTATTGTATGATTTATGGGCTTATTAGTATTTTCGCTTACTCTGATTACTCTGATATTGTTTACTTGGCACTTACCTTGTGCACATACTTTCACCACCCACTAAGCTTTCTATAAGTTTATGCACGATAGATGCGTGCAGGTGGCGTTAGGTTGCAGCAGCGTTGAGATTGGAGCATGCAGCAGACCTTTAAAGCTTTGATTTTGTCATATGTATTTCCCTTTCAGCACTGTATTCAAATGTTTATATTAGTGGATATGCGATGATGATGTTGCCTTTGTGATTTAGGTAAACTTGTGGTTATGCTTATTACGAGTTAAATGTACATTGAAAAATCCTTCTTGTAGGATCCCAGGATCGGAATCTGGCGTATGAACACTGGAAACCGAGAATGGGGTACTACAAAGGCTGTCGGCACCGGATTTAGCGATCGAAAATTTTGTGAGCCCGATTTCTGAGTTTGGGGCGTGATAAAAGTTGGTATCAGAGCATAACTTGAAAATACCTAAAGATAACATCACATATCTGCTGATAGTTATCCTATACTTTATGATTGTTAAGAACCTAGAATGATTAGGTCCCCGAGTTCGAATAACTTAAAAATTCTCTGATATAGCTCCCTACCGTTGAGATTGTGAGGATGCATAGTATTCTAGTTTCGATCGTTTCTGATACAGGATCCGAGGTTTAGTAGAGTCATCGTGGTACTGTTGAGGCGTTTTGGGAGCGTGAGGCTGAGCTTCGTGGGCGTTATCCCCATCTCTTAGGTGTTTGATGATGTCAGTGTGTTGTGTTCTGATTATAACTCTAGCGATAGGATTTTCCACCCTTGTGAACTCTATATTGGTTGTGTCGTATTTAAATTTTGAGGATGAAATTTTTATTAGGAGGGGAGATCTGTAAGACCCGTGTCCTAGCTTGTACTGTTCCCTAGGCTTCCGCAACCCTTCCGATCGGATTCTGGCAATCCTCGACTTGTATCCGACGTTTATACGCGATCCTAAGTCGAGTCCCGTATATCAGAGTCAGCTCGAATTGAAACTTATACGCTTGCGACCACGCTGTCGCCGCGTCTCACACACCGATACGATACCCGGGCCAGGAGATGTGGGCTCGCGTTCAATTCGAGAAAAATACTGCGCATTGCAATTCTGAGAGAATCTCTACGAAACAACACATCAATTTATCAATCAAGTACAAGCAACCCAACCCATCCCTCTCTTACATAACCTTACCTAAAGTCAACTCTCACCCTTACATGTCAAGTATACATCACTCACCTTTTCACCCATCACTCACCCTTTCACCCATCACACTCATCCCTCACTTCTCTTACATCCCTCTCTCTCATCTCTCTCTCATTACTCCCAAGCAACCCAAGGGAGAGCCAACGTCTATGGCCTCCCAAGAGAGGGAGGAGGCTATGTGTGGCCCACTTTTCATCCCAAGATCCATCATCCTAACCCTTCATTTCTCATCACCTTCCATCAAAGTGAGACACAAGGAGATCGACGTTCCATCGGACCAAGAAGATCGAACGGTGAGTGCTTCATAGGCCTAAATTTTCATGTTTTGATAATGGGCCAAGTGAGGCTTACCGATTGATGGTATGGATCTCACTTTAGACTCTAGATGTGGCCATTGGCCCACCTTGATTCTCATGATCATTCCATGATGAGACCATTCTCCATGGACCCCATCATGATGTTTATTTTCCTTACATAAATAGGGTCATCTAGACCTTACATTTTGGTGGAGAAAGGATCTCCACCATTGATTTTGATCACATGTGTTGGGACCTACTTAATGTATGTTGTAAGTCACAGAAAGGAGGGCCCATAGTGCCGGGGTCCCTCCATCACTCGATCTCTCTCTCTCTCTCTCTCTCTTTTTCCTTGTTGTTGGCCCCATGATGTATGCAATTTATCCATGTCATTCACCTTCATGGGACCCACTTAATGGACGTGTTGGAACTACACCGTCCAGGCCATGTGGGCCCTACCTTATAGTGATGGGAAAACACAAGTTTCAGGTTGATCCAATCAAGTGGGCCACGTCCATGAGGACCCACCTTAATTCACGCCGTCCGTCCGTCCCTGGATGTTGGACGTGCGCTGTGAAGTGTGAATGACAGTGAGGTGTACTCATAGCAAAAAAAAAGGGATATAGCAGTTTGATTTTTAAGGCTTTTAGGTGGACCACTCATACAAGCCCCACCTTGATGCATGGGTCTAATTCATGCCGTCCATCCCATTCCCCAGCTCATTTTAGGCGTTGAGCCGAACTATGAGGCAAATCTGGATATTTGGCGGGCCATATCTTAGAAAATATTATTTTGACTGTTAAAATTTGCTATGGCCCACATTGATTTTTCTACACACCAAAATGTGCTAAATATTGAGCTTGTTTGGTCTGTCTTGAGCCATGGAATACAATGGCTGGGTCAGATTCTCCTGATGTGGGCCCCACATAGGAAAAACCTCCAAAAAATAAAAATAAAATAAAATAATATATGCAAGGCAGCAGGCGCTGCCGCTGACGCCAGAGTACGCGCAGCAACGTCCTGCTACTACGTCACGGGTGAGAGAGGCAGGGACCGTGGGTCCCAGCCGTAGGCCCCACCATGATGTGTGTTAATCATCAGCACCGTGCATTTGATGGGTCCCCTCTAACTAGCCGGTCACCCAAAAATCAGCCGTATATGGGAGCTCGGGTGGCCCACACGGCAGGGAACAGTGGGGATTGAGCGTTTGCCATTAAAACCCTTTGATTGTCACAGAAGCTTTGGATCGTTATGAAATTTGTTTTTCCTCGTTATTCAGGTCATTGTGACCTTATGAACAGGTGAGATGGAAAATAAACGTTATGGTGGGCCCCACGTGGGACCCACTTACCATGGAAAGTGGATTGGCTGGCGTACCTCCCAGCAGCCATTGTTGTTGCTGCGTTTGACGTCAGCAAGGTCTATGGGACCCTCTTGTTGACATGCTGCAGCCCAGCACGTGGAGCCACCATGATGTACATGCCTCATCCCTGCCATCCACGTGGATATGGGCGCACGTAATGTATATCCAAACCGTCTATCTGTGGGCCCCACCACATACTTAGTTGTTGTTTGATGTAGCAGTTCTGTGGGTTCCACATGAGGTAGGTGTTATACCTACACCATCTGTTGGTGCTGGATGCACCCATTATATGATGTATGTGCCTTGTCCACGCATTCACCGTCTAGACGGTGGACCACCTTGATATGTGTATTATTATACACACCGTCCAGACAGTGCTAGACGATGCTGGACAATTCGGACAGTGATGTGGACTCCACCATGATGTATGTATTTTATGTCCACGCCATCCATCTGCCAATCCCACCATTAATGGATGTGATTCATCCACACCGCCGACCTTGATCAACGGGCCCACTTACCATGCAATCGCAGGACCCACCATGATGTACGTATTTCATCTATGTCGTCCACTTATGCGGCCTACCTTGATGTGTGTATAGCAGACGCACTATCCATCAGTTGAGGTCCATTTGATATATATAAGGCCCACCTCGATATGTTGTATCCGAAGAGCCCATCCATCTTACCAGTAGGGTCGTGGGCCCCATTATCTTGTGAGATCCACCATGATATACATGTGTTATACACACATTGTCCATTTATTTTTGGGCCGTAGGCCTCATTACCTTGAGAGGCCCACTTGATGTGTATGAGGCCCATTGGTGCGGCCCATTGATGTGCCCCACTTGTTGTATATGAGGCCCATGTATGAGGCCAACGGTGATACATTTACAACCCATTTGATAAGGCCCATTGCGATAGGTTGGAGGACCATGGGACGCGGCCCAATATGATGTATTCAAGGCCCATGAGTGAGACTCGATGTGATGTATTTATGGCCCAAGTGCCGAGGCCCAAAGTGATGTGTTTAGGGCCCTTAGGTTGAGGCCTATTGTGATGTATATTAGGCCCGTGTCAGAGGCCCATTGCGATGTATATTAGGCTCATTGGCCCAGCCCTTATGATGTGGCCCATTGTGATGTATTTTCGGCCCATATGATGAGGCCCAATGTGATAGTTATGTGGCTGGTACATTGTATATGAATCCCTTATGTGGGTTACTTCTTGGGAGCAATGTTGGTTAGATGTCCACATTGATGGGCGATGATAGTTAAATGTCCACATTGTGACCTTTCCTTAGACCCATTGTTAGGCCGATTCTGATTGTCGAGGCCGATTTCGATTTGAGGCCGATTCCGATTTGAGCCCGATTCCAATTATCGAGGCCGATTCCGATTATCAAGGCCAATTCTGATTTGGGGCTGATTTTGATTTAAGTCCGATTCCGATTATCGAGGCCAATTCCGATTTGAGGCTGATTCCGATTTGAGTCCGATTCCGATTATCGAGGCCGATTGTTGAGGCTGATTCCGATTTCGATTGTCGAGGCCGATTCCGATTGTCGAGGTTGATTCCGATTGTCGAAGCCAATTGTCGAGGCCGATTTCGATTGCTGAGGGCGATTGTCAAGACCCATATGATGTATATGCGGCCCGTAGTTGAGACCCATTGTGATGTGTATTCGTCTTGTGTTTGAGGCCCAATGTGATGTATATGCGGCTCGTGTTTGAGGCCCAATGTGATGTATATGCGGCCCGTGTTTGAGGCCCGTTGGGATGTGTATTCAGCCCATGTTTAAGGCCTAATGTAATGAATATGAGGTCTATGTGATGAGGCCCATTGTGATGCATTTGAAGGTCAGGTGATGAAGCCCATTGTGATGTATATTAGGCCTTTGTGTGAGGTCATGGGCCCACTTTATGTTAAGCTCTATGTGGGTCATTCCTTGGGGGCAATATTGGTTAAATGTCCACATTGTCGAGGCCGATTGTTGATGCTGGTTAATAATATCGATTATGAGTATGTTGCCCATATGCATCATCTACATGTTTGTTATGAGATATGGTTAACCATTGCATATGTCATTGGGCAGGTTGTTATAAGACTCCTTGATAGGCGGAGGTTATCTCACATGAGAGCACGGTATGCGCAGGATTGATGCATGACTGGATTGTATGACTCATCAATCTTACATTGTCTGTTGTGACTACTGTACGCCCTAGCGATATCAGGGCCATAACCTCCACAGGCATATCGTTGATAGCAAGATGGGATACCGAAAATATTTGATTCTAGCTTACAGGTGTCATAGATATCCTTGGGTGAAAATTCCTAAACCTCCGTGGCCAGGAGACGCCCCAACGTCGAGATCGAGTGGATATATGAGCGCATGAGGATACCAGTAGGTCGTCTCCCACTGTGTCGTGGTCAGTTGGGAGGGGGTATGGCCTTACCCACCCGAGGGTAGGGGGCATAGTTAGGCTAAGTTTGACCAACTCGTAAATGGGTCCGTTATCGACGTGCCGGGTAGATATTAGCTAACTACTAGTCAGGCGGATGGTAAGGTCTCTTCCACTTGCATGGTCGCGAGTCAGTGAGTGGCGGTTGCATGTAGAGTGTACTAGACCCTGGTGATGATCCTAGAGAGGAACCGTACTGATATGTGGACTTATTGAGTAGGAGTTGCATACTCATTCATTCATTCACTATCCACTCGGGCTGGTAGTGCACAATTATTTGTTACGTGTACCTTCGCAATGGTCAGGATTTCGGTTGGGGCGCGCGACTAACTTTAGATCAGGAGTTTATCAAATTGAGTCTGACTATCCAAATTTAGGTATGGGACTAGTTTAGATAGAAGTCCCTTGTGGTGGACCCCGTAGCCTGCGATATTACGTAGTATCATCCCGACCTCACACTCCAGTTTTGTCATTTCATTCGCATCGCATATTGCATTGCATCCTCAGCATATAGTATTTGGCTTACTATCTTCGCATTGCATAGCCGATCTACCTTGCTTCCTCAGTATATGATATTATTTTTATTATATTTTTGCATCGCATAGCCTAGATAAGGCTGATGGTATTTATGGGCCTATCGGCATGTTTTCGCATTGCTCTAATATCATATGATTTATGATCTTGCTAGTATTTTTGATATTGTATGATTTATGGGCTTATCAGTATTTTCGCTTACTCTGGTTACTCTGATATTGTTTACTTGGCACTTACCTTGTGCAGACAATTTTACCACCCACTGAGCTTTCTATAAACTTATGCACGATAGATGTGTGCAGATGGCGTTAGGTTGCAGCAGCATTGAGTTTGGACCATGTAGCGAACCTCTTGAGCTTTGATTTTGTCATATGTATTTCCCTTTCGGCACTGTATTCAAATGTTTATATTAGTGAATATGTGATGATGATGTTGCCTTTGTGATTTGGGTAAACTTGTGGTTATGCTTATTACGAGTTAAATGTACGTTGAAAAATCTTCCTTATAGGATTCCAGGATTGGAATCTGGCGTATGGACGCTGGGAACCGAGAATGGGGTACTACGGAGGCTGTCGGTACCAGATTCGGCGATCCAAAATTTCGTGAGCCCGATTTCTGAGTTTGGGGCATGATAGAAGTTGGTATGAGAGCATAACTTGGGAATACCTAAAGATAATATCACATATCTGCTAATAATTACCCTATACTCTATGATTATTAAGAACCTAGAATGATTAGGTCCCTAAGTTACCCTATATCGACGTTCATGTTCACGTTTGCAGGAGGGAGCGGTTTTTTGACAGAGCAAGCTATAGAAGGTCGTAGCATTGTCGACGATAGAAGCCGAGTACATTGCAGTCACAGAGGCATGTAAAGAGATGCTTTGAATAAAGAAGTTCCTACAGGAACTTAACCTGAAGCAGGAGAAGCGCGTGGTCTATTGCGATAGTCAAAGTACTATACACTTGAGCAAGAATCCAAGTCAGCATTCCAATTCAAAGCACATAGAGATTCGGTATCACTGGATCAGGGATACTTTGGAACAAAATGTGCTACAGCTTGAGAAGGTCCACATGGACAATAATGAGTCAGACATGATGACCAAGGCTTTGCTCAAAGGCAAATTTGAGGTTTGTAAAAACCAGACTGGCTTGAAGAAAGTGAATTCTTCCTGAGTCAAAAAGGGAGAGATTTGATAGGGTTTTCCTCCTCAGTTCAGGGGAGAGAGTGTGCAGCAGGTTAAAAATTCAGAGTAGTTCACTGCGCTACTCAACTGGTCGAGTGGGCCACTCGACCGGTTGTGGGTTACGCTCGACCAGTCGAGTAGGGCTCGACTCAAAGTCCAACGACCAATTGATGTATTTTCTGCGAGGTGCTCAACCAGTCGAGGGAGGTGCTCGACCGTTCGAGTGGGCCGCTCGACTAGTCGAGGACTCGGCTCGACCAGTCAAGCTTACGCAGATTTAAGTCCGAATCTTGTGTGGACTGCGAAAATTTGAGACCCTTTCGCAAGGGGTGCGAAAGGGAATTTCCTAAACTATAAATAGGGGTGCCTAGGGCTTTTCTAGGTAATGCAAGAGGGTTTCCTAAAGCTTTGGAAGGGTTTGCTAAAGGGTTTAGGGCTATCAAATGTGTGTGTAAGAGAGAGAGGGGAAGCTTGTAGAAGTGAGGTTATGCTCGTGGAGGTGATCTATTATACAATCAACATCTCAACGCTTCTACGTTCTCGTGATCAGTGAGATCTCTCCATTTTTCTTTTATTCTCTTATTTTTTTATCCACTCCTCCGTGAGTGAAGAAGGTTGTAACGTTCTACTTCATAGTGGATTGTTAATCTGAACGAGGTCCTGTGGTTTTTACCTCTTTTAGCGTTTTTCACGTAAAAATCTCTTGTGTGGTGTGGTTTATGCTTTGATTTATTTCATTGCTTTATTATCCCATAATTCTAGTTTGTTTTAGGAGGCTAGATCCTAATGTTTTGTGTAAGGCCCCCAACACAGTCATATATTATTAACTTCATATCACAGCAGTTTCACAACCATTTGATGTTTTCCACTACTGTTTTGGCAGCACAAGTCATCATAGGTATTTTATCTTTTTCTCCGTTGTTTTTTTTATTTTTATTTTGTTGATTGTACCGCTCTTCACTTCAATTAATAAAATTGGCAACTAGTCTTATAATTTTAACTTTGTCCAATTATTATTTCTTTATCGAGAAACTTCCTATATTATCATTGTTGGAAAAAAAAAAAAAAAAACATTATGAATAACTAACGTTCTCTTTTTTTTTATTGTCTAAACATTATAAGAATTGGTGGCTATACAGTTAGCCCAGCCTTTATAGGTCTGATCCTAATCTGGTTAGTTTGGCGTCTAGAGTCACGGGCATTTTATCGATTCAAGTCGTATATAACTCTGCCTGAAATTACTCCTAATCATGCACACGTTTGACCATTTTCAAGCCATACGTTATATCTATATTCATTTGCCCGGATTGAACAACAACAATAATAATCAATTTATGTTTTGAATTTCCTGTGACCGTCCAAATCTTTGGCCTCACTACAGATGGACCACTCTATGAATTATGTTAATCACATTATCCTAGCCATCCGATTCCGCCATTGAATTTAGAAAACATTTGCCTTGCAACCGAGATTGATGGGGACTCGTTGGACGATTAAGTGATTTAATAATCAAGAAACCAGCCGTTTCAATAGCATTAAACGGTGGAGATCGGTGCTCTTCTCCTGCTGATGCACTGAATCTGGTGCACCGGAATTGATTATATAATTGAGGAAAAAACAAAAGAGTAATTATAAAATACTTCGGCAAATTACATGTGTTGCTGGCATGCATACGTGAAGGGCTGAACACATGATACATACACCTAAATCCAAATGGTTTGTGGGCCCACCTAAAATTCCTTCCATCTCGAATGAGTAATTCTAACCGTTCCTTTGGTAGGCCTACCAATAGGGCCCACTTGAGCCCAGCCTCAATTTGAAGACCCGATTATCAGAAGGTTTGAGGTAAGGTTGTCAAACGGTCGGGTTCAGGTCGGGCCTATAGTGCCATACCTGGGCCAGCTGAGTTCGGGTCTTACCCGGTCCGGTTTGGTAGTTCCTCTTTCCCCACACGTATGGTCATCTCAGCCATCCAAACCATGTGGCTCATTGTGGATGGAGCATAGCCCAAAAGGTATACAAATCAGACGATCTGGACCATCTGATTTTTTTTCCCATTGATTTGGACTTTAGATCATGATCAGCCATTAATTAGATTTTGTCATATTATCGACCAAGCCAATAAATAGTCTGGCTATTGTCCGCCCAATATAGACCTCAGGATATGGAAGGTCTGAATCAAAGTACATGTAACAGTGTACGGTTGGATGAGTGCCTGAATCCACATTCACCAGTGAAAGAAATGGGGACCAGGGTGCAGTGAAAAAGCAATAGTCCACCTGACTACCAAAGTGAAATCTTAGCCCCTAGTCAAACCAGGCTCAGGACTTGTTTGGTTTGACGTAATTACGTGCATTTTTATATAATTTCTTTGAAATCAGCATTAAATGGTGAAGGGGAGTAGCCCCTTATCATATTTCATGATAATTCAAAGCCAAAGCTTAGTGGGACCCACCATAATGTGTGTTATATCCACTCCGTCCATTCATTAATACATATCATTTTAGGGCATGACCCAAAAATAAGGCAGATTCAAAGATAAAGTAGACCACACTACATGAAATACTTAGATATTGAACGCTAATCATTTAAATGTTCTTCCCACATTGTGGTGCATCTCTTTTTTAAAGGCATACCCTTAGAATAATCTGGCCAAATGAATGGATGGCATATGTAATACATCATCGTCGGACCCACAAAGTTCATCTCATTTTCTACACCTAAAATATATTGTTGTTAATGCCATGCATCATCCCTTCCATCGTAAATTCATTTAACATATAATTAATGTTTAAAAAGTATAAAATACACTGTAATTTTCCTTAAATACATGGGAATAAATAGGCCGTTATGGATGAATGGAACCGTACAAAAGGTAGGTCCTACCATAATAGTCCATAGGCTACAAATTACAAGCAACCATTTAGGGTCTGTTTGGGCAGTGGGATTAGAAGGGATTAGGTGGGATGGGATTCATCTGATCCGCCAATTCCACTCCATGTTTGGTAAGAATGGGAAAGCTTGGAATTACATTAAATGAAATTGTATTGTGTCCCGTGCCAATTTCACTCAATTTTAACAAGTTGTGTAGGTCCCACCATGATGTTTGAGCTATATCCACACCGTCCACCCCTTTATCGAGGTTATTTTAAAGCAAGGGCCAAAAAATCGGGTAAATCTAAAGCTCAAGTGGACCCCACCATAGAAAGCAACAGGGATTGAATACTTACCGTTGAAAACTTCTTTGGGGCCACATAAGTTTTAGATCCACCTCATTTTTAGGCCCATGCCATAAAATGAGGTTACAAAACAAATGAACGATTTAGATATAACACATGTGTGTTACTCTTAATAATTTCAAATGATGGTGGGTATATTCATTCAATGTACCACCGTTTTATCAACAAAACATGGTATTAATTTTATCCCATGGTATTAGGGGACAATCCCGGCCATGGGTAATAATTCTGTTTTTTGAATCTCATCCCACCTAATCCTACTGGCCAAACAGACCCTTAGGGCCTGCTTGGGCGGTGGGATTATATTAGGTGGGATGGGATTCATCTGGTCTGTGCCAATTCCACTCCATGTTTGGGAAGAATGGAAAAGCTTGGAATTACATTAAACGGAATTGCATTGGGTCCCGTTCCAATTTCACTCAATGTTAGCAAGTTGTGTAGGTCCCACTATGATGTGTGGGCTATATCCACACCGTCTACCCATTTATCGAGATTATTTTAGACATGGGCCAAAAAATTAGGTAAATCTAAAGCTCAAGTGGACCCTGCCATAGAAAGCAACAGGGATTAAATACTTACCGTTGAAAACTTCTTTGGGGCCACATAGGTTTTGGATCTACCTCATTTTTAGGCCCATGCCATAAAATAAGGTTACAGAACAGATGAACGGTCTAGATATAACACGCGTGTTATTCTTTGTAATTCTAAATGATGATGGGTATATCCATTCAATGTACCACCATATAATCAACAAAGCATGGCATTAATCTTATCCTATGGCCACGGTGGACAATCCCTGCTATAGGTAATAATTATATTTTTTGACTGCTGATGCACTGAATCTGGTGCGCCGGAATTGATTATATAATTAAGGAAAAAACAAAAGAGTAATTATAAAATACTTCGGCAAATTACATGTGTTGCTGGCATGCATACGTGAAGGGCTGAACACATGATACATACACCTCAATACAAATGGTTTGTGGGCCCACCTAAAATTCCTTTTATCTCGAATGAGTAATTCTAACCGTTCCTTTGGTAGGCCTACCAATAGGGCCCACTTGAGCCCAGCCTCAATTTGAAGACCCGATTATCAGAAGGTTTGAGGTAAGGTTGTCAAACGGTCGGGGTTCAGGTCGGGCCTATTTTGCCATCTGAGTTCGGGTCTTACCCGGTCCGGTTTGGTAGTTCCTCTTTCCCCACACGTATGGTCATCTCAGCCATCCAAACCATGTGGCTCATTGTGGATGGAGCATAGCCCAAAAAGTATACAAATCAGACGATCTGGACCATCTGATTTTTTTCCCATTGATTTGGACTGACTTTAGATCATAATCAGCCATTAATTAGATTTTGTCATATTATCGACCAAGCCAATAAATAGTCTGGCTATTGTCCGTCCAATATAGGCCTCAGGATATGGAAGGTCTGAATCAAAGTACATGTAACAGTGTACGGTTGGATGAGTGCCTGAATCCACATTCACCAGTGAAAGAAATGGGGACCAGGGTGCAGTGAAAAAACAATAGTCCACCTGACTTCAAAGTGAAATCTTAGCCCCTAGTCAAACCAGGCTCAGGACTTGTTTGGTTTGACGTCATTACTTGCATTTTTGTATAATTTCTTTGAAAGCAGCGTTAAATGGTGAAGGGGAGTAGCCCCTTATCATATTTCATGATAATTCAAAGCCAAAGCTTAGTGGGCCCCACCATAATATATGTTATATCCACTCCGTCCATTCATTAGTACATATCATTTTAGGGCATGACCCAAAAATAAGGCAGATTCAAAGATAAAGTAGACCACACTACATGAAATACTAGATATTGAACGCTAATCATTTAAATGTTCTTAACACATTGTGGTGCATCTCATTTTTGAAGGCACACCTAGAATAATCTGGCTAAATGAATGGATGGCATATGTAATACATCATCGTAGGACCCACAAGGTTCATCTCATTTTCTAAACCTAAAATATATTGTTGTTAATGCCGTACATCATCCCTTCCATCATAAATTCATTTAACATATAATTAATGTTTAAAAAGTATAAAATACACTGCAATTTTCCTTAAATACATGGGACTAAATAGGCCCTTATGGATGAATGGAACCGTACAAAAGGTAGGTCCTACCATAATAGTCCATAGGCTACAAATTACAAGCAACCCTTTTAGATCATGCATAACTTAATCGTAGCATGGCGAATGGTTTAGATTCAATATTCTTTTCCTCTTTGAAAAAAATGGACCTCTTGTACGACATAAGTCTCCAAAATAGAGCTCTAAAATGAAGCTCAGGCCCTCGACTCTGCTCCTGTGATTTAATTAAAGAAAATTGGGCGATTATTTTATTATTATTATGGTTGGTGGTGTTTCCCTCCACCATGATATCCAATATTATAAGCAAGATGAGACAACAATTTAAAATTTTATTCCACCATGAAATAGTTACAGGTAATATGAACATACAAGTTTCCAACTGCAAAGATATACCGCGCAATTTTTAAAAAAAATTTAGACCGTGCCGTCCACCTTGACTTGAAAAATATTATAAAATAAGGCACAGGCTTCGAAAAACCTAATTAGTACATCTCGTGTGTGTTATGTCATATTATAAAGTTTATGGAACATCATGCGTGTAATGTTTTTGTATATACTGTAATATGATGCAATGCCACTGGGACTGTGCATGGAGCCGCGCCAAGCCGAGTTGAGGTGCGTCAAGGTTAGCTTGTCCATGCTCTCCTTGAGTTTGAGCTTGAGCTCGAGCTTACTATTAGAGTTCAGCTTTAACCTAACTTGCACCTGCCTTAATCCAACAACTTAACCCAACTGACCCAACCCCCAATCAACTATTCAATTAATTAATTAATTAATTAATTAATTAATTATATAATATTTAATAGAGTCATAAATGGTACCTTGTTATTGGTGCTGAGAGAGAAAGAGAGGAAAGCTCGGGTGAATGCAGGCCATATGGCTGAGATAAGTCAGGCAGATGTTGAGTCAAGCTCGGACAAGATATGGAAGGAAAAGGGTAAGAAAGGGACGGACAGGTAGAATATGATTTAAGTTTTATTTTTTAAAAATTTTTAAATATAATAATATATAATATAATGTAATATATATTCAAGTTGAGTCGAGTCGAGTCAAGCTCTACTATATTCAAACTTAACTTGTTTTCATAACGAATTGCGTCATATAAAGCTTGGCTCACTTCGAATCATCATTTAAGTTGAGCTAGATCGAGCCAAGCCGAATGAGCTTTTCAAGCTAACTTGACTCGTGTACAACCCTAAATGCCACTTATCACCAATAAAAATGATGCAACATAACGAAATGCCAACGCAATCATGTATGACACCCCTTGAATGTCAAATATCCAATTTATATGTTAAAAGATCTACTTATACCATCATCAACACTGGTGGCTCAACTAATAGATTGCTACAAACAATCCCATCCATTCAATTGATGGACAAATTGCATTCTTTTTTCTTTCTTTTTTCTTTTTGTTTGGTTAACTTGTTAGTACACCCACTATCACATCACACTTCACTGTTAGCTACCCCTACTAGGGAATTGATGCCAAGACCTCATAGTTGAAATGAGGTATTTTTCACCGGTCTACCACTTGAGCTATGGATCATGGACAAATTGCATTCAAGTACACTATTTTAATGGTTACCAGGGGCCGCCCACTGCCGGGGTTTGGGTCGAGCTTGAAACTTCAAACCCAAGGCTCAAGCTTGGCATAGGTCTAGAGCAATAAGTCCATGCCCACGCCGAAAGTTGGTTGTCTCTTACCGAAGTGACAGGGCTCAAAATTGACAAAATCTTAGTTTCTTCTTCAAATGTTTCTAATTTATGCACCAGTTAAGTGGACCACACATGCATAAAAGAAAGATACAATTTAAAATAAGGAAACCAACCACCTACATTCTTGATAGATGAGTTGTCCCACTCATTTATAAAGAAGCATTGGAATGGTATATCTGTAGGATATGATGTGATGCGAATTACATCCTACCCCACCCGTCTCTAGCCACGGATGAGCAGTTCTATGGGCAGCCCACCGTGATGTATATGTGTATCCACGCCGTCTATTCCTCCCCGGTCATGTTAAGATATGTGCACAAAAACGAGGCCGATACATTGCTCAAGTGGACCACATCAAATAATAACCTTGGGTTGTATTAAATTCACAACACATTAAATACAAGAATCATCTTTGGTGTGGTCTACTTTAGCGTTGGATCTTCCTCATTTTTGTACGCATACCTTAAAATGATACGAGAGAATGGATAGACGGCATGGATAAACAGATACATCACGGTGGGCCTGCCCACAGAACTGCTGGTTTAAATCTTAATCCAAATTAGCTTGATTTGAGTGGGCCATGAATGCATGGCCCAAACCCATCCCGTGAGCCAAGATAAAGATCCAGGTCTGGCCCATTACCATCAAAGTAACGGTCATCTTTTCAAAAGAAGAGCATCGTCCATCGCCTGACATTGCTTGACATGGCCCACCTGGGGGACTATTTAAAAACTGTAGTCCGAGGAGTACCTGCCTTTTTCAAACATAAAAAGGGGGAGGAAAATGCCTCAACGTCGGTGTCATGGCCGCATGGGACCGTACGCATCTCCATGTTAGTATGACGTCACCCTCTGCCCGTGATTCCCGTATACGTGTCGGACTCTCGCCGGGAAATTTCTTACGACACTGGCCGGTCGTCGTGTGTCAGACGGGTGTGGATTAGGTGTTACACGGGTAACACTTTAGTGTGTGTTACCCTGACCGTGTGGAGCTCATAAATGATGAATATTTTGTATATCCATACCGTCCATATGTTTTTTCAGATCATTTAATGTTATTCTCAAAAAATTAATTAGATTAAACTCTCAGATGGATCATACCTTTGAAAACAGTGGTAAATGACCATTAAAAACTTTTTGTGGGTCGAAATAGTTTTATATCAAGATGATATTTATATTTAACCTTAATCCAGATTTGTTTTACCTTATAAACAGATTGGATGGAAGATAAACATGATTTCGGACTCTAAAAACTTCTTAATGTTGAGAGTTCAATCACCACTGTTTCCTATTGCGTGGTCGACATGAGATTTGGATCTGCTTAATTTTTGGAACCACATCATAAAATAGTTTTTTAAAACAGATGGACGGCGTTGATATGCAACATAATCAATGTGGGACCTACGGTAAGGGTAACACCTAATCGGCTCTTGTGAGTTCCTCCTCGGGAGAGGAATTACATTACTCGAGGACGTACATGCACATACTCGGGCTTTCCTTTTGTACAAGCAAGGCCCATCTTTCAGTGATCCAAACCATTGATTTGATGGGACCCACCAATCTTGGGCCTTTCTTACTTGGATGTGGACCACTGATATATTTTCCTTCTTGGCCATGTTACTTGAAGGACACAAGATGAAAGGTTAGGATTGCCCTATTGGGAAGGGCCTATACACAGTGGGACCAATGGACCAACGGCCTAGATTGCTTTATGTGGGCCCCACTTATATAAAATGGAAATCAGATAATTACTGTGCATATCCTCGGACCTGGGATCACGATAATTCCCCCCTCGAAGAAAAGCCAAAATAACTCTGTAAAAATGATCTTTTCTTCTCGTTTCGCTCAAAAGCCGCTTGAAAAGGACACGTTGCTACGCGTCGTTTAATCTGTACTGTTGAAAGACACGGGCCTTAATCTGCACCGTTCAAACCTTAGTGCCCGTTGCCAATTTGCAGGGACAGAAATGTATCAGAGATCCACGTGTCGGAGATTTGGGCCGTTCGCACGGGAAGCGGATTTGCTGGTGTATCACACACATACGTGTCGTGCGAAGACGAGCACCGACGTTACGAACGGTTCAAAGGAGATCAAAGTTACATGGGCCC
Organism: Magnolia sinica; assembly: GCF_029962835.1. Lineage (NCBI taxonomy): Eukaryota > Viridiplantae > Streptophyta > Magnoliopsida > Magnoliales > Magnoliaceae > Magnolia > Magnolia sinica. The sequence goes on from NC_080575.1 coordinate 91,181,314, forward strand.
CATAATGATTTATTTATTATATCCACACCGTTCATCCATTATTCGAGATCATTTTAGAGCATTAGGAAAAAAATAAATCATATCCAAAGATCAAATGAACCACACCAAAAATAGCAGTGAGGATAATGATTTTCACCGTTAAAAAATTCGTAGGGCCCACCATAACGTTTATTTTCCATCCAATCTGTTAATAAGATCAAAAATACATGGATGAAGAGGAAAAAAAATTTCATATTGATCTGAAACTTTTGTGACCCCCAAAAGGGTTTCAATGGTAGAAGTTCAATCCCCCACTTCTTTTTGCAGTGTGGTCGACTTAATATTTATATCTATATTATTTTTCGGTTCAAGCCTTAATACGAGATCATAAAATGGATGGACGGTTTGGATATAACACATACATCATGATGGGACCCACAGAACTTGCTGACGTCAATACACTAGATATACAGCTGCGGTGCGGTACACCAGCGGATCCGCTTCCGTTCGCACAGGGACTTGCAATACCAAAAATCACGTATCGTACATTCATCATGCGGACCGTCCGACTTCTTTCTTTGAGGCAGAAAAATCACTGGTTTGTACACACGTGTCAGGGATAAGGCCATTTTGCCTGTACAAGTTCGGCCTATTTGATCAGCATGGACCGTGCCACGTTCCATATGGTACCCAACCTGATGAACGGTCCGGATCTCTCACTCATGTGCCCGTACGCTCCCAGTTCCGACACATATCCCACCATGCAAATGAACGGCTGAATCATGACCTTGAAAATTGCTGGTCATCGAGTCTTCCCTACGAATAGAGCGGTCCAAGTGCTGAAAGAAGAATCAATCGGTTAAGATCATTTGATCAGAGTAAATCCGTGACGTGGTTCATCCACGATGGGGCTCGCAATTTTGACGGTTCAGATTCACTTACATGCATGCGACACATGTAAGGTGGATGACACCGCAACTTAAAACATGGTGGTCCCAAGTCCAACGAGTTGAACCAAAAAAACTGTCCATCCGTTTCTAACATCCAACCTTTCATTTGTATAATCGTCCAATAATTTTTCCGTACTATGAGAATCACGCTGTGAAAAAATCATCCACATCCACTCATCTAGTGGACCATATTTGTATTTTGTCATTTATCAATGGATATTTTTTTTTACATAATGTGGCTCAGCATATGAATGGATGGATCTTTTGTTTGTAGAATATTATCCTCATAGACGGTCAACCTATTTGAAGGGTTGGATTTCTCATTAATATGATAGAATGGAAGTTTTTACCCGGATGGACCTTAACTTAAGGTCCAGCCGGTTGGAATTGAAACCTGATCTTTTTATTTACCTTTTTAACCTTCTGTTTGAACAAAATCTACGGTTCGAATATACAGTAGAAAGGGATTTGGGGTCAGATTATAAAGGCAGATTGGGAAATCTTTTTTTTCTTTTTTAACTTTTTCTTGCCACGTTCTCTCACCGACACCCTTTCTTTCTTTCGTCGTGTTTTTCGCGTTTTCATATCTTTTCAACGGATTTTACTTAAGGGCTGTCGACAGCTGTCTGCGACCGTTGGTTAGTGAGAATAACTGGAACTGACCAAATTACCCTTCTATTTCTACAAAAATGACATTTTCTGAAAATCAGTGCCTAACGGACGGAGCAGATGAGCTCCGTACTTGTAAGGCACATGGTGAAGTGATCCAAACCGTTGCTCTTGCCGACAGTGAATGCCCGCTAATAACCCAAACTCGAATTTGGTTCCTGTTGTGTAGATGGCCTGTAATTAGATGATAAAGGAAAAAATCCTCATTTGGTGAGAAATGGGGTGAAGAGAGCCAGAATGATTTGATGGGCCCTATCATGGGATGGGATACTGCTGTCAGATGATCCTATCCGTCCCATAAAAACGGACAACCACCAACCATCCACGTTGGTTCATAGGGGAAGATTTTGGCTGCATCCCATATAATGTGGCCCACAATACTAAGGTCGACAAGACACGTGAATCATTAGTTTAAAGGTTGTATATTCGATATTATGTAAATCCAAGTGTATAAAGTTCAAGATAATATACTGTTCTAGATTCCTGTAATTATTAATGCAATAAAAAAATTTTAAAAATCCTAACATAAAATAAAAATTAATTTAATTTAAAAGACAAAATTATATATATGTTGTACAATAATAATAACCACCTTATATTGTATCATTTAAAAATACAAATAATCTTAAATTCAACTGTTAATATGCAAAATCTACTACCTTCATTACATATCAAACGAAAGAAATACATCCTGTCAAGAAAATTTTTCTTAATTAGGTCTTATGAATCAGTGGTAGATTCACAAGAGTTTCAACACTAATGCCATGATTTTCACCACACCCACTTTGGTTTAAGTGAGCGGGTGGTGAGTTATAGTGTTAAAAAAAATAATCTCTTATAAATTTATTTAATATGCTTTGATAGAGTGTGATGAACTTATAAATTATATATATACGTTTGACACATCAAATTAAAAATATATTGGCAAATTGGAACTTGTAAGGGCTATTTTACAACTCTAAAATTAGACTGGCTTAACAATCCTAACATTGATTCTTATATATTTATTTGTTCAGGTAAGACCATTGTTTAAAAAGAAACGGTTCATTGGAGTTTCTTTACAAATGTCCACAAATTTGATAATATATCTACTAAATAAGTAAGTTTACTTTTGGTTCATGATATATATATATATATATATATATATATATGTGTGTGTGTGTGTGTGTGTGTGTGTGTGTGTGTGTGTGTGTCCCACTTGGATGGGAGTCTAACCAAGTCTTAGACGCATCTAAATTTCATATGGCTTTTATATGTTATAGGCATGTCTTTGCATGCTTTTAGATAGTATGGCCTACTTGAGTTTCATTTATGAATGATTTTTGGGATATTCTATAATTTAAAGGGAACCCATCAAATTCATGATGTTGATGTTAAATACACATCATGATGAAGCCCACATAGCTCGACCTCATGGAAAGTTCCCATGAGGTCGACCACACACACACTATATGTATAGCTGTGTGGGCCCCACCATGATGTGTGTTGAACATCAACATTGGGTCTTTAGGATATAGGATATTCCAAAAATCAGCTATATGGTGCACACACTCACAATGCAGTGGGATTTCACTCTTAGGAGTACTTGAATCCTTGCCTTAGTGTTAAAACTCTTGTGAGTCTACCACTAGGTCAAGAGTAAGGACCCTTGAACTAGTTCATGATATATTTAAAATGTTTTAGCTAGAAATAAATTAATCAACGGACGTTAGCCATGTTTGGATACATAACAAAGAAGAAATCTAACGTGAAAGTCTAATATAACATTAACATAATTGCAATTTAGTTCATGGTCATTCAATATCAATGCCTCGGGAGGTAATATAAATTGATCATCTCCTTTTTCTTAAGAAAATATTTACGTTTGATTCCATGGTGCATTCAATTCCCCGAACACTAAAGGCTTGTTTGTTTGTCACTAAAAAATATATTTTCAAGTAATTGATATTAATTAAAATAAGATGAATTCATTTTTCAGTAGCAAATAAAAATAAGTTGAAAAAAGTAACAACCAAACAGACAATAAGTCATGATTGTATTCATTATTACATTGATTGAATTGAGATTCTTAGTCAAACAATTTAAAATTAATAAAGTCATAAATTCTCACATTAGCATTTATGTTGAAATCCAGTGATAGGAAATAACATTTATATTGAAGGTTTGATTACCAAAATCCAAGTCTTGTTGCTTTCAAGTCGACTTTACAATGCAAAAAATATCATTAACATGGACGCGGATTGCGTACGGACAGCGTCAGCAGGGTGGCTACAGACTGCTGTGGGCCCCATATAATATGTGTGTTTTATGTAAACCGTACATCTACTTTTCCAGATAATTATAGAGCGTGAGCCCAAAAATGAAATAGATCCAAATCTGAAGTGGACCACACCACAAGAAAACAGTGGATATTGAATGGCCACCATTAAAAACTTCCAGGGTACACTGTAATGTTTATTTGTCATCCAACCTATTGATTATATCAAGCACACCTGGATGAATAGAAAACAAAAATATCATCTTAATTCAAAACTTTTGTGGCCCTTACAAAGTTTTTAACGGTCAGTGTTCAATCACCACTCTTTCCTATGGTGTGGTCGATATGAGATTTAGATCTACCTCATTTTTGGGCTCATGCAATAAAATAGTCTATAAAAATGAATGGATGGCATGGATAACACACATACATTATGATGTGGCCCACAGAGCACTGTCAGTAGTAGCCAGGGGGCTATTGATGCGGTGAATAGGCAATCCGCGTCCCATTAACATCTGTCATTTTCTCTTAACTACGTGGAATGTTTGAAAATTCATGATGTGCAGTCATAGCCTTAAACATGAGTAGATAAAAACAAAAAATACGATCAAGCCACACACGTGAAACTCACCCAAAATCATTTCACCTTCAAGGCTACAGGCTCGTTTGGATGCCGTATCATTTTTTTTTTCATTTAAATATGTAGCCCCATGCCATTTATGGGGAAAGCAATGGATACCACATTTTTCTTTTCCCAAAAAGAAATAATGTTTTCTTTTCCTACAAAATCTCTTAATTTATTTGGTATATTTTGGCAAAGTGTGATACTTAATATGGTAGGTCTCTAGTGTACAAACGTAATGGAATATAGTATAATGTAATTTGATTTTGAGACCCATTCTAAAAAATTTCCTTTATAATAATATCAATTTTCTATAATATTATATAAATAGTGAAAATTATACTTGCATATGATGTGCACCAAAAAGATGTCGCAATATCAATATGTTGATGCTAATCTCCTAAATTAAGGAGTCTCTCCTTGATCTATCTCAGTATCGGAGATCAAGAAAGCCACATTATTTAATCCTTGAGTAGGTGTCAAGCAAAACATATATCATCCACAAAAGTGAACTACATGTGAGGATGATAGAAAAGAATGGAGTGAATCTCATCTCTTTCTCTCAAACTTTCTTTTGTAAGACTCCATTAGGTAAGCCACACATGATTAGTAGTTTAGATTTGACCGTTGGATTATTCAGATTGAATGATTTAGTGGGCTCCACTATAAATGTGATCATTGTAAATAGGTTTGGACGAGACGCTTGAACCGTGGTCCCTATACACAACTATTAAGCCAGATATGAAAACCTATGGTATGGAGACCCTAGAGAGGAGAAGTGTGATGGGTAAACTTCTATGACTCTATTTCTTATATATACATGGCTTAGTCCCCTCACTCATACAAGAGAGAAAACTCTAATCCTATTGAAGGTTCTCCTAAGGGTATAAGGTGTGGAAGACCAAGATCCCTTCTCGGTGAAATCACGGTAACTAAGATGTTTTCCTAATTAGGTATACCTTTAAGATTAAAGCATTAAATCTCCATTATCGATGTATAGGTGATCCGTCAATTTCGCAATATTCATATAACAGTTGGTATCGAGCCATTATGCATTGATCTTGAGGATTACTTTGAGAATCAGGGATTAGATCTACCTCTCCCGCATTCAATCAAAACCTAAGTGACGTCAAATTCCCACGCGATTCCAACCCTCTTTATTATTAATCTTCTTTCCCTCCCATCAGTCATAAGCTTGTGGCTACGATAACCAGCAAAACCCCACTATAGAAATCGGACTCAAGACTTATATTGCCGTCAAAATCTATGCATAGGGGTGTACATCGAGTCGAACCGAGTCGAGTTAGCCTCAGTGTAAAATCCTGAAAAATTTTATGTAAAGACTCGAGCACCACCTCAATCAGGTTTCTCTTAAGACTCAATCCTTTAGAAGTTAATTGTGAATTAACTAGCGCTAAATTCGATTGCCTATGAAATTAGCACCAATCACTTTAAATTTGATCTACATGACCCAAAACCTGTAGAATCGTTAGCGCTATGTTACCCTGAAATCTAGGATTCAACGCTAAATTCAGTTGCTCTCGGGAGTACTTGAAAACTTTGTATCGGACCTGGACCGCGCGTCGAAAGTCCGATAGCGATGATCTTAGACAATCACCTTGTTGGGCTTGACAATCACCTCAAAAATCAAGTCCAGATGATGTCCTGCGACGATTTGCTTGAGTCCGGAGTAAAGAGTATGAGAAAGGTGAAATTATTTAGAAATTAAATATGAATTTAAGAAATCTGAGTCGTGTCGCTTGCGCGTCGATTTTAAGCATTCTGATCGTCAGAATCTGACCCAAATTTACCATTGGATTAGGGAAGATGGCCCATACATGTCAAAGTGCCGATGGACCTGATCGAGTTTCGGTGACCGTTGAATTGAAACTGGTCTTCCACGGCTGATCTATAAATTCGATCGATACAAAAACTCAGCCTGACCTAGATCCATGGTCAGGGAGCTTAAGTCCGACCGCACGTGGAAAAGGGACTACCGGAAGTACTCCGTTGGACCGAAATGGACCTGATTTGGTTATAACCTAAGTATACCTTGGCCCTGGGGCTATTTCCATCAACATTAGGCCTATATAAAGACCTTAAACCCTCACTCTCAAATTCCATACGAATTTTCCAAACCCTAGCTAAGAGAGAGAGAGAGGAAAAGAGAAAGAAAGTGAGAGAGAAGTTGGTGAATCATCTTGAGATTCTTCCTTGTTACTCTGTGTACCTAATCCATCGCATCTGAATCGTTATTCCGGAGATTCTAAGTTCATTCTTGGGTAAGTCAATCAAACCCTAACCTGTTTTGGAGCTTAGAATAGTCTAAGTATTGATGTAGCTAATTTAATTTATGCCTTAGGTTATCTAGTCGCCGTTGACAAAGACTTATCATCTGAATCAGATCTGTTGCGCACTTTCTGATTTAAGGTGCGGACTATATTCGTATAGGTTATGGTTTTCAAGGCTTTCAATGTCGGTTATTGGTTTATTATTGTTGTGAGTGAAGTTTCACATGCCAATTGCGATGTTTATATTGCGTTTCTGATATATATGAACTATATTGAGATTTGTGTATTCCATGTATATGTAAAAAGTATCGTATACGTATGAAATACGAGCATGTGTTTGCCATGATTAATCATCGTGTGTTTGTGCTAATTGTATGTGTATCAACTCCTTGGCAAGAGGAATTGTCCTAATGCGTGCTATCACCAACATACGTCATGTATGTTGGAGTATGTAGCCTAAGTGTTTGTAGAAATGTCTTAATGAATAAATGTGTCATATATTGTACTTTTTATGGGCGTTGAGAAGAGATTCTCAACTATCTTAATGATGTGTATGATTCCTCCCTGCAATTTACATTCTTTGTCTGCTTAACATGTTAAGTTGATATTCATCAAATGCTCACATGTTATATGATTAGAATTGTTAATCCATTACTGTTCTGAATTGCTGGTATGAATATCTGTTATACTTGAATGTGTTTGGGACTATGAAATAGTCCAGGGAATTGGTAACAAACCTTGAGTTCGTAGTCGAGGTTGTTTTTACCACGTAGGATGTGTTTGATGAACCTGAGTCGTACTAGGGTTGTCGGCAGTGGTTTGGCCACACGGTGTGTTTGCGCACTTCATGTCATTCAACTCAACGTGTGCTCTGCTAGTCGAGCTCGTCAAGTAACCCAATTGTCCCGGTGGATGTGCACCATGTATGGACGCTATTGTTTGAATTTAGGGTACCAAACTTACCACTGCAATTCCGTTAACCATGGTACCTCGATCCGCTAAGACTCATGAGCCGGGCATGGTGATATGGGACACCGTGGTTGAGCTGTCGGCCTGCGCTAGGGTGACGAACCTCCTCGTAGTGACCAGTGGGCAATTCAGACTCGTGAGCCGATTATGGTGGTATAGGACACTATATTCGTGCTGTCGACCTACAGTGATTGGTGACAAGCCCTTTTTAGTGACCTCGAGCATACCTTGATACTGCATTGAGGCGGCGGGCCTTAGGGTAATAACTAAGGTTTGATAGGCATGCATTGATTGGTGACGAGCCCTTTGCAACCTAGAACCACAATATCGTATGAGATTGTCTGGGACTGACGACCCTAGAATGGATCACCGTTTGGGAATTGATATGATGAAGGTACCTTAGCTTCCCAATCCTGCTATATGAAAAGGACTAATAACAACTTGGTAATCATGTTCATGAACCGCATTGCATGTGCCTTAGCGTTATGGAGCACAGCGGAAGGTTGTCATGCGTACCGTAAGATGAAGACGCTAAGGGAGTGCAGGCGAGGGCATGCATCATTTCTACATACATCCTTGCATTAATAAGAGTAATTAGGACATGTTTGATTTTATTGCCTTATCATTACTACTTGATTGAATTGATAATATGTTAACTTGTATTGTATAGTTCCACTGAGTTGATCACTCACTCCCACGTTCTAGGGCGGTGTTTCAACACCAACCAGACTCTGTCTTAGATACAAATGATGATGCGACCCATGAGGCAGAGCAGGAGTATGAGGATGACGAGGAGGCATTTTTCTTTATGCAGTTCTCAGGCGGGTTCATATGAGCCGTGTCCTGAGCTACGGGGATTCAGGGTTTATTTTGTAATGAGTATTTTCATTTTGTTACTTATATTTTGAAACAAACACTTGTAATTATGACCTGGTAGAGCATACATATCTCAAGGACTTATATAGCTATACATATGCGTTTCTTCAGTCTTCCACTTGCATATTTCACCTATCCCTATATTATGTTTACAGTTTAGCTTAATCTACTCCATGTTTTATGCACCCATACAGACAACATACATCCATCATTGCATATGTTGCATAAGTAATGTTTTGAAACTCGGGACCTGAGGTATGCTCGACCCCCAAATTTCAAGGCGTTACACTCAGCTCGACTCGGCTCGGCTCAGTCCTCGAGCCTGACTGGCCAGCTCGGCTCGGTTCAGTTAGCAGCTCGGGCCAGTTCAGGCAAAGTTCGAGCCAAGATCGAGCCGAGTTCGCCATTGTAACATTTTCACAAACACTTGAACTGCACCTTCAAAATCTCACTGTATTTGAGACAACAGCAATGGTTTTATAGGTATTTCATCAAACACCTTTTAAGCAACATAAAAAATCAAGAAAAAAAAGGGTGTTAGTTTCATATACATACCTTCCTTGCCACCAGCCACACTTCTTTAAGTCATTTCATCAAACACTTGTTGAGCAACATCGACATCAAAGTAATCGAGTCACTGAACTGGTTCGATCTGAGTTCGATTCGAGTTGGGTTCGATCCAAGTCGAGTCGAGATGGGGCCAGCTCGAACTCGGCTCGAACTCATTTTTGAGCTCAAAAAATCATCTCGACTCGGCTCGAACTCAACTTTGAACCGAGTCGAATCGAGCTTTTTCGAGTCGAGTCGAGCGAGCTAACCGAGCTAGCTCGGTTCGTGTACACCACCATCTGTGCACAGGGGCTTGATGAGCACAACACCATGGCTGATAGCCATGGATTTTACATTTGGGGGCGGCAGTCTAAATAGTCGTGACAACCGATTGTTAACGGCAAACCATCCTCACAGTCATGGTTAACCACCATTGATCGGTGGATTTAGAAAATATGTTTACAATATTTTTCAATTTGAATTTAAAAAAAATGTCTTCAATCAGCTATTGAGGGCGATTGTAGCCATGGACGCCCACTTAAGCATAGGGTTTTCGAACCCCTTGATGCCTTTCTCCCTTTGGATATGGCTATTGAATCCACCAGCAGTCCCTTCTTCCTCAATCAAGGCGTTGCTCTTCGATAGCAATGGCGGACTGATACATTTTTGCCATCGCCGTATGAGGCTTCCATCACCTCGGCAGTGATAATGGTCATTTTTGGCGATTTATCTTGTTGCAACATGGTGGTGTTGTCGACTACAGCGATGTAATCGATCACACTTGTGATCGATTCTGACAGTGAAGACCACCGGGATGGAGATAATGATTAGCCGATGGTTTTCAAGATTGTGGCCGAGTCAGAGATAGGGTTATAGTGACAATGATGTTGTATAGTCTTCTTTAGTGAAGGCTAAGATTTGGGATATGGCGGTTGCGATGTACAGATGTTGCGGCTAGGTTTTCAACTGTAAGCGGAGATTGGGCGTTGCACCCATTTTAGGTGGAATAAGCCGCATGTGGACTCTTGTTTGGGCATGTTTATTGGATCTAGCGCTCGAACTACCTATTGGGCCTATTTTTGAATTATTTTTAGTACACAAAATTGAGCCTGGTTGCTGTTTAATCCAAAAAAAGCTATTGGGCTTTCTTGAATGTTAGTGATTGGGCTTGATTTTGAGCCCATTTCAAGTTAATCTACGACCTAATTTTAGGCTCTGGTCTGGGTATCTTTCATGACCATTCTAGGCCCAACCTATACGACATGATCTCTCATTGTTTCTTTTGGACCTTTAGGGGCCCACTTTGGGTACTTAGGCCAATTATCTAAGATGATGATCTAAACCATTAAATCAATATACTTGGGCCATTTTGGTACAAATAAAACCTAAATATTATTTGATGGTTAGTAGGTTACACTTCTAAGATGGCCCTGGTAATTCAGTAAAGATGGTTACATATATTATTTAGTTCTTATCTGACCCGAAATATGGCCATTACCCGTTTGTTTGAAGCTGATATTAAGTAGTTGTCCATTGAGAATTTAATCCAACCATCACTTTAGAATATGTTTGAGCCGGCGCAAGGTCAACATCAACCATATTTTGGGCCGAATCAGAACTTTTATAGAATGGTCTGTTGTAGGCAAAACCATATAAGAATCTTTCAGTCTGAGAGTGGGGATTGGAGTTGGTTGTGTTAGTCACCAAAGTGACCTCAATTGATGAAAAAAATTTACTTTCAGATTTCAATATATGGAATTCAATGACACCCATCATATGCTTGCATTCAGTTGCATTCATATCCATAGCGGGTGGTGGTTAGAACAAAGAGGTATCATCGCTTGGCAGGATGTGAGCAGGGTGGAGTGATTAGTGATGGTGATATAAATTTAAGAAGTTCATTTCACAAAAAGATGATAGACCTCTTAATTTATTTCACCAGCATTAGTCAGCTTCATGTTCAGTAGCCCCCTTGTATGTCGTAATTTCACTCAAAGAAAGAGTCGCAATGATACGTCAGGCTCTTACCGGAATTTGATGATTATGGCCCATCATCATTCTGGGTCATTTAATTGAAAGCCTTAGTCAATCAAATGTTAATATATACATAGTGTTTATGTTTTATATTCATGTAGTATTATGTGAGACTTGTTTATTTATTAATATGAGTGTTATGTTTTGTATGTTCAGTTATGACTATTTTAAATGTTTCAAACCAATTCAATTCTATTCTTTGCTTAATGGGTCTAACTATAAAAAATAGAAGTCGTCTGTTGAAGTAATTGTAGGCTGCATGGACTTGGATCTGGCCCTAGGAAGCTGAGCCTCCCATTCATTTGACTCTAGTACAGAATCAGAAAAGACTTACTACAAGACCTGAACCAAGTCGAATAACATGTGTCTCAAGATCATAAAGAACTCGATTTCGGAGACAATGCAAGGTGTCATGCCCAACATTGAGAAAGCTAAAGAGTTCTTAATTGAAATAGGGAACTGATTCATGAAGTCGGATAAAGCTGAATTGAGTTCGCTTCTGCATAAGCTGACTCAAGTCACCTATAGCGATCAAAGAAACATCATGGAGTACATTGGTGGATTGTCCGATGTGGTGACCAAAATCTACGCATTGAGCCTTAAGATTGAGGATGAACTCCTGATTTTCTTAGTTCTGAACTTCCTACCTTCATAGTTCAATCAATTCTAAATCAGCTATAACACCTAAAAAGAAAAATGAACATTGAACAAACTGATATCTCAATGAGTTCATGAAGAAGAGAGACTTAGAAGGTTGAGCAAAACACAAAGTGCACACCTAGTTACATCTAGCCAACGATGAAAGGGGAATAAGAAAATGAAACACAATTCAGGAAAGCGTTCTACGGGTGGCAATTATCCTAACTCTGGAGGAAAAACAAAAAAGAAAAAACAAGGTTCTAAAGATAGTTGGTTCTTCTGCAAAAAGCCTGATCATCAGAAGAATGATTGCACATAATTTAAAGAATGGCTGGTTTCTAAGGATAAGAACCAAGTTTTAGTCTATTTTGAATTAATTTAGATGATATGTTCACAAACTCCTGGTGGATAGACTCTGATGCACTGTTCACATATGTAATTCTATGCAAGATATAATCCAAAGTTGGATGCCAACTAATGCAGAAAGATCGGTCTATATAAGAAATAACATTAGAGTAGACGTGGAAGCTATTAGAGTCAGTAGGCTTAGGTTATCGTCGGGACACTTTCTTGATCTAATAGATAATGTTTGTGTCGTTTCTGTTTCTCGTTTAGACAAGTATGGTTATGAGTTTAAATTTAAAAATGAAAAATTGAATATTTACTATGATTCAGTTATGATTGGTTCTATCACTTTAATTAATAACATTTATCAGCTAAATTTGGATATTTCGCATGTTTACAGTAGTAACTCCTCACACTGAAACATTAAAGGCATCAAGCAAAGTTTCGACTGTGAAAATTCCTCCATTTTATAGCACAAGCGATTAGGCCACATCTTTCGTGAGAAATTAAAAATGCTTGTATGTGAAGGAATTCTCCACTCTATAGACTTCTCAGACGTTGCATTCTGTATAAATTGCATTAAAGGTAAACAGACTAGAACCAAAAAAAATGTGACACTAGGAGCGTATGACTCTTGCAAGTGATTTTTATAGACATTTGCAGACCGTTCCTTACAACATCTTGGAATGGATATAAGTATTTTATCACTTTCATAAATGACTACTCTCATTACAAGTACCTATACCTTACTAACGACAAATCAGATATTCTTGATACATTTAAGATATATAAGGTTGAAGTTCAGAATCAACTCGACAGAAAGATCAAAGTCGTCGGATCTGATCGTGGTGGTGAGTATTACAGAAGGTATGACGAATCTGAGCATAATCCAAGGCCATTCTCTAAATACCAACAAGATTATAGCTTCATCGCCCAATATACCATGCCTGATACCTTATAACAAAATGGTGTAACAGAAAAGCATAATTGTACCCTAAAAGACATTGTGTGATATATGATTAACAATTCAACATTGTCAGAATCTTTGTAGGGTGATGTGTTAAAAACAATTGTGCATATTTTAAATAGTCCCAAGTAAGGTTGTAATAAAAACTCCATATAAATTGTGGACAATGTGAATGCCTAGTTTATGATACTTTCATGTATGGGGTTGTCCTGCAAAAGCTAAATCGTATAACCTTCATGGAAAAAAAAAAGCTTAACCCTGGAATGGTTAATTGTTTCTTTATAGGATACCCAGAAAGATCCAAAGGATTTAGATTTTATTGTCCATCCTATTTCATGAGAGTCATTGAGACTGTGAATGATAGGTTTATTGAGAATACCGAAGATAGTAAGAGTGCAAACTTAAGAAACATTAACATTATGTTTGAAGAAGAGCAGATTGTGATTCCCACCACAATCATTCAAAGAAATAGTTATCTGTCCAGCAGCGGACTCTAAGATCCCTATAGAGAACCTCAAATATAACCCATTGATGAGGAAATAAAAAACCTAATTTAGATTAATGAGCCTTTAAGATGATCACATAGAGAGAGAATATCTGGAATTTTAGACGATTATATTATCTATCTACAAGAGCATGAATTTGATATTAGGTTGAAAAATATCCTGTATCTTTTTCACAAGTCGAACAAAATATGAATTCTTCATATTAGTTCGATGCCATGAATGATGCATTGAAATCCATGAGGGATAATAGAATCTGGGACCTTGTCGAATTGCCTAAAGAGATTAAGTCGATTGGTTGTAAGCAGGTATTCGAAATCAAATGAGACTCTAATAGCAATATCGAAATGTATAAAGCCAGACTAGTTACAAAGGGTTTCAGTTAATGTAGGAATATTGACTTTAAAGAGAATTTCTCACATGTGTCCAAGAAAGACTCCTTTAGTATCATTATGCATCTTGTAGCTCATATGGATTTAGAGTTACATCAAGTGGATATAAAAACTGCATTTCTTAATGGAAATTTAAGCGAGAACGTATATATGTTGCAGCCATAAGGTTTCAAAGCCAAAGGCTTGAACATCTAGTCTGCAAGCTCAAGAAGTCCATTTATGGGTTGAAATAGGTATCACGACAGTAGTACCTAAAGTTTCATGAAATTGTTTCTTCACATGGTTTCATTGAAAATATTATAAATAAGTGTATATATCTGAAAGTTAATGAGATTAAGTTTATTATTTTAGTTTTATATGTTGATGAATTTTGTTGGCCAGTAGTGATATTGGACTGTTGCGCGAGACCAAGAAATTTCTATCTAAAAACTTTGAGATGTAAGATCTTGGTCATGCATCATTTGTCATCAATATTCAAGTTAGCTATGACAAATCACGTGGACTTCTTGGCCAGTCACAAATAGCTTATATTGATAGGATTATCGAAAGGTTTAACATGTAAGGTTGTGCTCTTGGCCAAGCAACTATTGTAAAAGGTGACAGGTTTGGCCAATTTCACTATCCTAAGAATGACCTAGAAAAGGACAAGATGAAAGATATTTCATATGCGTTAGCAATGGGGAGCATCATGTATGCTCAGGTTTGCATGCGTCCGGATATTACCTTTGTGGTTGGAATGTAGGGCAGGTACCTTAGTAATACAGGGATGAACTATTGGATAGCTATTAAGAATGTGTTGAAATACCTGTAAATGACAAATGACTTCACACTCACGTATATAAGATCTGACCATTTGGAGTTGGTTAGATATATAGATGCGGATTTTGTGAGTTGTCTCACAACAAGAAGTCCACCTCAGGCTATATATTTATAATGGCTGGTAGAGTCGCACCATGGAAGAGCTTGAGATATTTTATTATACCATCTTCTACCATAGCATCGGAGTATGTAACTTGTCATAAAGCCACAAGTCAGGCCATCTGGTTTCAGAGTTTTTTCTTTGGTTTACAAGTTGTACAGATGGTCCTCGAAACCATTAAAAATTTATTATGACAGTTCAGTTGCAGTTAACTTCTCCAACAATATTAAGCACTTCTCGATGTCAAAGCATACTGACATTAAGTATCTTGTTATGAATAACAGAGTTTAGAATCGCCAAGTGTTTGTAGAACTCATCGACATGAGGCAAATAATAGCAAATCCTCTCACTAAAGGCCTTCCTATCGTGCTCTTTAAGGAATATGCGACGTCTATAGGAGTCGTAGATCCCAACGATGTATTTGAATAGTGTGAGTTTTTAGTTTTGATCAGATTATGTACAAACATTTTAGAAATCTCTTTTATATGCATTGATGAGGCTATTATTCAGTTCATATCTTGCTTTTCCTTCAGTGTGCACATTCAGTTTTAAGTAAGTAAAACTTTGACTTGTATCTTAGAGACACATTCAGTAGGACCACTTAAAGATAGGCACATATGATCATATTAAACATATAATCTTCATACCACATCTCATATCCTTGGTCCATGTCGTAAGGCTATTAGTATTCATGATTGTGATTTGTCACACTTCGAAAAGCATAAATGTTGTGTTGACTACCATGATCCAGTATCAATGGTCTTGATGGACCGAATTTAATAAGCATTGCTCATAATTATCCAACAATATTATTTTGAAATTCAGTAAGGTGTCCATTAAGAACTTTTAAAAGCAAATGCATTTTACAAAATTATTTTTCATAAGTAAAATAAAATATTTTATTTTCTTTCAGAGATCAGTGTAGCCTAAGTGGGAGAATGTAAGACTCCATTAGGAGGGCCACACATGATAAATTGTTTAGATCTGACCGTTAGATTATTTAGATTGAGTGATTCAGTGGGCCTCACTACAATTGTGATCATTATAAATGGGTTTGGAGCGGGACACTTGAATCGTAGTCTTTATATACAGATATTAAACCGGATATAGAAACCTACGGTGTGAAGACCCTAAAGGGAAGAAGTGTGATGGGTAAACTTCTTTGGCCCTCTATCTTATATATATATATATATATGTGTGTGTGTGTGTGTGTGTGTGTCTTGGTCCCCCACCCATACAAGAGAGAAAACCCTAGTCTTATTGAAAGTTCTTCTAAGGGTGTAAGGTACAGAAAACCAAGATCTCTTCTCGGTGAAATCACGACAACTGGGATGTCTTTCCAATCAGGCACGCCTTTAAGATTAAAGCGTTAAATCTCCATTATTTATGTATAGACGATTCATTAATTCCACAATATTCATATAACATCTTTTTCATCACACATCCATTGGGGTGGGGACATTCAGGGCATGCTCTACCTTCTCCTCTGGATAGGATCATATAAATAATGAGGGGATCGTGTTTCAAGGGTGCATGTTATGATGCTTCGTCAGCCCTATGGACTTCAATGTAACCTACTGTGAAGGAAGTTTGTCAATCTGCCACATTCATTCATATACTAATGATTCAATATCTCTACTGTCACGACATATCCACTAATAATTATATTCCATGCCAATTAGAAGTTGACTATCATATATGACAATTAAGTTATCATTAAATGTGATCAAAGCAGTTCTAACAGTTAAAACAAAACTTCAACAATTAAAAATATTTAAAAGTCCGATTAAAACATTCAAAATGTTGGGTCCAGTGGAAAAATCATTTGATGAATCCGTGATCTATTCAAGTCAAAGCTATAAATATGTTCTTATGCAAATAAACGGATCCCTTATTGGCCATGCAAAAATCAATGGCTCTTGGTGGAAGTACCCAGCTATGTCTGCTTTAATGACCCCTGCATAGACCTTGCAGGAAGAGTCGAAGTTAACTCGTTAAGATTGTGACCCTTACATGTCTTTGGATTTAAGGATCAAATCATCTTTCATGTATCATCAAGCCCTGCTCTTACGTTTACAAACATACGGTACTATCTGTCGCGCCTATAAAGGACAGGGCGATAAGCTCACCGATCAACCAATCCCCTATTTCAGGGACATTTGTATTAGGTAGGCCCAGGGATCACTGATTAGTCGAATGAGCCCCTCCCTCCGGCAATCCAAGCTAATAGGCTCCTAAATTGTTGAGCTAATTTCAATCTACCAATACGAGTGATCGAAAGTCTAAACTTGGATTCTTTATTTATAGCACACTCACATTCTTTTGCAGAGTAAGGGTAAGGCATAAACTTACACCAAGTCAACTCCTGATGATGGGGATTATTCGTCTTAATCTAAGTCGGTTCCCTCACACAAGATGATCGTATATCTCATGAACCACTAGAGAAATCACTCTTAACAAACCCAATGAACATAAGATAAGAGTAACACTAAATTTGTTTAAGGCATATCGCAAGTCCTATCCAAAACCCAGTCACCATGACCAACGACTGAGATCCACCCAAACACATCCATGTAACTAGTGAATTAGGGCACTGATGGTTTTCAGGCGTTGACTCCAACATAATACACATGCACTTATAAATTGTAGACGTTACTCAATTTAACATAAATTAGTTAATTGGAAATCACAATTGCTATTTTACATTCCTAAAATTAGATTGGCTTAACAATCCTACCCTCTTATTCTTAGATATTTGATCCTTAAAATAAGACCATTATTTATAAAAATATGGACCATTGGATTTTCTTTAAAAATTTTAACAAATCTGATCATCTATTAATCAAATAGGTTTACTTTTGGTTCATGATACATCTAAAACGCTTTAGTTGAAAACGAATTTCTCCACAAACTTAAGCTACCATGATAGTCTAATATGACATTAACATAATTGCAATTTGGTTCATGATCATTCAATATGAGTGCTGTCAGAGGTAATTATAAAATTGGTCATCTCCTTTTCATAAGAAAATGATTGTGATTTGATTCCATGGTGCACTCAATTCAGTGAATGCTGAAAGCCTGTTTGGCTGTCACTTAAAAACGAATTCCTCTGGTTTTATTTTAATTATAATTACATATAAGAGGTTTTTTTTATTCGAGAAGGATAAAAAATTAACCAATAATCCATAATATGTAATAACTGATATTAATTAATATAAGATAAACTCAGAAAATAAGTGAAAAAGATAAAAAGAAAAAAGTGGCAACCAAATAGGCAATAAGTCATGATTGTATACATTATTAGATCGGATTGAGATTCTTAGTTAAATAACATAGAATTAATAAAATTGTAAATTAAATTAATGTTTGTATTGAAGGTCGAGCAGTAATAAAAGATCATTTATGTTGAAGGTTTGATCTCGAAATTGCAATTTGTGTTGCTTTCAAGTCCACATGGAAATGCCAAAAATATCATTAGCTTTTGTCATTTTCTCTTAAACTATATGGAATGTTCAAAAAATTCACCTAAGCTCAGAGAGAGAGAAACAAAACCAAGATCAAGCCACACGTGTGAAACTTGCCCGAAATCATTCCTTCTTGAAGGCTACAGGCCCGTTTGGATGCCACTTCATTTAAAAATAAAAAATATAAAAATTTAGGTGCAAAGATAGGCACCTGTTTGGATGATCCAAACCATCCATCGTGATGCCCAACAGATTAAAACGAAGATACTATAAAATCGGCCAATCCCATTTTTAGGTGGACCACAATTGGAGAATTAATTCCAAACACAAGCAGATCCGTACGGGTGTATTTTTTGGGTGAAGTTTGGTGGATCCTAACTGTAGGGCCCACTGTGATGTATATTCCTTACATCCACACCGTCCATCCATTTTGACAGCTCATTTTAGGGCATGATACGAAAAATTAACCAGATCCAAATCTTAGGTGGACCATACCATAGGAAACAGTAGTGATTGAATCTGCACCATTAAAAACTTCATGGGAGCCACTGGATTATTAATTTTCCATCCAAACCGTTGATGAGGTTACAGAGACCTGGATGAAGAGACTACACAAATATCAGCTTGATCCAAAACTTTTATGGCCCACCAGAAGTTTTTAGTCATCATTGCTACTGTTTCCTGTATTATGGTCCACCTGATATTTGGATCTGTTTCATTTTTGGATCATGCTCTGAAATGAGTTTTCAAAATGGATAGACGTTGTAAATATAAGGCACATTTATCAAGGTGGGTCCCACGGTCAGAATCCCACCCACCACCGAAGCCGCGTCCGTAGTTTCCGCAGTTCCTCTGAATCAAAAATCAGACAGTAGAGAAAATTCAACGGTCCTTCTGCCATTAAATCACAGCGAATTCATGTGGGAATTATTGGTTTTGAATGGTTCAGGAAAATGTATATAAGGTGGGGCCCACCTTCATGCATCCTTTGTATATCCACGCTGTCCATCTGTTTTTACATATCATTTAGGGTCGTTTGGCACCGTGGATTGGAGGGGCTTCCAATACGGTTGTTTGGCGCATATCCACGGGTCACAAATCCAGGAGGTTTTCAATCCCTTAAAGAGGGGGTTTGCAATCCACGGTGAGACCTTGGATTACACCTAAAATCATTTTAATAGTTGTGAGACCTAGGTTGTGTAATGTGTGCCACGGTACACTACCATTTTATTAGGCACATGGCTCACTAATGATGATCAACACTGTCCAAACACTCTCCATGTAAATCAGCACTGTCCAAACATTGTCATCATTAATCAACAATTAAAAATCATTGGCTAGTCACTCACATGATCTTGTGCTTACGGTCCATCCGAGACTTGGAATTTTATCATTTTCAGACAAAGCATATATTTCAGCAGGCTTTTTAGAACCATAATGTCAAGAATTATATATCTCACTGATTAGAGATATTAAAATTGATTTAGTAATTAAATTGAAACGGCTCGTGAATATACCATGCAAAGGTATTTTTTGATTAAAATTGATTCACACTCCGGGTGCCAAACCCACCGTGAGGATTGCAAATCCAGGGGTTTCCAATCCTGGGTTCCGAATCATGGGGTTTCCAAATCCACGCTCCCAAACAGGCCGAATTGCTCATGAACGAAGCGTATCCAGATCTCAGTTGGGCCATACCATAGGAAACAATGATGATTAAACCACCACCATTAAAACTTCCTAGGGCCCATCATAACTATTATTTGCCATCTAACCCACCGATAAGTTTTTTTTTTTTAAGAAAAAAGACCTGGATGAAGGGAAAATCAAACTTCAGCATTGATTCAAAACTTACTTTTGTGGCCCACCAGGTGTTTTTAATGGTCAATCACTACTGTTTCCCGTGGTGTGGTGTACCTTAAATTTAGATCTGCTTCGTTCTTATGACCATACCATAAAATTATCTATAAAAACGGACGAACGGCGTGGATATACGTCAATGTGGCCCCACGGTCACTGCCTGACCGAACTTGGTGTTTCCAAGTCCTAAATGGAAGTGGATTGCGTAGAGAGTAAACTCTGTGGGCCCACCTGATTTATTTATTTTATCCACTCAGTCCATCTATTTTGAAAGATAATTTTAAGACCTGACGTAAAAAAAACGAAGCATATCCAAAGCTCCAGTGGACCACACCACGGGAAACAATGTTAATTGAATGTCTACCGTTGAAAAATTCTTGGGGTCCACAGAAGTTTTGGATCAAGCTGTTATTTGTTTTTTCCATTAAACCATGTCTGTGTGATCTCATGAACAGGTTGGATGAAGTCCCTAGGAAGATTTCAACGGTAGAAATCATCATTCCCACTGTTTCCTGTGGTGTGGTCTAACTGATCTTTAGATATGCTTAAATTCTGGTTTCAACTCCTAAAATGAGCTTAAAAAACGGATGGACGGCGTGGATAAACCGAATACATTCAAGGTGGGCCCAACAAATTTTACTCGGTACGATAAATGCGTACTGAGTTACTCAGCACGCAGTTCCGTTTTCATCCGCGCCCCAGGAAACTTGTCTTGTTTAGTTGTTTTGCATTTTAGGGAAGGGTAGTTTAGTCATTTTGTAACAAGAAAAGTCACCGTGGCGTGCATTCCATGGCGATGTCAGATCGAGAATTTCCCTGACGTTTTAGAAGTCCAAGTGCCTTCGAGCGACTGCAGTTTTCATGTTCTCTCCTTAACACGTGCTACCATGAAGCACATGTGTAAGATCCAATCCGATCATCAAGAGGAAACTCCCTTTAAATATACTCTATATCGAAAATAACCGCTCGAATCGTCTGGTGAGATATTCACGTAGTTTAAAGGTGGAGTGTTGGTCAAATCTCTTAGTCTCCACAAATGCTGTCGATCCGATCAGAAGAACCGTCCAATTTTTGGGCCAGGGAATAAAAAACGTGGGCTTCACATGATGAACGTTTCGGATATTGTACTTGTGCGATGAGTTACCACTCCTTAAAGGCTAATATCAGAAAAGTAATCGCGCGGGTATCTATTTTGATTTTTTTTCTTGTTGCACATGCAGTTTTCTAAGCCCACACGTGTGCTGCCCTGTCCATCCACGGGCAAGCACAAATAAAAATATGGGGTGCTTTGAAGAAGATCAGAGCTTTTTCATGGCTACAATGCCTAGATCTTATCTAAAACTCAATTCATTTCACCCCTCGGATAAGTCGAGTGTACAAACTAAACGGATGGCTGGAACAATTTTTTCTAGCCATCCATTTTCTACTATAAGATATACAAACAGAGTAGCCCACCTGATCGAAATTTTGGATCTCGCACATTGCTTACTAACACGTGTGGTTGCGTGTGGATGGCAGGTTTCCACACGCGCGTGGATTTAGACAACTTTTACGTATGCGAACTTTTTTACTGACGTCGCTCTCATTTGCTGTTTCCCTTCATTTGCATGTACCTGGCGAGTTGAATCGGAACAAGGCAAGTAATCGGCGATTCTATCAAAAAATCGTTCCTTCTTTAGCTAGATTACACGCACCCTTTCCAAAAGCACCTTTATATATAGTCCCACGTGCCAAAGGCTACTCGTGTGAGAATCCTATCCATTCATAAGGTGGGCCCAATGCAATATTCCTTCGAACTAAACTCATGCCACTAATTCATCATCCTATCTACAAATGTAGAAGGAATGTGATCCAACGACGAGTGATTTTTAACTGTCTGATGAGTGGACGGCCCTTTTTGTGCCACGCAATCTTTAAAGTGGGTCCTACGTAATGTACGGATCAGATATCTCACGTACGTACCAGGTTGGCAAGTGGTCACCAGATTCGATGTGTGGTGGGGCCCACTAAACATCAACCTTACCCCTTGGTGGTCCTGGACGACTGTTTATAGTTCATCATTATAAGTTGAAATGCCATGCATTGCTATAATTCATGTAGAATATAATGATTGGTTGCATTTATATATTTTTATGTTTTTTAAGGGTGCGTTTGGTTGCACGGTCAATATCATGATAATGGGTGCAATCAAATGCACCCTAATTAATTATTTCATTAATTTCCAAAGATTTAAAAAACATTGATTTATAGCATTTAGGAACTAAATTTGTGAATGATTTTAATTGCAGCCGCTAGATATGATGATCCAATCACGTTTCTCATTCTCATAAGAAATTTTCATTATCTTATCAAATTTCTAGGAATATTATCATGAAAATCTTGCGAATATCAAATTTAAAAATTATTATTATAAATTAATAAATAGATCTTAAATTTTGGGATTTTTACCCCAAAATTCTTTTAGGGTTTTTTTTTTTATATATACCAAATAGTGCTCCTTGTACTCTTAGGCAGTGTTTTTTCGGAAGGGAAGTTACATTAAGGCTGGCCGTTTATCCTTTTTCTTTTGTGATAAAGTGTAGAACCAAGAATTTTGGCGCCTACATGGTATAGGTCTCACATCCAACCCATCAAACGGATGCACACCAACATTATTATGAGATAAATAAATTACATAACAGATTCAATCATAAATAGAGCTAGACACGAACCGAGTTAGCTCAGTTAATGTGATCGACTCGACTTGAAAAGCTCAACTCAATTCGGCTCGAAACTAGGTTGGAGTTGATTCGAGCTAATTTTTTGAGCTCGAAAATTTCAAACAAGTCCAAGTTAGATCAAACTCGACCAAACTCGACCCGACTTGACTTTGAACTTGACTCGAAATTGACTCATTTCGAATCGATTTGACTCGGATCGAGTTTACTTAGTATAAATATATTTTGTATATATTTATATATTTAAATAAATTATATATTATATATTATTTATATTATAGTATATATTATATATTATATATATATTAAAAACTATAAAACATAAACTCAAACTCAGTTTGTAGGCTCAAACTTGGCTCGAGCTGGCCCGAGTAGTTGACCGAGTCGAGCCGAGCTATCCAATCAGGCTCGAGGACCGAGTCGAGTTGAGTTCAAGCTGGGGTAGCTTGCTAGCCAGGCCAAGTTGAGCTGGGCCAAGCTTGACTCGATTCAACTCATGTACAACACTAATCATAAGGTGGGCCAATCTATAAAAAGAAAAAAATATATACCATTCAAATGTAATCCATTTGATGATATGATTGTCCTATGTTTCGTCCTTGTTATCATCATGGTGGGATCCATACCTTAGACCCCGTGGATGTTATACCCATACCACATGGCCCCCACAGGTCTCAACTTTCACTACTTTTCATAGAAAAATTAATTGAGGGTATTTTTGTAATTCCATTCTTCAAAAAGCGCCTCCCACATGATTTCGAATCTGCTGAAATATAAATTTCTCACCAAATTTGTAGTAAACATAGTTATTAATGATTAGTTTAAATATTGAATAATTTTCACATAAATAATGAGACATTTCCACGACAAAATCATGAAACTATTGATATTTTGAAAATCTTATGATGCTTGTCACCCATCATCTCTTCCAGCTTAAACAGATTACAGCAATGGTAAGTAGAAGATTACAGATATAATGAAATTATAATTATGCTGATAAGAGATTTATAGTTCTTTCATTTTCCAAATGAGGAATTATAAGCTTTTGCACGTTGGCAAATACATAATTTGATGACGTGTACGATTCCATGCATGTGGGGTTGCTGAGTCAGTCGTCCAAACTGGTAATATGATTGTCTTGGTATTCCTTGTCAATGGATGATATTGTGGAAATAGAGGCAGGTTCCTCAAGTCCACCTAGGATAAGATATTCCATAATGGTTGGGCATGGGCCCTGTGGTGTGTGTATGGTATCTAGCTCATGTGCCTACCATGTGAATTTGGAAGTTTTTGGGAAGTGGTTTTTTATTTTCTAAAATGTGACCTATTTAATTATTTGATAGGCCTGACTTTGGGGCATTCATTCATCTTTGTTGGGCCCACTTAGTGTGTGGGTTAGATGGCATAGGCACAACATATTGGACCCGCATAGGCAATAGAGTATGAGTGAATAAGTAGGTGAACAGGGAGATGAGTAGATTTTATATGCAGATAAATACCAAATAACAGGCTGGTGAATAATTTGTATTAAATAAATAAATAAATAAATAACAACTTATTTTTCAAGGCTTTGTAGATTAACCCGACATGTGGAAATATTGAGATATTTACCCGACCTTTAAATTTTGGTCTTTTATGGTTAAATGTTTGAGCTGTTTTTTTGTTTTTTTTTTTTTTTTTTTTTTCATTCTTATCATGGCGCCATAATTGTAGGACTTGGATTAAGTTGACGGAAGGGATATAAAGGTTTTCAATTTCCCGATTTATTTATAATTAAACATAGTTTGAAAACCTAATTATGTTGTTTAACATATAGCGCCTTTATAGGGGCTTTTTCTCAAACCGTGGCACTATCCATTTCTATGGACGTTAAAATCCTTGTCCCATATTAGTCGAGTAAAAGAAGGTTTATGCCCCTTAAGAGAGGTAATAATTACCAAGGTTTTTGAGCCCTTCTTAAGAGAATGTATATATGGCCATCAGAGCATCATCTCTTTCATAACTCTCTATTATACTTATGTAGGATGCCCTACTTGATGAGTAGATTGACACATAATAATCCTCAAAAGGGATTTTGACCGTACTAGCTTTGTGGTATAGTTAAAATTTCGAAAAGGAATGGAAGTTTAAAATATTATGAGGATAACCCGCTGACAGGTTTATAAAAAAAATTTAGACCAAATTTTCTATATCCTTGGATCAACCGTTGTACGAATTTTAAGTGAAAAAGAAGTTATGTAGTATTAAATTCTGAAGAAGTAATGTTAATGAAATTTTTTATTAGACCTACTGGAACCTATATCTAATATATTCATTTTCTTTGTAGTCTTATATTTATATAGAAAAATGTTAATTCTTACTGATACGATCTCTATATGGCCCAGAAAACCTGATAACCTATAATAATGTCTATTCGATATGAACTATTTTCTTATGATGTGGTCCTTGTGACTGGCGGATGTTGGTCATGCTTACAACCTTGGCTTTTCTTAAAATTTTGAGGTTAATAGATGGAGTGGATTCTATATATATGCGATGATGGACCTCACAAATGGTGTACGAATGCCCTTAGAAGTTTTCTTGTGGTGTAGTTCATTTAAGAAGTTTTCGACAATAAGAGTTCAATCACCAATGTTTCTTGTAGTGTACTCATTTAAGGCTTTGGTCTGTCTCCTTTTGGGGCTGATGCTCTGAATTATTTTGTTAAGAAATGTAAACGGCATGAATAAATTATATACATCACGATGGCCCACAATAACTAATAACAATGGCTGGTGGCCGTTCACTCCTAATTATTTCCTTGTAGTAGAATCCACATTATCTCTGAATATCTATGAATATAACTCATTCTTTGGCCATAAAAAGCAATGAGATTGAAAACTTGGCATTGAAAACTTCTTAGGGGCTACAAAACTTTGAATATAACTTTTCTTTAACTCCTGGCATTAAATTAAATTCTGAATCCAATAGACGGACTATATCTTCGACACATATCCCGTGGTGAGCCTCATAACCCTTAACACATAATAACATGGACCATTAACACATGACAATCTCAACCTTTAACAATTACTCGATAGTGGGCCCCACAGATGACGTCCTTATACTGTTAAGGGTTAGGGTCGAGGTTGTCATGCATTAAGGGTCGAGGTTATTATGCGTTAAGGGTCGAGGTTGTCATAGATGAAGGGTCGAGTTTGTCATGCATTAAGGGTTTATGTATCATGTGTTAAGGGTTGAGGTTAATAAGTTCAAAGTTATCATGTGTTAAGGGCCGAGATTGTCATAAATTAAGGGTCAAAGTTATCATGTGTTAAGAGTTGAGGTTATCATATATTAAGGGTTGAGGTTGTCATGCGTTAACAGTTGAAGTTGTCATGTGTTAAGGGTCTAGGTTACTGTGTGTCAACCTCGACCTATAACACATGACAACCTAGACCCTTGACACATCACAACCATGAACCAAGCCCTTAAGACATGACAACCATGGCCCTTAACACATACAACCACAACTCAAACCCTTAACACATGATAACCTAGACCCTTAACATATGACAATCAAGATTCTTAACACATAATAATTCAAATCTAAATCCTTAACACATGACAATCTAGACCCTTTATACATAACAACTACTTTAACCAAAGCAATATATTACAAAATTTAAATTCTATCTCCTTCATTATCTTCCACATGACAACTACAACTGTAACACCCTGAAAATCGGGGGTCATGCATACACTCGACTCCCGAGTTCCCGAGTACCACTTATAACCGATTTTCATTAATATGTGTTTAATCAGATTTAAATGCGCAGCCTGGAATTTCCTGGAACATGAAGCACAACCACACAAGTCTACTGAAATGAAAGAGATCTAGTATATATACAAGTTCAAAAATATAAACGGATCGCACAAGGCGTTGCCTAACAAAACTACAAAAAGAATAATATGTCCAAAAAGAATAAAGCTTAGCCCACTGCTCAGCGATCCAGATCTTGCCTATCAAGCCAATGGAGAGCCGCCCATCAGCTGGAAGTAAGATAGCTCATCCTCCTCATTAAGGCTTGCGCCGTTAGGCTCCTCGAACTTATCGCTACCTCCAGCTATTGAAGAGTCTGGTTGGTGTTTTAAAACACCTTCCCAGAGTATGAGTGAGTGATCAACTCAGTGGATGCTATTAATCTTAAGTTGTAACAAGCATCAATTATATTATGAACTTAATGAAAGGTAATTATTCATAACACATAACTAATCTTGTTACTACGTATGCATGATAGATGATATGATGCATGCCCTCGCCACAATACTCCCTCAAGCGACTCCGTCTGAGGATCGCATATGACCAACACTCCCTCAGAGCGACTACAATTGTTGAGTCGCAAACCTAGCTAGTGTGATGCGATGATAATGTTAGCCAAGTTCTTACTTAATTCTATTTATCCAGCAGGTTGTGAAAACTGATACACCCCACGTATCAATGCCCTGAGCTGGTTGCGAGGCCAAAGCCCCTCAATGCGCGAGATCAGGGCACCGCGATCCTTGATCCCATCGGGTTCCCCATCCCCGACTTCAAGCACATGGGGAGTGCTGAGAACTGGGATCGCTCACGGTCACTACGGGGAGGCGCGTCACCCCAACGTAGGCCGATAGCTCGAAAATAGTGTCTCATTCCACCATGCCCGGCTCACGAGGCGGTGGATCGGTTTCAATTTGGTTATCGATGGGCTACAACGGTTCTAGGGTGTTCCAGGTTTCATACATATGTGAGCAAACAGGGGTAACAATCAAGGTTGGACAGTAAATAGGCTAGACCGCATGAGTCCAAGCAAACATGTGACAGACGACATCGGATACAAGCAACCCGTGTAGTCTAACTACCGTCGCCCACACGCACTCGCCCAAATCCATGGGTTTAGTCTCAGGATAGTCCTACCAACGGGACCGCCTTCACTCTCCTCATTTTCCTGACCAACCCAAGGGTTGAGGGTAATTCCATAACATGCCACAATCAAGGTTATCGCATAATACAAGTAGAAGCATGCGTGCATATCTTCCAACATAGAATATAAAATTTCTCTACCAAGCAAAGCTAATCATGATGTGAACTAAGGGTGCAAGTGTGTTGTGTGGGTTAGTGAGGAAGCTAAGCACTTCCTACACACATGGAACCAAATTGCATAATAATTAATACGACATACATGCTATAGGGCAACATCATATAAGAAATCAAATAAGACATAAACATGAGATCATTAATTTGTACCAAATCATGTGAGAAGCAAGAACAACATCATATGAGAAAATCAACAAGACAAACAATTCCCAACAAACCAACATTTCCTAGGTTTTTTCTAGATTCTCCAAATACATCATCCAAGCACACAAAATCATTAGATTCATATTAAAATTGGTGCTAGACCACCTAAGGATAATAGTCCGCACCTATGGATCATTGGAGAGTTGGAAAACGACCTAGGAATGCGGATTTCGGGGTCGATCGGCTGGAATCCCTAAAGCAAACATTTGTATGTTAGATTTCAATGTAAATCTCCTCTCATCACAAAGGTTTTAAGAAAAAGGGGTGATGGATCTTACCTAGATGATCAACGGAATGAAATGGCCGTCATGGATGAGGGTTTTTTCTTGGAGAAGAGGTAGGGAGTTGTGGGGTTTGATTTTCTTGGGCCCCACCTCGATCTAGGGTCCACCTTGCTCTCCTTCACTCTCTCTTTCTCTCCTTGCTCTCTCTCTTCTCTCTTTACTCTCTCCATCTTTCTCTATAACATCCTGAATTTTCATTGTTTTCAATTTCCAAAAATCCTAGAAATTTTGTTTATTAATTAATTTATAGTATCACTTAATGACCATTAGCACTCAATGTTAGTTTATACGGGGGTGGTACCAGTAAAGAACTGCACAAGTCTGATTAATTAGCCGTAAGAAGCCAACGAATCCACCCGATCACATGAACATCAGGTGTAGCCCCATGATTTACTCACAATAGGACCCAAATCTATCCGACCCATCGCTAATTAATCAAGACAAGTATAACTAAATTAAAAGCAGAGTCAGATAAGGCTCGGATCTTAACTAATAGACCAAATCAACCTTATTGCTCTTTCAGCCTAAAACCAACGGTTTAGAGCAATCATGACCAAATCTCCGCTTTCACTAGTTATAAATAGGCCACATTATGAACATAGCTAATCCAAAACCTAATCATTGCCCACGAGAAATCTCACTATCAAATTCATTCCAGAAATACCTCGATTTTTTGAACAAGCTCTAGACCACTCGTTAGCAGGCCACTAGTTTCAAAACTATAGAGAAGTGTCCGTCTTACTGGGCTCGACGTCCATCACGGAAGTCAGACCTGGGTGCTATCTAGAACCGCTCAACTTGAGCAAAAGGGCGAGTGCATGAGAAGTGCGAATACCCTAAAGGAAGAAGCTGAAACTTAAATGAATTGGGTCGTCCACTCTGATACAAAGTTGAGGATTTCGGACCGTCGGTTTGTAACCAAACTTTACCCATGGAGTAAGGATATTTTCCTGCTCATATCCGTATAGCCGCGGCCCCGATCGACTATCGGTGACCGTTGAACAGACTTCTAATCATATCTGTCGATCGACGCATCCAAATGGCGGGCTGATCATATACATACGTAGATCATCATTAGGGTCAACTATCTTACGGTGTATATCGACTTGTACACCCCATAGTAGGCCTTAGAGACTAGGAAAACTCTCCCATAGGGTTAGTATAGTAAAAATCAAACACTTGGGGCCATTTGCACCAAATCTGGTATTATAAAAGGGTCTCATTTGGGGCACCCCTCTCCCTATACGAATTTTCCTTAGAGAAGGAAAGAGAGAAGAGAGAAAAGGGAGAAAGAAGAAAGGAAGAAGAGAGAAAGAGAGAGTGAAGGGGAGCAAGGGTGGACCATAGCTCGAGGTGGGGCCCAAGGAAACCCAATCTTGCAACTTCCTATCCCTTCTCCAAAGGAAACCCTCCACCACAATAGCAAGAATCACTCCGTTGATCATATACGTAAACCTCTCACCCCCTTTTCTTGAAACCCCTCTTGTTGAGAGTGGATTTGCATGAGATCCTAATATGCAAGTACATTGTCTTAGGTTTCCAGCCGATCGACACCGAGTTCGACATTCCTAGGTCGTCTTCCAAGCCCTCAACTACCTGAAGGTGCGGACTATTATCCTTAGGTGGCCTAGTACCACTTATAGTATGAGTCTAATGATTTTATTTGTTTAGAATGTTGTATTGAAAAATCTAGAGAGAACCTACAAATTGTATGTTTGTTGGAATTGTATGGATTTGTATGTTTAGTTCTCATTTGATGTTGATCTTGCCTCTCATATAATTTAGTATATGGATGATTACATGCTCATGTTTGTTTGATTCTTTTTCCTCAAATATGTTGTTTCATAGAATGCATGATTTATTACTCTTGTGCATTTAATTCCTTGAGATGTAGGAAGTGCATAGCTTCCTCACAAACCCACACAAATTCACATGCAACTTATTCATGATGATGTAGCTTGTTTGTTAGGAGTGTTTGGATCGTATGTTGAGATGTATGCAAACATGATACTGTCATGTTAATTGATAATCTTGATGGTTGGCATGCTATGAATCATCATCAAACCCTTGGGTTGGTCGGGAACATGAGAAGAGACGGTAGTCCCATTGGTAGGTTTAACCTGAGGCTAAACCCGTGGGTCTGGTCGAGTGCGTATGGGTGGCAGTAGTTCGACTACATGGGTCTCTTGCACCCGATGCCGTTCGTCACGTGCCCGCCTGACTCATGCGGTCTAGTTTTTTTACTGACCAATCTTGATTGTTAACCCTGGTTGCTCACATATATATATATATATATATATATATATATATATATATATATGGAACGTAGAACACCCTACAACCGTTGTAACCCATCGATAACCACTCGAAGTCGATCCACTGCCTCGTGAGCCGGACATGGTGAAACGGGACACTGTGTCCGAGCTGTCGGCCTATGCTGGGGTGACGAACCTCCCCATAGTGACCGCGAGCGATCCTAGTTCTCAACACTCCCCATGTGCTTGAAGTCGGGGATGGAAAATTCGACGGGATCACGGATCGCGGTGCCCTTGCGCATTAGGGGGCCTTGGCACCTCAACCAGTTGAGGGCATTGATATATGGCGTGTATCAGATTCCCCAACCTGCTGGATAAATGGACTTAACTAAGAACCCGGTTAACATTATCATTGCATTGCACTAGCTAGGTTGGCGACTCAGCAGTCGAGGTCGCTTTGAGGGAGTGTTGATATACGCGATCGTTAGACGGAGTCACTTGAGGGAGTGTTGTGGCGATGACATACATCATATCATCCACCATGCATATGCATTAATAAGATTAGTTAAGTGTTTGTGAATGATTGTTTTTCATTAAATTTATAATATAATTGATGTTTGTTATAACTTAAGATTTATAGCACCCACTGTAACATCCCAAATTTTCACGACCAGAGTATGTACTCGTGCTCGAGGAAACCAGGTGTTAATATTGTAAAGTGAGAATGTCCCAAGGACTTGCCCTGAGATTTTCTCCTATCGACATCACATTCAAATACACTTTAGATGGAAACCAGCCATAAGAATGATATTAACTGTCTTCCTTGTCCCAAAAGAAAATAATCAAATTATCAAAGGCTCACATAATAGGAGCACAACATAAATTCCATGAATAGCAGAAACGTAAGTAAAACTAAATTCTTATCCTCTACTTTGTTCGTCGTGTTCTTCCTCAAGTTGGTGATCCTTAGGTTCTTCCATCTGTTCGTCACCTGCATCATCTATACGGTTGGGAGAGGGTCAATGTCCTACTCATAGTGATGGTCATCCTTCAAGATTAACAATAATTCAAAAGATTCATGAAAAGAAAATAACGTAATGATACGTCTCGTACTCCACTAATACATGAGATATCAGCATACGCAATCTGCCTACAAGAGGTGCAATGCCTAGTATAGTGTGTGTGGCTCATCATACATAGTGATCATCATGATGTGAAGTATAATTCATAGGACACCCGGCTCGACCCGCATCCCATAACTACAGATATTCGCCGACATGACCAACACTAACATGGATTTATGCGAACATCTCAAGGCAACACAACACGCAGTTGGGGGATTTATGTAACACGATATGTTCATGGAGCGACTATTTGCGACATCCAATCCCAAAAAGTTGATGTAACACATATACCGATTTACATACATCGATTTGTGCACCACGCCAGCCAACCCACGGAATTACGTGCCGACCAAGAGGGCCGCTACCCGTCATGCATTACGTCTATGATAAAATAATCGAATCACTAGTCATGATACCTTACGTCACTTGCTCATTACAGAGAATATAGTTGAATCATCAAGAATAAAACTGTATCATGAAGGTTCTAGAATAACAGGACGCATGCCCGTGCCTTAAAGGTAGACGACACAAGGCCAATAAAATAAGAGAAGAGTGACAATGGTCAACTCAAATATAAAGAGGAGTGGCAGAGTCATCTCAATATAGAGACGAGTGGCAGAGCCAACTCAATAATTGATGAGGCAAGGCAAGGCTTGCATCCATGGCCTCACATAAATTCAGAGAAATTCTCTTTGTGGTTGACATCATGTCATAATCTCAAAAGGGCTAATAAATCAGTTGATGGAAAAATTCCCAGAGGACATGTAAACATGAAATACATGATAATTCATATCGTAGGAGGCACGAAAGAGCCCCATAATTGATGTGAAACATATAATAGTATGAAACATTTAAAGTGGTATGTAAAGACCAAATAAGATACATGTAAAGACAAATTTAAATTCATGAAGGCAGGAAAAAGGCAGAATTCAATTATCAACTTAAATTAGAGTAAGCCTAAAGGATGAAACCCTCACCTGTTGAATTCAATCACTCTCTACGTTGCTAAACTCAAATGGATGCGTTGTAGTTCCCAATTCTAGTATAGTTAATGTGATCCTCACGGTTAGATCATCATAATACTGGGGTTGAACCATAAGTGTAGGCTTAAGATCATTGTTAGGAGGACTTGGGTTGGTTATCACTTACCTTCTTCTTCTCCCTTCTTTCTTTCCTTTCTTTCCTTTACTTTGTCATTCTCCTTTTCTTTTCTTTCCTTTCTTTTCTTGCTGAAACGTCCTGCAAGGCGACTCAGCCCGTGCAGCAGCCTTTGGCCAGAATCTTCCTCTCTCTTTCTTTCTTTTCTTTCTGACTTGCGGATGGCAGGGCGTCCCCTTTTATTGCCTACCTGAAATCCCAAAACTTCTCTGTAAGTGAGTTTACGCAGCAAGGATAAGGCGGGACTCTTCTTGTGCACGCAGTCCGGCTTCTTACGTCTGACGTCCCATACACGTGTTTGTTCGAAATCACGTGAGGAGGCTTATGTTCGGTTGGTTTTATCTGGTCTTTGAGATGGATGGCTCAGATCGTCCCTCTGGATGTTGATGGTGGGGCACATCGTCTCCAACGAACGATGTCTGTTTACACAGCGTAAAACCTCCAAGCTCCGATTTTCTTGCTGGGATCGTTGGGGTCCACGATCCCTAGTCTTCAAGAAATCTACACCATCCACTATTCTCAGCGTATGATTTTGTCCTAAACAGAGGTGTTTTTGGTGTGGCCCATCGGATCATCTCATCATGAAGGTGCGATCGCAGGGAGTCGATGCGGATGATTGGATGTCGTGGTTCGATCAGGTTAGGGTAGGAAATCCCGTCCGATTCTAATGGACGGCTTGGATCATCTGAATGGATGATGCTGGTGGCCCAACAATCATCACCATGCGTTTGGTTTTCTTGGCGAGAATAGGGGAGGAGAGAGAGTCCCTCTTTGATTTAAACTCTTTCGGTTCAACCGGCTTTGACCGAAAGCCTAAGTCCAGTGCATGCGCAGGATGTGCGCATGCATCACAGGTGGGGTCCACTGGGAGGTCTTTTATGAAATCCACACCGTCCATTCATTTTCCCATCTGATATAAGGGGTTGAGCCCAAATTTGAAGTATATCCATAGATCCGGTGGGCCCAAATTCAAGGGTTATCTCCTTATCCTGCCCCTCGGTCACTTATACACTGATCCAAGAGATGAAATTTCGTATGAACGGATAATTTATGATTCCTAGGCACGCTATAAAATTTCATGCTGATCGGATGATAAGAATTTCATGTCTAGGATTCAGTGGCCTATGTTAATGGCAATTATGTAATTATTGCTGATCTGAGTGCATTATGAACTCTTATGGGTCTACATGGTAGTAGGCACGTTCCCAAGTAATTCTTAAAAATAATTTTCGTCTAATTTACTATTGATAAAGAGTTATTTACTGATTTAGTCAAAAGAAGGTACATGTTATGTTGAATCTTATGGTAACGTTCGAGGACTTTCGATGCTCAAGTATTGAAAAGTTCGGGGCGTTACACCCACTGAGTGGATCACTCACTCCCACTCTGGGACAGTGTTTTAAAACACCAACCAGACATTTTCTTAGATGCAGTTGAGGCGGAGCTCGACGAGCCGAGCGAGGTAAGCAAGGATAGGGAAGAGGAGCTTTCCTGCTTCCAGACTTTCATCAGATCCTTTTAGTTGAGTTCGGGCTACCGCGGGGTATGGACCAGGGCCCTAGTCGCTTTGGGTCATGTATGAGTCGGACAAGTTCCCTATTTAGATGATTTTGGATTCGTTGTCTAGATATTTTTATATTTAATAGCAATTGATACTGCTTTATGACGTACTTATGTTTCATGCCCTGCTAAATCATCCATTGTTGATGAATCATTTAAATGTAATCAAAATATAAAGCCCATTAGGGCATCCATGACACCTGGAAATTCGAGAGCCGAGTTCTTATTCGGCCCTTGGAAACTTGGGGTGTTACATTCTCTCTTTCTCCCTTTTGAAGATAGAAAATCGTATAGGAAGAGGGGTGCCCTAAATGAGGCCCTTTTATAATGCCAGATTTGGTGCCAATAGCCCCAAGTGTTGGGTTTTTACTATACTAACCCCATGGGAGGATTTTTCTAACCTTTAAGGCCCACTATGGGGTGTACAAGTCAATATACACCATAGGATAATTAGCCCTAATGATGATCTACGTATAAATATGATCGGCCCGTCATTTGGATGCGCCGATCGACAGATATGATGAGAAGTCTATTCAACGGTCACCGATGGTTGATCGGGGCTGCGGCTATACGGATATGAGTAGGGAAATATCCTCACTCCACATGTGAAGTTTGGTCGTAAACCGACGGTCCGAAATCCTCAACTTTGCATAAGAGTGGATGACCCAATTCACTTAAGTTCCAGCTCCTTTCTTTGGGGTATTTACGCTTCTCATGAACTCGTCCTTTGGCTTAAGTTGAGCTGTTCTGGGCAGTACCCAGGTCCGACTCCCGCGATGGACGTTAAGCCCAGTAAGACGGGTATTATTCTATAGTTTTGGAACTAGTGGCTTACTAACGAGCGGTCTAGAGCTTGTTCAGAGAATCGGGACATTTCTAGAATGAATTTGGTAGTGAGATTTCTCGTGGGCAATGATTAGGGTTTGGATTAACTATGTTTATAGTGTGGCCCATTTATAACTAGTGAAAGTGGAGATTTGGTCATGATTACTCTGAACCGTCAGTTTTAGGCTAAAGGAGTAACGAGGTTGATTTGGTCTATTAGTCAAGATCCAGGTGGATTCGTTGGCTTCCTACGGTTGATTAATCGGACTTACGCGGTTCTTACTGGTACCAGCCGTGTACAACTAACATTGAGTGCTAATGGTCAATAAGTGATATTATAAGCTAATTACAGAAGAAAATTTCAAGGATTTTTGGAAATCCAAAACAGTGAAAAATTCAGGATGTTACAACAACCATCCTTATCTACCTCAAATTTTTTCCGACAATCACTTCTCCCTACGACAATGACAACCAGGGCCATCACTTTTTATCCACAACCAAATGTGGTTTCCATATCTAAGAAAATATTATTCTATAAAAAATAAAATAAAAAATTTATTTAAAATGTCTTCCACATATCAATGACTTTTATTTCTAATAAAAGTGCTCATTAAAACAAAAACAACACTTTTTTAGGGCTTTAGAAGTTGTTGTCGGTGCCCATATGTGAGAGAAGTTAATAGTGGTGAATATATGCTAGAAAATACAGTCGGAAGGAGTGGTGACGGATCCCTGAAAGACACGTTTGAAAAGGAAGAAGAATCCCCAGAAAAACAACAAAGCAAGAAGAAAAGGAAGCTTCGTACGAGTACAAGGTTCCAAAGCAAGGGCATTTTCATTCACTAATTCTCCAAAAAGTGATCAGAAGGCCAACTACGGAATATATTTGAGAAGTTAGATTTTTTAAGCTTTTGATAATACCAAAGGACTACTAAGGTCAAAATCTCAATTAAAAAATTGAGCGAAATTACAATTGGGCGCGTGGAATGGTTTGCATACTTTTAGCTTACTTTGTCGAGATATGTGGAATCTATAATCTGAATATGAGTAGTTACAATGATTACATTTTCTAGCATTGTAGTCGAAATAAATTTTAAAAGGTATCATTGAATGGTAAGTAAAAATTCTCTATTTATTAGACAACAATCACTTCAAATATTGTATAAATTAAAATCAATGTAGACAAGTACAATAATTACTATGTGAAATTCATAGCTTTTTTTTATAATCAAGTTAATATGAAACTTCAAATAAATATCACTATCGATAAGTATAATGATTACTTCGTAAAATTCGTAGCTTTCTTTATAATTAGGTTAATACGAAACTTTAAATAAATGTAAAATACATTGTTTTCCTTCAAGTTTCTTATATCCAAACAGTAAAAACTTTTGCTACCAAGTCACCATCATAGCTTTTAGCTGGCATAATTACTTTTAGGCTTGCTTGCCCCCACAAACCCTTTTACACTTAACTTTACTCAAAAGCACGTGTACCAGTATAGTGGATTTTTGCAATGGACAAGGTGATCCCTACTCCAAAGGTAAACTACATGCAAAACAAGGCCAGTCCCCTCATTAGTGGAGGATCTTTATATCTCCATGAGTTTTCCCAACTTGATTTAACTCCAGTCCCAACTTGATTTAACCCCAGTTGAATTTGCTAAACCTCAAGTGTTTTACAGCCAAACCTAACCCTAGGACCAGTTGGAACCCATGTTGCAATAAGCAGATTGCCTGTGACCCTGGACACATATATACTTGTGCGAAGGGCTATGTGGGGTTCACAGAGATGTCCATGACAAATCCACTATATCCATATGTTTTGAAAGACCATAACAGTAGAGGATTCGACAAATCAGACTTACCCAAAACTCAGGAGGACCACACCAATGAAATAGTAGGAACATAACGTCCACCATTGAAACATTCTTGAACCTGACCATGATGCTTTTATGCCATCCAAACCGTTTATATGGCTATTACCACTCAGATAAACTGTAGGAACAAACATCATCCTGATACAAAACTTCTGTCACCCATGAGTTCAATCCTCACTGTTTCGTGTGTATAGCCCGCATGAGTTTGAATCTGCCCGACTTTTAGAGTCATATCCGATTGTGGTATTTTGGAAACAAATGGACGGAGTGGATTTATCACAGACATCATGTGAGCCCATACAGCCCCGAGCATAAGATTATCTCAGTGCTAGCCGTCACAGGCTATCCGCTTCCCAAGTTGGAGGATCATTTCTCTTCAGTGGACAGCAATGTATAGTATCATCCTCATTTGTTAAAGAAATCGGCGATTAATACATAGAACTCTGCGATTAAACGTTCCATCTCTGGACTATTAGAAGTACAGTGGCCTACTAATTTTCTGGGCGACTTCCTTACCCAAAAAAACACCATAAAGGTAAAGTGAAAAAAAGAAACAAACAGAGTAAAGAACCCACGCCCCCTTTTCTCTCATCTCAAAGAGATTTTGGATTTTTAACTCGTTCACACCTCTGTCTGGAGACCACCATCTCTCTCTCTCTCTCTCTCTCTCTCTCTCTCTCTCTTTCACACTTGGGTTTTCATGTTTGAACCTTGGATTCCAACTCCATTCATGGAATTCAATACATAGTTTGAACTTTTAACACACCTTCTCTTCCTATATACAAATATAGCCAACTGTCAGATTTGGACTCTTCTCCTCTTCTGCCCCTCTTCCAACCCCTTGTGAGAAATAGTAATATACTCCACTAAAATAAACAAGAGTAAATATCAGTATCAGTATCTCCTCACTCTCCTTCATTTCTGTGTTTCTCCAAAACAGATTTAAAATAATCATTCGACTCAGACTCCATCTCTCCTTTCTCTTATTAAAATACTAATCCCGATCCAACGACATCACCCCTTTACTATCCATTCTTAAAAATAGTTTCTCCCTCTCTCTCCCTCTATCTCTCTCTCTCACTCATTTCACATAGATCTTGTCAGACATTTTTACTTTTTTACCCTTCTTGGTCTGAATCTGTTCTTCTCCAAGTCCTCTCCTAAATAAACATAAAAAATAAAAAATACTCTCTCTCTCTCTCTCTCTCTCTCTCTCTCTTGTCAGAATTCTCTTCTTCCCCATCATCTCCTGAAAAAACACACTGCATTTCTCTATCCTTCCTCTCTCACTGCTCAAACCAAAATGCTCTTCTTCTTCTTCCTCGTCTGCTTCTTATCCTACGCACCCCTTCACTTAACCTACACCCCAACTCCCTTCCATTACCGTCGGATCCTCCACCAACCTTTCTTCCCATTAGATTCCCTCCCACCTTCCCAACCCCCTTCACTCTCCCCTCCACAGCCCAAATTCCCTTCTTCCACAAATACACCTCCTTTCTTCCCATTTTACCCTTCCCCTCCTCCTCCTCCTCCCAAACCTTCTCTCTCTTCCTTTCCTGCCAACATCTCTTCGCTCATCTTCCCTAACAACCCCTCCAAAAAACCCAATTCTTCAAAAACTGCCATCGCCATTGTCCTCCCCATAATCTCCATCGCCATCCTTGCCGTATTGGGGATCTTTTTCTACCGCCGGCGTCGAAACTCTTCTGAGAAGAGCTCCAGATCTGACAGTCATCGTCTCTTTCCACCATCAGATGGCCGAAAGGTCGGTGTCTCTGCAACGAGCTCCGAGTTCCTCTATCTGGGTACTTTGGTAAATTCGCGTAGAGTTGATGGCGAGGGAGATTCAGGCAATGCTGCCAGTAATTCGCCTTACCGGAAATTGGGGTCGCCAGAGCTACAGCCGCTTCCACCTCTTTCCCATCAGTTTCGGCAGAATTACGGAACTGCCACTGATGGCAGAACTAGTTTAGAGGATGAAGAGGAAGAAGAGGAGTTCTACTCTCCAAGAGGCTCCTCGGGTGGGAAAGAGAGCTTGACAGGATCGAGCTCGAGGAGGGTATTTCCAGTAATTCCAGCAGAAAGGAGCTCGAATTCCAGTACTCCATCGTACCCATCTTCGAATTCGGCATCCCCAACTCCGTCGTCGCCGCCTTCAAATAGCCCCTCTCCGACCGTTCGTATAAGCCCGCCTCCTGCAAACAGGCCCTCTCTGCCCGTCCGTATAAGCTCCCCGCCTTCAAATAGTCCCTCACCGCCTTCAAATAGTCCCTCCCCGCAGGCTGGTATAAGCCCCAAAATACCCAAAATCAAATCTCCAGATTCACGATCCAACGGCATTGTAGGCAATATTGGGCCTCTGCGGCCCCCACCACCTGCCCCGCCTCCACCACCACGATCATCGACTCCATCACCTCCAGAGAGAACACTTCCTTCGCCTTCTCCGCCTTCTTCACCGTCAGAGAAAATATCAGATGGAAATCCAGCTAGAGCAGAACGAATTTCTGACATTTCAGGGCAATTTCAGGGGGTGCCAATCAAAACGGGTGATTTTTCTACAAGCCCAATTTTTAATTCGAATCCACCTCCTCCGCCACCGCCACCTCCAGCTGGATTTTGGGATACTCGGATTCCTCCACCACCACCACCCCGGCCAATTTCTAGACCTCCAGTTCTCATCACTCCTCCAAGACCTGTTGGGTCAAAGAATCCAGCAGCCGTTTCACCAGAAGAGTCACCAGATAATTCAAATGCTTTGGAGAGAAATGAGGAGACTCCACGACTGAAGCTGAAGCCGTTGCACTGGGATAAGGTCCGGGCGAGCTCTGATCGGGCAATGGTGTGGGACCAGATCGGATCGAGTTCATTCCAGTATGACTTATTCCTTTTTGAAGTGAATTTATCATTTGGGTTCTTGTTTTCTCTGTAGATGTTCGCTGTTTCTCGTATCAGTTTGTAGAATCTGTTTGATTGCAGATTGAATGAGGAGATGATCGAAACACTGTTTGTTTGTAATAACACAAACACCACACCAAAGGAGATGACCAGGCGGCCCATTCTTCCTTCGCCTGGCCAAGAGAATAGGGTGCTCGATCCAAAGAAGTCTCAGAACATCGCGATTCTGTTGAGGGCGCTGAATGTAACAAAAGAGGAAGTTTGTGAAGCCCTTTTAGAAGGTGAGGACCGTCACCAAAAACTTGCCATGTTTTATGCTTTTGTAGCTTGCTTTGTGTCAATTATCTCTCTTTCTCCATCACTAGGAGTTGAATTTGCTCGCATTTCTGTATTTGTTGCTAATTTGCGTGTGACTGATTCAACTTTACTAGATTGTCTGGACTTGTTTTGGTTTCTGGATGTGAATGTGATCTTTGTTTATTATTATTTTGTTACACATGCCTCCACAGGCAGTGCATTTGTGTGAAACATCCGAGCTATGCATCAGGTGGGCTCCACTGAGTGGATGGCCTGACCCCAAGATCACCCTGGTCTACACGTCCATGGGCAACAAACATGTCGAATGTGTACCGTTGTAAAATTTCTTATGACCACCCATTGCTTTCATACATGAGTAGCCCACCTGATGAGTTGACCAGCCTGATTGTGGGACTGTGTCCCATACATGGTGGGGACCACCAACCACCTGATTCAAGGCCTGATATCCAAAACATGTTCCAAGTTGGCATTTACGATCATGTGCAAAGGGCGGGTGTTTAGCATGACTATGCTTATTGAATTTTAGCTGTAAATGAGTTATAGTAAATTAACTCATTGATTGTAATTAACCTATGTAATAGACTATTAGATAGTGCTTGATTGTAATCAACCTATGTAATAGTCTATAACATTGCGCCTGCAGGAGTTCTACGCTCTCATTGGCAGTCTTCGGTGCGGATAAAGGAGGGTTGCGTCAGGTTGGCAGCCAGTGTTAAATTTATGCCATAGCTTCCAACATGAATCCGAATGGAATGATGGAAAATGATTCATGTAGCCGACCTCAATTGGTTGTGACAAGGTGATGATGATGTTATGATGATGAAATGAGTTGTAGTATTTTAACCTTTGGGTTCATTTCAAGTTATTATCATTCCACTATGTTCTGAATCATCAGAGGTGCTCTGGTCGTATTACATTTGAGTAGTTGCTCGGTAGAGCTATCTGACTTCTCTGATGTTGTATCAGTTTGAAGATGTTCATCTTGATAGATGACACCAATCAGGAGCTGGGTTTTGGGACAGTTAAGCTCAAAGACACTCCATTTTTCAGAGAATGATTATTGGATGTGTCTTACATTCTCAGATGTGGCTATGAATTTGATGAATTGGTGTGGAAAGATTCAATGCTACTTTAGTGAGTGCATCAAATCGTCATTGAAGAACCAATGCATAGGAAGGAAAGCAATGGATTGTGGCTATCAGAAAGCTACTGCAAGTTTGAGACTCCATACTTGATTATTGGATATTAAAACTAATCAAGTTCTGGTCTTATATCATTCTTATGAAATCAGCATTGTTTAATGAAAATGTGAAGCTTTTACTCAGTATAATAAGGCAATGCTTCACAATTAGTACCAAACAAGACAGGTTAAGGAGGGGGTTGTGGTTCACAGAATATTCCATAATTAGTTTTGTGAGCTGTCCCAAGTTTTGATCTTTAGGGGATGTTTGGATATGAATAATCCAGAATGCAGATATGGAAAACCTACCTGGAAATCTGACAATGTGGAAAACAGTGGAAATATGCAAAGGTCAATGGTCAATTTATGTTGTTTGTTTTTTAGGCTAATTTCTATGGTAATGTTGAATGGTCATAGTGGTAGGTGTCTTTCATTATCGTTGAAATGCCTAGTCAATTTTTACGGACATTTTTTTACAAAATAAACAATGAAAAGCACCGTATCTGTTAAAACCAATATCATTTTCAACCATTTCCAGATTCCCAAACAGCCCCTTAGACAACATATTGTGGGCAATGCCTCAGGTTTACTTGTTGGTATAGCCCATTTCACTTTGAGCAATCAAAGCCACATGTTCAGTTGGAGAAGAATTATCGGCCTTTGACTTATTTATGCTCTGAACATAGACGAAGATGTATGCATCTGAACCTAATATAGTGATGTTCTGTAGAAGGATTGCTCTTCATCGTATGATGTTATACACTCTTACTGCTACTGGGAATCAATCTTTATGCATGAGGTGATGAACAGCATAACCTGGGCTTTTGAGCTCTTTGTTTCTTTTCCTTTTTCTTTCATTTTTTTCCCTTTCCTTTTAAAGTTCTCTTCTAGTGTATCCTTTTCATTGATCCATAGGCCACGTAGCTTCTAAAAATTATCTCTATGATTGGTATAGGCTTCAAAGAGCCCATATACCTATGCCAACCCCCCTAACTGTTTCTTTTCTTTGTTCGAGCTGAGGATTTCTTCAGCCCAATAGATGGGTCTTTCTTCCTTTGAACTTCATTCAATTTGTGTTATTATTCACTTTGTAGGTTATTCATGTGGACGCTGATGTTATTCAAATATTTTCTTTTGCTTTGGGGTTTAAGCACCGATGTTGCATTGTGAGGATTTCAAGGGATAATGCCTATAGATTTTGAGAAATGCACAAGCTTTCTTATTGCATTCTTTACTTGATGAGTGATATTTTCAATGGGTTTGTACTCTACTTTATAACACTGCTGAAAAGGTTGTTGCACTGGACGAGTTTTTATGCTTTTAATTTCCCCTTTGAGTGATCTGCTGTTTTGGCCTTCTAGAAATAACTCATGCCTTTAGTATGACTGGAGATGTTTTCTTTGTCCTTGTTTATTGCCTTTTCTGCCCTTATTTCCTCCATGCTTAGGCACTTTTATGTTTCACTAATTCACTGGTCGCTGTTGCAAACAGGTAATACGGACAGCTTGGGTACCGAGCTTCTGGAAACTTTATTGAAAATGGCTCCAACCAAAGAGGAAGAACTTAAACTAAAGGCATACAAAGATGATTCCCCCTTCAAGCTGGGCCCTGCTGAGAAATTTCTCAAGGCAGTTATTGACATCCCATTTGCATTTAAGAGGGTGGATGCAATGCTTTACATAGCCAATTTCGATTCGGAGGTTAAGTACCTCAAAAAGTCATTTGAAACTCTAGAGGTAAATATAAACTGCAGTTACTTTTTGATCGGTTATTTTGATCTACAATATCATTGTTGTTACACTGTTGGAAAACCCATTTAACAAGGATTCTCCATTTTAAAAAGGATGATACTGATGATTTATTAAAAAGAAATGAACACAAATGCATGTCAATGGTACTGAATCCTGACCCAAAGTGCCAACCACTTGGTCCCCTCTATTGCAAGATTATGTTCTAGAATGATTGTCATGTTGGATTATGAGACAATTTTCATACTCAGCTATTATGGCATAACCTCAATTTATTTATTTTTAATTATTTTTGGTATATTTTCTTGACTTATTTTAACTGAATCTTGTTGGATTAGGTTCACAATTCCTAAATTTTAACTATTTTCATGCACCCATATAAGGTGGGCAGGGATAAGGTGCCTGCCATTAATTATCTAACCAGGACCATGGTCATCTTGAATTTTTGTATCCTTTGCCTTCATGCTGAGGAAACAGTCAACTGTCTCTTTCCATATTGTAGATTCACGATGAAGGTTCAGTGGAGAATCATTAAATTTTTTGCCATGGATTGGGTGATGCCATGAAGAATTCGAGAAGTTTCCCTAGCTTCGCAAGGAGCTCCATAGGGTAGGAGAGTCTCTTTAGTGTTTGTTTCTGCTGGTAGGTCTTTGGTCAATACGAAGGAGCATAACAACTGGACTTTTTGTCATAAAATTGATTCATATGAGGTGGGGTTTCAAAAGGCGAGAAGTCGGATTATAAGGTTCGCTTATTTTTTTCGGGTGTTAATAAGAGTCTATTGAAGAATGCTAGGGTGTGGACGTGGCCTTGTTCCTTCAAGATGATCTCTCGGTGCTTTTTCTTTGGCTGGTCTATTCTCTTTTTTGAGTTTTAATAAATTCAATGTTTGTCATTCTTTAAAAAAAAAAAATGAAAAAAGAAAAGTAGAGAACAAATCATAGTATGATCATAGTGCTTTCTCTTTTGCTGTTACATTCTCTTTTTTGAGCTTTAATAAATTCAATGTTTGCAATTCTGAAAAAGAAACAAAGAGAATCATAGTATGATCTCAACCTTCT
Source organism: Magnolia sinica (assembly GCF_029962835.1). Lineage (NCBI taxonomy): Eukaryota > Viridiplantae > Streptophyta > Magnoliopsida > Magnoliales > Magnoliaceae > Magnolia > Magnolia sinica. The sequence goes on from NC_080575.1 coordinate 91,225,926, forward strand.
AAATCTCTCCGTTGTGAAGTTTTGAGGGGTTAAACAAGTGCAGAATATGGCCTTTACAAGGAACCTTGAGAATGACCTGGAAGTGTATGTAGGTGCCATGGGTCTTCATCCCTTTTGAGTGGGGAAGATTCCGTAAAATGGAAATGGTAGCCCCAATGAAAATTCTCAACAAATCTTTTTTCAAGGCTATATCTAGAAGAGAGGATGAGGGAGAGGAGGATATCACTTGCATGCGCATCGTGTGGGACTCGATGGCCCCTCCCAAGAGTTGTAGCCTTTGCTCGGACAACAATTGCAGACAAGACCCTCAAGCTCAATCATCTCTAGAATAGGGTGCATAGTCTCCTAAGTTTGTGTTTCACATGTAGAAGAGGCTTCATGGTGCACAATAATCTGTTTTGCCAACTCATTTTAAGGCATGGTCCAAAATTTCTGGTAGATCTTAATCTTCGGTGGACCACTAGTGAGTATCCCTTTAAAAGTGGGGCCCACCTCAATGCATTTGTTGTATATCCATGTGGTCCATCCTTTTTGCCAACTTATTTTAAGGCATGGTCCAAAAAATGAGGCTGATCCAAATCTTAGGTGGACCACAAAATAAGGATTTAATTCCCACCATTAAAAATTTCTTAAGACATTTTTTTGGGATCAATCTGTTATTTGTGTTCTCCCTTCATCAAGGTCAGGGTCTATGTGACATTATCAATAGGTTCAATGGAAAATAAACATTATAGTGGGCCCTAGGAAGATTTTAACAGTGAGCATTCAATCCCAATTGTGTGGTCCAATTGAGATTTGGATCCCTTCATTTCAAGGATCATGCCCTAAAATGAACTTGAAAAATTGATGGATGGCATGGATATACTACACATAAATCAAGGTGGGCCCCACGTAACAACATAGTGATGCAGGCACTGTGTTGCGTGCACTGCAGAGCATTAAAAAAAATTTGAGGTGTGTGGCTGTGAAACAGCCACGCAGTCCATTCGTTTTTCCAAGACCAAAAATGAAAAGACGAGAGAGAGAGAGAGAGAGAGAGAGAGAGAGAGAGAGAGAGATGAACGAGAAGAAAGAAGAAGAAGGGCAGCCACAGCAGCGCCGCAACCATAGCAGCCCAAGAAGAAGAAGAAGAAGAAAAAGAAAGAAAGGTATTTTTTTTTTTTATTTTCTTTTTTCCTATTTTCTATAGGGTTATGGCCCGTAACAGCCGTTACGGCCCCATAACGGCCATTACAAACCCAAAAAAATGGAGGTGCCCCGTTTCGAGGTCGTATCGCATAACGGTATCAACCATTACCATTATGTATAGGTCGTTACGGCCGATACGTAACCAATTTTGAATACCCTGCAATAGACCCCATACATGTGAACATATGAATGTAGGGAATGAGTGAGTGAAGATTCTCTCTTCTTCTCTATCTCATTTTTCTCTCTCTTTAAGTGGTGATGCCTAAGGAGTTAAGCGCATCCAAGGATCTCTCTATCTTTACTCTCCCTCTTGGATAGGATCTTATTTATAATGAGTTAGGGTTTTAAGGAGAGACACCGATATGGTGCTTCATTATCTTATAAATTTTGGTATGGCCCACTACATTTAAAGTCTCGAGTCATGCCTAATCATGTACACAAATTGACTCCATCCGTCCATTGAACATAGCCATTCATCCTCAATCCAATTCCCATGCAAGTCAACTAATCAAGTGACGGGCCACAAGATCTCAATTATCGGAATTACCATTAAGTATTATGAAATGAAACAAAAGAACAAAGGTCAAAAACATTAGTACAACCATTTAAAGCATTTGGGGTACCAATACTAGTGACACTTGATGGGTGGTCAGGTCTACCAAATCTTAGCTATAAGAGTGTCCCTAGGAGACTAGTGGATCCCCTTGTTGGATCATGTGGATATCATTTGTGTCCTAGTACATGAACCCAACAACACCCACATACAAGCCACTACAATTGACTTAATGAGGCAGCGCAAAGCACATTGCATCAAAAACTTGAACTCCACATACATTCTCAGCCCTAAGGATTAGTTAAAGTTAGTACATAGAAAAGTTAGTCTGGACTAAACATGATGAGTCTCTCCATCCAAAGACTTGTAGTGATCCTCAAATGCAAGTACCCAACAAGTCTAGTATTGAGATCCCATTCCCATGAACACTAACACTCCTATGTAGGGTAGGGCACAAGCACCCTAACTCATCATCAAACCCAATAGTGGAGACCTTCCATACCGCCTTTTCATTGGTTCCCTCACACAGGATGACCACATAAGAATAACAACCACATGTTTGTCCTGTAGCATACTAGTTGTCATAGAACAATAGGGTATTGAGATCCATAGAACAGAATTCTTCCTTGACCAGTGGCCGTTGCGCTCAATCTCGAGTTTTCAAGGACAACTAGTGGAATCCCTATCCTTTAACCCATATACATGTATGTTTTAAAGATATAACCGCACATTAGTTATGGGATTAATAATATGTCTACACAACATCCATGATCATCATGATCTATGGCCAAGATCATCAAATCAGTGGTTGAGATTAACTCATAGGCTTTGTAGGGACATAACACTAATAGCCTTTGGATCTATCCTTCGTTTTTAATGAAATTTAGGACAATGCATCTAGGATAAACATTTTGTCTATCCATCTGGGTAGAGGGGCCAATGACGTAGCCAATCTTTTAGCTAGAGAAAGGCATGACCTGATGTTTGGCACTTTATTAGGTTGCATCTGTGTATCATAGCTAATTGTATAGCTCTAATGCATTTCTATTTATTTCAATATGTTTTCATTCATTTACAGTTTTCTATTTCCATGAACTTGTATTCATAAAGTGTCTTGTAATATTTGGAATTTTGTTCCTCAATTTATCTCTATTATTTAATCTCTCCATCTTTCTAAAAAAGGCATGTTACCATTACCCAAAAAATAATAAGAAGAAAAGAAAACAAGTTCAGTAACCTTCAAAGTCAAGCAACGAAAATTAGGCATGTTCCAAGAGTCCAAAATCAAAGCCCATATGACATTGCCCTACTAGAAATGAACTTCTGGCCATTACCAAGGAAACCATCTTTTACCTTGTACAACCATTCCCTTCTTCCAAATAGAGCAAGGCATTAGCTCTTCAATTTGTCATTTCATGCAAGTTAGGTGTCTATGTAACTTACAGACATGTTTAGCAGCATTGCAGAAAAATAAGATATGAGGTTGTCAGCGTCACGTGATAGCGGGCAAAGCCAGAGATATTGGCAACCAACATGTACACAGGAATATCGTTGGATATTATTTGACAAACATTACTTAGAGCATATGATGTTGAAAATTGTTTCTAGGCTCAAAACCATATTAAGAATATGTCTCGAGCCCAACTAATTTAACTATAGTTACCGTCCACCTAGTGGATGACTTCCAACCTTTCATATGGGTGCAACATCCAACCTGTCCAATAGGCTGGCCCCATCATGAGCATTAACTTGTGCAAAAATCAGCCATATTAACTTACAAAGTGGGCCATACTTGTATTTTACTATTTATCGATGACTAGACATTGTTTTCTATGGTGTGACCCACCTAATAAATAGATAGGGATGATTTTTGTACTACGTGATACTCATGGTGACACCAACCTATTGGAAGGGTTTGCATGTCACATGCACTTAAGAGGTTGAAAGTTATCTGCTGGGTGTACCGTAACCTGTGGTCCAACTGGTTGGACTTGAGACCTTCTCAATAGTTCTCATTAATAATAATAATAATATCATAAAGCAAGGAAAGAAATTTTGATGATTTTTCCCTATAGCAATGTTGTGTTCCACATGCATACCCTGCACCTGTCCGATTCCCTAATTGGGGAAAATGGAGTGACGTTGTTATGTAAGTAGGGGATGTATTTTCAATTTTTTGCAAGAAGCTATACCCCAACGTCTCTTGGATTCTGCTGATTCAGGTTGTTTTAAAAGCCATATTTCTCACTGTTCTTCCTTTCTCAGGCAGCCTGCGAAGAACTCAGGAGCAGCCGGATGTTCCTGAAGCTTCTAGAAGCCGTGCTCAAGACTGGAAACCGAATGAATGTTGGAACCAACCGTGGTGATGCACATGCCTTCAAGCTCGATACGCTCCTTAAACTCGTTGATGTCAAGGGCACCGATGGGAAGACCACCCTCTTGCATTTCGTCGTCCAGGAGATCATACGGTTAGAAGGCTCCCGTCTTTCTGGTGCCAACCAAACTGGATCCCCCGGGAAAAACCAGCAGTCCGCTTTACGGGATGATGTTGAATTCAGGAAGCTCGGCCTGCAAGTTGTTTCAGGCCTCAGCGGAGAGCTCTGCAATGTTAAGAAGGCTGCAGCCATGGACTCAGATGTGCTTTGCAGTTATGTCTCAAAACTCGCTGGAGGAATCGGGAAGATCCGCGAGGTTGTGAGATTGAATGATGCAACGAATTTGCAAGAAAACGGTGCAATATTTTCTCAGGCAATGAATGAGTTCTTGAAGAAAGCTGAGGAGGAAATTATTAGGACTCAAGCTCAAGAGAGTGTTGCTCTTTCTCTAGTGAAGGAGATAACCGAATACTTCCATGGGAATTCAGCAAAGGAAGAAGCTCACCCATTTAGGATTTTCATGGTGGTGAGAGATTTCCTTTCAATTCTCGATCAGGTCTGCAAAGAAGTAGGGAAAATCAATGAAAGGACAATTGTCAGTTCAGCACGGCAGTTCCCAGTGCCCATCAATCCAACATTGCTGCCGGTTTTCCCCAGATTTCATGTCCAAAGGCCAGACAGTTCCGATGATGATGACAGCTCATTGTCACCTTGATGCTCACATCCAGTTCCAACAACGATGACAGTTCGTTGTAACCTTGATGCTCACGTCGAGGCTTGTTTTTTTTTTCAGGTGAAGCTCTTGCTTGTATTTAGACAAATCCAGCCGAAATAGCTTTAGCCGCCGGATGGAAGAAGTTGGGCAGGCCAGCAGATGATAATTAAATCTCGTTTTGTATTCATAGAAATGCATGTAAAAGATTTTGGAATTGTTTCAGTCTCTCTATATATATATATATATACAGAAAGAGGAGTTTAATTCAGAGAAAAATAAGGTGGGACCACCAGATTTGTAAATCTAGTGCTAAATTGAATTCTCGACAAATGCTGTTCAGTCATAGAAACGGGTTCATCGACAGGTTTTGTTTCTCTCCTAGGCATAATGGGATTTGTATTATATGATGGTAGAATGAATCTGAAGCAGATTCTTTTTTCTGTAGTAAATGATTTGACCATATATTTCGATCCGAAGACACCTGAAAAGAGTTTATCAATTGTAACAGTTTTCTGGCTAAACCCTAACTCTCAGATTTTGGTGCAACAAATTGATTATTTTAAGTTTGGAGATGGTAGAATTTTGGGGGTTTTCAGCAGTAATGTTGACAGCCATAGCTGTCTGGTTTGTGGTTTGCTTCAGTTCAGGTTCATAGATTTCACTACTATTTGTAAGGTGCCTGGTAAATCAACTTCTCTAATTTTTCTGTTTTTAACCAGAAACACCTTTCATTGTTCGATTGTTGATCTTTTTAACATTTCTGAAAAAGAAAAAAGAAAAAAATTTAGCAGTCCAAACCAGGTGGAATTATAGTTAGATTATGTTATTCTGCATTTCTCAGTTTTCCATGTCTACATTGTCTATTCTTTCTATCCAAATAGTAAGAGATGCAGCATTTGAGTGTGCTGCAAATCATGGTGCGTAGACCTTTACAATCAAAACTAGTGTACCTGTTAGACATATATGATCGCCCACGTCATATGTGGCTGAGCCATATGGCGGATGGTCATGGCGGAGGGGTTCATTGCCTCAGGTGTTTATATTATATTTGTATTATTATTTGTAATATATTTTTTCTTTTTTACTCCTTGGATCATGTTGGGTGACTACATCTATATATTATTGTTCTCTTTTTGAGGGTTTATGATAAAATGCAAACCTCACCAATCTGGAGTTCTATTATGTGCAGTGATTTTTCTTCATTTTCTCTGAAACCTTTCAATGCACGTGTTTAAGGTAGTCAAAAAAACACACCCACGTTAAGTAAAAACACTACCCACATTAATGAGGCTTACATTTTCTCACTTTTTTACCAAAATTTTATGAAATTCTATTAAAGTTTCATGGGTAGTCACTCAGGAATTGTGGACTTTGGCAGACATTAACTCAAATTTAACAACCTAAATTATGGAATCCACTGTAACTCAGTCACAACCTCAAAATCTGACCACTAATTCATGGAAACTTGTCTGCTGAAATAGGACCATTGGATATTTTTCATTTCAACCATCCAATAAATGTCCACCAACCTGATAGTTATATCATCAAATAAGTGTAATTTTTAGTTTGTAAATGCATATATCACAGTGCCAGAGCATCAAAATTTTAGTCTCCATCTAAATGTGGATGAACAAAACTTCATTTACAATAAAAGAAATTACAACAAATTAAGGGAAACAAGTCCAATATATAAGAACCGTTAGATTCAGCAGCGCCCAACTTTCAACAATTCTGAAGAATTCAAGCCATGCACCCTCTGGACTAACCAACCAATTTTGGCAAATGTAAGGATCCAAATAAAGAAAAGCAAACAATGGTGAACTCAACACTTAGAAATTCACCAAGGCAGTTTAGACCAGCAAAGGAACCAATTGGTAGGCTAATCCATGTTGAACAAGAATCAATTTGCTTCACTAATCAGATACTGTCCGTGTAGTTTACGCACAAGTTCAGATGCAATCTCAAATATGTATTTTCGGGCCATTTGAAGTTCCTCCAATTGGTTCAAGCCATTTTGTGAGCATCATCACCGCTTGTTTTTCAATGAATGAGAGAGAGAGAGAGAGAGAGATTCATACTCCCATCACTAAAACAGAACTATTTAGACATAATCAATGGTGAGTTGGTGTAACACACCATCTGATGTCCATGTGCAGCAGAAACTGTACTATCCACACAAAGCCTTGATGAGCTTAATACAAGGGTAGAGTCCACGTGTTATTGCATGATTTTATTTTTTTTTAATCCATGTGAGTTTGTGATGCAGGACAATTAACCACTTGCTCTAAAAGCTCGAACCAATAGAGCATGACAAATCAATCCCTTCACCTCATAGCCTAGGCTCCACATCTCATGGGTTAGGACATCGGCCGAACCCCCTCGTGGGCCCCACTTCACATGGGTTCCACTTCACATGAGCCACCTACTTCACATGGGTGGGGCCCACCTCACACAAGCCATCCGCCTCACACCGGCCGCCAACCCCGAGTATGCCCTTGCATCCCACAAGCCACCCCACTCAAGCCCGGTGTGAAAATGCCCCTACGTTAGTTTGTATGATAGCAATGTGGTTGTATTTTTATTATAATAGAATTTCAATTATTTCATGTTCTGTTTCTGAAGACTCTTTAAACAAAGAAAAAGAAAAAAGAAAGAAATTAATCTAAACATTTTGCAATGAGCATTCTAGGTTTTTGCTCTCTCCAAATTCATGACTCTGCGCTTCCCCTTTTCATTAGAAGAGCTTTCTCAAGAATTTATAAATATGATTCCTCGGCGTCTATCCGTTCAAGCACCCGCCGTGCTTCCTCTTCTGTGGCAGGAACTACATTGCGAATTTTCAATCCATTCTTCAAGGCATCCGGCTGGACAGTGAACGTGAAATAGAAGGTGTTCGATACCTGCTCATAGCCAACATGCACACGCATCACCAATAAATAAATAATAGAAGGATGTAGACGAAGAAGAAGAAGAAGAAGAAGAAAAACTGTGTAAAAATCTTTGAAAAGCTTATTATTCAACAGCAGACCCAATGATTATGAGAAAGATAACAAGGTAGTGGAAATGATGGTGACAGCAATGATATAGACATCAACTATTGCTACTAGATATAGATTTAAAGCCCGAAACTTCAACTCAACTTGAAAGTCTGTTGCAATCTAGTAACCCAGTTAGGCAGCTGCCATAGAACTTTCCCTGTTTCCTTCTCATAATATTCATGATGAAATCCGATCAGGTCAAGTCGAATTGGCCCGAGTTGACTCAAGTCCTTTTCTTTTTCTTGAGAGTTTTTAAACTGTGCTGGATAATCTTTGATTTAGAAGGGCCTACTCCACAATTTCTTGAATGCTGGAAGATCGTCCACTAAACATGTGGTAAATCCAGACCATCGAAATGCAGGCCCCATTCCGAATGAAGTATATGATGAAACTCACTCTGACCAGATGATATTAATCATCAAACATCAGCCAATGAATTTGGACAAATGTCTATGGGATTGGCACTGGATTAAGTACTTACGGCTCGTTTTGGTAGCTTGTATTTGGAATGCATTGGAATCCAAATAACAATAACATTGGAACCAAAGTGATTTGGAATCTTCAATTGTATTTGGGAACCTGTAATTGGAATCTTGTGGAGTCCAAGATTGTGTTTGATTACCTGAATTTTGGATAAAGAGGAATTTTGTAATATATTCACAGCAACCTGAATTTGATGAAGTAAATCATTTTTAATACCCTACAATGGCATACATGTGTGACATGTTATATAGTCATTGTAGTATGTCCATTGAAAGTAATACTTTGGCTTAAAATGAGGTGGTTTTGAGCCTCAGGTGGGCCACAAAAGTGGGTCTACTACGGAACTTTGTACATTAAGCATAAGCTAATTGTAACACTCCGACCCCTCCGGTAAGATATTTTCCGCTTTGGCTGGCACTCACTGTCCACCTTCTCGGCTTTGTTCTCGCAGGTAGAAGCGGTTAGCGAACCACCCGCAAAACGCATCTTACCCTTAAGGTCGAAGCCCCACATATATCCCAGATCTTCGGGCTCTCCCTTTCCGATGTGGGACGGGCATTAACACCCACTCCCCCAGGAGACAGAGCGCCCTCACTCTGATACCATTTGTAACACCCCGACCCCTCCGGTAAGATATTGTCCGCTTTGGCTGGCACTCACTGTCCACCTTCACGGCTTTGTTCTCGCAGGCGGAAGCGGTTAGCGAACCACCCGCAAAACGCGTCTTACCCTTAAGGTCGAAGCCCCACATATAGCCCAGATCTTCAGGCTCTCCCTTTCCGATGTGGGACGTGCACTAACCCCACCACCCCCCCCCCCCCCCCTCGAGACAGAGCGCCCTCACTCTGATACCATTGGTAACACCCCGACCCCTCAAGTGGTAAGACACGTTTTGCGGGTGGTTCGCTAACCGCTTCCACCTGTGAGAACAAAGCCGTGAAGGTGGACAGTGAATGCCAGCCAAAGCGGACAATATCTTACCGGAGGGGTCGGGGTGTTACACTAATCAATTTGCGGGGCCCAGTGTAAGTATGCAACAAATCCAATCCATTCATCATGTGAGAACCCTCATGCTCTCATTGGCGCTCCAAAACCCACAAGATTATAGCATAAGAGTTGCAAATTAACCATATCACAAAGAGCATTAATTGCTTTGATGATCGTGAATGGCCCCAACCACTAGGTTAAAGAGATCATAGATGGTATTTATTCCACAAATTTTTGTTGTCCTAAGGGTTCTCAAAGTGGACTGCGAATTCTGCTTAGTTCAGGGAGCCTGAAATTTCCCAATAAAGCCCAAACAAAAAACAGGGCCATTTCATGCATTATCCAGGGCCACGAACAAGCCCAATTTCCTCTTTTCTTTTTCTCTTCCTCCTCAGGGTTTCCATGAAATCTCACCCACACCTCTCCTTTTCATCATGGACCATGGTCATCTATTTAACATCCAAAAGGGGGTTTGCGAAGGCCCGTACGTGGCATCGCTATTAGGAGCTGCAGCGATGGTGATGGCCGCTATTGCTGATGACCAGTGGTGGGCGGCCGTGGTCATTGCTGCTGGCGGCAGGACCATGATTGCTGCTGCAGCGAGTATCGCGAATACAGGAGGGGGAAGAATCAATGGCATGTTTAACAGTGATGTGGAGCTAGTTGGAGAGGACGGACTTGTTCACCACTGGTTGGAGACACTGCCGGAATAATGGTGCAGTTGGGGGTGTGGTTTGGTTATTGGTGACGTCATATAGACAGGTGTTGCATTTTTTAAAAGGGGACCCCTCGATGGTAGAAATTATATACGCTGGAGAAGATTTCAGCAGAACCAATTTCAATTCTCACATCTCACCCATGTTTTAGAGAGAGAGAGAGAGAGAGAGAGAGAGAGAGAGGTGGTTGTTGGTGACAATGAGAGATCAGAGAGTGTTATCATATAGAAAGGTGCTGCATTTTTTAAAAGGGGATCCCTTGAAATTATATCCACTGGAGAGGATTTCAGCAGAAGCAATTTCAATTCTCACATTTCACCCATGTTTTCAAAAAGTGCCACAAAGAGGGATTTCGATTACACTCGAATCCAAATCCTTCCGATTCCATGCTCCCAAAACCCTCAATTCCCTCCAGTCCACTAGGGCCACAATTTCAATAGGCTGAACATATGTGCCACATGTACTGGTAAATGAGTTGCAACAGCAGAAACAACACAGTCTAGCACATTTAAGAGTAAGATAACTGATCACCAATTACTGTCAGTTGGGTTTCAGGAGCTCACCTCACTAATTCTGAGTTCTGGCCTTGTAACATGAGCAACGACTTCAATATTGATGAGAGGCTGCATTGGGTTCTCTAATTGTGTGTACAAAACGCATGATTTGAAACGAAGGAAATCCCCCACATCAACCTGCATCAACAAAATTGATAAATATACCCAAAAATGTGAATGCAAAAATTCTCTCTTTTTCTTTCTTTCTTTTTTTATTTTTTCTTTATATCGGATGACTCTGTGCATATCTTCATTCCAAGTTCGAAACAATTGTGCAATAAAGCTGGCAGAGCAACCCAAAAAAACCACCCCAGTGGCAGTCTGGTAATTACCTGATCATTTTCCACCCCATGAAAGAATTGCAACCAAAGTTGTATAGATCCAGCAAAACCAAATCTGTTGGTATCAGACAATGAACAGGCAAAAACTTTGCAATACTGCACTGGGGCTTTCAGTTTGTACAAGAGATATACAATGATCCAACTGTTGATATGATGGACCTCACCGTGGAAGGCCCATCACTGTAAGTCCACCAGATTGCAAGATCCTAGCCATTGAATATTTGGACCTCTTTAAGTCCAATTGGATTGGACACTTGCTGTATTTCTTATTTAACAGTCTATTTTCTAGCCACCAATTGCAGGATTAGGATTTTCCCATCTGGAAGATTTTTTGGTGCACAGGCCATCCAGAATGGGTCTAATCACATAAACAGTTTAGACCAATGAACCATAGGCCCCACTTCTACAAACTGAAAATCCAAAAATGTTGTACAGACTCTCAGCCCAAGCATTGTATAATACTTCCAACTTCAATACCAAATGCCATCTTAGCAGGACTCTTGATTTTGTGTTGTGGGCCTTGCGGCACTGGAATTAAGCTCTAGTAGTATCATTCTTTGTAGGACAGTACACTAGGTATGCATTTATAGCAGCAGTACATATTAGCTATAGAAATAGTGTCAGTAGTTAGTATTTAGTGATACTAGTTAAAACCATGTTTCGCAGTAAATGATAGTAGCTGTAGTAGGTTTTTTTTTTTTTTTTTTTTTTTTGTGGTAGCCAATATGTACTAATAACAGTGTTCAATGTACTGAATTTATTGGTCGATATTTTCGTTATCACAACAGGTCAGTGATACAAAACCATCCCAGAATATGCCAATTTATCGTATGATATTTGCACTTTTGCCAATATGTTGTCGATGTTTGGGCGACATTTGCAATATTTTTATTGAAACCAACACAAATCAGCAAAAATCTAAAGAAAAAAAAAAAATCTTTTACCAAAATTATATAGATTCTCTACGTAGTTGTGTTTTAATAACTCCACTTCTGTTATTTCACATCAAAACATGAATTTGGTGAAGAAATTGCGACCAGAAGGATTTAGGAGAATGGTTTTGCCCGACAAGTCGATAACACATTGCTAACATGAAATCCAGTTATCAAAGATATTGTGTGCCTTAGCAAAAAATTGCACCATTCGGACAGCCCTTTCTAACTAGAATCCTTCTGATGGCTACCAACCAGATGGGAAACAAAAAAAGCTGATGATCAGCATTCAACGAGAAAAATTCCACTGATTGGGCAATCAGGATTTATCCAACTGATGTAATTTTTGCACAAAGACCCAACCACCACAAGGCATACCAGATTAAAAGGTTTGAATCTTATACATGCTTTCCATTTGCTTGAGAATGGATTAACTGATGGGAAGGAGAAATAACAGGAGAAAAAAGCAGGTGTGGAACACAGATCTTTTCATAATAATGGTAGTAGCATGTATCACCATGCAAGTGATAACAGTGATACTAGTTCTGCTGTTTTCTTTCTTCTTCTTCTTCTTCTTGTGTTTTTCTTTTTTTTTTTTTTTTTTTTTTAAAAAATTATTATTTTTGTTAATAGATAGTGCTATAGTAGTATGGTCGGAAAGGCCAGTAGCAATGTAGTTGGTAAGCTACTCACAGGTCTTAAGAAATCAACATGATCAACTTCTAGAAAGCAAGGCATATGGCCAACAAAGGCATATGCTGTCGAAAATGCAAGCTCGAAAGCACGGTGCATCAAAAACCCCCCAAAGATCCGTCCATGCAGGTTCCTTTGCTGTGGCTGGCAAATTAGAGAATTTTCAAGGCGAGTGTCTCTCATCAGAATGCTGTCTCTGTCAGCTAATGCGGGCATGTCACAGAAGACACGTCCCTCAGCCAACAAAGCCTTCAACCTACTTACTTCCCCATGCAGGACGTGGCCCCCCTTCTCAAACTCCCGCTTCTGTTCTTCTCTTTTCCGCTTCCTCAGCCTATCTCTTGCTTCCCCTTCTTCCAGAAGCCACTTTTCTCGCTCATTTTCTGGGGAGAGGCGGTTTACAGGAGCAGACTTTAAGGTTTTTGAATCACGTGCAACGAATGTGAAGTTGGCAGTCAAAGCTATGGGATCTGAAGGATCAGAGCTCTCTGACAGGAAAAAGGTCCATAGTCACAATCACAGACATCTTAATCAGGAAGAAGTAATATACATTGTTTTGGAATATTTATTTACATTACATTTCTTTTTTGCACAAATAACAGATGCGCAAGCAAATTTCTCAAAACATGGGAAAGTTACAAATATTACCAAAATTAGATATAGGAACCGGTCCATAAATAACTTCCATGAGAACCCATCCCACTTGATATGTGTGCACAACATCTAACCTGTCCATCAGTTTCGTCACCTCATGAAGCCCCAAGGGCGCAATAGTCGGCCTGATCCACAACTCAGGTGGGCCACAGCAAAGGAAACAAAGTGGGAGGAGATGCATACCCTTGATTTTCACAGGACCCAGATGAGTTGCAAAACAGGCTATTTTTTGCATAGCCCTTCATCCAAGCCAGATGAAGGGTTTGTATGTCTTTGAATGAATATACACAACATGGGGGATAAGTTCTTAAAGGGTTCTCATGAGAACCGGTTCCTAGGATAATTTTCCTTACATATGATCATCAACCCTCAGAGTGCTGCAAAGTATCCTTGGACGTGTAGCTTGTAATAATGGACCATGGTTCGATGGTCTCTGCCATTGGGATGCCCCGCCCTATATGGGATGCCCCAAACTCTCCCAGGTTTGAAGATCCCAACCATTCGATTGAGAAATAAATGGTCCACCTTCACCTTTCCAAAATACATGGTCCACCTTCAACAAAAAAGGCCAAAGATTGGATGGAAATTTTTTCTAATTTGGGAGATTCAGGAGCATGTTTCACCATAGTGAGTCCAAATCAACAATCTAGATCATAGAAACAAGGGCCGTGTGTAAATACTCAAGGCCTGAGGATACTCTGCATAGATCCTTCGGTTGAGGATCATATAGTTCATCTATAAAAATTGGGTTAACCGATCTGCCAATACCTTGTGGTGGTGCCTGAGTCACTTCCATTCGGATCTCAATGGATGAACGCCCAACCCAAATAACAGCACCAGCTATTTTTAGGTCAGTGTCTACACGGATTGGCTTCTTCAAAACCATCTTGTCAACAGAAGCAGTAACTAACAACAAAGGCCTTGTTGTACTATCGTCATTTGAACAATGCTGGTACACATGGACACAAATAAATCAAAAGGAAAAGGGAAATAAAGAAAATGAAACTGCTTTTATAAGTAAAAGAGTCTCTTTTAGTTTGTTTTGTTTTGTTTTTTCATTTTTTGAAATATGACAATTTTGAAACAAGAACAAGGAAAACCACTCCACGAGTGACACTCTTGTCATTCAACACCAACTACAACAAAATGCATGCCAAAACATCAGCCAACAGGCCGCAAACAGTGCAGAAAAGGTAAAAAAGAAAACAAGAGCCTTTGAAAACATGGCCTTCAAAATCCCCACTCCACTCAACCTATGAGCTCTACCTCCAGGCATCCAGGAAACTCCTTGACAGCGCCCAGCTAATAATCATATACAAGACACCTCTTTTAAGGGTATCACCTGATGCACCCTTTTCCTCGAAATCCTTTGTTCTTTTTCACAATCCCAAAGCCCCAAAAGATACTATATTTTAAAGAAGCTCCTCTCTTCCTAGGAAACAGCCCACAACTCTGATCCAGATACAAGTCACCAATTAAACCGTGGAATGACCAGAAAACCCCAAATCATGCAATGAAAAAAACCTCATCTTGCTCTTGCAATTGAGCAGTGGATAAATAGATGATCGAATGACGCACCATGTTTTCTACACAGTGCATATGTTGGGATAATCTATGTGACACTTCTTTAAGTTATCCAATATCATGATGTTGTTAGTACAGCAACCCAAGTAAAACTTTGATTCTAGGGAGATAGGAGCCTTTCATACCACAGCAACAAGGAAAGGTGAGCTTCTTTTTTTTTCTAAGATGATGCGATTTATTAGGGTCAGAGGCCAAAGAAAAGAAAAAGTACACAATAAAGAAAGAATAGGAAAGAAGAATACAAGGCCCAAAACTTTGGCTCAGAACAAGCTCGAGGCAACCACTAAGATAACAAACAAAACACCCAAGTGATTACTCTATCTGAAGAACTACTCTAGTTCTGAAAGACACGATTATTTCTTTCCAACCAAATCAACCATAGCGTGGCCAGAAGGGCAAGCCTCCATCTACTAGTAAAGCAACCAAAACACCCAATCAATTACCCTATCCGAAGAACTACTCTAGTTCCAAAAGACGTGATCTTTTCTTTCCAGCCAAAAATTGACCATAGCATGACCAGAGAGGCAAACCTCCATCTACTAGTAAAGCAACCACCCGAATTGCCATGCCAAGAAAGAAATAGAGCATCTGTCGAAATAATAGCCGAAGAATTACTTGAAGATTGAAAGATGCCAGACCACACAACCCTGGAGAAGGAACAGTGAATGAAGAGGTAGTCCACGAACTTCTCACTAAGACACAGAAGGCAGACGTTAGGAAGCACCATGCCTCTTTTCGGAGGTTATCGATCGTCGGAATCCTTTTTCTCCTAATGAGCCAAGCAAAAGTAACAATTTTCGAACGAGCCCCATAAGACCAGATAAAAGCATTGAAGTAGCAATCAGTAGCCTGAGATAATCTCAGGTAAAGAGAACGGGCCAAGAACCTCAAAAATTTCCTGGACTGCCACACTAGCAGATCCTTCACTCTCGACAAGATTGAAAGACCCTATAATCAAGACAATTACTCACAATCACACATGCATGTGCACACACATTGAAAAGCAGCTATATAAAGGCGTACAACCACACAAGAGAAACAAAACCCAACACCCAAGCAATCACCTAACCCAATCTAAAATTGTTAGCTTCGCCTTCCTAAGGACCTCTACAATTGAACCACAAGAATTGCAAAAGCAACGATTATTCTGTTCACCCTAGAGAGTTCAAAGGCCGCCTAACAATGCTAGCCTCCACTTTTTAACACCGCTACCCATGCCACACGAGAAACATCATCTCAATGGTCCCCAGCAAAACCCAAGATACTTTGAAAAGCTTTTTTAAAAAAGCAAAAGCAACGATTATTCCGTTCACCCTAGAGAGTTCAAAGGCCGCCTAACAATGCTAGCCTCCACTTTTTAACACCGCTACCCATGCCTAGCCCATGCCACACAAGAAACATCATCTCAATGGTCCCCAGCAAAACCCAAGATACCTTGAAAAGCTTTTTTTTTTTTTAAATCCCACATCGATCTAGCGAAAGGGCAATGGATAAATAAATGGTCAACCAATTATGTGGCTTGCAAGCAAAACCTACAAGTATTAACAAATCGAACGCTTCCGAAGGTTATCAATTGTGAACACCATATTACTTCCCACCAGCCAGGCAAAAGTTGCCTCCTTGGGCGGGGCACCAAGGCACCATACGAAGCCAATGTGACGACACCTAGTTTCCATCAATGGATGAGAGAACAAGTTGAAGAAGGACTAGACCGAGAACTTTCCAAATTTGTACCTACCCCACAACATCTCATCCTTCTTCTTCTTCTTCTTGTTCTTCTTTTTGGAAAGATAACTGACACCATCTCATCCTTCAAACCAACAGAAGGCCAAACGCCTTGAAGCCAAGACAAAAGAATTAAGAAATTATCTAACTCCTCATTCAACCGGTTCCTTCTACAAGGGGGGGTGGGGCGGCCAAACCCCATCCACACCTAAAAGGGAAAAGCACCGGCCAACAGGGATGTCTGCCACGGAGGATAGTCTAGCTAACCTTGGAAACACCATGCAAAGTGGAGCCTCACCTAGCCACACATCTTCCCAGAAACGCACTCTTTCACCATCCCCTATCGAAAAACAAATCCCCTCAAACTTACTCGTCATGCTCACTACCGTCTTCCAAATAACAAACACCCTATAAAGCAATGAGCTCTTCACACACCAGCCCCCAAATCAAGCATTGTATTTACTGGCCACTACCTATCTCCATAAGATTCCTTCTCCTATCCCAAACTGCCATAACCACTAGTTGAGCAAGGCAAGATTAACAGTCTCCAACTTCCTAATATCGGCCCCACCTTCCTCGAAAGGACAACAAACTTCTCCCCACTCCAAGAAATGAAACTTGCGATTCTCCATTGCGCATTGCCAAAGGAAATCCCTCAAATTCTCCAACCCGACCAAAACCAAATTTGAGCATCTAAACAACGACATAAAGTAGATGGGGAGGTTCAACAAAGCCACTTTAATAAGCATTATCCTACCACCCAGGGAGACATGTTTACTCTTCCACCTAGTTGCTAGCTCTCCCTCCTCTTAATGACCTTGTCCAATTGATGCTTAGTTGGCTTACGATCACAAAAGTGAAGGCCAAGATACAACAATAGGAAGAATCCAACGCAGCACCTAAATCATTGTATATCTTTCCACCTCCTCAAGAGGCATCCAAATCCCCAGAATTTCCCTTTTGAACAGATTAATGTTCAGACCTAAAACCGCCTTAGAAACATCTCTCAATCTTCCTTAAAGTTATCCACCACGACCTCTTGCGCCTCACAAATAAAATAAACTAAAATAATATAAAGATTTAGCAAAGAAGTTCCTCTTAGAGACCTAGTTAATGAGGACATCACATCACACATGCCTTAACGCACATATCAGAGGAGGAGGCGGACCTCGGTTTCTCTGTGGCTAGGGGAGTATCTGTGTTGAAGACCCCATATTGCATGTACCAACATCTGGAAGATCCCACACCAGGAAGATGCATATGGGTTGCTTGAGGGAGTAATTCGAACCATCAGATTTGATGGACGCAATGATCAGACCATCGGATCGCATGGAGTGCATATTCGGGCCGTTGATCGTGGGCCATCTTTAATCAGAGGACATCTTGTATATTTAGGATTGTTCTAGGAGTTATTTTCAGCTTGAGTTGTCTTTTTTGGACTATTTATGAGGGGTTTTATATGTTTTTCTTAGAGTAGGGTTATTCTAGTCAAAATACATAAAATAGAGACCATTTTGTAATTTTGAAAAGTTTCTGAGACTTTTGTGACCTCTCTCTAATGGTGGAATTTCTCTCAAAAAACAACAAAGGCTCTTTGTTTCCTCTTCATTTGATTTAAAGACTTGTTCCATACGATTTGGAACGAAGATCAGTGCGATGCTTCCAACTATCAACCATTGATTTTCCTTCTCCATTCGAGGTATTTTATTGAGATTTCATCTTCTTCTTGTTACAAACCTCCAATAGCCTTCTAAAACCCCTTCTTTGTTTTCCCCGTGACCTTCCCCATCAACCCCTTCTACTACCGACCAAACCCTAGCCGCCTAAGCCTCACATGTGTGGACCCTGTGGGCTAGTCCGTACGGCCACCCTCTTCCCCTTTTGTTTTACTTTTGATTCCCCTTCAAAACCCTTTTAATCCTAGACCTAAACCCAAGTTCCCACATCCCCCAAATTCCCCAAACCCTAATTCCCTTAATTCAATTCAATTCCCTAACACCCAATCGTCCAAACCCTAATTCCTTTTAATTACAATCCAAATCCCCAAAAATTTCTCATCTGATTGGAACAATTAAGCCATAATTTCATTCTTCCCCAAATTTCCCTAACCCTAGACTTACCCTTGATTTAGCAAACCCTAAGTAGTATTAGGTTTTCCTCCTTGGATTAGACCTAACCCTATATTATTTGGATGTCCCTGCATCCATTAGATCCTAGTTTTCTGTATTCAATAATCATGTAGGAAGATGCTTGACAACTTAGCCTTGAACTATGTAAAAATTATTCTTAGAATCTTGAGATTTGTGCTGATGTTAGCAAGATTTGTGATTATATTAATTAATTTAATTTTGTTGATTGATCTCACTCATTATTTGGCTTCATATATTGGTCCTGCATCAAGACCATTTCCACACTTTCCCATCATTTTCTAACTCGTCACTGAAGAAATCCCTTAAACAACTAAAGAGATTCACAAAGAAAGATGCTTGCCTTGCAGGTTTCTTCTCATTTTGATATTCCATGCCACAGCACCACCAACCATCTGATGCAATGTTGGATTTTTCCTCTTTTTGTATCCCTCATAACCACAATAGAAAACAAAACATAGAATATTAAGCTGAGAGTAAAAGGAGTCTTTTTTTCTTTCTTTCTTTCTTTCTTTTCTTTACCTTCCCCTTCCTCTTTTTTTATTCTTTTCTTTTCTTCCCTCCCTGTCTCTAAAGAGTGAATGGAGTCTCATGGAGTTTCAGAAGGAGCTATTATACAATGTTCAGGCCAAGAGTTTCTAACGCATGCTCTAGTTTCAATTTATAGAAGTTGGGGTAGTGGGTGATCCAAACCATTATATATGACAAGCTCCAACATGGAGGGTCCATGTGCCAAGAGTCCCTAAGATTAAATGATCATAGATGCCATCCTTGACCTTGTTTCGAGCGAATGTGGACCACTGTTGTTATTTCTTTCAACTTTCTATTTGTTGGCCACCAATTGAAGTGGTTAGGATTTCCCATTTGGGATATTTTTGGTACATCAGGCATCCGGAGTGGGGTCAATCATATCAACAGTTTGGCTCTATGAACCATGTGCTCCACTTGTACAAACTAAAAAATGGAGTTCTAGAAAATCTCAGACTGAGCATTGTACGTCACTTCTTTCAAAAGCAACATGTTTATGCTCAAAGAGATAGATTCCACAAACATTTTCCTCATTCATTCAAGTTGGCATTGTGAGGAGAAATTATAATTCAGCAGATGCAGAAACACAATATATATTGCAATAAAAGCAACCCAGTCTCTCCGGAAACATCCAAATGCAAATTCATCCCTTTTAAAAAAAAGTTAGACCAACTTGTCAGTATTGTCAACTGATTGAAGGAATTGAACATGAATCTTCTCTTGCAGATGTAATGATATACCCAACCCAATAACACAGTTTAAAAAAGAATGATCTTGATTAATGCATCATCATCATCTACCCCATATCCCAAGTAAATGGGATCAGCTCCATGAATCTTGTTCTGCTATTCCATTTTGTGAATTAGTTATGGCAGTCACTGTCATGACTGGCTACAGACCAAAATCATTAATGCAATTGAGATGAGCTCTGCATAGGAAGTAACATGGGTGAGATGGAGAACAAGGAATGGGGCCTTCCTTACATGCATGTTCGATTCCGAGCCATCCATTGGGTGGGTCTCATGATGAATATGCCCTGACCCAAAAAGCAGGCTGGTCCACTCGTCAGGTGCACTCCACTTATATGAACAAATCAATGGTAATGGAAATATGACCAACAATATATTCATCTAATATTTTGGTCAAGTCAATATGTTAAGGCCCAGACCAGACTGAGCGGTCAGATCGGCTTGGACCGAGACCAGCAACCTAAGCAAGCAGGGTCACCTTAAAACCTGGTCAGTTATGGGGATAACTGTTTTGTGAAAAGAAAAAAATAAAATAAAATCTGTCATTGGTCGAGGCATTGTTTTAAGACACAAACTAGTTGCGCTGTCAGACCCGCTTGGACAGGGACCGGCCACCTGGATCACCTGAGGGACAACTGTTTTGAAAAGGAAAAAAAAAAAAATGCAACTACATCCATCGAAGCTCAACCCCATGACTTCTAATCGAAAACCAAATGAGCTCACCACTAGTCTCACAGCAATGAAACATATTTCCAAGCCAAAATAGACCAAGCAGTTCTCACCAGTTGGACTGAACCGCCAACAAAATCTGGTTGAGGTTCATTTTAGGTTTAGAAACACAGGTTCGCAACCATCACCACCTAACAGATGGTCTGGATCTCATACAAGTATGCCACATTCGCACATTCATGCAGTGAGAACCCTTCATCTCTTCTTCTTCTTCTTCTTTTCATTTTCTTTTTTAATGAAAGTTTATTAAAGAAACCACCAAAGCAAAAGCTAGGGAGCAAAGAATAACAACCCAAATTACAACCCAAGAAAAGAGGAAAGATTACAAACTTCCACCCCTTCCACATAGGAGCCCCACCTGCAATCTCAACCTTGATTTTCCTAACCACCTCTTCAGCCAAGGCATCTGTTCTGAAAGGGGATCCCTTCTCCACCTCACTCTCACAAGTCCCACTCACGCCTCATTTGAAATTTAGTTCAAGTAGGCATTTAGTTATATTGATGAAAAAAATACATATCCGATTCTGATATCATTTGATATTCAATAATCTAATTAGTCAAAACTGCTATTTGCTTCTACCAAGTTACCCAAAACTGCTATTTGAATGATCATCTACCACTCAGGATCCAGTGTGAGCCACCACCCACTGGGGCCCACATGCTTAGATGGTCCAATGATTTGAACCATTCATATTCTCTTTGCTACATAAATAAGTTATCATCCCATAATCATGCTTCAGCAATGATCCTAACATTTGCTTTTTAGAGTTGAATGTGATCCATTGAAATTTTTTCTTTTCACTGTTCTAAATTCATCAACAGAGAGTAACACTCACAATCATCAGTTCAGCATTTCTAACAGTGGCCTGTATGGCATAGATTCCACAACATGTATGGTTCCAATCATCGAACCACACGGCATGTGGGCCACTGTGGATGGCAACAAATGCAAGATCCTGAGTCACAACAGAGGCAAAATGAACTCTAAAACAACAAAATGCTAGAAGTGGGCACCCGAATGCCAGCAAGCAATGCCACCCCAAAAGCCAGAAAGTAATCGTGGCCCACCAATCCAAACCGCACAAACAGCAGAAAGTCACCACCGGAATCTGGCTATTATGCTAAAAATAATTGAAACAAATCAAACCGAATCAAACTAACCAAAATCAATCACAACTCACCAACTTAAACCATCCAAAATGTGGAACCCACAACCGCATTCCCACAAATTACACTAAAACACCAGCAGCGATGATCCTAACCTTTGATTTTTAGAGTTGAATGTGATCCATTGAAAAAATAAAAAATTCTTTTTACTGTTCTAAATTTGTCAACGGTTAGTAACACTCACAATCATCAGTTCAGCATTTCTTAGAGTGGCCTGTATGGCATAGATTCCACAACATGGATGGTTCCAATCATCGAACCACACTGCATGTGGGCCACTGTGGGTGGCAACAAATGCAAGATCCCCACAACAAAATACTAGAAGTGGGCACCCAAATGCCAGCAAGCAATGCTACCCCAAAACGCAGAAAACAATCGTGACCCACCAATCCAAACAGCACAAAAAGCAGAAATTCACCACCAGAATCTGGCTATTATGCTAAAAACAATTAAAACGAACCAAAGTAACCAAAATCAATCACATTCCACCAACTGAAACCATCCAAAATGCGGAACCCACAACTGCATTCCCACAAATTACACCAAAACACCAGCAATCCAATTTCAGAAATTGGAGAAAAAAGATGGGAAATGCATATGGGTACCTTAACGGAAATAGTTCCAGCAAGGGCGTCGAGGTCTTCGAGCAATTTCCCGATCCTGACCTCATTCCACGGGTCCCGATACTGCTCCCTGAGAATATAATCACTGGAGAAGTTATAAAGAATGCTGATTCGGCTCTGTGATGGGGTCTTCGTCAACAATTCGCTCTGTGGTGGGCCGTCTTTTGACGGGTCGAGGAGCTTCTCGAAGATGCTCGAACGTGCTTCCCAGAGAGCGTTCGTTACAGGGGAATGATACATGCCTGGCCACAGACTTAGAGGTTTTCTGATCGAAGAGCTCGCATCAATGGAAGAAGGGGGAGAGTTTTCAAATGGGGAACTGAATGTGGAGACTACAGGGATGGTGCCTGAAGGGGAGGAGGTGGGGTCCATGGATTCAGGTGGTATCGCAGTTGGGTCTTTGATTGAAGAACAGAAGGGTACGGTTTGGGTAGTTTTGGTGCAAGGAAAGCTGGGTTTTGGAAGGGTTTTGGAGGAGGAGAGGTAGTGGATTTGATGGGCTTGTTTGTGAGGGGGTAGAGATGGAGGAGTACTGATTTGGGTACTATTTAGAATTTCTGAAGGGCTTTTGAATGCAGAAGAACACAAGGATCTCGTTTGGGTGGTCTTATCAGTGCAAAAAAGGTGAGGTTTTTGAAGGGCTTGGGAGAAGTAGAGTTGATGGGCTTGTTTGTGGAGTGGTGGAGTACTGATTTGGGTAGTATTGAGGAGTTTTGGTAGTATTTGGGTGGGACTGAGGAAGTTCTTAACCGGTTTTACAGGTGGTATATTGGTGGTTTTGGGGTGGGGTATGGGTGGTTTTGGGGCGGAGAAGGCTGTAGAGATGATAGAGGTGAGTGGTTTTACAGGTGGTTTCATGGTTTTGCAACTTTTGGGAAACTGCGTTTTGGAGTCATGGCGTGGGTTTTGGAGTCATGGCGTGGGCTCGTTTGATGGACTGCAATCGTCCGCAGCACCCAAGCTCTGTGGGCCCCACCATCTTGTACATGTCAATTCACTCTGTCCATTTGTTGAGAAACCTTATTTTAACCGTACATATAAAAGATACAAAAGGTTAGATGGATGGAAAGCTAAGATGGGCCTTACCAATGGGAACGATGTACGGTTGTTGCATCTCCACGTTCACGTGGTGTGGCCTACCTGAGGTTTGGATTAGGCTAATTTTTGTATATCCACATCATCGTGGTGAATTACCCATGATTAATGGATTTGATGGAAGATATATATCTAGTGGCCCACATCATAAAAAATAGAACCTGATGGACGAAGTGGATGTTACATATATAACATGGTGGGGCCCACCATGTTGTATATGTGAAATCAACTCCGTACATCAGGTGTGTTCCGGCGCTGCCTCCAAAGCATCCAGATCCCACGGCTGAGGTGAGCCGTACGACAGGGAACAATGGAGATGGATACCAATCGTAGGTTTGTGTGTGGCCCATCATGGTGTATATATTTAATCAAAACCGTTCATCATGTGTGATTCACCAGGATGAATGTAGTATTTTAAAAAAAGTCTAACCAATAGTCACGAAGTCCACAATGCTTGAACTTAGAGGTTGTCAGCACAATCTTATATTATTCTCATCGGAGTGTTTCCTAGGGTAATGTTATCATTTTAATTAATTTACGGTTAAAATAAGGTTTTTCATCTGATGGACGGATTGGATTTTACGTAAACAATATGGAGGACCCAAGAAGCTTGCGTACTCTACGCACTGCATAAAACAGGTGCGATTGACGATTTCTGATCGTCTCATTGACCACCGGCTTCCATGAATGTTGGATGTTTGCTCTGAGATCTAATGGTTCGTACGTATGCAGTCACAAAATTTAGATGTTCTCTGCACTAGAATCAGATTGATCCGTCCAAATAGTGGGCTAAGAAATATTTCCTTAACGAACTGTTGTATTGAACAAATACTCAGAATGTATGATTAAAAGACAACAATTGAGATCTGAAGTCGAGAAATAAATGTCCATAAATTGATGGTCAGGATTATCATATTAATTTGATTTATAGAATATATTCTATCTACAGTAATTCTCAAAATTTTGACGGTTTAGATTTTATTTATATTTGATGGAACATATACAATTTATTGTGAATGAGTAGAAGTTATTATATTCTTGCGATGTATCAAATGACTATCTTTATGTGGTTTTTCAGAGAGAAATTTACTGACTGCTCACCACCTCCTTTTATCCATCGGATATTCTTGAGACAATACAAACGTAACTTCCGAACCTGGACTGCTTGTACGGACAGCGAGGGTGAGGACGGAACCACCTTTTTACGTAAGTCGGCCCATCGCCACGGATTCCATTGCTATGTATTATAACCGTAGATACAGGTGCTGCTAATCCGTAGTTATAGGTACCATGGTCCAGGGACCTGGGTAAGCTAGTTGGGGTCAACCGGGTCAATTGTCTTGCCTACTAATTTTTTATATTTATCTCATTTTTTGTCTCATATGATAATGAGAGTAGTTAGTTCATTTTTTTAAATTTGTCTCATTTTTTGTCTTATATTATAACGAGAGTAGTCAAAATAAATTGACGTGAGACCTACATAGCTTTCAATAGTAAGAAGTTTCTACCCTAAGTTGTTATGGGCAATCTGCATCCCTTTAGATTATAGGGAATTCATATAACCCTAGGTTACAGGCAAGTTACATAACTTTTAGATAATTTAGTTTGTATATGGCTCAATTGAGTTTCAAAACTCCCTATTTGAGTAACATAGTTAGAGTCGAATAGCCTCTAAAAGAGGTTTTTGGCAAGTTGTGTTCAAGCCCTACAATGTGGTGTCATCTACTTTAGCACTAGAGCTTCTTCATTTATTTTATCATCAAAACCTTCCTAGTAATTAAGTGAGGGAACCTAGGAATTGAGCGAGGGAACCTAGGAATCGAGCGAGACAACCTAGGAATTGAGCGAGGGAACCTTGAAATTCAGCGAGGCAACTTAGAACTTGCACGAGGCAACGTAGAAATTGAGCTTAGGTTTGGGATTATAACAAAATATTCATCACCTTCTCAAACCACCATTTCAGTGTATACCTAGAGCTTGGGTTTGGGATTACAACAGAATATTCGTCCCCTGCAAAGATGAATTGAAAAACATATCAAACATAAAATTCACAAGATAATCATAGTGTACAAAATCAGAAATAATTGAAAACAGTGTAGCATTTCATGAATTTGAACTACCTTCATATGAAATCGAGATAGAAATTGAACGAGGAAATACCGAAAATTGAGCGAGACAAGCTATAAAAATAAGCGAGGCAAACTAGAAATTAAGCAGGGCAAACTAAAAATTGAGCAGGACAAACTGGATATTAAGCGGGGCAAACTAGATATTCAGCGGGGCAAACTAAAAATTGGGCCGCGAAAACTAGAAATTCAACTAGGCAAACATGAAATTGAGCGGGGCAAATATAAAATTTAGCGGGGTAAACTGGAAATTGAGCGGGGGAAACTAGAAAATCAGCGGAGCAAACTGAAAATTGAGCAGGATAAACATGAAATTGAGTGGGGCAAACTGGAAATTGAGCGGGGCAAACTTGAAATTAAGCGGGGCAAACTAAAAATTGAACGGGGCAAACATGAAATTGAGCGGGGCAAATATGAAATTCAGCGAGGTAAACTGAAATTTAAGTGGGGGAAACTAGAAAATCAGCGGGGCAAACTGAAAATTGAGCGGGGCAAACTGGAAATTGAGCGGGCAAACTAGAAATTTAGCAAGGCAAACTGGAAATTGAACCGGGCAAACTTGAAATTCAGTTGGGCAAACTACAAAAGAGTTGGATGTTTTGTCATTTTGTAGTCCTTGAAACATGACAGCTAAAAATGACATGCTTTGAGCCATATCAAATTGATCTTAGCGAGGTTCTTACCTTTCTCAACAATTGAGCCTTGATGAATCATAGTAAGCATATCAGCACTCCTCTCCAACCATTGTGTCAAGACCCTGAATATATAGAATTTCAATAGCGGAAGAGGTAAGTAGTCATTCTCTCCCCTTAAATCAACTACAACTTGTATATAAGAAACCATGACCAAAGTACAGATTCTATCGTTAGCTTCTATGCAAAGCTGTGGCTATTTCGCAACTTACTTTAATGAACCGAGGTACCCCAAACTTTTTTTTTTGTTGTACATTGGTGTAGCTCCAATAGTTCTGGAGGTGTTTGGATGTACTATTGGATTGAATTGCATGACGAATGAATGATGAATGATGGAAAATATCATTAAAATTTTCCATTTCCTCTTAATGAAGGGTGCATTACATTGCACCAAATATCATGATATTTCATGACATTTGGTGCAACCAAATGAGGCCTAAATTAACTCTCATTATTCGGTTCATTTGTGTCCAAATGCAGGGTAAGTTACGGTTAAATGGAGATGAACATTCACAATATTCTTTTTAGTTAGAAACTTTAGCTGTTTCGCTATATTATCGTAATTTTATTTTCACCAGTCCAACTGCAAATGAAGCCAACTACAAGTTGGGACTGGTTTCACCTCTTATTTAAAGTGCGAATAACCCAAGTTTGGGAATCTCACTTTGTCGCAACTTGATTATCAAAATCCAATTCAATTCTACATCCAAACATGGACTTTAAGAAATGGTTTCAATAACAAGAAGAGCTGAAATACTATTAACCTGAGGCATTTTGTCTATGAACTTTGTAGCATTGGCAATCTCAGCTGCAGCTCTGATCTCTTCAATGGTTGCGTCATCCTTACTGTAGGCAATGTCATCTCTTATGCTAGAAGTAAACAGCACCGGTTCCTGGCTAACAAGCCCGATTTTCCCTCTTATCCATCTGAGCTGGAACTCCTTGAGATTTATGCTATCTATCAGCGGGGCAAACTAGAAATTGAGCGAGGTAAACATGAAATTCAGTGGGGCAAACATGAAATTCAACGGCGCAAACATGAAATTTAGTGGGGCAAACATGAAATTCAGCGGGGCAAACATTGAATTGAGCGAGGGAAAAGATGCCTACATTCAATTTGAAATCCAAGTACACAATAGTACTGGTAAGCAAACTAGTAAGTGATTATATGTAAAGCTAACCTACACGGGACTATATGTATAACCTTCAAACTTGACAAGCTTGATGTGTGGTGTGTGTGGTGTGTACATGAGCTTTATTGTGCAACTTAACAAGCTGAATTTCTAGTTTGCCCCGCTCAATTTCATGTTTACCTCGCTTAATTTCTAATTTGGCTCGCTCAATTTCATGTTTACCCCGCTCAATTTCTAATTTGCCCCGCTCAATTTCATGTTTGCCCCGCTCAATTTCTAGTTTGCCCCGCTCAATTTCATGTTTACCCCACTCAATTTTATATTTGCCCTGCTGAATTTTCAGTTTGACCGCGAACTGATTGAAATTGACCGTAAAGTGAATGAAATGGACTTTTGACCATCGACCTGATGGAATCTTGGATAATAACTAGGTTGGTTGGCTAAAGTAACTTCTCCTACCCCAAAATCACATTTGGTACGTCAAGTAACTAATTTTGGTTTAGAAGATATTTTTGTTAAATGAATAAAGAAAGAAATGAAAAAAAGAGAGAAATATATATATATATATATATATATATATATATATATATATATATATATATATATATATATATATATATATATATGTATATATATAAGTATTGTTTTAAATTGATTTTTGTAAAAAATAAAAAATAAAAAAATAAAAAAAGAGAAAAAAGTGCATAGCACTATAGTTATGGCTACGGCTATAATCCGTAGCCATAAGCCTAGCTCTGACCCGATCGACTGGGTCCCAACCCGGTCGACCCCAACTAGCTAGTTTCTTTTTTCTTTTTTTTTCTTTTTTCCCCTGTTGTAATCCCCAATCAATTTTTGTGGGTCCCATTATGAGGTATGTGTTATATCCAAACCGTTCATTTATTTGGCAAACTCGTATTAAGGCTTGAGATGAAAAATAAGACAAATCTAGCTATCAAGTGG
The DNA here is from genome assembly GCF_029962835.1 of Magnolia sinica. Taxonomy (NCBI): domain Eukaryota; kingdom Viridiplantae; phylum Streptophyta; class Magnoliopsida; order Magnoliales; family Magnoliaceae; genus Magnolia; species Magnolia sinica. Next base: position 91,254,416 of record NC_080575.1, read on the forward strand.
ACCACACTGTAAAAGGCAGTGGGGAATTGAACATCTACCATTGAAACCCTATTAAGGGTTACAGTAGTTTTGGATCATTATGAAATTTGTTTTTCCTCTTCATCCGGGTCTTTGTGACCCTATGAATGAACTTAGACGGGGAGGATTTCTCACAAACATCACAGTGGGCCCCACTTGAGTTCCCAGCGTAGGGACGTCCGTCAGCGCTCGTCTCTGCATGCCAACCAATCCGCAAGGCAGGGGTATTTTCATCCTGGAATTCGGTGTTCGTACGAGGAGGTCTAAGTTTGAAAGTTAAGTTTGTATTGCTTCAAGAATATCCAATGGATAAAAGGTGGGGTACACAGTCGTAAATTTCTCTTTTTCAAATCAAGTTAGACTACGGAAGCGGATTGGCTGGTGTATTGCACACCAGCTATCTAGCAGGTGTAGGTACACATGCTGGCGCTCCTCAAGCTCCAAGTCATACGAACACTTCAAAGAGGAAGCGGATTGGCTGGTGTACCTCACACTAGCTATATATTGGGAAATGGATTGGCTACTCCCCTTGCCACCAGCCAATGACTGGTGGACAGTGCTCCTCATCAATGCCGTCCATCTATTTTTCTAGATCATTTTATTGCATGAGAGAAAAAATGAGGTATATCCCAATCTCAAGTGGACCACATTACAGGAAACAGTGTTGAATGAATTTCGACCATTAAAAACTTTTTGGGGGCATAAAAGTTTTGGATCAAGCTGATCTTTGTTTTTTCCCTTCATCTAGGTCTGTATGACTTAATCGATATATTGGATGTCACATAAACAGTGCAGTGGGCCTTAGGAGGATTTGCTTCAAGAATATCCAATGGATAAAAGGTGGGGTACACAGTCGTAAATTTCTCTTTTTCAAATCAAGTTAGACTACGGAAGCGGATTGGCTGGTGTATTGCACACCAGCTATCTAGCAGGTGTAGGTACACATGCTGGCGCTCCTCAAGCTCCATGTCATATGAACACTTCAAAGAGGAAGCGGATTGGCTGGTGTACCTCACACCAGCTATATATTGGGAAATGGATTGGCTACTCCCCTTGCCACCAGCCAATGACTGGTGGACAGTGCTCCTCATCAATGCCGTCCATCTATTTTTCTAGATCATTTTATTGCATGAGAGAAAAAATGAGGTATATCCCAATCTCAAGTGGACCACATTACAGGACATAGTGTTGAATGAATTTCGACCATTAAAAACTTTTTGGGGGGCATAAAAGTTTTGGATCAAGCTGATCTTTGTTTTTTCCCTTCATCTAGGTCTGTATGACTTAATCGACATATTGGATGTCACATAAACAGTGCAGTGGGCCTTAGGAGGATTTGCTTCAAGAATATCCAATGGATAAAAGGTGAGGTACACAGTTGTAAATTTCTCTTTTTCAAATCAAGTTAGACTACGGAAGCGGATTGGCTGGTGTATTACACACCAGCTATCTAGCAGGCGTAGGTACACATGCTGGCGCTCCTCAAGCTCCAAGTCATACGAACACTTCAAAGAGGAAGCGGATTGGCTGGTGTACCTCACACCAGCTATATATTGGGAAATGGATTGGCTACTCCCCTTGCCACCAGCCAATGACTGGTGGACAGTGCTCCTCATCAATGCCGTCCATCTATTTTTCTAAATCATTTTATTGCATGAGAGAAAAAATGAGGTATATCCCAATCTCAAGTGGACCACATTACAGGACATAGTGTTGAATGAATTTCGACCATTAAAAACTTTTTGGGGGGCATAAAAGTTTTGGATCAAGTTGATCTTTGTTTTTTCCCTTCATCTAGGTCTGTATGACTTAATCGACATATTGGATGTCACATAAACAGTGCAGTGGGCCTTAGGAGGATTTTAAGGGTGGATATCCAATCACTATTGTTTTCGTATGGTGTGGTCCACCTGCGATTTTTATTCTTATTATTTTTTGTATCAAGCCCTAAAATGATCTGTAAAAATGAATGAATGGAATGGATGAAGCACATACGTCATGGTTGGGCCCACAGAGCACCGACCAGGGGAGTAGCCAATCCTTTTCCATATATTGACGTCAGCAAGTTATGTGGGTCTGATCACGAGGTATGTGTTATATCCAATCCGTCCATTCATTTGGTGAGCTCATCTTAAGGATTGAGACGAAAAAAAAAGACAAATCTAACTATTAAGTAGACCACACTGCAAAAAGCAGTGGGGGATTGAACGTCTACCATTGAAACCCTTTTTGGGGTCACAGAAGTTTTCGATCAATATGAAAAAAAATTTCCTCTTCATTCAGGTCTTTGTGACCTTATGAACAAATTGGATGGAAAGTATACGTAATGGTGGGCCCTACGAATTTTTTAAAGGTGAAAATCATTATCTCCACTGCTATTTGTGGTGTTGTCCAGATGATCTTTCGATATGATTTATTTTTTGAATAATTCTCTAAAATGATCTCTAAAAATAGATGAACGGTGTAGATAAAATAAATACATCACTGTGGGGCCATGCAACTTTGATCTCCTTTGAACCGTTCATACAACTCGGAGCTCGAGGAGTGTTAGTGGTCGTCTTAGCTCAGCGCGTACCTACAACATCCATATAGCTGGTATGTCGTACACCAGCCAATCCACTTCCCTTCAAAGAAGATCCATAGCTCAAGTGGTAGACTGAGTGAAAGATACCTCATTTCAACACTGATGTCTTGGTACTGATTCCGTGGAGAGGGTGGCTAACAGTGAAGCGAAGTGACTAACAGTGAGTGTACTAACAAACTAACAGTGAGTGTGTGTGTGTGTGTGTGGTGGTGCTGAAAATGATATATTTATTATATCCACACCACCTTCCATTCATTTTTCAATACAATTTTAGAGCATAAGCTAAAAAATTAATCATATACTAAGTTCAATTGTACCACACCACAAATAGCATCCAAAATAATGATTTTCACCCTTAAAACATTCTTAGGGCCCACCAAAACATTTATTTTCCATCCAATATGTTCATAAGATCGCAAAGATGTAGATGAAGAAGAAAAGCAAATATCATATTAATCCAAAACTTCCGTGACTCCAAAAAAGATTTCAATGGTATATGTTCAATACTCTACTGCTTTTTTCAGTGTGGTCCACTTGATATTTAGATCTATCTTATTTTTAGGATCAAGCCTCGCTACAAGCTCGAAAAATGGATGGATGGTTTGGATATATATAACAAATACCCCATGAGATCCACAGAACTTGATGACATCAATACACCAGCTAGATAGGTGATGTGTGGTACACCAACCAATCTGTTTCCTTAAACTAGAAGAAATAGATTGGCCGGTGTAGCACACACCAACAATATAACTAGAGCTGGGCATGTCTGACCCGATCTGGTGGATCCGATTCGACTCGACCTGACCCGATCTGACCTAATTCGAACTGAACCGACAGCTTGGATTGGTGCAGATCGAGCCGGGCCATTCAGATCCGAATGTTTTTCGAATCGGGTTCGGATCGTGGTCAATCCAAACCGATCCGATCCGAAACCTAATTTGATCCGACCCAATCTGGAGCGGATAAACCACATGCATTCACGGGGACGATGATATCATACAGTCATACTATCATATTCGGTAAGAGAGAGAGCTTTCATGAGAGAGGGAGCTTTCATTTTCAGCAAGAGAGAGCTTCCATGAGAGACAGAGCTTTGGTGAGAGAGAGAGAGATAGAGAGAGAGAGAGAGCTTTCATGAGAGAGAGAGAACTATATTTAGAGGGAATGGATTGGCTACTCCCCCTGCAACCAGCCCCATGGTTGGTGGTGAGTGCTCTGTGGGCCCCACCATGTAATAACCCAAAAAATTTCGTGCCAAGACCCGAGTACTACCTCTATTTTTCCTTAGAAGTTATATGTGGGTTACTTAGCGTTTAACTTGATTGCTTGTGAAATTTGCACCAATCACTTTAAATTCGATCTGCAGGACTCAAAACCTGTAGAATCGTTAACGCTATGTTACCCTGAAATCTAGGATTCAACGCTAAAGCCAGTTGCTCTCGGGAGTACTGGAAAACTTTGTATCAGACCTGGACCGCGTGTCGAAAGTCCGATAGCATCGATCTTAGACAATTTTGGTCACCTTGTTGGGCTTGACCATCACCTCAAAAATCAAGCCCAGATGATGTCTTGGGTCGATTTGCTTGTGTCCGGAGTAAAGAGTGTGAGAAAGCTAAGAAATTAAATATGATTTTATGAAATCTGAGTCGTGTCGCTTGCGCGACGATTTTAAGTACTCTAACCATTGGATTTTGACCCAATTCTACCCTCGGATCAGGGAAGATGGCCCAGGCATGTCCTAGTGCCGGTGGACCTGATCGGATTTTGATGACCGTTGAATTGAGAGTGGTCCGCCACGGCTGATCTGTAAATTCGATCGGTACGAAAACTCAGCCTGACCTAAATCCATGGTCGGTGAGCTTAAGTCCGACCGCACATGGAGAAAGGACCACCAAAAGTGTTCCGTTGGATCGAAATAGGCCTGATTTGGTTATAACCTAAGTATACCTTGGCCCTGGGGCTATTTTCATCAATGTTAGGCCTATATATAGACCTTAAAACCCTCACTCTCTTTTCCATACGAATTTCCTAACCCTAGCTAAGAAAGAGAGAGGAAAAGAGAGAGAAAGTGAGAGAGAAGTTGGTGAATCATCTTAAGATTCTTTCCTGTTGTTCTGTGTACCTAAACCATCACTTTTGAATCGTTATTCCGGTGATTCTAAGTTCCTTCTTGGGTAAGTTAATCAAACCCTAGCCTGTGTTAGAGCTTAGACTTGTCTAAGTGTTGTCGTAGCTCATTTCTATTCTTGCCTTAGGTTTTTTAGTCGCCGTTGACGAAGACTTATCGTCTGAATCAGATCTGTGCACATTTTCTAGTTTAAGGTGCGGACTATATTCGTATAGGTTATGGTTTTCAAGGCTTTCAATGTTGGGTAATGGTTTATTATTGTTATGGATATAATTTCACATGCCAACTGTAATGTTTATTTTGCATTCCTGATATATATGAGATATATTGTGATTTGTGTATTCTATGTATATGTAGGAAGTATCGTATACGTATAAAATATGAACATGTGTTTGCCATGATTAATTGTCGTGTACTTGTACTAGTTGTATGTGCGTCAACTCCTTGGCGAAAGGAATTGTCCAAATGTGCGTTATCGCCAACATACGTCATGTAGGTTGGGATATGTAGTCTAAGTGTTTGTAGAAATGTTTGAATGATCTAGTGAGTAGTATATTATCCTATTTATGGGTGTTGAGAAGAGATTCTCAACTACCCTATGGATGTGTATGATTTCCTACATGCCATTTACATTCTTTGTTGTTTCACCTCAAGTACTACTTATGTGTAAATCCATGTTAAGTCGATATTCATCACATGTTTCCATATTGTATGATTAGAATTGTTGTTCCATTACTGTGATATGAATATCTGTTAAAATTGAATGTGTTTGGGACTATGGAATAGTCCAGAAAATCGGTAACAATCCTTGAGTTCGTGGCCGAAGTTGTTTTCACCACGCAGGACGTGTTTGACGAAACCGAGTCGTATTAGGGTTGTCGGCAGTGGTTTGGCCACACGGAGTGTTTGCGCACTCTATGTCATTCAACTCAACGTGCGCTCGTACTAGTCGAGTTCGTCTAATAACCCGATTGTCCGATTTATGTTCACCATGTATGGACGCTATTGTTTGAATCTAGGATACCAAACTTACCGATGCAATTCCGTAACCATTGTACCTTGATCCACTAAGACTCATGAGCCGGGTATGGTGGTATGGGACACCGTGGTCGAGCTGTCGGCCTACGCTAGGGTGACAAGCCTCCCCGTAGTGACCAGTGAGTACACCAGACTCGTGAGCTGATTATGGTGGTATGGGACACTATATTCGTGCTGTCGGCCTACATTAATTGGTGACGAACCCTTTATACTGACCTCGAGCATACCTTACTACTGCATTGAGGCGACGAGCCTTAGGGTAGTAACTAAGGTATGATAGGCATACATTGATTGGTGACAAGCCCTTTGCAGCGACCTAAAACCATATGATCGTATGAGATTATCTAGGACTGACGACCTTAGAATGGATCACTGTTTGAAAATTGATATGAGGAAGGTACCTTAGCTTCCCAATCCTGCTGTATGAAAAGGACTAATAACAACTTAGTAATCATGTTCATGCACCGCATTGCATGTGCGTAGGAGTTGTTGGCACTGCGGGAGGTTGTCATGCGTACCGTAAGATGAAGACGCTGAGGGAGTGCAGGCGAGGGCATGCATCATTCCTACATACATCCTTGTATTAACAAGAGTAGTTAGGATGTGTTTGATTGTATTGCCTTATCATTACTGCTTGATTGATTTGATAACATGTTAACTTTTACTGTATAGTTCCACTGAGTTGATCACTCACTCTCACGTTCTGAGGCGGTGTTTCAACACGAACCAGACTCTGTCTTAGTTGCAGATGTTGACGCGACCCCTGAGGCAGAGCAGGATTACGAGGATGATGAGGACGAGTTTTCTTATATGCAGTTCTCAGGCGGGTTCATGTGAGCCATGTCCTGATGTGCGGGGATTATGGGTTTTCTTTTATAGTAATGTCATTTTGATACGTGTATTTTTGAAAGCAACACTTGTTATTATGACCTGACATGTATACGTATTTCAGGGATTTGCACATGTACACATGTTTCTTTAAGTCTTTCGCTTGCGTCTTTCACTTATTCCTGAATTATGTTTGCAGTTTGACTTAATCTATTCCATGTTTAGGCACTCATACAGACAACATACATCCACCATTCAATATGTTGCATAAGTGATGTTTTGAAACTCGGGAGCTGAGTTATACTCGACCCCCGAATTTCAGGGCGTTACACACCATGATATATGTGTTTCATCCATTCCGTTCATCCATTTTTTAAGATCATTTTAAGTCTTGATTCCAAAAATGAGAGGGATATAAATCTCAGGTTGATCGCCCACAGGAAAACAATAATGATTGGATATCCATCATTAAAATCCTCCTAAGGCCCACTATATTGTTTATTTGACATCCAATCTGTTGATTAGGTCATATAGGCCTAGATGAAGGGAATAAACAAAGATCAGCTTGATTCAAAACTTTTATGGCCCCCAAAAGGTTTTTAATGGTCGACGCTCATTGAGCACTGTTTCCTTTAATGTGGTCCACTTGATATTGGGATATACCTAATTTTTAGTTTCTTAAGATAAAATAATATGGAAAAATAGATGGACGGAATGGATGAAACACATACGTCATGGTGGGGCCCACAGAGCACCGAGTTGTTATAGCTGTTGCTATAGGTATGTGTAGCTATAGTTGCAGGCTTGTAGCTGTAGCTATAGGTACGTGTTGTGCGAAAGACGGGTAGTGACTCTCCTCGAGCTCCGAGCTGTATGAACGGTTCAAGGGACAGCAAAATTATATGGGCCTCACAGTGATGTATTTATTTTATCTACATCATTCATATATTTTTAGAGATCATTATAGAGCATTATCCAAAAAATGAATAATATCTAAAGATCATCTGGACCACACCACAAATAGCAGCAGAGATAATGATTTTCACCATAAAACAATTCGTGTGATCTACTTGATAGTTAGATCTTTCTTATTTTTTGTCTCAAGCCTTAAGACGAGCTTGCCAAATGAATGGACAGTTTGGATATAACACATACCCCATGATCAGACCCATAGAACTTGCTAACGTCAATACGACAAAGTGCACCTCAAGTATGCACTTTCGTGCTGTGCACGTCAAGCCTACACCTCAAGCTCTGAGTTGTACAAACAGTTTAAAGGAGATCAAAGTTATATGGGCCCCACAGTGATGTATTTATTATATCTACACTATTCATATATTTTTAGAGATCATTATAAAGCATTATCCAAAAAATGAATAATATCCAAAGATCATCTGGACCACACCACAGATAGCAACAAAGATAATGATTTTCACTGTTAAAAAATTCATGTGGTCCATTTGATAGTTAGATCTTTCTTACTTTTTACCTCAAGCCTTAAGATGAGCTTGCCAAATGAATGGATAGTTTGAATAACACACATACCCCATGATTAGACTTATAGAACTTGCTAACGTCAATACAATAAAGTGCACCTCAGGTCTGCACTTTCGTGCTGTGCGCGTTAAGCCTACGCCTCGAGCTATGAGTTGTATGAATGGCTCAAATGAGATCAAAATTACATGGGCCCCACAATGATGTATTTATTATATCCATACTGTTTATCCATTTTTCGTGATCATTTTAGAGCATTTGAAAAAAAAAATCACATCTAAAGCTCAAATGGACCACACCGAAAATAGCAGCAAGGATATCCAAACCTTGCCCAATCCGATCCAACTCTGTTTTCCTGACCGAGTTGGACTCGGATCGGATCAGGCCATGTACAGTTCGAATCAGTTCGAGTCGGGTGACCCGGACTCGGTCCCGAATCGGATCAAGTTCGGGTTAGGCCGTTGAGATTTCGGATCGGATCGAGTTAGACCCAATCCGATCCAACTCGATCCGATGCCCAGCTCTAAATATAACTGGTGTGTTGACGTAGCAAGTTCGATGGGTCCCATCATTAAGTATGTGTTATATCCAAACCATCTATCCATTTGGCGATCTCGTCATAAGGCTTGAACCGAAAAATAATACATATCTAAAGATCAAATGGACTACACTGCGAAAGGCAGTGGGGATTGAACGTCTACTATTGAAACACTTTTGGGGTCACACAAGTTTTGGATCAATATGATATTTGATTTTCATCTTCATCCAGGTATTTTTTACCTTATGAACAAGTTGGATGGAAAATAAACATTATGATGGGCCCTACGAATGTTTTAACGGTGAAGATTATTATTCCCACTGCTATTTATGGTGTGGTCCAATTGAGCTTTCCATATGATTAATTTTTTGGTTAATTCTCTAAAATGATCTTGAAAATTGGATGAACGTTGTGGATATAATAAATACATCATTTTAGGCCCATGTAACTTTGATCTCCTTTGAACAGTTCGTACAACTTGGAGCTCTAGGAGCGTTAGTTAGAGGTGTACATGAACCGAGCTAGCTCGGTTAGCTCGCTCAACTCGACTCGAAAAAGCTCGATTCGACTCGGTTCGAAGATGAGTTCGAGCCAAGTTGAGCTAATTTTTTTAAGCTTCGAGCTGACCCCAACTCGACTCGACTCGGATTGAACCCAGCCCGAATCGAACTCGGATTGAACCAGTTTGGTGACTCAGTTACTTTGATATTGATGTTACTCACCAAGTGTTTGATGAAATGACCCAACGAAGTGTGACGGTTGGCAAGGAAGGTATGTATATAAAACTAATACCCTTTTTTCTTGATTTTTATGTTGTTTAAAAGGTGTTTGATAAAATACATATAAAAACCCTTGTTGTTGTCTTAAATACAATGAGATTTTGAAGGTGCAGTCCAGGTGTTTGTGAAAATGTTGCACAGGCGAACTCAGCTCGATCTTGGCTTGAACTCAGGTTGAACTGGCTTGAGTTGTTGACCGAACCGAGCTGAGCTGGCCAGTCAGGCTCGAGGATCAAGCCGAGCCAAGTTTGAGCTGAGGCCAGGTAGTGGCCGAGCCGAGTCGAGCTGAGGCTCAGCTCGGTTCAACTAGATGTACATCCTAGAGTTAGTACTCGCCTTCACAGAACACGTACCCACACCAACTATGTTGGTGTTGTGTGGTACACCAGCCAATCCGCTTCCAGACAAGCAAGAATACCTAGACTTTGGGTCTGTTGCTAGAAACGTAGGGATTCGGATTGCGTAGTGCCCCTTCCATTACCAAGATCTCAGTTCTATGAGCCCCACTATGATGTATTTGTTAAATCCTTGCCGTTTTCCATTTTTTTCCGGATCATTTTAAGGCATTATCCAAAAATGAGGCAGATTCAAAATCTCAGGTGGACCATACCATGGAAAAAAAAAGTGGTGATTGAACACCCACCTTGAAAACTTCCCACTGCAATTTTTATTTGCCATCCAAACTGTTGAATAGGTTATAAAGACCTGCATGAAGAAAAAACACAAATATCATCTTGATACAAAACTCTCGTGGCACTCAAGAAGCTTTTAATAATGGTCGTCGAGTCCCCACTGTTTCCTATAGTGTGGACCACCTGAGATTTGGAGGTCGGTGTTTTTTTTCTTCTTATTGCTAACATAAGCTCACAAAATGGATGGACGGAGTGGATAAAACACATACATCATGGTGGAGCCCACAAAGTGTTTTTCAGCACCGTTCTATGTTAGTGTTTAACAAGGAACGGTTCTACGTGGAGCCCATAAGACGCATACATCACGGTGGACTCCAAATATCAATTTTTTTGCAGAACGGCCATATGAATCTATCGTAGTGTTTAAGAAGGAACCGTTCTAGGTTACTCGCTAGGTAACTTCACTCATCAAGAGCCATCTATGTGAAATTTTGATAAGATCCACACCCTTCATCAGGTGCTTTGCCTCATGTTAACTATAAGACCCAACTATCATAACGATCCAACACTCATGTGGAACACATCATAGGAAGCAGTTGGAATGAGAGGCCCACCATTAGTTTTGTTTCGGGCTTAACGTCGTGTCTTTATATGCCATCCAATCTATTCATCACATGCGGTTTCTCAGGGCATGTGCGTTTTGTCAGACCATCCACTGGATGACATTCTACCAGTTGGCATGGAAGCGCGGACCACCTAAACAAACGTTTTCCACTAATTCGTAAAACCCCGAAAAGTTTGGCACGGTAGATGAGTCCGTACAATGCCCTTTTTAAATTGCCGGCCGAAAATTTATTTGACCAAAGGTAATTTTCAGGATATTAATGTTGTTTTTTTTATAAAATTACTCCGTATATTAAGATAAAGCAGCTGAAAAAAAAAAAGAATATTTTTATCTTTTTGAGTTCATCTGTGCCACTACAATTTTACTCTAATGCTTAAGGTTTCATCCGAGTCCAATATAAAAAAAATGTAAATAGTACATTGGGCCTGCACAAAGCAAAATCCCTAAAACCCTAATAGAAAAAATGAGCACGGTAGATTCTTCCGTATTGTGCTTTTTTTATTTTTATTTTTTTTTCTTCATGTGACTAGGGGAGATATTTAGGGTATGAAAATAGGATTATGGATGAAAATACCCTCGATCTTCCGGGTAAAGCAACTGGAAACGGTAAGAATATTTTTAGCTTTATAGGTTCGTTTGTACGAACAGATGTCTATTTTAATTTAGTAAGTTTTGTTCAGATAAAGTAAAAAATGGCAGATGTCCGTCCGGTCTCTACTAAAAACTTACCAAAGCTAAAAGGGTACTTTTTTTTTAGTAGCACACGCATGTACAAGTCAGCTAATGAACAGGCCACCACGTAAGCCATCGTGGCATACAAGTGAAATATCCAAGCCATTCATTTGATAGATCTACTGTTCGAAGTAAAATTGGACTTCTTAGGTATGATATGATCAGAAAGAAGTTCGTAGGTTAGAAAAATAAGGACAACCGTCCATCTGTTCATTTGAGGTTCACGTGGATGGTAGACCGTCCAGTTTATTGGGATAGGAATCTACAGATAATGTCAGGATATTGATCCTGTCTACCAAGCAAAGGAATTGGCTACTTCCAGGTGCTCTGTGGACCCAACATGATGTATGATATATGTGTCTCATCCATGCCGTCCATACATTTTTCTAGATAATTTTATCATATAAAACCAAAAGCTAGGTAGATTGAAATCTCAATTGGGCCACACCGTGTAGATTGAACTCTGACCGTTAAAAACTTCAAAACTGCATATGAAGTAGTGGATGCATTAGATGGCCTGTACTCGCGTGTTAGCTTGTCAAAGCTCGACGGAATAGATGGGGTAGATATGAATTGATGGGGACGCGGATTGCCTGCTGACGTGTCTGTCAGAAGCAAGCAGCTACCGTAACGTGCTGTGAAGCATGATGTATGTATTTTATTGGGGCCGCCCATTTATTTTTGAGATTATTTCAAAGCACGAGAAAGATTCAAATTGCACGCGTGCTTACAGACGTTTTGGGCACCCGACGTGGTTCAATACGAAGCTGGCACGTGGTGACACTGCATGCGCCAAACACGCAAGGTGTGATCGCATCTGAGGAGATCTCCGGTATATTTTTCTTTAACGTCAACCGTTTCGTTATTAATGCCATGTAACATATTCAAGGTGATGAATCCTAGTATGACACGTGCCCACGATCAACTTACTCATTTACAAGATAACATACTTACACATGTTTAAAACTACCGTTTAAGGAAGCAGTTTTAATCATGAATATGGTAATAATATAATTTGTGTTATCATATTTCGTAGTCATTTTAGGGTGGGAGATCTTCTTGCCTACATTCAGAGAACTAATAATGATTGAGAAGGTTTTAAATGTGATATTGAATGTATGTTCAAGCCAACCAAACTTGGGTTTGAACCTAAGTAAGAAGAGACAATCTCATTGGCTAATCCCAAGTCATTTATCACTTTAAATATATGGAGAGGGTTGAATGAGAAGGCAAGTTCATCTGATGATGAAGTATTGGACAAATCTAATCTGTCCAATAATACAAAGATGGGAAGGGACAGAGTGATCACCCAAACACCTCTAAGGTTGAACTTTGATTAGGATTGAGAGTTTGGGAGATTAGGATGTGATGAACCCTATCCATTTATACTTTTCAGTACTTCATACCATCGTACAGTGAATGGTGAAAATGTTGGAGGGGGTTTGATTTGGATCATCCAACATCTTGGAGTCGATAAAGTAGGACATTAGTAGAGATGTTGACTAATTATGATCGGTTCAGGTCTAGCCCTTGAGGGGGCGCTTGGCACATGGGTTTAAAAGGGATTAGGTGTGAGTGGGTTTTAAGATCTCATGGATCGTTGCAATGTCTTGTTTGGGACTCATATAAGGTATGGGTTATGAAGCCCCTTCTTGGAATCAGCACCGAGGCAAGGGTTTCTACAATCATATTTTGAGTTTTGTATGGCTAGTGGTTGATGCTATGTGGACCCCACCATGATATATGTGTTTTATCTATGTTGTCCATCCATTTTGAAATATAATTTTAGGGCTTGATCCCAAAAATGAGGTAGATATAAATCTCAGGTGGATCACACCATGGGAAAACAATAGTGATTAAATTACACCATTAAAAACCTCCTAGGGCCAACTATGCGGTCCACTTGAGATTTGGATCAAACTCATTTTTGGGCTCATACCATAAAATGATATGGAAGAATGGGTGGACAGCGTGGATGAAACACATACATCATGGTGGGGCCCACAGAGCACCGACCGGTAGTAGTAAGATGAGTAGCCAATCCATTTCCCAAACATGAAGTGAGATGGCCTCCAAGCCATGGGATTAGAGGACAATCCTTGACACAGCGTAATCATTACATTTTGATAATTCCATCCTACTTAAACTCATCTAATCCCATGCTCCAAACACCCTCGAGGTTAATAGATCTTGGTATGGTTGTCTTCATCAAAAAAACTTTAGTTGTTCCAATCTAATCTTTAGTGGGCCATGAACATCTCTGCGACGGATCAACTACAAGAAAAAGACTTGAAAAGCCAACAAGTCTGAATCCGACTGGAGTCCATTTTCCCAATACAAGTCACCAGTTTTAGAAAAATCAAAGGGATTCCCATATACAGAACTATGACTTGAGCACGAAGGATCTAGAAGAAACAAAGAAGCCCATTGAGGGCTTTCATTGCCTCGACAAACTATAAAAGGAACACAATAATAAGAGCTCGATGCTCCATGCTAAACACATCTATCTACTTTTTTTATTTATCTTTTCTTAGTTTAACTTAGCATAAGTAGCTACTATATAGTAGCTCACTATAGTACCTTAGGAGTAGGAGTAAATATCATCAGTCTTAAGTTGTACGATCATGTTCGATTAAGCTCTGATTCAGTTAATCATATCAATTCGATCAAATCCCATTGACCACTTGCCTCAATCGTATGTTTCAATAGATGAATCAGGTATCTATCTTTTGTTTTGCTTTTGTTTACTTATTTGGTTGATTATTATTTTGTCGATTATAATGGACCACGCATTTTAAATAATAATAAAGTAGACACTTATTTAGCCTTATCTGTAACGCCCATTTTTTTTTTAATATTATTTTGTTAAAGAAAATTTGAAATTTGAAAATTTTAAATTTAATTTTGAGAAAGAGATCTACTGATCTCATTATCCTTTCTTTTATCCCTCTTTATTCAAAACTTTCATCGTATCCCATAGTCTCTCAACGAACCCTCTCTCTTAAAAAGGGAGCATGTGAGAGCGAGAATCCTACTAAAACTCAAATATCAAAAAAAGAAACTCATAGGAAAAAAAAAAAACCGAAAGGGAAAGTGAGAATGGAGTTTTTGGGAATTCATTTATTTAAGTTAATATAATGATTTTTCATTTGTTTTCTTCTTCTTTTTTTGCAGTAGTTTAATATGGCATTGATAAATACATTGGACAGATTGGACCAATCAAACGTCCATTGTATAGGTCTAATTTATCCATGTGAAAAGGTACATTGATGAGCATGACTTTGGGGCTAATGTGCAAAATGTGAGATTTTTCCATGATGGATAACAATCGATATAATCTGTATGGTTCATGAGTGCTCTGAGACTTAATTATGTAATATTTTTAAAAAACAGATCAATTTAATGCCTCAATGGGCTGTACCGATCATATATTTACTAATATTCTTCCTTAATCTAATAAAATTGAATAAATACTTTAAGAGTAATTCTCTGTGCAAGCTACAACTTGACATAGAGAATTATATGACATAATCTAAAATGTATGATTAAATCATTACCATTTATTAGATTATTAAGAATATAATAAATTAAAATCTTAAATTTCAGAATGATCGGACCATTGGATGGGCCACATCGATCTGAAAAAATGGTAGATAATGAATCATATGTTAATTCATTATGTGGAACTGTTATATGGTTGAGATCTAACTCAATCTGAATTGACTATCAAAATCCGGATATCAGATGATGATGACATCCAGATTTGATGATCGATCTAACCATCTATTAGGCCACGTTGACCAATCAATGTGAGCATTAATAATTATAATTAATTAAGGTATGGATGGTCGGATTAAGATAATCATTAGTTGCCCCTTGAAATTGATCAAGTAACAATCAATAGTTGGTCTTGATTCATTTACCAAAAGTAATTCGAACATTAAATTATTAAAGCAAATAAATCCTTGAAAATTCGTGTAAAAAATCACAAAGTGCATAAAAATTTAAATTTTCAAGGTTAAAATAGAATTTTTGGCAAAGTCAAGGAGTTCTGGCATAATATTACAAAATGCCGCCTAAACTTTTAGAAAATTCAGGTTTCAAGACTATTATTGAAAATAACTTGAATCTGCAAAAATTCTAGAGGGCTAATTCTAACAGCACCTTAGCGTTTGAAAGATTATTTTCTAATTTATAAATTCATTTAAATGAGATATCTTAAATGGATCAATCAAAGGTAGGCCCCACCATGTGAACTAGTAAGATTAAAAATAATTTTATTTATGTGATTTTAGAAAATTCTAATTCAAATAAAACCATTGGCTACTGAATCACCTTACCTAAGGACTTAAAGAACGTGGCTTATTATAAGTGGCATGGCACTAGGAAGCACTTTACTAAAAATTGTGTTATCTTCAGAAACCTAATGTAAGAAAACATTGACAATGGACTTCTCAAGTTCCTTGAGATGAATGACAAGTTATGGGAGTTGACGTCATGCCCAACCTCGAAATGGTTGTCATCAACATCGTTCAAACAGACGTCATGATGATTGACCACCCGAAGGAGAAATAGATTGAAATCCTCTAATGGTCGCCCAAATAAAAAGCCCACTAGTCAACACCAAACCGGTGGCATCCTAATCAATAGAGTCGCCAGTCACCATCACTAACAGCATCACAAGCTCGACTTCACCACTGACCGGAATAATCGAGTCAGTCAGGAGTACGACGACTTCTTCGAAGAGGACTTTGAAGGATAAAGGAAAGACTCCAATGGTATATCAAGATTCTGAAGCTCAGAGACTCAAGGGTTCAATGTCGAGCCTTAGACTTACATTTATCGCTAGTGTTAGTGAAAGATGTTCTAGCAACAATGCTAGGGTTGGTACTAGGTGCAGCCCAAACCAAGGATCTTCTCAACTCGGGGGAGGCCCCGACCATGGCAACCACCTTCGTATGAATGGAGCCAAACCATACCAAAATGCACCAACTTAGACACCCAAAGTTAAGGCCAACAATTGAAAATGTGGTTTCTACCACAACATCCTTTTTCACAATAAAACAATATTTACGAAGCTAAGTCCTTAAACCGTTCCCAACACTTGAAAAAACTTTCATCTATTTTTTGGGAGAAGTTCATTATGTCTCGTTTGAGAGTATTTATTTTATGAGCTGGAAAGAACTTTTTAAGGAACTCCTTGGTCATTCTGGCCGATGTGCTAATGGATCTCGACCTTAAGGAGTGAAGCCATGATTTTGTATTTTCCTTTAGAGAGAATGGAAATAATTTTAGTCTAATCATGTCAGAAGGAACATTGTTTAAGTGTATGGTCATAAAATTTTCTTCAAATTCTTGTAAATGCAAGTATGGTCTTTCTAAATGAAGTCATGTAATTTATGGAGTAATTGGATCATCTCTGATTTATAAAGTCCACGTTTCTTACGTTAGTTGGGAAGATCATGCTGGAAGGTGTACTTGTTCTCGTCGGTTGTAAGTAATCACGTAAAGTTTGAACCGTTGGAACTTTATGTACCCTGTTCTCACACGCACGGTTCTAACCGGTTGTGTGTTACGCAAAGGATTCTCGTCAAAATATTGTTTAGTTTCAGTCATATCTTCAAATTATGTTTTAGGAGTATTTAAGTGTTTTCTAACTCGTCGATGGATTGAGAGCCCGTCAACTAAACCTCCTTCACTCAGAAGTTTCAATGTATGATCCATTTTCCACTTGGGCATGCACCACACAAAACTCTAATTCTAACCCTAAGTCATAAATCTTACTACAATTATAAAAATAAAATAGAGGAGAGAGGAGAATGTTACTCATAGAGAAGAACTAGAACTAGAATTAAGAATCCTAAAAAACAAAAACAAGTGAATAATGTTATTAATGTTAGAAGATCTAAAACAAAACAAACTCTTAAAAAATTTCTAAATTTTAGAAAAATCTAGCCTAAAACAAAAAATCAACTTGAGAAAACCTAAACTTAATTGTGTTCGCTCCACTCCCCAACAACGATGCCAAAAACTTGTTCACAAACCACAAGTGTAGGGTTACGAAGTAGTAATAACTTGATGAGACAAAGGTAGAATTTACAGGTAATGGAAAACACGACTTATAATTAATCTAAATCTAATAGATTGGTCTAAGTTTTTAATTCAACGAGATAAAAATTAATTTAAAATAATAAAAGTAAAAAACTAAGGATTCATGAATTCACTCATAACAATCATAATATCAATTTATTGATTCAATATATATCTCAATTGGAATCAAAGTCTTATCCTATCCAATCTAAAGATAATTCAGTTAAACCATTCATAAATACCAAGAAAAATATGATTTCAATCAAATGATTCTTTCATGAAGCACTCGAATCTCAACCGCAGGGAACCAAAAGCATCCAATACACCCGGAGGTGACACTAGATCAATCGATTATATAGATTGATTTTCTTCTTTAGATCAAAGTTAAATAATTGTTAAATCAAAGTATTCATTGTATCCAAAATTGTACCCGAAACCCACAATAAATTTAGAAATAAATAATTCATTGATTTTTAAAGTTAATCCAAATAAAATCAATTTAATATTATCATTCAAAGTAATGTTATTGAATCACACAAACTAAATAGTGAAATTGAACTACAAATTTCATCCCTTAGCCTTAGCTAAGAGATTAGCCTAACAAGACTAACATCTTAGAAGAAAAACTATAAAGATAAATTATAATCGAGGAAGAGAAGAAGAAAGACGACTTTGTGGAAGTTCTACCACCCCTAGGTCTTTCTCTCAAGCCCTAATTCATGCTTTAGAAAGCTCAAAACATCCCTTTAAATAGGAAACATATACATCGACTTAAGACCGACTTCAATTTTTGCAATTTTGTTATGTTTCGGCTGTAGTTGACGATAGCCTTTGGTCGCACCGAATTATTTCTCTGTTGCAGCTGAATTTCATCTGAAATATATCTGAAGTCCCTTAAGTCGCACATAACCTTTCTTAGGTGGGACTGAACTTGGCTTTAGTCGAACTGAAGTATCGTGTCGAATTAATTATGAAAATCACAATTTCTTACTAGACTGTTTTGTCCACCTTCGGTCGAATCGAACCAACTTCAGGTGGGACCGAACAGCCTCTTTATTTTGTTGTAGATCTTTGTGATTTCTCCAGCCTTTTCTTTATCATTTGCACTTAGTTTTCTTAGATATTTAGGATGTAAATTATTCATTAATGACTTCCACAGATCTAATTCTTCATTATTTTATTTTGAGCTCTAAATTCATCATTTTAAGCACATTCATGTTAGACTTTCGAATCACCTTGCGCAATGAAAAATTATATAATTTAATCGAATTAACACTTAAATGCTATGAAGACTAATGTAATTGAGATGATAAATGTGTAATATTTGAATATCAACATCTTTCCACTTCATTAGGGTTGCAGAGACATGGACTGCTAGGTTTATTAAGGATGCTAAAAACGGCGTGAGTATAAATTTAAGGAATATTGTATTTGAGAAATAGCAACCTGTGATTCTCACCACAGTTACTTCAATAATGTGACCACTCATCCTGCAGTTAAGCTTGAAATCGATACATATCAACACGTTGAATCTTAAATAGAATACACTTAAGAGAAAATATAAAACCCATTTTAGAATAATGAATCATTAACAAGATCACAGAGAAAGGAGATCTATAATCTCCAATGACTATGTCGTGTATTTACAGGAGCACAAGTTTGATAAAAGGATAGAAATGATCCCTCATCTTTTTCACAAGCCAAACATATATCAATTCTCCATAATGGTTTAATGCTATCAAAATGAATTAAAATATATGAAAGACAACAAAGTCCGGGACCTTGTTAAATCGCCCAAATGGATTGAGTCGATTTGTTATAAATGTGTATGCAAATAAAGAGACTTTTAAAGAGACTTTTTTTCCAGTGTCATTAGCACAAAGGCTTTTATTTTAAAGAGACTTTTTTCCAGTGTCAAATAAAATATATTTACGATTATAATGACTCACATAGCTCATATGAATTCAAAGTTATATCAAACAGATGTTAGAATTGTGTTTCTCAATTGAAATCTAAATGAAAACATATATAAAGCAATCAAATAGTTTTGCAACTAGTGGTATGGACTTTTGATCTACAAATTTAAGAAGTCCATTTATAGGTTAAAAAAGGCATCATGTTAATGGTACCTAAAATTTTATAAAATGATTTTCTCATTTAATTTTACAGAAAACATCGTAGATGAGTGTATTTATATAAAAATCAATATGAGCATATTTATAATATTAGTTTTGTACTTTGACGGTATCTTACTAGCCAGTAGCGATATTAAAATGTTGTGTAAATTAAGAAACTTTTATCTCAAAATTTTGAAATGAAAGATTTTGGTGTTATTTACTTCATCATTGATATTGAGATACACTGTGATAGATCACGTGGACTACTTGACTTGTCATAGAAAGCATATATTGATCAAATTTTTGAAATGTTCGTCATGCAGAATTGTACTCTTGGAAAGGTACCTATTATAAAGGATAATAAGTTATGCCAATTTCATTATCCCACAAATAGCATAGAAAAGAATAGAATGAAAGATATTTTTTATACATAAGCAGTAAAGGGCATCATGTATACTCAGGTCTATACACGTTCGGATATCGCTTTTACAATTAGAATGTTGGGTACATATTTTTGCAATCTAAGGATGCATCATTAGATAGCCACATAAAAAGTGTTGTGTTACTTACAACGCACAAAATACTTTGCACTCAAATGTCAGATATCCGACAACTGAAATTTGTTAGATATATAGGTAAAAATTTTTTAACTGCCTCAATAGTAAGAAGGCCGCCTCCGGCTACATTTTCATGTAAATACATTTTATAAAATATTTAAAATTTTATTTTGACAATAATTAATAACTCAAGTGAGAGAATACAAGTCTTTTATTAAGTGGGCCTTACATGATCAATGGCTTAGAGTGACCAAACCTATTTTAACCATTGGATTATTTGGTTTGAGCATACCGCTAAGTTCCATAGTAACTGTGATCGATTCAGATACATAAGGGACGATATACTTTCCTTATTCCTAAGTATGTATGGTGTTTCAGGTATGCATAGGCTCTTATAGTATGGAGACCTTTAAAGACGTTGTAATTGAGTTGAACTTCCCCTATCCTCATACCTTGTAAATACAAGGTCTTAGTTCCCTATATATATATATATATATATATATATATATATATATAAAATTATATAATTCCATTACAATGCCTAAAAGTGTGGAAGGTGTAGAAGATCAAGTCCATCCCTATCAACAGTCAACAAGAATGACCTCCCATTTTGATATATGATTAAGATTAATTTTCGTCCCCATCTATCCTCATCCAAAGAATCTACATGTTATCAAGGTACTTTTAATGTATGTGACTAGTTTCCTATATCTCCATATTTATTACAGAGGGTGATCCATCATTTCACAACTACAATCTACAATTTTTACTTGCAAAGCTCAAGATAAAAAAAATTCAAATATACGTGTGCGTGCGGAATCTCAGAGGGTCCATCCCACGTAGATTCTAGTAATGTGAGCCTACCACAAGGAGTGTATCTTATATGAATTGTGCATCCAATGAGAGCCATCAAGAATTCTTGATGGGAGACAATAAAAATTAGTTGAATCCAAAATTAAGGTGGGCCATACTATCGGAATTAATGCATAATCATATGTAAAATCATGTTTTGGGCCCATCGGAGTTTTGGATTGAGCTTATTTTAGGTAAATCCCTTCTCCATGTGGGTGTCTCAAGTCTCAAAAGAAAAAGGGTAGATGAGCGGATTTGGTGCTGCCCAGCCTCACCCAAGATCGTGCAGCCAATGGGCCCACCTTGATGTGTGTATTCTAAGGAAGCGGATTGCGTATTGAGTAACTCAGTATGCTAAGCGTACTGAGTAAACTCCATGGGCCCAACTGTCATTCATGCATTATATCCACTCTGTCGATCTCTTTCAAAGGATAATTTTAGGGCCTTATGCCCAAATTGGAGTGTATCCAATCCTCAAGTGGAGCACACTACCGGAAACAGTGTGAATTGAACATCTATCGTTGAAAAATTACTGGGGGCCAAAGAAGTTTTAGATCAAGCTGATATTTGTTTTTTCCCTTCATCCACGTCTTTCTGATCTTATGAACAGGTTGGATGACAAATAAACATCATTGGGGGCCTTAGAAAGTTTTCAATGGTGGAAATCAATACTTATACTTTTGCCTGTGGTATGGTCCACTTGAGCTTTGGATATGCATAAATTTTGGGTTCAACCCTTAAAATGATCTTGAAAAACGAATGCATGGCGTGGATGAACCACATGCATTCACGGTGGCGCAATAGAGTTTTACTTAGTACAATAAGAGCATACTGAGTAACTCGGTACGCAATCCGATTTCGTATTCTATATCCACACTGTCCATTTGTTTTTCCATATCATTGCAGGGAATGATGTCAAAAATGAAGAAAATCCAATTCTTAGGTGGACCATACTATAGGAAAAAGTGGTGACGAATGCCCTACCATTAAAAAATTCCTAGGGCCCACCTTGAGGTTTCCTTAATGTTTATTTTCCATCCAACCTGTTGATAAGGTCACATAAACCTAGATAAAGGGATAAAACAAATACCAACTTGACCCAAAACTTTCGTGGCCCATTAATGATCAATCACCACTATTTCCTATGGTATGGTCCACTTAACAATCGGATCTAATTCATTTTTTGGGCTAATGCCTTAAAATGATATGGCAAAAAGGATGGACGGTGTGGAAATAGAATACATACGTCAAGGTGGTCCCCATGGCAAGGGCCACACTGTCTTGGGTTAAGCTGGACCGCACCTGATCCGGTTAGACGGCATGCATATAATGGTGGGCCTCTCACATTAACTAATTGTGGCCGTTCACTGCCCACTTTTTCCTGTCTTGCAGCAGACCTGGGTCATGAATCGGGCCGAGTTTTGTCCTCTGGCCATACAAATGGGACACACAACTAATAACCCATTTGGGTACATGCAATTCATCATAGTGGGCCCCACATACCCAATAATTATGTTGGCCACACCATAGCAAACAATATACAAACGTCCAAAAGCCCTTAAATTCACACGGTGGGGCCCACATTTTGGTTGGAGGAGGCTGATTTTTAGAGGGGAGCTAAACTTGTAGATAGGTTGGATGCCATACAGACGCCATGGTGTGGCCCACGCAGGACCCATGTACAAGAAGAATCTGGCCTCCATCAGCCAACCATCTTTTGCAAGCAAGGTTGTATTGCCTCTATCTCAACTCACCACCTGGTGTGTGTTTCACCCACAAGGGCCCACATGCTCAGCTGGTCCTATGATTTGAACTGTCCACATTGTATAGATTACTTTAAGTAAGCTATGGTCCTATAATCATACTCTGACGATGATCCTAGCCTTTGATTTTTAGAGTTGAATTAGATGCATTGAAAATTCTCTTTGTATTGTTCTAAATACATTTATTAATTAGTAATGATCACACTCATCCACTCCGCTCAGGTTTTCCCAAGTAGCCTTTCTAGCATGGATTCAACAACATGGACGGTCCTGATCATCAAACCATTCAGCACGTGGGCCCTGGTAGGCAAAGACTCATTGAATCCTCGGTCACCTCGGTCTTTTGGATGCCTATAAATGGGGAAATTTTAAATTATTTATAAGGAAATCATTTACTCTCTGCGTTTTGGATGACTTCTTTTTTTCCCTGTAAATGAGATGAGTAAGATTTCATTTACGGGATCTTAATTTATAGCCTAACAGCTATATTTTCAAATATTAGTTCTTCATTCACCGTTTATAAGACTTAAATAATTTACAGACTATCCAAACACAGACAAACATTTACCCATATATCAATAAAACGGAACATGCTATAAATGACTTATGCCTGTAAATCATTTAGTACTTAAACCATTTATAGGCATCCAAGCTACCTCTTATTTATTATGGCATACATGGCCCTTTCATTTCCAAAACTCTGTAAGTTGTAACACTTTGGCCCTAACTTTTCCTAGTTATATTTATGTTGCTGTTTAATCAATTTAAGCCATTATTTTCCTAAAACAACATTACTTGGATTCTGTTGATAACACATAATGACTTACCATATTATAATTCACTGATTCTACGTCAACATTAAGGGCTCCATCCTTTCCTAGTATTAGCATCAAAGACCCGAAACCATTGATATCTAGAAATAGGGGCGGCAGTGGCCTGAGCTTGGGTGGTCCTAGTCTGTTAGGACTTGGTCCGGGCTCCAATTGGGCTAAAAAGGCCTTAGCCCAAGAATGTAAACTTTTCAAAGATTTAAATATAGTCCAATGTGGGTGGGGTATCCTTTCCATCCACTAAGAGTCCTTTTATAGATGGTTTTGATCACTGAAACATGACCTTGGATCTAAGAGTACCTTTAAAGAACACATGCTAGACTGCTAGTTGATTTGGAACCCTTATGTCTTGAAACTGTCCTTCAGCAAGTTGTGGGGTCCTTAGCCCTAGCGGCCATTGCCATCACTTAGAAAGAGTCCATCTCAGGAATGCCATTCGTGGATAAAGGTCTACTGTTTTCCAAAAAACAGTCGAGGGTCATGATTCAATGAGTGGCCACTCTCAAGAGATGAGCCCCACTTACTTGACCTAACGACTTTCAAACGTGTTGTGACGGCCCCATCTTTTAAGGCAGCACATGCCCAATCAAATCCCACAACATCGGGTCACCACGTACGCCTGCGGTGGCAGGATAACCATGCAATCCACATCAGGCACCTTGTATCAAAGATACAGGCCACTCATCAGGTACAGCACACCGTCAGCATCTTATGGACAAATAATCTTTGTCAGCTGATCAGAAAAGTCAGGCTTGCATGAGAAAATGGGCAAAACAAAAGGGTCAGAAATCTAAATTCAACTTGCATGTGTGGCTCCCGTGATGAGTGTACACGTTCACCATGTGCCCTACTTGATGAATGACCCACGATCGCTGATGCATTAACTGTGACATCAAGGCACCTCATTGAATGATGCCCCAACAGCTAAGGCCTTGTTGAATTGAAGGTAAACAAGGTGTTAGTTCTCGTTACTCAACGGGACAACTGCAGTTGATTGGAAAGCAGAGAAGCTGAAGCATTCAGTCCAACAAGAAAATTGCACTTGATTTGAAAGCAGATAGGGTGAAGCATTCAGTCCAACAAGAGAATTGCACTTGATTTGAAAGCAAAGATGCTGCAGTAACTATTTGCCTTTCCTTCTTCAACAAAGGAATACAACCTTTTCGCTAAAAATCAAAATCAAAATCAAATAGATAGCACCAGGTAAAATTTACCTTCAATCGAAACGCTTAGGCATTCAAAACAAAGAGCTTGTGCTAGAAGAATAGCATTGAGAGCAAGCAGCCCCATCACCCGCCTAAGGGCCCCTAAATGGCTACCCAATATGGATGCAGTGAATGTCTCTAGTTAGTTCTGAATTTTAATTATTATTATTATTTTTTAAACCATATTTATCATAACAGTGGGACTACTTGAAAACGTGTGCCACACATGGGGTCTAGAGGATGGACCCTCATGTTCCAACATCTGCACCATCTGTTTGGACAAGTGGGCCACATGTTCCAGTGATCCAAGCCATTAAGCAGTTGGACACCTCAGACGGAACAAACCTTTAAAAAAAACTCCTCAATTGGAGAATGGCCTGATAATAGACAGGTAAGAAGACAGAAAAAACCCGACATCTAGACTCGTTTTAAAATTAGGGTGTCTTCCAAGAATGCTCCATCCAGTGGAGCTAGCCATACACTTAGTCCAAGGTCGACTAGATAAGATCAGAGTTGTCGTTTGGATGCCTGTAAATTCCACAAGTGGGAATCTGTTTACAGGTAATCAGATTACAGGGGCATTTGGATGAGCACATCTGCATGTAATCAGGTTGCGGGCTGTAATCTGATTACAGCTTTTGTGTAATTTGAAACATGAGAAAAAGTCGTGTTTTGGATTACAGGTAAAGGGATTTCGGTTCAGGCAACAGCCATAATTTTTGAAAACTTTCAAAGTTGGAAGAGTTGTGGATCATCTTCCAACAGTTACAAGGACCCAAAACGAAAGAATAAGATGAAGAAAGAGCAAAAAGAAGACAAACCTCTCCCTCGCTCTGTTACTGTTGCTAGGATTGAAGCTTCTCATAAGTTGAAATGTTGTCAAACTCTAGTACTGTGTTTGAATTGGTAGGCCTACTTCTGTGACCCACCAAATAATTTGTTTACCATAAAAATCAGCCATATGTTTTATTGAGTTGGGCTTATCCCAATCATCTATCTTACATAAAAACTGTCCTTTAATTATTTTTAAAGGATTTACCACTCCAAGCTCTATTGTAAGTGAATACCTAAATACAGGCTGTAAACAGATTTCAAGTTATCCAAACACATAACAACTATTTCTCAGTAATCAGATTACAGCTTAAAGCCATACAGAACCGTATGTAAACACTTTATACCTGTAATCAAATTACTTGTAATTTACAACTTAAAATGACTTTACAGCATCCAAATGACCCCTAATGAAATTGAATTTAGTAAAAACGAAAGGGCATGACAATGAACATGAAAATGGATCAGAAATTCAACACAACAAAGGATATAGATATACAAAAAAAAAAACAACCAACATTTCAGAAGAATGGAGAGGGGTCGTTGGGTTTATGTACTATAGTTGAGGAGAAGCGCCTGCAAGAGGGGTTTACGGTTTGTCCCACCACTGCACCATATCCTCGACACCGTTGAGGGAAAAGGGTGGAGAAGCTTCCGAGTCATCACCAACCTTTGAATCAATAGTTGAGAGTTGATGGAGCATCATACTGGTGTTAGAAGAGAGGAGAAGAGCATGGGCCCTTTCCCACGCTGTTACCAGAAAATGTGTTCCCTGGCTAAAGTTTGGGCTGCAAATATCTGGGTTTACCTGGGCTGGGGAACCTAAAAACCAGGAAAATAAAATCCATGTCTAGGAAAGCATTGTCCCAGACCACAACAAAACCCAAATTAAGGGCAAAAACTCCTACAGGCATCATACACAAACAAAGATATCAAGGAATTTCATCATTCACTCCCAGGTGACATTCTACAGGTATGATATCCTTTTTGTGTTGGCAAGTTGAATAGATACCCTGTCTTTTAGAAGATGAATTAAGAAAATCGGAACCGGAACCGGACCGTTTGCACCCTAGAACCGAATCGGAACCGGACCGTAAGAACTGGTGCACTTCAGAACCGGACCAAACCGTGCAGTTTGGTCGGTTCCAGGCCGGTTGCAGTTTGGTCGGTTCCGGGCCGGTTTACCGGTTCCATGTGCACCCCTAATTTTTGGTGAATCCCCACCTCCACCCATCCACCATGGGTCCCATCAGATCCTCAGCCTTGGTCACCAAGGCATGGACCTCACTTAAGCTCAAGGATACTATACTCACTTTGAAAGTGCCCTTGACAGAAACTAATTAACCATCTCCATTATCCACCATAACAAGAGACTGACTAATTTTACAGCTATATTTACAGACAGTAAGATCAGTATACAAATAAAATACAGGCACAAACTCGGCTCTGCTCCTTGTTAACTTATAAGCTATAGAAGGAAATAAAAAGGGAATAATTTAGAAACGAAAAAGAGAAGTTACCAAACAATGGATGAGCAGAGCCGAGCATAAACCAGGGTAGAATTACAGGGTAATTTTGGTACCGTTGTATCAAGTGCTTGTGGGAATCACAACTCCGATTTCATAAGCTTTACTGTGGGCAGGATATTGATATTGTTGAATGCATTTGGCTGCTCAACATGGATGTAGTCTTTTGTTTTCAGAACCTGCAGGAGAAAAAAAAAAAAAATCCCCCAATCAATATAGCACAAGCATAGTGTAATTAAACAAAGATTTTCAGTGTGTTGAAGAAAGGATGATTTCTGTGAGGAAATAAAATCAAAATTTGGATGATTTTGATGCTACAAGGAACAAGCCTGTCTGGAGATCTCTGGAGATCTGCACTAAAGTGGGGGCAAGAATGACAACAGAAAAGGTCTATCTTCAGAAGTTTGCAAGGTGTCTTTTGAATTGGTCTCAGAATGGGTGATTGAATCTTAAGTGATAGTAGCGGATCAGTTTCCTGATAATTGAGCAGCTTTGTAGCTTTTGTCTCTCTTTCATTTTGTTTTGTTTTTTTCTTGTATTCTTCAAGCTTTTGGCCTCTATGATATAAAATCATCACCGTTCAAAAAAAAAGAATGACAACAGAATACGGATCCATCTATGAGCAGTGGCAAATTGTGGTTGGTGGGGCCAAGCAATAATAACTTAGGTGTTTGGAGAGATACGGAAAACATAAGCCACAGCTTTTTTCGTGCTACTTGTTTCGCTTCTGTTCTCTCACTTGTGATTTAAAAGTACCACATTGTGTCCGACTAGGGATAGGTGAGTACCCATTTGCACCCTAATCTACTTTAGCTATGAAGGGCTGAGAATGGAAAATTTGAAGTTGCGCTACACCAAAAAGAAAGGAAAGAATAGCAAGATTCTGAAGAGGGAATGGCCCCATGAGTAGGCAGTTTCGTGTAACTAGTCATAACATTACCCGAGTGGGCATGATATCTGCCCAAAGTATCTTTCACTAAGCTGGTCATAGGGAAACAGACCGAAGAAGAATGATTGAAGGAAGCATCTGAATGGGCATTGGTACAGCAATTTTCTTACTTTCCCTTGGCAACCACAATCCATGTTTTAAACCCCGTCTTGTCAGATTGAAGCGTCTACGGCATGGATGAGAGAGACAGGTCTCATGACTTTGTATTCAGTGTCTATAAAAAGCCACCGTGTAGGATCACCGCACACATTGCACACATTAGATTCCAATGTTGTGCATGACTGGTAGAAATTATCTATTTTGGGCACACCAAATGTGACCAATGCACTGTTTGTGGGTGTGATCTTGTCACTTGGTGCACCTTTGTTACTCTTCATATCTAATGAATCAGTGGCATTTCAAATTCCAATTCCCTGAAGAGGTTGGAGCATGTGCACACACCTCCTTTTGAATAAAAACACCCAGAAATATTCACGTAGTTGGCTTCACCAAAGCAAAAGTGTAACGTGTAACATGAAATAGGCATACCAGAGTCTCAAAAAACATCCTCGATGCTTCCTTCCGAGTCTTGCCCACTAAAAGGTTGTCTATTGCAACATTTTTTCTTCCACGTCCAGCTTCATTGTCAAACAACGAGTGTAGGTACCTTGCAACAGCCCTATAACATTCAATAAGAAAAAAGTTAACAGGCTTCATTTTGTCAAACAAATATTCCAGGTACCATGCAACAGCTCTAGAAAGAAATAGCATGAGAAAAATAAGAAATTTTTCTACATATTTTATGAAGAGGAGCCATATGATCTGCAACCAAAGGATATACATGGCACAGTTGGATTATTAGTATGCACAAGTGGTGCCAAAAAACAGAGACCAGAGACGGCTCTAATAGGGATGGGAAAATAGATTAGGGTGGAAGGACCTGAAAATAGGATGAGAGGAACACCCGAAGAGGACTTGGATTGAGTGAGAAGTGATAAGAAGGCTTGTACACTTTCCAAGGATTGGGTCTTAGATAGGATTGACTGGCAAAATGGGAATCTTAAAGCCGACAGCAAATAGCTGGGACAAGGCTATGATGATGACAAGGACTTGGATTGAGGTGGCGGGGGTGATATGAAGGCCTATGAGCCTCAGATCACAGGATTGTTGGGCAAAATGGGATTCTTAAAGAAGACCCCTAATAGCTGGGACAAGGCAATGATGATGTTGCCGGTGGTGGCGATGGTGATGGTGATGGTGCCGGTGACAACTATGCCTATGGTTAATGATCTAGACCATTGATTTAACGAAGTGGCGAATATGGATGGACCATGCCAATAGGACAGCCATAACCTTTCAATTCGTGGCCGGGCAAATAGAAGGTTAAGAAGAGAAACTGTGACAAATTGACAGTCCAATTCAACAGGAAAGAGGCCAAGATTGGTAGCTTGAATGTTCCAATTGGGGAGATAATTTGGGGCACAGTCCGTCCAAAGGTGGGGCTTGACCTTGGTAACAGAAACTTCTGCTTAGGTGCCACTCCTGTTTCTCATCGGATGCGGATTTCCTGCGAAAGGCTTTTGCAGGAAGCTCCTGTGGTGGGAACCTATGTGAGCCTTCCATGATGTTTTTTATAAATCCACCACGTCCATCCGTTTTTTGAGCTCATTTTAGGACCAGAGGCCAAAAATGAACCAGATCCAATACTTAAGTGGGCAGAAAACATGAGAATTAAACGTCCACAGTTGAAATATTCGTGGGGCCACAGAAATTTTGAATGAGGCTAGTATTTTTGTTTCCAGTTCATCTCAGTAGGAATGACGTTATGAACGGTATGGATGGCATGTAAGCATCATTGTCGATCCCAGGGAGGTTTCAACGGTAGGAATTTCCCTACCCACCTTTTCCTTTACTGCGGCCCACTTGAGTATTGGGTCCGGCTTATTTTTGGACTTTTGTCCTAAAATGAACTCAAAAAACGGATGGACGTTGTGGATTTATAAAAACCATCATGGTGGGCTCCATGTAGGTTCCCAGCGCAGGAGCTTCCTGCGAAAGCCTTTCGCAGGAAATCCGCGTCCTTTCTTATCACACTTTGGACTTGCACACCTGCTCCCGGGGCAGTCAATGGGCCAGGTAAGGGCTGGGCAAAATCAATTTTTTGAATAGGCCCAGCCCATGAGGCCAGGCCAGAACAGTTCCAAATCCAGGCCAAGGTGAACCCAGGTCAGCAAGTCAACAGCCCTACCTGCTCTCACTTCCTAACCGTTCATCTGAAACAGACAATTCCTGGCTCCTGCACCATCTAGTGCCGCTTCTGTTCACACTACATGCAGCTATAGGCCTGATAGACCAATGGCCTTCATCACTAAACCATGGGCCTAATTGTGCACACCGAAAAGCCAAGTATGCTGTGTATATCCTGAGGCTCAAGATTGTATAATTCATCTTTTGCTGATCACAAGAAAATTTTCTATATTATCTCTTCTTTTTTTCCTTTTTTCTTTTCTTTTCTTTTTTCTTTTTTTTTTAAAATAAAAGGTCTAGTCTCTTTCATAAAAATACCCAAGAATAAACATAATGAAACTACATATACCGGAAGTAAGGAAATCAAAGGAAGAGTGTGAAGAGACACTACTATATGAAGGCTCCACAAATAAAACAGAAGCTATCAAATTGAGAACCCACCTTGTGCGAGAAGACCAACCACTGTTTTCGATAAACCGATCCTCTTCAGCACTTGGCATACCGTCATCCTCCTCTTCTGCAGGATCCACCTCATCATAATCATCTACGTTCAAAAATCCTGAAAGAAAAGCAGAGACCAAAACAAAACATTTAACTGTCAACAGAATACCACATAAGCATCTCATTGACCATCGGGTCCATCACAGTTCATCCCAGGGTAGGCCTGTAATGAATCCACGGTATGGATACAGTAACTGTAACGATTACCTTTTCCAGCAGTGTAGTCCAGTGGATTCCAAAAAATAAGGGGGCGCTGTTTGGATAGCAGGAGGAAATTCGAGATTCATTAGACAACATCACCCCGTGTCTCGCATTAGATAACTGCGCTATGGATAAAGATAATGATTACTTTAATCCATAGTCTTCTTCACAATCCAAACAGCAAGAAACATCCAATCAATGGAAAATGTTCTTTTCCCATGGATTCCTCATATCCAAACAGGCCTTAAGATTGAATAAAGAAATAAGTAGCTAGGAAAATAACAGATCATGGAATAGCTAACATGCAAATGAATCTGCAACCAATTGGCAGAGAAAGATGCAGCAATTATCAATCCTAAGAGAAATAACACACCTGTATCGTTCTCGTCCAAAATGTCGTCGAAATCCTGTACCACCAGATCAGAAATCAAAATGATTAGCATGAGAAAATTAATTTTGAACACACTTGAGAATAAAATATACTAAATGAAATAGATCGAATAATTCAAAAGAGACGAGACAAAATTCTCCATAAAGAGGCATAGCTTAGACACCAAAGCATGATGTTAGAGCTGCAAAGACGAGGATGTTGAAATGGATGAGTAGGAACACTAGGAAGGATAATATAAGAATGAGGTAATCTGAAGCAGCTAAGGCAACCACAACAGGAAATAAAATGAGGAGGAGCAGTTTGAAATGGTTCGGTCATGTGCTGTGAAACCACAGTAAAGAACATCAAGGTTGAGAGAGAGAGAGAGAGAGAGAGAGAGATCAGGGGAATAAGGACTTGAATCAAGGAAGCGAGAAGAGATTGAAAACTTCACTTACCAAGGAAAAGGCCTGATACAAAAATGGCTGGCATAGCAGGATTCATTAAGTTGAGCCTAAAATATAATGCACTCCTGGAAATATGAGTGTGGTCTGGTCACATTTGCATGTTTGTAGCTATATATGGATGCGGTATGGAGGTATGTTTTAGGAGAACCAAAAACTAAGAACAAAGCCCACTCAACATGAGATTATCTCTAGAGACTGATACACACCTTCATTAAAAGAGATTTGAAAGACTGAAAAAGGTAAAATCAGGAAAATCTCAGGAAGGTTAATGATAAAAGGAAATGGAGAATTATCCCAAGTCAAGACCACAACTTACACCAGAATCTCCTGCAGCAGCGTCTGCAACTGGCATTTCTGCATCGATAACATTTTCCTGAATTATTCCTTGACAATCTAAATTTACTCCATTTGAGGGAAGGTTTTCCAAGTCTCTACTAATTTGCAATGAACATGACGAATCCATTTGAGACCCTTCTGCACAAACAAACTGAGAATGACTTTCATCATCATTTGACACCTTTTCAGCACTAGGCTCACCCTCAACCACATTCTCCAACTCGCTGCTTCTGATTCCCTCTAGGCCATCTTTGACATTAGCTGAATCACCTGGCTCACTGCTTTCCACAACTACATCTGGAATAGAAGGATTTGAGTTTTCTACTAGGTTCGAGGAATCCATTAACATATCTGCTCCAGTTTCAACTGAACAGTTATCTAGCAAAGGAGTCAACATCCCATCATTAGTAATCTCTCGAACAACATTTTGACATTCTTGAGGCAAGCATGGTGGTACTGCCTCAACTGAAATTGCACCTTTGCTCCCCTCCACAATGGAATCATCTGGCACAATAGATGGATCTTCATCTTGATTCAAAGTTCCATCATTCACCTCAATGGTAATGAAAGCAGCATCTTCGGTCGTATCCACAATAAAAGCATCCTTTCCAGCATATATGTTTTCAGTTAAATGCAGTTTTTCATTATTCATTTCCACGAGCTCATCAACAGACAGAGTAACCAACTTTTGACCTGGAGACAAACATGATGCATCATTCTCATGAACTGCTTCTTTTTCATTATTTTTACCTGTGGAAGATGGTTCTATTCTAGAATCAGCTGATATATTACTACCATCTTCACATTGCTGAGCAGCCAATATGGGCATCTCAACCCCAGCAATCACAGCCTGATTTGCTACATCAGTATCTCCTCTCTCAAGCACATCTACTTCCCTAGCTGTGAACTCCTGCAACTGGGCATTTGATGAATCAGGTAGAGGTATGTTAGTTAGTGCTTGCTCTGGCATATCATATCCAAGGGAACTAATAGCTAATTCAGATTGCTGGTTTGTTGCTTCAGTGTGTTCCTGGGTGCCATCGTTTTTCAGTGGCATGACTGCAGTAGGCTCACCCATCCCTGCCACACCAGTTTCCTGGTTGAGCTCTGGTCCTTTAGAAAGCTCCAGCTCCTTTGGGACTCCAAGAGGAGAATTATTTGCATCAGTGAGGGCAAGCACTGTCTCAGCCTGATGATACATTTTCTTCTGTAAACCAGTCAGCTCTGCCGAGATACCTGAAAGAAGATGAACAAAGAGAACTACTATTAACTTCCATGTGTCAAAACTCTTCCATGAATAAAAATAGGCATGTGACAGAACATAATGAAAATATACAGTAGCCTTATATCTAACCCTCCTCAAAGGAGTTGCAGAAGATAGGAGTTGAAAAACAACGGAATACCAACGCAGCACAATTTGCATGATTACAAGCCTATTTGCATGTGCAACTAACAACACCAAACTACCTTCTTTCAACTATTCACCAAACATTAAAAGCCAACAGAACCTACAGATGAATGAGTTCATAATGACCAAGTTAATCTGATGTCATCATTAAGTGACATTATGAGTCTTCAATGAAGGATGGAAAGGAGAATATTTGTTTTTTGAAGGATGCGTGGGCAGATGGGGTTCCCCTTCAGGATTTGTTCCCAAGACTAGCGTGCACAGTGGTCAACAGTGAAAATTTTGTTGCTAGGTGCTCTCCGGTTAGCAGCAATTTGGTGGTATGCTCGCCTCCATGCAGAAGGAATTTAACGGAGGAAGAAACCAAAGACTTGGCAGGTCTCTTACTCAGAATTCAGCACTACTCTCCATCTTCGGGAGAGAGGAACACTATGGTGTGGTGGGTGGATAGGTCCAGCCAATTCTCAGTCCAATCACTTCATAAGAAGCATCAGGCTCCACAAAGGATCGTTAGTCAGGCTTGACTTCCATGGTATGGAACTATGGGGCCCACCTCAAAGTATCAGCTTTTGCATGGCTTGTTGAGAGAAATCGAGTGCTAACTATTGATAATCTCCAGAAACGTGCAATGATCATCCTTAGCATGTGCTTGATGTGTATGGGAGACGCTGAATCTGTGGGCCACCTGTTTATTCACAACCTGTTCACATTCGTGGTGTGGTCATGCTTTCTCAGCACTATGGGTGTGGATTGGGTGATGCCGGGCACAATGGCAAATCTGCTTAGTGCTTGGGAGGTGAATCTCAGGAAGAACGAGAGCGCTGAGTGGAGACTAGCAATGTTGGTGGTAATTTGGGCAAATCTGGGGGGAGAGAAATGGAAGATGCTTCAATAACACCAGCATTCCTGTGTTGCAAGTTATTCGTAGGGCAAAGCCTTCTTTAGCTGAGTGGGCCTCTTGCATAAATGAGTTAAAGGACCGTAATCTTTTATTTGCTTAGAAGGTTGTAGTTGGTGCGCCGTATCGGCTCTTTCAATAAGGGGGCGTTTGGCGCATGGTATTAGATGGGATCAAGTGGGATGGAATTGCATTTGGTCCCGTGCCAATTCCACTCAATGTTTGGGTAGACTGGAAAAGCTTGGAATTAGATTAGATGGAATTGCATCGGGTCCGTACCAATTCCACTCAATATTAGCAAGTTGTGTAGGTCCCACCATGATGTGTGGGCTATATCCACACCGTCCATCCATTTTTCGAGATCATTTTAGAGCATGGGCCAAAAAATCAGGTAGATCTAAAGCTCAAGTGGACCCTACCATAGAAAGCAGCGGGGATTGAATACCTACCATTGAAAACTTCTTTGTGCCCACATAAGTTTTGGATATGCCTCCTTTTTAGGCCCATGCCATAAAATGAGCTTACAAAATAGATGAACGGTTTGGATATAATACATGTGTTATTCTCAATAGTTTCAAATGATGGTGGGTATATCCATTAAATGTACCACCGTATTATAAACATAGCATGCAATTAAGCTTATACCATGGTAATAGGGAACAATTCCTGCCATAGGTAATAAATATGTTTTTTGAATGCCATCCCACCTAATCCTTACCAATACCATGCGCCAAACACCCCCTAAAATTTTCGTAGATTTAAAAAAAATTGAAAAAAAAGGCACACCATGCCAAGCTGCATCTTAGAAAGTAATCATTTGCATAATAGCTCACCAGTAAATAAGGGTTCGCTGAAAATTTCATCTTCCAACAAATATTTCTGAATCATCCTAATTTCGTGATGATTGTTGTTGGTGCGCCATCTCGGCGCTTTCAATAAAATTTTCATCAATTAAAAAAAAGGCACACCATGCCAAGCCAGATCTTAGAAAGTAATTGTTTACATAATAGCTCACCAGTAAATAAGGGTTCCATGAAAATTTCATCTTCCAACAAATATTTCTGAATCATCCAAATTTCATGATGAGTACAAGGAGCTTTCCTCCGTGTGCGACGAATGTCTTCAGTGTTTGTTAGTTGTTGTCGTATTACACTGAAAAGCAAAAATATAAATCAAGATGAATGCAAATGTATGATTATCAACACTAAGAAACATGACATGTGTTTTGAACAGCTTCAACTATTAACTGTAATGAATAAGTCATGCATGACAGCATTCAAGTAATGACCTAATAGGGTCTAAACTACAGTATGTACAAGAGCATGAACTGTGAAGTAACATATATATAATTAAGGAGCAAATACAGGAAAGGAGACATACTCGCCATGCAAGACCATGGTGTCATCCAAAAGCACCTTCCTCTTGGAAGTCCTGGGTGTCATTCGGGGGCGTTTTGAAGGAGGTGGAGTGGACCTCATTTTCAAGCCTGGAGTTCTTCTTCCAACTATAGAAACAAGTATCCATTTCAAGTCACAAGTATATTGCAACAGAAGCATAATATGGATGCAGATGACGCAATAACTAGATAAAAGAAAGAAAAACATTGACAAGAGACCTCAAGTACTTCTACCTTTCCATATTGAAAAATATTCATGTAATTTTTTATGCAAGCAAAGAAATGGTTAATACCTAAGATGGATGCCAACACATCATCATCTTTGGGAACATAATCCATACTTCTTTTAGATCGAGACATCCCAGATGGCTTAGCTGAAATGTTATTTTCCAGAACTGGTGTACTCTCCACAAAATGGCGTTTTCTTCCAGAAAGACTTTCGAACCTGTCAATAGTTCCATCACCTTCCACGGCAGCTTCTTTGTCCATGGCAGACTGTATTGCTAAATCATTTGGTAACTCAGGGACCCCGGCTGGGGCTAAAAGCAATGTCTCAGGTTCTGGAAACTCAGAAGTTCTAGGACTTTTTGAGGCCTCTAACTGAATATCTTTTGAAGTTACATTATCCAGGCACATATCTGACTTAGTAAGATCTGTCTCAGATAGCATGAGCCCTGACATTTGTTGTGATTCTATGTTTGTGGCTGTAACATCACCGGAATGTTTGTCTTCACCTGGACAATGATTAAATGTTAGCAGAAAACCAAGTACAGTCATTCATTTAATAATAGCCATCTTGCCCGCAAGGAAAATTCAAAGCATGTTAAACAAACCTTGCACCTCAGCTGAAGATACACCAGTATGTGATGCCTCCTTTCCTTGTGTCCCCGACATGCATAACCCAACTTCTGCGGATGATAAATTAAGTGTATTTTCTACTGATACACCACTTTCCACAGGTAATGGATGCAGTTGATTCAGAGATGAACTACATGCCTGAAGCACATGGGCGTGAGCACATGGGTTCTCACCAGGATCAACAGGGTTTGGGGGGCATGAATCCGCTGCCCCTGCAGGCTCCACACTTTGATCAACAAACTTGATATTTTGTGGCCCATTACACACATCATCATTCTGTAAAGGTTCCGCCTCCAGTACAAATTCCAATGACTGCTCATTTGATGTAGATAAAAGATTGTCCGAACACCCTGGTGCTGAAGAAATAGCTTTTGGTTCAGTTGAAACTGAAGTTGGTGAATGCACAGCCTGGACAAACTGACCTTCAGCTCCTGAAGGAGGTGGACCATCCACAGGTAGCTCTATTGGTATATTCTGCAGCATGTCACAAGGGGACTCATTTTCCTTGTCCTGAACAGGGTGAACATCAGATGTGGTGCCCTCGTTTAGAGGGAAGTCCATACGATTTGTATCTCCACCATGAGAATCTAACTCGTTTAGTGGACTGCCGAAGTTCTCATCATGCATCGGTTCTGTCGAATCGAGATCCATAGGTTCCAAGTGAGAATTGTCATTCATGTCAGGTGTAAGACCTTCCACGGCATCATGTAGTGAATTTTTCCTCAAAAGACTCAAAGTTGGGACTTCTTGAACACTGGCAAGGATTGCCCCTTCCATCAATCCAGGAGTAGATGGAGCCTGAGCACACTCAGCCAAGTCTGACAATGGAACATGAGCGACATTACCAGGAAACTCCATAGGATTTGGATCTGCAGATTGGCCTTCAATAGGTTCATAGGGAAGCTCTTCATTTAAATCTGGAGTTTGAATTTGGTCACCATGTACGTACACGGAATCATCAGCTCCCCTTGGATCTTGGACATTTGAATCAACATGGATTCTGCATTCACCAGAAAGGGGTTCTGACTGATCTTTTGAAGTTTCAACACCATCAATATCCATTAGGGTGAAAGTTGTCTCTGGTTGACCAGCTGTCTGAGGATCCGCACTGAGATGAGAAGAGTACATTAATATGAATGAGGAAATTCATGTCACTTAGGGCTATTGTGATAATGGCACCATTGGACACAGACTAACAAACAATAGACAAGTACATACATCATTAAAGCATTTTAAGTCCAAACAAAAACTGCCACCAAAGATCGTGCAACATGAAACTAAGAAATTTCAAAAGCATGTATATGAAGATGGAATAAATGACAGCATTTCTAAAAACCTCACCCAGACTGGCTGCTTTAACCTAGTACATAGAAACAAGGTTGGGAGGTTTAGCCTGCTGCTAATAGTCATTTTTGCAGTTTTGAGGTGCTGAGCCAGCCAGATAGATGGCCTGACTGGTTATATTCTGAACCGGCAGTTTTATCCAGTTTATTGAATTGGTAGATCAGAGTAATGATTTTTTTACCCTTTTCTGTTGAACTATAAAGGTGCTCAAGTTTGAGATTCCGGCCCCTCTTTTTGTCTTCTTTCTACAATTATTTTTATTTTTATTTTTTGAAATTTACTAATTTGCATTAGAGGGTTCCTGCTAAAGGACAATACAATCAGTTCAAACTTTCCTTTTAGCTACTTTTATCTTTTTGTAGATAAGGAGCACAATTTTTTTCTCACTACCTGTCTTTTCTTTCAAAATTTTCCTAGCTTCTATTGATCTTGATCTTTATTGAAGTTTATGATGCACAATAGAATTAGTAATAATTGGTATTGAACTATTCAGCCCGATTCTAAGATACTTGATTAGCAATAAACTAATGATTAATTTAAGAAACATTTATGATTTACTTCGACTTTGACAGTATATATAAAAAGAAATATTTTACTTCTCAGAATTTAAAAAAAAATTACAATTTTTTACAGGTTCAACTCTGCCATCAATTATTACTGCATTTTTTTATTTCATTGTTTTCCTTTTTCAATTAAACTTATCCAAATTTGTCCCTTCACCATTTTTCCGAACCAGTCCTAATTGCTCCAGTTCAATCTGATCCAACTGGACCGTTTTTTTCCAGTTTGGTGTCTGGGCCATTTAAAATATTAATGATTACCATCATACAATAAATTATAAGCAAAATAAGTATGCTCAAAAGTTATATA
Source organism: Magnolia sinica (assembly GCF_029962835.1). Classification (NCBI taxonomy): domain Eukaryota; kingdom Viridiplantae; phylum Streptophyta; class Magnoliopsida; order Magnoliales; family Magnoliaceae; genus Magnolia; species Magnolia sinica. Next base: position 91,293,410 of record NC_080575.1, read on the forward strand.
AGATAGTTGCATGCAGTGTTGTCAAAATCCTACAACTGACAATCGAATCTTAAGTAAAACAAGTAGAATCCCACCTTGAATCCCTTTTTATATGAATCTTATGATTCTATGATTTGACTCTTACAATTTACGATTCAAATTATACTTGTTCTCCTCTATTTTAAGCTTAACTTGGCTTTCATGTTATGTTTTTAAATTGGAGGGGGCTTTAAGAATCATTTAGAAAAAAACCTTTCAAAAAGATAGAAAGATGAATTGTTTAGAAGGGTAAATTATTTTATTTTGTTCTTTATAAGAGATTAAATAATATATATTCTCTTCAATATTAAATCATAGAGACCTTTTTTTTAATGATTTCTTACTTCCTAAATGGTCAAAACACCATAATGATGTATGACTTATCTAGAATGTTTTTATGGATGGTTACAATCATGTTGACTTATATGTAGTGTGGAATGAAGGTTAGAAATCAAAATATCTTTTTTTGTCGGTCTACAAAATCAAATGCCGCTTTTCTAACGTGATTCTACATTCAAGAAAGGCAACAAGAACATAAATTATTAAAGGATTGATGCAGACATCCGAGCACCATACCAGATGAGGGTTGACCCAATCTCCTTATTGCCAGACGACCATTACATGGGGCCCACTTGGCCCAATTCACATTCCTAGCTACGTTGAAGACCCCATGTGTATGTGCGTACATCTTTTAAAACCCAACACTAGGAAGATGCATGTGGGCTGCATATATGAGCTTGATGGACACATCTAACCATTGGATCGGATGGACACGATGATCGGACTGTTGGATCATCATCATTGAACATCTTGATCGTAGACCCCCATGGGTCACAAAATAATTTAGTTGTTTAGATTGTTTACATGCTTCGTTATTTTTGTATAGCCTATACTTATATTGAGATTAGGGAGTTGAGAACAACTTTTAATTTATTAAGCATATTTATGTTGAGAATCTTATCTGAGAGCACCTTTTTGTAAAATATCTTTTCTGAGACTAAAAGAGAAAGGTGGGTGTGTGGAGCCCTAATGCCATTATTTTGAAGAAAAAAAAGTTGCACTTTCTCTTCTTCATATGATTTGAAGAATACTTCATGTGATTTGGAGCTTGGGTGGTGTGATTTCATTCCCCATTCAACGGATGTGTGAAGCTTCCATTTATCATCTTCCTTCTCTCTTCCTATCCAAAAGAGGTATTTTCCCAAAAACTTCATCTCTCTTCTTCCCTTATTCAAATCATTTTTTTCTTCAACTTTTCATCATCCAACTTCAACCCCAACTGAAATTAACCATTGAGGACCCCAAAATCCCTAACTTCCATTCATCCAAAACCTTAATTCCCCTCTACCAATACCTAAATCCATCAATCCCCTTAACCAATTCACCCAATTTATTCCTAATTTCATCTTTTTCCTAAATACTAAAAAACCCTAATTCCAAAATTCTCAATTCCCAATTCCCATTAACCCTACTTTTCCAATTTTCAGATTTTCCTCTTCCTAACCCTAATCATAGAACCTGCAAGTCAGTCACTTGAGTGCAGAACGTGCATATACTAAATTGGAAGTTATATCCTTCCATCGGGCCAAAATTTAATTGATTTATGTGATTTCTTAGCATACAGGCATGTGATTTAGGTTAAATCAGATTTTATTTCATATTATTTACTCTTAATTATGTGGTGAGTTAGCATATTTTGTTAATTGAATTACTTTATAGACTCTTTCATAATCTCTATGTTGCATGCTAGAATTAAATCATGTGTCCTAAATCAAGGATCCTTGTATGTTTTTCAAGGAAAATTCCTTGAAAAACAAAACAAAAATTTCCTTTAACACTATCATGACATGGTATTATTTTGTGCATATTGATGGCAAAATGATGATTCATGAGTTTTAAATTTTTTTCTGATTTATTTATTTATTTTTGAAAGATTTTTTTCTGATTTATTTGTGTTTTTCATAATTTTCAATTTTCTGAGAAAATAAAAATATATATATTACGATTTACAATATGATTTGTGATTCAATACGATTCAACTCCTATTACAATTTGTGATGCAATAATGATTTTGACAACATTGGTAGGATGGTTATTCCAAAAGAATCGCTCCAAATTTTACCCGGCAATGTAGAACGTCAGAACATAATGAGAACTTTCCAAAGGCTTTAAGTAAAATTAATCAAAAAAAAATAGTAGATGATGTAAAATTGATGAAAGGAAGTGCAGCATGCGGTTGGCAATCAATCTTCAACTATCAAATGTAACCACAATAACTTACAAACCAAGTACCATTCAAACCAATAGAAGCAGAATAAGACTGGCATGGGAAAACTATTATATATAAGCAAGAGAGCTTACTCCTCTTCTGAGTCCAATGGGACGGAAGCATGTCCAGGTGAAGGAACCTTGTTCAAGAACAGATCCTGCTTGTAACCAGCCCAAGAGAAGGGAGAATAAGTAGCTAGTATGAGCAATTAAAAATAAATTAAAACTGTCTACAGAATTATCAAAACTGTTTCAGATACCAACCAAAGTGAAAATAATGGAACTAGCTAGTATCAGGAGTTACAGGATAAGGTAGTGACTTGGACTTTTATGTGACAAAAACACCAGAACAATGACCACAACAAGGCTGAGCATTTTAAACAATACAGGTGAATAACTTTATACTTCACATAAATTTCTCAGGGGAAAAAACTGTATTGGTTATACAAAAGATGCATCAGTGATATGCATTCTGATCCAAGGACGTGAACAAATATCTACATCTGAATGATTAAAGTAAACAAAACAACAGCCAATAACATTTGCATCTTTTTGGATGCTAAAGTCACTTACGAATAATGACCAATAACCACAGACGCACTGATAGGGAGGGACTGGTGGAGACACAGTTGGGGACTGAACAGGACACTGCCAATAATTACGATCAATAGTACAAACTTACCTCGTCGAGGTCTAAGCCAATTTGAGAAGCATCTCCATCGCCAAATCTCTCTGAATCAACAATAACAACATACATTTTTAACTACCTTCCGTGTGGACCACAAACTGGTCAAACAAATACCAACCATGTGATGCAAGCTCAGATAAATACTGACCATCCAGTCCAAACTGTGATGTTGAGAAAACCATGCCGTCCATAGTATCCTGCAATGTAATTTGTTCCCTTGTACTAACATGGTGGTCGACAAAATTACTGCACAATTTTCATCCATAATTACAAAAGGATAAAAAAGGAGCAACAAACTAGGACAATTCAGTGTACATAAACAAGATAAATCAGCTGAGATATTAAAAACGAACCCTTGAAAGAAGGCATTATCTGGAAGCTCGAAATCATCAAGATCAAAAGTCTCTGGAAGGGTGATGGAATGATATGGTGCAGTAGATTCCTCTGGTGGGAGATCAACCGCGGTGGAGCGAAAAGCTTGCTTGATCTTAAGCAAAGCCTCACTGCAGTCATGGAAAAGATAATTCACCTTTCGGGAATATATCCTCACCACACCAAGCAGAAGATGGCTAGACAATCGTAGTGCAATTGGTACTTCAGGGAAAAGGATCGAGTCTGTAATACATTAAATTGAATAACTGTCAGACAAGACAAGTGAAATTTTCAATAAATCAAAGACAGAATGCTGCAGATCAGAATTTGAAATGAATATCCTGAGTACACTATCCTTAGATTTCTTTCTTTCTTCATGAAAGAGTTATACTTTCTATTCTATCAATAAAGCACGTAATATGAATTTCTTCAGATAACTGAAAATGGTGCTTTCCAGTTAATCAATCATGCAACTCCATGTGCAGGACCAGCCATTTTCTTGTTGTACATATGCTAGAAGTAGAAAATAATGTACACATATTCCAATTTAGTCAATAAAATAATGACATTTTCTTATCATCTATAAAAACCAGAAACTAGTTGCCATAAAACATCTCTTCAATTGGCTGACCTCACAAAAATAATTTAACCCAAGTTGGAAAAAGCACAAAAGGGTTACAGCTATCAAAGCTCGATTGCCAAGAGACTGACCTGGGATGAACATGGCAGCTCGATCGCCACTTATCATGCATCTAACATGGCCCAAAAAATAGGCTATTAAGGACAAGCTGTTCTAAATTTTCAAAAGGGACAAAAAATGTGGTGTGGCCCACCTGAGTTTCAGAGTCTGATTTTTAGGCTCGGACCAAAATTGGAGGGCACACCTGATGGCTAAAGTAGATTTCAGGCACAAGTCCCCCCCTCTGTGCATGTGTGTGTGGAGAGCGACCGTGGTGTATGGCGTCCAACCCCTACAATTCTTGATGGTAGAAAAATTCAATTGTGGGGTATGGACAATCCAAAGCATCCGAAATATAAAATACCTAAGGATATCCTCCATCATGCCCACAACAGAAGATGGGGGTTTTGGACCAAAATCAACTGCTTTGAGCTCTGTGCTGCACCTATGATTCATCCAAAGGTTCAAAGTGCACCAAGGGCCAGACACACATAAAGAGGAAAAGCCAAACGAGAGTTTAAACAATAGATCTCCCCCTCAGACAGCAACTCAAGCCTCCAAGAATCAAAACCCTGGATCCAAGCAACTGCAGCATCTCTTGGGAAACAAATCAACTCTTTCTAGATGCCCTTGATCTCTTCGGGAAGTAAAGATCCATCAAGTGAAAGCATAAGCACAGCAAAAATAGTATATAACTGGTTGCGCAGCCAGAAAACTATCGCATGACCTCTGTTCTTGTAGGGAGCAGCCTGTTGCACAGCCAGGAGAGCAGGCACCATGAATGTGGAAACATGGCTCCCTCGCCTTCCTGTGCAACCAATCCACTCCTTTGGCCCATAAATAGAGGTCATTCCCATTCGAAAAGGGAAGACATTCGCAAAAAAGCACCCTGCCATATTGAATCCTTGAAGATCAGGGACCAAAGCAAGGAGCCAAACTGCAACCAAGTTCTCTTTTTAGTTTTTACTTTGTGATACAGTGTATCATGGTTTTGAAAATGAGTTACAAACTTATGATACACTGTTAACCATTTCAGCCTCCTCAGTTAAGCAACACAGGAGTGAACCAGTCTGTTTTTAAAAAGAAGAAGAAACAGTGGGGGCCTTATCAGCCAGTACACCCATATTGGCACTGATATGAGGTCGATACAGACATTAAAAAAAAAAAAAACCTTCTAACTTTTCTCTATTTTTATTTTTTTTGTTTTTAACTTCTTTCTTCATTCCAACCATCAAGGAAGCTTCAAAACTCACTTTATTCTAGATCTAGACTTATTTTGTGGATCAAAACACAAGACTTGAGTGAAATCCAGTAAATTGAAGCGAAATGAACCATTTTAAGAAAAATTTAGAAGGGAAAGTTGTCATTTTGTTCATTTTCGCATCTGCCTTTTTTTTGTATTTAAATCTATCGAGGCATGCTTGATTTCTGTTCAATTAAGACCTATTTGGTAGACTTTCAGCAGGTCAAGACAACAAACAACATTCTTACAAAAGAATGGTCTCATAGACCATTGAATATATGTTAAAAACATTTTTTTTTAAATGATAGATTCCAGTGTTTTATTTTATTTTTTTCCTAATTTCCTGATATTTTTTCAATTTTTTTAGGCAATGAAGATGTAAGCCCCCGATCATCCAATGCAGGTTGACACAGTCCAATTAGTGTTTAAATAACTACGATATACAGCACGTAGCTTACTCTACATAGCGTAGCTTAGCCCTAACACTATGTAGCTCATGAAAATAGCTTAAGTTGGTTGTAGCCTACGCTGCATGCTAATTTGCATATGCAACACACTACATAAGCTATGCTACATGCTACGTAGCTCACAATACAAGTTATTTTTCACTACAACATTAAAATCAATTAATGTGTTCAATGATTCATTACATTTTATATTTTCAATAAAAATTAGTTAATCCTTTCAATACTCACAGCAAAATAGTATAATTAACAGTACTAAATCAGTTTCATTACTCTTTCTTTACCTTTATACTTAATCATTGTCCTTTCCTATTACTTTAGGTTGTGTTTGGTTGAACCAAATATCATGAAATTTTGTTAAATTTCATTGTTAATCAGTCTGATTTGGTGCAGAATATTATGAGAATATTATGAAATTGGTGCAACCAAGCACAACCTTAAAAATCTAGAAATAGCACATAGCTTACACTACATGCTATGTAGCTTACGCCTTACACTTCAAAGAAGTGAATGCTAAGCCACACACTGTTCACTATTTAAAACACTTAATCCAAAAGGTCCTGTATTGTATCATCTTTGGGACTTGGCCCTGGTTGATACACTGAGTGGTACTGTTATTCAAAACCTTGATTGTAGTTGTGTTTTAAGTTTTAGGGGAGTCTAAGACAAGTTCACTCTCATCCTTCGATTAATCAAAGTGTTTAACTTGTGTGCAAGCCAATTGGGACTCACTTTTTAAAGGGGCTAGACTATTAAAGTTTATTTTCTTCTAATCTTCTCTTCTTCTTTCACTTTTAAGATCCACAGGATTTTTAAGCCCCAGAAGTTTGTGGATTGAAACCACGAATGAAAATTGGACGCCCTAAAAATAAGCCAATCCAACCATCAAGTGGTTCACACATGAATTTGGAGGTTTTTGAGTGGTTTTCCATTGTTTTCTATGGTGTGGCCCACCTGATGGTTGGTTGGCCTGATTTTTGGGCTGTCCTATTTCATAGTGGGGTGACCTTGCTGGATAGGTGAATACCATATGGCATGCCATGGTGGGAACCACCAGCAACTAATTGCATGAACTTTTAATCTACGACTAGTAGCATATGCCTGATATATTATCAAAATACCCTTGAAAAACATAAACTACGCAGGTCGGGATGGGCCAGCAAGCTTTTAGAGAAAACCAGAGCGAGGGTAGATCGATAAATAAACATGAATCTTATACTCAAGCATGGCCCTTGCGCTTGATATACCAACCGAACCTAGTGAAGCCTACCAAGCCCAAAAGCCCCATGGGCTAACCCCAAGGTATTCTGCAATGGTAACAGTGGCTGTGACGGCCACAACCATTACAATAAGAGCCATAACGACCGTTATGGTCTCTTTTACAAATATATATATATATATATATATATATGTATATATGTATATATATATATGTATATATGTATATATGTACGGGTGGGGCCGTAACGTTTTTTTTTTTTTTTTTTAAGATGAACTTTTATTAAGCCAACAAAAACAAAACACACAAAACCAAGACAGAAACTAGAGGGGAATTTTAAAATAATAATTAAAAAAAAATTCCAAAGAAAAGCAAAAACTAAACAACCACCAGCCCCACAGTTGGCTACACCCCAGGAAGATTCCCAGCAACTTATGGCACCCAATCCCTAAACAAACTCAAATCTCTGCTAAAGACCCCGGCTGCATATATTCTCAGATTCCAGAAGCAGCAATTGTTTCTCTCGAGTCAAATGGACCAGAGAACATCAAGAAAAAAGATGTGTCGCTTCTTTCTGCCTAGGAGACCTCCATCTTCCACATGCCACAAGCAAAAGAGACCCTCCACATCTTCTGGCATAACCCACGACAAGCCAGCCATCTGCACGACTCGGCTCCAAATCTCTAAGGAAAAGCAGCAATGAATGAAGAGATAATTGACAAATTCTTCATCTCAGAGACAAACTACGAGCATTGGGCAAAACCATAACCCTTTTCCGAAGATCATCAATGGTAAGAATACGGTTCTTTAAAGGAGCCAGGCGAAGGCTGCCACTTTAAGAGGGGCTTCATAAGACAACTATCCCCATATGGCAATTGGCTCCATTTGAATCAATCAAAGCAAGATAACTATAAAAATATTTAACTTAGAATACTCTCCAGCTCGTCAGATTCCGAGAAGGGATGTCTTCTTCAACGGGAGATGGGGATAAACCCTGTAGCCGAAAAAGAAGAGACATGAGATCCAAAAATTCCACATCAGAGAAATTCCTCCGAATAAGGGTAGTTTTTTCATAACGGCCGTTACGACCCCGTAAAGCGTAATGGTTGCCATCATTACCTTTGCGTAACAACCATTACGGTACACCATGGCCAGCCCAACTCATTGACAGCCCTACATGGGACCAGTGTATTAAATAGCGTGGTAGCATAGCGTGTAGCGTACGCTACATAGCGTAGCGTACAAAAAACGCTACGTAGCATATAAAATAGCGTAAATACGCAGTAGCGTACGCTACACATATGTAGCGTGTAGTGTATATTGCGTACGCCTCAGGACTACCATAAAAATTTTAAAATAAAAGTCATTTTAGTTAAAAACTTGTTTTTAAATGGTGGTGACTAGGCATCTTTCCTTTTGAGTAGGTGGTGGGGGACTCATATTAGAAGTCTTTTTTTTATATAACTTAAAACAATCACAATAGGGCTTTCGAACAGCCCTATTGCAATGCCGCAGCAGCCGCAGGTTCCCCATTTTTGAAGCTTTGATTCCAAGATTTCGAAGAGCTCTTTCTCAAATCCAATCTTGCTGGAATTTCAGGAGCATTGAAGCCCAAACAAGGGAGAAATCGGGTATCCCTCTTTTCGCAGCCGCGCAGACACGTAGCTCCCAAAAATCAATTTTTAGTTGATTAAATCTCTATTTAAGGTATGTTTTGGCCCTTTAATCATTGTTAATGAGTTTATTTTTATTTATGTGAAATGTTGTGTTATTTTTTCATTTTTTCAATTTTTTTTCTTTTTATGAGGGCTATGGTGTGTATGGCATGGATTTGACCCATCCAACCATCACGTGGGACACATGCGTGGGGTCCACTGTGGTGTTCTATGCCACAGCCCACATGTGTGGGGGTCCTCTGTGATGTTTTATGCCATGGCCCACATGTGCAGCCATGGCCCACATGCGTGGGGTCCATTGTGGTGTGTATGGCATGGCCCACATGCATGGGGTCCATTGTGGTGTGTATGGCATGGCCCACATGCGTGGGGTCCACTGTTGTGTGTGTATGGCATGGCCCACCCACACGCGTGGGGTTCACTGTGGTGTATGTATGGCATGGCCCACACGAACACCATGTCGTCCAACGCAGTCCCAAATCCAAAGGACAATAGGGTACCAGCGTTTGTAATAATCATTCCTTTTTTTCTCAGATTATCGATTGTCAGAACCTTCTTCTTCTCTCTCTCTCTCTCTCTCTCTCTCTCTCTCTCTCTCTCTCTCTCTCTTCTTTCCCTCTTTTTTCTTCTCTTCTTTCCCTCTTTTCTTTTTGGTTTCCCTCTCTGTTTTCTTTTTCAGGCGTACCGCACACCAGCTAGGGGTACATGTCACGCTAAGACGAGCGCTGACACTCCTCGAGCTCCGAGTTGTACGAACAGTTCAAAGGAGATCAAAGTTATATGGGCTCCACAGTGATTTATTGATTACATCTACACCGTTCATCTATTTTCAGAGATCATTTTAGAGCACTACCCAAAAAATGAATTATATCCAAAGATCATCTGGACCGCACCAAAAATAGCAGCGGAGATAATATTTTCACCGTTAAGCCATTCATAGGGCCCACGGTGACGTTTATTTTCCATTCAATCTGATTTGATTAGACCCGAGTGGGCCCATGATGTATATATTTTATCCATGTCGTCCATCCATTTTGCCACGTCATTTTACGTCAGGATCTAAAAAATTAATAACATCCAAATCTCATGTGGACCACACCATAGGAAACAGTGGTTATAGAATGCTCACCATTAAAAATTTCTTAAGGTCCATTGTAATGTTTATTTTCAATCTAACCTATTAATTGGGTCACACTGACGTGGATGAGGAGAAAACACACATTTCAGCTTGATCTAAAACTTTTGTAGCCCCTAATAATTTTTTAACGGTGAACGTTTAATTAGTGTTGTTTCTTATGGTGCAGTCCACCTGAGCTTTCGATGTGCCTCATTTTTGGGTTCATGCCCTAAAATTATTTGGCAAAATGGATGGACAGTGTGGATATAACACATTCATCATGGGTGGGGCCCAAAAAACTTTGACACGTGTGCTACACTTCACAATCCAAGTCCCGCCTAATTCGAGCCTTAAAAAATTGTACACAAGACATATATTAACTTAAAATTTAGCAATTAAATTATGAACTGCAATTGCTAACTCACAATGCCAAAACCAAATCGTTTGAATAGTTTTAATTGTTAATTTGTGGACTTTTATTTTTTAAAATAGGGTTTTTTGATTTTTTTCATGATTCACTATCCAATAAATGTCCACCAATTCATAAGTGGGATAATGACAATAAAGTGCATGAATTTGAGGCTGATTTGGTGCATGGATTGGTCCTCCAAGTCAGCCCCAAATTGGCAACGCCATCTACCTGAATTTAATTTCATTTTTTTAAAGAACTATTGGGAGAAATGATATCAAGTTGTTAAGTATATAAATTAGATATTTAGAAAATTAAATATATAAATTTTGTAGTCAAATTCAGGTTATCTGGTTCATAAATTCATTAGACAGTCCGATACAACTTCTCACCAAAGAGTGGACTGTTACACCACCATAAACATGTTCCAACATATAAATAAATGCATATTTGGAATGCTTAGAATATTTCGGATTTAATCCATATTTTTTTATATTTTTTTGGCAAAAAAAATTTTGCGCCGTTACGGCCCCGTATCGCCGTTACGCCCCCATATCCGTATCGGTTTCGGAGGGCACCGTTACGCCAACTGATACCGATACGGGACACCTTGTGTAGAACACTCAAAAAAATCAACAAACTTATGTAATTCTCCTCCCTCCATGTTCACACCAAACATCTTCGGCTTTTCAAGATTAACTTTGAGCCCCGAAGTTGCCTCAAAACATTAGATTATAGTGCGCATGTTGCTGATTTTATCGAAGTCTACCTCGCAAGAAAGGAGCGGGTCATCTGCGAACTGGATGTGAGATATTTGATAGCTCATGCCTTTGACCTTGAAGCCGCTAATGATACCTACGTCTTGCCCTTTTCTCAACATCCTGGAAAGGGCTTCCCCAACTATAAGAAAAAGAAAAGGGGATAGGGGATCCCCTTGTCGAAGACCTCAGGAGGCGCTGAAGAACCCTTTCGGTGATCCGTTGAGAAGAACGAAGAATAGAGCGGACCCGACGCATTCCTTCATCCAACCGTTCCACTTCACCCCGAAGCCCATACGATGTAACATATATTGAAGGAAATTCTAGTGTACGTGGTCATAAGTTTTCTCTATGTCGAGCTTGCAAAGGAGGCCCTTCAAGCCGGATCTATGGCTCGAATCCAAGCATTCATAAGCTATAAGAGCTAAATCAATAATGTCTACCCGGAATAAAAGCACTTTGAATGTCAGAAATGACGTTGTCTAACACCCCTCTCAGCCGGGATGCTAAGACTTTAGCCAAGATTTTATACAGGCTGCCAAGAAGACTTATCGGCCTGAAGTCTATTAGTGATTTTGCTCCTGAAATCTTTTAAATAAGAGCGATGAAAGAAGCCCGAAGATCTTCGAATAACCAACCTCGATTGTGGAATTCATTGAAGAACGCCATATCATCACCTTTTAGCATTTCCCAGAACGTTTGAAAAAAAAATTTTTATCAAAAAACTATCAGGGCCAGGAGCCTTATCACCACCCAGCGTGTCTACCGCCCTTTTAACTTCTTTAAGAGAGAATTCAGCTTCAATGGCACTGGCATCCTCATTAGATATGCGATCAAAGTGCAGTTGGTCAAGAGTAGGCCTTGTCCAACCTTCATTGTGCAGCAGCTTAGAGAAAATGCGGACAATTTCTACAAAAATATGGCCCATGTCCTCTATTCTAACCCCATTCACCATCAGACTGTTGATCCTGTTGTTTCTTGCACGGGCGCTCGCAATGCTGTGGAAATGTTTTTTATTTTTGTCTCATTTAATCCATTTAGTTCGATTTTTTTGTCTCCAGGAGATTTCGTCTTCGATCACCCTTGCTATGTATATTTGGATTAGTTGTAATCTTCTGAACCGATTATCTGAGGACATCGATTGCAACTCATGAAGGATTTCGATCGTTTGTCTCCCTTTTCCAAAGTTCTACCGCTCTTCACCCTTAATCTTCTCTTTAAGAAGTTTCAGTTTTCTGCATAACCTGAAATCTGCATACCCTTCTGCTTTGAATCCTGACCACCAATCTTTTATCGTTTAGTGAAAGCCTTCGATCTTCAACCAAGAGATTTTGAATCTAAAAGGCTTTGGACCCCAGTTTTGTATCTCTGCATCCAAAAGCAATGGACTGTGATCTGACGTTGGCCTAGGTAGTAAGGATTGCGAGATGAGGGGAAAGGCATCGATCCAATCCACTGAAACTAGGAATCAATCCAACCTAGCGAGAATCGGATCAGCCCTACCATTAGACCACGTGTCCAAGCCTATCAGCAGGAGATCCACCAATTCCTGAGCGTCGATCCATTGAGAGAAGGAACGCATAGCGGTTGAGAGTTTCCCTCCATTAGATTTGTCTTCCACATATCGAGTAATATTGAAATCACCCCCTATGCACCACGGCCCACTGAACTGCAATCTAGCCACATCCAATTCCTCCCAAAATATCTTTCTGCTATCATCTTGATTCGGACCGTAAACAGAAGTAATAAGGCATTTGAAATCAGAGCATACTTCTTTGAGAATAGTGGAAATAGAGAAAGATCCGGCCCAGGAATTTTCTAGAGTCCAGGCTGAAGATTTCCATGCCACCACAATACCCCCTTTACTTCCAATTGCATATAAAGCCACCCATTTCGCATCTTTTTCCTTCCACAACGTTGCCCTTAACCTATCGTTGAAATTTTAGACCTTCGCCTCCTAAAAGCAAATAACGTTAGCCTTACTTCGACCTGAGATGTCTTTGATGACCCTTCTCATGTGACTGGATCCCACCCCTCTAACGTTCCACGATAGAATCTTTCAACTAAGAAACCGACCTGCCCCGAAGTCCTCCTTTGACCTTACCTAGACACTCCCCGTTGGAGTAATTGGCCCTTGACTGAAGATTGTGAAGCTCCTTATTGGTGGTTGTCTTCATAAGAGATCTTTTTGGAGATCTAGAAGTTGTCAGGGGTCGACCATGAGATTCAATACAATGAAAGAGGGCTGCGAAATCTTTTGGGTAGTCACCAAAAGATAAACCAATGGTCCTACCAACGTGGTCCATTGCGTCCCTGATCCATTTCTTCTTTTAGATAATATTGACCAGCTGTGCCCTGCGTTCTGCATTGCCTATCTCAGGTAAATTGTCTTCCTCCATATCTTCTAAAGATCCTCCCGTTCTAATCTGAAGAGGCTTTATTCCTTCCCTAATGTCTTCCTAGAAAAGAGCTAGAAGGGAATTATTGGAGAAATCTTCGTCCTGTGGCGTGGGTCGAGGCGAGCAGTCAAGAGAAAGCCGAATATCAAAATACTGTCGGATGGAGTCATTGTCGGCCATAGAAAAATCTTCTTCATCAAAAAGGACGATGGGGGAATCAATTGGACTGAGCAGTCGTAGCGAATCAGAAGAAACATATTTTTGAAGAGAGAAATAAGGCATGGAGATAGATCGGCTGAGGCTTCAATGCGAGGTTCGACTCCACGTGTGATATTGTCTAACCGGGAGTTATCCGAATCGAGGGGTGGCTGGTTCTCGAGAATCGGTTCGGCGACCGTATTCGAAGGTTTCGAAGCGCCCGAGGTGATTTCGAGGCTATTATGAGACTCCCGAAGCAGAAAAGTCAGTTTCCGCGCCTCTCGAAAGTCGCCCCATGTCGTATCCTGCTTGCTGCAAGCATTGGGAAGAGATAAAAGTCTGACTGTCGTCCTCTGATCTCAGGAACAAAGGTGTACGTGGCAGAATCTCCATCGTCTGAGAGTCCCGAACCTCCCAATAGTCGCCACGCATCATCACCTACCTACCGAAGGCATCGGGAAGCGATAGTACCTGACGGCCATCCTCAAATCTCGGGAAGTGGGGCATATGTGTCAAGACCTCCGTCGTCCGAGAGAAGATGGGAGAGTTCCTTTCCTCAAAGACTTGACACGTGGAGTCCGCAGGGGGCTTGCGTGTTGAGCTGGTGTGAAGTACGTCACCCTCGATGACAAAGTAGTCCACTAGAACACGGCACGTAGCCTGAGAGTGGTATGGTACTCCCATAGCGCAACCTTCGTTTGAGACTCGCAGGACTTGTGTTCCTGCAGAGCATGGGATCCGAACACCTTTGTCTGCAGCTCTAGCTACCTTCATATGGGTCGGCAACCATTACGTAATCTTTGGCACGGCTATTGCATAAATCGGTTTTTAATACCTTGATACCAATCCATACACTAAACAAAGGGTTATGCCTACGGGTGCAAATGGATCAGGTCAACTCAACAGGTCAATTGACTCAACCTTATAAATGGGTTTGGATCTACAATTTGACTCACTAGGACAAGTTTGGGTCCAAAATACCACCCAATTATCAAATAGACCAAGTTTAAATTCCAAAACCTCTCAAACTTATCGAATGTAGGTCACCTTGGAAGTTTTTAATGGGTCAGTTTTGTACTGCCCAAAATAGACTAAACCCAAACTCGACATAGATTCATAGAAACAACCCTTCATCATCATCATCTAAACCTTATCCCAACTAATTGAGGTCACCAACACAAAATCCTATTCCGCCATTCCACTCTATCAAGGAACCTAATTTTAGTTAGACCATAGGTCATCAAGTCATTTCTTACTACCTCCCTTGCCCTTTTAAAGCCTTCAACTTGCACGTCCTCACTCCCAGCAGGTGCATTTCTTGATCTCTATTGCATATTACTAAACCATCTAAGTCTACTTTCCCTCATCTTATTACCTATTGGTGCTACTCCTGAGCTCCCTCAAATGCATTCATTTCTAATTCTATCCTTCCTCAATAACCTCATTTCAGCTACATTCATGCCATGAACATGTTGTTACTAAATTGCCCAACACTTTGTCCGAAAAGCATGTCTGGCCTTATAGCTATTTATAAAATTTCCCCTTCAATTTGATTGGTACACAACAACGACCATATAAAACCCGAGAGGCACATCTCCATTTCTTCCACCTATGTTGAATTCTACAGGCAACATCCTTCTTGTTCTCTCCACTCCCATGAATCCTCAACCCAAGATAGCGAAAGTGGTAAATTTAGGATACTTCTTGGTTAGCAATCTTAACTAATTCCTTGCTTCCGACTTTTTTTTGTTTTTTGGTTTTTGAACAACAGCTTCAATCAGAATAATTGTAAATCTCTAGATTTTAAAGCATCCATCCATAAATCTAGCTTTGTGCTTAAGCCCTCCCTCGTCTTGTCAATCAAAACTATGTTGTATTCAAACATGTACCATGGGATCTCTTCTTGCAAATACCTACTTAACTCATCCATAACCAATGTAAAAAGATATAGGCTCAATGCCAAGCCCTAGTGCAAGCGTACAACAATTAGGAACTCACTCATCTCTCCACTAGTAGTCCTCACATTTGTTATTGATCCCTTATACAAATCCTTAATCATGTCAATATATCCTCTTGATACTGCTCCCTTATACAAATCCTTAATCGTGTTGATATATCCTCTTGAAACTCATTTACCAACACCCATCAACTCTCTAAGGATTATATCGTACTCTTTCTCTAAGTCAATAAAGATCATGTGGACATCCATCCCCCTAGTGTATTTCTCCATCAATTTTCTAAATAGGAAAACAACTTCAGTGATAGATCCCTTGGCATGAAACCATGCTTTAGTCTTTGATCAATCACTCTCTCCCAATCTTCCATAGTATGGCTCATAAGTTTAGTCTCAAGATAGTTAGTGCAACTCAATATGTCTCATTTAATCTAATAAATAGTACCACGATACTTTCCTCCATTAGCTGACATTTTCTCTGATCTTACGATCTTATTGAATAACTTCTCAGCCAAACTAACCAATTTCTCCCATGCACTTCCAAACCTCTATGGGTATACCCAATGTTTTCCATATCGTTATTGCGTAATGTATCACACCCTTGGGATACAAATACATATCATTTATCACATGGGATATATTGGTTACATCACATAATGCATCGCTATTGTTGACAAACATGGGGAAACATTGGGAAATTAGTCGATTTTTTCAACAAAACTTCAGGGATTGTTAAAAAATGACATCAATACACACCTAGAAATCAAAACATCACAAAAAACAAGTTCACATAATTGGTTTCCTTTTTATAGGGTCCTAATCTCTGTGTTGTCTAACTGAACTAATGCAAGTATCTTCAAAGTCAATTCATATAATTTACAAATGCAAGAAGACATGTACGGAAACACAAGCAATACATTCAAAAGTAAATGGAGTAGAAAACTAGAAATATTCATGTGAATGATGTGTGCGGCTATAGCTTAGACCCACATAGAGTTGCGCATACATTAGCAATAGAATTTTGAAAGAAAAAACTATGAAATGGGGGTTGATTGACTACTCATTGAAGTGAAATTTTGAAGAAAAAAAAATTGTTTTATATTTTTAAATTAAAAAATTATTTTTTCTAAAAAAATCCCCAAATTACCAAGAATCACTAGATCGGGTTCCACAAATGTTTGACTTCATGTTTAGATACCGAGATTGCAACTGATTTGGGAAATTTTGGGAAAGTTTTGATTTTTTTTTCAATTTTCCACAAATCGATCAATCTTCCCCAAGCTCCTCTAAAATTAGAGTGTATGTGACGATGATTTCATCAAACACTCTTAAATACTCTGAAATAAGGGGCCAATTGACCGTTGATCTAAGTGAAATTTTGAAAATTAATATATATATTATGTTTTTTAAGGGTAAATAATATTTTTAGTTAAAATATTTTATATTTTTATTTTAAAAATATATTTTTTCTGAAAAATCCCCAAATTACGAAGAATCACTAGATCATGTTACTTACAATTTTGATTTCATGTTTGGACAGTACAATTACAACTAATTTGGGAGAAATTTGAGAAATTTTAACTTTTTTTCCTAATTTTTTGCAAATCAGCCAGTCTCTCCCAAATCTTGAAATCAAAGCTCAAAATCCATGATTCTCCATGCATAACATGAAGAATCGCGGATTTCTAACCATTTAACATTGATTTCACATTATTTTACAACAAAAAATGGATCGAAACTTGAATATGCTAATTGGATCGAAAATGTTCCCAAATGAACTTGAATTTTGATTCCGACTCGAAATTTGTGTTTTTATTCAAAGGGATTTAAGAGGAACGGTCGAAATCTATAATAGATCTAGTTAGAATTGAAGAGGAATCAAGAAAAAGAAATTTAGAATGCATTTTTTTGAATTTTCTAAAGAAAGCCCTGGACTTCCCACGTTTATGTGCAATATCAAAAATTTTATAAAAGAAACTATCTTGCGTTATTTCACAATATCTGAGATAAATTGCGATATCACACAATATCTTCTGTGATACGAAGAATTTCAAATACTAACTTGGGGTTTTACTTCGCCCAGATGGGATACAGAATATATCGTGGGATGTATCGGCCGATATTGTTGATGTTGAAAACACATGGTATACCATTAGTTCAAGAGCTTTTCCTGTTTTCCTCTTTCTCAAAGCTTCTTTCACTTCAAATATCCTAATCCTATGAAAGTACCAATGATCTGTGACATCATGCGATTTATGGTTCCTTCTCTCTCTCTCATAGCATGAAATTAAAAAAGGTCATGTATCGATCGTTACATAACAGTAACGATGGGATCCATTACACGTTATAGGGCTATAACGCCCATTCTAAACAAAATAACCCATAAATGGCCTATAACAGCTGTGACAGCCGTTACTGGCCTATAACAGCTGTGACAGCCGTTACTGGCCCATAACAAGCCAATACAAGGGCTTAACGGGCCAATACAAGGCCTATACAGTTTCTTCCTTACAAAACAGCCACCACTACCATTATTGAAAACCTTGTCTCATAATGGTTGTCATTTAACAAGTTTTGAAAATATCTTCTCCACCTTTCCTTGATCTCATTGTCCTTGCATAGTACCCTATGGTCTAGGTTGATTAAAATTAATGATTTGATCTAGAACCCACCCTTAAATGATTTAATTGAGGTAACTACCATAATTGACTAATGTAAAGATTGGCCAGAAGAGAGAGAGAGAGAGAGAGAGAAAGAGTTTCGTGCTTAAAAGGAAATATATATTAAGTAGAAAAGAGAGAGAGAGAGAGAGAGAGTTTCGTGCTTAAAAGGAAATATATATATATATATATATATATATATATATATATATTAAGTAGAAAACTAAAATTAGACCAACACAACTTAGACCCTACCCATGGATAAATGGGCCCTGTCTAGATTGTCTAGTCTAGACCCAACCCAAACCCAGCTTATTTATTTTAGACTTGAACCCAATCCATATGCTAATGGTTCAGGTTTGGGGCTGAAATTTGGACACTATTATTAAACCGGTTGCAACTGGAACTCCCCTCAACCTGATTCAACCTAAGTCCCTGACCCATTTGCAACCCCAGTTTTGCCTTAACAATTTCCTACAAACGGTGAACATTGCTAGCTGTGTGTAAATTGAAGTGGTATCTCTATGGCAGAAAAGGGCATAACGCATGGTTACTCACTGGGGCAAAGATGCAGGGAAAGATGAAACTGAGACTACGCATGAACTACCAGATATCATTGCGACATAAAAATCAGGTTAGATATATGGCCAAAATTTATATATCAAAGCTGGATCAGCATGATTAGCTACACCGTGAGACAAGTACCAGTTTTTAGAAGAGGCAACAACAGAAAATCTGAACTACTTGTATGCACTCCTTTGCCACGACCTTGAGACTATGCAATTCACAAATCGCAGCAAATTCGTAGATGTGAAGAAAATGGTCGAACAGAAAACATCTAATTCACAAATTTGGGTGGAAACCTAACTGAAACAGTAATCAGAATCGTGCCTTTGTGATTGACCAAACATGTCCGCCACCCCAATTCGAGATAAAGATCTTTCAAGAATGACCAGTTTCACGGGCTCGTGCACGTCCAAACAGGCCCTACCATTCTAATTTTCAAATATTGGGTTTTACATAAAACCAGAAACAAATCCCCACCAAACCAGTTTTCCCCCAATAATAATTTCACCATAGGTTCTGAAACTTCAAGTTTCAGCGCCAAAAACCTAAAACTAAAACAACTGAGTAAATGACAGAAATTCCAATTCACAGCATAAAAGAAAGCAATTTTAGACAGAAAACAATACCAACCTACTGAGACGCCGATATCTGTATCAGCAACCTGATTCTTCCTTAGCTTCCTCTCCAAATGGGCCGCGATCCATATCGTCCCCAGCGGGCCCTTCTTCGCCAATATAAACTGCGAATAAAACATCTTCTTCTTCTTCTTCTCTCTTTCTCTCTCTCTCTCTTCCCCACCACCTCTCACTCAAAACCCATCCAAAACCCTAACCCTAATTCGACTCAAAACAACCCTATCTCGGAAATTCACGATAAGGCCACAGAACCCTAGAAACACAATCCTCTCACTCAAACGCATCAAAAAACCCCAACTTCAGCTCCAACAAACCCTGGAAACCCTAATCTCCCAAAACCAACACCATTTCCGAAATTTTACGAAATCGCCACGAAACCCTAGAAAGGCAATTCCGGAAGCTCGGAGCTGCTTCAGCTAATGATCGACAGTCCGTTGGCGAAATTGAGGAGAGAAATCTTAGCCGTAGAAACCCGATCCGGTCTGGAATCTCACGATTCGAGATCGGGAAATGAGAATTTGGGCGATTTTCTTCTGAAGTCTACGGGAAGAGAAAAAGGGGGTTTCTCGAGGACGAGGGAGAGCGAATCTGCGGGTGTTAATATTAAATAGCCGAGAAAATCGGGAATTTGAAATTTCGGAATCTTCGCGCGAGAAATAAACGAGATATCGGGGAGCTGCGAGTTGTTGAACCTTCGAACAAGAGAAATGGTGGGTGATTCGATATACTCTGGCTGCGTATGACGCTTGATACACAGCCACTTAGAACTTGTACACGTAGAAAATATTAGCTTTAAAAGATCACTTATCCTGCGGAACCCATCTTAATAAATTCAAATTATGCTGTATAAGACTGTTCAAATAATCGTATCCTCTGATCCGTGGACACTTGTTTTGTGAAATAAGGCCATTGGAATTTATTTTTTTAACCGTCCCATAAATATCGAGCAATCTAATTGTTAGATAAGCAAATAAAAGTGGTATTTTTCGTACATAATAGATCTAAACTTTTAAACATATTTGGACGGTTTATTAAATTAATTGCATGCCACGTATGAAACTGCTCATGACTGACTGTCTATCATCCATCACACTCTGCCGGAGTATTTCTCCGGAAGAAAGCCTGCCCAGGATCACGTGGTGGGGGCAGCGGATTGCGTACCGAGTAACTCAGCACGCCAACCGTATTTAGTAAACTCGGTGGGCCCAAAGTAATTTATATATTTTATCCGAGCCGTCCGCTCCTTTTACCTGATAATTTTACCCCGTTAATCTTAAAAATGAAAAATATACAAATCTCAAGTGGACCGCTTGAATGTCTACCATTGAAAATTTTGCAGGTACTATAAAATGTTTCGTAAAAAGCTGATATCTGTGTTTTCACTTCGTTCATTTACGTGGGATCTTATGAATGGGAAACGGATTGCCTACTCCCCCTTCCACTAGCCCAGTGGCTAGCGGTCGGTGCTCTGTGGGCTCCATCATGATGTATGTGTTTCATCTATTTAGTTCATCCATTTTTATAAATTATTTTAGGCCTTGATCCCAAAAATGATAGGGATAAAAATCTCAGATGGACTACACCACAGGAAAACAATAGTGATTGGATATCCACTGTTAAAATCCTCTTAAAGCCCACTGGACTGTTTATTTGACATCCAATCTGTTAATTAGGTCATACATAATCGGATGAAGGGAAAAAACAAAGATTAGCTTGATCTAAAACTTTTATGGCCCCAAAAAGTTTTTAATGATCGACGTTCATTCAACACTGTTTCCTTTAATGTGGTTCAATTGAGATTACTCATTTTTTGTCTCATAACATTAAATGATTTCGAAAAATAAATGGACGACATGGATGAAACACAAACATCATGGTGGAGCCTACAGAGCACCGACAATCAGCCATTAGCTGGTGGCAAGGGAGTAGCCAATCTGTTTCCTGAATGAACAGGATTACATTTATGGTGGGCCCAACAAGGTTAACTCGGTATGATAAAAGCCTGCTGAATGACTTAGTACGTAATCCAATTTCGTGGTGGGGGGACCACAGGTGGGCTATCTGCTTCCACGTAAGCACGTAATGGGTGGGACCCACTTGGAAGTTTGCTGGGAATGGACTTTTTTCTGGCGAAGGCTAGGCCGGTTTTAAATAGGGGCTAAACATCTTGATGATGACCTGTCAGATGGAGAAAGTGATGAGTTGGAGAGCTAAGATGAGCAGATGCAAGGGATTTTTGGGGCACGCATATCTGTTAAGTGGCCCACTAGATCAATCGGTTATAAGTCGGGCCTAGACCAAGAACATAAGGACCTAGAAACGGACAGTCATGGCTCTGCAGGGCCTACCATAATGTTTATGCTTTATCCACGCCGTCCATTTATTTTAACATATTATTTTAGGGCTATACTCCAGAAGGAACTCAGGTGATAAATACCACGAGAAGGAATGGTTGGTGAACTCCTGCACTTGAAAGCTCCGTAAGCATACGATCATGTTTATTTGCCATCACACCTGTTCATAATATCACAATACGATCCATGCTCATAATAGTGAAGTGTGATCTAATTCTTTAAAAATAAAAATAAAAACACCTTATGTCACCCAACTAAGTTTTCAATAGTAAACTTCCAATCTCCATTGCTTCATGTGGTGTTGGCTGGTGTGCGTCCCCACTGCTTCATGTGGTGTTGGCTGGTGTGCGCGTGTGTCAAAATGATGTATTTATTATATCCACACCATTCATTCATTTTTTGACATCATTTTAGATCATTTATCAAAAAATGAATCGTATCCAAAGTTCAAATGGACCACACCAAAAATAGCAGCAGGATAATGATTTTCACCGTTAAAATATTCATAGGGCCCAACATAATGTTTATTTTTCATCCAATCTGTTTATAAGGTCACAAAGACCTACATGAAGATAAAAAAAACAAATATCACATTGATCCAAATCTTATGTGGCCTCCAAAAGAATTTCAACGGTAGATGTTCAATACCCCACTACTTTTTGTAGTGTAGTCCACTTGATATTTAGATCTGTCTTATGTTTCGGCTCAAGCCTTAGGATGAACTCACCAAATGAATGGACAGTTTGGATATAACTTGTATCTCATGATGGGACCGACATAACTTGCTGACAGCGGCACCCCAACTATATATCAGTGTTTGGTACACCAACCAATCCGCTTCCCTTATCCACTGCGGGATTATTTGATTTTCCAATTCAGTGGTAAATGCAGTGTAAATGCGTAATAATTATTTCTTCATGTATTTACCAAATTATTACCTCATGTATTTACCATCCTTGTATCTGATTTGATACACCATCCCTGTACTTGATTTGACCGTTTACTTTTTTGACGTAAAATTTGAAAAAGCTGTAAAATATGTGGGTCCCACCATGATGCATGTTGCTTATCCACATCGTTCATCCATTATGCCAGATGAATTTATGGCATGAGCCAAGAAATGAGGCATATTAAAAGCTCAAGTGGACCACGCTACAGAAAAAAGTGAATCAAACGCGTACCGTTAAAAACTTCTCAGGGCCACTATTTCTTTTGATGTGGGCTACTTGAGTGTCGGATCTACCTCATTTTTTGGCTCATGTCTCAAAATGTTGTGGTAAAACGGATGGACGTAACAGATATGTCATATCCATCATAGTGAGGTCCAAGATTTTAAACTAACACTTTTAAACTAGTTTTCGAGGTAGAAATTCTTAAGGATTTTCGAACAGGTGAAATGGTAATTATTATCCATTTACAAGGTATTTACACCAACATTCAAAAATCAAACAAGCTAGGGAAGTGGATTTCCTAGAACTCAAGTGGGGCCACTATGATGTTTGTGAGAAATCTTTCCCGTCCATCCATTCCGTGAGGTCATTTTAAAACATGTTTTAAAAAATGAACAGTATCCAAAGCTTAAGGGAGCGAGGCTAAAGGAAAATGTGGTTAGGGAAATTCCCACCATGGAAACCTCTATAGGTTCGACATTTATGTTTTCATGCCATCCATACTGTTAATAAAGTCATTCCTACCGGAATGAACTGAAAACACAAATATTATCATGAATCAAAACTTCAATGGCCCCGTGAATATTTCAACTATGGATGTTTAATTATCACGTTTTCAGCTTACTTGAGCTTTCGTTATGGTTCATTTTTGGCAACATGTCCTAAAATGAACTCATAAAAAGGATGGATGGGAAGGATTTCTCAAAAACATCACAGTGGGCCCCACCTGGGTTCCCAACACAGGAACTCCTTGCCAAAGGCTTTTTTGCAGAAAATCCGCGTCCGCTTTAAGTCAGGTCTTAGGTTTTCCGTAAGTGGCAAATGATATGTTTCCTTTCAATCTGCATTTGATCCTGCATACTAGATGTAATCGTACATGAGTTTTAGATTTGAGAAATGCCCTGTGCTCTAAAAGCATATAAATTCTAGTGCTTCTACTTGTATTGAAAGACTTAGTCAATCCAATGATTTGGACGGTTCATTAAGTCCAACATATATTCATGGGCCATCATGCAAATATTATATTAATCTAAAAAAATATTAACCATTTGAACCTGGATAACCAAGACCGTTTACACCGTCCATTATAGACTGCTTATGATATGGAAGAATCACTTTTTTGTCAGGGGACTGACCATCCCATCATTAGGGCCTTTTTGGCCAGCTGCATTGAGTGGGATTAAGGTGGATGGAATTGTAAAAGTACAGTATATGCATGTATAAGGTATTGTCCTTGGATTGGGTATATCTCGTGTTTTCTAATACTATGTTTGGAATGTATGCGTTGAAAAATAAATCCCTGGATTTACTTTCAAATTGAACATGGATGAAGCAAAAATCCATCATCCATCTAATTAGTAAATTCATCTCACACTTTCCAACACAAGGCCCTAGCCTGCAAAGTTAATTTTAATCCCATCTCACACTCCTTTCAAACATGTCATTTCCAATTTCAAAGTGGGATTAGTAATGCAATCCCATTTAATACAACTTAATACCACTGTCCAAACAAGCCCACATGAAATTAATGGCCTGGAGAAAAGATGGATGCACAGCGAGAGCAAGTCAAGGATGGATTGAATCATCTAATGAGTGCAATTTTTTCATGTACCCCATGGAATGTGTCCTAGACTTAATAAACAGGAGCAGATTAGCTGTAACCCGGGTAATGGTTTACAGGGTTTAACACTTATAGTGTGGGGCCCACCTTAATGAATTTATTTCATATCCACATCATCCATTCATTGTCCAGCTCATTTAGGGCCCGTTTGGGCGGGTGGATTGGAAAGGATTGAATGGTACTAGGGTGGATGGCATGGATTTCTAGGTAATGATGGTGTTGTCAGTGGATTGTCTTGAGATCCATGGGATTGCTCTATCCCTGGATTGCTATATCCTGTCTGTTTGGCACGCCTGGCCAATCCCGGGATTAAACCTTCCCATCCCTTCCAATCCCTTGAACCAAACACGTCCCAGGAAAATTTGAACGGATTAGGGTGAATTGGAAGGGATTTAAAGGTAATGATGGTGTTGTCAGTGGATTGTCTTAAGATCCATGGGATTGGGATCAGATCACTGACTATGTTTGGCACGCTCGGCCAATCCTAGGATTTAACTTCCAATCCCTTCCGATACCATCTAATCCCTTCCAATCCGACCGGCCAAACGGGCCCTTACGGATGTTATCCCAAAAACTCCAAATCTCTGGCAGACCACAACACTGTAAAAAGTGGTGAATGACAATAAAAAGATTTATTTTTATTTTTTTCAGGTTACAAAAGTTTTAGATCAAGCTAATCTTTGTATATTCCCTATATCCCATTCGGGTTGACTTTTATCAGCAGGTTGGAAAGTAAATAAACACTACAGATCTAGTTATAGTGGGCCTTAGGAAGTTTTTAATGCTGAGCATTAAGGTATCACTATTTCTTAGGGTGTGGTCCACCTGAGATTTGGATATGCTTAAAATTTTGGATTGTGTCCTAAAATGCACTGTAAGAAGGGATGGCTGGAGTGGATATACAACATATGATCAAGGTGGCCCTACAATAAGGGTAACGCTAAGATGTTACCAAGTAATACCTAATCCATACCCAACGTACACCTATGAATAATTGGTTGGATTGTCTAATGGAGATAGGATCGCTGTAAGTGCTTCGAGAGTGCTGGATCATTTTCTCTTTATAGTTAATTAGTTGGTAGCCTTAGCTCAGCCATGGCTTTAAGAGTCTACCAATGTTGGATTTCAAACCTAATTCAATCAAGTAGGGTAAAGTTGTTTGTGTTTTATCTCAAATTGCATGGATAGTCTACAACGGTATGTGTAGGAACTTGGTAGAGTTATAAAAAAATGGCTATGTTCTAGAGTGAGGGTGAATAGAACCAATTAAAATTCATGTCAATTAAAACATAAATTGCGTAACTAAGTTGATTTACCAATTAAAACTAATTAACAGAATTTATCACTAAAGCTTACAAGTCAAAGTGGGTCCAATCACATAGACTACAAATGATCTACCAATCAAGTAACTAATATATAAACGATTGTGTACATGTATGTGGGATGTGTTAACTATTCAGTCCCTAGCATTCATCTAATCATGCATACATATAATTCAACTAATCAATTACATAAGCATAATTAAAATTGTATATAAATGACAATCTCAAACACAAGTACGTATAGTTGTTCGGTTTTCCTACTCTACTCCTGACGGACGCACTCTCTTTGAGTGTACCAATATTCACAATCGGAGGTTTTTAACAGGTTCACCTTAAACATTTTGCAACCATACACAAAGGACTTAGGTTATACATAAGAACCTAAAGTACATTCCCACCGGAGGCTCCCGAAAGAGACTTCAACTAATTTTCTATTGACTAACCAACAATCTCGATCATAGTCGAGTTTACTCCCACTGGAGGCTCCCATGGATACTAACACATACGTACCCATGCCCGGTGGATTCGACTCTAGACAAGAGCCTAAGTCATATACAAGAACTTATCAAGTTTGGGTTATAAAATCTTACCATCAATCCTACACAGGGAAATAGAGTATGGATTCATACATGACATTTACGTATCAGATTAAGCCCATTTGATGTGTCGTGCTTAAGTCGTTTCTTCAAAGCTCTCTCATGTTTGAATCCACTCCTCAAATGTTCTTACGTCCATTGATGCCGATGATTCATCTCCATGAATAAACACCTTACATGCGATGCTCCGTTTAAGGTGACTAAGGTAATGGGAGGGTGATAAAATCTCTTATAACTAATGAGGTAGTTAAAATCCTAGAAGATTCACCTAAAATGGTCTTCTAAAGGATTTAGGCAAATGATATACTAATAAGGTTAGATCTAATCTTTAGAAAATTGTAGAGTTCAAGTTCATATTCTCATTGGAGGTTGGAATCCTCATTAGAGTGTTAAAGCTCGTAAAGATGACTTGAAACTCATGGGATTAGATAACTATGATGTGAAAAATCAACGTGGAATCACCTAGCCTTCTATTGCACCAAAAACCCCACTAAAAGTCCAAATGTTGCATGTCCTTTATAAAGAGTTCTAGATCTAATGGTTTTTTTTTTTTTTTTTTAAATGCCAGATAACTACTCTATCAATGACAACGAGCTAGTCCTTGATGGCGTCAAAAAACTCCGATTTCCAGCTAAAATATTGATGGTCGCCAAGGCACTTCATTACATGTCCTTCACTTCCTTGATACTGTAGTCCTCACGTATCTTCAATCTACAGTTTTCAAGGGTTCAACCAACTCCCTGACACACCAACGCACGTGATTGACAAACAATGTGTACGAATAAGTGCACTGACATTACCCACCCCTTCCATCCATTTCGCCATCTTATTTCAGAACATGAGCCAAAGAAATGAAGTAGATTCGATGCACCACAAAAGCCCCACCATGATGTATATGTTTTAGCCACGCCATCCATCCATTTTGCTAGCTCATTTTAGGGCATGAGCCAAAAAACGAAGCAGATTCAAAGGTCAAGTGGACAACACCACAAAAGCAGTGGGGATAATGACGTCCACTATTAAAACCTTCTTAAGGCCCACTATGGTGTTTATTTGTCATCCGACTTGTTCATAAAGTCACATAAACTTAGATAAAGGGAAACACAAATAGTAGCTTGATCTAAAACATTTTTAGCTCATAAGAAGCTTTCAATGGTAGGCATTCAACCTCCACTACTTATAGTGTGATCCACTTGATTTACCAATTTTTAGGCTCATGGCCTATAATGATATAAAAAAATCGATAGATAGCGTGGATAAAATACGTACAATATGATGGGCCTAATATAGCCTTTTTGTCACTATTGAATGACAACCCAATTCACTGAGGCTCTAATGTGGCGAGATTTGATTGGTCCGAAGTACATGTGAGACATTGGTACTTAGACCACTTTCAACATGCTTGAAATGGCTGCATATCTCTAAGTGTAGCACATGGCATACCTCATCATGTCAAACTTCACCAAACTGGGCCTGTTTGGGACATGGGATTAGGTGGGACGATAACAATAAGGATTGGGATTATGTGGGATGGAATTGTATTTGATCATATGTGGGATTTTAGGTGGATTTTAAAATTCACTACATGTGGCCCCACATTGATGCATGTGTTTTATCTACACCGCCCTTTCATATACGCCCTTTACATGTCATTCTAGTAATACACTTGCATAAGTGACCAACATCAGTTGTGAATTTGGTCTGTTGATTACAATGTCATGGTCCATCAAATAAGGTTTTGCTTAATGTGGTGTTTTTCTTCGGGGAAGAAATTGATACCAAACATGGGAATTGCATGGCCAAAATACCATGGTATGCAATAATGATGTTAATCCCATCTAACACAATCATTGTGCAATATGGATGTACAGCGTGAATAAAACATGCCTCAATGTGGGCCCCACAAATATAGTGGATTTCAAAATCCACCAGAAATCCCACATGAGACAAAATGTAATTTCATCCCAAAAAATCATAATCCTTCTTATTATCTCCAAATGCTTAATGGAATTTGAATGAAACCAAATACAATTCTATCCCACCCAAGCCCACATATCAAACGGGACCATGTTTCTCCAGCCTCACGCTTCCGTTTGTTGTTCTAAATTGGGCCACGTAGGAGGATATATGCATCCTAACCCAGAGTCCAATGAGGCAATTTTGGGTGAGGTCAACTCTGAAAGATTGTAGACTATACTCATTTCTATTATGGGCTTAGACCTGGCCCATTTGGTCTAATTTCATACAAAAGGCTTTAGTTCGGCCTAATGATTATTCGGATAAACCCGATCTCATTTACACCCTGAAGCATAGCATATCCTTATGAAAATTTAAAGCTTAAGTGCAAGTGATAAAAGTATAATAAAATAAAATAAAAATTAAAAAAGAGGAGAAGAAAAGAAAATGTGATGAGTTGAGATATTTCGAGAATTCAACCTTGTTAAGCTAGTGATATGTGTACAAGTAGAGCCGGGCATCGAGTCGAGTCGAACTGAGTTATGGCTGACTTGACTCGATCCGATTTTGAAATAGGCCTGACCCAAACTCGATCTGACTCGATACCGAGTCCAGCATGCCAAACTTGATCCGAGTCCGATCTAGCCTGAACTGATCCGGACCAAGTCTGATTCAGTCAGAAGTATCGAGTCGGGTCGAGTTGGCACCGAGTCAGATTGAGAGATAAGGGAAGGAGAGACTGAGAGAGTGGAGAGGAGAGAGAGGAGGAGGAGGAGGAGGAGGGTGATGGCGGTGGGTGGTTGCTGGGCTTGAAAGATGAGGAGGATGAGGAAGGGAGGGAGGGAGGGAGAGAGAGAGAGAGAGAGAGAGAGAGAGAGAGAGAGAGAGGTCGGGCTTGGAAGATGGTGAGGATGAGGGA
This sequence comes from Magnolia sinica, assembly GCF_029962835.1. Lineage (NCBI taxonomy): Eukaryota > Viridiplantae > Streptophyta > Magnoliopsida > Magnoliales > Magnoliaceae > Magnolia > Magnolia sinica. The sequence goes on from NC_080575.1 coordinate 91,322,671, forward strand.
GGGAGGGAGAGAGTTTGAGATCGAGTCGAGGTAGGGTGCGGCGGGTAGGGTTAAAGGTGATAGAAATCAGGTTATATATATAGAACATTCACACACACCCAAACCTAAGTCGAGTCGGGTTTCGGATCGAGCCGAGTCTAACCGGATCAAGTTTCGGGTCGAGTCGAGTTAAGTTACTTGGAAACTCGAACTCGACTCAATTTGAGTTAGGATTGGGCAAAGCCTACTCGATTCGGACCAACTCACCCATTCGGTTCGGGTCAAGTCAGATCTGAACAAGTCGGACCAGTCGAGTTAGCCAAATTGAGTCATCCTATGCCCACCTCTATGTACAAGGCTGTTAATGCACCCGCCACCATATTGGCATGTAATCCAAGCCATCCATTAGGTGGTTCTGTTCATGTAGATAATCTCTCGCAAAAATAAATTTTTCCTATTCAAAAGGTTGGTGATGGGCCACAATGTCAAAGAATTTTTTCAACTATAAATTTGTTTTGCAAACAGTGGCCCACTTGATGGTTGGATTGGCATGATTCTTAGGCAATAACATTTAAATGGTGGCACCCATATAATGAATGGAATAGATTTCGTACCAACATGGCAAGCTGGCACATGTGGTGGTGTGTTAGTAGCCTTACAAAGGTGTGTGGGATTAGTAAAGCTCTTGAGAATATCTATTGTCTACAATGCCATGCGAGAAGTGTTTGGCCAATTTTACACCTATAATTGATTTGGAAGACAAAATTTAAAAGGATGCTCATTCACTATATTTCAATTATTTACTTTCTTCCTTAACTCTTAAGTTGAGCATCCAAATATCTTAGACACAAGTGATTAATCAATTTTAATAGATACATATGAAGAGGAGTTATTTCCCATTACTTGGTAAAGTAATGACTTGGGTGGGCCCCACCATGGTGTTTACGTGAAATTCAATCACCAATTGGGTATTATCCCCACCGGGACTTGGCTAAAGACAGACATTCCTATCAGGGGCTTTGTAGGGCCCACTGTAATGCACATGTTTATCCACACCTTCCATTTATTTTGACAAATTATTTTAGGGCATGAACAAAAAAGGAGGTAAATCGAATGCTCGAGTGGACCACACCACATGAAGCAATGGGAATTGAATTCTTATGGTTAAAAATTCCTAGGGCCCACCATGATGTTTATTTGTCATTTAACCTATTCATATGGTCATATAGACCTGGATGAAGGGAAAACATAAATATCATCTTGATTCAAAACTTCAATCACCCGCAATAAATTTTGTAGGCTTTGAATCCCTACTTATTATTGTCATGTCGTTCACTTGAGATTTCAATTTGCCTCCTTTTTAGGCTCATGCCTTAAAATGATATGTCAAAATAGATAGACGGTGTGGATAAAAAATATACATAATGGAGCAGGACTATTTATATCTACCGAGGTCTTGGTACGGGTAGTACCAATCCACGCCCTCCAAATTCACTCGACCACTAGTTGTGTTACCCCATATTAGGCCTAGGACCCAAAAAGTTTGCCCCATCCATGCTTTAGGTGGGTCACATGATTGAAAATAGTGTACATGAAACATTCACCCTCTAAGCTATTTTCCTTCATGTGGCTTACTTGAATCATGGATCGACTTAATTTTTGGGCCCTAGGCCTAAGTTTTTGTGTGACATCTAATAGTTGGATGGATTGCCTATAATCATTATGATGGGCCCGATAAAAATTAAGGATGGATGTCTCTCTTAACTTTTTCCTTTGATGGCCCATCTCCCTGACTTTTTCCTTTGATGGCCCACTTGAATTACAAGTTAGCGCCTCTGTTTTTTTTTTTTTTTGGCCATGAGCCTAACATTACACATCGAACGGTTGGAGTGTGTATCACATAACGTATAGTGGAGTCATAAAAAATCAAGGCAGGCATCCCAAAAATCTTTGTTTTTCAGGGCCCGCTCTTTATTTTTTAGGGGGCCTAATATGATGTGAGCATGAAATCCACTTAGACCGTTTGATGCATAATTGCATGTTAAGATCAAGGCAAAAAAAATAAAATAATAATTAAGCCAAATTGTGATTTTGGTGGGTCACATCAAAAGAAACAATTGGGAAAGAGACCTTTACCCTTGATTTTTACATTGCCACAGTGTAAGAAACTTAGGCCTGAGGGCGAAGCCCATTCATAATTCATATGGGCCATGCCAAGGGAAACAATTTGGAGGCAAGCGTTGCCCTATACACTATTCTAATAATCTAGTCCACCCGAATTATGGATGTTGGTGATTTTTTTCGCCATGGGCCTAAACATGGTGTGGCGGATCAGGTAGTCAGGTGGATTTCAAATAAAGACCAATGTGGGGCCCACCTAAGCGTCCAACTCTTTTTTCCAAATATCGAGTGAAGTAACTTTTTCCCTCATGTGTTTATTATTATCAATGATGTTTAAGTTGGTTGAATGTTTAACTATTGAATGCGTACTGCATCCTACCTGTAACGCCCTGATTTTCAAAACCTAAGTATACTACTCATTTTCCAAAATCCCGGGTGTTAGTCTTTAAATTTAACCCATTTTATCATTAATCAGAGTTAGCAACAATTATACGTGGAATAAACCATGCATTGAATAAAAACTTTCCATTCATAACCAAAAATCCAAATGTAGTGCCGAGGACTTATACAACCCAAATGCCAAAAGCTCATTAAACAAAGACAAAAATCTATCATATAATGGCGGAGCTCAATATGGCCACAGAGACCCCATCTAGCCCCTCAGCTATCTGATCTACACCTGCACCAACTGATATGTTTTGATAGCATCAATAGCTATCGCAGTGAATACCATTTAAGATTACACACTCATACTTCATAATCCAGTATAGATTACAAGACATGAGAAGATATATATTGAACAATGCAAAACAAAATTATGATCATATACTCAGAAATGAAGTCAATCAACATAATTTCATTATTAGAAAAATGTAGCAGCAATCACAATAAAAGTAAATATGTCCAAATAGTCAAATAATCATCATACAACCTTACATTACACCCAAAAATCATATCGTACTTGAACACTGCAAGATTGCTAGAAAATCGATAAGGGCCTGTTTGGATAATGGTATTAAGTTGTATTAAATGAGATTGCATTACTAATGCCACTTTGAAATTAGAAATGGCATGTTTGGAAGGAGTGTGAGATGGGATTAAAATTAACTTTACAAGCCTTGGAAAATGAGCCTAGTGTTGGAAAGTGTGAGATGAGATTAAAATTAACTTTGTAGGCCTTGGAAAATAAGCCTTATGTTGGAAAGTGTGAGATGAGATTACTAATTCCACGGATGATGGATTTTTGTTTCATCCAGGTTCAATCTAAATGCAATTTGAAAGTAAATCCTGGGATTTATTTTTTAATGTATATATTCCAAGCATAGTATTAAAAAACAATGGATACACCCAATCCAGGGACAACCTTACACATGCATTTATTGTAACTTTTATAATTCCATCCACCTTAATCTCACCTAATGGCCAAACAGGCCCTAAGCGAACTCCAGCTCCACTTGGAAATCACAATACGACTAAATTCCACAAGATAAATAGAAAATCAACATTCAAATATCTACACCATCTGAAAATCATACCGTATGTGAACACCGCAAGATGACTAGAAAATCGATAAGTGAACTTCAGCTCCACCCAGAAATCACAATACGACTAAACACTGCAAGATGACTAGAAAACAACATTCAAACATTTATTTAACCCGAAAATCATATTGTATGTGAACATTGCAAGATGGCTAGAAAATTGATAACCGAACTTCAACTCCACCCGAAAATCACAATACGATTGAACACTGCAAGATGAAGAGAAAATCAACATTCAAGCCTCTACTTCACCCGAAAAATCATATCGTATGTGAACACTGCAAGATGGGTAGAAAAATCGATAAGTGAACTGCAGCTCCACCTGGAAATCACAATATGATTGAACACCGCAAAATAAAGAGAAAATCAACATTCAAACATCTACTTTATCCAAAAATCATATCGTAGGTGAACACCGTAAGATGACTATAAAATCGATAAGTGAACTTCAACTCCACCCGGAAATCATACGACTGAACATCGCAATATGAAGAGAAAATCAATATTCAAACATATACTTGACCCAGAAATCATATCGTATTTGAATATCGCAAGATGATTAAAAAATCGATAAGTGGACTTCAACTCCACCCAAAAATTACAATACGACTGAACACTATAAGATGAAGAGAAAATCAATATTCAAACATCTACTTCACCCGAAAATCATATCGTATGTGAACACCACAAGATGGTTAGAAAATCGATAAATAGACTTCAGCTCCACCAAGAAATCACAATATGGCTGAATACCGTAAGATGAAGAGGGAATCAACATAGGAACTTCGGCGTCATTCCAAAATTGTATGAACATCGCATAGTGACCCGAAAATTAACAAGTTTACACAAATATAACCAACAAAGCCATAAAAGGCGCCAATATTCTATTAAAGCCGCGAATGACAAATATGTGATCCAAGCCGCATAAGGCAAATATATGGTCCAAGCCATATAAGGTAAATATGCGATCAAAGCCGCTAGGTCAAATGTGGATAGTAAGATGATAAGTCCATAGCAAGTTCCATTTAAACCATCAAATAATCGCAAGTAGTAAACATATAATCAATTAACAGGTTGTACAATTAGAAATAGCATGTGAACATCAAATCATTTATGCTTGCTAAAATTAAAGAGACATGTCCATTATTTAACATAGGAATCAATTTTGCAACAAATTAGCATATTCGCATAGTAAGATAAGTAACTCAATTAGGTAAATTAGAAAATACTAAAAGAAAGAAATTAGAGCATCATTTATGTCCAGATTGACAAATTTAAGTGGGAAGCTCAAACAGTGAGTCCTCACCTTGATCAAGCAACCTAATTGTGTGACCCGCTAATAGTATGACTGCAGCCTAGTAGAGTCAAATCTAGTCGATAAACATGCGACTACGACCCAGTCAAAACATTAAGGAAAATGGTTAATACTTGGCTTTTATGGTCAGTATATTCAGTGAAAACAAATAAAATGAGTTTCGATTTACCATGACTTGATAGTCTATCTTGACAACTCGACACGAACTCAACCAAACTTGGCCGAATTCAGTTAAAACCAACCGAGTCAACTCAATCATGACTTGGATGCGTCTCTTCTCTCTCTCCCTATTGGGATTTCAATTGGACCTAGACTAGACCCACGCCTAGCTTGACATAGCTAACTCAGCAATGAGTCAGCTCACAACTTGAGCCCAAACTCTTTCTCTTCTTCTCCCTCGTTTCTCTTCCTCTCTCCGTTCCTTCTTTCTCCTTTCTCTCTCTTCTTCTTAGTTTCTCTTTTTCTTTCTTTCCCGCTGGAACTCCAGCAAGTCTCCAACCCGAACTAGGTCCAAGCCCAACTCGTGTTCAACTCAACCGAGTCTGGTCGGTGCAACAGCCACCCGTATTTTCTCTCCTCTCTCGTTTTTCCTTCTACTTTCTCTCTTCTTCTCTCTTCTCTTGCTTCCTCCCTCTCTCTCTCTAGACTTTCACTAAGTCCAAACTCGACCAGACATAGCCCAGCCTTGAGATGGCTCGATGCGGCACAGTCGAAGTCAAGCCCTCCCTCTCATTTTCTTCTTCTTCCTTTTCTTCTTTAGTCTGCATAGTGTTACAGAGATGGCCCAGCTGGTGAGTGAAACTGATCCAAATTTAAGGGCTCTAACGGGAGCTAATGTCGATCTTCTAATAAGGAAAATGACTCGCCATTAATGGCAGATCATGAACACACATGTCTTTCTTCAAAACGATGTTTGGGGATGGTCCAGACAAGCCTATGGGAGCTTATATCATGGTCAGAGTGAAGCTCTAGGGAGGTTTTTCTAGTGGGTTCGAGCTTGGAAGGAAATGACAGATTACCGAGCGTAGCCGCCATAAACGGAGGAGCCCCTGTTGCTCGATCCTCTCCCTTTTATTCGCTTACCCTAATATCTCAGAACCGTCAGATTGATAACAAACGATCTAGATTTGATCTGGTTGAAATGCGATTGATAATGCAAAATCGGTTGTTGTTTTCATTTTGCTACGAAAGAAGGCCTAAGTTGAAGGGCTGAGATTGCTTGAGATGGACGGCTATGATTGGGGGAGGAAAGCTTGTGCGGATTGCCAACTTGGTAGGGTGTAGGATGAGTTTCCATTTTTTGGAATACTACCGCATGTAACTCAACTTGCATGCGAGCTTGTGTGCATGCACATGTGTTGCATCATGTGAAATTTATCAGGTTGACGTGAACCCTCTACCAGATGGACGGTTTGGATCTTTCATTAGGGCGATGGAGGTGGGCCACCATCACACGCATATGTTAATAGTCCGTTTTAAATGATTGTAGGCGGGAAAAAGGGAGGAGATGTTATCCTTCTTCGGGAATTCGCCAGGTCAAGCCCAGTTTGACCTAACTCTATGTTCAGTGTATCGTGGGTGCACGTAATACTTATGCACACTCAATCTAATTGTGGGTCCACAGTGATGTGTGAACCGATCTACTCTGTCCATTCATTCCTATTTGCATAAATAGGATATTTGTCACGCATTAAGGTAAATCCATAGCTTAGGTGGGTCATATTTTAAATTTCAAGTTCTAATTATGGATTTTCATTAATATGATGGTTAGATCATTATGAATCTGAACATCGACGGTTACAAAGGCGCTAGGGTCTGCCTAGATAAAATCTAAAGGTTGAATTAGTGGTCTGATGGCCTAAATGTTATAATCAGGTGGTAAAACATTAAATTGGATGGTGTGGATACGATGAATGGTGATTTGCTGAGTCAGATCCCGAAACTGATGATGTACGGTTCAATTGTTCTAATTGAGCGTTATGTGAAATTTTGTCGCGATCGAATTCCCATAATTAGGTCTTTTGAGGTTTGACATCGATCCCCATATGGTACGAAGGTTCATCTCAAGCATTAACGGATGAATGGCTTAATATATGGGTGGGGACTGCTTTTTCAACGGTCGGATTTATATTGGAATAAATGTGGATGTGCAAGTGAGTTAGGTTAGTATTTATACTAAGTTAGATTATACAGTAACGGCCAAGTACTAAAAAGTATAGGGTGTTACACTACCCCTCCTAGAGGGAATCGATTTAGGCATGGGCTCTCCAAGGCATGCTGTGATGTATGGGGTTTATCCACGTCATTCATTCATTTTTCCAGATAATTTTAGGGTATGAACAAAAAAATAGGCAGATTGAAGGCTCAAGTGGACCACATAATGGGGATTGATCGCACGCCATTAAAACTTCGACGGCCACAAAAGTTTTTTGGACCAAGCTGACATTTGTGTTTTCCCATCATTTAGGTCCATGTGACCTTATGAATAGGTTGGATGGCAAATAGACATCACGGTGGGCCCTAGAAAGGTTTAAATGGTGGGCATTAGTATTGTTGTTCCTTGTGATGTGGTCCATTATAACAATGGATCTACCTCAATTTTGACATCATACCCTAAAAAGATTGGAAAAAAATGTATAAATAGCTTGGAAAAAAATCCATACATCACAATTAAAGATGGACACGGAGTTGAGCTTGGCCCAGCTCGGCTCGGTTTGGTTAGTAGCCATCCTCAACTCGAGTTTGACTCAGCTTGGTGACCGAGCTCGATTGGCCAGCTTGACTCATCTTGGTATGCAACTTGGGTTAGATCGAGTCGAGTTCGAGCTCAAACTTTTGAGTTGAGTTTGAGTTTTCAAGTTAAGTTCAATTCAAAGTCTAACTTTTGAGTTCAAGGTTGTACATATAACATAATATTCAATCAATTACATAGTAAAACTGAAAATAAAATAACTTACAAACTAAAAAGTAAAAATATTACAATTACAAACTTACAACAACATTAGAAGCGTTTCTTTTCTGTTGTTATTTACTATCACATATGAGATTTATTTGTCAAGCTCGAGCTGTTATCCAATTATTCATATATGTATCCGTTCACCTCTATTGAATTATAAGGTGGAGAGAGTTTTTCATTATACTCTTGTATGATTTGAATTAAATTGTTCAAACTTTCTTTGCGAACAAATTTATATCTAGTTCCCAAATACCATGTAAAATGCACCAATACTTGAGAGAAACTTGGATGGTTTACTACTCTTATTCTTTTTGTTCGTGTAGCTTGATCTTGTTTCAACATCATATTGCCTTGAAGGATATCATTGATGTCTAAAACCCTCTTTTATACTATGTTTCAAGGCAACTTGTAATTATTTTTATTCCTATACTAATAATCTGGCTTCCTCCTCTGCCTTGGAAAGTTTGGATGGAGTGAAAGGTTTTTTATTCGAATCAATAAATGTCTGAAAAAAAAGTTGGACATACTTTGGTGCTTTAGAACATGATTTTGCATCTCCACCCCGACATGATAAATGTAACCTAGTCGATTAGTTTTGTTAACAAACTTAGCCCCATATAAATGATACAAAATCTTCAAAATTTCAAACTTTGGAGAGTGAACTAAGGAACTGTAGTCCCAAACATCGGTCGATGGTTCAATTAACGACATATCTACAATCTATGTGTTGGAAAAATTAGTATGTCGACAATAATAAAATATGAAAAAAATAAAAGCAAAAAATGAAATATGATAAATAAAAAATAATAATAAAATATGAATTATAAGAGTACATTGAATGTACAAAAATGGCTATAACAGAGTTCATGTTATTCATATTAATAGCTACTCTAAGAGGATTATTTTTATGTGGTGCTAATGATTCAACAACTATTTTTATAGCTCCATAGTGTTTCAGTTTATGCTCCTACCTATTATCTAGATATACCAAGAGAGATATACATAAATAAACACATAATATGAAAATGAAATAAAAATCATTGTTGCATTACACTTATAACCTCCATCAATATTACATCTAAGTACAAATAACACATTGCACCAGTTTGAAGTTTTAACAAATTAACAATAAATTTAACCTAATTAACCTCCTTTACATTGTTGTTGCATGTGTAACCTCGTCTCGAGAGTTCTTCTCCTCATCCTCCTCCTCAATATGAAAATTATTACCTCTCTAAATCGGATGCAACCAATCTTGTGTATAAATTAATGTTTTAACTGTTTTTGGTGAAAGAGAGCTTTGATGCTTGCTCATGACCCTACTCTTCATGTTAAAAGTAGATTTTGATGTCACTATTAAAATTAGAATAAAAAATATGTCTCGTGCCATCGTCGATGGTGTAAGGTATTTCCTTAAATCTAATATTCTACTACTCCAAAACATCGAAGTTTGAGTCCTGATCTTACGATTGGCTCTTTGAGATACAAGTCTAGCTCTAATTCATTGATCTCATTATATGTATCTTCTTGTGCTAAGAAAGACATGTATTCATTATCGAGCATATTGTTATCGCTTGTAAAAATAACATAAGCTATAACTTCTTTATTACCTGATATGGTTGTATGTAAAGTATAAATATACAAAGTGTACAATTCTTTGATTGCATCACGAACCTTTGAGGTTTCAGTTATCGCCATTTGATTAGAATAAATCTTCATAAAAATGAAATTAACATAACTCATCTTGTACTAAGAATAAAAAACAACGGTTAAGGCCATTAACAAATGGCATTCATTCTTTGCATACCATGTACTATCAGTTGTAGAAAATCTGAACCCTCACTGGCACTTTTTCTTAAGTCTTTCTTGATCTTATAAATATATGGAAGAAATATATTTACTATAAGATATTTATTTTCAAAAAATATCTTTATGCAATCATAAAAAATATTGAGAAACTTGTGAACTTGTTTTGCTTTGCTCCAATCATTTTTAGTAAGCTACCAAGAGTAAGTTTTATCACGAGCCACATATTCTGAAAATGCAAGTTGCAATTACATGGTTGAATTCAATATTTTAAAAGTCGAATTCTAACGTGTGCATACATCTAACTTCAACTTTTTTTTAGCATTCACATTAAAACGTTAAATTATATTACTACATATACTTAATTTTGAAGGTAAACCCTCTTATATATTTTATACTCTCTTATGTTATCTATAAGTCAATTGTTTTTTTATAATTCTTTTATAATTAAATTTAGTATGTGCGCATAACACCTAACTTAAAATATTTTTTCCCCAAAAAATGAATTATTGGTTGCCTTGAACTAGTTACGTAAGAATGAAACTATATTTTCATTTGCTTAAGGATTATCTAAATTTATTGAAGAGATTTTATTTTCAATGTCTCAATTTCATATACAGTTATAAATACAATATGAAATAACCAAATCAATACGAGGAAAAAGGTGACGAAAGTTCAAAATTCTCTTGTAAATTTTTTAATATTCATCAACATAGTATGTGGTTAATGAAATGTATTGAGACTGATGTCAAAACTGCCTTCAATTTTATTTTTTTACTAATGTACATTTTCATGTACTCCCTCTTCATAGTGGCGTGAGAGGCATTCTCAAATTGATGATTAAAGAATTTACTGTATCCCATGAAAACTTTGTTCTCTATCATTCTAAATGATTTTTCTTCAACAATTACGAGTATTGCATACTACTATTTCAGTATTTTTTTTGTCAAACTTATAAGCGAAAAATTTACATTGAGGATTATCCCCTTTAGACTTGATAAATGAAGGTAACTGTTGGCTTGAAATTAGAAATTTTGATATCTTTGAACAACTTTGTACATATCTGTTTAAACGAGTAGTTGGACACCTCATGATTCTTACAATATAATGTTTGCAGTGCATAAATCTAATATTCACCATACTATTAACTACAACTTCTTGAAAATCATCCCACACAAGTGATCTTTTCTTTCCTTTACAGCTGAAGACCTTTCTCCCTCCACAATAAGAAGAGATGTGCTCGACGCATTGACACTGATGGTAGTTGAGACTTCCTCACTAGCCATTTATTAATATAAAGATAAGAAACTAACTTTTAGACATTATTAACATAAAATATTGTCTACTTAAATGCTTTTTAAATTTTTTAGAACTGCGTAAGTGTCTAAATCAGTTACCTATTAAAGGTTGAATAGACTGTAATGGTTTCATTTTTCAATTTAAATTCCACGGCAAAATTTCAGCAGCATCTCCCTTTATTTATCTGGATATATTAATCATGTATTTGATTTTAAAGCCATTTATTTATACGAAGTGTAGATATATGATTATGGAAACAAATGTAAGAAATATATCCAGAGAGAATATGAAAGATGAACCTGAACAAGCAAATACATTTAAATTAAAATAAACGAAAGCAATCTTATCTATCTAATTTTAAATTGTTAAAAATGGGGATAATTTGATAATTTTTATACCTAAAAAAATACACTGAATTTATGTGTGGCAAAATAGAAATTCTTAAATGGGCAACTAATTATCTTATACTAAAACAATAAAAAAAAAACTGATTAAGCAATTACAAATTAGTAATAATAATAACATCAATTTAACATTAACATTAACAATCTAAAATTGACAATACCAATAATGATAACAAATTTAACATTAATTTAATAATGTAATATTCACATTCTAGCAATAACATATGTGAATGTTAATTAACTTTCATATATGGCATAACTAACATTAACAAATTAATATTAATATATTATAATATATTTATTACAATATATATATATATATATATATATATATATATATATATATATATATATATATATATATATATATGGGAAAAGGTACTATGCGCTCGAGCTCACGATAAGCTCCCATGAGGTCAAGCTGTGTGGGTCCCATCGTGATGCGTGTCGACCATCAACACCGTGCATTTGATGGGTCCCTTTTAAATTATGGGATATCCCAAAAATCAGCCGTATACGGAACTCAGGTGGGCCATACCATCTAAAATCATGTGAAGACATGCCAAAAACATATAAAAGCACTTGGTGGGGCCCACATGAAATTTGCATGCGTCTAAAACTTGGTCTGAACCCTCATCCAAGTGGGACACACATAATGGATGGGCTGGATTTGCAAACCACATCTCGGTGGGCCCAAAAAATGATTATGAATGTTTTAATGGTGCACAGCCCCTCTCAACTTCTGTATGTGGTGTGGCCCACACAAGTCATGGATTGACTTGATTTTTGAGACCTAGGCCCATAATGGAATGATGCATCTGACTGATGGGGTAGATGTTCGAAACGCATCACGGTGGGGCCCACACAGCTCGACCTCATGGGATGTTCCCATCAGTTCGAGCGCATAGTACCTTTTCCCTATATATATATATATATATATATATATAAAATTTAGATTATACAATCATTTCATACATCTATACATTTATCAATTTAGCCATCCATCCCATCCATCCATGTTTACGAGGTTTTAGGGTTTTATATATATATATATAGGGAAATGGTTCTACGTGATCAAGCTCATGGGAAGGGTCAAGCTGTGTGGGTCCCATCATGATACGTGTCGAACATCTACCCCATCAGTCGGATGCACCATCCCATGGTGGGCCACAAGCTTAAAAATCAAGTCAATCCATGACTTGGGTGGGCCACACCACATACAAAAGTTGAGAGGGGTTACCCTCCCATTAAAACATTCATAATCATTTGTTGGGTCCACCGAGATGTGGTTTACAAATCCAGCCCATCCATTATGTGTGTCCCACTTGGATGAGGGGCCAGACTAAGTTTCAGACGCATACAAATTTCAAGTGGGCCCCACCAAGTGATTTTATATGTTTTAGGCATGTATTCACATGATTTTAGATGGTATGGCCCACCTAAGTTCTGTATACGGCTGATTTTTGGGATATCCCATAATTTAAAAGGGACCCATCAAATGCACGGTGTTGATGTTTGACATGCATCACGGTGGGCCCACACAGCTTGACCTCATGGGAAGTTCTCATGAGCTCAAATGCATAGAACCATTTCTCATATATATATATATATATATGAGGGTTTTTTTTTATATGTATAATATATATGTCTTAGATTTAGAATTTTTATTTAATAATTAATAATTAATATATATTTTAAAATAATATAATATATAATATATATTTATACATTTTGTGTGTATCCGATGGCATTATTGTACAAATTACAAAAGAGTCCAACTAAAAACTTTTACACAGCCACCATGATATCCATATTACATCCATGCAGTCCATTAGTCACCACGGCTCATATTATCACATCACCCTAAAATTGAGAAGATCTAGAACTCAAGTGGCCCACCACACTAAAATATAGTAGAAATAGGGGAGCAGATTAGGTGAGACTCGAAATCCACCGATGTGGGTGAAACCTCTGATGTGGGGCCACTATGATGTATATGACTACATCCACACGGTCCATCCATATTGAAAGCTCATTTTAGGGCATAATCCAGAAAGTGCATTTCCAAATCCCCTGTGAACCATAGTATAGGAAACAATGGTGATTAATCATTAAAAGCTTCTTATGGTCCACAAAAGCTTTGGATCAAGATGATATTTGTGGGGTCTTTTCTTCTAGGTGTTTGTGACCTTATCAACAAATTGAATAGAAAATAAACAATCTGGTGGAATATATCGAGTTTTTAATGATGGGGATTCAATCACAACGGTTTCCCGTGGTGTGGTCCACATAAGATTTGAGTCAGCTTCGTTTTTTCGATAATGCCCCAAAATGTGCTTTCAAAATGGTTGGCCAGTTTGGATTTAAGGCACACACATCATCGTGAACCCATAGTCAAGGTTACATCCACCTTGGTGCACCCAGGATCTCACCTAATTTGCTCCTTAGAAAGTTAGAGTGTCAAGTCTTGGACTGGGCCGGGCTATAAGGCCAGTCTTATCCAAGTATCTGTATTTGTAAGCCCGACCCGGCCCATTAACACCCCTGCTAAAAACTGGCAAGATGCAGATATCTAGTGTTGAAACCTCTATGTACGTTAACCCACATCTAACTTGTAGCCACGTAATCTCCTTCGGATTTAGGTGAGACCCTAGCCTCACCCAAGACGGTGCGGCCCTTACCATGGGCCTACCTCGATGTATATTTTCTATATCCACGCCGTCCATTCGTTTTTTCATATAATTTTAGGGCATTATTCCAAAAATGAAGCAGATCCAATTATCAGGTGGGCCAACCATAGGAAACAGTGGTGATTGAACTCCCTACTATTAAAAGCTTCTTAAGGCACACTTCAATATTTCCATGGATTGTATTTTCAATCCAATCCGTAAAAAAGCAAAAAGAAGCTTGATCCAAAGCTTTTATGGCTCATTATTAGTTAATGGACACTTTTTCCAAAGGTATGGTTTGGGACCATCCCCTAAAATTATTGGAAAAAATGGATGAACGGTGTGGATGCAGAATATATACATCAAGGTGGGCCCCACAGTAAGGGCCGAACCGTCTTTGGTGTGTCCGGGGTCGCACTCAATCCGCTCGTCTCTTCTCGTACGTTGCACATGCGCTGCCCTCGGTTTTACAAATGGATGCCACGTGAATAATGTTCACAGGCACCTCAATGGAAGATGTCTTCCATTCTCCTTTGCACACACGTGCTAGTATATCACACGTGTATGACATCGAACCTGTCTAACATGAGGGCCCACCCACGAAGCCAGTCTAATGGAAAAATGGACGCGGATTTGCTACCAAAGGGGGGACACGGATTGCGTCCTACCCCCGCTCTGACGGTAATCCGCCCGGGCAGGGTTCTGTGGGGCCCACCGTGATGTAAGTGTTTTATCTACGCCGTTCATCGCTTTTCTCAGATCATTTTAATTTATGAGCCAAAAAATGAAGAATATAAAAAGTTCCAGTGGACCAAATCAAAGTAAGCTATAGTGGTTATGACACCCACAGTTGAAACCTTTCTAAGGGCGACGGTGATTTTTATCCTTTTTACCATATAACCTACTCATAATGTCATGCAGACGTGCATCAAGTGAAAGTAAAAATATCAGCTTGATCCGAAACTTATCCAGCTCCCAGCACGTTTTTAACGGTGGACGTTCAATCTCCTCTGAAGTCTTTGACCTGCGTTTATTTTTTTTTTGGCTCATACCTGAAAATGATATGGAGAAAATGATTAACGGCGTGGATAAAACACTTACGTCATGGTGGGCCCCATAGATCCCTGCCCAGCCGGCTGTCCGGGCGGGGTGGGACGCAATCCGCGTCCCCAAAGGAGGTCCAACGCTGGAAACTTAGGTGGGGCCATTGTGATGTTTTTAAGAAATTTATTATGTTCATCTAATTTTTTTTAAGCTCATTTTAAGATTTGAGATTAAAAATGAGCAGATCCAAGACCCAAGTGGGCCGTACTAAAAGAAAAGGTGAGTAGTGAAATTCTCACCGTTGAAACCTCCCTGGGATAGACAGTGATGTTTCCGTGCCATCTGTTGATGCAATGTGTCTGGTTCGTCCTCCTGAACCCTTATATGCCTGCACAGGAAGAGGACAAAGGAGACCCTGGCTTGAGCAGGGGACCCTCCGATGCCAAAGTCAGGCCTGGACTCGGGGTCTCAAAGTATTGAAAGGTTTTTAGAGGGAATTTGTTTCGTACCTCTCAAGGTGACAGGGGTCCTCCTTTTATAGCTGCTGGGGTCCTCCTGATATTGAGCGCGGGATCTTCTCCTGGTATCACGGAGATAGGATCGTGCCCGTCTTGAGCCGTCATCCGATCCCGTGAGCTTCGGGGTCGGAGATCTTATCCCAAGATATCCGGGATGAGATCTGACCTAGCGACGGTCGGTCTTGCAAGGTGGTCCGCCCGACACATGCCCGGAACGCTGATAAGTCGTCCGAACCGACTCAACCATTGTCTCGGTTTAGCGAACCATGTCTCGGATTTGACACATCCTTCGGTGACCCGAGGTATTAAGTCCGAGTCCCGAGGCATTAAGTCCGAATCTTCGGACTTGTATTTTTGCCCCCAACAGTAAGCCCCCTTACTCCGTGTGCTTCATATGACACTGAGGAGTAGCGAGTTTGGAGTCGGTTCGTAGCTTAGTCCGAGATGAGTCGTGGTCATTAAATGCATTCCGTGAGGCCTTTGATGGGGGACGGTTCAGCTTCTGACATCGCATGCGCCGTCAGCCGTCAAATCACACATCCCGCCAACGAAGATTGGACACGTAGCAAAGGTATTATTGTCGCCAGTCGACGTGCGCCACGTGTCGAGTGAGGGAATCGATGCAGGCGTCGAATCATTTCCCCATTAATTGTCTCCGCCGTATGACGACCTTATATAACGTCAGGGGCCCCGCACTTTAAACTTTTACTGCTCTTGCCATTCCCGCTCCGCATTTTCTTTGGGGTTCGCATAGCCTTTCATCTCCTTCCTTTCCTTTCTCTTAACCGTCGGTGCCTCTTTCCGCCATTTCCGTTTTCCTTTCTCCCTCCGGTGAGTTTCTCCTTCCTCTTTATTAGGTAATAATGGCGGATAGGAGTTCTCAAAGTCCTCAGGGGGAGCTTCTGGAGACGAAGGCGAAGCGCAACGTTTTTGGAACGTTGCGGAATCGCCTTCCTTACTGACGGAGATAGCAGTGGACGCCAACACTGCTTGTCTACCGGAGAGAGTCACCGAAGCTCGGCGGAGCGTCCAGCTTCCGTCGTTCCTTCTCGGGCGTCTCTATTAACCCGCCCGGGAAGGCCTAACTTGCCAAGGGACATGGAGGAGGATGAGGAGGAAGAAGATGAAATTTTAATCGCCGAAGGAACCCCTGATCTTGCTCCTGTTAGTGAGTCGGCGCAGGCCGAGTCTGAAGAAGAAGGATCGGGGGAAGATTTAAGCGGTCCGGTTCCCTCAGTCATGACTGAGACGGATTTGGACAAAATCCGAGTCGGGTACCATATTCCCGAGTCGGTCATCACCTATCTCCCCCGTCCGAATGACTTGCCGGATCACCCTCCGGCCGAGGCAGTCGCGATTTACCAAGTGTCGATGCAATGCGGCTTGCGTCTGCCCCTTCAGACCATCGTCCGGGGAGTTCTGTCTCGCATAAAGATTGCCCCGGGGCAGATAGTCCCGAATGGGTGGAGGAACTTACTCGGATGTGCGGTGTTGTGGGCTGAGATGGAACAGCCACCGCTTACAGTCGACGAATTTCTCCACTTGTATCAAGTGCGGGTAAATCCGAACTATCCCGGCTTCTACGTTTTCGCTGCTTGGCGAGGCGGAGGCGGTTCCCTGATAACCGACCCTCCCACTTCCAACAAACACTGGAGAGAGCGTTGGTTTTGGGCATGTGGTTGCTGGGAGACGGATGAGTCCGGGTCCTACGAGGCTCGTGTCCCTCGGGCGTTCCAAAGAGCAGGTGACTTGGGTCTTCTCTCCCTCTCGCCCCCCTTTTTTTTTCTTTTTTTTCTTTTTTTTTTTTGTAATATTCTGAGTCTGACGGGCTTGTGTTTGGCAGATATTCCAAAGAAGCGGCCGAAGCTCGGCACCACTGCCTCGGCTCGGATCAAAGAGTTGAGGTCGTTGGATCCGAGGGACAGGTCTTGGAAGGTGCTTCT
Source organism: Magnolia sinica (assembly GCF_029962835.1). Taxonomy (NCBI): domain Eukaryota; kingdom Viridiplantae; phylum Streptophyta; class Magnoliopsida; order Magnoliales; family Magnoliaceae; genus Magnolia; species Magnolia sinica. Next base: position 91,340,266 of record NC_080575.1, read on the forward strand.
ACAGCCGGAGCGCCTTCATCTTGCAGGTCTGGACTCGGAAGTTACAGGTAATTGAGAATGAATCTTCTGGATTTTCCAAATTTCCCCCGACTTACTTCGCCATAACTTATTCTCTCTTTTTTTTTTTTTTTAAATTTTACAGATCTGCCCGAAGCTCGTCCCAACCTTAGGATTGTCCCCGAACCGGAGATGACTGGAGCTCGTCCTGCCCTTAGGCCAGTCACGAAGTTGAAGGCTCCTCCACGGTCAGTTCTTCTTTCGGAACCTCGGCCGCCGAAGAGGCAAAGGGTGCTGCGGAAGGAGAAAGAGCCAGTGAGCTCTTCTGCCCCTTCCGTCGTCGTGATTCCCGACCCGGACGAAAGGGCGGAAGATACGGCGATTGCTGCTTCGGAGCCTCAGGCGGCACCTGACTCGGCACGCGTTGAGACGGCTGTGCCGAGTCGGGAAGAAGAGGCCGGGGCCGCGTCTTCCAGAGGGAAGGGAGAGACGAGGACCGCGTCCTCCCGAGGGGAGGAGACGGACCAGGAGGGGCCGTCAATCCTGCAGCAAGTGGTGTCGGGGATGGTTCCTTGGGCCCTGGCCCGCGGGTGTGAAAGAGAGTTCGTGAAACTCTACAACGCCCCGTCGTCGCAGACCGTCAGCCACGCTGCCCGGATGCTTTTTGAACCGCTCCTTGCTTAATCAAGGCCAGCAAGGAGCTATCCTCAACTCATCGGCTGCAGGCTCTTCTGTCTGAGGCCGAAGGTCGACGCGAGGAGGCCGAGATCCGGGTTGGCGTCCTGACAGGCGAGGCGTCCCTTGCCGGAAAGCTGCCGAAGACGCGGGGGCAGAGGCGGCTTCCTCCAGAAGAGCCCTGGACGAAGCGAAGGCAGAGGTCGCTCAGGCACTGGCTCGACTCTCCAAAGCTGAAGAGGAGAATCAGCGAGTTCTAGCAGTCCATGCTTCGTGTGCGGATGACTTAGCTCGGGCTAAGCTTGAGGCGGCGGAGCACATTCAGCAGGCCGTCGAGAAGACTCGGGAGGCTGAGAAGGCTAGGGACCAAGCCGTCCAAGCATTCCTTGAGTCGGCGGAGTTCGAGGATGAAAGGAACCGCTTGTTCCAAAGCGGATATCTGGAATGCATCAAGGACATAAAGAAATCCTTCCCTGACCTTGACCTTTCAGAAATCGAGGGTGGAGCAGCCTCGGGATCCGAGAACCCGGACGCCACTGCTGAAGATACTGCTGGGGACGAGGCCGGTGCATGAGGACCGTTACCGGGGCCCTTGGACATATATTTATTTTTTTTTTACTTTGATGTAATCGCTTGCTTTGTACTTACATATGTTTTGATGAATGAAAGAGAAATGCCTATCTTTACTTATTCGACTTGGCTTTATCCTTTCTTAGTTCAGAGTCTTTAATCGTTGAAGACAGAACTAGGGATAGTAGACTTTGAGGTGTTCAGCGTTCCAAGGGTGGGGCAACGGTTGTCCGTTTAGGTCTTCTAGCTGATACGTTCCCGGTCTAATGGTGCCCGAGACGATGTAGGGTCCTTCCCAGTTGGGTCCCAGTGTACCCGAACCAAATTCCTTGGTGTTAGAAAACACTTTTCGAAGAACCATATCCCCCATTCGAAATCTTCTAATCCTAACTCGGGTATTGTAGAACCGAGCCACTTGTCATTGCCGCGCCTCCGTGCGCAGCCGTGCCACTTCTCTTTGTTCGTCCAGAAGGTCGAGTCCGAGTGCAAGGAGTTCTTCGTTTACTTCTGCATTGAATGTGGTGATCCGAGCCGAAGGTAATCCGATTTCAACGGGAGTGACGGCTTCCGAGCCATAGGCTAGTGAAAATGGGGTCTCCCCTGTGGCTGTTCGAGCGGTGGTTCGGTAGGCCCAAAGAATTTTCGGAAGCTCTTCGGCCCACGCTCCTTTGGCTCGGCCAAGCTTGGTCCGAAGATGTTGCTTGATAATCTTATTAACCGCTTCAACTTGTCCGTTGGTTTGAGGATGATGAGGCGAAGAGTAAACGTTTCCGATTCCGAGGTTGTCGCACATCCCGCGAAAGCTTCATTATCAAATTGCCTTCCGTTGTCTGTAACAAGGTACGGGGTACACCGAATCGGCAGATAATGTTTTTCCATACAAATTCGGTGATCTTCTGGTTCGGTTATTTTAGCTAATGGTTACGCCTCGACCCACTTCGTGAAATAGTCCACCGCTACCACAACAAATTTGGTCCGACCTTTTCCCATAGGGAGCGGTCCTATGATGTCGACGCCCCACTGTGCGAAAGGCCAGGGACCGGTCATCGGCGTTAGTGCTTCGGGTGCTTGCCTCGGAATTACCGCGAACCGTTGGCATCTGTCGCATTTTTGAACGAGCTCGCGAGCGTCGTGTTGGATAGTGGGCCAGTAGTATCCCTGTCGTAGGACCTTGTAGGCGAGGGATCGCCCTCCAGAGTGGTTTCCGCAGATTCCTTCATGAATTTCCCGCAACACATAGTTTGCCTCGCTGGGTTTGAGGCACCGCAGCAACGGGGCGTAGTAACCTTTCTTGTAGAGGGTTCCGTTGAATATGGTATAACGGGAGGCTCGAATCTTAATTCGTCGAGCCTCGGCACGATCATCGGGCAATTTTCCTTCGTCAAGGTATTGGCGGATTGGATCAATCCAGGAAGGTTCCGAGTCGATTGTATTGACGGCCTCGCTAATCGGCTCATCTATGCTTGGCTTGTCAACGTATTCGACAGGGACGGACCTGGGTATTTCATCTTCTTTGGCCGAGGCGAGCTTCGCTAGCAAATCGGCTTTGCTGTTTTCCGTGCGAGGGATCCGAGTCACACGACAGAATTGAAATCCGTTGATAAGTTCTTTCGCTTTCTCCATGTAAGCCCTTAGCCGGTCTCTCCGTGTCTGGTATACACCGGTAACTTGGTTAACAACCAACTGAGAGTCGCTGAAAACACTTAGGTGCGTGACTTCCATGCTAGCGGCGAGTCGGAGGCCGAGTAACAACGCTTCGTATTCCGCCGTATTGTTCGACGTTTGGAATCCAAGTCGTAAGGCATACTGTATATAGGTATGATCGGGGGTTTCCACCCCAGCCCCACCGGCCTTCGAGTTGGAAGAACCGTCGACATACGATTCCACAGAATAGGGCAAGGGGAAACGGTTGAGGTCGGAACTGCACCGTCCTTGGTGTATCATTTATTGAAAGTTCGGTTGAAGACGTTCCTCGGCGATAAAATCAGCTACGGCTTGCCCTTTGATTCTGCCTTTGGTCGGTATTGAATATCAAACTCACTCACTCGATAGCCCATTTGGTGAGTCGGCAGGAAGTTTCTGGTTGCAGTACCTGGCGAAGCGGAAGGTCGGTCATTACAATGATGGTGTGGGCATGGAAATACGGCCTAAGTCACCGAGAGGAAGTTATTAAAGCCAAGGTCACTTTTTCCAAGCTTGGGTATCTCGTTTCTGCTGGCAATAACGCTTTGCTGACGTAGTAAACCGGCAGTTGCTTTCCTTCAGATTCTCGTATCAAAGCCGAGCTAACCGCTGCCTCGGATACGGCTAGATAGAGGAGCAACGACTCCCCCGGTTCAGGTTTTGATAAGAGAGGTGCAGAACCGAGATATAATTTTATTTGCTGGAATGTTGCTTCACACTCTTCCGTCCAACCCATCGCTTGTCTTCCTTTCAATTGTTTGAAGAAAGGGAGACATTTATCCGTTGCTCTGGACAGGAATCGATTAAGTGCTGCGACTCGTCCGGTCAACCTTTGGACGTCCTTAATGGTTTTGGGGGATTCCATATCAATCAGAGCCTTTATCTTCTCAGGGTTTGCCTCTATCCCTCGCTGACTGACCAAGAAACCGAGGAATTTTCGGGAGCCTACTCCAAAAGCACATTTACTTGGATTTAGCTTCATCCGGAACTTCCGCAGGATTAGAAACATTTCTTCCAAATCATTCACATGATCTGCCGCGTGTATGCTTTTGACGAGCATGTCGTCGATGTATACTTCCATGGTTCGGCCTATAAGCCGAGCAAAGATTTTGTTAACTAACCTTTGATAAGTTGCGCCGGCATTCTTCAGACCAAACGGCATCACTCGGTAACAATAAAGGCCTTTGTCGGTGACAAAGTTAGTTTTTGATTTATCTGTTTGATGCATTACAATTTGATTATATCCCGAATATGCATCCATGAAGCTAAGGAGCTCATGTCCGGCCGTACTATCTACTAGCTGGTCTATCCTCGGAAGCGGAAAGTTATCTTTGGGGCAGGCTTTATTTAAGTCGGTATAGTCAATACAGACTCGCCACTTCCCGTTGGACTTCTTTACAAGCACGACATTCGCGACCCACTCTGGATAGTGTATTTCTTCTATGAAATTAGCTTGGAGTAGTTTGTCGACCTCTTTCTCAATGATGGCGTATCGTTCGGGGCCGAGCGGTCGTCGCTTCTGTCGGATCGGTCGATATGATGGATCGACGTTAAGTCGGTGAGTCACCACGGAGGGGTCGATCCCTTGCATATCTTCATGACTCCAAGCAAATATGTCGGCGTGCCTTCGGAGCAGGGCGATCAGCTTTTCTCTCAAAGGGGACTGCAGAGATGAGTCAATTCGTACTGTCTTGGATTCATCTGTTTCTACTAAGGGGATTGAGACAAGATCTTCGACCGGCTGTCCTCGTTCATAATTCTCGCCCCGAGGGTCCAATGATTCGATTGTTAATATGTTGGTCGGATTCTTGTCGGCGGCTCCTTTTACAGCTATCATGTAACATCGCCTCGCGTCTTGCTGGTCTCCTTTGACAATTCCGACTCCTGACTCGGTCGGGAATTTCATTGTAAGATGGTATGTGGATACCACGGCCTGGAGGAGACTCAATGAAGGTCGGCCGAGTATCGCGTTGTATACCGAGGGTTGATCGACGACCAGGAAGTCAACCATCATCGTCGTCTGATGTGGGGCATTGCCAGCAGTGAGTGGTAATGAGACAGTCCCCTCGGGCAGTACTTGTCCTCCGGAAAAACCGATCAATGGGGTCCGAACCGGGCGTAACGCGGATCGTTCGATCCCCATTTTGTCGAACGCCCCAGTAAACAATACGTCTGCAGATGATCCTGTATCGACGAGTATTCGGAACACTTTTCGGTTAGCGATCGCCAAGGAGACGATCAACGCATCATCGTGGGGGTGATGGATACCTCGGGCGTCTTCCTCAGTGAACGATATGCAATATTTTTCTCTTTTCTTTTCCTTTGATGGCCGATCTATAATCATGAGCTCGGACTGAGGCTGACTAAGTTTTCGTGCATGATTCTTTCGCGCGTTGTTTGAGTCGCCCCCACATTGTGGACCGCCGATAATCGTCCGGATTTCTTCCATAGGCTGACTCTCGGTCGGGCGCGCCTCAGCTGCCCCAGCTTTGACCATATGTTCTCTGAGTCGGCCGTCTTTTATGAGTCGTTCGATCTCTTCTTTTAAGTGACGGCAATCACTTGTGTTATGCCCGTGATCGCGGTGATAATGGCAGTACTTATCCTTATCCCGCCGATTAGGATTACTCCTGAGCTTACTGGGCCAGCTAACATCGCCTTCGTTTTTATTTCCATCGGTACCTCTTCCCGAGTCTTATTCGGGAGTATATGTGGAAAATCTTCGATCCGGCCGTTTTCGACCTTCGCTCGTCACGCGCTTGATCCTCTTTGCGTTTCCTCCCTCCGGTCGGCTTTCTTTTTGGCCGACTCTTTGGCCAAGGTTTTAGTTTCACGCAGATTCGCGCTTCCTCGGCGTTGGCATATTTATCGGATCGTGCCATAAACTCTCCGAGTATCGGGCGGAGTTTTGTCTAGAGATGCCAGGAATGGCTTATCCCTAACTCCTTGCATGAGCGCATTGAGGGCCGTTTCTTCCGAATGTTTTCGAACTTGAAGGGATTCGAAATTAAAACGCTTGATGTAATCTTTCAATAGCTCTCCCTGCTTCTTATACGTTGTTCAGATGTGCCGGGGGCTTCAATTTCTTCTTTCCGCCGATGAAGTTGGTGAGGAAGGCGTCGCTCAACTCAACGAATGAACTGATGGACTTTGGTTTCAGCTGTTTGAACCACAGTCGAGCTACATCAGTCAATGTAAGAGAAAAGGCCCGACACATTACTGCATCCGAGGCATCGTGAAGTTCCATATAGGTTCTGAAGCACTCGATATGCTCGGTCGGGTCGGTCTTGCCGGTGAAAGGAGTGATTTGAGGTAATCGAAACCTCTCGGGCAATCGGGCCTTCAGTACTGAGTCCACAAAGGGGGATGCCTTCGCTTCGGACCCGGTTGAATATACATTCTGGCCGTGCTTTATGTCCGCCATCTCTTTTGCCATCTCTTCCCGCACTTCTTTTTTGAAATTTTGAATGTCGGCTTTCCAAGGTTCGCTGCTTTCTGCCGTGCCTTCCATGGAAGGGCGATTGCGCCTTCTTCGCTCTATTTCGTGCCGAAGATCAGTCGGGGGCAGGGAAGCGTTGGCTGACTGCGCCGGAGATGGTTCTGATCCGCCTTGGGGTTGGCTTGGGCGGACAGACTGCGGCGCGGGAGGTTGAGGATCAACCGCCGTAGCCGTAGCCGGAGCCCGTGCCGTCTCCCCTTGAGGATGAGGGAGCGGCTGCATTTGTTGCTGATACATTCGTTCCAGCATCTGCTTCATCATATTCATATCAGACCGGATTTCTTGAACCTCCTTATCCAACCGTCCATCGTCGCGATCCCGCTGATTGTTGCTTGTCCGGGTCGCTCCTCGTTGGAGGTTGTTAGGTGGGTTCTGGGCCGCGGGGGCCGCGACTGGACCCACCGGTCCTTCAATCTCATTTAAATCTTCCTCTGGGACCGTCCTTCTAGTCATCACCATTGGAATCAATATAGTGATATGAGATGGCTTTCTTGCACGGTTCCCACAGACGGCGGATGCAGTTTCCAGCTCACCCTTTCTCTGATCTCAAACACATGCACAGAAGAGGACAAAGGAGACCCTGGCTAATGCAAGGGACCCTCCGATGCCAAAGTCAGGCCTGGACTCGGGGTCTCAAAGTATTGAAAGGTTTTTAGAGGGAATTTGTTTCGTACCTCTCAAGGTGACAGGGGTCCTCCTTTTATAGCTGCTGGGGTCCTCCTGATATTGAGCGCGGGATCTTCTCCTGGTATCACGGAGATAGGATCGTGCCCGTCTTGAGCCGTCATCCGATCCCGTGAGCTTCGGGGTCGGAGATCTTATCCCAAGATATCCGGGATGAGATCTGACTTAGCGACGGTCGGTCTTGCAAGGTGGTCCGCCCGACACATGCCCGGAACGCTGATAAGTCGTCCGAACCGACTCAACCATTGTCTCGGTTTAGCGAACCATGCCTCGGATTTGACACATCCTTCGGTGACCCGAGGTATTAAGTCCGAGTCCCGAGGCATTAAGTCCGAATCTTCGGACTTGTATTTTTGCCCCCAACACCATCCATACCATTAATAACGTAATTCCTACTGAGAGGAGCTGAAAACACAAATATTAGCTTGATTCTAAACGTCAGTAGTGCCACGAAACATTTCAACTGTGGACATTAAATCTTGTCAGTTTTGGCCCCATCTCTCTCTCTCTTAAAATGATTTCAAAAATACGGATGGACAGGTGATTGTCTTAGAAACATTATGGTGGGCCCCACCTAGGTTTCCATGGCAGGAACTTCACCTTAAAGGCTTTCGTACGAAATGCTCCTTCTGGAAAAATCAGGGCCGTCCATCCCATCCGATGGGTCGTACATATATGTCGAGTCAAACCATCAGTGTCCATGCCTCATGGAAAAATCAAGGCCGTCCATCCAATCAGATGGGTCGTACATGTACGTTGAATCAAACCATCAGTGTCCACTGTTTTTAATGGCGTGGCCACCTGATGGGTAAACCTACCAGATTTTTGGTCCAGATCATCTTCAATGCGGAGGAAACCTCGTGTACAGCGCAGTGGATGTATGAAAAAAATGGATGGACCGCGTGGATAAAACACATCCATCATGGTGAGGCCTACATTGTATCGTCCAGTATCTGGCAGTGTTAGTATCCGATCCGCGTCGCAATAAGACAGTAGACGCCAATTAGCTATGACAGCGTGAGTAGCGAGATTTGATACGTAAGTAACGTCACCGAGTTTTGTGGGCCCCACAATCATGTATGTGTCATATCCGCACCGTCCATAATTTTGGAGAGATCATTGTAGGGCATTAGCGAAAGAATTCGGCAGATCCAAAGCTTGACTGGACCCACTACAGAAAACAGAGGGGATGGTAATGCCTACCGTTGAAATATTCCTAGGCCCGTCATGAGGTTTATTCGAGATCCAACCTTTTAATAAGCTAACAAAAACATGAACGAAGGGAGAACATAAATATCAGCTTGATCAGAAACTTCTGTGGCCCTAAGAAGTTTTTAATGGTGGGCATTCAATCACCACTGTTTTCTATGGTGGAGTTCACTCAAGCTTTGGATATTCCTCATTCTTCAGTTCATGCCCTAAAATGATCTCTCCAAAATGATGGACGGTGTGATACGAAGCATACATTATTGTGGGGCTCACATAACTTAGTGACGTCACTTTAACTCGTTTTGAATCTCGTCGTATATGATAAGGGCGAATATGGTTAAAAGCAAGCGAGAAATAACCGAAAAAAATGGCCAAAATCTCGGGAAAATGATGGGGCGGCACAGGTGGTTCGCACGCGTAAGCCTCGAATGGTGGACCCACTCTAACCGAAAATTGTGCTGAAAATATGATTTTAACTAGCCCACTTGTGCACAACTAATAGCCGTGAAGATAAAAGACAGTAGTACAATGGCTCAAATTCAATGATCAAATTTCCATTAAATAATCATAGGTCAGGATCATCTGATCAATTTGAATTTTGATGTGCGGTCAATCTACAGCAGATCCCACCATATGGGCGGTTGAGATTTGAATAAATTCTATGTGCTGCAGCGGGCGTTCATGCAGGGTAGCAACCGTACAATGTCAGGGAGGCCGGTACACTAGCACGCTACCATTTCCAAGAATCGAGAAATTTCCAACTGTACGACTCATATAAAGCCCACTCGCTTTTTACCTCCCAAGAATAAGCCCCAGTTGTACGGACGAAAACGGGCTTGGTTTTTCGGCTTTTGAATGACCTTTAGTGACGGATTATAACCGTAGCTATAGCCTCAGCCATAAACTACCTATTACAAAATGGTGGATTGCGAGTTGGGGTCCACCGGGTCACTATCCCCTGACTTGGCCGACCCCAACTTGCTATTCCATCTTTGTACTTTTTTTTAAAAAAATTTTAATTTTTTTAATTTTTTTTAATTTTTTACATGGAGAAATTTTTCTCTCCTACATTTTTCTTTAATACATATTTATATAAATATGTATATATAAGCATATTTTTTTTTTCTCTTTTTATTCATTTCATTCTTTATTCATTTAATAAACATATCTCTTAAACCACAATGAGTTACTTGACGTACTATATAGGATTTGGGGGTAGGAGATGCTACTTTAGCTAACCAACTTACTTATTTTCCAAGATTCCATCAGGTTGATGATCGAAAATTCATTTCATTCACTTCGTGGCCAATTTAAATCAGTTCTTGGTCAATTTCATTCATTTCATTCACTTCGTGGCCAATTTAAATCAATTTGTGATCAATTTCATTCATTTCATTTCACTGTCAATTCCCTTCACTTTCACGGTCAATTCGCTTCACTTCACGATCAATTCCATTTATTTCACGGTTAATTCGCTTCACTTTATGGTCAATTCCATGCAATTCACGGTCAATTCCCTTTACTTCACGGTCAATTCGCTTCACTTCACGGTCATTTCCATGCATTTCACGGTCATTTTCGGCGATTCTGTGTTGATTCACGGTCATTTCCATGCATTTCACGGTCAATTCCCTTCACTTCACGGTCAATTTGCTTCACTTCACGGTCATTTTCATGCATTTCATGGTCATTTCCGGTGATTCTGTGTTGATTCATGGTCATTTCTACGCATTTCACTGTCAATTCCCTTCACTTCACGGTCATTTCCATGCATTTCACGGTCAATTCGCTTCACTTCACGGTCATTTCCATGCATTTCATGGTCATTCTCGGCGATTTCGTGTTAATTTACGGTCATTTCCACGCATTTCACAGTCAATTCCCTTCACTTCACGATCATTTCCATGCATTTCACGGTCATTCCCCGCAATGCATGGAACATTTCACAGTCAATTCCCTTCACTTCACGGTCATTTCCATGCATTTCACGGTCATTCCCCGCGATGCATGGAAATGACCATGAAGTGAAGGGAATTGACTGTGAAATGCGTGGAAGTGACCGTGAATCAACACGGAATTGTCGGGAATGATCGTGAAATGCATGGAAATGACCGTGAAGTGAAGCGAATTGACCGTGAAATGCGTGGAAATGACCGTGAAGGGAATTGACCGTGAAATGCATGGAAATGACCGTGAATTAACATGGAATCACCGGAAATGATTGTGAAATGCATGGAAATGACCGTGAAGTGAAGCGAATTGACCGTGAAGTGAAGGAAGTTGACCGTGAAATGCATGAAAATTAGGGTTGAAAGTCGAGTGGGTTGGGTCGAGTTGGTACTTAACCCTAGCCCAACCCAAGGTTCCTATACCTCAACCTTAACCCAACCCAACCCAACCTCAGGTTGGGAATTCTCAACCCAAGCGGGCTCGGTCGGGTTAATCAGGTTGGTCTGGTGTATGCGTGCTAATATTTTCTTTATTACATTAGTTTATTATATTTCAATATAGGACAACTACTCCTTTAAAAGTCATCCAGCATAGCATGCAATCTATTTAGAAAAAGAGAAATCTGGCATATCTTATTCGCTTGAGCAATTAGAAATGACGTGGACAAATAAGACCCAACATTACTAGTGTGCCTTTGACACAAATGATCAATTATAATTTATAAGTAACTTATATATTAATCGGGTTCGGGTTGGGTCGGGCAACTCGAGACCTCAACCCGAGCCCGACCCAAGTTTTATCGGGTTGGTGTTTGTATAGCCCAAGCTTGAGATCGGACCCGATACATCCTACCCGAGCCCAACCCAATTTCGGGTCGGTCATGAGTCTGTCGAGTTGAACCCGCCCAACTTTTAGCCATAATGGAAATGACCGTGAATCAACACGAAATCGCCGGGAAGGACCGTGAAATGCATAAAAATGACTATGAAGTGAAGGGAATTGATCATGAAATGCGTGGAAATGACCGTGAATCAACACGGAATTGCCAGGAATGATCGTGAAATGCATGGGAATGACCGTGAAGTGAAGCGAATTGACCGTGAAATGCGTGAAAATGACCATGAAGTGAAGGGAGTTGACCGTGAAATGCGTGGAAATGACTGTGAATCAACATAGAATCGCCAAAAATGACCGTGAAATGCATGGAAATGGTCATGAAGTGAAGTGATTTGACCGTGAAGTGAAAGGAATTGACCGTGAAGTGCGTAGAAATGACCATGAATTAACACGGAATTGCCGGGAATGACCGTGAAATGCATGGAAATGACTGTAAAGTGAAGGGAATTGACTGTGAAATGCATGTAAATGACCGTGAATTAACACAAAATCGCCGGGAATGACCATAAAATGCATGGAAATGACCATGAATCAACACGAAATCGCCGGGAATGACTGTGAAATGCATGGAAATGACCGTGAAGTGAAGCGAATTGACCATGAAATGCGTGGAAATGACCATGAAGTGAAGGGAATTGACCGTGAAATGCGTGAAAATGACGGTGAATCAACATGGAATCGACGGGAATGACCATGAAATGCATGGAAATGACCGTGAAGTGAAGTGAATTGATCGTGAAATGACCATGAAGTGAAGGGAATTGACCGTGAAATGCATGGAAATGACCGTGAATCAACACGGAATCACCGGGAATGACCTTGAAATGCATGGAAATGACTGTGAATTAAAGCAAAATGATCGTGAAATGCATGGAATGACTGTGATGTGAAGGGAATTGACTGTGAAATGCGTGGAAATGACCATGAGTCAACATAGAATTGTTTGGAATGACCGTGAAATGCATGGAAATGACCGTGAATTGAAGCGAATTGACCGTGAAATGCATGGAAATGACCGTGAAGTGAAGGGAATTGGCCGTGAAATGCGTGGAAATGACTGTGAATTAACACGAAATTATTTGGAATGACCGTGAAATGCATGGAAATGACCGTGAATTGAAGCGAAATGACCGTGAAATGCATGGAAATGATCGTGAAGTGAAGGGAATTGACTGTGAAATGCGTGGAAATGACCGTGAATCAACACGAAATTATTTGGAATGACCGTGAAATGCATGGAAATGACCGTAAATTGAAGCGAATTGACCGTGAAATGCATGAAAATGATCGTGAAGTGAAGGGAATTGACTGTGAAATGCGTGAAAATGACCGTGAATCAACACGAAATTGTTTGGAATGACCGTGAAATGCATGGAAATGACCGTGAATTGAAGCGAAATGACCGTGAAATGCATGGAAATGACCGTGAAGTGAAAGGAAATGATCGTGAAATGCGTGGAAATGACCATCAATCAATACGGAATTGTTTGGAATGCCCGTGAAATGCATGAAAATGACCGTGAATTGAAGCGAATTGACCGTGAAATGCATGGAAATGATCGTGAAGTGAAGGGAATTGACCGTGAAATGAATGAAAATGACCGTGAATCAACACGGAATTGTTTGGAATGACAGTGAAATGTTTTGAAATGACCGTGAATTGAAGCGAATTGATCGTGAAATGCATGGAAATGACCGTGAAGTGAAGGGAATTGACCGTGAAATGCGTGGAAATGACCATGAATCAGTATGGAATCGCTGGGAATGACTGTGAAATGCATGGAAATGATCGTGAAGTGAAGGGAATTGACCGTGAAGTGAAGGGAATTGACCGTGAATGACCGTGAAATGCATGGAAATGATTGTGAAGTGAAGCGACTTGATCGTGAAATGCGTGGAAATGACCGTGAAGTGAAGGGAATTAACCGTGAAATGCGTGGAAATGACCGTGAATCAATACGGAATTGACGGGAATGACCATGAAATGGATAGAAATGATCGTGAAGTGAAGCGAATTGACCGTGAAATGCATGAAAATGACCGTGTGAAGTGAAGGGAATTGACTGTGAAATGCATGAAAATGACCGTAAATCAACACGGAATCGACGGGAATGACCGTGAAATGCATGGAAATGATCATGAAGTGAAGGGAATTGACCGTGAAGTGAAGCGAATTGACTGTGATATGAATGGAATTGATCGTGAAGTGAAGCGAATTGACCGTGAAAGTGAAGAGAGTTGACCATGAAATGCATGGAATTGAACATGAAATGAAATGAATGAAATTGACTACGAACTGATTGAAATTGGCCATGAAGTGAATGAAATGAATTTTAGACCATTGACCTGATGGAATTTTGGAAATTAAGTAGGTTGGTTAGATAAAGTAGCATCTCCTACCCCTAAATCCTATATAGTAGGTCAAGTAACTCATTCTCGTTTAAGAGATATGTTTATTAAATGAATAAAGAACGAAATGAGTAAGAAGAGAGAGAAAATTTTTTTATATGCTTATATATACATATTTATATAAATATGCATTAGAGAAAAATGTAGGAGAGAAAAAGTTCTCCTTGTATAAATAAAAAATAAAAAAAAGAGAAGAAAAAAGTACAAAGGTGAAACAGTGAGTGGGGTTGACCGTGTTTGGACCGGGTCCACCGGGTCAGTGGGACAGCAAGTCGGGTCGACCAGTTTTGGACCCGGTCCAGGTCAGGCTGTTTTTTTTTTCCCCTGTTGCAATCCTCTAGCTGTTTATGGGTCCTATTATGATGTATGTATTATATCCAAACCGTCCATCTATTTGGCGAACTCATATTAAGGCTTGAGATGAAAAATAAGTCTGATGTAGGTATCAAGTGGACCACACCGTAAAAGGCAGCGGAGGATTGAACGTCTACCATTGAAATCCTTTCATGGGTCATAGAAGTTTTGGATCATTATGAAATTTGTTTTTCCTCTTCATCCAGGTCCTTGTGACCTTATGAATAGATTGGATGGAGAATATATGTTATGGTGGGCCCTACAAAATTTTTAACGATGAAAATCAATTTTCCCGCTGCTCGTTGTGTTGTGGTCCAGTTGATCTTTGGGTATTATTATTATTATTATTTTGGATAATGCTCCGAAATGATCTCGAAATATGGATGAACGTTGTGGATATAATAAATACATAACTGTGGGGCCCATGAAACTTTGATATCTTTTGAACCGTTCGTACAACTCGGAGTTCGAGGAGCGTAAGCGCTCGTCTTCGTGCACCAGGAGATCCGCCGCAGGAAGGAAAGCAGGGGCATTTTCGACCTGAGAAATGGGGCCGTGCAGCTGGGATTATTCTTGGAAGGTAAAAAGCAGGTGGGCTTAAAAAGGTTGTGTGCCATATACTGGTCGTACAGTTGGAAATTTCTCCAGAATCGGAACGACCTAACGCGGATTGCGTCCTACCCCGCCCGTCTCTAGCCACGAACGGGCAGTTCTGTTGGAGGGCCCACCGTGATGTATCTTTTTATCCACGCTGTCCATTTCTTCTCTCATATCATTCAAAGTAATGAGTGCAAAAATGAGGTAGATCCAACGATCAAGTGTACCACACCACAAATGACTCTAACATTTAATGCAACCCAAGCTTATTATTTGGTGTGGTCCACTTGAAGGTTGAATATTTCTCTTTTTTTGGAAATGCTTTAAAATGATATGATGGAGGATATAGATGGCGAGGATAAATAGATACATCACGGTGGGCCCGCCCACAGAAGAACTGTCCGTTCGTGGCTACAGACGGGCGGCGTAGGACGCAATCCGCGTCCAACGAGGATAGGAAGGAATTAAATGATTGCAAACGTGCATGTATTTGAAATAAATTTAAGCAATTAAATATTGGGACTGTCGTAATGCCTAACTAAGTTAGCTTAATTAGCAAAATCTGTGGGGCCCACCTTCGATGAATGTGTCTTACCATGACGTCCATCTGTTTTTACAGCTCATTTTAAAGCATGAGATTAAAGTTGAAGCATATCCAAAGCTCAGGTGAAGTATGCCAGAGGAAGCTGTGTGGATGATGACATCCACTGATGAAACCTTTTAAAGCTTACTATTATGTTTACTTGTTATCTGATGTCTTGGTAAAGTCTTACAAACACGAAGGAAGGGAATACATAAATACCAATTTGATACAAAACTTTCATGGCCCATGAGAAGTTTTCAATGATAGGTGTTCAATTCACACCCTTTCTTGTATTGTTGTTCTCTTGTACTTTGGGCATGCATGCTTTAATTTTGGGCTCATGCGCTGAAATAATTTGGTAAAAAGGAAGGACTGCAGTCAATAATACACATACATCTTGGTGGCCTCAAAGAGTTTGATTTGTATGCTATAAAGGGTAACACTGTCTCTTGTATAACATTGGCAGAAGGGTTAGCCATCAATAGGAGGAAGCAAATTGGGTGGTGGCTTGGGCTGCCATGTTGTATATGTTTCATCCTTGTCGTCCATCCAGTTTTCCAGTTTATTTTATAACATGAGTCAGAAAATAAAGCAAATTAAAAGCTTAAGTGGACCACACCATAGGAAATATAATGCAGGGGCATTTTTACACTGGGCTCGAGTGGGGTCGCCTGTTGGATGCAGGGGCACACACGGGGTGGGTGACCCATGCGATTTGGGGCCCACGGGGGAGGTCTCGTGTTCGAGACTCCTTACCAGGGATGAGTAATGCACATTTTACACCAGGCTCGAGTGGGGTAGCCCGTGGGATGCGGGGACACACTCAGGGTGGGCATCCCATGTGATTTGGGGCCCACGAAGGGGGTTCGGCGGAGGTCCTAACCCATAAGATGTGGGGCCTGGGCTATGAGATAAAGGGATTAATTCGCCATACTCTAACAGTTCGAGCTTTTAGAGCAACTGGTTAATTGTCCTGCATCAAATTGGTATCAAAGCAGGAGGTCTCGTGTTCCAGACTCCTCACTGGGGGTGATTAATGTAGGGACATTTTCACACTGGGCTCGAGTGGGGTCGCCTATTGGATGCAGGGGTGGATGCAGGGGCACACACGGGGTGGGTGACCCAAGGGTGAGTAATGCGCATTTTACACCGGGCTCGAGTGGGGTGTCCCATGGAATGCGGGGACACACTCAGGGTGGGCATCCCATGTGATTTGGAGCCCACGAAGGGGGTTCGGCCGAAGTCCTAACCTATGAGACGTGGGGCCTGGGCTATGAGATAAAGGAATTAATTCGCCATACTCTAACAATTCGAGCTTTTAAAGCAACTGGTTAATTATCCTGCATCAAAATAGTGCTGATTGATTGCCCACCATTAAAACTAATTGGGTTTCACAAAAGTTTGGGATGTGTGTGACCTTGTCAACAGGTAATTGGATGGTAAATAAGCATTATGGTAGGTTCTAGGAAGGTTTCAATGATGGGTGTCATTTTATCCCAACTATTTCCCATGATGTGGTCCACTTGACCTCATATTTGCTTCATTAATTTTCAAGCCCTAAGTTGGCAAAATAGATGGACAACATGGATATATAACACATACATCACCATCGTCCCACGGCACCTAACAACACCTAGTTGGGTGGTATTTCAATCACCACCCAATCTGGTTCCCAATCGGAATTATCCCAACATGTGACTCATCATGACAAACAATGCATGTCTCAAAAACCATCAAGCAACCAATGGGAGTAGATTCTTCAGGTTAAGGTAACACCAAGTTCCATCATGTCGTGACTTGGCGCCATTTCATTGAC
Source organism: Magnolia sinica (assembly GCF_029962835.1). NCBI lineage: Eukaryota > Viridiplantae > Streptophyta > Magnoliopsida > Magnoliales > Magnoliaceae > Magnolia > Magnolia sinica. The sequence goes on from NC_080575.1 coordinate 91,357,189, forward strand.
CCACCAGACACAGTTGAATACCTGACAAACTTTTAAAAGTTGGTGGGGCCCTTTTGACAAGCATCCGGCATGTCATTGAAATGATGCCACGTCACAGCCTAACAAAATTCCGCGTTACCTTAGCCTCACCAATTCCACTCCCTTGCAATTACATATGTCTACTTTCTAGTGCATAGTGTTGATGACTTTCCATTATTTTGTGTTGACTATTAACTATTTTTCTTCGCACTAGATGGACAGTCCTAGTTGAAATGGTACGAGTAAAGAAACAATATGGCTATAATATATTCACATTTTTTCTGATTGTAGGTATCACCTTCCATGATTGACTTATGAACATTTAATGTAGTTGGCAATCACGATTAAACAAATAAATCCTCATTCATCATAGCTTAAATTTGTTGAATCAATTTAAAATTTATATGACGGTGTATGCAGTGAGTCCCACAATTTGGGTGGTTTGATTTTAATTTTTTTAGGCAACATATGCTACTTCGGATAACCATTCTAGTACCCTGGCTGAGTGTGATGGTTGATGGATTTAGTGATCTACCATGGACAGGCCATCGCCTCAAAACCATATCAATCACATGCATTGTTTTTTGAATTTTGGACTTTTGATTATATTTTTTTAAATTGTCCATTAAATGTCCACCAATTTTCTAGTTGTAAATTCGAACTAGCGTATCTCTTTTTACAATTGATTTATATAATTTTGATATGAATTACTTGTATGCCATGCGTTATCATCATCTAAGCCTTGTCGCAACTAATCGAAATCAGCTACATAAATTTTATTCTGCCATTCCACCCGATCAAGGGCCATAACTAAAGGTTATAACTTTAGTTAGACTATAGGTCATTAAGTCTTTTCTGCCTATCTCCACTCAGGTCCTTTTGTGTTTTTCCATTGCCTTATGAGATTCTTTAACTTGCAACAACTCACTCCTAAATGACATAATTCTTGATATATGTTGTACAATTTCTAAGGGCATGTACATTAACTATTGTAGAAAAGCCAAACCATTGTAATACGCTAAAAAAAAAGAAGAAAAAGAAACAAAATTACCTTGACCATACAACTAAGATTGTTTTTTCGATACACAGATACACATGGATGAAGGAAAGCCCACCAAAGATGTCGATTCTCAATCACATGAGAGAAGAAAACACTACAAATTATAAAATTTCAAGATTTGGTGTATTAAGGTTTTATGAGGGAAGAGATTTTAATATGATTAGGGCTAGAGAGGAGGGATAAAAGTGTATATAACAAAGAACTTTACACTTATAATCTCTTTAGGGGATGACATTGCTCGAAATCCACAAATGGACCAGAAATGACTCATTCTAATATCCAATTGCTAATCCTTGACAATTGATATAATCATAATCAATCAGACACATTTTATTCTATTTGTACACATTCACAAATCTCAATGCTCCAATTGTGATGTATAATTACTTTTAAGATTAAACTAATTTTATCTTCATAAAGTTGATTGTTCAAAACACACTAAAAATGCTAATATAATATATAACTTTTTTACAAAACCATTCGCAATAAAATTTGACTATCCATTTAATTCCCTCATTAGATAAGTCTCATGTGCATCACCACCACCGCATGTTATTATCACTTTAACTCATCTCCATGACTTGATATTAATTTATTTATTTTTTCCCTTGACATGCCTCTTACCTAACAGAATCTGTGAACATAGCTTTGAGAATGTACATCAAAATAGCATCACCCTATTGTTACTTTACTGCTTAGTGTAAAGTAATAAGGATACTAGAGTACCAACTAGACTAGCATATTTGCGTATCAATTGGATTAGAATCAATCCAATCTTGTAGGTTATTAGTCTCACAACATGTGTGGCTTAATTAACACACATCGTGAATGATCAAGCCTTAGTCATCTATGCAATAATCACGTGAGACCTATTCGTTCAACTAATACTCCACTCCCTTTGCAATACATAGGCTTATACGATTTAACCAGATATAAGCCGACCAGTTGATCTATGTGAATCTCATCCTAACCATCTCATAAATCATGGTGGAGGTACACTACACACACATGCATGACTCCTTTCATGCATATCAACACAATGTTTACTTTAAACGAGGAGCAAACTAAGCCTTTAATTGATGAATATTGGTTGCCAAGGATGCCATTAAATGGATATATATATATATATATATATATATATATATATATATATATATATATATATATATATATATATATATATATATATAATAGATCAATTCCATTGATGCACATGAACATAAGGATTGAAAATCCTCAACATAATCTGATGGATAAATGTGTGTTTAACTCAAAAATAATTTAATAGGTCGTTGAAAGTCTAAAATTATGTTTCGACAAGTCTCAAAAGTTTTTAAGTCAACATACACGTGATGTCACATATCCAGGTGAGATATAAAACTATTTATCATGTAGGGGTTTCCGAGCTAAAAGATGAAATTTTCCTTATCCGGCAAGTGGAACGTTATAATTAAACACATGCGAAGGTACGATAGTTATCTTTCTCTAACATTTAACTCTTTTAGTGCATGCAGTCTACTTGATGAGTAGGCTAGCTTGAATTTTGATTGTGCCCACCTGATGAGTGGTTTTGATGTCACACGGTGAGAATCATGCGCCTATTAGTTTCTTCTTGTGTGGCACTCCCCAAAACATTTCAAGGAGTAACTTCTTCCGACAAGCACAAAGTGGAACCATGTGGTAGTCCAAATTAAGGGCCATGTGTAGGTGGGCTCCAAAGGTAAAAACTCCCACGAAGATAAATTATATGATAGTGGCCCACCCATTTTCATAGATACATTGTTTTTAGTTTGATAAATGGGGGTCCATGTTTCGGCAATCCAAACCATGGCTATGTTGTGTCCAACGGCAGATGAACCATGCAACAAAAATCTCATCGACAATGTCTTTGGCTCGATATTCAATAGTTGGTACATATGTATGGTGCCAAGTATGTTAAAGCCTTTTACAGCTTGATATGAATTAAATGCCTATGATCCTAAGTTTCTAGCTAGATAGAGAGACCGTGAGCAGTGGTTTACGACCAAGAAGTAAGGTAGTTCGACCGCTTATAAAGCCACCTATCAAGAAGAAAAGGTAATTTGTGAAAGGAATGGTTCACCCTTCTAATGAGTTATTTTTACTTTTCAACTAAAATGATTTTTTCTCACCGTAATAACAGTGATAATCCGATTAACGTAATGTGAGGGTATAAGGAATTCAATTGTATTGAATTGAAATAAAGACATAAACTTACAATAATATCCCTCGGTGATCTATCATTTATGTCACACCCCAAACCTGGAAATTGGATTCACAGGAATCCCGATCGCCAAATCTGGTGCCGACAGCCTCCGTAGTACCCCATTCTCGGCTCCTAGCACCCATATGTCAGGTTCCGATCCTGAGATCCTATAAGGAGGATTTTTCAACATACATTTATTTCATAAGAAGCATAACCACAAGTTTACCCAAATCATAAAGGCAACATCATCATTACATATCCACTAATATAAATATTTGAATACAATGCTAAAAGGGAAATACATATGTCAAAATCAAAGCTCCAGAAGTCAGTTGCATGGTCCAAGCTCCAGGCTGCTGCAACCTAACATCACCTGCATGCATCTATCGTGGATAAGCTTATAGAAAGCTTAGATGATGGTGTAAGTGATAAGGTAAGTGTCAAGTATCCAATATAATGCTATAATAATACAATATCGAAAATACTGGTAAGATTATAAATCATACGATATCAGAGTAAGTAGAAATACTAATAAGTTTATAAAGATATCATCAACCTCATCCAGGATATGCGATGAAAAGACATAGCAAGCCAATTTCATATACTAAGAAAGTAATGTAAATCAGCTATGTAATGCGGAAACATAATGAATCATATATCAGATATCGAGGATGCAATACAATATGCAATTCGAAAGAGCTACGAATACCATCAACCTCATCTAGGTCATATAAATGCAGAAACATAGAAACCCAGAATGTCATATGCCAAGGATGTAATGTAATATATGGTGCGAATGAAATGACCAAGCTGCAGTGTGAATTCGGGATAGTAGTACGTGATATTGCAGGCTATGGGGCCTATCACGAAGGACTTCTATTCAAATCAGTCCCATATGTAAATTTGGATAGATAGACTCAATGTGGTAAGCTCCTGATCTCAGGTTAGTCGCGCGCCCCAACTGAAATCCTGGCCATTGTAAAAGTACACATAACGATTAGTTGGGCACCACCAGCCCGAGTGGATAGTGAATGAATGAATGAATATAATGCTGAGTATGCAACTCCTACTCCATAAATTAGTATTGTACATCTCTGGGATCATCACCGGGGTCTAGTACACTCCAAGCTGGCTACCACCATAGCCAGCTGCGTAGCCTAGCGAGTGGAAAAGACCTCACTACCCACTTGCCAGTAGTATACCAATGCTTATCTGGCTCGTCGATAGTGGATCTATTTGGGATCTGGTCAATCTCAGCCTAACTTATAGACCCCTTACTCAGGTGGATAAGGCCATACCCCCTCCCAACTGACCACGATACGATGGGAGATACGACTTACTTGTATTCGGCACTCAGGCACTCACGTATCCACTCGGTCTAAACGTTGGGGCGTCTCCTGGCCACGGAGGTTTAGAGACTTTCACCCACCGACATCCAAAATGCCCAGATGTTCGAACCAAATATTTTCGGTATCCCATCTAGCCATCCACGACATGCCTGTGGAGGCTTCGGCCTTGATGTCGCTAGGGCGTACAGTAATCACAACACACAATGCAAGATGCATGAGTTATACAATCCAGTCATGCATCAATCCTGCACATACCGTGCGCTCATGTGAGACAATCTCCGCCTATCAGGGAGTCTCATAACAACCTGCCTAATGACATATACAATGGTTAACCATATCTCATATCAAACATGCAAATGATGCATATGAGCATGTATCATGATGCTATGCTGTCACATACTTATAATTGGTATCAATAACCGGCATCGACATCGACCTCGACAATATGGACATTTAACTAACATTGCCCCCAAGGAATGACCCACATAGAGCCTAATATATAGTGGACCCATGACCTCACATAAGAGCTAAATATACAACACCATGGGCCTCACTTAAGAGCTTGATACACATCATGATGGGCCTCTCACATGGGCCTAGTATACATCACAATGGGCTCCATCGCTTGACCCTCAAATGCATTACAATGGGCCTTTTCATATACGCCTCATAAACATCACATTGGGCCTTAAATACGGGCTAAATAAACATCACAACAGGCCTCAAATATGGGTCGCATATACATCACATTGGGCCTCAAACAGGGCCGAATGCCATCATAATGGGCCTCAAATACGAGCTGCATATACATCACATTGGGCCTCAAACACGAGCCGAATGCACATCACAATGTGCCTTAAATACGGGCTGAATGTACATCACAATGGGCCTCAAATATGGGTCGCATATACATCACAATGGGCCTTAAACACGGGCCGAATGCACATCATAATGGGCCTCAAATACGGGTCGCATATACATCACATTGGGCCTCAAACACGGGTCGAATGCACATCACAATGGGCCTCAAATACGGGCCGAATGCACATCACAATGAGCCTTAAATACGGGTTGCATATACATCACATTTGGCCTCAAACACGGGCCGAATGTACATCACAATGGGCCTCAAATATGAGCTGCATATACATCACATTAGACCTCAAACACGGGTCGAATGCACATCACAATGGGCCTCAAATACGGGTTGCATATACATCACATTGGGCCTCAAACACGGGCCGAATGCACATCACAATGGGCTTCAAATACGGGTCATATATATATCACATTGGGCCTCAAACATAGGGTGAATGCACATCACAATGGGCCTCAAATACGGGCAGTATATACATCACATTGGGCCTTAACAATCGACCTTGATATCCGACCTCAACAATCGGCTTCGACAATCGAAATCAGCCTCGATAATTGACCTTGACAATCGACCTATACAATCGGCTTCAACAATCGGAATCGGCCTCGACAATCGGAATTGGAATCGGCCTTAACAATCGGCCCCAACAATTGGAATCAGCCTCGACAATCGAAATTAGCCTCGATAATCGGCCTCGATAAACGGAATCGGCCTCGATAATCGAAATCGGCCTCGACAATCAGAATTTGCCTCCACAAACAGAATCAGCCTCAGGAAAGGTCACAATGTGGACATTTAACCATCGTTTCCCACCAATGTGGACATTTAACTAACATTGGTCTTGAGCAGTGGCCTACATAAATATCATTACTTACATTATAGTAAAATCACACATTACATCGGTCCGCACATTTATCGTATTGGGCCCCACTCAAGGGCCACATTTACACTACATCGGGTCTCATCATACGGGCCACAAATACATTACAATGGGCCTTATCAACTGAGCCACAAATACATAACAAGTGGGCCCTGCACATGGCCCTTAAATACATCATAATGAGCCACCTCGCATGGGTCGAAAATACGTCACAATGGGCCACGAGATATGGGACAGGAATACATCTCAATGGGCTACAACCCATGGGCCGTAGTACATCACAATGGGCTGCACCCATGGGCCATCATATAAATCAATGGGCCGCCCTAATGGGCCATCATATGTATCAAGTGGGCCGCATCAATGAGCCTCCAATACTTAAAATCGAGCGGCATCATGTGGGCCTCAATTATATCAAATTGGGCCGCATGACATGGGTCTACACACATCACAATGGGCCGCATTAATGGGCCGCACCAATGGGCCTCATATATATCAAGTGGGCTACATCAATGGGTTGCACTAATGGGCCATCATAGATGGGCTACAAATATATCAAGGTGGGCCCTATCATATGGGCCAAAAATATATCATGATGGGCCTCCGTAAATACAACAAGTTGGGCCTCTTACAAGGGCCTCATATATATCACATTGAGACTTATCAAATGAGCCTCAAGTACATCACATCGAGCCTCACAAAATGGGCCCCAATTACATCAAATGGGCCATATCAAATGGGCCCCAAATAAATCAAACGGGCCGAATCAAATGGGCCATACCAACTACACCATTCATCCACCTTTAAGGATTAGTTTAGAGTATTATAAAAAAAATGAATCATATCAAAAGGTCATCTGGACCATACCACAAATAATGGTGGAGATAATGATTTTTCCATTGTCAAAACCTCAATGGGCCCACCATAGCGTTCATTTCCCATCCAGTCTGTTCATAAGGTCATAAGGACCTGAACTGGGAGGAAAAACAAATATTATATTAGTCCAAAACTTCTGTAACCAAGGGGGTTTCAATGGTAGACATTTAATCCCACTGTTTTTGCAATGTGGTCTACTTGATAATTAGAACTGTCTTATTTTTAATCTAAAGCCCTTTAATTATCTCTCAAAATGGTTGGACGGTGTAGATACAGCGCCTGCATCATGGTGGGTGGTCAGACGGTGCAGCTACATCATGGTGGGACCACACATGGCACCGTCCAAACGGACGGTGCAGATGAAACACGTATATTAAGATGGGGTTCTCAATCTGGACGGCATAGATGAAGCACATACCTCCTGGGGACCAAAGAACTTGGTGACGTCAATTCACCAGCCATATAGCAGGCGTGAGGCACACCATCCAATCCGTCCAGCAGGTGGGTCCCATATGGGGCCCACCTCAAACGTATATGCATATATATATATATATATATAAAATAATAATATAATATAATATAATATAGTATAATATAAGGAAGAACCCAGCGTCCAGACCCTGTGGACGCTGGACGGACGTTGTGGATCAAGGTGGGTCCCACAACATCATGCAGATGTCACTACAACTGCTACATATATGGTGGGACCCACATATAGATGGTCTAGATGGCACCGTCCCAGCTGGACAGTGTAGATATAAAACATACATCAAGGTGTGCTCCACACGGCTGGATGAAATGCATGCATGGTGGGTCCCACGTGCTTGACCCATGGCTGGGGAACCCAGCTCCATCGTCAGGACAGGCAAGATGGATGGACGGTCTAGATAAATCTGGTGGGTCCCACCGTCCCATGCTGATGGACGGTGTGGACACCACACATCATCAAGGTGCGTCCATGCACCGCATCAAGGTGCGTCTAGCACCATCTGGACAGCTTGGATAATGCACACATCAGGTGGGCCATAAAAAAATTAAGGAGGAGGGAGAGAGAGAGAGAGAGAGAGAGAGAGAGAGAGAGAGAGAGAGAGAGAGAGGTGATGTAGGATGGTGATGGGTGAAAAAGTGAGTGATGGGAGTACTTATGTAAGGGAGAGAGTTGACTTTGGAGATGGGTGGTTGTACTTGGGGATGGGTGTGAGTGATGGAATGTGTACTTGACATTTGATGTGATGGATTCTCTCGGGATTGTGACGCGCAGTGTTTTCCTCGAATTGAACGTGGGTCCACATCTCCTGGCCCGGGTATCGCATCGGCGTGCGAGACACGGCGTCGGAACCATGGTGATGGCGCGGTTGCAAGGATACAAGTCTCAGGTCGAGCCGACTCTGATATACGGAACATGACTCAGGATCGCGCGCAAATATTGATAACAGATCGTGGGTTGCTGAAATTCGACCGGGAGGACCGCGGAAGCCTACGGAACAGTACGGTCTAGGATACAGACCTTACAGTTTATAGCTAGCGTAGATGGTGATGCCTTAAATCTATCTCTTCTTTGGTCCAACGACTTGTGTATAGATGAAGGGAACTACACTACTGAAAAGAAAAGAAAAAATATATTTCTTATGATCTAGTGCCTGGTGCGGATGGAAAAAAATTACACCAATCCTAACCTAGGTCAGTTTAACGTAACATTATAGACGAATATGATTACATTACTCATATGCTAAAGCTAGTTTAGAGTAATACCATAGATGTATTGTCTTAGTTTAAGATAAGTTATATTAAAATAAAATAAAAGGATAAGCATTGTTATGCTGTAGATTTGGTTTGATTTGTGTTCAGACCAGACTTGGGGGACAACGAGTAGAGAAAACGCAGGCTGATCAGATCTCCTGGGCAGCTTGCCTAGCATGGATCACTCCTAACCATCAGACCTTACAAACCTGCAAAGACTTGAAGGCTCTCACTAGACGCAAATCGGCACACCTCGGCAGCCGTATCCCTCTATATCTTCAGCTCCTCAAGAGGAAGACCTTGAGCACCTCTTCTATCAAGGAACCATTGCGGGGAGAGGTATGAGCCCATTTCTCCGATCTTTTTGATATACCCACTCTCCCCAATCAGACCATCCATCACAGGATCAAGCATTGGTCCTCCAAGGCATCTTGTACCACCAGACTCAAACATTTAATGGGGCTGACTCCCTGTTTCATATCCTAGGAGTTATGGCTGAGTCGAAATGCTTCTAGATTTGAAGGTGTTAAGATGTCAGCCAATCAGATCATCTCCAGAGTTAACAGATGGTTGCGGGAAGTAGGCAACTCTATGTCTGAGATGGACAACAATTCTTTGGTGGAAACCATCACTTTACCAAGAAGAGAATGGCTGAAATTGAACATCGATGGTTCGTCAAGAGGGAATCCAGGGGAGAGCGAGGAGGGGGATTTTGTAGGGACCACTTGGGGCGGCCGATCTTTGCATTTCACAGAAACTACGGTAGAGCTACGAACTCGATTGCGGAAGTATAGGCTATGCTTGATGGCATAGACATTTGTTCCAATTTGGGCCTTTCTAACATTATCGTTGAGTCCGATTCCAAGCTTATTGTGGACGCAGCCAAAGATCCCTCGACCCTCTGCCCTTGGAACATATGGTATAGGATGGGTGCCATCCATCAAAAGAGTCGCCCTCTTAACCTTATTTTTAAGCACATTTTCTGCGTGGGTAACTCAGTGGTGGATGCTTTAGTTAGGTTGGCCAGTAACAGGTGTGCCAATAGACTCTTCAGATTCCGAGCAGATCTTTCGATAAGTATTAGGGGGTCTTTGGTTCTAGACAATGTTGGGTTAGGAAGCATCAGAACCATCTAACTTGAAGCTTCCCCTTCTTGTGGCAAAAGGAATGTCCTCTTCCTTTTGATTCGGCCCTGATCCTGATTCCGGTGGATAGTCTTCTAGTCTAATTTTGTTCATAACCTAATGTGAGTTTTTGGTATATGATACGCAAGGTCCGAAATCATTTTGTTGGGACCCGCTTGAATGGCTGTACAATCTTTTGCAATCAATAAAATTCTGGTGGCATGGTTCACCTTTCTAAAAAAAAAGATTTGGTTTGTGTTGAGTTAGCAAATGCCTATACCTCTTCGATCTTTTATTTATTTATTTATAGAGTTTTGGGACCGTCACTGAAGAGAGATTTTTGTAGCCACTTTTCATGTCTATTGATATGGAAATAATCATTTAGGCCCGAAGGCAATCTTGACTAATTAAATGATGTGACATCTGTTAATCAATTGTCATGGGTTAGACATTGGTTGTGCGCATGTCCTGCTTTGCATGAATGAATTTCTCTTGAATACGGTGTTTTAGTCAAAATCTAATTTCAATCATAAGGCCGCTATGATGATTAGCTAGCTTTATTATCATGTGAGTGGGATACACGGCAGGTGGATTATCCCATTTGAGTTACTTACAAATTTACGAATTTGTTGTTGGGATTGCTAGATTTGGCATAGTCAAATAAGGTACAGTGCAATCTTAACCTTTTGATTTTCTAGTCCATAAATTGACAGCTGTGAACTGAGAAACAATTGTCCATGTTTAACTTTGAATGGTACTTATGTGACCAATGGTCAGGACAATCGACCTGTACTCACCACTTACCAGAATCGAGAATCAGTGTAACAGTGAAAGGATGTGAGCCACGTGTCATGAAATTCCTTAACGTGACTGGACGCGGATTTCCTGCGAAAGCCTTTCGCAGGAAGATCCTGCGCAAGATTTTGTGTGGGGCCCACTACGACGTTTTTGAGAAATCCACTCCGTCCATCCGTTTTTAGACTTCATTTCAAGACATGCGACCAAAAATGAGGAGTATCAGAGACTCATTTGGGCCACACTAGAGGAAACTGTGGGGATTTAGTGACCACCGTTGAAGCATTTATATGGCCACAAAAGTTTTGTATCGGTTTAATTTCCTGGCTTTTTCACTTCATCTCAGTGAAAATGACCTTATAAACGGTTTGGATGGAATATAAATATCAAGGTGGATCCTGGGAAGGTTTCAACGGTAGGAATTCCTTTCCACACTGTTTCATTTAGTATGGCCCACTTGAGTTTTGGATCCTAATAATTTTCGGTCTCATGTCTTAAAATGAGTTCAAAAAACGGATGGACGGGTTGGATTTTTAACAAACTTCACAGTGGGCCCCATCCAGAATCCTTGCGCAGGAACTTCCTGCGAAAGGCTTTCGCAGGAAATCCGCGTCCAACGTGACTCTCATGACAGTCAGTTTCTAACTCGCTTTTGTTTGGACGCTCAGGATCTCAGCCCATGATACGAGGTGGGATCCTTTTGAAGAAAGATTTGGATAATGATTTAGTGGGCCAACCTCGACATTCATTACTTCTTTTGGCAACATACAGTGTCCATCTAAATCAAATGATTGAGCAATAAATATCCCTCTAAAATCACTCTCAAGGTCAACTTCAAATGCAAGGTTTGCCAACAATATTGCTTGCCCAATCCTCCAACCCCACCATGTGATGATCCAAGCCGTTCATCTGTCCAAATTATGCATAGAGATCAAAATGAGGCTAACGCATCATATATGTATTAGGGTCTGTGTATGAACAGGACTTCCAAATGGAGTTAGATAATGCTTGTTTATTTTCTAAATTACCATGGCATGGTATGGCACATACATGTAGGTAATGATTACCATTTACCTTACCAGTCTCCTCTTTATCTATTTTGACTAAAATAATACCTTGTTTGGTAATTTTCTGTGCAAGTTCCCCACAACCCATGTGATGTAACAAAATCTATAGTTTGAATATAAGTGTATACATGCTTATGCATAGAACCCTGCAAATGGTAGCCGTTTAACACATGAAACATTGGAGATTGGACGCCTGGTGGTGACAAAAATATTTGTTCCCACAGATTATCCGAGTGGTGATAATTCTATGATCGGTTTGGATGGCATATAAAGTTCATGGTCAGCTCGAGGACAATTTCAATGGTGGATGTTGCTGTTGTGACTGTTTTGTTGGTGTGGCCTACCTGAGTTTTGGATCCACCTAATTTTTAGAATCCTGTCCTATTGTGGTATTTAAAAACAGATGGACGGAGTGGATTTGTCACGGACATCTCCGTGTGCTCCACAGCCCTGGGCACATGCAATCCGCTTGCATGACAGGTGATGACTTCTCTATTGGAAAGGAAAATAAGTGGGTGTTACCCTTAGTGTGGGGCCCACTTTGATGATGTGTTGTATATCTACATTGTCCATCCTTTTCTCCCACCCATTTTATGTGTTCTTCCAAGCATTAAGGGCCTGATTGGCCAGCTGCATTAGGTGGGATTTAGGTGGATGGAATAGTAAAAGTTACAATAAATGCTTGTGTAAGGTATTGTCCTTGGATTGAGTTTTTCGGATGTTTGCTAATACTATATTTGGAATGTATACATTAAAAAGTAAATATCAGGATTTACTTTCAAATTGCATTTGGATTGAACCTGGGTAAAGAAAAAATCCATAATCCGTGGGATTACTAATCCTATCTTACACTTTCCAACAAAAGGCTCATTTTCCAAACCTTACAACGTTAATTTTAATCCCATCTCACACTCCTTCCAAACATGCTATTACCAATTTCAAAGTGAAATAATTAATGCAATACCATTTAATACAACTTAAAACAACTGTCCAAACAGACCCTAAGCGGATCCAAATCTTAGGCAGGCCGCACCACAAGAAAAAGTAGCAATTGAGTGATTCACCATTAAAATTTTCAAAGGGTCCATAGTATGGTTTTCATAATGATTATTTTCCATCCAAACTGTTGATAATTTCAAGAAAATCTGGATGAAGGCAAAACTACAAAGACCAGCTTAATCCAAAACTTCTGTGGCTTACAAAAAGGTTTTAATGGTCATTCATTACTTTTTCTAGTTGTATTGTGTACACGAGATTTGTATCTTAAGAAAGCTTGGAATTGCGTCCGAAAATAAGATGAAAAAAACAGAGGACAGCGTGGATATATAATTTAAATAAAAAAAAAAAACATTAAGTTCTCCCACACTGTTGTTACCCAGGTAACAGCTAATCGGCTGCAGCTGTGGGGCATATGAGATGTGAGAAAGGGTACTCCAATGGGAAGTGGATTGGCGCCAGACTTAGCTGCAACCTTGGAACTAGAACTAGTTATGGGGTGAGGGACGCGGATTAGCAACTGATAGGCTGAGCAGCAAAACTCGCCATTGAAGTGACGTCACCAAGTTATGTGGGACCCACAATGATGTATGTGTTTCATCCCCACCGTCCATCCATTTGGAGATATCAATTTAGGGAATGATCCAAAGAATGAGTCAGATTCAAAGCTCAAGTGGACCTCACCACAGAAAATAGTGGAGAGAGTGACGCTAACCATTAAAAATTTCAAAGGACCACAAAAGTTTTCGATAAAGCTGAAATTTGTGTTTTACCTTCTTTCATGTCTGTCTTAACCTATGAATACATTGGATCTCAGATAAACATCATAGTGGAACTTAGGAAGGTTTCAACGGTGGGCGTTACTATTCCCACTGTTTTCTGTGGTGGGTTCACTCCATCTTTGGGTCTGACTCATTCTTTGTCTCATGCACTAAAATGATCTCTCCAAATGGATGGAGGGTGTGGATACAACACATACATCATGGTGGGTCCCACATAACTTGGTGACGTCACTTCAATGGGGAGTCTCGCTGCTCAACCTGTCAGTATCTAATCCGCGTCCTGGGGGTGAGACCCTGAGTGTAGGGCCACATCAGTTGCGTCCCATTCTTAGCTAGCCTAACTTTTAGGCAATCCCTTCTATTTTACACAAGCTTTCTCTTTCTCATTTCCTTTTATATTTGATAGTCTCCAAGCCAATTATAGCCCTCCTACTTTCATTTTGCTTCTATCACTATTGATTTGAGACATGGACACACTCTTTATAAAAAGCAAATCTACTACCTGGCTCCTTGATACTATCCTAGTGTAACCGGTTCATCTCCCTATTTGAGTGCAAAGGCTTGCTACTTCAATGGAGTAGGCCTGTTTACAATAGGGCTCACATCAATGCGTTAATTGTAAACAGCTTATTTTAGGCCATGGTCCCAAAACTGTAGCAGAAACAAATTTCAGGTGGACAACACCACATGAAATAGTGGTTATTGACCATTAAAAACCTTTTATGGGCCACAAATTTTTTGGATGAATATGATATATATTCTTTCGTCCTGTGAACCTGGCCTGTTTACTCTCATTGTGGGAAGCCAAATCACATCGTGGAACGATGTTAGGAACTTAATGGCAACTAGATGATCTTCCCAACTCGATGGAAAGGAAAAGGAAAATAAGTCCGCATGCACATGTAGAAAAGCCAACTATTCCACCTGAGGTTTTTTATAAGAAGCAAGCATAGACTACGTCTCTCATCTCTCGCGCATGGATCTTGATCTGGTGTATGGAAGATAAAGTCTTCTGTTAGAAAGATATATCGATGCAGATTGGGGAGGAAATTTCTTTCATAGACCTTGATCTTTAAGGTGAACAAGTTACCCTTGTTGGCTAGCTCCAAGTCACTCCCCACTTCAAATGTGGGTCCTCTATTGGTGGGAGTTATACTTGGCTGGTTCCTCCATTCGGGTTGCTCATGAGTGAGGGCGGCTAATCCAGTCCATATTCATTTCTTATTGTCGATGACAGCTCCCTTTGATTCTAGAGGTCACTAATGAACTTTATCCGCTGCCTTGGATAAACCACCTTTTGGGGAGGGAGCTGCAAGCAACCGATCTCTTCTAGTCAGAGCGAGTTTCCTGTGCATTTCCTGTTAGAAAAGTTTCTTTTGGATACACCGAAAATAAAAGATAGAAAAAATAAAAATTATCATTAGACTGAATCACGTATAAAATATGCTGTCCTTAAAGCGTGATTCGTCCCCTTATCAACTGCTGATGGGTTACAGGCGAATTACTTCCAGGATAAGACAAGCCTTATCTAGATCCAGCGTGCAGCAATCGCGATAGGTCCACTATGGAATAATTTAATGCAGTAGATTTATTCTGACAGACTTAGACGATGGAGATGATAAGAGTATTCTAAAATGAAGCTATGGACTGTATCTGATTTGATGGGAGAGATGGTGTGCTGAGATGATGAAATCGGACTGGAATGGTCCAGTTTATATAGGCCTCAGGTTTAGACCCGTTGCTGTGTGGTATTCAATGGTTCAGAACGTTTGAAAAACGTTTCTGGTCGTTGTCCATTAATCTCAGACGTTTCTGGTCATTAGATCTGTAGATCTGACCGTTGGATCATCCTGGTCCGCCCGTTTTCGGACCGTTGTGGCTTTTAAGGTAGCTATTCATTTAAGAAACGGCTGGACATTTCAGATTTAAGATCCGACCGTTCTCGGTCACTTATAAAACTCAGGCTCATTTTCAACATTTCAGATCCACATCACCCTAAGGCTCTGACTAGACCCATCACACCGGTTTGCGATGGAGCGACCACTCTGCTACACGATGCACACGTGCGAAGTGCGCCATCTAGCGCCACTATAACCACACTGCCCACTCCCACGCCCGAGCTCGAGCGCGAGCGCGCGTGCTTGCGTGCAACCCGTGTTTCATCTCTTCAAAAAAACTCCAAATAAGAATACCCTTTTCAACATCTCATATAAACCACAAAACTTTTCTTTGCATTTCCGATGTGGGACAAAGCACACACACCGCACTTTTTAATTTTAAAAATTCAAAAAGTATTTTGGCGGGCAAATCCCAAAAATTTGAAAAATTTGAATTTGAATTTTTATTATTTTTAAACCGCTGATTTTCAACATTTCCAGCTTCTCCTATTGAGCCAGGGAAGCAAGGCACCTTCAATCCCTACTTGTTACCTTACCTCTCTGAGCCCAAAGACGCAGTGGAAGGAAAGGCTGGGTGGCCAAAGGAGTTAAACTACCATAATCGCTGCATAAAGACCACAAACTAGCAAGCTGTTTCACTTGATAATTTGATAGCTACCGTGTCACAAGCAGGATTGGATCCTACGTGCGGATTCAAAAGTCAAAATCACCGTGGATGGGAACACAACTTGATGTGCTTATCAAGCTAACTGAGGGCCGGGAGCCGCTATGGTAGCCATCCAGATTGCATGATTGGGAATTACACTGATGGTTGAGTGGTTACCAAAGCCAAAGGCCCCCATAGATAGTTGTGTCCTTAACCCAGTCAGTGGCACAGTCCAACCTAGCCACTCAAAGGGAAAAAGATATATAGGTGTAGGGCTCCCTGGCTCAAGCTAAACGGTTCATCCATGCTCATATTCATAAAGAATTAGTCAGGCTTATAGCGCGCTGTAGGAGATTCATAAACCACATTCGAAGGGGGGCATCTGCAGGCCAATTATATGAAGCTCAAGCTGATACTGCCGATGAATCATACGCTGTCGGAGCAGCCACCTTACATGGTGAACAGCTATCCTCGCATGCATTTTCACCGGCAGAAGCCATCACTAGCATTCCTTCATTTTCAAGATCCCATCCATTTCCTGCTATCAGTTACCACTTTCATAAGCTCCATATCCCATAGCTTCACCTAGCCAAGTCCCATATACAGAATCATTCTATAAAGAGGGATTAACTCACGAGTTTTGACAATGGGCTATTCCCATGAGCAGCAACTGAAGAAGCACTCTACTGAGGGAGCCCCGGAAGTTCACATTCCATTGGCATGCGACACACCCAAGGAATGTACCGTTCCATCAACTGAAGTACACTCTCACTGAAGAAGGTAGCTATCTCCTCCTCTAGAGGTTTAGATTGGAAACAGATGGAAGGGTTAGAAACTACATCCAAGTTTTGAGAACTCTGGCCCACTTAACCCGTCGATCAAACTAATTCTTGAGCTACTACATCAATATAGTGGATTCTGATGGATGGTTTAGATCACCCACGTATTGGAAATGATGACACATGTAGTGTGTATATAAGTTTTATTGCACAAGTGTGCACTTAACAAAGCTCGTATTTGCTTATTCTAAAATTCTTTAATGTCCTTTTAAAACCCAGGGTTCCATGTTCTCTAAAGACAAATTGCATGGGTGAAATTGTCGAAAACTAATGTAAAGCAATAATAGAGATATATGGTATAAAGGGATGTTGAAATAAAATGAAATCATTTCATGATTTTTCTTATGTGTGAGCATGCCTCTTTTTCGGATGATCCACCCTCAATTTATGGGAGGTGGATTGTGTCTGACCCACCTGGACAACAATCCGTCCATACAGGGGCTCCTGACCCACCTGGACAACAATCCGTCCATACAGGGGCTTCTGTCGGGTTGACCGTGACGTATCTGTTTATCCACGCTGCCCATCCATTTTTATTTTATTTTTTTTTATTTTTTAAATTTAAATTTAAATTTTATTTTAAGTGGACTCTTGCCACAGGAAATTCATTCAAATTTGAAGAGGAAACTACACATTTGGGTAGGTCCCAACAAAAAATGCCCAACAAAAAATTAAGGACCACACCCATCATATACACCCCAATAAAACGGGCACCCTGTGCCAGAAAATAGAAAGAATAAAAATAAAAACCCCAAGACCGCCTATCTAGCAGAGCTACACGTGATGCTCCTAACGGAATTTCTGAGCGCTCCTAAGCCGATTTTATCTAACCTGTAGAGGCCCCTGATGTAGTTTGGGAAATGTGGCTCATAGCTCATAGCTCCTGCCCATCCATTTTCTTTGATCATTTTAAGATATGAGCCCAACAATGAGGCAGATCCAAGCTCAAGTGCACTGCAATACAATCAAGTCCCTAGTGTTTTTGGTACAATTGGGAGTAGTGCTTTGCATGGTGCTACCGCAGCAGTGCGGCGAGCACAGAGCAAACTATTCTCTTGCCTTTTACTAAAGAAATTCTTCTCTCCTTCATACATAATCTAAGGGCTCATTTTGGTGACTCCATAAATGGGGTGGTTTAATTTCTACATACTACTGTGTAACACAAAGCTCTGTGGGGCTCATTTTTGGACATAAACCCAAACATGAGGAGATCCAAAACTCAAGTGAGCCATGCCACAGGAAATAGTGGGGATGAAAACACCCACGGTTGAAACCTTCCTGGGGTGCACCACCATGATGCTTTAGATGCCATCCCACCCGTTTCCAACACTGCATGGATGAAGGTAAAGCACACAGATATAACCTTGATCCAAAACCTCCAGGACTCACTAAGGTTCCAACGTTGAGCGTCCAATCATCAATCACGTGGCCTACTAGAGTGAGGATGGATGGAGCATACATAACACAAACATCATGGTGGGCCCTGCAAATCTTTGGGATTATGATGTAGAGCGGGTCGTGTACAGTTTCATGGCCAAGATGGATCAGAAAAGGCCCGGTCGACAACAGAAGTGATCCGGACCGTCAGACTTTAGATTCGGCGTATCTCGCAATCCGAAATGAGTTATCTGACGTAAAATATATGATTTTGGGGTAGAACGAGCTACTTTAGCCAACCAACCCTGCTATGCCGGGTTGCGCAGCCCAGAATTGCGAAAAACCCCTAGATCGACGGTCGTTTCTCTGTTTTGATTTGTTTTTACTATAAATAGTAAGTTTTAGTTTGATTATAACCCTTCATCCGTCGGGCTTTAGGAGTTGCACCTAACGTGAAAAGAGCTTAGAATAATTAGGAGAACGGTTTAGTAAAGCCAAATAGGACACTTACTATTTTTGGCTGAAAACCTTGCGCACTAGTAGACATCACGACCGTCTATAAATAGTAAGTTTACTATTTATAATAAGTCGCAGATTATAGGAGTTGTAATTGTAATTTGATTCTAATTTCTTTCCCATTGCTTGGTACCCTTATTTAAAGGGATGTGAACTCGTTTTTATGAATCAATTAATCAATTTCGAATTTATTAGAATTTATTTCTATTTTCTGCATCCTTTCCTCGTGGTGAAGAGTCCAGAGAAGCTCCGTGGATTTGGAGTAGTTATCCTCATCACGTTCATCCCTGTGTCAAATTACAAGGATCCCTTTCACCCCAGCTCAAAGGCATGCCTGTGTGCGGGTGTGATTTTTCTGCTGCCTTCTGTTGCCAGTCAGGATATTGTTAGTGTTGACTCTGTTCCAACTCAGGATCCAATTTATGTTGTAGATGAATTTAGAACAACGAAGCTTGCATTTAGCTTTGAAAAACAAAGGTCACGTTCATCAAGGGTCATCATGGGGTAGCAGCTTAGTCCAGGTAGTAACGAGAATATGGACTGCTGGGGCGCAACGCGTTGGTTGGATCGTGAGTGGCAGCAGAGGCAAGACGAACTCTTCTAGCAGTGAAGATGGTGGGATGTTAATTCCTCCTGTGGTAGGGCTCTTCCCCAGCAAATGTAAGTCTTCTGCTAAAAGAAGATAACAAACAGGAAACTGTTTTCATTGCCATTATTTCTCTTGGTGTGATCCATCTCTCATCTTCTGCATTTTGTTGACAATTTCAGTTCATGTCACAGCTTCCTTGCATCTATTCGTTGTTAGGGTAAAGTACTAATCAGGGGTTTATAGCAGTTCCCAATCTAACAACACAACAGTAATGGGATGTGAACCCCAACTATCTACAGTCATCATATTCTAAAATAAAAATTAGATGATGGCCCATCTTGTGGGTAACACTTTCCATCGCCTCCAAGACTCTCTATTAGGAAGGACTTCATTTTCCATGTATATATATTAAGAAAATAATTCATTCTGCATCATTATTCCTCATTTGTTTACTGTTCGGAACGACGGTATTGGTCACCATATTGGCCTAGTGGAAAATGATATGATATGGTGTTGCATAATTGGTATCGAGCCATATAAGCCTGTATCAGACTTTTTTTTTTTTTAATAAAAAAAGCCAAAATATATTAGAATGAGATATTCAAGAATCGAACTTCTTCTTCTTTAATTTATTATTATTATTATTATTATTATTATCATCATCACGATGTATTCAATGTTGTATGGGACCATTCTTTGGTAAGAATGTTATCCTAACAGGTCGGCCTATTATAATGTGTGGTGTTGAATTTTTTTTAATTTTTTTGGTACAAATTGTTGATATATATTAGAAATTGATATCATATGTAATTAATATGATTATCTATCCTATCAACTAATATAATTTTTAAAACAAAAAATACTTAAAAATTAACTCAAAAATAGAAAAAAAAAATGCAGATTATTTATTTATTTATTTTTTAATTTTAAATCAATGCATGTGTGAAATCATTAGATCTATAGTCTTCTAATACTCAAGCATCATAATAAGAATTAAAAAAAAAAAACAATTTTAAAACTTTTTTATGTTTATTTTTTAAAATACACGAGTGAATAAAAAAGAAATAAAAAAAACCCAAATCTTCAACAAATCAATAGATCTATATTCTAATACTCAAGAATCATAAAAAAGAATTAGGTAAAAATTTCATTTTTTTTTTAAAGTTTCAGAAAATGCCTGAATTAAAAAAAAAAAAACTCCAAATCTTAAAAAAAAATAGTAGATCCATAGTCCTCTAATATTCCTCAGGCATCATAACAAGAATTAGAAAAAAAACTAAATAAAATTTTTTTAATGAAATTTTCAGAAAATACGTGTGTGTGTGTGTGTGTGTGTGTGTGTGTGTATATATATATATATATATATAAAAGGAAAACTTCCCAAATCTTCAACAAATTAGTAGATCCATAATCTTCTAATACTCCTCAAGCATTATAACAAAAATCAGCAAAAAAAAATTAATTTAAAAACTTTTTTTCTGAAATTTTCATAAAATACCTGCCTAAATTAAAAAAAATTGGAAAACACCCCAAATCTAGATCAAATAAATCAAAATCTGATTGAAATAGTCTATATTGTTGTTTCGATGGAATTCCAAATCAAAATAGCCAAAAAAAAAAAAAAAAAGATTTTTGTAAAACTAAACCTAGAAGCTTCGATTCTTCGATTTGATGAAAAGAAAAAAGTTTCGATCCTCGAATTTGATCTAGATTTGGTTGGAAATACCTTCAAAACAATCCCCTCTCTACAAAGATATTAAAAAGTGGAGAAAAAATAATAAATCAAAGAATATATATATATATATATATATATATATATATCAGTGCTTATATGATCTAGATTTGGTTGAAACCGATACAGCTATAAAATATCAGTGCTGATATGGCTGATATGGGCCAATGTGGTGCTTTTTTTTTTTTTTTCCCATAATGGGTCGATACTTATCCATATTGTATATCGTATCCAGTTGATACAGATATGATATGGCTGTATACCGATATTCTGATCAATATGTATTATTGCATAATGGGACAATTTCTCATGTATAAAATCAGGACTCCACTCTCAACGAAAAACAAGCATTTTGCTCAATATTTCAAATTATATTTTCCTGCTTCTAATTTTTATCACCATGGAAGCAGAACTTAGAAACTGTTAGCTTATGTCCAAGCCTGGTACATTACGAACTTATTTTCATGGACTTTATTTTCACTCCCTATTTCTTTTATTTAGATTGAAGGGTATTTTACCAAAAAACTACTTAATATAGAATTTACATTGCGGGACCTTTTTCGAAAAGGTTTTCAACAAACTACCTATTAAATTAAGCAATTATCATTGGAGTACCCTACCTTTAGAATTCTTAAGGGAAATTGGGGTTGGCGGCTCAGATGAGCCTCACTGTGAAGTTTATGTGAACTCCACCCCAACCACTAGGTGAGATGTTAGGGCCAGGGCCCAAAAATCAGCCTAAGGTTGACTACATGATTGGAAATAGCGTACGAGTACACCCTTACTGTCCAAACTGTTTTTCCCACCTGAATCATGGATTGGCCCGATGTTAGGGCCCCAGGCGTAAATTTTGGTGTGTGCCATCTAAAGGTTGGAATGGATATTATATAATCATCATTGCCAGCCTTGTAAAAATCAAGGGTGGATGTCCCTCTTCCAATTGTTTCCTTTGGTGTGATTCCCCTGGTCAGCCTGATCTTTTGGCCATGGGTCTAACATGGGATTAGACATCTAATGGTTAGAGTGGATTTCACAAACACATCTTGGTGGCCCCTAAAAAAAATCAAGAGTGGCATTCCTCTTTTAAAAAAAAGATTTAAAGGGAGTTTTATAGGACACCCACCCTTGGTTTTTGACAAATCTACCATGATGTGTATGTGAGATCCACTCTGACTGTTAGATGTAACATTAGGCCCAGGGAAAACAAATCAGACTGACCTGTGATTCAGGTGGGCCACACCAAAGGAAACGGTTAGGAGAGAGACATCCACCCTTGATTTTTACAGGACCACCATGATGACTATATGAAATCCACTCTAACCATTAGATGACACATGGAAACTTACGCATGGGGCCCAGACATCAGGTCCATCTGTGATTCAGGTGGGCCACATGAAAGGGAAACAGTTTCGAGGGTGAAGGTTGCCCTGGACAGTTTCCAATCTAGTTCACCTGAATCACAGATGGGGCTGATTTTTGGGCCCTGGGCCTAACATGGGCAACACATTTGGTTGTTAGGGTGGATTTCACATAAACATCACAGTGGAGCCCCCAGCCACCAACCCCTTTCTATGACCACCCCAACTTCCCTTAGGAAATCTAACAAAAGGAAGTGATGATTATTTGAATTAATGTGATAGCTTATTGAAAACTTTTTTGAAAAATGTACCAGAATGTGAAATCTATATGTATTTTTTTTTTCAAAACTTTCCTAGATTAAATACTACATACAACACCTTCGCTGTTATTTTGGACAGCATGACACACCTGCTGCTTCTGCCAATCGCCAATGGCCTTGCATATGTGTGTCAGATATGAAGGGATTCTTCCATTGTGTGAAGGAGCTGATCGAGCTTTTGGCTGCCATCACTTTGCTGACCAACAGCCTCCATTTTGCCTCGTCCTTCTTGCTCTGCTGCTGCATCTTCTCCTTAAAATGCCTGCGAGACAAAATCGCCACCCGAATTTACAAACACTGGAAGCAACGAATCGAATCACATTACTTAATCCACTGATTTCAGAACATTGTCGAATGAATAAAACTCAAAACTGCACAGCTAATATTGTGGAATGTGTTCAGAGTGGCAACTAAAACAGGAATTGCATCCGTAGAACTTGATTAAATGCGGGAAGATCTAAATGTAGCCTAAGGTAATGGAAGTCAGTCATTTACCTGCAGAGAGGAACTTTGCAAGAATCGGGTTCACCACACATGCAAGAGTGGAGCTCGAGAAGCTGCCACATGCGCTTACAGTGGACGCATCCGCCAGGCACCTGCCTCTTGCAGCTTGAGAAATGACGAACCAGCAACTCAAGCCCCTTGCAGGCCGTGAAGCTGCAGGAGGCTTGAGTCCCTTTCAGCAGCTTCTCACGGGGGCCAATTGTCCCGCACCCATCTCTGCATATGTGCAAAAGGGCCTCCATGGCATCGTACAGCTGCAGGTATATATTCCGCTCTTCCCTTTTCTTCAATTTCTCATGCTTTCTCTGTACAAACGATGAGGGCATGAAAGATCATCTCCCCCCAATTGAAATAGTGAAGTAACAGCAAACAATCTAACAAAAAACAAAAAAAAAAATTGCAATATACATAATCTCTCTTCACATAGGAACTGTATGATCCACCACCTGGGGACAGAACAGGATACCTGAGTTTTCAGTTCTTAAAAGTGAGGCCCGTAGATCCAGACCAGTCTGTTGGGCCGCACCATGGATGGACCGTGCTCCAGAAATATCCAAGAATGGAATAATCCTGTTAACAATCGACCTTTCTTCAGACTGTTGCTGTATTTCTCTTCTTGAGAGTCTATTTGCCCACCACAAATTGAAAGGTTAGGATTGTCCAGTGGACAAGGAGATTTCTGGGGCATGATCCATCCACAGCCAAACAAACACATGAATTGGCTGGATAACTGAACTATGGGTCCCTCCTGTACAAACTGAAACCCCAAGTATATTGTACATATCTTAGATCAACGATCCTATAATTCCTGCATAGAAATTCACTAATCAACTCATCTGAGTTGGCTCGGTTCATCTTTGCTTTGAGCTCTGATTCCAAACTCCAGTCTCTTAACAGTAAAGTGGATTCGGCAATCAATCCCATCAATTTCCAGTAGGTTTGATGACTTCCTATTGAATCTGTGATAAATAAGGAAAGATTTCTTTGCAAGGCAAGTCCGAGTTTCTGAATGGTTCTTTAAACTCTAAATACACGCACAAATGGCTTGTGCCAGTTTCAGCAGATCGAAGTATTTCCTTTTCTGGCTGAAATAACTGGAAGAAGATTGGACAGAAAGGAACTGATAGAAGAAAATCTAACTTACAGAATCTGCTTCCACGACAGATTCCAGGAGCTCCTGTTCAAGACTGGGATTGGCTTTCTTCATTACTTTCCATCCTTCTGATGTGGAAACCGACTTGAAGTTCTTCACAACCAGACGGTTGCAGAAAAGGGAAAGACGCGGCATGTCACACTCTCTTGCTAGCTGAAGCACGTCGATCACATTTTCCACCGTCAACAATTCCTGCTGTAGTAGGTCAACGCAGATCTTTTTCAGCGAGGGGACTGAGAAAGCATGAGATAATACCAGCAAGTGATAGACAAACCTCTCCATATCTTCCTGCTCATAGCTGCAGTTTGAAAAATCAAATAAACCCTATGCGGGAAATCATTTAGACAGAAAAGCAATGCTCTTAACACAGAAAGCTTGACTTTATTGAACTGAATTTGCAGCATTCTGGTTTTAGAAAACATTGGGCAAGTTGATAGTCAATTTTCTGTTTCTTATAAATGAAATTTCCAAGTTCTCTGTGGATTCAACTCATCAACTGAGTACAGATTATAACCGAAAGAAAGGCATCTGTGTCAAGTTCAGTTTTTTGACATAGCATTCATAGCCAAGCTGATGGGATGGTCCAGGTTTTCTTTTTCTTGTTCTTTAAAATAAAAAAAAAAAACCTGGACCATACCATCTGGTCAGACAGGTTTGGACAGAACCAGATGCATACATGGGTCCTTTCACTTACGGACCCCATTTTGAGAAAGAAGCCATTTGGATTACTGGGTTGGACTGGTCCATGGGTCAGCATTGGACCAGGTGGATCAACTGCTCACTTTTTAAAATTTAGATGGGCAAAAAGTCATTCAAGCTACCCTTCAAAAAAAGGGAGAAAAATCATTAGAGCGTTGTAGGAGTTGAAAGCTTGACCTCCTAGTTACGAGGTCAGGATCCTGGGAGGGTGAATTAAGTTTCTTCCTAGCAGTATCAGTTATGGCATGTTTTTTGACTCCTCGTGATGTATGGGTACAAAGAAAAGAAACAGAAAAACGGATGATTCCTTCACCAAACTCCAAGCCACCATTTAGTACTCACTATTGTCTAGTAACAATAGACAAGAAAGTCATAGCAATTGGTATTAGTTCTTATTCACCACCGGTAGCATTCTTGATTAATTGAAGAACTTTGGAAAAATGGAAGACAAACAGACAATTGAAAATAAATACCAGGAAGAGTAAAGGAAGCGGATAAATGCATGAACAGCTCCAGACGGTACTCCAGGTATTCTAATGCATCGAATTCCCCCTTTAACTTTTGCATGATCCAAGAAGTTTCTCAGCAGTGGTGATGAAATACCCTGTGTTGAAAGCAAATTCAAACATAAGGTGCAACTAAAACTGAGTTGTTTTATTTTATTTTTCTTTGTTTGTGAGACACTTCATTTCTTTTATTTACTACTATGACACATATTCGCGTAATGCCTTAAGAGTGCACCAGACTCTGAGAATGATTGAGGAAAGGCTAAGTCATTAGAATTATAAAAGAAAATAAGAAGGTATGATAAATTCCAGAAAACAGTGAAATGCTACCAAATTAAGTATATGAGATGTGTGCACATGTTCCAATGTGAGATGCAGACATAGGATTTTAGATACGGCAGTCCTACATAGCTTTGCATCTTCACATGCCCTAAAACTAAGTATATCAGATGTATACACATGTGCCAATGTGAGATGCAGACATGGGACATTAGATAGAGCAATCCTACATAGATTGGCGCCTTGACATGCATACTTCTACAATAACATATGTTGAAATATAGAGATTATTCCATAAAAACACTAGATATGGAGAAAAGAGGAAGTCTCAGGTCCAACTGCTTGGACTATAAGCTACAGTCCACCAGCAGATAACTTCCAACCTTTCTTGTGTACGTGATATCTAATCTGTCAAATTGGCTGGCCCTATCATGGGGATCATCTTGTGCAAAATTCAGCCACAACCATCCATTGAATGGACCACACTTTTATTCTTCTTTTTATCAATGATCAAACATTGTTTTCTATGGTGTGGCTCACCTGATTAGTAGAGAGGGCTGATACTTGCATTACGTGATCCTTATGGTGGGGCCAACATATTGGACGAGTTGGATGTCACATGCACTTAACTGGTTGGAAGTTTTCTGCTGGATGGACTGTACCTTGTGGTCCAACCAGTTGGACTTGGACCTTATCTAGAGAAAATGCAAGTTATCTTTTTGTTTCTTGTATTATTTATACACTTTTTCTTGTAATTTAAATACATTTCTTTTATATGGATATATTTTTCTATATAGTATTTTATGAAAACACTTTTTTTAACGAGTCATGATTAGGTACTGTGCTCATAAGCTTGCTGTACTGCACCACTTACCCACCAATATGTCACCTGTGTTGGACATCTGTGCAATGAAAATCATTATGATAACCTGGCATGAAAATCAGATTGATCTGCTCATCAGATGCACTGCACCATTGAAATCAATACATGGCCATTGGTGTGAACCAACATACAGGTTTGGTCCACCTGATGAGTCGATTGGCTTGATTTTTATGCCAGATGAGCTTCATGATGGGGACGACCTTCTTCACATCTTGGATGTCCCACATGTGGGACACATCCAACGGGAAAGAAGGTGCAGTATGTTAAGCTTATGGTACCGAAGGCAGTGCCTGATCATTTGTCTTTTTGAAAAGATGGCTGTAAAATCATGTCAACATTACAGGATTTCTAGACACACCATGTTTGGCATGATGCATGTGTCTATGTCTAAGTTGCATGACTATGATGGAAATCTAAATAATAAAAACAAGCACCCACAATCAACTTCAAACATACCTGATATAGCTGAGAAGAATGGTTAGATGCTTTTATATGTATTCGGATAAGGAAATAGATCTTGGAACAAAGCAAGCAAGCAATTCAGTGTACTCACAAGAACACTTGAATGAGCTGGAATAATGGTCTTGTCAGCTGTGAGAATATGCACATCTGCTTTGTATCCTTCCTTGAAAAGCGTGTCCCATGTATCTTTTGTCTCTTTTAAGACATAACTATAACCAAAAAACTTTTTCGAGAAATTGGTGCTGGCATGAGCTACACCAGGGAGAGGAGGTGGTTCAGGAATATTTCTATTGTGGCATAAAGAAGATGTTGAAGCTTCTGGCAAAGCTAAAAGATTGGCCGGGATGCTTCCTTCCAGATACACATCAAAAGAATCCTCAAAGGATCGGTGAGTGGTAGATGCCCAGGAGGAATCAAGCTCAAGATATGCCATTAACTGCTATCCTGAAAGTTTACAAATTTGAAAAAAAAAAAAGGGTGAGAAAGAAGGTGATAGAGATAAGCCAACAAAGATACATTAACTAATGCACAGATAACCTCCATAAAGAAAATCTTTAGTAATCACATCATATGGAGCAATAATTTCATTCTTTATCTTGAATGGCGCAATAATTTCATTCCTCACTCAACTTGCGATACAAACTTAGGGACCAATAATCACAATAGGTGACTTGCAGCTTTCAAAAGGAAAAAATCAGTGTTTTAAATAGTGCGTAGCATATAGTGTAGCGTTTGGCCCTCTATAGCGTGTAGTGTATGCTACATAACGTATAGTATAAGCTACATGATACTTAATATTTTTTAATTAAAATAATAGAAAAACATGATAAAATTTACAAAATGTATAATTTCTATGCAAAATCTCTCTATCTCTTTGCCTTCATACATCTCTACGTGTGACCTCTTCTTATTTATTTATTTATTGAACCATCACAAATTCACAATATGGACCACAATTTGGATGGTCTGGATTTATCTAAGTTCTCTATCCACAATATGGACCACAATGTTTTTTTAATTTTTTATTTTTAATTTTTTATAATGACGTCAGGGTGTCCCCGCCCCATTTTAAGGTGGGACTATTCCCAGTTTAAAGTAGGTGTTGAACTAGCATAGAAGAAAAACAAAAAAAGAAAAAGGAGATTTCACGTAGCATATGCTACCTGCGCTACACTGTATGCTACGCTATATGTAGCATACGCTACATGCCCTGTAGCTTACGCTACCAGGGAGCTATGCTACGTAGCGTTTTAGTTACAGTACACTACGTAGCGTACCGTACGCACTACACTACAAGCTACACTATGAGCACTACTGAAAACACTGGGAAAATCGAAAAAGGCTATCTAAAGCCATATATTCATGTAGAAAATAAACAGAAGTGTACCATTACTAAAAGTCAATATAAGCATCATCATATCATAGCCTTGGCCCAACAATTTGGGCATTAGCTTATTCTCATAGTAGTTTGGTGAAAGCTCGATGCTTGGCTGCCTGCTTCGCATTAACCATCCTCTTGATTGGTAGGTGCATTGGCTACCAGGCAGAATTTACTAAAGACGATATAACATTATAATTTATTGTAGATTTCACAGAATGAGGGGTTTGGTAAACAAAGTAGAAGTTATATCAATTGAAAACAATCTGACAATAAATGTTCTATCATTGGATGCCCATAATAGTGTAAAAGAAGTCCATATAATTTTAATTTGAGATCAAAATTTCCTTTTAGTTCCTTTACTATGAGGGAGCTATGCTAAGCCCATGTGCGTGTATGAGGCAACTCATACACATGCCACCATATATGCTAGCATGGCATATGGGTATGAGATCCAATTGGTCCATTGTGAGGGACCCACTTTGTTGATATCCAAGCCCAAGAATGAGGTCAGTCCATTGATCAGGTGGGACACGATTCATGAATCAAAAAGGAATTTTTCCATATAACCACCTATAATTTAGTGCATCTCCCAAAAGTCCCCTACATTTAAGGTTTTTACAAATAAACACATACCTTTTAGGTATTGGTTGAAAAAGCAGCAAATTTAACTTTGAATGACGGCTGGTCGTGTCCACCCTTGCCCATTACAACTCTGACATCTGAATATATTGGGGGGATGCCTCAGCCAACCCTTGCCCATTTCTCACTGGGCTGGGGTAACAATGTGCAGTGTTGCTTACAAGGATTGTCCTAACATGAATTTGGAATGTCATATTGTTTGGATTCATGTTGGAAGTTATGGCATAAGTTTGACATCAGCTGCCAACCTGACACAACCCTCCTCCTTTATCTGGGCAGGGGACCAGCATTGAGAGAATAAAAATCCCGTAGGCACAATTTAATAGACTACCATATAGGTTGATTACAATCAAGTCCTATCTGTCTCTTACATAGGTTGATTATAATCCATGAGTTGATTAGAACACCTTTATCTGGAACAAAAAACCAAAATAAAGAAAACGCTAATAAATCCTAAAGTTTCAGACAGGAAAAACATCCAATCCCTGAAATAACATCTAATATCTCAATCATAGAATGGCCCGAAGACCAAACAATGTATTCCCTTGAGGACTGCTAGCCTGCTACATTCCATAACAGAATTTAAAATGAAAACAAAGGAACTGCTAAGAAACCTTAAATTTCAGACAGGAAGGGCATCAAAACCAGAAATTCTGCTTGATGCCTCGAACATCCAAAATGCCGAAGAATTCATTCCCTTGTGGGCAACCCATTAACATGAGGAATCAAAATAAAGAAACTGCTCCCCTAAAGTTTGAGACAGGATAGGCATAAAGCCCTAAAATTCTACCCGATGCCACGGCCACTTGAAAGACCAAAGGATATATTCCCTTGAGGCATCTATACTTTCATCCTGAACCTCAAGGGAATAAAGAAGAACTGCTAGGAAGCCCTCCAGTGTCAGGCAGGAAAGGTCCTTAAATTCTTCTTGATGCCCATCACAAGTTAGAAGTCCAAAATTTCATGATTTATAAAAACATGAGTGCCTCCAACATCCTACACAGAAACAAAAAGCCTCTAATACCAGTAAGTATATACTTAGAGCACAAAACCCAATACATGCTGTATACTATCATAAATAAATTCCTAAGTTTCTTATCATGGCCAGATTTATGGGATCTACAGCGAATTATACAAAAAACTACACACAATAAACAGAAGAATATAAAATTACAACAAATAACAAATCATGAGGGTTAAAGAACAGTGGGAACTGGAAGCTCTGTTTCTAATGTTAAAACTAAAAACATATTTTCTCATGCCATATCGTCTGTCACAGGCATGGACTTCAGACTGTCTGATATCCCAAGAAAAAAAAATGGCACTCGTGAATGAAATCCAGACTGTTCTATAGGCGTGCCATACAGTGGATAGTCCTCATCTCAAAAGCCACACCACTTGGACAATCCTAACCATCTGAACAAAAAAGTCGTCCACAAAATCCGGACCTTTACTTATATTTACCTTTCATTGTTTCTTTTAGTGCCTATCTAGTGGGCGCCCATCAGACAGTCAAGATTGTTGGATCAATCATCAGTGTGATTTATGAGCTATGGATCATCCATTGTTGGCCAGCCTGACAAACAATCTAGATCTCATCCACATGTCCCGAGCATACTCAAACAGAAATCGGGCCCTTTATTTATTTGTTTGTTTTTAGAAACCAAATTTATTAATCATAAAATCAAATGCCATGGAAATTTAGGAAAACAGGAACACAAGTCTCCACTCAGAATTTTGATTTTCATTCAAAGAACTACAAAAAAGACAAGGAAGCACTCAAATCCTTCGTGTTTGATAACGGTAATAATAAAATCTCAGATGGCTCAACAATCAATAAGCAAGGATACAGAGCACAAAAAAATCAATTGAAAAAAAAAGAGGATATTTACAGCAAGATCATCAGGATTTACAAGTACTCACAAAAAATTACAAAATCATAATCATAAAACGATCAGATTCCTTGAAAAACCTTCAAAAGCTCAAATGATATCAATTAAAAGATGAAACAATTCCTCGATCGATAAATGAGAGAACTGCAGAAGTGAAATAAATCAAAATAGATATATGCTTCACTCATCAGGAATTGCAAGCAGAACGTCATACCTTCCAAGAAATCCTTCAAATTCTCCAGAAAACTGAAATCCGTTCACAGCTCACAATAAAATCACTCCAAAGCGAGTAATCCTAACATGAAATCCGAATAAACTAAAATTTAAAATTCAATGAAATACAAACGAAAAACTACCGAGATTTCTGAAGACTTACCTGAGAAAACATCAACGAAACTGCATTATTCCTTCTGAAAATCTCTGGACTGGACTTAAGAGTAGCGTTGATTTCACAACACCGAGATTTCTCAGTTCTATATATTGATTTCAAGGAAAAACGAGAAAAATCACTTCGAAGCAAAGCAAGAAACAAAAAAATGAGCAAAATTCTACAACCAATTCAAACAAAAGGCAGTAAAACTAATCTGAATCTTCAGATTCTTGAAAATCTCAATGAAATTACTTCAAACAGGTCATTGAAACCGCTCCTTTTCAAATCCGCACCTTTTTCTATGGAGAATCTCTCGATCTTAGGGCCAAAGAGCATGTATTTTCACATGGGAACATCTTGAAGTCTGTCTAGACAGAGATCTTCTCCTTTTGTAGAGAAAAGGAGAAAAATCACATGAATTTTTCTTTCTCCAATCGAGAAAGGAGAGCTTTCAAGAGAGAATCCTCACTCGAGAGAGAGGAATGAGAAAACAGGAGGGAAATGGGGATGGAGTTGGCTATTTATACGATACTGAGAACTACGTCGTAATTACACTCGCCCGAGTACTCATTCGCTTCGCACGTTGAAAGTGATACGTGTGTAAAATCATACCATCCTATACGTTTATCATGAGGTGGGCCACACACATACACAAAACGTGATAAATTGTTCAATTTCTCTTAACCATTCATCTAACTTGTAAGAATGTTAGGTAATGTATAGTCATGAATTTTTAGACAAAAAGTCTAAATTGTAGGGCTCATCTGATGAACGTCTCAGATCATGCAAAAATTTTCAATGCTCGGTCACCCTGTGTGGGCCCGTTGTACCGACGGTTTCGATCACTCAATCATTTCTCACACTGATATGAACTGGAAGTCCGAACGGTCTGTAAAACAATAGGCCCGAGCATTGCATAATTACTCATTAACAAAAGAGCTGCGCGCATGGACGTGGATTGCGTCTTACCCCCGCCCGTCTTCATCCACGAACGGGCAGTTCTGTGGGCCGGCCTACTGTAATTTATCTGTTTATCTATGCCGTCCTTCCTTTCTCTAGGATCATTTTAAGGTATTTTGGCAAAAATTAGGAAGATACAACGCTCAAATGGGCCACACCAAATAATAAGCTTGGCTGCATTAATTGCACAAAGCATATTGCATTAAATGCAAGAGTCATCTATGGTGTGGCTCATTTGAGTGTTGGATCTATCTTATTTTTGTCCAAATAATTTAAAATAAACCGAGAGAATAGATGGACAACATAGATAAACAGATATATCACAGTGAGCCCGCCCCCAGAATTTCCTGTTCGTGGCTGGAGACGGGCGGGGGTAGGACGCAATCCGCGGCATGCTCTGAGAGTTATTGGATACTCCGGCAGGGTGTGACATTGATACGCAGGCACTCAGATTTCGTACACGTGCTATGAGTCGATTAAATTGTGTAACCCACTATCTATGAGTTACAGGTATAAAATCAGGCTGGTTGAATAATGCTGGTCTCTGATCCGTGGACACATGCTTATTAGAACACGACAATTGAATATTAGTCATTCTTAACCGTCCAATTAATGTCCACTGATCTGATATTCAGATTATCAAATAAGCTTGATTTTTATTTCATGGCACATCTACACTATGACTCATAATTTTGATATTTTAATTTGAATTAATTGTACGCCACGTATGCAAGTTCAAGGTAACTTTAAAGCGTCTGCGTATCATGCATCAGTAATCTGCCAGAGTATTAAAGATTTTCCCTCGGATGACGTGTTACGCAGCCAGGTGTAATCTCTCGCCTGCAATTTGTCAGCAAGTGGCCTCACATGCGGTCGCAAATTAGGTGAGTCCGGGGTAACCGCTCAGTAGGTGAGTCCTGACCGTGGGCCACCTCGAGTATGTGTTGTATATCCACACCGTCCATCCGTTTTTAAAGATCATTTTAGTTGATGGAACCGTTAATAAAGAAGATCCAACTCTCAGATGGACCACACAACAGGAAACAATAGAAAATTACCACAAACAACTTTTTGTGGGCTACAGAAGTTTCGGATCAAGCTGATATTCCTATTATCCTTTCATGAAATTCTGTTTTTTTATCTTATGGACAGGTTGGATGGCAAAAAATAAATAAATATACGGTGAACCCTGAAGAATTTTGAATGGTGGCATTCAGTGATCTCTGTTTCCTGTGGTGTGGTCCACATGAGATTTTAATCTACTTCATTTTTGGTACCATGCTCTAAATTGTACTGAAAAACCAGATAGATGGCGTGGATATACAAAATATACACCCAGGTAGGTCCCACGGTCAAGGGCTCACCCACTAAGCTGTTTACATGTGGCCCACTCAATGATCAGATTGGCATGCTCTTTTAGACAAGTCAGTTACATGCGGTCCTCTGAATGCATATGGACCACCTTCTTGACTGTTGCTTTATGAGCCATTGATTGAAAAGTCTCAAATTGTCCGTTCTTGAAGATATTACAGGTCGGGTTTGATCCTTGTAGTTCATCAGATCAACATCTTAGATGAATGAATATGAACACTTATCCAAAGGCTATGGTTCCAGCTATCTTACGGCTATATGTCGGATGTATTCTAGCAAACCTCATCTGAAATATCAATACTTTTCATGATGGAAGCCGTCCATCACTATCAAATGGACCCCACCATGTAGATCCCTTGGTCAATAAAAATTAGATAGGTCGGTTGGTTGGGTTAAATTCAAATGGACCCCAACATGTAGATCCCTTTGGTCAATAAAAATCAGATAGGTCAGTTCGTTGGGTTAAATTCAATGTTGAAATAGTAGGAATGCTGGGAAAGATTTGCCAAAGCTAGCCTTCTCCTTTGGTTCATTTATTTGGTGCATTTCTGGCCCACTTGGATCTCATTACCGGTGCGGCCTGCAGGTATATATATATAGAGTCATGCTCCCCTGCGCACCTACGCACGTGCGCACCTTTGCACATGTGCCATGGGTGTCTAATCTGAACGGTCCATGTGATGCGGAATCCCATAAAACCCTATATGATGAATTTTCACCCCGATCTAATATTCTGGTGGGCCATAGCAAAGAGAAATGCAAATCAAGGGAGGAAACTGTTTTCATTTTTCATGGCCCATCAAAGTTTCAGATCAAAGTAAAACTTGGGCCCAGGGGGTTTCAGGAGGTGCTGCTTCACATGAACGGTTCAGATTTTGGATCCACATCACGTATGATGGGTTCTCAAAAAAGTTCGTACGTAGTACGTACGAACTGGTTCGCAGGTGAGCGTTTCCGTGTGTGTGTGTGTGTGTGTGTGTGTGTGTGTGTGTGTGTGTGTATAACTGGTTCGCAGGTGAGCATTTCCGTGTGTGTGTGTGTGTGTGTGTGTGTATGTGTGTGTATGAACGCTCAGCTGTGCACCGGTTCGCACGTCATTGCGTGCGAACCTTTCCATCAACTGTTGGATAAGGCTGACGGTCTGGATGAAGGCGCTCGTAGTGTGAGCTTTAGAAAAGCGAGTTTCCTTCTCTTGCATGCTTTTTCACTCTCCGAAGGATGCGCGGAAGCCTTTTCACATTAAATTCTTCAGCTGGGATACTACGTGGGTCCCACCAAGATGTTAGTAATAAATCTACGCCGTCCATACATTTTAAAAAATAAATTTATGATATGAACCCAAAATTGAGGTAGATTAAAATCTCAAATGGGCCACACATTGTTGATTGAACTCTCACCATTAAAAACTTCCTGAGCGTTCCTCTCTCTCTCTCTCTCTCTCTCTCTCTCTCTCTCTCTCTCTCTCTCTCTCTCTCTATATATATATATATATATATATATATATATATATATATATATGCACTAGTTTGCACGAAACTCATGTGAACTTTTTAGAGAACTCATTATACATGATGTGATTCCAAAATTTAAGCAATCCACGTGAAGCAGCACCTCATGAAACCCCTTGGGCCCAAATTTTACTTTGACCCAAAACTTTGGTGGGCCATGAAAAATGAAAACAATTTCCTCACTTGATTTACATTTCTCTTTGCTATGGCCCACCAGAATTTTAGATCAAGGTGAAAATTTGTCCATTAGGCTTATTAACCCACCCCCCACCCCCCCCCCCGGCCCAATTTTTACTTTGATCCAAAACTTTGGTGGGCCATGAAAAATAAAAACGGTTTCCTCCATTTATTTACATTTCTCTTTGCTATGGCCCACCAGAATTTTAGATCAGGGTAAAAATTTGTCCTGTGGGGTTTCATGGGATTATGCATCACATGGACCGTTCAGATTAGATGCCCATGGCACATGTGCAAAGGTGCGCACGTGAGATCATGACAGTAGAGGCTCACCTCGATGTATGCATTGTATATATTTTTAAGTTATTCATATATTTTTCTACCTTATTTTAGGACACGGTCCTAAAATTGTAAGAAAAACAAATTTGAAGTAGACCACACCAAAGGAAATAAAGGTTGTTAACTATTAAAAACTTTTATGAGCCTAAAATGTTTTAGATCAAGTTGATATTTGGTTTTTTCCTCCTGTCCCAACCTACGTAACCTTATTAAATGTTTAGATGGTCAATAAACATTATGACAGATGCATGATTTTTTTTTTTTAATGGTGGGCATTCAATGACCACTGTTTCTTGTGGTGTGGTCCACCTGAAATTTGTATCTGCTTCATTTTTTGAACCATATCCTAAAATGAACTAGAGAAATAGATGAATATATAATGAATACATCAAAGTGGGCCCTACGGTCAAGGTCTTGCCCACATTGTTGGTTTCGTGTTGTAGCCAAGTCACTCTAGGGACAACAAATAACTAATGGACGGTCGGCTTGTATTGTAAGCATGAGAGATGGGTAAGATAGTTGAACTCAACAAGAGATGAGTCAACCCATTGAGGTGGGCGTGTAGTCTGAATATTGCAAAATAAATAGACCATCTATGCATCAATAATGGATATTATACTCTTTAATCTTAGAAGTGTACCTAATTGGACTGATATTGCTAAGAGGAATGCTTGGTCTTCCGCATCTTACACCCCTAGGAGAGTTTCTCAATAAGACTATAGTTTTCTTTGTATAGGTGAATGGACTAAGACATGTATTTATATGAAAGAGGGCTAGAAAAGCTTACCCTCCACACTTCTCCCTTCTCTAGTCTTCACACCGTAGGTTTTCATATCTGACTTAATAACCATGTATATGGACCACATTTCAAGTATCCTGACTCAAACCTATTTATATTGATCACAATTGTAGTGGGGCTTATTGAATTGCTTAATCTTAATAATCTAATGGTTAAATCTAAACCGATGATCATGTGTGGCCCACCTAATAGATTTTTATAAAGAGTTTTTAATCTGAGAAGCCTAGAAAATGAAGAATCCCTTCGTGTACAAGTCTTTCTAATCTCTCACGAGAGATGTGGCCTAATCGCATGTGTCACAGTATGATGAATTTTTAGTTTAAGCTTCACTTAATGCCTTTAGTGTTTTCATATAAAGAGTTAGTGCTACAAGCATGCAAAACATTCAAATATAACTGTCAAAGGTTATTATCTAAAGTGTCATAACCGATCCCAGTCGAATCATATCAAATACTAAAGTTTTCATTTTCAACTTGAAACACATAAGGACACTTGTCTAAATGGGGAAACAGAAACCAAATTACGCATTATAAAAGGCACACAAACAGCATCTATTAGATCCAGAAAGTTTTCTAACAATAACTTAAGTTTACAAACTCTAATGTCTTCCATGTCTACCCTCATGTCATCCTTACATATACTGATCTTTTAGCATTAGTTAGTGGCTAACTTTGCAACATACACTATATAGAAAAGCTTATGTGAAAAATTACACAAGAATATATTCACTAGGAGTCTTTGAACATAAAGCTAAATTGAATTTAAAATAGTCTGGAACTAGTGTCTTAACCTTTTTTAATAAATAATTCTTTAAACTATGTGCAATTTTTATTTTGATAGCCAGACTTCTTGTAGAATAAGCAGCCATCATTAAGACCCCACATTCACTTAGATTTTCTGTTAGATTGTGGTTGACTGCTACTTAAAGGATTTGTAGAATATTTTTCTAAATTATGCTTTCTTTCCTATTATATTTTCATCCTTGACCATATTTCACTAGGTGCACACTTTGTGTCTTGCGCAACCTTTTGAGTATCTCTTCATTTTAAATTCACTGAGATATCAGTTCATTTAATGTCAACTTTTTTCTTTTCGGGTTTATAACTAAATTGGAACTGACCGAATTGTGGATAAAGAGAGTTAAGAACTTAAAAAAGTAGGAGTTCATCCTTAATCTTAAGGCCCAATGTGTAAATTTTAATAATTAACCACATCAAACAATTTACCGATGTACTCTCTACTATTTCTTTGACCATTATAAGTGGCTCAAGTCAACTTACATATAAGCGAACTCGACCTAGCTTTATCCAACTTCTGGAATCGGTTTCCTATTTCAATTAAAAAACTCATTAGCTTTATTAATATCGTGAGTGACATCCTGTCTAGAAAGTCGAGTTTTGCATGATTTTAAGACACCTTATTTAACTTGGTCTAAGCCTTGTAATGCGCTTTCTGATTCTGAACGGGAGTCGGGGGGTCTAGGAGGCTCTACTTCTTCCAAGGCCAGGTCCAAGTCTATGCGACGTAGAATTATTTCAACATATGACTTTCATTCATGATATTTTAACTTAGTAAGCAAAAGTATAATACTATTTAATTTCGGTTAGAACATTGGAAAGATTAATAATTGGACATACCAAGCATAACACTCA
Organism: Magnolia sinica; assembly: GCF_029962835.1. Classification (NCBI taxonomy): domain Eukaryota; kingdom Viridiplantae; phylum Streptophyta; class Magnoliopsida; order Magnoliales; family Magnoliaceae; genus Magnolia; species Magnolia sinica. Next base: position 91,395,826 of record NC_080575.1, read on the forward strand.
CATCAATAAATAAACAACTCCAATTTAACATTATATGAACGTAAAACTCAAATATCAGATACGTACTCAAATTCGATTGATTGTGAGCCTTCAATCAAATGACACAAAATGATAACAGGCAATAATCATCAAAATTTGATAAGAGTCCGACATATCATTGCAATTCTTCATTTGGATGAAATTACGACACACAGAAGACTTTACTAAACATGAAGCTAACTAATGCTAATAACATAAATCTAAGAAACCCATCACCTTTGGGTGAAAATGGATAACTCAAATTTATATCATCATCATTAATCACTTCACACCGCTCACATTTTACCAAACAATGATACTTCTTTATTCTGAACACTGTCCGTAATAGATACGAAGGCAACTTAATGCAATATATAATGGAGAGTCACTGAATTTCATAATATAGAAATTTGAAAACAAATATCTTCACTACTTAAGGTTACTTTGGCGGATAAGACAATCGGCTCCAATCCTTGCACTTAGACTCTAAGATTGTTATATAGTCTTGCCCACAATGGACTATTCTGCAGGAGTTCTGATTAGATCCAAAATACAACTGATGTTGACCGCCCATATGCTAAAACATCTTTAACTGAATGATGATTGGATTAACACTTAATGGTCAACTAATAAATACTAGTTAAAAAGAATGGGCAATGTTCCACTTTCATGTCATATCAAAACTCAATAACAATAAACCATGAATATTGAATTACTCAATCCTCCTAACAAATTAAACTCACAAACCATCTATTTATCAATCATATGGGTTTTACATGTACCGAAGAGATGCTTGAGTAAAATTATTTCGATGGTTAAGTTTATCTTCAATGAACAATAGACCCAAAAACTGAAGTGAGCCCTATAAGGTCTAAAGAAGAAAGCAAAATATTTTCTTAGGTTGGGCCTAGAATAATCATAAAATGGGCCATTAGAATTGAAGCTTAATCAAGCTCAAAACTTGGCTTACTTAATAGCCTAAGTCTTTATCAATGAACAATGAGTTGTAACATCTAAAGTGTCCCCAAAAGGTCCAAAGAATGAATATGACATTAGGCCTAAGATTGAGCCCAAAATGAGTACTAAATATGCTCCAAATATGGGCCTCAATTCATCAAGCTGCAGGCTAGATTAGGGCCAAAGACAGTAATAAAATGAGCAAAAAAAGTGTCCTATATGGGCCTCAAAACCCAACCCATTCACCATTATTCAAGAATGTCCATTAACTGGCCTAAATTCTACAAACAGTTGGTCCATTATAGAGATTAGATGGCCAAGCACAGGCCGATGATGAAGGCCCGACTCGTAGCCCAAAATTCCCAAAACCCTAACCCTCCTTTCATCTTCAACATAGGAAAACCTTAGTTGCTGCAAAGCAATAGTTGTTGCCCATTGCTTCTCCTTTAGTGCAAACTTTGACCAAATCTCTCGCTGTGAAATTCAACTGCAAGACCACCTCTGTTGTAAAAATCGGTTGTCCTACGACAACCATTAATCATATCTAAAGAGGGAAGAGGAGCATGACTGCCAGAGTTATACCATCAATGGTTGTAACTACTTCATGGAAGAAGACCAAAGGCAGCCACGATCTTCTCCACCATAGACAAATATGACAACATAATTACATTTGATTTTTTTATCTAAAAAAATTCACAATTATCCATGGCTGCTCCGTTGTAACCATATGATTTATAGTGATCCTGTATGGTGGGCACCGAATAAGGCAATGTACCCCCACCTGACAACCACGAATGTCTTCACCATTAATGGCATCCTCCATCGTTGATCACAAGTTGACTCCATTCGACCATGGCTATTGGTTCTCACGGACATATCAACAAGGTCTGAAGGCCATGGGTTTCTTGTAATAGTCATTTGACGATGATTCCACAATCTTCTATAACCCTTCTTCTATTTTTTTAAAATGGAATTGGATGTTGTCAATGACTATGCCACAACCCTTACTAATGCGACAAACAATGACGGGCTATGACTACGATCTGCCTTTGATTTGAATGAAGACGACAATCATTGAAATTGTGTGCATTGTCTGCCATGACGCATACGAAAGCTTGGTAAAACTTAAAATTACAGCTAAGTTCTAGAGGGGGGGTGGGGTGAATAGGACCACTTAAAATTCTTCACCTAATTAATACAATTTACCAATTACACCTAATAAGGTAAGTTAACACTAAGGCTTCCAAGTTAAAGTGGGTCCAATCACATAGACCGCAAAAGATATAACAAATAAGCAACTAGTCTATAAGAAATAGTGAGCTTGCGTGTGCTTTACAATTTAAGTGCCGAAAATATAATTCAATTCAAGCATACATGTAATTTAACTCATCAAACACATAAGCGTGAATAAAATTATGTTTAAATGAAAATCACAAATACAAACATGTATAGTGGTTTGGTTTTTCTATTTCATTCTCGGCAGACGCACTCCCTACAAGTGTACCACTATTCACTATCTTAGAAATTTTTAATAGGTTCACCCTTAACCTTTACAACCCTACACATGGACCTAAATGCATATACAATCCTGTGTCGGATGAACACGTTTTCACTTATGTCTGTGGCTCTTGTAAGAGATTTTATTAGTTTTCTATCGGTTAACCAACAACTACTGGCGTTTATAATCTAAGGCCATAGTTTTACTCCCACCGGAGGCTCAAATGGAGACTAACCCATAGGTACTTGTGTCTAGTGATTATAGCCCTAATCCAAAGCTATATGTACACTTCCACCGGAGGCTTTCCATGGAGACTAATAGGTACACACCCATGTCCGGTGAATTTGACCCTTCACAAGAGCACAAGGACCTATTCGAGTTTGGGTCACAAATTCTACACTTAATTCTACACAAGGAATGTGAATGGACTATACAATTGATACTTATCGGATTAAGCCCCCCATGATGTGCCATTTTGAGATGTTTCTTCAATGCTCTCTCATTCTCGAATCAGCTTTTCAATTGCTCCCACATTCTAGATGCCACTGGTTTAACTCCACGAACAAATACCTTTCATATGATGCTTTGATGAGGTGACTAAGGTGTGGGATGATGGTATAATCTGTTACAACTAAAAGGAATGATAGTTGTTTTCCAAGAGGGATTCACCTAGATGAGTGTTCTAGGAGATTTATATAAGGATTTGACTATAGGTTCATGTCTAATATCTAGAACAAGGTGGAGATCAAGTTCATCTTCATACTTAAGGTTGGAATCCTTATCAGAGTAATAAAACTAAAAAATAAGATTTGAATGTCATTGGTTTAGAAGCTTAGGATGAGGGATATGAGTGGAAAATCACTTAGGATTCTATTACACAAAAACCCTTACAAATTTTCAAGAATTAAATAGCCATTTTATAGAGTTCGTGTTGCAATGACTATAAAATGTTTAGTTAACGGCTTTTTCGATAGAATCGAACTCACTTTCTATCCCATCTAGAAACTCCATTATTTTTCGGTTTAATTGCTAGATTATTTTTTCGATTGATTCGAGTGGTCCTTCAATTCTATCGAAACCTATCAATAATCAATCAATAGGATCGGGAACCACTCAAAAATTATTATTTTGAGTAGAATGATTTACAACAACTTAGCACTTTTTTTAGCTTATCTTATCATGTTCTAATTGGGCTCTTAAAGCTATGAAATGATCAATAAAAGGTTTATCTATTAAGGCATGCTCATCTAAAGGCCAAGGTTATTTTGGGTCTAAGGTTAGGGTCACAAAGACACTTTAATTTACATGTTCTTCACTTCCTTGATACTGCAAGTCTTCATGTGTCTTCGATCTTCAGCTTCCAAGGGCTCAACCGACACAATAACATACAGATGCATGTGATTGAAAAATATGCACATAAATAAATACACTAACAATCTCCTCCTTTGTCAATTATGTGACAAAAACCTAACCTAGACTTTGTTATAGTCCATACCAATGACAAAATAAAATAACTAAAATATTACATGTCAAATTACCAATGATTTACAACCGAGATAAGACATGTAACTCTGAATTGCTTCCCTTCGATTCCCTTCAATAACAAACAAAACCTATAAAACAGAATTCAACTCGATTTGGTAGGACTTGATCTTTCTCCCCATTTTTTTTATTAGTATTTGACAAAAAGTTAATTCCATAAATATACTAATAAGTATAGAAAATGAAAAACTTTATAAGTCATACATTTTCCTATAAACACATACCGAATAGGGAATAAGGTGCATATAAACATAAAAAAATAGAGCATACATAATATAGTCATTTAAAAAATATACCTATTGAAATATCAATGACCAATTATAGTCTAACAATAAACATATGATACTTAAAATTAAGCAACTTTAAAGTTAAACTATAAAAAAGAAAATAAGCATAAGATGAGGCTAAAATTCTCTAATTTAATTATTAAGCACAAGATGAGGCTAAAATATTTTGATTAGCCTATAAATCTATAAAATGAGGCTTAATTCTTCAGATTTATCACATATGTTACCTTTCATTCTTTATAAATCACTTGGGTGTAAATTTCTTAGGACCCAGACTATATTCGGGAGGAAGATAATTTTCTTAAATGCATCTCTCTTAAGTGAATTTCTAGTTAGAGATTTATATTTGGTAGCTAATTTATCTATGTGAGTCCTACATTTATTAATATTATTGTCATTGATTAACATTTTTTTCGTTTTTTCATTAAGCCGGACAATTAGTTTTAATAACACTTTCATATAATTAGTCATTTTAAAAAGGATTGAATTTTTTTTTCCAGCAATCCTTTAGGGATGCTTCTCCATTGGTGTGTTGATTTCTCAATCAAGATTTATTTACTAGTTTGGTTTATGATCGAGATAGTTTGGATTCTTTTTAAGATCAAGCATTCAAAATTTAGGTGCCTAACAACTCCACAAGCATACACACAGGAGATGCTCTTAATCTACTTTCTAAAGCAGGCGAGCCTTTTTGGATTTTTAGAGGGGCAGAGGTTGTTGCAATGGTATTCCTATTAAGTTCAAATAATCTATTGTTACCAAAAGGCTTACATATACTAAAAGATTTACTTATTTGTTCATTTTCTATGGTAACCTTAGCTTTTCCCATATACGTAGATATATTTCTAAAGCTCATACGGATCTTGCTCTTGACGGTTAAGTCCTTGAAGAACAACCTGCGCTGATACTAATTGAAATTACGGGGATTATCTATCAAGGTACGTGCGGAAGCTTGGGGGAATAAGACCATTTAAAATTCTTTGTATAATTAATACAATTTACCAATTACAACTAATAAGTCAAGTTAACACTAAAGCTTCTAAGCCAAAGTGGGTCCAATCACATAGATTACAAAAGATGTGACAAATAAGCAACTAGTCTATAAGAGATAGTGAGATTGTGCGTGCTTTACAAGTTAAGTGTCTAGCATATAATTTAATTCAAGCATATACATAATTTAACTCATCAAATACATAAGCATGAATATAATTGTGCTCAAGTGACAATTACAAACACAAGCATGTATAATAGTTCAGTTTCCTTACTCCACTCTCGTCGGACGTACTCTCCTCAAGTGTATTGGTATTCACCATCTTAGGAGTTCTCAATAGGTTCACCCCTAACCTTTATAGCCTTACACAAGGACTTAGACGCATATATACTCCCGTGTTGGAAGAACATATTTCTCCTCACCTCGTGTCTATGGCTCCCGCAAGAGACTTTAATTGATTTTTATCGGCTAACCAACAACCATTAGCGGTCCTAAACAAAGGCCCTATATTTTTCTCCATCCAAAGGCTCTCATGGAGACTAAAATGTATGCACCCGTGTTCGATAATTGTGGTCCTAATTCAATGCCTTATGCACACTATCGCAGGAGGCTCCCCATAGAAACTAATATACACACACCTGTGTCTGGTGTATTCAGCTATTCAGAAGAGGCTAGGTCCTACACAAAAATTTATTTGATTTTGGGTCACAAATCTACACTCAATCCTATACAAGGAAAGAGTGTAAGTGGAATTTACAATTGATATTTACTTATCAGATTAAGCCCCGTTGATGTGTCGTCTTGATATACTTCTTCAGCGCTCTTCCGTACTTGAATTGACTTCTCAATTGCTCCCACGTTCGTCGATGCTGCTAGTTCAACTTCATGAACAAACACATTGCATATGATGCACTGGTGAGTTAACCAAGGTGGTGGGATGATGATGAAATGTTGTATAACTAAAAGATAGTTGTTTTCCAAGAGGGATTTACCTAGATGGACATTATATGGGATTTAGACAAGAATTTGATTATAGGTTCATGTCTAATCTCTAGAACAAGGTGGTGATCAAGTTTGTCTTCATAATTAATGTTGGAATCCTCATTAGAATGATAAAGCTCAAGAAGAAGACTTAAATCTCATTGGTTTAAAAGATTAGGATGAAGGATATAAGTGGAGAATCATTTAGGCTTCTATTACACCAAAAATCTATCCAAATGCCCAATAATCGAATGCTCATTTTATAGAGTTCATATTGCAACATTTATAAAATGACTAGTTAATAACTCTTTCAATATGATTGAAAGGCCCTTCGATCCGCCAAGAAAATTTCAAATTTTTCTATTTAGTTTCTGCACTATTTCTTTAATAACATTGAACGGTCCTTCGATTCCATCAAAACCCATAGACAGCCTGTCAATACGATCGGTAACTACTTGAAAACTGTTGTTTTTGGTAGATGATTCACGACAGCTTTGTACGTCTTTTAGCCTATCTTATCACGTTCTAATTGAGCTCATAAGGCTATGAAATAGTCAATAAAAGGTTTACCTATTAAGGCATGATCATCTAGATGCTAAGGTTGTTTTGGGTCTAAGGTTATGGTCACCAAGGCACCTCAATTTACTTATTTTTCGCTTCCTTCATGCTTCAAGTCTTCATGTGTCTCCGGTCTTCAGCTCCTATGGGCTCAACTGACTAATTGACACACGAACACACATGATTGACAAATAGGTGCACTAACAATCATTAATGGAATTTTGAAACCTTATTTGATTTTCATGGTTGACATGACAAAACAACTATTGACTACTAGTAGCCGTTGTTGGTCTTGATGTTGAAACACGAGATGATTTCCCCCTTTTCACACCACAATGGCGTGGCCATGCCCATACATAGTTGACAACGCTCGGGATTTTAGTTGGCTATGATGGTTTTCAACAGATCTAGGATTTCATAAGCCCTTGTTGAAATTGAACTTAATAGGGTTTATCACCCCTAATACACGCCGTTGGAATCTGACATCCTTTAAGGGTTCCGATGGGGCTTGAGTTTGGGGAAAAGACTAAATCTTCGAAAACTATAACAAATCCCCAAGATTAATGCATAGTCGTCTTTGATGCCAACCATAACTTGAATATTGAAGAATAAACGAATTATATATGCATTAATAATGGAGATTATACTCTTTAATCATAAAGGCGGACCTAATTGGGAAGACATTCTCGATGCCATGTTGTTGCCGAGAGGTATGCTTGGTTGTCCTCACCTTACACTCTTAGGAGAACCTGTTAATGAGACTGAGGTTTTTTTATATGTGCGGGTGAAGGGACCAAGACATGTATTCATAGGAAATGAGGTCGGAGAAGCTTACTGACGCAGGGATGAACATGATGGGGTTTATCACTATCTTTCTCAAGGATAACTACTCCGAATCCACGGAGCTTCTCTGGACTCTTTACAGAGACTTCCTGAATCTACGAGGAAAGAAAGCAAGAAAATAGAAATAAATTCTAATAAATTCAAAATTTGATTGATTGATGAATTTTTAATGTGTCTCCTTACACCATTAATAAAGGAAAAAAATAAAAATCGTAATTACCAAAAATAGCAAAATTCTAACTTTAATAAAAATCTTAATTCTAATAAAACTCTTCTAAAGCCTAATTTCTAAAAATAAAAATTCTAAATAAACTTTTGCTAGAAGAGTACTAGTATAATTAAAAGTTATTTCTAAAAAGGAAAAAAAAAAATCTAAAAATAGAAAATATTACAAAAATTCGGAATTACTAAAATAGTAAATTTTTCCTAAAAATTCATTTTTGAGCTAAAAGCGCGCTTTTTTTAACGAAACGGACAAATGCGGCCCACTTTGTGGGTCGGTTCACCTCGAATGGCCCATTTCAGTAAAGATTGATAGGTTGTGCGCCCCATAACAATACCCAGATAAAAAATTACGATCAATTTACGGCCCACCTTCTTTTGGCCCAATCATGTTAGGAACGTGTCCATGACTCACTTTACATCAGTTCCCTCTACTTCAAAAGAACTCGTCCTCGAGTTCTCATGCTGCTAAGGTTCATGATACTTGGTCTGGTGCACCGTAATGATACCTGGATCAAAAGTAATGATTAATTTATGGTTCACCTTCTTTTAGTCCAACTATGCTAGGAATTTATCGGTGTCATGTCCTACATTAGACCCCTCCTCTTGGAAAAAATGCGTCCTCAAGTTACTCAAGGGACTTGGTTCATGATTCCGAGATAACTTCTGATATCGATATTTATTAGCTATTTTCTTGTACTTGACATTAGGCTCTTGAGCAGACACAATACATCTACTCATGTTTTCCTTGACTTGACTAGTATCGATCAGTTCCTTCACTTCTGCCTTCAAGATCTCACATTCTTTCTGACAATGTGGGTAATAAGACAGACTTGCCCTTGAGACAAAATCAATGTGATTTTGTATATCTCGTATGGGAGGCAATTTATTAGGAAGTTCATTGAGCACATTCACCTTGAACTCTTGCAACACTGGTTTCAAATCCTTTGGGATGTTCACAGGCTCCATATATTCTTTCTTTTCAACTAATGCATATATATCTCTTGTTTTCTCAGATTGTTTAACAAAATCCTGTTCAATTGTGAGAGACTGTTTGTAAGACCCGTATCCTAGTCCGTACCGCTCCGTTAGCTTCCGCGGTCCTTCCGGTCGAATTTCGGCAACCTTCGCACTGTATTCGACGATTGCGCGTGATCCTAAACCAAGTCCCGCATACCGAAGTCGGTTCGAACCGAAACTTGTATCATAGCAACTGCGTTGTCGCCGCGGTTCCAACGCCGTGACTTGCGCACCGAACCGATACCCAGACCTGGAGATGTTGATCTGCGTTCATTCTGAAGAAAAGCCGCGCGTTGCGAATCTCTACAATAAGTCCCATCAATTAACCATAAATGCATCCCTTATCCAAGTACAACCACCCCACTCCTCCTTTTCCCATAAGTCAAACCTTTCTCTCCCTCACCATTCCTCTTTTTCCAATTTTCAACCACAACCATACCACTTTTACAAATTTTTAACCCAACCCATCACCCATCACACCTCACCCATCCATATCACTCCCATCATCTCTCATTTCTCAAAGCTCCCAAGCAACTCAAGCCTCACACATACAAGCTTCCCTCTCCCTCCCAAGTGTGGTCCACCTTCTCATCTTCCATCTATACCCTCTCATCTCCCATCTCAACCATCTAAACTCCATCTCCTCTGTTGGAATCGAAGCTAAGGAGCATTGGAGTCTAAGGGACTAAGAAGAAGGAAGATAAGGTGGGTGATCTACCGTTGTTTTCAATTTTAAGGGCCACTTGTTGTGGGACCCACTTGATGTATGAGTTGTATCAATGGAGGGCCTATAGTGGTGGGGTCCCTCCTCTCTATCTTACCGTATATTTCTCTCTCTCTCTCTCTCTTTGTGATGGTGTGGATCCCACCAATATGTGTTATATCTACTCGTCCATCTACATTAGACGGTGTGGCCCATCCTATTGTAGGTGACAATCCACACCATCCACTGTTTGGATGGACCCAATACATCCTCTTTTCTATATATTATATTTTATATAATATATATATCATATATATAATATATATGTATTGTATATGTATAATATAAAATATATATTATATCTATATATATGTATACATATAGGTGGGCCACGTCCAAGTGGGACCCACCACAATGCTTGTGTTGTATGTGGACCATCCAGCGTCCCTGGATGCTGGACGTGGAGTGGTAAACAGAGAAGTGTGAACCGACGTTGGTCCATATGCCAGCTTTTAAAAAAATATATATATATATATAAAATAATATTTTTTTGGGCACTCATGTAGGCCCCACCTGGATGTATGTATAAGATCCAAGCCATCCATCCTCTTCCTCAGATCATTTTAGGCGTTGAACCGAAAAATGAGGTTGATCTGGTTTTCTGGCCGGCCATGGTATCGGAAACAGTGTTCCTACCTTCGATTTACTCCTTGATGCTCCTGTATGTCAAAAACAGCTCAATATTGGACTCTATGGGTTTGTATCGAGCCACAGGGACCAATGACTGGAGTGGATCTTGCTGATGTGGGCCCCATCTACTAAAAACCACAGAAAAATATAAAAAAATAAAAAAATAATAATACACAGCAGCAGCTGCTGCTGTCAGAAGCACGCGCAGGCGCTGCCTGCGGCACTGGCGGACGGACGGACGAGGCAAGCCTCACGGCCCCAGCCGTGGGCCCCACCTTGATGCGTTTCGGCCATCAACACCATGCATTTGATGGGTCCCCTTTGTCCATGGGACGTCTCCAAAAATCAGCCGTAAAAGGAACTCAGGTGGGCCATACCATCTAAAATCATGTGAAGCATGCCTAAAACATCATAGATGGCAGGATTGGATACCGAAAATATTTGGTTCTAACATACGGGCGCCATAGATGTCCCTGGGTGAAAATCTCTAAACTCAATGGTACCAGAGGATGACTCCAACGTCGAGACCGAGTGGATACACGAGAGTGCGAGGGCCGTATACCAGTAGGCAGCGTCTCCCACTGTGTCGTGGTCTGTTGGAAAGGGGTGTGACCTTACCCGCTTGAGTGAGGGGGCAATTTCTAGGTTAAGTTTGACCAGCTTGAGGAATCGGTCCGCTATCGACGAGCCGGGCCCGATATTGGCAGGCGGATAGTGAGGTCTCTTCCACCCTCCTAGTTGTGCGTCCGGATAGGGGCGGCAAGCTGACGTAGAGTGTACTAGACCTCGGTGACTATCCATACTGAGAATCGCACTGATTTGATGTTCTAGTGAGGAGCCGCATTAATATGTGGATGAGGATTGACATGCTTGACTTGCATTCTGCATCGCATGGCCTTGATGTGGCCGATCGTATTCATGATTTGCAAGGCATTGGCCTTGGTATGGCTGATTGCATACATGTGTTCATCCGCATGATTTCGCATTACTCTAACCTTGCATTCTGAGTACGCTTATATTGCGCACACACTTACACCACCCCCTAAGCTTTCTATAAGCTTATGCACGATTGATGCGTGCAGGTGACGCCAGGTCGCAACCATAGCATAGCAGCAGCAGGAGTGTGCAGTCGAGCCCTTTGGAGTTTTGTTATCTTGTATTTCCCTTCAGACGCATTATACTTAAAGTTTTTGATCATAGTGGATTTTGTGATGGTGTTCTTGAGGTTATTGTTCGTGGGTTATGCTTTTGGTTATGCTCATTATAATTGAACTGATGATTTAAAATTCTCCTTGTAACATCTCAGGATCGGAACCTGGTGTATAGGTGTCGGGAGCCGAGAATGGGGTACTACGGAGGCTGTCGGCGCCAGATTCGGGGATTGGGAATTTTGTGAGCCCGGTTTTCGAGTTTGGGGCGTGACACTGTTCTTCAACTTTAGAAGTCTTGGGTTGGTTCTTCGTTCCCATAGCGAGAAGGTCAATCTTCCCACCGTATTTAGTAAATTTAAATATGTTATCCTAACCTCTATGCATATCAATAACATCAATATTATTTTGTCATGGTCGACCAAGTAACATACGACAAACTTCCATGTCAACTATGTACAAAGTACTTGATCCTTATAATTTTTATCAATTGAAAACGAGACTGCATTATTCGGTTACCTCTGTTTTGTTGACCTCTTTAATCCATCCAATCATGTATGGAGATGAATGCTTTTCTGTTTTCAGTTGTAACTTTTCCACCATTACTTTTGACATGAGATTCTCATTGCTCCTGACATTGATGATCACATTACAGACCTTTTGGCTGCTTATAGTACACCTCGTTTGAAAGATGTTGTCTCGCTATAATTCTATTTATACCTTTGACATGTATAACGGCTTCCTCACGATCAAAGTAGTGGCTTACGATTTACCATCATCTGATGGTGCTTTACAGAAATCAGGGTCGTGTCGTACAACGACCACGGGTGATTGAGCATCACGTTGAGCTCGGGACGGAATTAGTGTATCTGCAATACGGTTAAGGGTTGCTTGTAGCCCTTGTATGGTCAACTGACTCTCATGGTGGAAAGCTTCCATTTTTTTCGAAAGATAACGAATCCATGGATCACTATTCACAGGATTTTTGTTCATACCTTCGTTGTTTGCCAACGGCTTGAGGGGAGTCCTCGCTCTGATACAAATTGACGCAGGGATGAACGTGATGAGGTCGATCACCGCCTTCCTCTAGAATAACTACTCCGAATCCACAGAGCTTCTCTGGACTCTACACAGAGACTTCTCGAATCCACAAGGAAAGAAAGCAAGAAAATAGAAATAAATTTTAATAAATTCAAAATTTGATTGATTAATGAATGTCTAATGTGTCTCCTTACACCATTAATAAAGAAAAAAACTAAAATTCGTAATTACCAGAAATAGCAAAATTCTAACTCTAATAAAAATCCTAATTCTAATAAAACTCTTCTAAAGCCTAATTTCTAAAAATAAAAATTCTAAATAAACTTTTGTTAGAAGAGTACTAGTATAATTAAAAGTTATTTTTAAAAAAGGAAAAAAATAAATCTAAAACTCTAAAATTAAAAATATTAAAAAATTTAGAATTACTAAAAATAGTAAAATTTTCCTAAAAATTCATTTTTGAGCTAAAAACGCACGTTTTCTGACGGAACGGACAGATGCGACCCACTTTATGGGTCAGTTCACCACGAATGGCCCGTTTCAGTAAAGATTGATAGGTTGTGTGCCTCGTAACAATACTAGGATCAAAAGTTACGGTCAATTTACGGCCCACCTTCTTTTGACCCAACTATGCTAGGAACGTGTCCACGACCCGCTCTACATCACTTACCCATCACACTTTTTCCCCCCTATAGTCTCTACACTGTAGGTTTCCATATTCGACTTAATAACCGTGTATATGGACCAATATGGTTTAAGTATCCTACCACAAACCTGTCTATAGTGATCACAACTGTAGTGGGGCCCACTAAATCACTCAATCTGAATAATCCAATAGTCAGATTTAAACCGATAATAATTTGTAACCCACCTAATGGAGTCTTGTAGGGCGTGCATCAAATTGACTGTTGAAGGGACCCTAAGCACAACAAATGGATAATAGATGGCCGATTTGTGTTGCAACATTTTTATCTCTACTCTATATACCAAGTAGCATTTGACGTATTTTACCCTTTTAGTCACAATGGGATCATAAACTTTCAATTTTAAAGACACTTTGTACCTTTAATAGAGGGCATTTATGTCATTTCAATCATTTTTATTTTTTATTTTTTTATTTTTATACCATTAGCCAATTCCTACTTCCCTCCTTTTCACATGCTACCTACATAAATAGGGAGTGCCTAGGTGGATGTTTGTGAGAAATCCACCCTATCAATCCATAGATCATATTTGGACATGAGCCAAAAAATGACATAGATCCAAAACCGTGCATGACACAAAACGTGAAACATTTGTGAGGCCACAAATGTTTTAGATGAGGCTTATATATATATATATATATATATATATATATATATATATATATATATATATATATATATATATATATATATATATATATATATATATATATATAATGTTTTTAGTTCATCCTGGGAGGAATGAACTTATGAACGGTGTGGATGGCATATAAACATCATGGTGGACCACAGGGAGGTTTCAATAGTAGGCATTTTTCTACCCACCTTTCCTGATTTATGGCCAACTTGAGTTTTGGATCAATCTCATTTTTTTTGGCTCATGTTATAACTTTGTGTTTTTATAATAAAAATAAAAAGTTTATTTTTAGTAAATTTCTCTAGATTTGATGGTATTATCATTATATTTATCTCTAGTTTACAATAATAACATGATATTGAATAATATGATAAAATGGATGGATGGAATGGATTTCTCACAAACATCATGGTGGGCCTGGCCTAGCTTCTCATCTCATCATGAGAACTTTTTGCAAAAGCCTTTAAGAAGCAATTTCCATCCAACCTGGACGTATGACTTGGTATCATGTACATTTTGGATGAAGTATATATAATAATACAAAGATCCATTGGATAATGAGCTATTGGTTTTAAGTCATCTCTCTCTCTCTCTCAATCCATGCCCGTGGAAACTCTTATAAGTCTACCACTGAGGCACGTGTAAGGACCCGTTCTTAAGTCATTTCAAACCCACGGAACAAAGGTTATTTAAATTCACCATAATAACATTGTACCATCTACTTGGTATACATATATAACTTTAAAATAAGAAAATTACAAACTCAAATTTCATTGTACCATCTACTTTGTATACATATGTAACTTTAAAATAAGAAAATTACAAACTCAAATAGGCAACAATACTATAAAAAAGAAGTGGAGAAGGGCCCCATGCACCATGGGGACCATTTTGTAAGCCGTCTCCAATTTTCCAATTAGGGCGTAGCATGCACATGCATGTAGCCCGACTTCCTATCTCCACCCCTCCCATCCTACAAAAAGCTATCTGGGTTCGCCATAATGTCATTGTAACATCCACTTTATACATGTCACTTTAAAACAAGAAAAACATAAACCAGAGTAGACTACTGTACTTTAAATAAAGTGGAGAAGGGTCCTTATCATTCGGACCATTTTGCAAGCCCTTTTCAGTTTTCCAATTACCGTGTAGCATGCACGTGTGTAGACTAACCTTTTCTCTCCCCCCAAGGTTATTTGGGTCCACCATAATAACATTATGACATCCACTTCAATCCTATCAACACTGTAAAACAAGAAAAACATGACATCAATTAAGCCTCATGGCTAAAAACAAGTAGGGAAGTGTCCTTACCATTGTATACTACCCCCACAAGGCATAGATAGCGGCATAGATAGAGGTGGGCGGTTATGTCAGGGGTTACGAGGGCCCAACGTGATCTATATATTTTATCCACGCTGTCCATATATTTTGATAGATCAATTTAGGCCACAATGTCAAAAAAGATACAAATCAAAGGCTAAAGTGGACTGCACTATAAGAAGTGGTGGAGATTTAAAGCCTACCGTTGAAAATTTCTTGAGGGCTACAAAAGTTTTGGATCAAGCTGATATTTATGTTTTCCTTCCATGCATGTATATGTGACCTTGTGAACTGGTCGGATGGCAAATAAACATCATGGTGGGCCCTACGATGTTTTCAATGGTAAGAGTTAAATCCCCATGCTGAATGAGGTGTGGTCCACTTGAGCCTTCAATCTGCCTACTTTTTAGGTTCATGCACTAAAATTCTGTTAAAATAGATGGACCACGTGAATAAAATATGTAGATCACGGTGGGCCTCAGAGAGTCCCTGATACTTCTGTCTATCTCTAGTTGCGTCTTGTGGGGTAGAACCCTTGAGAATGGGACACAGATTAGCTACCTGCGAGACTCGCTACTGAAGTGATTTCACCGAGTTCCATGGGGCCCACCATAATGTATGTTTTGTATCCACATTGTCCATCCATTTGGAGAGATCATTTTATGGTATGAGCTAAAGAAAGAGTCAGATACTAAGTTCGAGTAGACCCCACCACTAGGGAGTTTGATGCCATTATTAAAAACTTCCAAGGGCCACAAAAGTTTTTGATCAAGCGATATTTATGTTTTCCCTTCTTTCAATGTTAACTTATGAACAGGTTGGATCTCAAATAAACGTCATTTCAGACTTTAGGAAGGTTTCAATGGTGGGCATTTAGAGTTGTACATGAACCGAGTTCGGTCGGTTTGCTCGATCGACTCGACTCGAAAAAGCTCGATTTGACTAGGTTCGAAACTGAGTTCTTCGAGCCGAGTCGAGCTAATTTTTTGAAGTTGAAAAAAAATTCAAACTGAGTTCCAGCTTGCCCGAGCTAGACTTGACTTGGATCGAACCCCAACTCGAATCGAACTCGGATTGAACCAGTTCGGTGACTCAATTATTTTGATATTAATGTTTAGGGGTGATACACGAACCGGGCTAGCTCGGTTAGCTCGCTCGACTCGACTCGAAAAAGCTCGATTCGACTTGGTTCGAAGCTGAGTTCGAGCCGAGTTGAGCTGATTTTTTGAGCTCGAAAATGAGTCCGAGCCGAGTTCGAGCTGTCCCCAGCTCGACTCGACTCGGATCGAACCCAGCTCGAATCAAACTTGGATCGAACCAGTTCGGTGACTTGGTTACTTTGATATTAATGTTGCTCACCAAGTGTTTGATGAAATGACTCAAAGAAGTGTGGCTGGTGGCAAGGAAGGAATGTATATGAAACCAACACTCTTTTTTTCTTGATTTTTATGTTGCTTAGAAGGTGTTTGATAAAATACCTATAAAACCATTGCTGCTATCTCAAATACAGGGAGATTTTGAAGGTGCAGTCTGGGTGTTTGTAAAAATGTCTCAATGACAAACTCAGCTCGATCTTGGCTCGAGCTGGCCCGAATTGTTGACCAAACTGAGCCGAGCTGGCTAGTCAGGCTCGAGGACCGAGTCGAGTTCAAGCTGAGGTCAAATAGTGGCCAAACCGAGTCGAGCTGAGGCCAGCTTGACTCAATTCGACTTAATGTACACCCCTATTGATGTTGCTTACCAAGTGTTGGATGAAATGACTCCACGGAGTATCTGCTGGTGGTGAAGAAGGTATAGATATGAAACAAATATCATTTTATCTTGATTTTGATGTTGTTCACTGAGTATTTGATGAAATACCTATAAACTATGTTGTTGTTTTGCATACTATGAGAAATTGAAGGTGCACTCCATGTCTTTAAGATAATGCAGCACAAGTTTGATCTTGGCTGGAACTCGGCTCGAACTAGCCCGAGTCATTGATTGAAGCAAGCCGAGCTGGCCAGTTAGGATCGAGGACTGAGCCGAGCTGAGTTCGAGCTGGGTCAGCTAGTGGCCGAGTCCAGTTGTGTCAAGCTCGACTCGGTACTCTCCCACTGTTTTCTTTGGTGGGGTCTACTCCAGCTTTGGATGGGCCTCACTATTTATTTATTTATTTATTTTTGTCTCGTATTATAAAATGATCTCTCCAAATGGATGGACGGTGTGGATACAGCAAATACATCATGGTGGGGCCACAAAACTCGGTCACGTCACTTCAGTAGCCAGTCTCGCTACTCATCCTGTCACTTATCAGTAGCTCGTCCGCGTCCTTGAGAATGGCATGTCATCCGCAGACATGCATGCTCATACGTCTAGCATACACGATCCCAACCTTCTTTCTTTTACGGCCGATCAGACCATGGGCCCATTGTGGATGGGATCTATCACTGGATGAACGATCCCAACCTTTGGTTAGGGGGCCATCAACTCGACAATCGATAGCGGAAAATAAATTTTCACCGAAAGAAAACGAAAGGGGAAGATAAATAGATAAAGAGTCCAAACCTAACAAGTGACCATCAATTGGATGGCTATGATCGTCCCATCCTCGATTTAGACGGAAGGAAGAGCATGCCAGATACCACGCATCTTTTGGACGTTTGTTGTGCCAGTCACCTCCAAGGGACGTCCATGGGCCTTCGCAGCAAACATCCCAACATGGCACATTTGTGTGAGATCCTGGCCATCCATCCGTCAGGTCGAACTATCTTCATGCTCTATCTGAAAATCATGTTGGTTTTTTAAACAGGAGGGCCACACCCGTACGAAAAACAGCCCTTTAACACCGATGACCCACAGTCCATATTTAAAGTACATATTCTGGTCTCTATGATGAGAAGACCGCATGTATTTTTTACCTTAGTAATATTCATACTGTCCCTACATACTGAACGGTACAGATCTTTCAAAAACATGAGACAAATATGAGTATTTGCATCGTAGTCTGCAATTTATCTCCTGCGAGCATACAGAGAATTCTCCAAGAAGCGACGAGTGGGGCGGCTGAAGGGAGTTACATGATACTCTTGCAGCGTATGAAACTTGATAAGCATTCTCAAAAGTTCTACACGTGTCATAAATCAATTCAATTAAACAATCTTAAAATCAGATTGTTGAAGGATCGTGATCTCTGATGTGTGCAGCCATAGACCTTTATTTATTTTAAATAGGAGGATTGAATGTTTTTCATTTTTAACGGTCCAATAAATGTCAACTAATCTTAAAGTCCAATAATAAATTTAAGGTAGTTTTCCGTTCGCGGTACATCTAAACCGGGAGAAAGAAATTGCAAAGTTCAATTTTTAACTTACTTATACGCCACGTATGCAATTTTTTAGTGCCTGCGTGTCATCCATCGCACTCTCGAGTATCAAAGTATTTCTCACTCAAGAAAGCGAAAGCGCAGGAGCGTAGGAGCGTTGGAAACTGGAATCCGCCGGCAAAAGACAAAGGGACCACAGGCGCGATCCATGACGTGGGCATCTTTTTATCTCGTCAGATGAGTTATACGAGAAAACGCCAAAGGTTCCCTTATTTCGCCCCATGATCAAGGCCGTTCGTGTAAATGGTCTCCTATGGATTGAGCACACGACGAAGAATGTGGTGGGAGCATGTTCTCATCATCCCGCTGAAATATACAGCGTCGTTTCTAGGTAACCTTTGAAACGACGGGAGGATCTTAGTCATTGAGATTATTTGTCGTGTGGCCCAGCTGTGGTGGAGACTTCCGGCTTGTCGGCCTGGATCATCAAGCGGTGGAGGTGAAGGGACGGCTGTGTGTTGTTATTTGATTCTCGGCTCAAGGAAGTATGGCAAACTCTGGTACGGATAAGTTTTTATCAAAATAGCCTCAAGGTATGCCGGTTTAAGAAAATAGCCTATATATATATATATATATATATATATATTCACGTCAGAATGACCCTTCTTCTTCTTTTTTTTTTTTTTTTTTTTTTTTTTTTATAGACCAAAATACCCTGACGTATATGCTTTTGATTGCGATTTGCGGGAGAAGTTTCGTAGCCCAATCCTAATGCATCATGTGGTGATTGGGTTTACTTAAAGAGATATTCAATTCGTTTAGTTTCTCCATAGCCCACCATTTTAGATGGAATATATTAAGGACTCCCTTAACATCTCTAGTCTTATATAATTAAGAACTATTTTATTTTTATTTATTTATTTTTTAAACTCTTATTTTAAATAAGCTCATTCTATAAAATTACTTTTCTAAAATTGAAAAAAGCTTTTATTGAAAATAAACAAGGTTTGGTAAAATATTTATATAAGAGTTTTTTTTTTTTTTAAAGAATATTAATGTCATTTTTAAAGATAACAACAACTCATCATCATAGCAATCTAAAGGGTTGTTTTGGTTGATTTTATTATAAATGGATAGTGCACCAAATGCCAAAAGAATGGATGGATACAATCTCGATATTTTAAGACATTAGAGCTATCCATTATGTTAGATATTGGATGTGGATCGTCTATTGTATGGAGCCCAAATTTGATGGGGATCGTCCATTATGTGAGTCAAACCTTCAAAATGGGCCATCCATTATGCGAGGCCTGTCGTGCATATAGATCATTCATCATTAAGGACTAGCTTTGATGTGGGCCGTCTATTATGTGGGGCCCACCCAAATGTAGGCCATCTATCATATGTCACCTACCATCAATGCTAATTATCCTTTATGTGGGGTCCTCAATGTTTTCTACCCATCATTTGGAGTCCACATTTGATGTTGTCATTGTGTGGACCCCACCTTTGAAGTGGGTTGTCTATCATATATGGCCCAATTTTGATGTACACCGTTTATTGTATGAGGCACACCTTCTATGTGGATTATCCATCATGTTGGGTCACTTTTGATATGGTCATTCATCATGCGAGACCTTGGTGTGAACCATCCATTAGGTGGGGCCCACTTGATGTGGATTGTCCATTGCGAGGGGCCACACATTGATGTGGGTCTTCCATCATGTGAGGCCTACTTCTCCATTATGTGGGCCCACCTTGATGTGGGCCATTCATTATGTGGGCCCCATCTTCAAATGGGTTATTCATAATGTGGGTTCACATTCGCTGTCAATTGTCCATTATGTTGGCCCATCTTTAATGTCCATCATCCATTATGTGGGTCCCACCTTTAATGTGGATTGTCCACCAAGTGAGGTCCACTTGATGTAGATGGTCCATCATGTTGGGTCACACTTTGATGTGGTTCATCCATTATGTGGGGCCCACCTTTGATGTGAACCATGCATTATGTGGGCCTACCTTGATATGGACCATTCATCATGTGGGGCCTACCTTTTATATGGGTCGTTCATTATGTGGCCTACCTTTAATGTCCACCAGCCTTCATGTGGATCCCACCTTTGCTGTGGGCCGTTCATCATGTGAGGTCGGCTTGATGTGGATAGTCTATCATGTAGGGCCACATTTTAATGTGGGCCATCCATCATGTGGGATCCATCTTCGATGTTTACCAACCATCATGTGGGTCTCAACCTTCAATATGGGTCATTCATCATGTGGACAAACCTTTGATGTCAATCTTCCGTCATGTGGTTCCACTTTCAATGTTCACCATCCATCATGTGGGCTCAACTTTGATGTGGACTATCCATTAGGTGGGGCCCGCTTGATGTGGATCATCCATCATGTGGGGCCACACTTTGATGTAAGTCATCCATCATGTGGGGCCCACATTTGTTGTGATGGTGTATTATGTGAGCCCATCTTGATGTGCACCATTCACCATGTGGGGATCCACCTTTAATATGGGTCGTTTGTTATTCGAGCCTATCTTAGTGCCTGTTTGATTTCAAGGGAATTGTGAAATACCCTTGCAAAAGTTCATTATTACCTTTTCCTATGTTTGGATTTTCAAATGCAATTTTGCCTCGAAAATTGGTCTGAAAAAGTTGACTTGCATTTGTCGACCCCATTGTGATGTGTATGACATATCCGCACCGTCCATCTATTTTATCAGAATATTTTAGGGCCTAAGTCTAAAATTGATAAGGGATAAACACAAATATCAGCTTCAGCCAACACATCTAAGCGCCACAAAATTTTTATACGGCAAACATTAAATTTCCACTCTTTCCTGTGGTGTGGTCCACTGGAGCTTTGGATCTACCTCATTTTTGAGTTCATGGCCTAAATGAAGCTGACATACAAGATGAACGGTGTTGATACATCATGTACATCACAGTGGGCCCTATATCCCTTTCACAGCCATCCTCGATTTTAACGCCAAAAGGCTACGCCGTCGACATCAGCGCACAGGAAATGAGAGGCAATTCCCTGGTAAGTAATTATTACTTATTTCCCAGGTAATTTCCATTTACTTCACAAATCAAACAGGCCCTTAGAGAGACAATCAAGAGAAGATGAGAATTACTTAAAAAGTTAAAGGATAAATTTATCAAAAAGTTTGTAAAAATGTTTACCTATTTAAGCCAAATAAGCTATTAAAAAAATAAGTGACCTCTTTATCACTTTAAAAAAAAAAAAAAAAAAGCGTTTACGCTGGTTTCTTAAAAAGTAAATGGTAAAATTAGAGCTTTACCAAATTGTCTATTTTTTAAATATACCAAATTGTCTAATTTTAAAATAGGAGTTTAAATTTTTTTAGAATAAGTAAATAAGCTATTAATAGTAGAGATATCAAACGACCCCTAATTTCAGTAGGATATAAGCTCTTTGTATCCTACAACAACCGATAATAGAGATAGTTTACTTAAACTATTTCTTATGGTGGGGTCCACCTTATCTATGGATGTGACTCATTTCGTGCCCCCTCGCCTTAAATTAAATTCTGAATCAAATGGAAAGAATGGATTTAACATATGACAACCACGACCCTTAACACATAACAACTACGACATTGATTATTAACACCATTCTGAATCAAATGGAAAGAGTGAATGAACCATGTTCATAGATCAGGTGGACCACACCACAAGGAAATTGTCGAGAGTGATTGATCGCTATTATCGGTTATTTGGGCCATAAAGAACTCAACATGAGGCTAAAGTTAGTGTATTTCCACTGAAATAGTGGGCTATAAAGAGAATTAACAGATTAGATTAGCTTTCATCATGAGCTCAATTCACCACGTGATGGCCACCTTAGGATTAGAGCGTGAAAGCTTCTCCAGCCCGTAAAAGCAAGTTCCGGTGCAACTCCCAAAAACAATGGTGTTTTGGTCTCTGAAAAAGGTAAAAAGCTATCATAGGCTTAAAAAAGGGACAGTGAAGGTTATTTTCTTGAAAAGGCCATACCTCAGGGTCATTTTGATAAAAAATCCTTTGCCCGATGTGTCCCATATTTCCATGATCCATACCGCTGATTCAATGGCTCACTGTGAATGAACCATGCTCCAAATCTTCCTTTAAAGGGGGTGGGATAATGACACCACTGTTGAAACCTTTATAGGGCAAACCATAATGATTATTTGCCATCTAAATTCATGATGAGATCACACTCGTGCACCATAATGATTATTTGCCATCTGACATGTTGATAAGTTCACACTCGTTGTAGGAAAACACAAGTATTAGCTTAATCTAAAACTTTCGTAGCATAAGAAATTTTTAACTATGGGCCTTTAATCACAACAACTTCCTGTGATGGGATCCACTTAAGCATTTGATCTACTTCATTTTTGGGTTCATGCCCTCAAATAATCTAGCAAAACGGTGTGAATAAAACACAGGACTTGGATTGGGTACCCCTGCACGTCCAAGCTCCACACAGGCAGGGGCTCCAACGGCCCACCGTGATGTATGGGTTTCATCCACACCATTCATCCATTTTTCTATGTCACTATAGGATGTAAATCCAGAAAATGAGGCAGATCCAAGGCACAAGTGGACCACACCACATGAAGCAACGGTGATAACGACATCCACTGTTGAAATCTTTATAGGGCCCACCGTGATGTTCATTTGCCATCCCTCCACCATTGAAATTTTCATAGGGCCCATGGTGATGTTTATTTGCCATCTAACATGTTCACAGGGTCACATAGATATAGATGAAGGGAAAACACAAATATAAGCTTGATCCAAAACTTATGTGGCTCATAAGAAGTTTTTAAAGATGAGCGTTTAATCCCTATTGTGTGCCCACTTGAGCGCTGGATCTGCCTATTTTGAGCTTATATACATCATGGTAGCCCCTCTGGCCCCTTGCATGTGCTGAGCTTAGGACATGCAAGGGTAGTACCCAATCCAAGTCTCCTGTTTTATTCACACCACATCATCAC
Source organism: Magnolia sinica (assembly GCF_029962835.1). Classification (NCBI taxonomy): domain Eukaryota; kingdom Viridiplantae; phylum Streptophyta; class Magnoliopsida; order Magnoliales; family Magnoliaceae; genus Magnolia; species Magnolia sinica. The sequence goes on from NC_080575.1 coordinate 91,419,316, forward strand.
TACATTTTCTTCTTCTTTTATTTTATTTTTTTTATGTTTTTTAATGGTATTTATCCACTTGAACCCTGGATGTGGTTACTTCTAAAGCTCTCTAAAATCTTTTTAAAAATTCAAATTCCCACAAAGTAGAGACTTCAGTCTTCGATGATGAATAATGTTGCCTAATTCCTTCATTTCCCATTTCTTAGGCTCTTACTTATAATCTATAGTGGCAGACCAATTGTACAAGTCATTCGGATCGAGAGATCTTTGGATCTTTCGTGTCATAAGTGATTCTACACTTTATAACTGACTATAAATTATTTTAAACTTTCATTGGCTAGTGAAGACTCCAAAATATACACATTGTTTCATCCCAGTCAATACCACTCCATCTGTACAAAAGAATAAAAAAGGATTAGGAAGAGCCAGAAGAGGTGAGGGTGACCGGCTCGGGGGCAACATTCCACAGTGGCCTACTCAATGTATATGGACCACTTTCTTGACTGTTGTTTTATAGGCTATTGATTGAAAAGCCTAGAATTGTCTGATCTTGAATATATAGGCAGCAGGTTTGATAGTTGTAGTTCATTAGATCAACAGCTTAGATTACTGAAGAAGAACACTTATCTAACGGCTATGGTCGACCAACCTATCCTATAGCAATAAGTCTAATGTATTCTAGCAAACCTCATCCGAACTAGCAATAGCTTTCATGATGCAAGCTGCCCATCACCATCACATGCATCCCAACATGTAGATCCCTTGGTCAATAAATCAGATAGGTCGGCTGGTTGGGTTTAACTCCAATGTTAGAAATAGTCGGAACGCTTAGAAAGGCTTGCTGAAGCTTTTTCCTTCGTCCATTTAATTGGTGCGTTTCTAGCCCACTGTAATCTATCTAACCTGATTTTTGTGCCAAAGCATGAAATTAATGAGAGCCATGAATAGCTTGGATCTCATGCCTGGTGTGTCCTGTGTGCATATGCCTGAATACATGTGCCGGCTTTGGAAAGCTCATGTACTGTGTAAGCGTGTGTGATGACTAAGACAGTTGAATTCAACAAGAGATGGGACAGGTCCCTGAGGTGGGCATGCATGAAATTGACAGTTGAATGGACCCTAACCACAACAAATGGATAATGGATGGCCCACTCGTGTTGCAATCTCTCTCTTTATATGTGTATCAGCTTGCATTGGACCTGTTTTACCCCTGTTATTGTAGGAAGGGTATTAAGGGGGATTTGAGGGGATTTCAAATCCGCTGATTCTTTGCCGGGGTTTCAAATCCCTTCAAAGAGGGGGTTTGAAATCCATGGTGAGAGCTTGGATTACATCAAAAATCCTTTCAAGAGTTGCATGTGTAACATGTGTGTCCCCATACTATTATTTTATTGGGCACATGGCCCACTAATGATATCCCAAATAATTGGATTATCAATTGCATCACTATAATTACTTTAATATTATGATCAGTACCGTCCAAACATTGTCCATGTAAATCAAGGGTTAAAAATCATTGGTTAGTCACTTGGACATGATCGTGTGTTTGTGGCCCATCTAAGACTTGGAATTTCATCATTTTCGGGCAAAGCGTATGTTTCAACGGGGGTTTTTTTTTACACACGCACATACACCCCCACACACTCATGCTAGAGGAATTTCACCACCTGTGGGTACTCGAACCCTTGACCGGGAGTTGAAACTCCTGACAGTCTACCACCTGAGCAAGAGTAAGGACCCGTTGATATTGCAACCATTGTGTCAATCATTACATATGTCACTAATTAGAGATATTAAAGTTGATTTAGTAATGAAATTCAAACCCTTGTAAGTATAGCATGCATAGCTACTTTTGGATTAAAGTTGATTCCCAATCCACGGTGCCAAACACAATAGTAGGATTTCAAATCCCGGGGGTTTCGAATCTAGGGGGTTACAAATCCACGCTCCCAAACAAGCCCTCACTTTCAACTTTGAAGATGTTTGTCCCATCAATGGGGCGTTTATGTCATTTTAATCCTTTCGTGCCAGTAGTCAATTCCTATTCTACTTCAACCCACTGGTATTGCCTACCAAAGCCTTTTGCAGAACTTCTTGTAACATGAAACCAAGTGGGGTCTACGGTGATGTTTACCAGAATTCCACTCTTCATCTGTTTTGCCATATCATGTCATGACATGTGCCAAAAAAGTGAGGCAGATCTAAATCTCAAGTGAGCCTGCTGGGAGGAAACAACGAGGATTGAACGTCTACCATTGAAACATTCACAGGGCCTTAAAAGTTTCATATTAGGCTAATATTTTTGTGTTTTCAGTTCATCCTAGCATGGATGGCATATAAACATCACGGTGGATCCTAGGGAGGTTTCCATGTAGGCATTTTCCTAATCACTTTTTTCAGTTGTGCATCCCACCTAAGTTTAGAATATTTTGAAAAAGTAAATTTCTTATACACACCGCCACCTAGCTTCCTGTCATAGGAAGTTCATCCGAATCATTTTAAGAGGCAGTTTGCATAAGAGCGTAAAGATTCATTGGATAATGAGATATGACTTGGCATCATGGCGATAACTTTTAGATGAAGCATGAGTGTGTAAAGATACATTGGATAATGAGATATTGATTTTAAGCCATCTCCACGGCTCACAACAAAGGCCATCTGGATTCACTTTAAATGACATTGTAATATTCACTCGTACACATGTCACCTTAAAATACGAAAAATACAGACTCAATTTAGGCCATAAATTAAAAAAAGCGGAGAAGGGTCACCCACCATTATAACCATTTTGTAAGCCCTTTTCCTTTTTTAAGTTAAGAGTGTAGCATGCATGGGCTCTGCTCTCCCCCCAATATCTAGCATTCATGATCCTAATGATGTAGAGCAGGCCACAGACCTATTCCTGATCTAGATGGTCCAAAAAAAGCATGAACAAAAGCCAATGCAATTCATTAGATCTGGCCCAATCTTACATGGGGCATGATGTAATTGGGCCCTAGGTGCGTCCGGATTAAAAAAAAATTCATTATGGATAGAGAAAAATTGCCGTTTAAAGCACAAATTGTAAAACATCCATAAATTTTTATTCGGAATGAGTTATGGGACATGCGACCCATATATGAATTTTGACTGAAATTTTATTCTAGGGTCAACTGACACCTGTAATCATGTTACGTTGCTCCGTTTCGCGAAAAAATGACTCCTTCCTACTTAAGTCTTCCATTTTCCGAAAAACTTACTTTTTCTAATAAGTTTTAGATTGGACTTAACTTCTTATTTTTAGAGTTTTAGTATTTGATGTCTTCTTAGGGTTGCTTCTTATCATGTTAGGAATCATCATGTGTAGTTAGATTAGAACTTTCTATTTCCAGTAAATTTTACTATTTTAGGAAAGTTTCAATTTAATTATTTGCATTATGATTCTTAATTAAGGTTTCGTTTTATTATTTAAAGTTTTATGATCTAATTTGAGAGATAGATTTCAATAAAGTATTTTTAATTTTTCTTAACTTTTATTTTTAATTTTTCTTAACTTTTGTGGATTCAAGAGCCATTATGCTTATGGATTTAAGGTCTTATTCACTTCGACAATGATATTTCTTTTTATCCCTTCACGCTCTTCCCTATGTCACCAACCTTTTGCTAGAGGACTGTATGACTATGGGTGATGGGGTCTATCACTCGATAGACGACCCCAACCTTTCCGTTTGTGGGCCGTCAACTGGACAACCAAAAGGGGAAGATAAATGGATAGATAGTTCAAATCCAACAAGTGACTGCCGGGAGGATGGCTATGATGTCCCCATTTTGGGTCTTTACTCATGCCTTGGTGGTAGACTCACAAGAGTTTCGACACGAGGTCATAGGTTCCATATCCATTGTGATGAAAATATTCCACTGTGATGTGACTGTGATTGTGTGAAAAAAAAACAAAGAGAAGAAGATCTCCCCATCCTGAAATTAGGGATGGAGGGAGGTGCATGCTAGTCAACTCAAAGAGATGTACATGGGCCTTCCCTGCAAAGATCCCAGCGTAAAAAGGACCTAATAGCTGTGTTAAAACTGTGAAAAAATAAAGCAGATTTAAAGCTCAAGTGGAACAAACCACAGGAAACAGTGGGGATATTGAACACTTACTATTGAGAACTTCTTGGGTCCATAGGGGTTCTGGATGAGCTGATATTTGTGTTTTTCCTTCACCCAGGGTCACCCCACTACAGGAATAGGTTCGACAACAAATGAACATTGCCTGTGCTCCGAAAAGTTTTCAATGGCAAGCGATGTTGTCCACTTGAGCTTTTGGATCTGCCTCATTTTTTAGCTGAAATGACCTATTAAAATGGATGAACAACATAGATATAATACATAAATCATGGCAGGACCCACAGATCTTTGACATCAGCTATCGGGATGGTGCTGGGTCACCAGCCAAACAGCTACCAGATGCACACCTGTATGAAAAAAACAGCCGTTTGGCACTAATGACAGACAGTCTATATTCAAAGTACACATTCTGGTCTCTTTGATGAGCAGACTGCATAATTCGTTGATCATAGTCAACTTGCTCACTCAACTTGGAAAAGCTCGACTTGACTCACTCGGATCTGGATTTGAGCCAAGTTGAGCTGATTTTTTTAGTTTAAAAAAATTTCGAGCCAAGATAGAGATAGACCAATCTTGACTAGGTTCAAATGGATTCGACTTTTATCGGATATATAGCTGATTTTTTTAGTTTAAAAAAATTTCGAGCCAAGATAGAGATAGACCAATCTTGACTCGGTTCAAATGGATTCGACTTTTATCGGATATATATATATATATATATATATATATATATATATATATATATATATATATATATATATATATTAAAAATTCTAAGATCTAAACTCGAACTCAGTTGGTAGGGTCTTTACTCTTGCTCGGGTGGTACGTAGACTCTGAAACTCCTGGTCAAGGGTTCAAGTATCCATAGGTGGTGAAATTCCGCTAGTGTGAGTGTGTGGGGTGTGTGTATATGTGTTCAATAAATAAATAAATTAAAAAAAAACAAACAAACAAACAAACAAACAAACTTCGGACTCAGCTGGTAGGTTCGAATTCGAACTTGGCTTGAAAGAACGAGGTCAAACTCAGATGGATCTTGGCTTGAGCTGGCCCAAGTTGCTGATTGAGCTGGCTAATCAAGCTCCTCAAGGATTGAGGCCAGTCGAGTTCTAAGCTAGGTAGCCTGCTTGCTGAACCGAGCCAAGCCAAGCTTGAATCGTTTCGGTTCGTTTACCGTTCTACTCAGGTGTACTCGGGCAACACCTCAGAAGGTGTTACCCTTACTGTGGGGCCAACCTTGATTATGTGTTGCATATCCACACCATCCATCCGTTTTTCCAGGACATTTTAAGACATGGTCCCAAACATTAAGCAAATCCAAATCTCAAGTGGACCACACCACAGGAAACAGTGGTGATTAAATGGTTACCATTAAAATCTTCCCAAGGCCTCCTACGTAAATCCGTAATATTTATTTGCATCCAACCCATTGAAAGGAAAATACAAAGATCAGCTTGATCCAAAACTTTTGTGGCTGACAAAAAGATTTTAATGGCCATTCACTATCTTTTCCAGTGGTATGGTCCACTGAAAATTACCGCTTAAACTTTGTGATAATGTACTAAAATGAGCTGACGATGGGGGCGGCGAAGATATACAAAACATCCATCAAGGTGGGTCTCACACGGTAACGGTAACACCCAATACTTGAGTAGGACCTAATCTGCTCCCCTCAGAAATTGTAATGGTGGCATAAATCAATTCGAAGTAAACAATTGGAAAATCAGATGGCTTCAAGGATCTGAACTTTTATTGTTTGGAGCCATGAGCCCTTGTTTTTGTTGAAATATGACCATTGGATCTAAGCAGATTCCATTCTGCCTCGGCCTGGATGATAATTCGTCCAGGCGGGGCTCTGTTATGCCATAGTCATGTATGGCTATTAAAAAAAAAAAAAGTTATCCGATGGAACTGGCCACACAGATACTACCAATATAGTTTGTTGGCCTACTTATTGTTTTTTCACTGCAAGTCTTCCTCACTACAAGATCCAGGCATGCCCAGGATGTGATGAGGTCGATCACCGTCTTCCTCAATTTATAACTACCCTGAATTGACAAGACAAAATCTCAAATTCACAAGAAAAGAAATAAAAAAAAAACTTCTAAAAAACTGATTTATTGAAGGAAAGAATAATAAAATGAGTTTAACATCTTTAAATAACTCAAAATAAATTCTAAAAATGAAATTAAAGAGTTCTAATCAAACTAAGAAATAAATTTAAAAAATCATATGAAATTTTTGCACACATTGACTTGTCATTGACCAATCAAGTCCACAGCTCGAAACAACAAAAAAGTGTTAGAGACTTAAACTAGAAATTGGTTTTCAACCTGTCAACCCAATCTGTCAACCCGTTGATAAGAACTGTCAACCATTCTTAATTGGCAGAAATTAGATAACAAGCAATCTGAAATTCCTAGTGGAATTTCAACCCCTCAACCAATCTTGTTGATCAATCGAACCATGCTCAGTATGTTTAATCCTTCTTGACTTATTTTCTTCTGTCCATCTTAGCCATGAAGGAGTCCTCGACCCGTTCTACATCACCTCCCATCTTGGTGAGTATGATTTTGGGCTGGGCCTGATGAGCGGCCCGGATCTTGCAATCAAGATTCATGGGTATGGCAGTTCTCAGCTCTTGAAGCGACTTGTCTTGGTTTGAGCCGGTCTGGTTCCACAAGCTTGATGCTCGGCCCAATAATGCGAGATGAGTCAGTCCGGGGCTTGATCTGGTCACAAACTTAAGCTTAGCCCAATTAGCAATCGGACCTAAAATTGAAGCCTGGGACCAATACATGGCCTCAACTCTCATCTTGGTTCCTGACCAATACCAGGCCCGGAGTCGGACTGACCCTAAGCTAGCTGAGCCCATTTGACTACTGATGTCTGTCTTTCATTCCATGTTCGACCCATCAGCTTTGATACAATGTAAGTTGGGACCATACCATGCAAATGCTCATATCAGCTCAGCACTAAATGACAGGCCTCCCTCAGTTTGAGTGGACCACTTAGCTGATTATCTGTACATTTGGATGCTCAATTGAACTAATCTTTCAATATATTAATACTATTGTTACAACTGCCCACCGAATTTCGGAGAACCTGGCGAGCCCATATGGCATTATGCAGCGAGTGGGGATACCCCCACTTTGGCTCTTTTCATTGGATAGCTTACTTCTATGCCACGTATGCATTTTTTTGGCGCTTGCGTATCATCCATCATACTCTCGAGTATCAAAAGTATTGCTGGTTTTAGAAATGAAAAGTACTGGTGCGTGGCGTCGTTGGAGACGGGAATCTGCCGGCAAATGACAAAAGGGCGGGACCACGGGAGCGTTCTTGAACCCCGTTCTTATCTAGAGAGATGAGTGATGCGAGAAAAAGACAAAGGCTAGCTCGTTTTGCCCTTTTCCCGATTGATGATAAGGCCGATCGTCTGAAAGGTCCTACTATAGATAGCCCACATGACGAAAATCCTGCTGAGTATAGTGCTCATTGTTGATGCAAAAAAACTGGCGTGTCCTCCTCCGTCCTATCACCTGTACAAGAAGGAGACAAAGGAGACCCTGGTTAGAGCTGGGGACCATCCGATGCTAAAGTCAGGGATAAGATCGTGTGAGAGGGTTGTTTGGAATAGTTTTTGTGTACCTTTCACCTTGAAGGTCTCATGTATTTATAGGAATGAGAGGGTCCTGTCATGCAGGGATTCTTCTCCTGATATTTCGGAGATTCGGTATCAATCCGTTTTTGGTTTCCATCCGATCTCGTGATCTTCGGGATCGGGGATCCTTTTACTATATTTTCGGAACGGTGTTTTCATTTACACCGTCTTTTCCTTGCTTGGCTCGGTCTTGACCAACTCTAGTGATGAGTGAGTCTCAGATAGCTACAAGGATGAAACTGTTTGCCTTTTGTCGGATGAAATGGAACCAATCCGTAATCAATATCTTCTCTTAATCCGATAGCCAACTCTATAACTGACCTAAATATGAGTCGGTTTTATGGTCGGTCAGGTGGCTTCTGAGCTTCGGGCCTTAATCGACCTTTCTGGATGTTGCTGCCTCGTTTATCGAGTCAACTTTATGCATCTTATATACTCCACCTTGTGGCTCATGACTTTGTAAGTCTCGGTCAGGATTCATTTCTTACAATCCGAGTGATGAGGGTCGAATATTACATATCAGACCCCAATTAGTACCTGAGTTTACGTATATAATAATGTTTAATGGAGTATTTTAATTATATTTTTGTTGTAGGATGAAATCAGGAGCGTTGATGGAAAAAGACTACTGCAAGCATAGATTTGACACTCCGAAGTCACCAGAGCAAGGGACGCACTCCAGAGAACTAAGACTGAAGAATTCACATGACAGGGATCCGAGGGAGTCAAGCCGTTCACGTTAAAAAGGCCCGAAAATGGTCCAAAATGCAAGATCACATGGTTCCCGCCATCCAATTGGCTCGAAACTCCATATATGGCCTGGAGGCCATAAATAAACCGTACATATTAAATTTAAACTATTGGATATCTCGAGAAGTGGGCCAACGGACAGATCAGCCCATTAATCTTCAATTTTAGGCCCACCTACAATCTGGATATACTTCAAAATTGACCCAGACGGTTTAAATAAGGTGAGAAACAGGATGGATGGATTGGATTCTCTAAAGAATCACAGTGGGCCCCATATGTATAACATGTGTACATAGTGCACATGTGCACTGCCCGTGCACCGAACGACCTAAGTCAGTCAGCGCTGCTGACCCGACTTCCTTTTTTAAAAAAAACGGCAGTTGCCGTTTCTGGCGCAGTGTAACGGACGGAAAGTCCGTTTTTACGGACCGCTGTGGGCCCCACCAGTAGCACTTACGTCTGATCCAAGCCGTTCATCGTGTAGCAGGGTTCAAGAGCTACAAAACCATGTTTACAGTTTGTGCCCATACGTGCACACGTGTGAGATACAGAGGCCACAAGTAGACTGTCCTGTGACGTTCAAAATTGATTTTATTGTAATTTCTTCTATGGGTCGCGTCAATGGATGTTCAAAACCATCCATATCTGACCGAAATTTCGTCGTGCATCCAATGGACGGGGTGGATTTCCCTGAAAACGCTTATGTGGGGCCCACCGAGTATCACAGCGCCGAACGTGCGAAGGCTTACGCACGTCCGCGAAAAGCCGACTTCCGGGCGGTTGTGGCCCACCATCTTTGATCAGATGGAAGATCTGATCCGTCCATCATATAGACCAGCCAAAAATGTCCCAAGAGACATTGATTTTACGGAAAAAATGCAAAGAATAAGGGACTTATGCAGGTACAGAAGTTTGCTGCGAAAAGGACTTTCGCTGCGCATACGACAGCTTTCCAAACCCGATTTTCTCCATTCCAGCCACTCTAGCAGCTATAAGAAAGGATGAAAAACGTAGACAAGAAGGGAGGAGAGCCAGGGAACAGATCCAGAGAAGAGAAAGAGAAGAAAAGAGAAGAGAAAGAGAAGAAAAGAGAAGAAAAGAGAAGAAAGTTTAGAAGGATGTTTTTATTTCATCATTGTTATTTTTCTTACTTTTTAACTGATCACATGGATAGCTAAATTCCTTAGCTAAGGCTGAGATGAAGCCTCCAACTTGAATGATCCTTGTTTGTTGATTTAATCCTAATTTAATTGATTTGTTTCTTTCTCTAGTATGCTTAATTGAAAGTTTTGTGCTTCTCCATATTCTAAGAGCTTAACCAAAGTCTAGTTATGGATGTTGTTTGGAACATTATCTAGGTGCTTGTGTCTGACCATGAACAGGTTCCTATAGAGGAAGAAACAGGAATCTACGTCTCTCCATGCCTGACCATGGATGGAAAGATGTGATCCATATGCTTTAATGAATTATACATTCTGTGTGCCCGACCAAGGACATAGAGTGCGCTTTATTTATTTTTGATATCAATCTGAATTAGGGAGAATCAACAGGTAAAACAAGGTTTATGATAATTAGAGGTGGATTCGAAAGTCCTAGTCTTCTATTTGATTGAATTTTTCTTATTGCTCTTGGTTATTTTTTCATTGATTTTTGTTTAGTTTACTCAATTACTATCTCAAATATTTGTTGGATTAGTTAAGAAGAGTCTTTAATTTTGAATTGTGACAACCAGTCCTCGTGGGAACGATCTCGTAATACGTACCATATTTACATCTGATTCGTATACTTGCGAGTTTAAAATCATTTAAATCAAGTTGGTTTAAATAAAACATCAAGTTTTTGGCGCCGTTGTCGGGGACTGTTTTGGTCCAATTGGATTTAAGATTCTCTCTTATCATAATTCATAGTCTTAGGTTTTTTTTTTACTAACTTTAGGTTAAATTTTTATTTTTAGAGACTAACCTATTTCCTGTTTTGTAGGGACTAGACATAAACTACTAATTTGGTAATCTCTTTCCAAATTTTTTTTCTAATTTCTATTTTTAGAACTAGGGTTTTATTTTTTTTAGAAATTTTCTATTTCTAGGCTTTTTTTTTTTTTTATAGAAATTTCCTATTTTCTAATTTTAGATTTTGATTCTTCTTTCAAGTAACTTTCTATTTTCTAGTTTTAGAAAATTTTCCATTTTTTAGAAACTAACTGTTGCTTAGGATTTTTCTAGCATTATTTTAGGAAATTTAATTTATTATTATTTTTTTTTATGTTTACAGGAAAGATGGAAAGAAGCTGCTAAATAAGATTGTCTTCAAAAGGAGGAGCTCCCAAATCTTCAAACATCCATAATCTCCTTTTCCGGGTTCTTCCTTCCAATTCTCGTTTACATAGCTTTCTCTTGTTTTTAGGAATTCATAATTTTTATTTTTATTTCTCTTAGGTTGCATCTTAGTTTAGTTTTCTTTCTTACATTGCAATAATATAGTTTATGCTAGGACGTAGATCTTTGAACATAAAACTAGCACCTTTTGATCCTGAAATAGAAAGAACCTTTCGTAGAAGATTTAGAAACATCCTATTTGAAATGGCGGAAGAGAATGGAACTAAAGCTCTTAGAGATTATTCAGCTCCTGTCCAATTCAATGCGCCTTCATGTATAGTGTTGCCTGCCACCACGGCAGCACACTTTGAACTTAAACCTGGGGTCATACAATTGTTGCCCTCCTTTTATGGTTCAGATAAGGAGGATCCATATCATCATGTGAAAGAATTCTTAGACATTTGCTTCACCTTTAAGTTCCAAAAGTTTTCAGACGATTCGATCCGTTTGCGCATTTTTCCTTTTTCTCTAAAGGATAAGGCGAAAGCATGGTTGAATTCTCTAGGAGTTGGGTCTATCACTACATGGGACCAACTGTCTAAGAAGTTCTTAAATAAGTTCTTCCCGGTTCACAAAACTAATGCTCTCCGTAGAGAAATTACGAATTTCACACAAAAAGAGGGTGAGTACTTTCATGAATGTTGGGAAAGATGGAAGGATTTACTTCTTAAATGTCCACACCATGGTTTTGAAAAGTGGCAACAGGTTCAATACTTCTATGATGGTCTGACACCCCAAAACTGTCGCATGGTTGATGCCACCAATGGAGGGTCATTCATGACCAAAAGTGATGTCGAAGCTTGGAATTTCTTTGAAACCTTGTGTGAAAACTCCCAGCAATGGGACTATTCAAATAGAGGTGAAAGAAGTCCTCAACCACTTAAGAAAGGGGGTATATATGAGGTAGGAGTCACGCCAGATCTTTATGCCAAAATTGATAGCCTGACAAAGAAAGTGGATGCTTTAATGTTAAACAATGGACCTTCACAAACAACTCAAGTCGAGTTATGTGCCATATGTTCTAGTCTCGCCCATCCTACGCAATCTTGTCCATCTAGTTCAGCATTTCCAGAATTTCTCTCTGAACAAGTACATGCTATGAACACCTTAAGGAGAACTGAGAATGATCCTTACTCAAACACCTACAATCCAGGGTGGGCTAGGCATCCAAATTTTTCTTGGGCAAAAGGACCACAACAAGGAGGACCATCTGGAAATCCTCTTATGCAACCTTACTCCCAAGTTGGTAGTCAACAACCTCAGCAGTTCTCACAGTATCAACAAGTGCCTCCACAATCTAGGAAACCATCTTTTGAGGATACACTCAATCTTTTTATGCAGAGTTCACTTCAATTTCAAAAAGACACCCAACATACTTTACTAGCTAACCAGCAGAGTTTACATGCAAATGCGCAATCCATTGCTAAGCTAGAAGTACAGCTGGGTCAACTTGCTGTCACATTGAGTGAGAGAGAGAAGGGCAAGTTCCCTAGTCAACCTGTGGTAAATCCAAAAGGACAGTATGAGATTGACTCTAATTCAAACCAAGAACAATATCATGAGCAAGCCAAATCAATCATTACCCTTAGGTCCGGTAAACAGATCGAGAACAAAGTAGAGATGTCTAGGGAAGAATCAAAGTCTAATACGGAAGATCAAAATGAAATGGAAAGACATACTAGTGCATCCAGAGTCCAACAACACTCTGACTCTCCAGGAACCACTCATGTGCCGTCTTGTGTGCCTAAAACACCTTTTCCTCAACGTCTGGCACCGGTTAAGAAAGGAAACAACTTTAATGAGATATTGGACATGTTTAAGCAAGTGCAAATCAACATCCCGTTGCTTGATGCTATCAAGCAAGTTCCTGCTTACGCTAAGTTTCTTAAAGATTTATGCACTCAAAAGCGTAAGATGAATGTTCATAAGAAGGTCTTCCTTGCAGAGCAACTCAGCTCCATGATTCAACACAACACCCCTCCTAAATTTAGGGATCCAGGAGCTCCTACCATTTCTTGTATCATAGGAGAGCATAAGGTTCAGAAAGCGTTACTTGATTTAGGGGCTAGTATTAATTTGTTACCATATTCGGTCTATGAGCAGCTAGGACTTGGTGAGCTGAAACCAACTAAAATAACACTCCAACTAGCTGATAGATCTATCAAGGTGCCCCGTGGTGTTGTTGAGGATGTGCTAATCCAGGTTGACAAGTTTTATTTTCCAGTGAATTTCATCGTTCTAGATACTCAGCCTGTCTAGAATCCTACAAGTCAAATCCCGGTTATCTTAGGACGTCCATTCTTGGCCACATCCAATGCAATCATAAATTGCAGGAACGGAGTCATGAAGCTATCTTTTGGTAACGTGAAGATTAAACTCAATGTTTTCAATGCTGGACAACAAATGTCAGACTCGGATGATATATTTGAAGTGAACATGATTGAGAGTCTAGTGCATGACTCTTTCCTTGAATCTTTCGATGACGCTCTTGAGACTTGTTTAGCACATTTTGGCAGAGATTTTGACATAGAAAGTTCCATCCAAGAAGTCAATGCATTGCTTGACTCTAATCCAGAAATGAATACAACAAAATGGAAGGCGAGAGTGGAACCTCTTCCACCATCTGAGTCTAAATTGGTCCCGTCTATTGAGAAACCACCTAAAGTCGACCTTAAACAATTACCTGAAACTCTCAAGTATGCATTTTTAGGACCTTTTGAAACCCTACCTGTCATCATAGCTGCTAACCTTGATAAAGAACAGGAGGGTAAGCTGCTTAATGTTCTTAGAGAACATAAGGCAGCTATTGGGTGGACAATAGCGGACATAAAGGAAATAAGCCCCACGGTGTGTATGCATCGTATTCATCTTGAAGAAAACGCAAAAACATCGCGAGAAATGCAAAGGAGGCTTAACCCTAACATGAAAGAGGTCGTTCGAGCTGAGGTGCTAAAATTATTAGATGTTGGTATCATTTACCCCATTTCTGATAGCACATGGGTCAGTCTAGTTCAAGTTGTTCCTAAAAAGTCTGGGATTACGGTGAAAAAGAATGAGGATAATGAGTTAGTGCCGACTCACATGACTACGGGTTGGCGAGTTTGTATTGATTACCGTAAACTGAACCTGGTCACAAGAAAGGATCACTTTCCTCTTCTTTTCATAGACCAGATGCTTGAGAGATTGGCAGGGCACAACTATTATTGTTTCCTGGATGGTTATTCCGGGTATAATCAGATTCCGATTGCTCCCGAGGATCAAGAGAAAACCACATTTACATGTCCTTTTGGCACATATGCCTATCGGCGTATGCCATTTGGGTTGTGTAATGCGCCTGCGACCTTCCAACGATGCATGATGAGTATTTTTTCAGATATGGTTGAGCGTTTCCTTGAGATTTTCATGGATGATTTTTCAAATTTTGACTCTTCATTTGATGAATGTTTATACCACTATCTCTTGTCTTGGAAAGATGTGAAAAAATGAACCTGGTATTGAATTGGGAAAAGTGTCATTTTATAGTTCAAAAAGGGATTGTACTTGGGCATGTTATTTCAAGTAAAGGCATTGAAGTTGATAAAGCCAAGATTGATTTAATTTCTAGTCTTCCTACACCCAGAACGGTTAAGGAGATTAGATCATTCTTAGGGCATGCGGGATTCTACAGGAGATTCATTAAGGATTTTAGCAAAATTTCTCGACCCTTATGCAATTTACTAGCTAAAGATGTTGCTTTTGTCCTTAATGATGAGTGTCGGCAAGCTTTTGATAAGTTGAAGCATTTACTGACTTCTGCTCCAATCATCCAACCACCTAATTGGAGTTTACCTTTTGAGCTTATGTGTGATGCTTCGGATTATGCTGTTGGAGCCGTCCTACGACAGAGATTGAACAAAATGCCTCATGTCATTTATTATGCTAGTAGGACTCTAAATGATGCACAGCTCAACTACTCAACCACTGAAAAAGAATTGTTGGCAGTGGTATTTGCTCTAGACAAATTCAGGTCGTATCTCATAGGGTCAAAGGTTATAGTGTTCTCAGATCATGCAGCATTGAAATATCTTCTCTCTAAAAAAGACGCTAAACCTCGATTGATTCGGTGGATTCTCTTGCTACAAGAATTCGATATTGAAATTCGGGATAAAAAGGGTTCCGAAAATGTGGTAGCCGACCATTTGTCTAGACTTGTCTTAGAGTCCACAGTGGATCCTTTGCCAATGAATGAGTCTTTCTCTGATGAACAACTTCTAACTATTTCTCAATTACCTTGGTACGCGGACATTGTAAACTATCTTGTTACAGGTTAACTTCCTTCTCATTGGACTAAACAAGATAAATCTAAATTTCTTGCTGAGGTTAAACATTTCTTTTGGGATGACCCATACTTATTCAAAATTTGTCCTGATCAAATTATTAGGAGATGTGTGCCTGAGAGTGAGTTTCATAGTATAATCTCCTTTTGTCATGATCATGCCTGTTGTGGTCATTTTGGTTCAAAGAAAACAGCTGTAAAAGTCTTACAAAGTGGATTTTATTGGCCTACACTGTTTCGCGACACCCATGCCTTCTGCTCAACATGTGATAGATGCCAACGTACGGGTAATATTTTCCACAGGAACATGATGCCACTTACTAATATTCTCATTGTTGAAATATTTGATGTTTGGGGTATTAACTTCATGGGCCCATTTCCCCCGTCATTCGGTTATGTGTATATCCTTGTGGCCGTCGACTATGTCTCTAAGTGGATTGAAGCAGTGCCATGTAAAACGAATGATCACAAAGTTGTGGTCCGTTTCTTAAAAGAGAATATCTTTTCTCGTTTTGGCACTCTTCGAGCAATTATAAGTGATGGGGGTACTCATTTTTGCAACAAACCGTTTGAATCTTTAATGAAGAAATATTCCATCACTCATAAAGTTGCGACGCCATATCATCTACAAACAAGTGGTCAAGTTGAGGTGTCAAATCGGGAGATTAAACAAATTTTAGAGAAAACAGTTCGCCCTGATCGTAAGGATTGGTCGCAACGGTTGAATGATGCTCTTTGGGCATATCGTACGGCTTTCAAAACTCCGATTGGAATGTCTCCGTACAGGCTTGTATTTGGGAAAGCCTGTCACTTACCTGTGGAATTAGAACATCATGCTTGTTGGGCCATCAAAACTTTTAATTTTGATTTGCACAAGGCTGGATCACACCGTAAACTTCAACTCAATGAGTTAGAAGAAATTCGAAATGAGGCATATGAGAATGCAAAAATTTATAAAGAGCAGACAAAAATCTTCCATGACAAATCAATTCTTCGGAAGACATTTGAACCGAACCAGAAAGTATTATTGTACAATTCCAGGCTACGCCTCTTTCCTGGAAAACTACGTTCGCGATGGTATGGTCCTTATCGAGTGGTACAAGTATTTCCTCATGGAGCAGTTGAGATTCAAAATCTAACAGATGGGAATATCTTCAAAGTAAATGGTCAACGGCTGAAACCATATTTAGATGATTTGGTGAACAAAGATGTTGAGAAAATTTATTTGGCGGACCCAGGTTATCAAGATTGATTAGTTCATGGTCCTCTCTTGTCTAGCTGAAGACGTTAAACTTAGCGCTCCTGGGAGGCAACCCATCTTTTCATTTCATTTTATTTTCCTAGTTAGTTAGTTCAATGTTTGTGGGTTGCATTACTGCAAACCCTCACGAGACTACAACTCGTCCACTAGGGGTAACCTAGGGGTTTAAAGGCTTGTTGCATACGCTAAATGCAATCGAGAGCACCTGCGAAAGTGGTACAGATAGGATTTTCTTTTTGCATTTTTATCATTTTGTTTTTGTTGATTTCTCTCTTATGCTGACTCGCTCTTACATGGATATTTTTTTGGAAAGCCTCTAGATTCTTTCATTCCTGTACTATTTGTCTATCGCTCCTCTTTTATTTTCGTTGTCCCATATGCATTGCATGCTTATTTCTTTTACATTGAGGACAATGTAGATTTTAGGTTGGGGGTGAGAGATTAGGTTACCTCATCAGTATTTTCTTGGTCTTGAGCACAAATTGTGAAAATTTTTAAAATTTTCTGGAATTTCTTGTGCATTTGAAGTGATTTTGAAGGATAAGTGTGATTTTAACATTGTAAGGTACAGAATGTCGGTAATTTATATCTCTTGGATTCAGCCATCTATTAGATTTCACAGTTAAGTTTGAATTGTTAACCCATGATTAGAACTTTTAAACATTGATTGAGTCATGATCTCACATATCACATCTCGGTTGCACATTAAGATTCCGTTTCAACATTGAATGATTAACTTGGTAATCACTAAGCATGAAAGGAATCAGCCTGAAATTTTTAGCTTCGGTCTATAACTAAGAATTGAGAGAAAGTGTACGTCATATAATCTTCACCATAGGTTTGCTCCTTATAGGTGTAGATTCGATACCCTATGGTTGTCATTTGAAAAAGTTAGGCGACAAGTTTTCACCATAGGTTTGCTCCCTATAGGTGAGGACTTGATTCCCCTCCTTGGCGTTACTATTCATAAAGAAAAGCAAAGGCTAGTAGAATGAAAAGTTAATCTGTAAGGCAAGTGTTGGTTTCAGTTGTCATGCATTCTGTTGTTAATTACTAATGATATCATGAAATTGACAATTGGATCTCTTAATGATAGTAAGCCGAGATTACACTATACACTCTTGGAACTCAATGTTTAGAATATTCTAATTAATGGATTAATATTTTGAAATTGATTATGAAGTTTACCGTGAGCATGATTCTAGAAAGAAAAATTCTGTGCACCGCTCATGAATCTTAGAATTCTCGCGCCTCGACGATCTGTTCACAAGTCACTCGGGTTCACAGGAATTGTCAAGTATTTCTGAAATTATTTTTCGCATGTTTTGCTCAGGACTAGCAAAATGTTGGTTGGGGGTTGTGATAAGGGTCGAATATTACATATCAGACCCCAATTAGTACCTGAGTTTACGTATATAATAATGTTTAATGGAGTATTTTAATTATATTTTTGTTGCAGGATGAAATCAGGAGCAGGAGCGTTGATGGAAAAAGACTACTACAAGCATAGATTTGACACTCCGAAGTCACCAGAGTAAGGGACGCACTCCAGAGAATTAAGACTGAAGAATTCACATGCCAGGGATTCGAGGAAGTCAAGCCGTTCACGTTAAAAAGGCCCGAAAATGGTCCAAAATGCAAGATCACATGGTTCCCGCCATTCAATTGGCTCGAAACTCCATATATGGCCTGGAGGCCATAAATAAACCGTACATATTAAATTTCAACCATTGGATATCTCGAGAAGTGGGCCAACGGACAGATCAACCCATTAATCTTCAATTTTAGGCCCACCTACAATCTGGATATACTTCAAAATTAACCCAGACGGTTTAAATAAGGTGAGAAACAGGATGGATGGATTGGATTCACTAAAGAATCACAGTGGGCCCCATATGTATAACGTGTGTACATAGTGCACATGTGCACTGCCCGTGCACCGAACGACCTAAGTCGGTCAGCGCTGCTGACCCGACTTCCTTTTTAAAAAAAAACGACAGTTGCCGTTTCTGGCGCAGTGTAACGGACGGAAAGTCCGTTTTTATGGACCGCTGTGGGCCCCATCGGTAGCACTTACGTCTGATCCAAGCCGTTCATCGTGTAGAAGGGTTCAAGAGCTACAAAACCATGTTTACAGTTTGTGCCCATACATGCACACGTGTGAGATACAGAGGCCACAAATGGACTGTCCCGTGACGTTCAAAATTGATTTTATTGTAATTTCTTCTATGGGTCGCGTCAATGGATGTTCAAAACCATCCATATCTGACCAAAATTTCATCGTGCATCCAATGGACACCGAGCATCACAGCGCCGGACGTGCGAAGGCTTACGCACGTTCGCGAAAAGCCGACTTCCGGGCGGTTGTGGCCCACCATCTTTGATCAGATGGAAGATCTGATCCATCCATCATATAGACCAGCCAAAAATGTCCCAAGAGACGTTGATTTTACGGAAAAAATGCAAAGAATAAGAGACTTGTGCAGGTACAGAAGTTTGCTGCGAAAAGGGCTTTCGCTGCGCATACGACAGCTTTCTAAACCCGATTTTCTCCATTCCAGCCACTCCAGCAGCTATAAGAAAGGATGAAAAACATAGACAAGAAGGGAGGAGAGCCATGGAACAGATCCAGAGAAGAGAAAGAGAAGAAAAGAGAAGAAAAGAGAAGAAAAGAGAAGAAAGAGTTTAGAAGGATGTTTTTATTTCATCATTGTTATTTTTCTTACTTTTTAACTGATCACATGGATAGCTAAATTCCTTAGCTAGGGCTGAGATGAAGCCTCCAACTTGAATGATCCTTGTTTGTTGATTTAATCCTAATTTAATTGATTTGTTTCTTTCTCTAGTATGCTTAATTGAAAGTTTTGTGCTTTTCCATTCTAAGAGCTTAACCAAAGTCTAGTTATGGATGTTGTTTGGAACATTATCTAGGTGCTTGTGTCTGACCATGAACAGGTTCCTATAGAGGAAGAAACAGGAATCTACGTCTCTCCATGCCTGACCATGGATGGAAAGATGTGATCCATATGCTTTAAGGAATTATACATTCTGTGTGCCCGACCAAGGACATAGAGTGCACTTTATTTATTTTTGATATCAATCTGAATTAGGGAGAATCAACAGGTAAAACAAGGTTTATGATAATTAGAGGTGGATTCGAAAGTCCTAGTCTTCTCTTTGATTGGATTTTCCTTATTGTTCTTGGTTAACTTTTCATTGATTTTTGTTTAGTTTACTCAATTACTATCTCAAATATTTGTTGGATTAGTTAAGAAGAGTCTTTAATTTTGAATTGTGACGACCAGTCCTCGTGGGAACGATCTCGTAATACGTACCATATTTATATCTGATTCGTATACTTGCGAGTTTAAAATCATTTAAATCAAGTTGGTTTAAATAAAACATCACCGAGCTAAGCCTCTCCTTTAGGCATTTAGTTTACTTGCCTCAGTTGGACTTGTTGCCTCGGATTCCCGGGCGGTGTCAGTAGAGTTGGTCCATTCCATAGCCGAGTCTCTGGACTTGCTCTATTTTTTCCCCCAACACTCATCATCCCTGGCTGAAATATATAGTGTTGTTTCTATGTCACCTTTGAATGGACGGGAGGATCTCAGTCTGTGAGATTTTTGTCGAGTGGCCCATCTGTAGTGGAGACTTTTAGATTGTCGGTCTGGATTATCAAGTGGTGGAGTTGAAGGGACGACCCTTGGTATTTGATCCTCCACCCAAGGTAGTTTAGTAAAGTCCCGTTTTTTAAACTTGGACAATGTCTCATGTTTCCATGATCCAGACCATTGATTCAACGCCTCACCACGGATGAACCATGTTAGGTAGTGTTGGCTCTATGGGGTCCACCTTGATTAATGTGTTTTATATCCACGCTGTGCATCCTTTTCTTTCTAACTTATTTTAGTACATGACGACGAAAATGAAGTAGATCTGAAGCCCAAGCTGACCACACCACGATGACACCCACTATTGAAACCATCTTAGGGTCCACCGTAATGTTTATTTCCATCCAATGGTAATGACCCTGTGAACCGTTTGGATGGCACATAAGCAATGAACGTTGAGATGGATGGACTCTGGTAAGGTTTCAACAGTAGGCATTTCCCTCTGTCACTGTTTCATTTGGTGTGGCGCATTTGAGTTTTGGATCAACCTCATTTTTATCTCATGCCCTAATATGATATTGGATAAATGGATGGACTGGACAACCTTTTTACAAACATCATGGTGGGCCCTATCTAGGTTTTGACTGCAAAAACTTGATGCGGAAAGATGCCAATATGCATGCACTCTACTCCCATTGTACACGGGTTGCCTGCAGGAAGCCTCTCATAGAGAAGAAGCTAGGTGGGGCTCATTGTGATGTTTATGAGAAATCCATCCAATTCATCTATTTTGCCAAATCATTTTAGGATTGCTATCACCGATTCAATCAAATTGGACCACTTGTGTGACTGATGGCCTAGATTATGTTTCTATGTGTGTAAAGTGCATGGGCGTGCAAGGGTCTACTCAACTCAAAGTTTGAGTGAACCGCTGGTGTCCCTACACTTTGAGTTGAACATATTGGAGATTGGGATCAAATATCCAGGGTTATCTCAAATAATTATATTTAGGCTTCCATTGAAATGATTTGTGAAAAGGTAAGTGTTTGCCCTTCCAAATGAGTTCTTTTTGACTTATGATAATAGATGTGAGTCTACATACTTAAAGACTTACTCTTTCACCAACACCTTAAGTTTAAAACACTTTTCAAAAGGAATAAGGATACACATACAAATTAAAATAGGCAAATTGTTGTCGATTTCATTAATATTTGAAAATGATACTCATTACAATCGACAAGTACTGTAAGACAACAAAATGAATAAATCAAAGGGAACAAAGAAATACCTGATGCATCTCCCAAAATAAATGATCGAGGTGGGTGTGATTACCTAAATTAGAGCTTAGATCATGGTCGTACAACGTAGGGTTGAAGAAAGATTACTTCTACTCTTAAGGTATTGTAGAAGGAGCCACTAGACAGTAGCTATGTAAAACTAAGCTAGGCTATGCTAAGAAAGATAAATTGATGTGTTTGGTGTAGAGTCTCGAGCTCCTATTTGATTGCTCATTTTATAGATTTTTTAGGCGGTAAAACCCTTGCTATGGTTTACTTATTTCTTCTGGATCCTTCATGCTCATGTCGTGGTTCTAGATATGAGAATCCCTTTGATTGCTTCGAAACTAGCGACTTGGATTGGAAAAAATGACTCTAGTTAGATCTGGACTCCCAAGCTTCTCAGATCTTCTCGTAACTGATCTGTCGTGTAGGTGTCCGTGGTCCGCTAAAGACCATGCTTAAGTATGTTAAGATTCCTTTAATCAAGACGGCCAGGTTAAGGTTTAGATCCTGTTCAATTCTTACTACTTAACATCTCTAGTTATGGTCCGCTACATGTATTAGGTTAGAGGCCGTCAAAGTTTCTCTGGATCTGAGCCACTAGATTAGGTCTTGGGATCCCCATGAGCTAATCGACGTGTAAAAGTGACCATAACCAATCTCCTGGTAACCCCCCTCATTCACTTCGAGGTGTTGGATGATCCGGATTAAACCTTTCACTGCACTTAACCATCCTATACGTGATGGTCTCATAGAATAGAAGGATTTGCCACCCGATACAATTGTGGCATTGGTCCATATATGATCTAGTTATCTTATTCTCTTAATTCTGATTAATGTACCGAATAGGGAACCTGTCTGGGCTGATGTGTCTCTCTCTCCAGATCTGGGTCCAAGTCATGACTCGTTTGCTTGGACATCAGTTTAATATTTGGAGTTTCGGAATCTTCACGAATGCTACATCCGCACTCCTTAATGTCTCTAGCGAGATCTCCCATTTTAAAGGAATTATGAGAGACGACCTCACCAAGAATATTATAATCAAATTTATGATAGATCCAATTTCTCAATAGATCTTTTATAGACATAATGGGCCTGTTGCCTCATTAATGGGCACAATAGATGTGGGTACATGACATGCATTGATTTGTCATCTTAAATATAGATACCTTCGCATTTATAACAAAATACTTATTGCCAAAGGAAACATAAATGATGATAGAATGTTTCACGTGTCATGTGACATCGACGTGTGCCCAAAAATGATGCCTTTGATTGCCCGTACTAGGGCACCAAAAATGAGTGTAAACAAGGACATGGTCCAAAAATGAAGTAGATCCACAACTCGAATAGGCCGAAAAACAGGAAAAAGTAGGTAGCTAAATTCCCAGGGTTGAAACCACCTGTAATCCACCTTGTGTTTACATGTAACCCGTACCATTCATAAGGTCATTCCTACATGTATAAACTGAAAATGTATATATATTAGCCTGATTCAAAACTACTGTGGCTTCGCAAATGTTTCAATGGGTGCGTTCAATTCTCACATTTTCATTTCAGCTCATTCAGTATTAGATCAGTCTCATTTTTAGACTCATGTCCTATCATGATATAGGAAAACGGTCGGAAGGGGTGAATTTTTCACAAACATCATGGTGGGCCCTACCTAGCTTAGAGTCCTTTGGCTGACCATCCCACTCACGGATTGCATACTGCCTGGACGGTGCTCCGTGGCCCCAGCATGATGTATGTATTTTATCCACGCCGTCCATCCATTTTGGATCATCAGGGAATGAACGCCATGGGAAGTTTTTAACTGTGAGCGTCCAGTCAACACTGTTTTCCTGTGGTGTGGTACACCTGATATTTGGATCTGCCTCATTTTTGGAATGAGCTGAAAAAGGATGGATGGCGTGGATGAAATACATCATGGTGGGGTCCACAGAGCACCATCCAGGACGTATCAATTTCGGCAATTTCCAATCATCAATATATATATATATATATATATATATATATATATATATATATATATATATATATATATATATATATATATATATATATAGCGGAACGCTCACCTGCGATCGCCATTTAAAAATGGTGATGACTCTCCAAACGTACATATAACACAGTTCTATGGCAATCCAGACCGTTCAAATAGCAGAAGAAACTGTCCATGGTTCATAACCCAAAAATTACTGTAACAAAAAAAATATAATAACCATCTTATTTTTCTGTTCCAATCGGGATCAATCACTATATTAGTCTTAACTACCATTTGATCACCACCATTGGACGGCTACGATTGCTCTACCACTGGGATATTAGAGATATGATCCATCCACAATGTTGCCCCACAATATGAATGGCCTAGATAGTCATTCCACGAGATGAGCCACAACCATTTTCAAACTGGTAGTAGACTATCATAGGAGTCCAGCCCCATTTTTACATCATGGTTCTGATTGGAGTTGCATGGGTCCTGTTCTAGTGGTTGCATCCAACGGGAAGGCCCAATGGGTTTCCGGCCCAGTAATAGTAATGGGCCTGATTTTGAGACCAGTTTAGAATGGGCTTGCCTTGGGCTTGGATATTCCAGGTTTATTTATTGAGGCTCAACCCGACCCTGGTAATAAGCCGAACCCAGTCCCTGTGAATAGGCCCTTTTTAATTTCAATGGATTGGATTGGGCCCGAAATCAAAGCTCCGGTTGCTATATGGAATGTGCCGATGCCTAACTTCAGCTTCAATTAAAAATCAAATTGGGCTTGGGCAATACCCGGATCTGGCCCATTGGAAGCCGGAACCGGCCATGTGGGTGGTACCCTGACCATGGGCCCACCTCGATGTATACGTTGTATATCCAATCAGGCCGTCCACCTGTTTTTTCAACTCATTTTATGGTAAGAGCCCAAAAATGAAGCAAGTACAAATCTCAGGTGGACCACATCACAGGAAACAGTGGTGATTGATTGCCCACAATTAAAAACTTCCTAGGGCTTACTGTAATGATTATTTTCTATCCAAGCTGTTGATAAGGTCACGCAGACCTGGATGAAGGGAAAACACAAATATCAGTTTTATCCATGGGCTGGCCCACAAAAAGTTTTTAATAGTCATTCACCACTGTTTTCTGTGGTGTGGTCCACTTGAGATTTGTATCTGCTTCATTTTTGGGCTCATGCTATACAACGAGTTGGAAAAACGGATGGATGGTGTAGATATACAACGCATACATAGAGGTGAGCCCATGTCCAATTCCTCATTTTGACAGCATTCGTGTCGGGTCAGATTAGGTTGATTGAACTCAGCTCGATTTCAATTGAATTAGTTGCGTTAGGTCAGGGCTGAGCTTGATGAATTTTAAGTTGGGTTGTGTCGGCCACATGGTAATAGGTTGCGAGTCAGTTTTAGTCTGAAATTCTTGGCCCGTTTAGTAAACGGGTCAGACAGAGCCCGACCCAACCTGACCCATTGTCACCCTGAGCTATTCCCAGTTTAACTAGTTTGATGTTTTAAATAGAGTCATGCTCACCTACACACCTTTTTAAGTGAGCACCAATGCATACCTTTGCACACAAAATCCGACAAGCTCACTTGCCATATCACCCCATGAAACCCCCATGGGCTAACTTTCTGCCGATCAGTCCACATGATGCCGCACCACATGAATTCCCCAGGGGCCAACTTTCATCCTGATCCAAAACTACGGTCAGTCATAGCGAAGAGAAGCAAATAAAGGGAAGAAATGGTTTTCTTTCCCTATGGCCCCCCAGAGTTTTGGATCAAGCTGAAAGTTGGGCAGAAATGGTTTTCTTTTACCATGGCCCACTAGAGTTTTGGATCTGGCTGAAAGTTGGGCACCAGAGGTTTTGGACATAGGAGGTTTCATGGAGTGCCCATCACATGAATGGATGTAATTTTGTGCCCATGCCATGTATCAAAGAGTGCTCATGAGTTTTAGTGAGAACCATTTCCCAAGTGAGCATTTCACTTTTGAATATATATATATATATATATATATATATATATATATTCAAACGTCAAATAAAAGTGGTTGTTGTCATGGTGGTCATGGTGATGGCAGTGCCTTATCTCAACCAATTGAGGTTGACATTGTGAATCGTGTTTTGTCATTGTACTCTATCAAGAGCTATAAGTTTAGTTAGACCATAGGTTACATGGTATTTTTTTTTTTTAAAACTACCTCTATTCATATTCTTTTGGGCTTTTCTCTTACCTTTTTAGATTTCTCAACTTAACGTCAACTCACTTTCTAATTGGTACAAATCTTAGTATTTATTGCACATGACTAAATCATTCAAGTTTATTCCCTCTTATTTTATTATTAGTGGTAATACTATGTTTGCAAACGTATGCTCTTTTAGTATAATATATCGTACTTTTATAATTAATATATTTTTATTGATCATTGTAATTTAATATACATAGAATTGATGTGCTTGGTTGGAAGACTTTACTAAGGTCTCCCTATCCCTAAGGAATGAAGTCAAATGAGTTCAATGTGAAGTATATTGTGAGATCTAACTTATTCTGTTTCATAGACTTAGAATATTTTCGTGGACAATGGATAGGTTAGGATAGCTTAATTTGTAAGTCATTATACATGGTGTGACTGTTGTGCTTACGGTGGGCCTTTACCATGGGATATTGTCCTTATACATGTATAAGTGTGTGCATGTGAATACATTAATTGCATTTAGGCAGTCAAGTTGAATTTATTCCTATGCTTTTACATTTATTCTTGGACTTGAGAGGGGGTAGGGTCCTACTGGAGATTTAATATTGATGGCTTTGATTCACAAATATGTGAGCTTTTTAAGTGAATCATGGTAAGTTGGGAGGTCATTTTCTTATAGGAATTAGGGTTTTCAATAAATAATATGTGGTCCTTATGTATTTAGTCTCATATAAAAAAACCATAATAATTGATTAACATGGCTGACTAAACTAGTTTTGTAATTAATTTTGACTAAATAATTTATTTCAAAATCATTATATATATTATTTTATAAATCGACACTTTAAAATGATTAATCATGCCTGTAATATGGGTAGGACAGTGGACTTTAAAGCGGAATGTATGATGTATGTATGATACTATGAGACAAGGTGATCATGTATATCTATATGATGTACACGGGGAAATATCCAAACTAGGTCAAAATTCTTATCTTGTTATGCAAGTGTGTTGTAGGTGATACTTGTACTTTAAGTAACTTATAGGGATTGCTCTAGTAATATTTTTCAATGATAAGGAAGCCTTGATGACAGAGGCTTGTAAGTTTATAAATATAGAATGTCATGTTCCATGAAAATTTACTTGACACATAGTAGAAACATTAGGGTGGCCGATTCGAGAGAAGGAAGAAAGAGAGGCAAGCATTGACCATCTTTTATTCTTCATGAAAAGTATATTGTAAGTTTGTATTAATTTACATATGCATAGAAGTAAATCCGATCTGATATGTTTTGCTTCCGTCGTGTGCAAGTACTTCAATAAATTCTCTTGAATTCATTCATTTTTAATTCTATCATTCCTCCTTTTATCTCTTATCCATCTTAACTTCCTCCTATTAACTTCACAAATCCTATGAACGTGTTGTTCCTTGACTAACCAATAAACTATCCTATAAAATTCAATAAAAGTAAAAATAAAATTCAGAAACCATCATAGATGGAAAGTGTTCTAACATATCCCTCGCTAGATGGTCTTGTTAACCATCCATTTTTGGATAACAAATTGAATGGCTAGGATCATACGATAGGTGGCATTTTTGGAGATGGCCCATATCATGAGTGAGCTCAGGAAATGAAATACCTTGACTATCAAAAGATGAGCTCATACCTTCTGTTCCAGAAGTGGCCCAATGCCAGCATAAAGAATGGGCAATTTAAAGACTCAGCGGTGCCTATTCAACATTCACTAAATTTAAACTATTATTGGATCTGGGTCATGTTTTCGTGATCCTAAGTGTTTATAATATTTAGGACTGATATTAGATGGGGATACCTAAATAAATAAATAAATCTGAAATTAGACTAGCTATGAAACCTAAGAGTCATAGGGTTGGGTTCAAGACATATATAAAATTCATGAAACCAAACTACCCAGCTACGTACACTTAATATAAACCTGATATCTTTGTGCATATGCTTATCTTTGGTAGTTTATTCTGTATAGACTAGGTTGTGTTGCATCATTTGACCTAGCCCATTGACAGGTGAGACTTAAGTTGGATAGGTCCAACCCATGTATGACCCATTGACTTAACCGGGCCACATTTCTAGCCCAACCTGACCCACTACCCATTTAGTGTTGCCTGGATCCATGTTGGAAGCAGATGGGGTCAATAGATCCAAATGCTGGTCCAACTCAGTACCACCACTAATAATGGCCGAAATAGAAATGCAAGCTATAGAAAACAAAATTTGCAAACTTAGTTCTAGGAATTTAATTTTATATACAAAAAGTAGTTGGATAATGTTGTCTATTTTATTTATTTTTCTTATAATGTTGTTTGGATGTTATTGTCGAGAAAAATAATCATATAAAATAATGCAACCTGATTCATTACTAACATAAATCAGTCTTACAACACTATATCTCTTCTCTTCTCTTGACCTTCCATTTCGAAAATGACAACTAAAGGTGGTCCCCACTTTATGGACCATACAAATTTATAATTGTACTTTTGTTATAATTAATGTGGATCGTTTATTTTTGTGGCTATGGATCAAATGGCTAAACTTATCCAATCAAGAGGGATGGGAAACCAAAGGTAGGGCTCACCTTTGATGTAGACTACCTTCCATGTGTACCATCGAACAACCCACCTTTGATGTCAACCGCATGTGGATGGCTTCATTGTTTGAGGCCCACCTTCGATATGGGCCATCCATCATATGGATATTGGTTATCCATCACGAGGGACCTTGGATTTGGATTGTCCATTTGGTGGGGACCATATTCAATGTGGACCATCTATCATGCAGGGCCAAACTTAGATGTGGTCATTTGTGTGGGGCCAAACTTGAAATTTAAATGCCACAATGGGCAGAGATGGTTACCCCCATGGTTATTTATGGGACGTTTGGATTTAAGTTACTTAAGATAAGCTACTTATGCCAGCTTATACCGATTTATACTTGTTAAGCCGAAGTGATTAAGAGCCCACTTGGATACCACCAAATAAATAGCTTTTTCTACGTACAACAGTAGATAAGTAACTTATTTGAGATAAAGTAAGTTTGGTTTATAATTAATTATAAATAACTTTTTATTTAAAGTCACTTAATCACTTTAATTTAAAAAGTAAAAATCAAGATAAGCTACTTGAGGCGTAAGTATCTTACATAACTTACGATCCAAATGCATGTAATTTTAAATAAAAAAGTTACTTATAATTTATAATAAACCAAACTTATCTCAAATATGTTACTTATATACCATTGGCAGTAAAAAATGTAATTTATTTGGTGGTATCCAAATGGGCCCTTAGATTGTGTAGGGGGGTAATAGGATGGGTTTGGACTGGGTCAGGCCAGAATTAGGCTTTGCTGGGCTTGACACTCAAAAGGCCCGAGCTTGGCATGGGCCTATCATTCTTGCCCAAACCTTAGCACAAAACATATGAGTGTGGCCGGGCCAGAAAATTAATCAAATAATGGTCTCCTATGGTGAATTATCCTAATCCATCCCTTGATCAGATGTCATTCACATGCACAAATAAATACACATGGGAAAATGAAAACCGAGGACAAAATGTAACACACACACACACACACACACATATGGGAAAAGGTTCTATACGGTGGAGCTCATGAGAACTCCCCATGAGGTCAAGCTGCGTGGGCCCCACCATGATGTATGTCAAACATCAACACTGTGCATTTGATGGGTCCCCTTTAAATCATGGGATATTCCAAAAATCAGCCGTATATGAAACTCATGTGGGCCATACCATCTAAACTCATGTGAAAACATGCCTAAAACATATAAAAGCACTTGGTGGGCCCCACTTGAAACTTGGATGTGTCTGAAACTTGGTCTGACCCCTCATCCAAGTGGGACACACATAATGGATGGGCTGGATTTGTGAACCACATCTCGGTGGCCCAAAAAATGATTATGAATGTTTTAATGGAGGGTAAACCCTCTCAACTTTTGTATGTAGTGTGGTCCACACAAGTCATGGATTGACTTGATTTATAAGCCCTAGGCCCATTATGGAATGGTGCATCTGACTGATGGGGTAGATGTTCGACATACATCATGGTGAGGCCCACACAGCTGGACCTCTTGGGGAGTTCCATGAGCTCGATCGTATAGAACCTATATATATATATCGAAATGTTACGTTGAGGCCCTACCATAATGTGTGATAGACATCTATACCATTGATCATATGCAAGCTTCCATGGTGAGCCATGACCTAAAAATCAGGACAATCCTTGACTTAGATGGGCCATATTATAGACAACAGTTGAGAGGGGATGTCCTCCCATTGAGACCTTTCCGATTGTATATGGGGCTCAATGAGATATAGTTTATACATCCAGCCCACCCATTGTGTGTGGCATACTTGGACGAGGGGTCACACCAAATTTTGGGCCATTTCAAAACTCACGTGGGCTCCACCAAATGCTTTTAGATGTTTTAGGCATGATTTTCTATGGTTTGAGATGGTATGGCCCACCTAAGTTTCAGATACGGCTGATATTTGGCACATCCCACAACCTAGAGGGGACCTAGCTACCAAATGCTAGGAGTGAATGCCCCTCACATATAATGGTAGGGCCCACATAGCTTGACATCACAAGAAGCTCTCATGAGGTGGACCTCATGGTACCATTTCCCACACACACACACACACACAGAGAGAGAGAGAGAGAGAGAGAGAGAGAGAGAGAGAGAGAGAGAGAGAGAGAGAGAGAGAGAGAGAGAGGAATGCTCAACTGCCCACCAGTTCTCATGAGAACTTGTGAGAACTTTTTCAGAACTCATCACACCTAATGCGGGTCCAAAATTTGAACAGTTCATGTGATGCATTACCTTATGAAACCCCCGGGCCCCACCTTTACCCTCATCCAAAACTTTGGTGTGCAGCGGCAAAAGAGAGACAAATAAAGGGATTGGGCCACAATAACTTAACACTCCTAAGCCCATACCTAGATTTTTCTGCACTGTACATGCTATGCCTGAGCCCAGCTCACGGCAAGGTGATAGATCCAAACCAGTCCAAAGCGTTGCTGCCCCCCAAGGATGGGAAAATGAAGGCCATATTTATTAAAGCACACGCGTCAGGTCACACGTGGTGATACATAAGTTCTTCTTTTTGCCATCTACTGTAGTTGAATTCATGCCGGCCATGTCCTCCTGCAGGACAGATTCCAACGGTTGACATCTTCCTTATCAGAAATTTACTGGCCCTATTCAACTGAACATGAATGCTTCCAAGAGGTGCAGCATGCACTATGTCAGTTCTCCTTAAAAAGGTGCAACATGAACGGTTACCATCACTAGAAAAAAGTAAAGATTCTTCAAAAAGAAATTTTAATTTTATCATTTTTGTTATAAATTTCATGTTTGACATGCACATATGACACTTCACTTTTTTTATTGATATTAAATAATATATATGAGCATTCATATCTATTGAATACTTAGATTTGGAGCTAATTCATTAAGAAATACACTAGCAACCTTGACTCACTCTTGAATTGATAAAACTAGTCTGGTTGACTGGCTAACTCAGTTGACTCTGAGCGACTCAGCCATCTTGATATAAATAACCATCAAGTCTTTCAGTCAACCCAGTTGAGTCTTCGAGTCAAATCAATTTTCTGGCCATTGAGTGTTCTTGATGGATGGTTGAACGCTATAGATTACTCAGCTTGTTCTTTACATGTAGCATAATTGTTCAGCAGTATGAACCGTCCAAATGTCTGATCTTATTGTGGATGGAGCTCAGTCTAAAATTGTACGGAGATTATGATAGTAAAAATCTGATTTTTCTCTACGAATTTTGACCATTCATTATTCTGTGGTGCCTACTGTGATTTGTAGGTTCTATCTACACAATCAATCCTTTTTTAAAAAGATCATTTCAGGGTATGAGCCCAAAAAATAAGATGAATCCAAAACTCAATGAGGATCGAATGTCCACTGTTAAAAACTTCTTAGGACTGGCAAAAGTTTTGATAAACTGATATTTTTATTTTCCCTTCATCCAGTCTATGTGACCTTATGGACATGTTGGATATCAAATAAACACTCTGATGGCCGTATAAAGGTTTCAATTGGTGGGCATCATTATCATGGTTGCTTCCCACTGTGTAGTCCACCTGAGCCTTGGATCTGCCTCAGTTTTAAGCTAATGCCTAAATTGATATTAAAAAAATGAATGGACAGCTGGTGTGCATAAAACCCATATATCATGGTGGGCTCTACCTCCGGAAGGACCTAATATACTTCATGTACTTTCATAGCGTTCATTTAGTAGCTATTTATTTGATATTTAAGATTGCTTAGTTATTGTGATTTTAAAGATGTATTCAATCCAAAATTTACTACGTTTTTAATTTTGTTGGTGTGGATATCAGTACTGGCATATGAGAAAGGAAGATTCTCCACTGTTAATGGCAAGTAATGCCACTGTTACCCAGCTGTAGACCTATGATATGGGTTGGAATGCCCATGTGTGTAAAAAAGAAAGAAAAAACACTTTTGTACCATTCGTTTAAGTGCACAATTCATTTAGTAGACATTAATTAATGTTTGGAGTTGCATATTCATTCTGATTTTAAAGGTGTTCTCGATCTACAACCTGCACGACGGTTTTGTTAGTGTCAGTATCAGTGCGACTAATCTCTAAGGTGGGTGATTCCCTACAATTACTGGCAAGTAATGCTATGGTCAATGAGCTCAGTGATTCTCCAGCTGACTTGCTTCGATGACCAAAAGCTCTACCACCATGATGTGTGAGCACCATCCATTCCATGCACTAGGCCAACTCATGTAAGCTCAAAACTCAGGCCAATGTAAAACTCAAGTGGGACACAATGACTTGTACACCATTGAAATTCTTCTGACACCATTGTGATGTTTTATTTGTCATTTAGGGGACCAGTGGTAAGTTACTTTGGATAAGCTATTTATGCCATAAGTAGCTTATCTTGGTTTTTACTTATTCCATTGATAATAAGTATGTTTGGTAATGAATGTACTTATCAATCAAATAGTGAAAAAACATATTTGGTTCCTAACATCATAAGCAATTATCCCCCAAGTTTGTTTAGTACCCTTCACATTCACCATTCATCATATGTAGCCAACCTTTGATGTGGGTCATTCATTGTATGGATTAGCCATTGATGCAAGCTGCCCATCATATGGGGCCCACCTTGGATGTCGGCCATTCATTATTATGGCTTGACCTTTAATATGCACCATTCATTATGTAGGGCCACCTTTGATGTTGGTCATCCATCAAGTGTGGCCCACCATCAATGTTATTATCCATAATGTGGGGCCTACCTTCAGTATCCATTGCCCATCATGTAGAGCCCACCTTTAATGTGGACTGTCCATCATGTGAGCCCCACCTCTGATTTAGGCCATCCATCATGCAGGGCCTGCCTTGGGTATGGGTCATTCTTCATTAGGGCCGACCTTTGATGTTGATCGTCTATCATGTGGGGTCCACCATTATTAATTATCCATCATGGGGAGCCCATCTTTGATGTGGACTATCCATTATGTGGGCCCCACCTTCAATATGGGTTGCCCATCATGCAAGGCTTGCCTTGGATGTGGGTTATTCATCATTAGGGGCTGATCTTTGATGTAGACCATCCATCATGTGGGGCCACCTCAATATGAACCATCCATCATGTGAGGCCTAACTTCAATGTCCACTGTCTATCATGTGGAGTCCACCTTTGATGTGGACCCTCCATCACGTATGCCTCACCTTTGAAGTGGGTCGTCCATCATACTAACCCGCTTTGAATGTGGGCTTTTTATCACTATGCTCTGACCTTTGATGTGGATAATCCATATTTGGGTCCACATTAATATGGAGTCATCCATCATGTGGGGCCCACCTTTTATATGGAGCATCTACCATGTTA
This sequence comes from Magnolia sinica, assembly GCF_029962835.1. Classification (NCBI taxonomy): domain Eukaryota; kingdom Viridiplantae; phylum Streptophyta; class Magnoliopsida; order Magnoliales; family Magnoliaceae; genus Magnolia; species Magnolia sinica. The sequence goes on from NC_080575.1 coordinate 91,452,823, forward strand.
CCCCACCTTCAATGTGGACAGTCCACCACATGAGGCCTCCTTTGATAGGGACAGTGAGACAACCTCTTTTGACATGTACTCTCGTAGAGAAGTTGAAAAGTCACATGTTAAAAAGTTTAAAAATTTACTTATTAAGATAAGTAGCTTTTGACACATAAGTTACTTTTACCTTTATGCTTACCAAACTAACTTAAGTAGAAAAATAACTCCATTACTTATTATAAGTTACAAAGTAACTTATTGGGGGCGTAAGTTACTTACGATAAGCTACTTATTCCACAAGTAGCATATCTTAGTTTCTACTTATTAAGAAGTTAAGTATGTTTGGCAAACGATATACTTATCTGCTTCTACTCTCTTTCATCTCCTCAATGTCTCTCTTCGGCAACTCATGAAAAGTAGAAAGCTAAGAATATTAGATGAAGTGATCACGTACGTTTAAGTAAAAAAGTTATTTATAACTAATTATAAGCCAAACTTACTTATCTGAAATAAGTCACTTATCGACTACTATAAGTACAAACAGTAACTTATTTGGTGGTATCCTAGCAGGCTGTTCATCTATTCCTAGAGTATAATTAGGATGAAAGAAAAACCAAGTATCATCTTGATCAAAAACTTTTGTAGGCATAGGAAAAGACATTCGGGTTCAATCCCTGAAAGTGTTACCTTCAAATAAAAAGGTACCACCATGTGTCCCAAGTTATCCTTTTTATCATTTTAGGTCATGAATGGGGATCCAAAATTCAGGATGATGGAGGAGATCCAAACTTTAAGTGGTCTGCACAGCTTATAGTGGGAATGGAAATGCCCATCATTGAAACCATACCTGTGGTGTTGCTTATATGAACACGCTTTGGCTACTGACCCCAACATCAGCCATTTATCTAGTGTCAAAGGACCGTGGGCTCCACCATGATGTATGTGTTTTATTTGCACCATCCATCAATTTTCCAGCTAAATTTTTTTTTATCATGAGCTTACAAATAATAAAAATCCAAATCTCAGGTGGACCACTCCATAAGAAAATAATGTTGACTGAAGGTGCCGACCATTAAAAACTTCCTAGATCCACTGTAATATTTATTTGCCATTGAACTGGGTGATAAGATGGTGCTGACCTGTATGAAGGGAAAACACGAATATCAGCTTCATCCAAAACTGATGTGGCTCTCAAAATTTTTTCAACGATAAGCATTCAATCCCCACTATTTCCTAGTGTGTGGTCCAGTTAAGCTTTGGATATGCTTATTTTTAGGCTCACAACGAGCTTTGACACTTGCTAGTTAGTTGGCTTGAAGTCACTAGCCAAACTGCATCCCATATTTATGCCATCCAGCCTGTTCAAAAACTGATTCCCACTTGGACCGAGGGAAATCACAAATATGAGCCTTATTTGTAATGCTTATGGCCGTCAGAAGGTGTTAAGGGTGGGTATTTATTTCTGCGGTTTGCCGACTGACATTGTCATCGGTGACTTGATGTCCCATAGTGCTTTGTGGGCCCACCATGATGTATGTGTTTTTACCCACACCTTCTATCTATTTTGACAATTCATTTTAGGGTATGAGTCAAAAAATGAAGGATATCAAAATTTCAGTTGACCACACCACATGAAACAATGGTGATTGAACACACACCATGATGTATGGTTTGCCCACAGAGTGTCGAGGAAATGTGTGTGCAAATCTTATATTCAGATCACACAACGATAAACAAACTCAAGCAATAAATGGACAAGTATGTATGAATTTTATGTGAGAAATATTTGTAGAAAAAAAACTATGGCACAAAGCGACGAACAATTAATATGAAAGTGAATAGTATGGGAGATGGATGCATTTACAATTAAGAAAATTCTCATTTTTTCCTCTCCAAAGCTTGGAAACAACTAAGCCTTGATTGAAATACCCTAATCATATATATATGAAATGATCAGTGCAATTATATAAAATCATGTGTACCATCAATTTAAGCATCGATCGATCGGCATCGATTGAGTAAATCCTTGATTGATTGGACAAACCCTTGATCGATCGAGTTCCCATGTTCAATCAATTGAACACGTTTAAAATTGTCCAGAAAATTAACGTGAATATTCTGAATTGTCGATTGATCAAACTTGTCAAGATGTCTTCAATTTATTTGGAATAAGGGAGTTTGACCGGTTGAACCCCTGGCTAGCTCGATTGATCCAGATATCACATTTTTACACAGTTTGTTCTTTAGATAATTTAGGCCATGTTGGATTGATTGAACGTGGGAGCTTAATTAATGGAGAATTACCTGATTGAGATTGATTGATCAAAATTTAAATTGATAGTACATGCAATTTTATAGAATTGTATGATTAATTTCTTATTTTAATTGTTTTATTTTAAATATAAGTATAATACACTTTTCCATGTGAAATTCATGCATTCGGGATGATAATTCTTATTTTCTTCCGTGGTGGTCCCCAATTCCTTCAGTAGCTACTGGCAGTGTTGCAGAGCTATCAGTCACAAGGCTGAAATCTGTGTCCATTTATTGTCCAAAAATTTTACGCTCCTGCTGGGGCCGATGTCCTTTAATGATATGATGGTTGAAGAGAGTTGACATGGCTCATGTTCTTTTATGATATGATGGAATTGGAGAGAGTTGACATGACATAACATCACCATGGTGGGTTCACGGGGCTTTCGGTTACAGTACAGTAGACTCATGTAACCAGGGTTAGAGTAAGTTGCATCCTGTCAAAACACAAATATTTATTTATTTATTTATTTTTTAAATTTTTTTTATTTAAAAAAAAAAAACGCTCGCATACACACCCCCCCACACAGTCACGCTAGTGGAATTTCACCGACTATGGATACTCAAACCCTTGATCGGGTGTTGAAACTCCTGTGAGTCTACCACCCGAGCAAGAGTAAGGATCCATCCTGTCAAAAACACTAACACACGCGTTTCGTTACTTTGAGTCTTCGTGTCTTCTAGCAATGCGTGGGAATTGCGACCCGGGATGCAGCTCGGTTGGTGAGACCTTAACTACGTATGCTCTGTATATCCACACGGTCCATCTATCTTAGCAAGCTTATTTAGGAGGTCCCAAGAATGAAGCAGATGCAAATCTCACCGGACCACATGAAACAGTGGTCATTGAACACCCACCGTTAATAACTTATTAAGCCCACTTTAATATTTATCTTCCATCCAACCTGATGACAAGGTCGAGACCTAGATGAAGAGAAAACACAAACGGCATCTTGATCCAAAACTTGTGTGCCCCAGGAAGCTTTTAATGGTGGGAATTCAATCCATACACTATGGTCCACCTGAGATTTGTATCTGCCTTATTTTTGGGACCATGCCATAAATAAGCTGGCCAAATGGATGCAAACATCGAGATGAGCCCTACTGCCAGGGTCACACCTAATCACCATCCCTCCAGAAGAAGTCATTGGTCTAATTGCACGGTGTAAAATAAAGCATAGACCTGCTGACGAAATTGTACCCGGAGACCAGGTCACGAGGGATACCCCGGGTGACCAGACTCTCTGTGTCTACCGTACTGTAGGTGTTTTATTTACGGTCCATCAGGTAGGCTAGTTTTAGGGCATGACCCTAACAATGAGTTAGATCCAAACTCAAGTGGACCGTGCCATGTGAAAGCGTATAATGATGTCGACTGTGGAAACCTTCACTACATGAAAAATAACAAAATTTGAATGCCTAAAACTATCGAATTTTTTAAAAATTCATCAGGAATAAGCATCGAAAATGACAGTTAAAAATTTTGAAAGTCAAAAATCCAATTTGACGCCCCGGGTCATCATTTTGGGGCCCAATTTCGATGGCTTGAGGTCGACAAGAAATACAATCGATGGTCCAAGGCCGTTGCTTTTCTGGGACTCATTTCAAAATTCGACAGGCTTGGGCCGTCGAATGAGGATGTCAGAAAGATGTTAGCGAGTATAGAATTTGAGTCTTAGCTGGTCGAGTAAATATTCGATGGCCCTGGGCTGTCATTTTGCATCTCGGTTTGATGGCCTTGGTGCAAGGCCCTTGATTATCTGGGATTCATTTAAAAATTTGATAGCCCTGGGCCATCGAATGAGGATGTTGAAAATGGTGGTAGAGGGGATAGAATTTGACGGTGCTAACTGGTTAAATAAACATTCGAGGGCGCCGAGTCGTCATTAAAGAACTCAATTTCAGTGGCTTAGGGTTGGCGAGAAATACAATCAACGGTCCAAAGCCATCAACTTTCTCGGATTCATTCCAAATTTGGACGGGCCAAGGCCATTGAATATAAGTAGCTTTTTAGCATAACTAGTGCCTAAGAAGTTTTTTGGTTGTTATAAATAGCTTGCAGTATAAAATAAAACATGATAAATTTCACAGTGGATTAATTGTTTATATCAATTATATAAAGTATTCAAGATATTTATAGTTTCTTAAAAAAGGAAAGAAAGTCGCTTGTATTTGAACCACTTAAGAACCCATTAAAGATATGAGTTTTCTTCTTTTCATTTACATTACAAGGTGGTGCCACCACGGTGTATGTTGATAAGAGTAGCACCTGTACACCTAAGATAGCAGGGGCGAATACCCAGCATGAAGCTATACTAGTTTCTGTTGAGAGTTTATTATTTATTTATTTATTATTATTATTTTTTTAACCGGACTCTTTATAAGCAATGAAAGAGTTGCCTATATACTTATCGTTGTGATAAGATCAGGTCACTATAGTTCGTCTCTCTTTTATTAGATGTGCCTCTAGGGTTTTTAGTTACCGATTCAAAGTTATTTATAATCCAGGGCGAAGTTGATGTCGATCATCTTCTTCTGAAGGAATAGATGAGAGTACTGCTTGTTGGTGGGCTGTCTGGTTCATCGTCGGGCATTGAATCGAGTGGAAAACTTTAATAAAAGATCAAAATACCAACGTTGGAACTCTTCCGCTTGAATTAATGTCCAAGAATGAACTAGATGGCCCACCAACAAGCACCATATCCATTTCTTTAGTGAAAGATGATTGGTGTCATCTACCACATATCCACCATCACCATCAACTTCGTGCTTAACTGTAATCAGTTTTGAATCAAAAGCTGAAAATCCCTAATACACGTTTGGTAAAAGTAAAAGCATAAATCCAAACATATCCAATCACAAATTCATAAATTCATAAATCTATTCACAAAAAATTCATAAATTCATTCAAATTCAAGTATGCATTCCCGATTTACAGTGTCAAAAAAAATGATATATACATATACAAACATCAACTAACAAGCATCAAAAGACAATTTAAAAAAATATCAACCCCTCAACACTTTAGTCATAGCCCGAGGCCACCTAATAATTTCTCCTACATTAACATCTACAAACGTTATTCATCAGGCTGAATCTTGTCTTGTAGCTTAGTATTGTGGTTGAAGATCTCATTGATGTAGACGTGATAGTAATTTAGATAAGGGTCTTCAACATGAACTAGTCTTTCAATAGTAGAAGTCTTAGAGTGCCAAAAAATTTAATAAGCACTTATTACCTGGCTCTCTTGGAGGGGGGGATGGTGTTACTTTGCCTGCTTGCCTATCAGGAATAGATTTTTTGGTTCTTACCTATTAACAATTAATGAAATTAAAATTCACTCCGTCTAGTAAAAATGTGAGTATGCCAACAATTAATACCTGGAAAGATATAACTAATTAAAATTCATACTCGAGAAGATCTCATAGTCAGCATAGTAGAAAACTTTGAGGATGACTGCCTCGTTGAAACCATTTCTATTGTTATCTTCTACACTTGTTGAGTCACATTGAATAATTGAATCTCGACCATTTCTAGTCGACCTCAGAGAGAAACTGTATGAAGCAATCTAGTCATTGTGATACCCTCTCCCATACCCCTTACCCATCCTTTCTGAAATTTTCCTAAAACCACTGCAACAATATCATGCTCTAAATGCCTTTGTCCAAACATGAGATCATCCATAATGATGTCTTTTATTTGTGCTTGAAAAAATCATTAAAAATGAAAAAGTTTGATAACTATACAAGGATTTAAATTAAATAAATTTATGACCACTCACAATGATTGCATTTGCCTCGGGTGTCAAAGAGTGACCATCTGGCTTATTATGACTGTTGATGTATAGTTCAGTTGTCACGTTCCAAACTCAGAAACCGGGCTCACAAAATTCTCGATTGCTGAATCCGGTGCTGACAGCCTCTGTAGCACCCCATTCTCGGCTCCCAGCGCATATACACCAATTTCCAATCCTGAAATCCTACAAGGAGGATGTTCAATATGAATTTGTCTAGTAAGAAGCATAACCACAAGTATACCTAAATCACAAGAACAACATTATCACCACATATCCACTAATATACTCATTTGAGTACAATGCTGAAAGGTAAAAATACATGCATATAATGAAATCTTCATAAGGCTCGGTTGCACGCTCCTGCTCCTACTCAGCTACGACTACGTTCTAACGTCACCTGCATGCATCTATCATGCATAAGTTTATAGAAAGTTTAGAGGGTAGTGTAAGTGTGTGAGTAGTGAATGCGTGCTCAGAATGTAATATCAGAGTAAACGGAAATACTGGTAAGTCTATGAACAATACGATATCAGAGTAAGCAGAAATACTGACAAGTCCATAAAAATATCATCAACCTTATCCAGGATATGTGATAAAAAGACATATCAAGCCAATGTCATATACTGAGAAAGTAATGTAGGTCAGTTATGCAATGCGGAGATATAATGAGTCAAATATCAGATACTGATGATGCAATACCATATGTAATTCTGAAGAGTTACGAATACCATCAGCTTCATCTAAGTCATATGAATGCAGAAACATAGCAACCCAAAATGCCATATGTCGAAGATGTAATGCAATATGCAATATGTGATGCGAATGAAATGACCAAGCTGTAGTGTGAAGTCGGGATGATAGTACGTGATATCGCAAGTTATGGGGCCTATCACAAAGGACTTTTATCCAAATCAGTCCCATACTTAAATTTGGATAGATAGACTCAATGTGGTATGTTCCTGATCTCAAGTTAGTCGCGGGCCCCAACCGAAATCCTGACCATTGCGAAAGTTCACATAACAATTAGTTGCGCACCATCAGCCCGAGTGGATAGTGAATGAATGAATGAATGAGTATAATGCCGAGTATAAAACTTCTGCTCAATCAGTCTACAAATCAGTGCTGTATACTCCAAGCTGGCTATCGCCCCGGCCGGCCGTGCAGGCTAGCGAGTGAAAAAGACCTCACTACTTGCCTTCCAGTAGTATACTAATACCTATCTAGCTCGTCGATAGCGGACCCATTTGGGAGTTGATCAAACTCAGCCTAGCTTACAGCCCCCTCACTTGGGCGGATAAGGCCACACCCCCTCCCAACCGACCACGACACAGTGAGAGACGTGATCTACTGGTATTCGGCACTCGGGCGCTCATGTATCCACTCGATCTAGACGTTGGGGCTTCTCCTGGCCATGGAGGTTTAGGGACTTTCACCCACGGACATCCAAAGTGCCCAGATGCTCGAACTAAACATTTTCGGTATCTCATCTAGCCATCCACGACATGCCTATGGAGGCTACGACCCTGATGTCACTAGGGCATATAGTAATCATAACACACAATGTAAGATGCATGAGTCATACAATCCAGTCATGTATCAATCCTGCGCATACCATGCGTTTATGTGAGACAATCTCCGCTTATTAGGGAGTCTCATAACAACCTACCCAATGACATATGAAATGGTCAACCATATCTTATAATAAACATGCAAATGATGCATATGGGCATGTACATGATGCTATGCTGTTACACACTCATAATCGGTATTGACAATCGGCACCGATAATCGGCATTGAGAATCGGCCTCGGCAATCGGAATCGGCCTCGACAATTAAAATCGGCCTCGATAATTGAAATTAGCCTCGATAATTAGAATCGACCTCGACAATCAAAATCAACCTTGATAATCGGAATTGACCTCTACAATCAGCCTTAATGAGAATTAGCCTAACAAGGCCTAAGGGAAGGTCATAATGTCGACATTCAACCATCATTGCCCATCAATGTGGACATTTAACCAACATTGCTCCCAAAGAGTTGCCCACATCAAGCCAAACGTCAAGTGGGCCCATGGCCTCACACAAGGGCCTAATATACATCACCATGGGCCTCACTCCAGGGCTTAGTACACATCATGATGGGCCTCGCTCATGGGCCACATATACATCACAATGGGCCTCAACACATGGGCCATGAATACATCACATCGGGCCTCACTCATGGGCTGCATATATAACATAATGGGCCTTATCATATGGGTCAGAAATATATCATAGTGGTCCTTAACACATGGGCCAGAAATATATCACAATGGGCCGCTCATACGGGCCTAATATACATTACAATGGGCTGCAAATATATCACAATGGGCCATATATACATCACAATGGGCCTATCACACGGGCTTAATACACATCACAATGGACCTCTCACATGAGCCTCAAATACACAACAGTGGGCCGTATCAATGGGCCGCACCAATGAGCCTCATATACATCAAATGGGCTGCATCAATGGGCCACACCAATGGGCCTTAAATACATCAAATCGGGCCACATCATATGGGTCTTATATACAACACATCGGGCTACATCACATGGGCCTAATAAACATCACTATGGGCCGCTTACACAGGCCTAACACACATCACTATGGACCGCATCAATGGGCTGCACCAATGGGCCTTATATATGTCACATTGGGCCTCATGTATGGGCCGTATATACATCAAGTGGGTCACATTACATGGGCCACACATACATCACAATGGGCCTTCTGAAATGGATTGGAGATACATCACAATGGGCCGCAACCATGGGTCCCTCATACATCTCAAATACATCACATTGGGCCATATCTCATGGGCTTCAAGTATATCACAGTGGGCCACAACCCATTGGCCTCAATACGCAACGGTTGGCCCCATCTCATGGGCCTCAAATATACAACAGGTGGGCTTTCCACATGGGCCATAAATACATCACATCGGGACTCATTAATGACCACAATTACATCACAACGGGACCCATACAATCACAATGGATCACATACAATCTTAATTGGCCACATACAATCGCAATAGATCACATACAATCACAATTGGGCACATACAATCATAATGGGCCACAACCCATGGGCTTCAAACACATCAAATGGGCTGCATCACATGGGCTTCATATACATCAAGTGGGCCGTATCAATGGGTCGCCAATGGGCCTTATATACATCAAGTGGGCCGCAGCAATGGGCCTTACACATTGCAATGGGCCATAACCCATTTTAGAGATAATTCCAGAGCATTTTCGAAAGAATGAATCATATCAAAAGATCATATAGGCCATATCACAAATAGCAGTGTAGATAATGATTTTCACCGTTATAAAAATTCCAGGGCCCACCATCACATTTATTTTCCATCCAGTCTGTTAGTAAGGTCATAAAGGCCTGGTTGGGAGGAAAAACAAATATTAATTTGATCTAAGACTGATGTGGTCCAAAAAGGACTTCAATGGTAGGCATTCATCTCTCCACTATTTTCTGCAGTGTGGTCCACCTGATAGATTTGCCTCATTTTTAGTCTTAGGCTTAAGACGGGCTTGCCAATTGGATGGGTAGTTTGGATGTAACACATACATCAAGGAGGGCCCCATGTGCTGGGTGCATATGTCACCAAGGTGGACTCTGCTGGTGTACGGTACACCAGCCAATCCAATCCCTAGACAGGTGGGTCCCACGTGGGGCCCACCATAATGTTTATTTCCTATCTAATCTGTTGATAAGGTCACATAGACCTAAATAAAATAAAAAATAAAATTCATATTTATCTAAAACTTCTAGGACCCATAGAAGCTTCAAAGGTAGATGTTCAATCCACCACTGTTCCCTGTAGTGTGGACCACTTGGGCTCTGTGTACGGCTGATTTTTGGGATGCCCCACTATTTAAAGGGGCCCCATCAAATGCACGGTATCGATGTTCAACATACATAACAGTGGGGCCTGCGGCTGGGACCCACGGTCTCTGCCTTTATGTCAAGCAGCAGGACGCTGCTACATGTCCACTGGACGGTAGCAATAGTAGCTTCTGCTGTATAGTTTTTTTTTTAATTTTTATTTTCTTGCAGATTTTCCTAGGTGGGGTCCATATCAGGAGGATCCAGTCCATCCGTTGGATTCCTGAGCTCCAGATAGGCCTAACAAGCCCAATATACAATATGTTTTGAAGCACAGAAACATCGCAGCGGGCCTTAATAGTTTATCACTATTAAAATAATGTTTTTGATGGTATGGCCTACCAGAGATTTGGATTGGTTCCATTTTTCGGCTCAACGCCTAAAATGAGCTAGGAAATTGGATGGATGGTGTGGATCAGATACATACATCACAGTGGGGTCTACATGGGTGGCCCACCTAAAATTTCAAGATCAAGCTGATAATTCCGTCTCTCATTCAACGTACAGGCCTATGGCCTCTCTGATTTGGATGGATGTTGTGGATATATACATCCATGTAGGCCCCACCACCGTCCAAGGTCTAGATGGTGGATGGCATGGATGAAAGACATGCTTCAGGTGGGTCTACATGTGTGGGACCCACCAGCTTTAGATAAAGCTAATATTCGTGCCTTTATGCAGGCCTGTCCAGATGGATAGGCGCTGGACAGTCCAGCAAAGTGCGCCCCATGGAGGCCTGGCATGGATAAAATACATACATTATAATGGGGTCTATGGATGGCCTAGATGTGCTATACACATCAGGTGGGCCATCATTCATTATCACCATAAAAAATGAAATTAGAAGAAGGGAGAGAGAGGGAGAAAGAATGGCGTGATGGAGGGACCCCACCACTTTGGGGCCCTCTAAGATCTATAACATACATCAAGATAGGTCCTATGCAAATGAAAATTAAAGATGCAAGAAAGAAAGGATGGATCCAATCATAGATAAGCATCCACCTTTGATCTCTTCTTCTTTCTTCCACCAATGGGTTCAAGAGATCCAAGGAAAGAGTTTCAACGGTGGAGATGAAGCTTGGATGGTGGGATTGAGTGGTGTGAAGGTGGGCCACACTAGCTTTTCTCTTAGAAAGCTTGGACGTTGGGCTCTTATGGGGTTGCTTGCTTGAAAATGGAGAAATGAGAGAGAGAGGGTGATGTAAGGAGGGAGGGATAAGTGTGTAAGAAGAGGGATGGGTTGGGTTGAATTTTGAGTGAGAGAGGGATGGGTGGAGAGAGAGAGGGAGTTGACTTTGGGTAGGGTGGTGTACGAAAGGGATGGGTTGGTGTAATGACCTGAAAAATTTCATGCAAAGACTCGAGTACTACCTCAAATTCTTTAGAAGTTAAATGTGGGTTAACTAACGCTAAACTCGATTACTTGTGAAATTAACACCAATCACTTTAAATTTGATCTATAAGACCCAAAACCTGTAGAATCGTTAGCGCTATGTTACCCTGAAATTTAGAATTTAACGCTAAATCCAGTTGCTATCGGGAGTACTTGGAAACTTTGTATCGGACCTGGACCGTGCGTCGAAAGTCCGATAGCGATGATCTTAGACAATTATGGCATGCATTGATTGCTAACGAGCCCTTTGCAGCGACCTAGAACCATATGATCGTATGAGATTGTCTAGGACTGACGACCTTAGAATGGATCACCATTTGGGAATTGATATGAGGAAGGTACCTTAGCTTCCTAATCCTGCTGTATGAAAAGGACTAATAACAACTTGGTAATCATGTTCATGCACCGCATTGCATGTGCTTTGGCATCGTGGAGCACTGCGGGAGGTTGTCATGCGTACCGTAAGATGAAGACGCCGAGGGAGTGCAGGCGAGAGCATGCATCATTTCCACATACATTCTTGCATTAACAAGAGTAATTAGGATGTGTTTAATTGTATTGCCTTATCATTACCGCTTGATTGATTTGATAATATGTTAGCCTTTACTGTATAGTTCCACTGAGTTGATCACTCACTCCCACATTCTGGGACGGTGTTTCAACACCAACCAGACTTTGTCTTTGATGCAGATGATGATGCGACCCCCGAGGCAGAGCAGGAGTATGAGGATGACGAGGACGTGTTTTCTTTTATGTAGTTCTCAGGCGGGTTCATGTGAGTCGTGCCTTGAGCTAAGGGATTCTGGGTTTTCTTTTGTAACGAATGATTTCATTTTGATACTAATATTTTGAAACAAACACTTGTAATTATGACCTGGCAGAGCATATATATCTCAGGGACTTATATAAACATACATATATGTTTCTTTAGTCTTCCACTTGCAGATTTCACCTATCCCTAGATTATGTTTGCAGTTTGGCTTAATCTACTTCATGTTTTATGCACTCATACAGACAACATACATCCATCATTGCATATGTTTCATAAGTGATGTTTTGAAACTCGGGAGCTGAGTTATGGTTGACCCCAAATTTTAGGGCGTTTCAAGTTGGTATCAGGGCATGATTTGGATTAAACCGGACCTGGGTTATGGTCACACAACGCACGCTGATGCCACCTTAGTGTAGGAGGGTGCGAGATTAATCTAGAATTTGTGTAAGTTATCCAGTTGTTCCTATCGGCGAAAGTTGACTGAAAACGATCGCCGGGATCGAGTCCGTGCACACTCTTGATCACACACAGTGACCCCAAATCTCTTCTAGACCATCCATTGACGGGTTTAGACTGTGTATCATCCCTTTCCAGCCGTTAGAAATCTGGTAAAAGTGAATATGTATCAGATTTTATTCAAAGTGACCCGATTGAGTCGAATCGGACTAAGGGCCCAATCGGGGCATTTATAGGGGGACCCAGGGTGGGACCCACATCATTTTCTTACTTAGGGGGCTGGAAGACCTTGCCCAAATGGCGAGTCCTCACCGGAGTGTCCAGAGACCGGTGATGACCTTGCCGGTTCGGCGAGCCCTCGCCTCCCAGCGGGCCAGGCTGGGCGGGCCGGCTCGGGCCGACGTATGTGGGGACTAGTGTGGCCCACTCCTCCACGGTTGTAAGGTTTTAACTCCCCCAAAACCCTCATTCCTTCACAAAGCTACCCTCCAAGCTTCCTTTTCCTTAAAATTTCTCTCAAAACCCCACAAAAATTCCTCCCCAAACCCTTTCTTCTTCCATTTTCATGCATCCCCATTCTACCCATCTCAGAACCCACCTCCATTGTTATTTTCCCTCTCTTTTCTTTCCATTTGAGTACTCAAATCCTTTCTTTGAGTCTCAAATTTGTGGAAGCCTCACCATTCCTTCCATTTTCCTCTTTTCTCTCATTTTTCATAGCCCTATTCGAGCTTGTTACGGCCATATTTTTCATTTCCACCATTCTCTCTTTCATGGGGAAGAAAAGAGCTCCCGTTGATGAAGCCGAGCCTAGTCGCCCAACTCGTTCACGGAGGCCGAGAGGTGCCGCCGCGAGCTCAACCGCCACTCGAGAGTTTCAGACAAAGCGGGATCTTGATCCTCAGTCTCTGGTTGGAAGAACTTTGTTGGCGGAGCTATCTCATGGAATCTATAAGGGCCGTAGGGTCCTTTTTGAAGCTCATGTAGATCCGAGGCTATTTGAAGAATATCTCTTATTGGAGCGCTTGGAAGGGGCCGGTTGGTGTCCGCTATTTGAGGGTGAATACCTTGCCAATGTGGGTACTGTCCGAGCTTTCTATGCCCACATTCGAGAATCTTCGCTGGAGCCATTGCAGTTCAAGATCCCTTACGGAAGAGATCGGGAGGCCACTATCAACGTCGCTTTGATATCCCGACTTCTGAACGTGCCACTTGGCAAGGTTCATGTAAGTGAGAAGAATCTGAGTAGTGCGCGTGAAAGGAATTGCCGCACGTGGTTCCTTTGTGGTTGTCTGGTTGAATGACAGCCTAACAGAAGCCTTTTAGCAACCAACATGACGGACGACTTCCGCTTGCTTCACCACATCTGCACATTCAATGTTTATCCAAGGTGGAGCAACCGCAGTGAGTGTACGTGCTTAATGGTAGATTTCCTGTATCAGGTGGGGCAAGGAGAGAAGCTGTGTGTGCCAACGTACATCTTACGTCAGATTGTCCTTATCGCTCGTTCGAATAGGAGGACCAAATCGCTCCCATTTGGCCGACTCATCTGTAAGCTTGCACATGAGTTTGGCTATAGACTCGGGGCGAAAAAGCCGGTACCTGTCCGTTACATTAATGTGACGACTCTTAATCAGATGGATATCGGGCCTCGTCGATGACAAGCCTTACTTGAGAAAAGTGAGGATGAGACTGAGAGCGATGAGGAAGAGAGTAATGAAGAAGGTGGAGCTGAAATAGAAGAAGAAGAAGAGCAAGATGAGGAAGAAGTGGAGGCCCAGGACACGAGTGAGAGTTCTCCTCTTGCAGTATCGGACCAGGGCTTAGATCAGGCTGCTAGGGATGCCCGTATAGCGCGACTTGAGGAGGGTCAGGCTGTCCTACGGCAGGACATTATGAATCTTCGGGGCCTCGTGAAACATAAGTTCAGGAAGGTGTCCCGCACTCTGAAGTCTGTGTTACCTGCAAGATAAGGGTACCCCTCCTCCATCTCCTGATTCTGACGAGTAGTTGCACATGTAGTCGTCCCTTGTTGTGTAGCCGTTATAGGCGTAGTAGTTTGGAAGTTATTTTGTGGTTTGAAGCTTAAGATGTATTAGCTCGCATGCTTTCTCTGTCGCGATCCATGTAATGCTGCACTTCTTGTATTACGACCATTTTTGTTAAATGAAATGCATGTTGTTTTTTCATAAGTTATGATGTTAATGCTGTGTGGGTGGATTACGTGGATGTTGAATCGCATAGGTTGCATCCTCTGTTGAATGTAGGGTATGCCTCCTAAGGGCTCGAAGACTTCGACCCGTCTCTCTTTGGGCGAGTCGCTTGTCGGGGTTTTCTCCCTAGGTGATAGTCAGACGGATCCACAGTCGGGCTTGTCTCATTTTGGTGTTGGGCCGGACTCTCAGCCAGTTACTGGCCCCGCTGCTGGGCCGACTCCTGTGATACCACCCATGGCTCCTCCAGTTACGCCTTCGGTTCTTGAGCCGAATCGTGCATATGCGTCGACGCCTTATGCATCTTCGTCCACTCCGCCTCCTGATAGGCTTGAGCAGATGATGTTGTTAATGCAGCAGCAGCAACAGCAGCATAACAGCAGTTTTTGTCTTCCATGGCTGACATCTTTGCTCAGTCGATGGGGGCGACTCCACCTGCTTCACCTATGCACCCATCTGGGAACACTAGTGCTAATGGCACATTTGAGTGATTCCAACGCTTACGATCTCCCACATTTGTGGGTTCTCATAGACCCGAGGAGGCTGAGTACTGGATTGACCGCACCTCTAAGATGCTGAGGCCGCTTCACTATTCCGAGGCTGAGCAGGTCGAGCTTGCCTCCTTCATGTTTGAGAAGGAGGCCAGTTTATGGTGGGATAGTGTTCTCCACATAGTTGCGAAAGATTTTGTTTGGATGTGGGAGGCATTTGAGGCTCGCTTCCACGAGAAGTATTTTTCGGTCACTTACCGACATGAGAAGGAGAGTGAGTTCCTTCGCCTCAGTCAGGGAGGGATGTCGGTGACAGAGTATGAGAACCAGTTTACTGAGCTGGGTCGGTATGCTCCATTGCTCCTGGGTGACCAGTCGATGCGGATGAGGCATTTTTTTGAGGGGCTGAGGGCTGAGATTAGATCGAAGATGTGCTGTGCTAGCATCTCTTCTTATGCTGAGTTGGTGAGCATGTCCCTGTGTGCTGAGCAGGACGGGGACAGGTCGCCCCATATGCGAGCACCTATGGTTCTCGGACTGTGACTTGACTTTCCGAGTACACCATTTCTCGACAAGAGGCCGCGGGCAGATTCTCCTCCGAGATGTGTAGCGTCGCCGACTCAGCCGATGCGTTCTGACTTGCGCTGTACATACTTTGGGAAGATCGGGCATTCGGATCGTAATTGCTTTACGCGAATGCTGGACAGTGAATTTACACCGCCACAGAGGATCAGCGGTCCGATGCCTCAGGTCATATCAACTCCAATCCTTTGTTCTGCGCCAGTTCACCCATCCTTCAGACCTTCTGGACCTCACTTTAGGCCACCTCAACGGCCCATAGTACCACCGCCGAATCGCCCACAGTAGGCTCGAGTTCACGCGCTTACAGCTGAAGCGCTTGGGGCTGACTTGGCACCGGGATCTTTTGAGGTTACAGCTCACATCCAAGGTATTCCCGTCTCCTTGTTGGTGGATACTGGGTCCACTACCTCCATTATATCGTATGCGGCTGTTAAACGCCTGAGTTTGGGCACTGTTACTATGAAGGGAGTGACACTCACTACCGCTACAGGGACCTCCTCTGATATTACCAAGATTTTTATGGGTTGTTTGATTAATCTAGGGAGCAGATCGATTCTAGTTGACCTATTTGTTGCACCTCTATATCATTACGACATCATTTTGGGCATGGATTGGCTCACGAAGATGCGAGCAGAGATTGATTGTGAAGCTAGACTGGTGACAGTCCATGGACCTGAGGGCGAGACATTTACTTTCCCTGTTCAGGTCAGTTACCCTTTCCGTTTTGGTTGTTATACTTCTCTGTTGGAGAGTATTGCTGGTTCGGTGCTTGAAAGCACGCCAGTAGTTTGGGATTTCGAAGATGTATTCGAGTCGATTCCTAGATTACCCCCTCGGCGTGAGATTGATTTTACTATCGATCTCATGCCTGGTGCGACACCTATTTCATTGTCCACCTATCGCATGCCTCCGAGTGAAATGGAGGAATTGAGGAAGCAGATAGATGACTTGTTGAAATTGGGCTTTATTCGACCTAGTGTGTCCCCTTGGGGAGCACCTGTTCTGTTTGCCAAGAAGAAGGATGGTTTCTTGCGATTATGTATAGATTATCGCAGGTTAAATCAGGTGACAGTAAAGAGCAAGTATCCCTTGCCCAGATCGATGATCTGTTTGATCAGTTGAAGGGGGCATGGTACTTTTCGAAGATTGATCTGCAGTCAGGGTATCATCAGTTACGCGTCAAGGATGGGGACGTGCAGAAGACCGCATTCAGAACTAGTTTCAGCCATTATGAGTTCCTTGTGATGTCGTTCGGTCTTACGAACGCACCGGCCGTGTTCATGGATCTGATGAACAGGGTGTTTCGGCCATTTTTGTTCTGATTCGTCATTGTCTTTATCGATGACATTTTGATATACTCTACGAGTCGGGGAGAGCACGAAGAGCACCTAAGAGCGGTCTTGGATGCTCTCAGGAAGAATCAGCTTTTTGCGCAGTACAAGAAATGTGACTTTTGGAAGGAGGAAGTTAAGTTCCTAAGACATGTGGTGTCCAAGGAAGGGATAGCTGTCGACCTCGCTAAGGTAGCTGCAGTTCAGGATTGGAAGCAGCCTGGTTCGGTTACTGAGGTGAGAAGCTTTCTGGCTCTAGCAGGCTATTATCGACGCTTCATACGAGACTTCTCAAAGAAGGCCAGACCGTTGTCTCAGTTGCACGGAAAGACTTAAAGTTTTCTTGGAATGAAAAGGCGGAAATAGCTTTTCAGGAGCTGAAGGACAAGTTGACGTCCGCCCTTGTGCTAGTATTGCCAGAGCAAGGGGTTAACTATACGATATATACTGACGCCTCTCGCATTGGTCTGGGTTGTATCCTTATGCAGAAGGACAGGGTGATTGCATATACCTCAAGACAGTTGGGGAAACACGAAGAGAATTACCCTACACACGACTTGGAGTTGGTAGCTGTTATTTTCGCATTAAAGCTCTGGAGACATTACCTCTACGGAGAGGAGTTCGAGCTCTTTTGCGACCACAAGAGCCTTAAGTATATCTTCACATAGCGTGACTTGAATATGAGGCAACGCCAATGGATGGAAACATTGAAAGACTTTAAGTTCGATGTTTCTTACCATCCGGGCAAGGCAAACCTTGTGGCAAACGCGTTGAGTTGTAAGAAGGCTGTAGAGTTTGCGGTTCCGCTAATGATAGTAGAGTGGGACATGATGGAGTTTGTGTGAGACTTTGAGCAGAAACTCACGGTGGAAGAGCCGTATGAGGTTATTGCACACATTCGAGTACAACCCCTTATTGACGAAAGGATTATTGCAGCTCAGGCAGATGATGAGCTATTAGCGAAGATGACAGAGCGGGTTAGTACAGATGAGTACTCCGAGTGAAGTGTTGGTTCAGATGGGGGCCTACGATATCGTGGCCGGCTATGTGTCCTAGACATTCTTGACTTGAGACGGGAGGTTCTCGAGTCAGCACATAATTCAAAACTTGCAATGCATCCAGGTAGCACGAAGATGTATCAAGATATGAGGAGATCCTATTGGTGGGACAACATGAAGGTTCACATTGTTGAGTTCGTATCTCGTTGTCTCACGTGCCAGCAGGTCAAGGCAGAGCATCGTCGACCTCCTGGACTGCTTCAGCCCATGCCCATAACAAAATGGAAGTGGGACTTCATCTCTATGGATTTTATTTTAGGGCTACCGAGAACGAGGAAGGGACATGACTCTCTTTGGGTGATCGTCGACCGATTGACGAAGTCAGCTCATTTCTTACCGATCAGAGTCACAAACTCTGCAGACGAGTTAACTAGGTTGTACATCAAAGAGATCGTACGTCTGCACGGAGTTCCCTTGGAGATTGTGTCTGACAGAGACACGCGATTCATATCTATCTTCTGGACTCGTATCCAGGAAGCAATGAGTGTAAAATTAAAGTTCAGCACCACGTTTCATCCATAGACAGACGGGCAGACGGAGCGTGTGAATCAGATTCTGGAGGACATGTTGCTAACTTGTGTTTTGGATTTTAAGGACAGTTGGGATGACTGTCTCCCCTATGCAGAGTTCGCGTATAACAACAGTTTTCAGGCGAGTATCGGCATGGCTCCCTACGAGGCATTGTATGGTTGCCCCTGTAGAGCACCGCATTGCTAGGCAAAAGTTGGCGAGCGTAGTTTGATTGGCCCAGAGTTGGTTCAGGCGACTTAAGAGAAAGTTGACATTATTCGAAGTCAACTTCTGACAGCCCAGAGCAGGTAAAAGAGTTACGCCGATACGAGGCGGCGACCGTTTGAGTTCGAGGTTGGAGACCATGTATTTCTTAAGGTTTTCCCTATGAAGGGAGTCCTGCGGTTTGGTAAAAAGGGGAAGCTCACGCCAAGATTTATTGGTCCATTTCAAATACTGGATCGAGTGGGAGCAGTAGCGTACCACCTTGCTTTGCCCACATCACTTGCGGGCGTACATAACGTATTTCATGTTTCTATGCTGAAGAAATACGTTCTTGATCCTTCGCATATTATTAGTTGGGAGCAGGTGCAGTTGAGCGAGGATGCACATATGTACTGCGACCGACGCGTATCTTAGACATGAAGGAGCGGGTATTGCGTAGCAAGGTCATCCCTCTTGTGAAAGTACTGTAGACGCATCACAGTGAAGAAGAGGCTACTTGGGAGACTGAAGCTGAGGTCAGAAAGAACTACCCTCAGATCCTTGAGGAATATGAGAAGGTACGAATTTCGAGGATAAAATTTTTCTTTAAGGGGGGTAGATTGTAATGACCCGAAAAATTTCGTGCAAAGACTCGAGTACTACCTCAAATTCTTTAGAAGTTAAATTGTGGGTTAACTAGCGCTAAACTTGATTACTTGTAAAATTAACACTAATCACTTTAAATTTGATCTGTAAGACCTAAAACCTGTAGAATCGTTAGCACTATGTTACCCTGAAATTTAGGATTCAACGCTAAATCCAGTTGCTCTCGGGAGTACTTGGAAACTTTGTATTGGACCTGGACCGCGCATCGAAAGTCCAATAGCGATGATGTTAGACAAGTATGATAACCTTGTTGGGCTTGACAATCACCTCAAAAATCAAGTCCAGATGATGTCCTGAGACGATTTGCTTGAGTCTGGAGTAAAGAGTGTGAGAAAGGTGAGAAATTAAATATGAATTTATGAAATATGAGTCGTGTCGCTTGCGCGCTGATTTTAAGCATTCTTACAGTTGAATTCTTGTTGTGGGTCAAATATTGCATATCAGACGCAGTTATTGCATAGATGTACAAGCATGATACCGCTTAATGGCCTAATTAATCGTGTTTGTGATGTAGAGTGTATGTACGAGCATGGACTGAAAAAGGGTGCTTAAAGCATGAATTTAACGCTCTGATGACACTAGAGCATGGGACGGACTCCAGAGGACCAAGATCGACGGAATTACACGCCAGGGATCCGCGAAAATCGAGAAACTGAAGTTCAATCGGCCTAAAAGTCAGCCAAAATACAAGATCACTGGGTTTCCATCATCAGTTTGGCTCGAAACTTTATACATGGCTCGAGTACCAAAAACTAACCTTACACATCAAATTTCAGCCATTGGATCCCTCTGGAAGTGGCCCAACGGACAGATCAGCCCATAAATCAGTGATTTGGGGCCCACTTGATTTCTGGATGCGCTTCAGTTTTGGACTCAACGTCTTAAATTAAAAGGGGAAGAAGATGGACGGAGAGGATTATACAGATACATCACGAGTGGACCCCATTGACAACGCCAGTGCACAGTGCACAAGTGCACTCGATGTGCACTGAATCGAGACGATCGGTCAGCGCCGCTGACCCGATCCATCTCGCGCACAAAGAACAGCGGACGGACGCTGTCCGTCCGTTTTTGTGTAGTGGGCCCCACCCATCATCCATATCATGAATCTGAACCGTCCAAGGTGTTCAGGGAGGGGGTATTACCCTTGCCTAGGTGGCATAAATACAGAAGATAGTGAGGGTTACAATCCAGCCATCTAAACGGAAGATGGACGGTGGACTGAACCGGCTTGTCGGCCACACCGAAATCAAACCGAAACTGTTCCTTCCAGAATGGTTTTTCGTCCTGAATCCAGTGGACGGTGTGGATGTCATAACAAGATTTAATCATGGGACCCGCCAGAAGCACAGCGGACGAAGTTCGTTCTCTCTGTTTGCGCAAGAACAGAGCTTGCGTACGGAATTTGTGGGCCACCATGGCCCATGATCCAGATAATCGGGATCGTCCATCAGGGGTAAATGGGCCCTATAAACATGGCCTAGGTGTCGGAATCGCGGAATGAAGTGCTGGCGGCTGTTGATATTCCAAAACGCAGAATAGACGGTGTAACAAAATAAACTGTGGGCCACCATGGTTTTAACCCAGAATCGATCAAGTCTGAACGATTTTTCGTCCTGAATCCGGTGGACGGTGTGGATTTCTCGAAAGATAGCCAAAGTGGGCCCCACCGAGAGCACAGCGCAGCTCTTGTGCGTATGTTACGCACGTCCGAAAATTTCGGACGTTCCGGACAGTGGTGGCCCATCTCTGCTGATCTATTTGTTGATCCAGACCATTCAAGTTGCAGATTCTGGGGTCTAAACTCCTCCTAGGTGGTCGGATCGACCGGACTGGTTTCACTTTCATCGTGCATTCGATTAAAACGCAAGTCCCTTTTGCGCTTCTTTTGCTGCGCACGCTGCCGCAGCGCCTGGCTGCGTAAGAAGTTATCTAGGAGCTTTCTGCACCAAAGCCAGCAGCCACAGGATGGCGCCTAATGCTTCTATAAAGGAGGAGAAGAGAGGGAAGAGAGGGGAAGAAGGAATTTTGGCAGGGACGTGGCTAGACGATTGCAAGAGAGAGAGATATCCGGTTTTTATTTCCTTTTTCTTTTCCTTTTATTTATTTCTTTCCTTTGATGTTTTTTCTTTGGTTCTAGCATGATCATGCTAGGCTAAACCTCTTAGCTAGGGCTAAGAGGTGAAGCTTGTAGTGAGATGGAAGACTCTATTTTTATGCCTTGATTTAACTATTAAATTTATGAATTGAATTTGATTTTAGTTGATTATCGAAGGAATGTTTTTTTTAGTCTTTAATGGTCTGTTGTGACTGAAATTACAATGAGTCTGCAATGACTTTGAATATTTTCTTCCTCCTTTTGATGTTTATGACGTCAGGAAGCCCTGTTGTTCACCATCGTCTCATGGGCATGGTCGGATGACGGTACCCTTCCTAACCTTCATGCATTATTGATTGGTTGGTAATTGGTTTAGTTCTGTTGTTGCTTTGTCTCCTGGGCATGGTTTGGTGATGGAATCCACTCTAATTCATATACCTTTCATCTCTTGAAAACTAAATCAAGTAAGTTCACTTCAATTTCCATAATTCTTGAAGCGGGCATAAGATCTCCCTGATCTCTACAAGTGGATCCTCTGAATCCCTAGTTTCTTAATTCTGATTTTCTTAAGTTTTAAATAATTATTTCACAATTATTCCCTAAAAGGTCATTCTATTTAGATTTCATCTTAATCTAATTTTAATTCTACCTAGTTTCAGATAACGTACAGGTTTCAGTCCCTTGGGATTCGACCTCGGTCTCACCGAGTTTATTACTACATCACAACCCTATACTTGGGGAGTGAACAATTCTAACCCAAATTTACCCTCGGATCAGGGAAGATGGCCCAGACATGTCAAAGTGCCGGTGGACCTGATCGAGTTTCGGTGACCGTTGAATTGAAACTGGTCCGCCACGGCTGATTTCTAAATCCGATCGATATAAAAACTCAGCCTGACCTAGATCCATGGTCAGTGAGCTTAAGTCCAATCGCGCGTGGAAAAAGGACCACCAGAAGTGCTCCGTTGGACCAAAATAGACCCGAATTGGTTATAACCTAAGTATACCTTGGCCCTAGGGATATTTTCTTCAATATTAGGCCTATAGAAAGACCTTAAACCCTCACTCTCAAATTCCATACGAATTTTCTAAACCCTAGCAAAGAGAGAGAGAGGAAAAGAGAGAGAACGTGAGAGAGAAGTTGGTGAATCATCTTGAGATCCTTCCCTGTTATTCTGTGTCCCTAAACCATCACATCTGAATCATTATTTCGGCGATTCTAAGTTCATTCTTGGGTAAGTCAATCAAACCCTAGTCTGTTTTGGAGCTTAGAATAGTCTAATTGTTGATGTAGCTCATTTTATTCATGCCTTAGGTTATCTAGTCGCCGTTGACGAAGACTTATCGTCTGAATCAGATCTGTTGCGCACTTCCTAGTTTAAGGTGCGGACTATATTCGTATAGGTTATGATTTTCAAGGCTTTCAATGTCGGTTAATGGTTTATTATTATTGTGGGTGAAATTTTACATGCTAAATGCGATGTTTATATTGCGTTCCTGATATATATGAGCTATATTGAGATTTGTGCATTTCATGTATAGGTAGAAAGTATCATATACGTATGAAATACGAACATGTGTTTGCCATGATTAATAGTCGTGCATGTGTGCTAGTTGTATGTGTATCAACTCCTTAGCGAAAGGAATTGTCCAAATGTGTGTTGTCACCAACATACGTCATATATGTTGGAATACGTAGTCTAAGTGTTTGTGGAAATGTCTGAATGATCGAGTGTGTAATATATTATCATGTTTATGGGCATTGAGAAGAGATTCTCAACTACCTTATTGATGTGTATGATTTCCTACATGCAATTTACATTCCTTGTTGTTTAAATTCAGGCACTACTTATGTGTAGATCCATGTTAAGTTGATATTCATCAGATGCTCACACACTGTATGATTAGAATTGTTGATCCATTACTGTTCTGAATTGCTAGTATGAATATCTGTTATACTTGAATGTGTTTGTGACTATGAAATAGTCCAGGGAATCGGTAATAAACCTTGAGTTCATGGCCGAGGTTGTTTTCACCACGTATGACGTGTTTGACGAACCCGAGTCGTATTAGGGTTGTCGGCAGTGGTTTGGCTATACGGAGTGTTTGCGCACTCTATGTCATTCAACTCAACGTGCGCTCGTGCTAGTCGAGCTCGTCAAGTAACCCGATTGTCCCGGTGGATGTGCACCATGTATGGATGCTATTGTTTGAATCTAGGGCACCAAACTTACTAATGCAATCCCGTTAACCATTATACCTTGATCCGCTAAGACTCGGGAGCCGGGCATGGTGGTATGGGACATCGTGGTAGAGCTGTCGGCCTACGCTGGGGTGATGAGCCTCCCCGTAGTGACCAGTGAGCACACCAGACTCGTGAGCCGATTATGGTGGTATGAGACACTATATTCGCGCTGTCGGCTTACATTGATTGGTGACGAGCCCTTTGTAGTGACCTCGAGCATACCTTGATACTGCATTGAGGCGACGAGCCTTAGGGTAGTAACTAAGGTATGATAGGCATGCATTGATTGGTGACGAGCCCTTTGCAGCGACCTAGAACCATATGATCATATAAGATTGTCTAGGACTGACGACCCTAGAATGGATCACCATTTGGGAATTGATATGAGGAAGGTACCTTAGCTTCCCAATTCTGCTGTATGAAAAGGACTAATAACAACTTAGTAATCATGTTCATGCATCGCATTGCATGTGCTTTGGCATCGTGGAGCACTGCGGGAGGTTGTCATGCGTACCGTAAGATGAAGATGCTAAGAGAGTGCAGGCGAGAGCATGCATCATTTCCACATACATCCTTGCATTAACAAGAGTAATTAGGACGTGTTTGATTGTATTGCCTTATCATTACCGCTTGATTGATTTGATAATATGTTAACCTTTATTGTATAGTTCCACTGAGTTGATCACTCACTCCCACATTCTGGGACGGTGTTTCAACACCAACCAGACTCTATCTTCGATGCAGATGATGATGCGACCCTCGAGGCAGAGCAGGAGTATGAGGATGACGAGGACGCATTTTCTTTTATGCAGTTCTCAGGCGGGTTCATGTGAGCCGTGCCCTGAGCTACGGGGATTCTGGATTTTCTTTTGTAACGAATGATTTCATTTTGATACTAATATTTTGAAACAAACACTTGTAATTATGACCTGGCAGAGCATACATATCTCAAGGACTTATATAGACATACATATATGTTTCTTCAGTCTTCTGCTTGCAGATTTCACCTATCCCTGGATTATGTTTGCAGTTTGGCTTAATCTACTTCATGTTTTATGCACTCATACAGACAACATATATCCATCATTGCATATTTTGCATAAGTGATGTTTTGAAACTCGGGAGCCGAGTTATGCTCGACCCCTGAATTTCAGGGCATTACAGTTGGGTTGCTGGTACTTGATTGATTAATTGATTGATGGATTGATGTGACGTTAGGTAGAGATTCTCTTAGAATTCGCACACGCCGTGTTTTCTTCAAAATGAACGCGGGCCCACATATCTTTGCCCGGGTATCGCCTCGACACGTAATACACGGCATCGGAACCGTGACGACGGTGCGGTCGTAATGGTACAAGTTTCGAGTCAAGTCGATTCTGATATACGGGACACGACTCAAGATCACGCGCAAATGTCGATAACAGATCGCGGGTCGCTGGAATTCCAGCGGGAGGACTGCAGAAGCTTACGGAATAATATGAGCTAAAATACAGGTCTTACATCAGTCTTAGAGATCAGACTACTATTTGTCTTGCACTTTTTCTGTATAATAAAAAACAAACATATAAGCATAATTTTTTAATCAAGTATATATAAAAAATTAATAACTAATGTGCATTAAATTTTTTCTAACTCTCAGATATAATCACTACACCCTTCCTCCTATGGTGTTTGGGGTTTTCATCATGTTACGAAGTTTCTTCAACTTCACACTCTTCTCTTGAGAGTCATGCATTTATCTCAAGTCGACGAATTTGTCTTAGTCTTCTTGTGTAATATTATGAAAATTTATACACATGAGTATGTACATGAGTGCTTACTCACATGTCTCAGTCTTCTTGGACCCACTTATATATTGTTGTCTCTCAAATCTGGTCAATCCTGTTCTACCTCTTGCGGGTCGCTGGGTACCTGTAGATTAATGGAGAATAAGGGGACTCCGGGGGTGCTAGTTATGGCTGGGGATCCTCCAATGACTAAGTTAGGTATATGGACCCACATTAGGTGTAGTAGAATCGGGATAGTTGTGTATACTTTCTCTTTGAAGAGGGCGATATATTGATAGGCGTCCTTAGGCAACTTCTATATTTAAGTAGATCTGTAAGATATATTAGAGGGGCCCATATTGGAATCAGAATCTATTCTCGTGTATTTCTCCGATTATGCCTCAGTTGGCGTGATCTTCTGCTGAGATTTTGATGGGCAGTCTCGCCCACATATGGTGTAGGATTCTTTTTGGATGTTTCTGGTTTCGAGCTTGAGGTCGGCATCCGAGGTCAAGATCATCATCTAAGGTCGAGGTCGTCGTCCGAAGCCAAGGTCGAGGTTGGTGATTGTAGTCGAGATCTAGGTATATCGATGAGTCTTGCTTCCAAATCGGTTTAACTAGTTTAGCTCAGTCACTAAGTGTTCTTGCTCAACTCATCTTCTCTAACCTCTTGGTAGTTCAGAGAGTCTGTTTTGATTATCTTTTTGCCATGTGTATCATATGTCAGGTCAATTCGATTTTACCCATAACAGTTGTCCTTTACTTCCGAACTTCATGCTCATGAGCTCAGGAAGTAAGCAAATTTGAATTGATATATGGAGAGAAGTTCTGATCTCCTAATTGGAGATGGTTGGTTTGTTCCACGAGTTTTCCTCGATTTTATCGACTGGTAGTTAATGCAGGAATTGGAAAGAGATGGCGTATGCTGCAATGATCGAGTAGGATATTATGACAGTGGTTTTGTATGAGGAGACATGCATAGAATGGTGAACACTGTTTCACCTCCGGACGACTTGTAGGCGGACCCTTGCCCTTGCTTCATTAATGCGGGTCTTAAGCGAACCCCGTATCTCCACGTGGAGGAGATCATGCATTGAGATGTCTTTACACGTCTTCGCAATTAGTGTTGGCATTAAATGTCTTTCTTTAAGGATTCTTATAAATAGGGGTTTTCCCTCATTTTGTCCCTCATTGGTTTGCGGAGTCCGAGCTATGCTGACCTCTTTTCTTTTTTCCTTCTTCTCCATTTGTTGAGTGGGTAGTCCAGTCACTTAACTTTTACTGGTACGTTCCCTGCTATGCTTCTTTCTTTCATTCGTCTTCTTTTTTCCTTTACTACAATGTCTTCGGAGGGTTCCGGGGGGATTTTTGTGTTATGGGCCTTCCACGGGGAGTCCATTCATGATAACATGGATTCCTGGCTAAACACATCATCGAGCGGACCATCTCGGGTGATGACAACTTGGGATGAGGAAGTTCTGCCACCTCAGACAGAGGCAGCTTCTTCATATTCTTAGGGACTGACTTCATCATTAAGTCCCTTCACTTTGAAGCTCCGGTTGGGGGATTTGGTTGCCCTTTGGTCAGAATTCCAGATTCTTAACTCGATTGGACTATAAAACTTCCGAGCCATCCTCTCAAGGGGGAAGTGGCCCTTTACCATATTATCTTTTCTTGCAGCTTCCTACTGCCTCTCAACCCATTGGTGAGGGAGGTAGTGCACCACCTGAGGCTTACCCCAGGACAACTTAACCCTAACATGTGGCGAGTTGTCTTTGGGTGCTATATTTTGTGGCACCAACTTGGTCATGCCGAGCTAACTGTGGACGAGCTCTTGCACTCATATCAAGCCAAGAGTAGTCCGGGTTCTCTTAGTTGGTACTATTTTTCTTCGTGGCCGGGCAAAGGTCAGGTCCTTATTACTAATAACCCCTCCTCCAATAAGGCTTGGAAGGATATGTGGGTTTTTTTACTTCTGAAGAGTGGGAGGCCCTAGTGGTGGAGCTGGGTAGGTTACGGTTTCGGGTCTCCACCAAGTTTGCCACCCCAGATCAGAACTCAAGTTGTAGCTTTTGGTCATTTGTAGTTCGTTTTACCCTTTTTGTTAGCTTTTTGGCTGACCTGGTTATGTCTTCTTATAGTTTTGATTCGGCGTTAACCACAGCTTACTCCAATCTAACTCAGCCAAGTTAGGATCTCCTGGGATTGTAGATTGGGTTAGAGGGATTGGAGAAAGCTAATCACTCTGACTCTCTTGAAGCATGTTGGCTTATCAGCAGTCAGGTTGGCAGGTACATTGGTTTATGTGGATTGTTCAAAGTTTGTCAGTTTCTTTCTATTTTCTGACCATTGTACTTATCATTTTTCTAGGGATGGTAGATCGCCCTCGGTTGAAGAGGTTGAAGCTTCCCTTAACAACAAAGATGAAGTAGCTGAGGAGGGCTGTTAGGAAAGATACTCCCCCATCCTCAATCCAATGGGCTCCTAGGGTCGAGGCTTCAGAGATCAACACTGGCAGGTTGGAGCCTGCTCTCGAGGTTCTTCCCTCGGTCAAGCAGATAGAGTCAGTGGAGGTGGCCATAGAAGGAGAAACTGGGGTGCTCTAGGGAGCTACCTCAGATGGTTTAGCATGGGGTGCTCCTCCTTCGAATTCGGCTCCGAGGGAGGTTGTCGAACTTGAGTTGTCCCTGGCCTACATTGAGGAGGAATGGGTAGAGGCTGCTGCAGTTGTGGAACCGGAGATAGCGGTAGGGAGTACCTAGGGACACTAGGCTCTTGAGGGTGCTGTGGTGTTAGGGTCAATAGCTCCTACACCCCTCCCTTGTCACATGGCGGTGTTGGCTCATTGGAACAACCGTCACGTGACTGAGGAGGAGGTCAACTCAATGCTCTCCCTGCAGCCCAAACCCCTACTAGGCGGGGTGACATCAATTCTGATCAAGGTAATGACGTTAATCCCATTTCTTTTTATATATGTTCTCTCTCTTTTTTGTTGGATGACTTCTGTTGTCTTCTTTTTTTATTTGTAGGGTGCCACCGGGGTTCTCGCCTCTCGCCATGCTTTCCTCGAGCTGAGAGACTCCTTCGAGAAGGAAGCTCGAAGGCTTAAGTCTGCTAGGGCCGAGATCTAGGCAAAGTTTGTAGAGTTGGCAATGGCTGCGGAAGTCAGGGCAGCGGCCCATGTTGAGGTCGAGGCCTTGAGGGTCGCTGAAGAGGATAAAGCCACCAACACTGCTCTGCTGGTCGTGGAGTAGCTGGAGAAGGCTAAGCTGGTGGCCCGAGTGGTGGAAGTGGAGTCTCACCTTACTAAGGTGGAGGGTCGAGCATTCGATGTAGAAGCTAGGCTGGTGGGGGTCGAGGCCTCGATCCTGGTGATGGAAGCAGCAACTATGGAATTGTTCAAGGCTTCTAAGGAGCGCACAGCCGAGCGGGAGGAGATCTTCAACCTTGGCTTCCAGCGGTGCCGGGAAGACGTTCTACATAAATATCGGGACCTGGACTTTCATTGCCTGGATAATGATGCTCCTAAAGACACTGTTGCTACTATTGAGATTGAGGAGCCTCCTCAGGGATATATCTCCCTTCCTTGTAATTTTTTTGTACATTTTCATGAAATGAAAGTATATTTTTTTTATTGATCCAGTCTCTTGCTTCTATTACGTGATTAGTTAGTACGGTAGTTGCACATGTAGCATTTTCCTCAATAATTGAGTGTAAAATTGAGCTAACCTGACGTATGAGACGTGGCAAAAAGACAATTAGAATAGAATCTCTAAACTACTAAGAGGCTAGAGAAGATGAGCTGAGGCAGGAGACTCAGTGACCATGCTGAAATAGTTAAACAAATTTGGAAGAAAGACTCATCGATCGACCTTGATCTGGACTATAATCACTAAACTCGACTTTGACTTGATCTTAGACGAAGATCTCGACCTCGGATGCTTACCTCAAGCTCGGAACCATAAACATCCAGAGAGAATCCAACAACGTATATGGGCGGGATTGTCCAGTAAGATCTCAGCCGAAGATCACGCCAATTGAGACGTAATCAGAGAAATACTCGAGAATAGATTCTGATTCCAATATGGGCCCCTCCAATATGTCTTATTGATATACTTAAATATGGAAGTTGCCTAAGGACACTTATAAATATATTGCCCTCTTCAAATAGAAGGTACACACAACTATCCCGATTATACTAAACCTACTGTGGGTCCATATACCTGAATTAGGCATCGGAGGTCCTCGACCACAACTGACATCCCCAATGTCCCCTTGTTCTCCATTAATCCGTAGGTACCCAATAGCTTGCAGGAGGTGGAATAAGATTGACCAGATTTGAGTGACAATAGTTTCGTGCCGTCTATGGGAAAGATAGCAAAACCATTTAGGGTTTGTTTGATTTTCCAGTGCTCAGGTAAATACCAGGTAAAAGAGTAATAATTATTTTCCCGTGTATTTATGTAACGCCCTGGATTTCGAGGGTAGAGCAAAGCTTTACTCCCGAGATCTAGCACATCACTTATGCAACATAGATAATGATGTTTAGATGTCATCCATATTAATGCGTTAAACATGAGTGGGATTATACTAAAATAACATATCATACTCCAGAGATAATGTAATTAAACAAACGAAAGTCTGACGTATATGTATTAAAATAAGTAAGCAGTTCACAACCTCCCGAATATGATGATGTAACAGGGTTTAATATATACAAGATTTGTCTCAAAATATACAAAATATGGAAACCTAAGATGTCTGGTTAGGTAGGTATCCCGTTATCCCGGCAAAGCAGCTCGAGGTCTACATAAACCCGCCTGAAAATTGACAGTAGGAGAACTCTTCCTCCTCATCCATGAAGTCGTGCTCCGCCACATAGACCTCATCATCATCTGCATCTAAACCAGTGTCTGGTTGGTGTTTTAAAACACCATCCCAGAGTGGGAGTGAGTGATCAACTTAGTGGTACTATAAGGCAAAAGTTAACATGTTATCAAGTTAATCAAGTAGTAATGATAAAGCAGCATAACAATCACTTCCTAACTACCCTTATTAATGCAGGAATGAAGTGTAAGTAATGATGCATGCCCTCACATCAAAGCTCCCTCAACAAGCGACACCGACACCAATATCGCATATGACAACACTGCCTCCTGTGTGACTTCCATGCCTTTAGAGCACGCCCTAGCTAATGCAGTGCAATGCATGGTCATGTTAGCCTAGTAATTAATTAAGTTTATTCGTACAATAGATTTGGAAAGCTAGGGTACCTCCTTTTATATCATTAACCTGAACCGAAAGATCCATCTAGGTTCGTCACTCTTAATCAAGCACATACGATAGGCAAGTTGTGGGGTCATCACTCCCAATGGAAAGCAGTCAATAGGCAAGTTCATA
Organism: Magnolia sinica; assembly: GCF_029962835.1. Lineage (NCBI taxonomy): Eukaryota > Viridiplantae > Streptophyta > Magnoliopsida > Magnoliales > Magnoliaceae > Magnolia > Magnolia sinica. The sequence continues at coordinate 91,484,054 of NC_080575.1, forward strand.
AGTTTATACTCGCGGTCACTGCGGGGTGGCTAATCACCTAGGCATAGGCCGATAGCTCGAACACGTTGTCCCATACTACCATGCTCGGCTCACGAGTCTGAGTTTGCTCACTGGTCATTATGGGGTGGCTGATCACCTCGGCGTAGGCTAACAACTCGAACACGGTGTCCCATACCACCATGCTCAGTTCATGAGTCTTAGCAGATCGTGGTACCAGGTTAAAGCGGGCCTTTACATCGGAGGGGGTACCTTAGATTCGAGCGGTGGTGTCCATACATGGTAAACACACAATGGGCCAATCGGTTTATTAAACAAGTTCGATTGGTATGAGCGCACGCCGACTTAATCGACATGGAGTGCATAAGCCCCCCTCATGGCCTAACCACTGTCGATAATCGTCATGTGACTCGGATTCGTTGAATTTATCCAGTATGGCGGGACTAATTTGGCCACTTGTACAGAGACGGTTACCGATTGCCTGGGCCACGTTGTAGCCCTAATATTACTCAGATTCAAGAAGTAAACACATGTGATAAACATCTCAGCATTTAGCAAACGATCTGAGTAAATTCCTCATTTGAGCATTTCATCAAACACGTTGTTCCTGGTACCATACACTTGCATGTTGTCCATGATTGACATAGAGGCAAGTGTGAATACATGAAAGAAACTATGTACATGACTAAGGTAAATGAAGATCCTATCTTAATACTCCTAATAAACACAAATCATCAGCAATTTCTCATTCATACAATTTATCAAACACTTAAACTACACTTTACCAAATATATAGACTAAGTTAGTTACAACATATATTTTAGTAAATTCTTATGCAGAGAGGTTAGCATGCATATGACAACAATGAATCCTAGACTAGTGTTCATGGTAGCATAAATTATGTTTATGTGTTCATACAAACATTTCAACAAACACATGGAATGCATATTTTGTTCAACATAGCTCATACATGTAAAATCTATTAAAATCGGCATGTATAAGACAATATGGTAGCAATCAAGTCAGACATTGAAAGTAATGACAACCATAACTTAAGCATTTATAGTCCACACCTTTCGTCGGAATACTCGATTCAGACTCGGTTTGAATTCTATGTTCTTGAAAACAGAACGTTGGGGCACCTAAATAACGTAAACGGTTAGATAGTTTGACAATTAATCAACCTGGATCTCTATACCAAGATTAGTGTTAGGATTTCTTACCCAAAATTGTAGCCGAAACAGATTGGGTAACATAATGAAAAGGTGATTCAGTGCATGGAGTAGTGGGAGAGAAACACTGCAGCAATCACCAAAGATCCTTCTTCTCTCCTTCTTCTTTTCTCTCCTTTTCTCTCTTCTCTCACCTAGGGTTTAGAGAAATTCGTATCGAATAGAAGTGAGGTGAAATAAGAGCTATATTTAAGTCCAGAAGTGATGCAATTGGCCCCAGGGCCAAGGTATACTTAGTTTATATCCAAAGGGTGCTTGTTTCTGACAAACGGGGCTCATAGGGAGGTCTATTATTCACTTACGTCATAGGGGAAGTTCCTTGACAATGGATTTATGTCAGGATGTGATTTTGGTGCGATTGGATAGGCCGATCAACCGTGGAGGACCTGTGACAAATCAACGGTCATGCTTACTCGATCGGGGCCACAAGTATATGGATACGTTCAACGAAATTTTCTCTTTCCATGGGTGAAGTTTGGTCAGAAACTGATGGTCTGAAATCCTCAATTTCGCGCGTAATCGAATGGCCCAATTTACTTAAGTTTCATTCCATTTTCTAAAGATATTTGCGTTTCTCACACACTTTACTCAGGGCTCAAGTTATGCGTTTCTAGACACAATCTGGGCTCGATTCCCGCGATGGTTGTCAAGCCTAGTAGGATGGATATAACTCTATAGTTTCGCAGTCATCGGACTTTCAATGTGTGGTCCAGGTCCGATACAGGGTTTTAATGTACTCGTGAGAGCGACAAGCTCTTGGGATTTTTCCTAGGTTTTTAAGTAATGTTGAGTCAGCGGTATTGATGGTTTTAGGTCTTACCATTTGTGGAAATGGTGGTTTGAGCTAAATCCACTGATTAGTTTAGTATTTAATTAATTTCTATCTAAATTATGACAGGGTATGGTCCTTATGTCTTTCTACCTGAGGTGATACTCAGTTCTTTGTACAGATTTTTTTGAGACGTTACAATTTTCAACATACCTGATTTGACTACTTACTTTTTTAACATGGAAATCGAAAACATTACAAAATATATATGGGTCCCACTGTGATGCATTTCGCTTATCCACACCGTTCATCCATTATGCTATTTGAGTTTATAGTATGAGCAAAACAATGAGGTATATACAAAACTCAAGTGGACCACACCATACGAAAATGGGAATTGAATACTTACCATTAAAAGCTTTGTGGGGCCACTATTTCTTTTGGTGTGGGCCACCTGAGTGTTGTATCTGCTCATTTTTTGTCTCATGCTTCAAAATATTGTAGTAAAATAGATGGACGGAACGAATATATCATATACATTACTGTACCATTCAAAAATTAAAATTATCTCTTTTGAACTAGTTTCAATGGCACAAATACTTATGAATTTTCAAACATGGTAAACCGTAATAATTACCTATTTCCAATGTATTTACATTGGCTTTGAAAAAACAAACAGGCCCTTAGAAGTTCCCCTCATATCAAGGAAATTTGTCCACTTTTTTCCTTACTTTGTGATAGCTAAGGGAAAAAGGACTTTGACCACCATTACTGAGCTAATGCCAATACCAGAAGAACAACCCGAGAACCCTCATGCACAATAGTTAGATCCTTAACTTGACCCCCCTTCCCCAGTAGTTGCACAAAGATCCCAGAATAAGGGGGTTGACTTGTCTCTCTAGAGAACCAAGTTAAGGCTTCGATCACAATATTGATCAAATTATGCGGATATTGGAAAGACAATATCCCTTCCCCTGTCACGCCCCAAACCCGAAAATCGGATTCATAGGAATCCCGATCGCCGAATCCGGTGCCGACGGCCTCCGTAGTACCCCATTCTCGGTTCCTATCGTCCATACGCCAGATTCCAATCTTGGGGTCCTATAAGGAGGTTTTCTTTGTACGTTTAACTCGTAATAAGCATAACCACAAGATTACCCAATTCACAAAGGCAATATCATCATCACATATCCACTAATATAATAATTTGAGTACAATGCTGAAAGGGAAATACATAAATCTAAAATCAAGCACCAGAAGACCGCCACATGCTCCAAGCTCAACACTGCTGCAACCTAACATCACCTGCACGCATCTATTGTGCATAAGCTTATAAAAAGCTTAGAGGGTGGTGTAAGTGTGTGCACAAGGTAAGTGCCAAGTATTCAATATCAGAGTAATCAGATTAAGTGGAAGTACTAACGAGTCCATGGATCATACAATATCAGGGTACACAATACAAATCAACTATGCAATAAGGAGTCAAAGCGAGCCAAATATTAGATGCCGAGGATACAATGCCATAAATCACACAATATTGAAGGTACTGGTAATCCATAAATTATATAATGTCGAAATAAGCAGAAATACTGACAAGAGCATTAATTATCATAGTAAACGGAATATTGACAAGGTCATAAATCATACGATAACAGAGTAAGCGAAAATACGGACAAGTCCATGAGTCAATCAATGTCAGAATATACAATGTAGAACAACTATGCAAATGATGAATCATAAATAGCTAAATATCGATGCAATACAACATACATTCCTGATGAGTAACACAAATAGCGTCAGTCGTACCTAGGCCATATAAATGCAGAGACACAATAACCCAAAATGCCGTATGCCGCGGATGTTATGCAATATGAGGTGCGAATGGAATGACCATACTGGAGTGTGAAGTCGGGATGATAGTACGTAGTATCGCATGCTATAGGGTCCATCATAAGGGACTTCTATCCAAACCAGTCCCATACCTAAATTTGGATAGTCAGACTCAATGTGGTAAACTCTTGATCTCAGGTTAGTTGCGCGCCCCAATCGAAATCTTGGCCATTGCGAAGGCACACGTAACAAATAGTTGCACACCACCAACCCGAGTGGATAGTGAATGAATGAACGCATTAATGAGTATGCAACTCCTGCTCACTAAATCCACATATTAGTACAGTTCATCTCTGGGATCATCACCGGGGTCTATTACACTCTACGCCAGCTTGCCGCCCCTATCCGAGCACATAACTGGGTAAGTGGAAGAGACCTCACTATCCGCCTGCCAATATCAGGCCCGGCTCGTCGATAGCGGACCCATTCCTCAAGCTGGTCAAACTCAACCTAGACATTGCCCCCTTACTCAGGAGGGTAAGGTCACACCCCCTCCCAACCGACCACGACACAGTGGGAGACGCGGCCTACTGGTATACGACCCTCATGCGCTCATATATATATCCACTCGGTCTCGACGTTGGGGCGTCTCCTGGCCACGAAGGTTTAGGGATTTTCACCCATGGACATCTATGATGCCCGCATGCTAGAACCAAACATTTTCGGTGTCCCATCTGGCTATCCACGATATGCCTGTGGAGGCCATGGCCCTGATGTCTCTAGGGCGTATAGTAATCATAACATAATGCAAGATGCATGAGTCATACAATCCAGTCATGCATTAATCCTGAGCATACAGTGTGCTCATGTGAGATAACCTCTGCCTATCAGGGAGTCTCATATCATCCTGCCCAATGACATATGCAATGGTCAATCACATCTCATAACGAACATGCAGATGATGCATATGGGCATGTACAATGATGCTATGCAGTCACATACTCATAATCGGTATCAATAACGATTGACCTCAACAATATGGACATTTAACCAACATTACCCCCAAGGAATGGCACATGTAGAGCCTAACATATAATGTGCCCACGACCTTACACAAAGGCTTAATATACAACACAGTGGGCCCTACTCAAGGACCACATATACACAACAGGTGGGCCCTGCTCATGGGCCTTAAATACATGACATGTGGGCCCTGCACATGGGTCTCGAATACATCAAATGGGCCATGCATTATGGGCATATCACAATGGGCCTTCCCCATAGGCCACGAATACATCATAATGGTTACGGGTCGCATATACATCATATAGGTCTCGACAATCGGCCTTAACCTTGACAATCAAAATTGACACTCAGAATTGGCCTCGATACTCGGCCTCGATAGTCGGAATCGATCGATAATCAGCCTCGACAATCGGCCGATCAAGGCCTAAGGGAAGGTCACAATGTGGACATTAAACCATCATTGCCCAACAATGTGGCCATTCAACCATCATTGTTCCCAAGGAGTGGCCCACATAGAGCCAAACGTATTGTAAGCCCATGGCCTCACACAAGGGCCTAATACACAACAGGTGGGTCGCATCCATGGGCCTCATACAAGGGCTACATATACATCACTTGGGCCTCTCCAAATGGGACGAAAATACATCATATAGGCCTCATCATATGGGCCTTATATAAATCAGATTAGGCCGTTCGGATCTAACATATATATCACATGGATCTCGGCACATGGGTCATGATTACATCACATCGGGCCTCATCATATGGGCCTCACATACATCACAATGGGTCGTAATACTTGGATCTCATATACATCAAATGGGCCCGCATTATCATATACATCAAAGGGGCCGCACTATATATCAATGTGGGCCTCAGGGATGGGCCATAAATATATCAATTGGGCCATAAAAACATCATATTGGGCCTCGACAAAGGCGACAAATACATAATAGGTGGGCCCTGCTCATTGGCCCTCAAATACACCACATGGGCCATACAAGCATCAAGTGGGCCACATTACATGGGCCTCGTATACAACACGTCAGGCCTAATATACATCATAGGTGGGCCCTGCACATTGGCCCTAATATACATCATAGGTGGGCCCTGCACATTGGCCTCATTGATGGGTCGTAAATACATCAAGGCGGGCCTCATGGACGTCCACAAATAAATCAAGATGGGCCTAATCACATGGGCCTCATGTGTCAAGGTGGGGCTCAACGGATGGGCCACAAATAAATCAATGTGGGCCTCATCACGTCCCAAAAAAAAAATCATAATGAAGGATCATTTGGACCATACCACAAATAGCAATTGAGATAATAATTTCCACTGTTAAACAAATTACAGGGCCCACTATACAGTTTATTTTCCAACCAACCTAATCATAAGGTCATAAAGGCCTGGATTGAGAGGGAAAATAAATATCATATTGGTCCAAACTTTGAAGTCCAAGGGTTTAATGGTGGACGTTCAAACCCATTATTTCCTATAACGTGGTCCACCTGATCCTGATCCTAGATCTGTCTCATTTTTAGTCTCAAGTCTTAAGATGAGCTTTCAAAATGGTTGGACAGTTTGGATGCAACACATACATCATGGTGGGCCCCACTGTCCAAACAGCTGACAGTGTGGATGAAGCACATACATCTGGGGCGGGTCCCACCGTCAGAATGGCATGGATGTACACGTACATTGCGTGGGACCTGCAGAGCTTACTAGCGTTAAAGGAGCAGCTTCATAGTTGCCACACGTGCGGCTTTGCTCCCTGTTTTAAAAGCAGAGGTGGGTCCCAACGTAGGGCCCACCACAACATTTTATAAATATATAGGTATGATATATATATATATATATATATATATATATATATTAATATCTATGTAGCGTTCAGGCCCTGCATGGCTTGGACAGACACATACATCAGTGTGGCTCCACACGTGGGGTGGGTCCCACCGTCCAAGGACAGTGGACACCTCACGTGCATTATGGTGTGGCCCATGTGAATGGGTAGACGGCTTGGATGGGTCCCACGGACCCAGATTGAAGAGGAAAAACAAATATCATAACGATCCAAAACTTCTGGACCCAGAAAAGGGTTTCAATGGTAGACGTTCAACATCACTGCTTCCTGCCGTGTGGGCCGCCCCAAGTGATATTCTAATTCGTTCACCGTCCTGGCCACCTCAAATGAGGTCAAATAGACTCTGATTAGGACTGGTTTGGACGACAAGGGACTCCAAAGAGGGCCCTAGAGTGTTTTAACAGATGGGCATTAATACCCTTAGTACGGCCCACTCGAGACTCATATTTGCCTCAAAATTTGGTACATGGCCTAAAATTATAAGGAAGAGATGGTGGACGGTGTGGATTAAACAAATTCATCATGGTGGGGTCCACGTGTGGTGGCAACCCAGTAAGTTTTCACCCTCACCGTCACTGGACAATAAAGTCCAGGGACTTACTTTTCTTTTCTTCTTTTTCTCTTTCTTCCTTTAATTTTTTTATTTTATTCTGCTATATGGGCCCACTAGTGGATAATCCAAACCGTCTATTATATCAACCAGCTCTCTATGGACCAAAGGAGTCTAATGATGGATAGGTCCACCACTTATACACACAACAGTAGGCATTAGAAGGTTTCAACAGTAGGACTTTGTTTCCCTCGGTGCGGTCCACTAAGAACTATGATTTGTCTCATTTTTCGACTCATACCCTAAAACTACACGGGAAAGGTAGTGGATGGCATGGATTAAACAAATACATCAAGATGGGGCCCATGGTTGGGACGCCCCCACCCACGTCCGTATGGTTGACGTGAGGGGTGCTCCCACTACCACCATCAGTTATGGTGTGGTCTCCATGATGGTTGGATCGAGTAGATTTTTAGGCTCCATGGCTAAAATGTGCCAGAAAATGGACGTATGGTGTGGATCTAAGAAATACATCAATGTGGGTCCCATGAGTGAAAACTCACTCCAAACCTCCCATGCAAAAAGTGAGGAATGACATGGGTAGCCCAACCCCTTAGCATTTGTGGTATGGCCCACCAGTGATTCGGATTAGCTTCATTTTTCGGCTCAATGCCTAAAATGAGCTGAGAAATTGGACGGACGGCGTGGATTTGATCCTTGCATTAAGGTGGGACCTGCACGAGTAGTCCACACATCAATGTTAGCCACACCATGCCGTTCACACTTCATTATGGGGCCACGTCCAGCGTCCTTAGACGCTGGACAGTTTGGATACCACACAACATCATGGTGGGTCCCACATGTACGTGGCCCACCTGATGGTATAATATACATATAATATATTTATTATATTATATTTAAAAGAAAGAAAAAAAAGAATGGCTGGGTGGTACACACTCCACCGTCAGTTCTCACTTCTCAGTTAGCTACACCCCACTGTCAGTTAACACAACACTATTAGCCACCACCACTGACGGACGGTGTGGCATATACCTCATCAAGGTGGGTCCCACATGGACGTGGCCCACCTGATTTGAATCCATCTGATACTTATGTTTTTCGACCACCATAAGATAGGGTCCACATGATTTGGATGGTTTGGATAAGACATACATCAAGGTGGGGTCCATCTGAGTGGGCCACACACCACACAAAAATGGTAAAAAGAGAGAAGCACCCACCTCTAGATTGACTCATTCTTCAATCCTTTGGGTCCTCAAGCCTTCTAAGATCCTTTTCAACGGTGGAGATGGGCTTCTAATGGCAGGATTGAAGGGGATCTAAGGTGAAAGAGGGTTAGCCATGGAGATGGGTTGGGACGTCCATGGCTCTTGCAAAGGTTGGAGAATAAGGAAGAAAGAGGGAGGGAGAGAGAGAAAAGAGAGAGAGAGAGGTTATTATGGCTTGTCATAATGGTGTAAGGCCATCATTAATACCTAGGTAAGGGTAGTTGTTGACTTTTGGGAAAAGGTGAGGGAATGATTACCTAGCACATCACCCCATGATAGCTTAGAAAATTGTGTCATCGCAATAGGTGGGTCCCGCAATGTGCAGTCAACAGTCATTACAATGCGTGGGCCACAACTAGTGATTCGAGCGTTGCATTAACGCACGAGACGCGGCGTTAGAACCGCGGCGACAATGCAATCATGACGGTACAAGTTTTGACTCGAGCCGACTCAGATATACTGGACACAACTCAAGATCATGCGTATATGCCAATAACAGATCGCGGGTCTCTGAAATTTGACTGGAAGGACCGCGGAAGCCTACGGAACGATACAGTCTAGGACATGGGTCTTACATCCCCAACTAAGGCATGGAATTGGGGCCAACAACAGAGCAGTCTCGACCTCTACAAGCACCCACGACTCATATGTGTTAAAAGATCGATGAACAAGAAGCAGGTGTGTCCCCATGCAAACCATGGGAACAATCAAGCTCACTAAGTTCGATCTGCGTCACACTTTGGAAAAGAGAAGGTATGAAAAAGATCCTGAGGTCATAAGAGAAAGTGAAGTTCCATGGGAGGTAGAGCTGAAGGAAATCCTAGATAAGCTCAGAGACATCCAGCAGGCGTTCTGGGTGAAAGCCCCTGTCTTCGTCAACACTCTGCTTGAGGAAGCTGAGCCCCCGTTCACAAAAGACATCATGAGATCCCATTTACCATCTAGGTTTTGGATGCCCTAGATAACCCTCTACACAGGGTTGGGAGATCCGACCGAGCACCTAGAGTCCTTTAAAGCTTAGTTGGAACTTCACAGTGTTTCTGGACTCTTGATGTGCAGGATGTTCTCTTTAACCTTACCAGGAGCTATGCGGAAGTGGTACAGACACTTGAAGCTGAAGTCTATTAGCTCATAAAGGCCTTCATCACTCAATTTATCAGTAGGAAAGACAGGAGAAAGCTGACAACTCACCTTCTCACAATTACTCAAAGGGAGGATGAGATGCTAAGAGATTACATCATACACTTCAATACAAAAGCAGTACAAGTCGAAAGTTACTCTAACCAGATAGCTCTTGCCGCTATGTAGCTGGCCTTTAATAGGAGAAGTTCCTCTTCTCAATTGGTAAGAACCCTGACTACTCTCGTCGGCCTACTTAACTAAGTCCAAAAATATTCAAACGCAGAGGAGCTCTTCAATTCATAAAGAGCTACTCGAGGCGAAAATAGCTCAATTAAAGACAAAACGAAAGGAAGAAGGGGAGCCTTCTGCCGTTAATACTAAAAAGAAAAAGGAGGACGACCAAAATAGAGGCCAGCGTACTAGCCATCGACCCGAAAGCTACTTTCGCTCTTACGTACACTCCCTTGAACACTACGCCAGAGCAAGTTCTCATGAAAGTATGAGATAAAAGAATATTGAAATGGCCAAGCATGATGAAGGCTGCCACTGAGAAAAGAGATAAGAGGAAATATTGTTATTTCCATCGAGACCATGATCATAATACGAAGAAGTGTTTTGACCTGAAAGAGGAGATTAAGTCCCTCATCCGAAAGGGGCATCTATGAGAGTTTATTGACAAGGAAAGGGATAACTGACCGACTAGGCAAGTAGAGCGACACGATGACCATAATAATAATGAAGCAACAGACAAGTACACACCATATTCGCAGGACCAAACGGTGTTGGAGACTTGAACCGGGCATGCTGAGCACATGCTCAAAGCATGAATAACTTAAAAAAGGCGCATCACATCTACCTTACCGGTAGGACTGTAAAGGAACAAAGGCTGAGCTTGTGTAGCTCGATCTTCACAGAAGAAGATACCCAAGGGTTCCACCACCCGCACAACGATGCCTTGGTGGTCACCATGACTGTGGCCAAGCACAAGGTACACTGGATATTGGTCGACATTGGCAGCTCGACTGACATTCTTTTTGCCACCACATTCGACAAGATGGGGGTTGGGACATCCAGATTGTGACCTGTCCAGACTCCATTGCTCGGCTTTGTAGGGGGGAATATGACCTTTGAAGGAAGTTTTCAACTACCTGTAACCACTGATGAAGGTGTTAACCAGATGACGACCATGGTTGACTTCCTCATAGTAGATTGTCTATCAGTTTACAATATGATTTTGGGCAGATCGTCTTTAAACATCATGAGGGCTGTGGTATCCACCTACCACCTCGCCATGAATTTTTCGACCGAGCATGGGGCTGGCCAAGTCAGGGGCGATCAACACGAGGCTCGACAATGCTATTCGACAACACTCTAAGCAAAAGCGCAGCAATAACAGACAATGCACATCACCTCCCTGGATCCACGAGAGGAGTCCACTAAAAGGGGATTGCTAGTGGAAGACCTCGTGGTGATACCACTTTGTGAGAGTGACCTGACCTGCACGGTCCAAGTAAGATCATTACTTGAATTAGGATGCCGGGTGAAGATCATTGACTTGTTGAGACAACATGCTGACGTCTTCTCCTGGTCTCAGCAAGACATGCTCGACATAGACCTGGAGGCAATGGACTATCAACTGAATGTTGACCCCCAACCACAAGTCAAAATGATAAAAGTGACTCGTGTTCGACCTTAAAAGGTATGCACCATTGGTGAAGAGGTCAATAAACTCCTCGAGGGCAGGTTCATTGAGGAGATCTACTATCTCCATTGGTTGGTGAATGTTTGTATTAGTGAAAAAGGCTAACGAGAAATGGCGAGTGTGTGTTGAGTATACTGACCTAAATAAGGCATGCCCGAAAGACAACTTTTCCTTCCTGAGGATCGACTAGTTGGTCGATAGCATTGCCGAGCACGAGCACCTTAGCTTTATGGATGCTTATTCAGGATACAATCAAATCATCAATAAAAGACTCTATTGCTATAAAGTCATGCCCTTTAGATTAAATAATGTCTGGGCAACCTACCAGTGCCTCATTAATAAGATGTTTGCTAAACAGATCAATAGCACGATGGAAGTCTACGTCGATGATATGCTCATCAAAAGTACTAAAGCGATAGATCACGTGACAGACCTAGAGGAAATGTTTACGATCATGAGAAAGCACCGAATGAAATTAAACTCGAACAAGTGTGCTTTTGGCGTTAGTTTGGGTAAATTCCTCGACTTCCTAGTCAATCAGAGAGGAATAGAGGAAAACCCTGACAAGATTTGAGCCCTTCTGTAGATAAAACTCCCTGGGAAGTACGAAAGAAATCCAGTGCCTCACAGGTAGGATAGCAGCTCTGAACAGGTTCATCTCTAGAGTTATGGATAGGTGCCTACCTCTCTTCAAGTAACTAAATGGAAACATGAAGCCTTCCTGGACAAGTGACTGTGAACAATCGTTTAAACAGCTCAAGGAATATCTAGGATCACCTCTGCTAATCTCTAAACCTGAACTGGGGGAACCATTGTTGTTATATTTAGTAGTCTCGACTATAGTGGTCAACTCAACCTTGATACGCGAGGTTGGGAACAAATAGCTCCTCTCGGTATACTATGTCAGCAAAGCTATGTTTCAGGCTGACACGCGATATCCCGACATAGAAAAATTGGCTCTAGCACTAATCTTATCATCGCAACGTCTCCGACTATACTTTTAGGCTCACACTATCATTATCCCAACTGATTGGCCGTTCCACCAAGTCTCTAAAAGCCCGAAGCATTAGGGTGATTGGCAAAGTGGGCGATCGAGCTTGGGGAGTTATACACATTTACTGACCCCGAACCACGATTAAGGGTTAGGCTGTTGCCAACTTCACTACCGAGTTCACCTATCCTGTTCCCCCATAGGAGGTAAAGAATGAACAAGAAGCTAACCTGCAGGAATGGACCCTCTACATCGCCAGGTCATCAAACTTGAAGGGAAGTGGGGAAGGTCTGATCCTCGTTGCACCCGACCAGACCAATATAGAGTACGCCTTAGGGTTTGGATTTCTAGCTGCTAACAATGAAGCAGAATATGAGGCGCTCCTTGCCGGGCTTAGGATAGCCAAGGCAATAGGAGATTGAGTCATGAAAATCTACAGCGAGTCTCAGCTCATAGTCAACTAGGTCGCCACAGAATACTAAGCCAAAAGTGAAAAAAATGATCGCCTATCTAAAAAACACAAGAATTACTCAGTGAGTTTGACAAGTGCAAGGTTATCCTGGTTCCCTGGTCAGAAAATTTCAAGGTAGATGCTGTAAGTGCTATAGTTTTTATCCCTGTCGGTTGTCAAATTTGTGGTGCCAAAATCAATGTTATGTTATATATAACTTGCTTAAGTGAAGCTCTCTCAAGGATCAACATTCATGAACAAGCTAAGCTCACATCAAGCAAAGCTCACAAGTACAAGGATCAATCTTGAATGAAAGAACTGCTCACAAGTACAAGGATCAATCTTGAATGAAAGAACTGCTCACAAGACAAGACTCAAGCTGCAAGACTTCAAGAAGAGTTCAAGGCAGTTTGTACACTTTCAAGATTGAGCTACATCAAGGTTTGATCTACATCAAGACTTCAAGGCTCATACTTCAAGGTCTCAAGTTCCGAATATTTCAATGTCCATACTTCATGGTTGAGGTTTGATTGACCATAGGTTGACCTTAGAAGTAGGTCATTTCGGATACATAAACCGAATGTTTATTTTACATGTGATTGGTCTGTTCTTCGACTAGTCCTAGGCCTTCTTCGACTAGTCCTAGACTTGCTTCGACCAGTCTGAGAAATTCCTCGACCAGTCGTGAGTTTGTTACAAATTCCGGATAAAATCTGTTAGCCTTCGACTAGTCTAGGAATCTGTTTGACCAGTCGTAGGAACAGTATCGACCGATCTTCGACCAGTTGTAAAATCTTTGACTCGAAGTCCAGCGAAGATTTGCAGGACCTACGACCAGTCGAAGGAAACCTACGACCAGTCGTAGGAGAGCTTCGACCAGTCGTAGAACGGTCAAAGCATATCCCGCCGGATTTTTCAAATATCTGTTATGGCTTCGACTAGTCGAAGACCCGATCTTCTCACTTATAAATAGTGCACGAATCTCAGAAGAAATCATCGAATTAATTAAAGTATTCAAGCTAATCTTCATCGAACTTCTGAGAGATAATTCTGTGCTCCATCTAAGCTAAGTGTGCTTATTTAATATTCTCTTTCCTTAGCTTTATTTAATTTATTTTGTTTCTGCTATTCCAATCTGATTTGATAAGAGGAATTATTATTCCCTTTCTTTGGAATCAAAATCAATTAAGGCAAGCCCTGTTTGGTTTAATTTAAAATCTATTAGAATTAGAACCATTGTAATCGAGTACTGGAAATTGAACTTGGACATTCAATCATCTACTTTGATTTGGTTCTACCGGGCTGCTACAACGAAGGAGATATTCAGGTATTTTACATATTGTAAATTCCTTTCTATTATTTTGGTTTCTTTCAAGATTTGCCAGAAAAATCTTGTTATATTGATTATCTGAGGAGAGCCAGGAAAACTCAGAAGTGGGGTTTTTTTAACTGTGTAAGCCCACGGACAAAGACACAATTGTAAGGGTTTTGGGTGAACCTGGGAAAACCTATTTTTAGTGAACGCTAATATCCCCTGTGTGAGGATATTAGGAGTGGAGTAGCTTTTTGTGTGGCTGTTGTTTAACAGTTGGTGAACACACAGGCGAACCACTATAAACCCTTGTGTTTGATTGATTTATTCTTCTAATTTTTAATTATTCTTTTGTGGGATGTATGTATGGTGGTGAATGTTGTAATTATTTAATTCAAGCTTTGTGAGAATGTTGTAATAGCTTAGAATTTATTTTCTGCTATTCCTTTATCGCTTGATTTTTAATTTCATTTGAAAGTTGTTCCAGCAAGTTTGCCCTGCCATTTTTATGGTGTATGGCTGTCCCTAGAAGAATACATTTTTAATTACAAGTTATTTCAATTCAGTTTATATTTATTTCTATATTCCTCTTCAGTTTGAGACTTGATACAAAGATCTTTCTAGAAATAAGGTTGTCCTACCATAAACTCTGTTTTTGGTGTAAGGTTGTCCTTAGAACAACGTTTGTATCAACCTCTCAAGATCTGAATTTTGAGGTTATTTTAATTTACTGCATTGTGATTTACTTTGGCTATCATATTCTTTATTATTTCGCTGTTATAAGTTTTTATTTGGCATTGTCCTATTCACCCCCCCTCTAGGACATATAGCTTGGCCTTTTCAGATGCTCTAGTAAAGTTGATCACAATAGTTGATGACGACCTCGCTAAAACTGTATGGATCACGTTCTTACCCTAGCCCAGTATTAGCTAGCCCGATCAGAAGGAGACTCTCCCGATAAACTAATCATCGAGCTGGATGGATTCGATCATATGCTACTTGCAGCTGTGCGAACTGCTCGATGACAAATTCGAAGCTCACAAAGTCAAAAATAGATCAATTTAGTATATTATCTTGGGAAACGTACTCAATAGGACAAGCTTTTTGTTGTCATGTTTAAGATGCTTGCGACTAGATGAGGTTGAATATGTACTAAAAGAAATTCACGAAGGCATCTACGATAATCATTCAGGGGAGAGAGCTCTGACTCACAAAGTAATTTAACAAGGGTACTACTGGTCGACCATCCATGAAGATGCAAAATAATATACAAAAAGATGTGACAAGTGCCAACATTTCACCATGATACTGTGGTAACCGCCCGAGCAGTTGACCTAGAGGACTTGCCCTTGGCCCTTCATGTAGTGGGGCGTTGATATCATAGGACCCCTGCCAATGGGCGGGACATACCCGATTCGTCATTGTTGCCGTCGACTACTTTATAAAGTGGGCCAAGACCGAGCCCTTAGTTAAAATTACTAAGAAGAAAACTACCGACTTCATCTGGAAGAACATTATCCACAGGTATGGAATCCTTTACACCATTGTCACGGACAATGACAGGTAGTTCGACAATGCCCATTTTCAAGGACTATATGAAAGGCTCAGGATCTACAATGCTTTCTCTTCACCTCGGCACCCCCAAGCTAATGGACAAGTGGAGGCCGTTAACAAAATCATAAAGAGACACTTGAAAACCAAACTTAAAAAATCCAAGGGGACCTGGGCCGATGAGCTGCCGCACGTCCTCTGGGTATACCGAATATCGACTCAAACGATGACTAGGGAAATCCTGTTCTCCCTGACCTTCAGCGCAAAAGTGGTCATCCTAGTAGAGATTGGAGTACCTTTAGCACGCACTGAGTTGTTTGACTTAGGTGAAAATAACGAATAGATAATTGTAAGTCTCGATTTGGTTGAAGAACTAAGAGAAAGGGTGTAACTAAAGAATACTGCTTATCAACATAAGACTGTTCAGTAGTACAACTCAAGGGTCAAAGTATGCAGATTTTTGGCAGCAGAACTAGTCCTCTGAGAAATCTTCCAAAATACAAAGGAACCCGACTTGGGAGCCCTAGGGCCGAACTGGGAAGGACCATACAAGGTGGCTAGTATGGTCCAACCAGGGACTATCGACTGGAAGATATGAATGGGTAGCCATTACATTACCCATGGAATACCGAGCACCTAAAGTCTACTATCCATGAGGGATCTTTATGAGCATTAAGATTGTATTCAACCATTCACCTCGGGAAAAAACTACTTACGACGCTCGACGAATCGCTACATGCTCAACTATAAGGAACCTCCCTTAGTTAAAGGGAAGAAGGTTCTTTCCTTCGTTTCTACTATTTTTACTACTAACTTCGTGACCTACATGCTCGACTATAAGAAACCTCCCTTAATTAAAGGGAAAAAGGTTCTTTTCTTCATTTCTACTACTTTGCTTACTAATTTCATGACCGAATAATCTACACACTCGATTATCGAGTAAAAATTTACACACACAAATATCCCGATTCTACTACACCTACTATGGGTCCATTTACCTGACTTAGGCATTAGAGGGTCCTTGAACACAATCGGTGCCCCAGTGTCCCACTGTTCTCCATTAATCTGCAAATTCCTAGTAGCTCGCAGGAGGTGGAATAAGATCGACTAGATTTGAGTGACAACACATACTATAATAAATTTTAGACTCTCGTATAACCTATTATACTGGATCATTCATCAAATCAACCATCCAACAACTCATCATATATGTTAATACATGCCTTGATTTGAGAATATGATCTATTTATCGTGCTGTCACCCGAGTATAGGCTTAACCTAGAGTCGAAATCACTATCTAAGGAGCTTACTTACACATACATATACACACATACACATCTCGAACGTATTTGTTATAAGTGTACCCAACGTTGCACACATATTTGTCAATCACGTGACTAGTTGTGTCTTGTAGTCGGATGAGTTCTTGGCAAATGAAAATCGAAGACGCAACTAGATCGAAAGCATCGAAGCCACTTTAAAGACAGAATTGCTTCTACGATCTTAACCTTGAAAATAGATGATCCCAAACCAAATAGGAAAACCTAGTTAGGTCATTTATTCAAAGCCAATTCCGAGTTCATATTTTCTATCCTTTAGTCATGGCTTTAGTAAGTCTCAAGTTGGTGAATGATTTAATGGAAAAAATAGGAAAATCTGTCCACTGTCGGTAAGACGAAGGTGCCACCGAATAGCACCTTAGGTACCACTGAAGATACCTTTAGTGTTACCGAAGGGGCTCAAAACAGTTCAACAAGATTACAATGTTAATTCAGTGTCACTGACTGCCATGGACGAATAAAGTTCGATGCCACCGAAAGGGACTATTTTCAATCAGCAACCTGGGGAATTATTTCTGTACTACTGAAAGATATTTTATTACCACAAAGCAAGTTCGGTGATATCGAAGTTGACTTCGGTAGCACTGTAAACTAGCCGTTTTCTATATATTGGAACTTTTTATCTATAAAAGCGGCTTGTAGAAACTTACAAAATTAGTGGAAAAAGGCATCTTAAAGTCTCAAGTGTATCCCAAGCTTATCCTAACCTACTTAGATTCTATCCATACGAGTTTCATGCTATCTTCATTGTGATCTTTTACTTCTATAAGGATTCAAAGCTCATATTAATGAAGAACATGAACTCATGCCTTCTCTAGAGTATAAAGACCAAACCAATAGGAAAATCCTTTACATTTTGATACTCTAGAGCATCCATCAACCGTTATTGGAGATTATTTTAGAGCATTATAAAAAAAATCATGTCTAAAGATCATCTGGACCATACCACTAATGGCAGTGGTGATATTGATTTCCACTATTGAATCCCAGTGGACCCCACCGTAGTACTTATTTTCCATCCACTCTATCCATAAGGTCATAAAAACTTGGATTAAGAGAGGAATCAAATATCATATTGGTTCCAAAACTTCTGCAATCCTCAAAAGGGTTTCAATGGTGGGTGTTCAATCCACTGCTTTCTGTAGGGTGGTCCACCTGATAATTAGATCTGCCATATTTTTAGTCTCAAACCTTAAAATGATCTTTTAAAAATGGTTGGATAGTTTGGATGCAACACATGCATCATGGCGGGTCCCATAGAGATGAACGGCATAGATGAAGTACACACCTCATGGTGGAGTCCACACCAATGGAAGGTGTGGATTACTATACATACAGCAGTGGGTCCCATGTGGGGCCCACCATAATTTTATTTTCCACCCATCCTGTTGACAAGGTCACACAGACATGGGGGCCCACCAAAACGTTTATTTCCACCCAGCCTACTGATAAGGTCACGTGGACTTGGGCCCCACCGCTGTGTTTATTTTCCACCCAACATATTCACGAGGTCACACGGACTGGGTGAAGTGGAAAAAAACAAATTTCATATTGATGCAAAACTTCCGTGACCCAGGAAGGGTTTCAATGGCAGACGTCCAATTCATCACTGTTCCATGTGAGGTGGGCCACCTGAGTATCATCTACGACTGATTTTTGGGTGAATCATTGCCTTGAGTCTGGCCCACAAAGGGCAAGGTGTTGATGTTCATCAAGCATCACGTGGGGCCTATGGTTGTGGGTCCCAGCCCAACACAGCAGCGCAGGACGCTGCTGCGTCCAGAGGACGGTCAGTAGCAGCGCCTGCGGCTGCGTCTTTTTTTTTTTTGAAAAACTATTTTCTCATGGTTTTTTTGCATGTGGGACCCACCTTAGGAAAATCCAACCGAGCTACTAGATTCTATGGCCCATGACGGATTAAACAAGTCCAATATGCAGTATGTCTTTGGCGGGTAGAGACATCAAGGTGGGTCCTAATGAATTTTAAAGGTGAAAAATGTTGTTTTCCATGCCAGGGTCCGCCAGAAAATCAGATCAAGTTCATTTTTCGGCTCAACGTCTAAAATGATCTGAGGAAGAGGATGGACGGCTTGGATTAAGTACCTACATCAAGGTGGGGCCTGCATGGACAGCCCACTCAAAAAAAAGGCCCCCCCCCTTTTTATTTTTTATTTTTGTAAGCTTGTAAGCACACACCCCTGTTAGTATAGACACTCCATGTTGGCCACACCCGTCCAGCGTCCAGGGACGCTGGACAGCATCGATATACACATGCATTGTGGTGGGTCCCACATGGACGTGGCCCACCAACTATATATATAATATATGTTCATATATTAGCATAACATTAGCATAGTATAAATATAATATATTGTATATATATATATATATATATATATATATATATATATTTGCATGTGGGACTTCCCACCAGATGGTGGATTTTGCCTAAAATGTGGTGGGCCACACCATTGATGAATAGAGTGGATTTAACATGATTTAGTGGGGCCCACTATATTCTAGGGAGAGGAAAGAGAGAGGGAGAGAGGGAGAGAGAGAGAGATACGGTGATAGAGAGGAGGGACCTCGCCACTATGGGCCTTCCATTGATACAACATAAACATAAAGTGGGTCCCACAAGAAGTGGCCCTTAAAATTGAAAACAATGGTAGATCACCCACCTTTAGGCCTCCTCCTTACTCCCTTAGCCTTCTATGCTCCTTGCCTTCACTTTTGATGGTGGTTGATGGGATTTTGATGGTGTGGATGAGAGATGAGAGGGTGGGCCATACTTATGGTTTTTGGAAAAACTTGGAAATGCTTGGACGTGTGAAATTTTGTTGCTTGAGAGAGAGTTTTTAAGAAATAAGAGAAATGAAGAATTAATGGATGAAGGGATGGGTGGAGTGGTGGTTGTAAGGAGAGGTATGGGTTGGGTTGAAATGTTGGTAAAGGAGGAATGGTGAGGGGACAGAGAGAGTTGACTTATGGAAAAGGAGGGATAGGTGTTGTACTTGAGGTATTGAGTGACTTGACTTGTACTTGACATTGATTGATTGATTGATTGATGAGACATATCGTAGAGATTCCCTCGATATTCACAACATGTGGTGTTTCTTCGAAATGAACGCAGGCCCACATCTCTTGCCTGGGTATCGGTTCAGTGTGTGAGTCATGACATTGGAACCGCGGCGACGACGCAGTCACTATGATACAAGTTTCAATTCGAGCCGACTTCGGTATGCTGGACCTGGTTTAGGATCGCGCGCAAACGTCTGATACGGGTCAAGGATTGCCGAAATTCGACCGGAAGGACCGCAGAAGCCAACGGAACGGTACGGACTAGGACACGGGTCTTACATATGTTATGACCAGTCACTCCTCATATCAAGCATGCATATGATGTGTACAAGCATGAATCTTGGATCTATACTAAACAAGTTATGTGGTGATGGGCTCTGTTCATAATGATGATGAGCTTAGACGGACTACACACTCTAAGTATGGGCCTATCAATGGACCCTAGGGAGAGTCATAATCCGGACATTTAACCAACATTATGTTTACAATGTGGACATCAAACCATCATTGCTCCCAAGGCATGACCGCCAAAACATCATTACATAAACCATGGTGGAATCATACATTGCAATAGGCCTTATATACATCCCATTGGGCCTCAACCCATGGACCTCAGATACATCAAATGGGCCGCATAGCATGGGCCCATATATACATCAAGGTGGGCCTAATCCATAGACCGTATACATCACAATGGGCCTCATAACATGGGCCCCATATCTATTAAGGCGGGCCCCAACAACGGGCCTTTATACAAATCAAGGTGGGCCTCAACAATGGGCCATAAGTATGGTAAGTAGGCCACACCACATGGGCCATGTGTATATCAAATGGGCTACGTCAATGGGCCCCGTGTATAACAAATGGGCCACACCTCAAATGTAAGTGGTGATAATAATTACCACTATTAAAATTCCCAAGGCCCGTCATAACATTTATTTCCCATCCAATCTGATCATAAGGTCCCAAGGATTTCAATGGTTGGACAGTTTGGATAAACACATGCATCATGGTGGGTCCCATAGGGATGGACGGTCATAGATAAATCACATACCTCATGGTGGAGGCCCACATCGATGAAAGGTGTGGAAACAATACATACATAAGTGGGTCCCATGTGGGGTCCACCATAATGTCTATTTTCCACCCTACCCGTGGATAAGATCACCCAGATATGGGGCCCACCGAGATGTTTATTTTCCACCCATCCTGTGGATGAGGTCACATGGTCCAGGGCCACCGTAATGTTTATTTATCATCCAATTTGTTGACAAGGCCACATAAACATGGGGCCCACCGTAATGATTATATGCCATCCAAATGGTTGATAAGGACATAGGGACCTGAATGGATAGGAAAAACATATTTCATATTGATCCAAACCTTCTGACCCAAAAGGGTTTCAATGACAGACGTTCAACCCATTGTTTCCTACCATGTGGGCCACCTGAGTCCCATGTACAACCAATTTTTGGGATAGCCCACTATCAGAGGGGACCCGACAAAGTGCACGGTATTGATGATAGACACACTTCATGGTGGGGCTCACGGCTGGGACCGTGGGTCCCTGCCTCCAGCGCCCAAGACGCTGTTACGTCCTCTACTGCTGCCTCATGTATATTTTTTTAAAAAATGAGTTTTTCTACTATTTTCCCTAGGTGGGGCCCGCATACGAAAAATCCAACCCGACCACTGGATTCTACGGCCCATGATCGACCAAATGAGACCAATATGCGACGTGTTTTTAGCGAATAGAAGAATCAAGGTGGGTTTTAATGGTAATAGCACTATTTCCTATGGTATGGCTCGCCTGAGAATCAGATAGGTCTAAATTTTGGCTCAACGCCTAAAATGATCTGAGGAAAAGAATGGATGGCTTGGATTTGATTTATACTTCAAGGTGAGGCCTGTAGGAGCAGTCCACTCAAACGTTTTAAACCAAGCTATTATTTTTGTGGTGTCAGTATACCACACCATCCGTCCACACTTCACAGTTAGCTTGGCTACGTCTAGCGTCTCTGGACGCTGGACGGTTTGCACACAGGACATCATGGTGGGCCGCACATGAGGCAGCAATGCCTGCTGCTGCCACTGACACAGAGGATGCAACACCATCCTGGGTGCTGGAGGCAGGGACCCACGGTCCCAACCGTGAGCCCCACCATGATGTGTGTCTATCATCAACATCGTGCATTTTGTCAGGTCCCCTCTGACAGTGGGTCATCCCAAAAATCGGCTGTACATGGGACTCAGGTGGCCCACATGGTAGGAAACAGTGGGTTAAACATTTGTCATTGAAACCCTTTTGGGTCAGAAGGTTTGGATCAATATGAAATATGTTTTTCCTATCCATTCAGGTCCCTGTGACCTTATCAATCGTTTGGATGGCATATAATCATTACGATGGGCCCCATGTTTATGTGGCCTTGTCAACAGATTGGATGATAAATAAACATTACGGTGGCCCTGGACCATGTGACCTCATCCACATGATGGGTGGAAAATAAACATCTCGGTGGGCCTCATATCTGGGTGATCTTATCCACGGGTTGGGTGGAAAATAGACATTATGGTGGACCCCACATGGGACCCACTTATGTATGTATTGTATCCACACCTTTCATCGATGTAGGCCTCCACCATGAGGTATGTGATTTATCTATGACCGTCCATCCCTATGGGACCCACCATGATGCATGTGTTTATCCAAACTGTCCAACCATTGAAATCCTTGGGACCTTATGATCAGATTAGATGGGAAATAAATGTTATAGCGGGCCTTGGGAATTTTAATAGTGGTAATTATTATCACCACTTACACTTGGGGTGTGGCCCATTTGTTATACACGGGGCCCATTGACGTAGCCCATTTGATATACACATGGCCTATGTGGTGTGGCCCACTTACCATACTTATGGCCCATTGTTGAGGCCCACCTTGATTTGTATAAAGGCCAGTTGTTGGGGCCCTCCTTAATAGATATGGGGCCCATGTTATGAGGCCCATTGTGATGTCTGCGAGGCCTATGTGATTAGGCCCACCTTGATGTATATATGGGCCCATGCTATGCGGCCCATTTGATGTATCTGAGGTCCATGGGTTGAGGCCCAATGGGATGTATATAAGGCATATTGCAATGTATGATTCCACCATGGTTTATGTAATGATGTTTTAGTGGTCATGCCTTGGGAGAAATGATGGTTTGATATCCATATTGTAAAGATAATGTTGGTTAAATGTTTACATTATGACTCTCCCTAGGGTCCATTGATAGGCCCATACTTGTAGTGTGTAGTTCGTCTAGGCTCATCATCGTTATGAACAGAGCCCATCACCACATAACTTGTTTAGTATAGATCCATGATTCATGCTCATACACATCATATGCATGCTTGATATGAGGAGTGACTGGTCATAGCATATGCCTTCGGATAGATTGTTTATGGGCTCCCTGATAAGTGGAGTTGCCCTTCATGAGTGCACGTTACGCGCAGGACTGTTGCATGACTGGTAATGTGATTCATGCACTTCACATTTGTATGACATGATTACTATACGCCCTAGCGACATCAGGGTAATGACCTCCACAGACACATCGTGGATGGCAGGATCAGATATTGAAAATATTGTTACTAAGCATTGGGGTGCCATAAATGTCCCTGGGTGAAAATTCCTAAACCCGATGGTATCAGAGGATGACTCTAACGTCAAGACCAAGTGGATATATGAGCGCACGAGGGCCGAATACCAGGAGGCCGCATCTCCCACTGTGTCGTGGTGGGTTGGAAAGGGGTGTGGCTTTACTCGCCCGAGAGTAGGGGCAATACTAGGCTGAGTTTGATCAGCTCCTGAATGGGTCCGCTATCGACGTGCCGGATAGGTATTGACAGACTATTGGCTAGGCAGATAGTGAGGTTTCTTATGCTCACTTGGACTGTGCGGTTAGGAGAGCGGTAGTGCCATTTGGAGTGTACTAAACCCCAGTGATTATCTAGAATGAGAACTGTATTGATATATGATGAAGATTGGCATGCTTGAACTGCATCTCACATCGCGTGGTCTTGACATGACCGATAGCATTCATATCTTACACCACATAACCTTGGTACGACTGATTGCATTCATGTACTCATCAACATGATTTTGCATTTATCTAGCCTTGCATTCTGAGCACGCTTATATTACACACACACTTACACCACCCTCTAAGCTTTCTAGAAGCTTATGTACGATTGATGCGTGTAGGTGACACCAGGACGCAGCCAGAGCATTGTCGTAGTTAGAGTGTGTAGCCGATCTTTTGGAGTTTCTATTATTATCATTATCTTGTATTTCCCTTCATACGCACTGTATTCAAAGTTTTTAATCATAGTGGATTTTGTGATGGTGTTCTTGTGGTTATTGTTCGTGGGTTATGCTTATGGTTATGCTCATTACGAATCAAATCATGATTAGAAATCCTCCTTGTTGCATCTCAGGATCGGAACCTGGTGTATGGGTGCTGGGAGCCAAGAATGGGGTACTACGGAGGCTGTCGGCGCCAGATTCGGTGATCGAGAATTTTGTGAGCCCGATTTCTGAGTTTGGGGCATGACAGGTCCCACTAAAGTTAATGGGTGGATTTATCTTATGTAAAAGTGGGGTGTCATAGATGCCCATCTTTAGCAGATATTGGATTATAACCGAATGCCAAAATGAGTGGACTCCCCTCCTTTGGACTAGACGTAGATGCCATCTAGTCTATTCTTTTCCTAAGTGTTGTTTCTCGAAAGGCTTGTCTGGTTAAAGATTAAACTGGATGTCTCTTGAGGGTTGGGAAAAACGTTGTAATTTATCCCTACACATTTTGCGGCTTTATGGGGCATCAAAATGTAACCTTTTCACACCGTGATCGACATGTGTGAATTGAAGGAGTTCACAAGTCTGGATTGTGAGTGGTTGGAGCCCCTGCATTTGAAAGTGCCATTATTTGTCAATATACGTGAAATGTTGAGTATGTCAGTTAAGTGAGCCCCAAGTTGAAGACATCAAGTTCAAGACTCATCAAGATGAAGGCATATGATTGTGCTTAAAAGGTTAACTAAGCCTCGTTTACCCAAAACAAACCTTGACAGGTATATACCCCTAATAGAACCTAACCTAATCTAAATTTTTTTGGTAAGATTGGTTTACTTTTAGCACTTTGAGTATTGGAGGAAATATATTATGAACGGGTAAAACAAAGGTCCTGGCGATTGCATCGATATGCAATTGAGGACATATTCGATCGAATCGAACAAGGTTTGATTGAATCGAAACCAAGCTTATACAGTCCCACAACAAATTAAACAAATTGTTAGGAAATATCAATTGCATCGAATGCAGTCCGATGACATCAATACTTAAGTTTCGGTGGCATTGAACCCACTTCGATTCAATCAACCTTGGGCTTATGTCTTCCAAAAACTAAAATTACTCTAAGTGCTCCTTGATGTAATTGAACCTTCTTTAATAACATCCAGAGTAAGTTATCAATGACATCGAAATAAGAACGAGTTTGTCCAGCAAGCTTTTTAGGGAAATCCAATAATTTCGATCACTTTGAAGACCATTCGATTGCATCGAAATTCAAATTTCGATTGCATTGAAGGTCTGATCGATTGTATCGAATAAGGGACAAAACTGTCAAGCGACTAATGTTTATTTTCTCAAAAGGAAGCCCGATGGCATCGAACCATCCCTCGATGACATCGAAGTGCACGTCGATGACATCGAAGGGTGCTTGATGAGATCGCACAGAATCTGTCCTACACCCAACTGAATATTCTTTGTAGGAAGTCAAATGAAATTGGAGAAGGTTCGATGACATCGAAATTTAAATTTTGATGGTATTGACAATGTCAGATTTTGCCCATTTTTTTTTACCGTTGGGGATTCAACTTTATAAATACACATGGTTTGCTTCTTAGTAAAAAGTAGTTAAAATTTAAGAGAGTTTGAGAGAGTTGTTGCAAGAATTAATACCATCATCCTCATCCCTCTTTCCCATTAGAGTTCATCATTTAATCCTTTACACAAGCATTTACTCCTATCTTCATTGCTTGGATTGAATCATGAACTCTAGCATTCATAGAGTTTTCAGTAGCATTCATCAAAGGTAAATCATTATGCTAGAACTCTTGAATGCATATCTCATGAGAATCTTTTCTAGATATTTAATTCATATCATTTAATAGAGAAGATTGGTAAAATCCTAAACCTCACAACCTCGGACCCTTGTTTGTTTCATCATTAACAGTTGCAGTTTAAGGGATCTAAAGACTTTTCATCAACAAAGAAGATCAACTTCAGATTGTGTGAGAAAGGGGCTCACTCACTTACTTGTGGGGCAGAAAGTTGGGCGGGTTCAACTTGACCAACTCGACATTGGGTTGGGCTTGGGTAGGATGTATCAGGTTTGGTCTCGGGCTTGGGTAATACAAACACCAACCCGATAAAACTTGGGTTGGGCTTGGGTTGAGGTCTCGGGTTGCCCAACCCAACCCAAACCCGATCAAATATAAGTTCCTTATAAATTAATTATAATTGAGTGTGGATTGTCTATGTTGAAGGCATGAAAAATTCCAATGCCAACGGGTTTCATTGGTCCACGTCATTTCCGATGACTCAAGCTAACAAGATACGTTGGATTTCTTTCTCCCAAATAGATTGCTTGACGCATAATATGACTTTTAAAGGAGCAGTTGCCCTATATTTTAGCATGTTAATTTAGAAAAAAATGAACTTCTTTACGATAAATAACTACATATATAATTAATAAAATTATAAGTACAAAAAATAAGACATGTATTGAAAATATAATCGACTAATGTAATAATAAAAATACTAGCATATATCTACTCGACCAACCTGACCGAGCTCGCTTGGGTTGGGCTTGGGTTGAGAATTCCCAACTCGATGTTAGGTTGGGTTGGGTTGGATTAGGGTCGAGGTATAAGAACCTTGGGTTGTGCTAGTACGATTGAGCACCAACCCGACCCAACCTGCCCGACTTTCAACCCCACTTACTTGTAAGTATATAGAGTTCATTGAGTTTGAAGCCCTTTTTTTGTGTAGGATTGAGATTCAGAGTTTAAGTTTACAAACTTGCCAAGACCTTTCATAGGCCTCTAATGAGAGAATACGTTGTCCTTGTGTAGGATACGATGTCCTTGTGTAGGATGTATTGTCCTTATATAGGACGTGTTGCCTTGTGTAGGCATAAGTTGCCTTGTGTAGGCTCCTAGTTCTTTCCTTGTGTAGGATTCGTCACCTTGTGTAGGCATCTAAGGTTGCCTTGTGTAGGTTCTTTAGTTAACCTTGTGTAGGTTGTGAAGGTTCATGGTTAACTTGATTTAAAACTATTGGATAGTGAAATCCAGAATACTCTATATATGATTGTGATTGGGATTGCTCTTTGTACATTAATCTAATTGTGCCTATGTTTATTAAATGATTATTATGATGCATGATTAAGTAAATGTCCAAGTATTAATAGGAATCATATCCCACACACTTTCACATACACTATCGTCATAGGCTAGTTGCTTTACATATAAATCTTGTGTAACCTATGTGTTTGGACCCTCTATTGGCTTGGAAGCCATAAAGTTACTTTGCCTTACTTATTTTGCTTGAAGTTAGGCATTGTTTGTTGTTATAAGAAAATAATTTTTGAAAAGTCCTATTCACCCTCCTCTAGGACACTTGGACAAATTCCATACTTCTACAATAGCAGTTCTGCTACAATTTCAGTGTTTTCTGCGACCTTACGAGGATAACAAACTTTGATATGAAAAGGTAGTTTTTGATGCTGCGCAATCCCCTAGGATCACTTGTAAGACAAGTCATTCATAATGGGTAGTTGCCTGTGCATTATGCGGCTTTATAGATCTCTCACATTACAATGCGTTAGGCTTACAAGTCTCTCAGACTAGAGCCATTTGTGTTATTCTTTTGTCATTTGAGTTCTTGATTTCGTCACTTTGATTCGTAATAGGCTTTTTCGCAATTGAATGGGTGGTTACACTAATCCAAAAGTAATCATTCCGTATTATGAGATGATCGAGTTGACACTGGAAGTTTAGATCAACCACCTCATGTTCCGCATATGATCTAAGAGAAAATTGTCAAGTCGAAAGAAATCAAAATCAATTATTGGTGTTGTGTTGGCATCCACTAGGAGGTTTGAAAGACTGCCTAGTGCCATGGATGCGTGCGCATTGGTATTTTTAAAAGTTTTGATTCTTATTTATTTATTTATTGTTAAATGATCCCCACCTGTAGAACATGATTCCATGGGATTTTTTATTGCAAAACATTTTTGAAAGATTTTTCTGTGCCATTTATTTTGAAAATATCCGCCCAATCTCGTGGGTGGGTATTGTTAAGCAGTTTTTATTTTTAAATAAGTCCAACTAGTTCACGTTTCCATTGGGGATTGTAATGGTTACGATTGAAGTAGACTTTTATTTTTTAAAATAAATTTGACCTATCATCTCACAATCTAGTGGATGCAATCAGGATGAACTTTTATTGAGGTAGGTTTTTTACTCGACATCCAACTTCTGTCATGTTATTAGTTGATGCAACAATATTCTCTTCACTATCAAGGGTGCTTCTGTATTTGCAAAGAAAATAGATCGCTTTAATCGAATGGTTGATGAGTTAGAGTAGAGAGAGTGAGACTCACCTAGGCAGTTGGCTGAGGTTATTGTCTGATTGGACATGCTAAAGAGATGTCCATGACTTGAGTGTTGTAGGGATGGATTATTTACTTTTTTAAAATTTTTTATTGGGCGTTTGTTTATATACATCTATATGCACTCATTCTTTTATTTTTTTGAAAAGGCAAATATAACTTTCTATGAAAGAAATGAAATGAAAAGTCCCTTTTGTGCCAGTCTTGTCTATATGATTCGTGGTTTGGATTTGGGTGTTGTGGATTACAGGGATTAGAAATTTGATTGTTCCAATGTTACGAGATTTGGGCTGATTCTCGAGGGTTTTTGGATAACCCTTAGAAGTATAGACTAGAAGTTCCTTCTTAAATTTAGTCTGAGTTGAAAATTCTTGAACGTCAGGGTTTTCATGCTTTGTCTTCGAGATATGAGCCTAAGCCGGAGTCGAGGAACACCTTATTTTTACTTTTCTTCTTTTTTATTTTTCTCTTTTTTATTATATTACTATTTTTACCCGTAGCGCCCTTTCAGGTTTTCACTACGTTTGGTTTTTCCGTCATTTTTGTCCCTGGTACCTTTTCGAGTTTTCACTGTCCTGGGTATTTGTTCTTGCTTGCCCCTTGGCAAATTTATCTTTTTATCGTTGATACACTTTCGAGTTTTCATCAGGTTCGCTGTGCATCCGTTATTTTTACTTGAGGCACCATTGTAGTTTTCACCTCATCATTTTGCTTTGGACACACTTTTTTTGTTTATCTTTTTTTCTTTTCTTTTTTGTGATCGAGAATTCCATCATTGTCGGTTGACGGAAGCCTTTAGGGTAATGGGAGGCTTTAAAATTCTCTACACGAGGTTGGGGCCTTTTCAGAGAGGTTGGTGGAGTTTTGCCCTTAGGGATTATTTTATTTTATTTTTATTTATTTATTTATGCCCTTATCATTTCCTAAATTTTTGGGTTACTTTTTTTGTACCCATATTTTCTTTTTCTTTTTTTAGGGCATGTGTTAGAGAGGGACAGAGTTCTACCTTGGGTAATATTTCGCATTTATCCCACTACTGTTAGTGAATTTTGACATATTTAGAGTTGATTGGCTTAGGAAAATCCTTATCCTCCGTATCGGTGAGGCGGAGTATGCCTCTAGGGAGTACTTATGGAACAATGAGCAGGTGTTCCTAGGTGGCTTGGATTTGCCCATTGGATTAGGCAAGTGAGGAGGTAGGATTTTTATTTATTTATTTATTTAGATTACCAAGTCTTCATGTGTCTTCAATCTTCAGCTTTCAAGAGTTCAACCAACTTATTGACACTCTAACACACATGATTGACAAACAAATTCACTTACAATCTCCATTCAAAGGACTACAATTTTACTAGTTCATGCACCAAGCAGATATTGATGGATTTACTAAAAATTTTCAGAAATTGATGATGATCCTGATACGCTCTTTGTCACGCCCCAAACTCGGAAACCGGCCTCAAAAAATTTTTGATCACCGAATCTTGTGCCGACAGCCTCCGTAGTACCCCATTCTCGACTCTCACCGCCCATACGCCAGATTCTGATTTTGGGATCCTACAAGGAGGATTTTCCAATGTACATTTATCTCATAAGAAGCATAACCACAAGTTTACCCAAATCACAAAAGCAAGATCATCATCACATATCCACTAATATAAACAGTTGAATGCAGTACTGAAAGGAAAATATATATATCGAAAATCAAAGCCCCAGAAGACGACTACACACTCCAAGCTCAACGCTGCTACAACTTAACGCTACCTACACGCATCTATTGTACATAAGCTTATAGAAAGCTTAGAGGGTGGTGAAAGTGTGTGCGTGAGATAACTGTCAAGTATTCAATACAATGCCATAATAATACAATGTCAGAAATACTGGCAAGATCATGAATTATATGATATCAGAGTAAGCGGAAATATACTGATAAGTTGATGAATGCTATTAGTCGTATCAAGGCTATGCGATGCAAGGTATGAATGCTAACGGCTATATCAAGGCTATGCGATGTAAAAACATAATAAGCCAATATCATATACTGAGGATGCAATGCAATATGCAAATCCTGATGAATCCACGAATACCGGAATATGCAATATGCGGTGCGAATGAAATGACCAAGCTAGAGCATGAAGTCGGGATGATAGTACGTAGTATCACAGGCTACGGGGTCCATCACAAGGGACTTTTATTCAAACTAATCCCATACTTAAATTTGGATAGTCAGACACAATGTGGTAAACTCCTGATCTTAGGCCCCATATGAAATCCTGGCCATTGTGAAGGTACATAACAAATTAGTTACGCACCACCAGCCCGAGTGGATAGTGAATGAATGAATGAATGAGTAACATGTTGAGTAGACAACTCCTACTCGATAAGTCCACATATTATACCATACATCGCTGGGATCATCATCGGGGTCTAGTACACTCCAAACCATATTGTCGACCCATCGCGCAACAAGGTGAGTGGAAGAGACCTCACTATCCGCCTATTAATATTAGGCCCGGCTCGTCGATATCGGACCCATTCCTTAAGATGGTCAAATTTAGCCTAGCTTTACCCCCTCCTCTTGGGTAGGTAAGGCCGCACCCCTTTCTAATCAACCATGACACAGTGGGAGACGCGGCTTAACGGTATACGACCCTCATGCGCTTATGCATCCACTCGGTTTAGATGTTGGAGCAACCTCTAGAACCAAGAGAGTTTAGAAAATTTCAAACAGGGATATCTATAGCATCCCATGTAGAACAGATTTTCGGTGTCCCAACTGGCCATCCACGATATGCCTGTGGAGGCTACGACCTTGAAATTGCTAGGGCGACGGTGGTTATGTCACACAATGCGAGATGTATGAGCCACACTATCCAATCATGCAACAATCTTACGCGTACTGCGTGCTCATGTGGACAACTCCTCCTATCATGGAGTCCCATAATAATCTACCCAATGACATGTGCTATGATCAATCACTCTTCATATCAAGCATATATATGATGCGTATGGGCATGGATCGTGAAGCTATACTAAGCATGTTATAAGATGATGGTGTACTCTCCTCATATCAAGGATGGGCCTAGACAACCTACTCATAAAAAGAATGGGCCTCATAATGGGCCTAAGGGAAGGTCACAATGTGGACATCTAACCATCATTGCCCATCAATGTGGACATTTAACCAACATCGCTCCCAAGCAGTGGCCCACATAAACATCATTACATACATTATAGTGAAATCACACGTTCATCGGTCTGCACATTCATCGCATTGGGCCTCGAATACATCACATTGGGCCTCGTCATATGGGTTGGAGATACATCACAATGGGCCACATCCCATGGGCCTAATACACATCTCAATGGGCCGCATCACATGGGCCTATATACACATCAAGTGGGCCTCATACCTGGGCCTCATGTACATTAAAGCGGGCCGCATCCCAAGGGCCATAAATACATTACATTGGGTCATACCAAATGGGCTTCAAGTATATCACAATGGGCCACTACCCATGGGCCTCAATACGCGACAAGTGGGCCCCATCACATGGGCCTCAAATATACAACTAGTGGGCCTTCCACATGGGCCATAAATACGTCACATTGGGCCTCATCAATGGCCACAATTACATCACAACGGGTCCCATACAATCACAATGGACCTTACACAAGGGTCTCATACATCAAGTGGGCCGCATCACATAGGCCTTATATACAACACATCGGGCCGCATCACATGGGCCCAATGCACATCACTATGGGCCGCTCACATGGGCTGCATATACAACACATCAGGCCTCATCTTATGGGCCTCATATACAACACATCGGGCGTCACTCATAGGCCACACGCACATCACAATGGTCCTCGACACATGGGCCATAAATACATTACATCAGGCCTTGCCCATGGGCCTCGAATACATCACATTAGGCCTCGAATAGATCACAATAGGCCACAACTCATGGGCTTCAAATACACAATAGGTGGGCCCTACCCATGGGCCTCAATACATCGTAAGTGGGCCTCAAATATACATCACAGGTGAGCCTCGTATACGTAACAAATGGGCCTCATTACATCAAGTGGGCCACACAAGTGGGCCTCATATACAACAAGTGGGCCACGCCAATGGGCCTCATATACAACAAATGGGCTGCATCATAGGCCGCACCAATGGGCCTCATATACAACAAGTGGGCTACACCAATGAGCCTCAAGAGTTTGGATTACACTAAAAATCATTTCAATAGTTGCAGGTATAACATGTGTATCACTGTACACTATCATTCTATGGGGCTCACTAATGATGATTAGCACTGTCCAAACATTGTCTATGTAAATCAGCACTGCCTAAACATTATCCATGTAAATTAGCACTACCCAAACATTATTCGTTATCGTCCAGCGTAATCTGGATGAAATAAATACATCATGGTGGGCCCCATGCTTGGTAAAACAGATGGACGGCCAGGGTATAGCATACACCTCATGATCAGACCCACGTAACACGCTGGTGTCTATATAAGAGCTACTTAGCTGTTTAATGTACACTAGCCAATAGCCTCACAACAGGTGGGTTCCACGTAGGTGGACAACATGGATTCATCATAGGTGGGCCATCAAAAAAATAGAGAGAGAGAGAGAGAGAGAGAGAGAGAGAGAGAGAGAGAGAGAGAGAGAGATGAGAAGGGGAGGGACCTCGCCATTATGAGCCCTCTCTATACAATGTATACATCAAGATGGGTCCCACATATGTGGGCCCTCAATTCATCAAATCCAAACAAAAATCACCCACCTTTCCTTCTTCTTCTTGGCTCTATGAAATCCCAAACACCTTGCCTCTATCTTTGATGGAGGATGATGAGATTTGGACGGTTGTATGGTGGAGATGGGAGGCAGGAAGTAGGCCACATCAAGCTTCTCCATGGAAAGCTTGGGAAGCTTGGACCTTGGTTGCTTGGGAGAATGAGAGAGAGAGAGAGAGAGAGAGAGAGAGAGAGAGAGAGAGAGAGATGGGTGAGTGATGGGTGTACTTGATAGGTAAGGGTTGTAAGAGAGAGAGTTGACTTTGGGGATGGTGTTGTACTTGACATTGATGTGTGATGTGTACTTGATTGATGAGATATTTTCTCTTGAGTTTGCAAATGCGCGGCGTTTTCTTGAACTGAACGCGAGCCCACATCTCCTGGCCTGGGTATTACCTCGGCGCGCCAGGCGCGGCGTCGGAACCGCGGCAACGACGTGGTCGCTAGGGTACAAGTCTCAGGTTGAGCCGACTCTGAAATACTGGATACGACCCAGGGTCACGTGCAATTTCTGATTACAGATCGCGGGTCGCCGGAATTTGACCGGGAAGACCGCGGAAGCCTACGGAACGGTACGAGCTAGGATACGGGCCTCACACTCTTATATCTCTCTAATAGGTTTTCAGGGAGGAACGTAATGGAATAATTTTTTTTTACAATGATCCAAAAACCATAATGTCCATCCAAGACCACTTATATACAATCATTTCATATTTTAAAAATAAATCTAAACAAAGAACGATTTAGATCATTTCTATTCATGAATAATTGTAATGTAAAGATTTGTGTCGATGTTGTTCCTCAACTTAGGAGGTCTCTCCCTAATATATCTCGGTACAGAGGGTTGAGAAAACCTTCTTTAGATCCTTCGATAGATGTTGAGGTTGATGATGCACACGTGTAAGAGAAGAAGATGATGGATATCATGATCTCACCTTGCTCGCTCTCTCTCTCTCTCTCTCTCTCTCTCTCTCTCTCCTTCTCTCTACTCTCTCTTTAAAAAGCATCCAAGGGAGATGTCCAAGGCCCTCTCTACTGGAATGCTCTCCTCTGGGATATGATCATATATATAGAGGAGGGATTAGGGCTTCATGGGTGCATCAAGTGTTGTGCATTGCCACCCTACAAACTTCTTTGTAACCTGTTGTGAGGGAAGTTCGTTGATCCGCCTCATCCATACATGTACTTATGATTTAATCCTTTCATAATCATGGCCACCAACTATAGATCTACATCCTATGCTGATCAAATAGTGAATCATCATATTTGGGTCATTAAATCGTCATTAAGTGTGATCGAAGAAATTTTAATTATTAAAATAAAACTTTAATGGTTGATAAAAATTTGAAAATCCAATTAAAACATCTTAAGTGTTAGCCCAATAGAAAATTGCTTGATGAGTTTTTGATATAGTAAGCTCTACTCATATACAAGTTGTTAGGTAAAACTTAATGGATCCCTTGTTGGCTAGTATAACAATCAACGACCCACATCCACTTTCAATGGCTACATCATAG
Organism: Magnolia sinica; assembly: GCF_029962835.1. NCBI lineage: Eukaryota > Viridiplantae > Streptophyta > Magnoliopsida > Magnoliales > Magnoliaceae > Magnolia > Magnolia sinica. The sequence continues at coordinate 91,519,212 of NC_080575.1, forward strand.
CCTCATAATAAGAGCCAAAGCTGACTAGTTAAGATCATGACCCTTATACATCCTCAGGTTAAGGATTAATCATATCTTATACAATATTAAGTTTGATTATTATGATTATCTGATGCAAGCTAATGGCCCTCAGATTAGTTGTCACACCCCAAACTTGGAAACAGGGCTCACAAAATTCTCGATCGCCGAATCTGATGTCAACAGCTTCCGTAGTACCCCATTTTTGGCTCCCAGCGCCCATATGCCAGGTTCCGATCTTGGGATCCTATAAGGAGGATTTTCACTGTGAATTTTGTTTGGTAAATAAAGGAGTATAACCACAAGTGTACCCAAATCACAAAGGTAACATCATCATCACATATCCACTAATATAAACAATTGAATACAGTGCTGAAAGGGAAATACATATATAAAAAATCAAAGCTCCAGAAGACAGCTGCACGCTCCAAGCTCAACTCTGTTGCGACCTAACGCCACCTGCACACATCTATTGTGTATAAGCTTATAGAAAGCTTAGAGGGTGGTGTACGTGTGTGTGCAAGATAAGTGCCAAGCACACAAATATCAGCGTAAGTGGAATACTGACAAGGCTATCATTCATTCAATATCAGCGTATACAATGCAGATCGGCTACGCAATGCGAAGTCATAGTGAGCCAAATATTAGATATCGAGGATGCAATACAATATGCAATTATGAAGAGCCACAAATACCATCAGCCTCATCTAGGCCATATAAGTGCAGAAACATAGCAACCCAAGTGCCATATGCCGCGGATGTAATGTAATATACAGACCTGACGGGTCCATAATACCATCAACCTTATTCAGGCTATGCAAAACAGAAGTATAGTAAACCAAATGCTATGTGGTGAGGATGCAATGCAATACGCGGTGCAAATGAAATGACCAAGCTGGAGTGTGAAGTCGGGATGATAGTACGTAGTATCGTAGGCTATGGGGTCCATCACAAGGGACTTCTATCCAAACCAGTCCCATACCTAATTTGGATATCTAAACTTAATGTGGTAAACTCCTGATCTCAGGTTGGTCGCGCGCCCCAACCAAAATTTTGGCCATTGCGAAGGCACACATAACAAATTAGTTACACACCACCAGCCTGAGTGGATAGTGAATGAATGAATGAGTAAAATGTTGAGGATGTAACTCTTGCTCAATAAGTCCACATATTAGTACCGTACATCTCTGGGATCATCACCGGGGTCTAGTATACTCTACGCCAACTTGTCGCCCCATTAAGCATACAACTGGGTAAGTGGCAGAGACCTTACTATCCACCTACCAATATCGGTCCGGGTCGTCGATAACGGACCTATTTATGAGCTGGTCAGACTTAGCTTAACATTGCCTACTCCTTCAGGTGGGTAAGGCCACACTCAATCCCAACCGACCATGACACAGTGGGAGATGCGGCCTAACTGGTATATGGCTCTCATGCGCTCATGTATATCTACTCGGTCTAGACGTTGGAGCATCCTCTGGTACCAAAAGGGTTTAGAAAATTTCACCCAGGGACATTTGTAGCACCCCATGTAAAACCAAACATTTTCGGTGTCCCATCTAGCCATCCATGACATGCCTGTGGAGGCCACGACCCTAATGTTGCTACGACATACGGTGGTCATATCACAAAATGTGAGATGCATGAGTCATACCATCCTATCATGCATCAAACCTGCGCGTACCGCTCGCTTATGTGGGACAACTCCTTCTCTCAGGGAATCTCATAAACAATCCGCCCAATGGCACATGCTATGCTCAATCACTCCTCATAACAAGGATACATATGATGCGTATGGGCATGTATCATGAAGTATGCTAAGCATGATTATAATCACATACATCATAGTGGGCTGGTATAAGACGGCCCATGGCCCGTATATGTGAATGGGTGGTGTGCAATAATCACCTACACATGATGGGTCTCACACATACAATGGGCCTCACGCATATAATGGTCCTCACACATATGATGGGCCTCTTACATCACAATTGGTCCTCATACAATCATAATGAGTCTTATACAATCACAATGATCCTCATACAATCACAACGGGCCTTGTACTATCACAATGGATCTCATACAATCATAATGAGTCTTATACAATCACAATGGGCCTCATACAATCATAATGGGCCTCATACGATCACAACGGGCCTTGTACCATCACAATGGATCTCATACCATCATAATGAGTCACATGCAATCACAATGGGCCTCATACAATTACAACGGGCCTCACATGGTCACAATGGGCCTCATACAAGGGCCTAATATACATCACAATGGGCCTCACACAAGGGCCTAATATACTTCATAATGGGCCTCACACAAGGGCTTACTACACATCACAATGGGCCTCACACAAGGGCCTTATGTACACATAAATGGACGGCATGGTTATAAATATACAGCAAGGCCTACACATACACAGTAGGTGGGCCGTGTAAGGTAATAGGGCCCATGGTTCTAAAAAAAATACACAACGTACATATCACACATTCATCATGGGGGCCTCACAACTGCACAAAGGGCAGTAAGGATAAAACATATTTAGCTATAAGCTGGACCTGATGGGCATCTAAATAGCGGAATGCCCTAGATAAAATACGTACTTCTTAGTGGGCCTCATAAGGCAGCCCATGGAGGGGCGCCCAAGTCCAGCAACTGCTGGAGGGTCCACCTGAAATTAGGACCTGTTGCATTGGTGCGGGCCCCAGGAAAATCTGGAGGAGGGTGTGGGGGCCCCCACACATCATCAGTGGGCCTTACAAGGAGTGGGCAGCGTGGGTACACAACACATACAACAGAGGTGGGCCAGCTGCTGGATGGCCAGTCCAGTAGTGCCCAGGCCCCTGCTGGACGGTAAACAGGTGGGCTGCATGGATGAAACACTTACGTATGGTGGGCCCCACTTGTAGATGGTCCACCAGAAGGGTGGGACCTGTCCAGATGGGTTGCCAAAGGGATGGGTGGAGTAGGTATAACACATATAACACAGTAGGCCACAACCTGCTGGACTTCAATCCAATAGAGTTGGGGTTTGCCTGAGCTTGGGTCGGCCTTGTGGGCAGTGTGAATAAAACCCATATATCACAGTGGGTCCCATAGTGACGTGAGCCACCTACGAGGTGGGCCGACCTCATTCTCCCACCAAATCAAGTGGGCCGCGCGGCCCAATTAGATTCAATAAGGTGGGTCAGCGGTCAGCCAGCCCCCTACTGTTGGACTATCCAAAATTAGGGCCCATGCCCTAACAATCTCTCAAAATGGTTGGCATGGATAAGATACACATACATTAAGGTGGGGTTCATGTGAATGGATTGAACGACATGGATTTCATGTACACATCATGTGGACCCCACTGCCCAGTGGGCCCACTAAAGAAAACTGGGAAAACAGGTGGACGACTGGGGAAGACATTGCATCACGGTGATGCTAGGGAGGCTCCAATGGTAGCCATTCAATCTCCACTATCCCAGAAAATGGTGGGGCTCACTGGAGTTATGAACCTAGATGATATTCGTGGCTTCTCATCAACCAGGTCACACGTGACCTACTCCACACGTTGGATGGCAAATGAATATCATGGTGGGCCTTAGGAAGATTCCAACGACAGGCTGTCCATCACCACTGTTTGTTGTTGGTCCACCTTAGATCAGATCTCCTTCATCTAGTGGTACTGGAAAAATGTATGGACGACTGGATTTATGCACGCTTTAGGTGGCCCCACCCAAAATGCGCTAGAAAAACAGATACATCAAAGTATCCCACATCCATCAGCTGGACGGTGTGGATTTGAAACACATACATCACGGTCGAATCCACAGAACTTGCAGACGTTAATACAACAGCTCTAACTACTGGTGGTCCCTATCGGCTAGATGGACGGTTGAGATAAAACACGCCTCACGGTGGGGCCTACAGAACTTGCAGAAGCCAATACAGCAGCGTCCAGCTTCTGGACTGCTGGGCCAGCGTCCAACAGATGGACGGCTTAGATGTACACATGTATCGAGGTGGGTCCACACGTGTGGGACCCACCAACTGTCAGAAAAAGCTCATATTTGTATTTTCCCTTCATTAGGGGTTATCCAAAACGAATGGCCAGGGTGGGCCGGTCCGCTGGACGTCGGTAAGGTGGGCCCGATCATGGACAACGTTGACAAAATACTTACATCATGGTGGGCCGCAAACAAGGGGGAGAGAGAGAGAGAGAGAGAGAGAGAGAGAGAGAGAGAGAGAGAGAGAGAGAGAGAGAGAGAGAGAGAGAGTCAATGATGGAGGAGAGGGCTTCGCCACTATGAGCCCTCCCTAGGTGGGCCATGCAAATACAATACATACATCAAGATGGGTCCTAAATTATGTGGGCCCTAAATCATAAAAATCAATGGTGGAGATCCCTTTCCACCAAACAAAATGCAATGCTTAGATAACCTTTCACAATGGTAAAATAAACATCATGATGGGGCCAAGGAGAACGGCCCTATCATGGGATGATCATATGAATCATGGTGGGCCATCGGCCACACCTAGGATTCAAAGTGAGATCCATACCATCGATCGGTAGGCCCCACTTGGCCCATTATAAAAAAACACAATCTAAACTACAAATCACCCACCGATTCCACTTCTTCTAGGCTCATTGGAATGCTAAGCTCCTTGGCTTTAACTTTGATGGAAGATGATGGAGATTAAAGGGCTAGGATGAGCGATGAGGGGGTAGAAAGTGGGCCACACACTTGACTCTTTCTCTCCTTAGGATTGCTTGGAATGGGTAGAGAAGTGGGCTGGGATGGAATGATGGATGAGAGAGGGGGATGGTGTGGTGTAAGAAAGGGATGGGTGATGTGACTTAGGGTTCACGTGCAAATGCTGATTACAGGTCGTGGGTTGCCGAAATTTGACGGGGAGGATCGTGGGAGTCTAAGGAATGGTACGGACTATGATACGGGCCTTACATTAGTGACATGAACTCGATCTAACAAACGTAAGCGTCCAATGATCTTAGCCTGGATCTTGTATCCATAACGGACTCACACTCCTATGCAGGTTAAGAGTGAAGGCACACTGACACCAAGTCGGTTTCCTAGTGGTGGAAACTGTCTATCCTGACCTAAGCTAGTTCCCTTTCATAGGATAACTATACATCTCAACATAAAATGTCCACAATTGTGTTCTACATTCATGTGGTCGTTATGGTCCAGAGAGGATATTGAGATCCATGGTTCACAACTCTCCCTGATTAATGATCACCGTTTTCAATTTAAAGTTCCCAAGGACTATAAGAAGAATCACTCATGTGTGTGTGTGTGTGTGTATAGTCATGCTCAACTGCACACCTGCGCATGTGCGCACTTTTGCACACGTGTCATGGGCATCTAATCCCAATGGTCCATGTGATGCGGAATCCCATGAAACCTCAAGGGACAAATTTTCACCCTAATTTAAAATTTTGGTAGGCCATAGCAAAGAGAAATGTAAATCAAGGGAGGACACTGTTTTCATTTTTCATGGTCCACCAAAGTTTTGGATCAAAGTAAACATTGAGCCCAAGGGGCACCTCACAAAAAAGTTGGCACGTTCCATGTGAAGTTATATATATATATATATATATATATATATATATATATATATATATATATATATATATATATATATATATATATATATATATATGGGAAATGGTACTATGAGGTTGAGCTGGTGGGCCCCACCATGATGTGTGTCGAACATCTACCCCATCAGCCAGATGCACTATTCCATGGTGGGCCACTGGCTTAAAAATCATGTCAATCTATGACTTGGGTGGGCCACACCACATCCGACAGTTGAGAGGGGTTAATTTCCCATTAAAACATTTATAATCATTTATTGGGCCCACTGAGATGTGGTTCACAAATCCAGCCCATCCATTGTGTGTGTCACACTTCGATGAGGGGTCAGACCAAGTTTCAGCCACATCCGAAACTCAAGTGGGCCCCACTAAGTGCTTTTATATGTTTTAGGCATGTCTTCACATGGTTTTAGATGATATGGCCAACCTGAGCTCTGTATACAGTTGATTTTTGCGATATCCCATAACCTAAAGGGGACCCACCAAATGCATGGTGTTGATGTTTGACACACATCATGGTGGGGCCCGCACAGCTCGACCTCATGGAATCATGGAAAGTTTCCATGAGGTCGACCTCGCAGTGCCATGCTCGACCTCATGGGAAGTCGTAGTACCATTTTCATATATATATATATATATATATATATATATATAAATTGTCGGCTAGGAACCGATTATCATCATGATCTATGGCTTAGATCAGTGATATATTGTTTTTCTAAGGCACACACTCCAACACATCATTCTTCACTTTCATGTAAAGGATCCTTAAATAGTATAGATACCGTCAGTTCCTGTGGTCCTGGCCCATCCATCCGGGCCTTTGACTATTTGGTAGTATTTATCTTAAATCCTGATAATATGATTTGAATCCGATTTCCTTTTGATATTCTAATTTAAAGCTTATAATTGTATATTCATGACAGGGCGACTCGTCTAATCTCGATCCAATCACGACATAGCTAAGTACTGGAGTGTGAATCAGCCTGACTTGCTTTTGTTGCGGTGATTCACGCTCTGCAATCGAATGGGTTTGTTACAGTGAATTCATTAATGGATCCAAGTACGGATCACAATGAGCTGGGTTGCTAGGCCTGGCCGCAGCTGGACACAAAAAGCCCCTAGGCAGAGACCAATCTAGGCCCATCATGGACCTTTCATAGTAAGCCCAACTGGGACCATAAAGAAATTGATTCGGCTCAGCCCAAATTGGAAATTGATAAATTCCATATTTCCCATGTGAATGTTCCTAATAAATCTATTAATTAAGTGGAATGCCTAATAGGGGAGCGGAATGTAGCATTAGAGCTGTACATGAGTCGAACCGAGTCGAGCTTGGCACAACTCAACAAGTAGCTAACCCCAGCTAGAACTCGGCTCGGCTCGGTCCTCGAGCATGTCTGGCCAGCTTGGCTCGGTTCGGTTAGCAACTTGGGTAAGTTCGAGCCTGAGCGGCATTTTCTCAAACATGTAGAATGCATCTTCAATTTCTCACATAATGCAAAACAATAACAACAATGTAGAGGTATTTCATCAAACACCTAGAGAGCAGCATCAAAATCAAACACTCGGTGAACAGCATCAAAATCAAACATATGGCATATCCATTCCTTCCCCGCCAACACTTTGTTGAGCCATTTCATCAAACATTCGGCAAGCAACATCCTTATCTAAATAACCGAGTCACCGAGCTGATTCGATCTGAGTCAGTTTGAGTTGAGGTTCGATCCAAATCGAGTTGAGCTTAGGCAAGCTCAAAATCCAGCTTAACTCGGTCCGAATCCAATTTCGATCTGAGGCGAGCCAAACTTTTCTGAGACAGATTGAGCGAGCTGACTGAGCTAACTTGACTCGTGTAGGTAGCGTATTTGTAGGATAAAATGCATTGTGCAAACAAAGTCGGGTGGTCTGCGAGGTCAGTTGAGCCACGTCTAAATGCACTTGATCCTGAAAAATTGTTGGAGCCATGATTGACACACCTAAGCCCCACTCATGGGTTGTCCAAAGCCTGAATGGGCTTCTTGAGCTGGGCTACCTGGCCCATTGCCACCCTATTGTCTAGGCGAAAATTACTTATAAGATGCAATAGACAACAAGTCTTCTTCAAGCAAACTTTAAAATGCCTAGATTGGAGAAGTGCGAAAACATTGACTTCTTTTGGGGACCACCTACCTTTCCTGAAATTAGTGGACCACTCAAAAGTAAAGTGGCTAAAGGTGAGATCTCATCATCTGAGGCCAGGACACGCCCACATGGTGCCCTAAACGTGTAGCACGAGAAAGAGAGAGATGCACCCTTTTGCCTTTCTTTCAAACTGAAAGGGGCATATTCCCTTGGTCACTCTCACCTTCTTGTCAAGGGAGTTATCTGATGCTTTGAGTCTTTGGCACGGCAACTTCTATACATGTGATAAGTAATGGTCTCAAAATTAGATTGGGTGATGAATCCTATCAGTTGATTCACGGACATTGTTGTTGAAGTGGAACTAGTGGATAGTTATCATTTTTACCTGTCTGTTAAATAACTGCCAATCCAATAGCCAATGATCAAATAAGCACAACCAATCCTAACCTTTGATTCATGGACACTTGTTTGTTAATGTTATGGGTAAATCCGAACCGAGGTACATCTAGATCAAATTCGACACCAAAGGGCAAGGCCTTGGACTAGTAAGCTTCCGACCTGAGGTGAGTGTCCGATCCGCAAGGTCTCGGACTAGCAAGTCTCTGACCTGAGCACCACCCGCTCATCCAATGTTCTCCCGTGTCGGGTCCTTATACTTGGCGATCCGACAAACTTATTCATGGGTTCGGGTCTTCAGGTATGGGTCGAGCCATGAGGTCGGCTCGAATGGGAGCTTGGGCGACGACAGCCTGACTTAGGCATAGGAGGGTCCCCTGCTTGAGCCAGGGTCTCCTTTGTCTGTTCATTTTTGTAGGACCAAGGTTCGCTCCGAGCATTGAAGACTCAATGGAGGGTGATTCAGATTTGTGCATCAACATTTTTTGGTGCCGTTTGTTGGAATTCTGAACTAAAAGACTACAAATCTTTACTAGGCATGGCGAAAGGAAAGAAGAAGGCACTCCCGGTCGTGATCACGGAACCCGATCTGAGCAGGCAACCGCGATCATCCTCGCTACTCCGTGCCGAGTCAGCTCCATCAGGGCCATCTCAAAGGCCCTGTAGCCGAGGAGGCAAGTACAAGGCAATGCAGAACGAGATTCAAGCATTGAGGGATGAAATCAATACTTTGAGGCAACAACAGGAGCAGCAACACCCCCTGAGCCGGGAAGAGGTCGTCCTAGCTGCTTCAGAACTAGTGCGGGTGAGCTCGCAGGCTGGAGTGTTTCAAAACATGTTTGTTAGAGTTAACCCCGCACAGAATATAGTAACTCGGGCTCTAACCTACGTGTTAGCAACCTCGGCGCTAGATCCAACCGACCTTCGACATGAACTAGAAAGGAAAAGAAGGGGTAAGACACCCGATGTTGAAGCTCCTCGAGAAACCGTCGCCGAGAACTGAAATCCATGGGAAGCCCAGCTCGAAGAACTCAGAAGCTAGATCAAGACTCTGCAGCAAAATTAACAGATCCCAACTTCAACGGTAGTACAAGCAATGATGGAAGAGACCGAACCTGCATTCACTTCAGATATCATGAGCGAGGTGATGCCTCCAAGGTTCAGGATGCCTCCCGTCATTCAGTACTCAGGGTCCGGCGACCCCATCGATCATATCGAGTCGTACCGCTCGTGGATGCAGATTCAGTCAGCCTCAGAAGCAAGGAATTGGTACCGACAGTAGAAGCCGAGGTCTATCAGCACTTTTGTCGAGCTCAGCAGATCATTCCTGACCCAGTTTATCTTCGGCAAGAAGAGCCGAAAGTCATCTGCTCACTTGTTGACCCTTAAACAAGGGAATAGAGAATCGCTAAAGGACTTCAATTCTCGCTTCAACGAGGAAGCCCAACAGGTGGACGACTACGATGACAAGATAACACTTTCTACCTTGATCAGTAGCCTTAAGGAAGGGAGGTTCCTCTTTTCCATAGGGAAGAATCCGCCGACCATCCTAGCCAAACTCATCAGCCGAGCCCAGAAATATACCAATGCTAAGGAATTCTTCAGCTCACGGAAGAATTCCCAAACTGTGGAGTCTTCTTCTAAAGGGAAGAGGCAAAGAGATGATACCCCACAACACACAAACAAAAGAAGATCGGATGACAACACTACTTGAGATCCATACATACACCCCTCTCAACACGTCCCCCGAGCAAGTCTTACTAGACATCCGAGACCAGAGATTATTGCATTGGCCGAGCTGTATGAAGATTGATATAAGTCAGTGGGACAAACGCAAGTACTGTTGCTTTCATCAAGACTATGTCCACAATACCAGCGACTGCATCGATCTGAAAGATGAAATTGAGACCCTCATTCGCAAGGGTCATATGCGGCAGTATGCTAAAGAAGAAAAACAGTCTTGGAAAGACGACCAGCTTCGCCGAGCCGAGGAAGAAGCCACAGAGATCCAGATGATCTATGGTGGCCCATTCGGTGGTGGAGATTCGAATCGAGCTCGTAAGGCTCACTCCAGGAGCATTGACCCCGAGCATTACATCCACTTGGCCGAAAGGCTGAGGAAAGAGCTTCGAGTAAAACCTTGTAGCCTCACCTTTACGGAGGACGACTTGCACGGTATTCAACATCCCTTTGACGATGCGTTGGTGGTTGCTATGACAATAGCTAATCACAAGGTTTATTGCATCCTAGTTGACACGGGGAGCTCAGATGATATAATCTACTCCGAGGCCTTCGACAAAATGGGGATAGACAGGTCGTGCCTCTGACCCATGAAGACCCCATTACATGGATTTGTCGGAGATAAGGTGATCTCTGAGGGCGCTATATCCCTCCTAGTTACAGCGGGAGAAGGATGACATCAGGTGACTCTGTTGGTAGATTTCCTTATGGTGAATGTGCCATCAATGCACAATGTTATAATGGGTCGGCCGTCCGTTAGTGCCATGAGGGCGGTCGTATCCACTTACCATCGAATGATGAAGTTTTCGGTCGAATATGTCCGAGGAGATCAGCGTGATGCGTAAAGATGCTACTTGGTGGCAGTAAGAAGGGGCTCGACTAAATAAGCCCTCACTATAAATATGCTCGACCCCAAGGACTCTTCAGAGGACTCCCTTACCGAGGACTTGGTGACGAGTCCGCTCGAGGATGCGGATCTGAGAAGAACAGTTCAACTTGGGTTGTCATTGAATTCCAAGCAACGAGATCAGATGTTGGCTTTTCTTCGAGAGCATAAGGACGTTTTTGCTTGGTTGCACGAAGATATGTTAGGCATCCCTCTAGAGATCATGGTTCACAGGCTGAATGTGGACCCAGAAGATAAACCAGTGAAGCAGAAGATGAGAGTATTCGAGCTAGAGAGGTATGCGGCTATAGCTGATGAGGTAATGAAGCTCCTCAGCATCGACTTCATTGAAGAAAGTCAGTACCCAGACTGAATCGCGAATATGGTCCTCGTAAAGAAGGCTAACGGAAAATGGCGGGTCTGTGTAGATTACTCGGATCCGAACAAGGCCTGCCCCAAGGACAGCTTTCAGCTACCTCGGATCGATCAATTGGTTGACAGCACGACTGGCCATGAGTGGCTCACCTTCTTGGACGCTTACTCTAGGTACAATCAGAACGCGATTTACCCCCCAGACATGCAGAAGACGACCTTTGTCACGGACAAAGTTCTCTATTGTTACCGGGTCATGCCATTTAGCCCGAAGAACGCTAGGGCGACATATCAGAGGTTGGCGAACCAGATATTTGCCCAATAGATTGGTCGAACCATGGAAGTCTACGTCGACGACATGCTCATCAAGAGTATCAGAGCATTTGACCACACTTCAGACCTCGGAGAGACATTCTCAATCCTCCGGGAGTATTGCATGAAGCTGAACCCCGCTAAATGTGTCTTTGGGGTTGGTTTGGGCAAGTTCCTCGGATTTCAAGTCAGTAAGAGGGGCATTGAGGCAAATCCCGACAAGATGAAGGCATTGCTCAACATGAGCTCACCTCGGACTATGAAAGAAATTCAGTGCCTCACCAGACGAGTCGCCGCACTCGGACGGTTCATATCCAGAGCCATCGATAGATGTCTCCTGTTTTTCCAACAACTAAAAGATCACAAGAAAGCAGAATGGACCTTGGACTATGAGCATGCCTTCCAGCAGTTGAAGCAGTACTTGGGATCGCTACCTTTATTGTCCAAACCTGAGGAGGGAGAGCCCCTGTTCCTATACTTAGCAGTCTCAGCCTCGGCCGTCAGCTCGGTGCTCATCCGAGAAGTAGAGGGTAGACATCGTCCAGTCTACTGTATAAGCAAGGCGATGGTCCTGGCCGAGACTAGATACCTGAGCATGGAGAAGCTAGCCCTCTGCTTAATTGTTTCTGCTTAGAGGTTATGCTCGAATTCCAGGCACAATCCATCATGGTCCTTACAGATTCTCCTCTCCGATAAGTCTTTCAGAAGCTGGAGGTATCTGGGCGACTTACTAAGTGGGCGATAGAACTCGGGGAGTTTGATATTCAGTATCGTCCGAGGACTACGATTAAGGGCCAAGCCGTAGTCGACTTCATAGCTGAATTCACCGTTCCGAGTAGCGAGGTCAGAGACACGAGTTTAGAGGCCACTCCTGTAGTCCCTCCATCTCTTCCTCTCATGAGTATAGAGTTAGAAGATAGATGGACTCTTTTTGTAGACGGGTTATCCAACTCAAAGCAAGCCGAGGCAGGGGTTGTCCTGGTCACTCTCGACTCAACCACCATCCAGTACGCAATTAGGCAAGCTTCAAGGCCTCCAACAATGAAGCAGAGTATGAGGTTTACTGGCTGGACTCAGACTAGCCGCTAGTCTAGGAGTTCAGCTCCTCGATGTGCATTACGACTCTCAACTCGTTGTGAACCATATATCAACAGAGTATGAGCACAAAGAGGCAAGGATGATAGCTTACTTAGCCAAGGCCCAGAAGCTGACCGAGAAGTTCAGAGATTATGTCATCAACCAGATCCCGAGAGTTGAAAGCTCTTAGGCTGATGCTCTCACGAAACTGGCCTTAGCCACTAAGGGAAAGATTCCGAGGGTTATCCCCGTGGAATTTTTAGATAGTCCGAGCATCGACCGAGCTGACCAAGTCGACTAAGAGATGGTCAACCTGGTGCAAACAACTCTAAGCTTGATGGATCCAATCGCCAAGTACCTCTAAACGGTTGAAGTTCCTTAAGATAAATTGGAGGCTCGATGTTTGAAAGTTAGAGTGGCACGTTACGTGATGCTGGGCGACACACTGTACAAGAAAGGGTACTCCTAGCCGTACCTTAAATGCCTCCGAGTCGACAAAGCGGATTACGTGATCTAAGAAATCCATGAAGACATTTATGGAAACCATTCCGGAGGCCGAGCCTTGGCTCAAAAGATACTCCATCAAGGGTATTTCTGGCCAATAATCCGAGAGGATTTCAAGAATTTCGTCCAGAGTTGTGACAAGTGTTAGAGATTTGCTGCCGTGCCGAGGCAGCCCGCAGAAGAGCTAACTCCTATGAGTGGGCCATGGATGTTCGCGCAGTGAGGGATCGACATCATCTAGCCTCTGTCTCCCATAAAAGGGCAGACCAAGTTCACCATTGTGGCCGTCAACTACTTCACAAAGTGGGCCGAGGCCGAGCTGGTTGTTAAGATTACCGAGCAGATGGTGACAGAATTTGTTTGGAAAAACATCATTTGTCGGTTCGGGATCCCGCGCATCATCGTGTCCGATAATAGGAAGTAGTTCGACAACGATAGGTTTCGAGGTGCCGGGGGCTCGGCATTAATAATGCTTACTCTTCGCCTCGTCACCCGCGGTCCAATGGGCAGGTGGAAGCTATGAATAAGGTGATCAAGCACCACCTCAAGATAAAGCTAGAAAAGGCTAAGGGCAATTGGGCTGAGGAGCTCCCGTTTGTGCTTTGGGCTTATAGGACCACACCTCAGTCGTCCACGGGGGAAACCCCTTTCTCGTTATCCTATGGGTTGGAGGCGATCGTCTTAGTTGAGATAGGGCTCCCCACTGCTCGAGTAAGAAGTTATCAAGAAGAGTAGAATGCCAACCAGATTGCGACGAACCTGGACCTACTTGAAGAATTACGGGACACCGTCAAGCTCCGAGTCGCAGCTCGGCATCAGCAAGTAGCCTAGTTCTACAATTTCTGAGTCAAGACGAGGCAGTTTCAGCTAGGAGACCTGGTTCTTCGCCGTGTCTTCCAAAATACTACAGAGCTTGGAGTAGGGTCCCTTAGTCTGAACTGGGAGGGACCTTATCAAGTGGTCAGCTCAGTTAAACTAGGATCCTACCGTCTAGAAGACTTGGAAGGATGACCGTTGCCTCACCCTTGGAATGCTGAACACTTGAAAATCTACTACCCCGGAAAGGGGAAAGTTATGTACTACTCAGATCGGTCGGATCGGTTATGCGTGACTCGGATTTACAAGCCATTTATGGCCCCAAATAAAAGCATCGTTTCTCCTCTTTTATTTGGTCTACTTAATTTACTGTGTGAAGGGTCATCTATCATGTGCAAAGATGAACCCTTTTGGCGAACCAATCCCTTAAAGAAGGGGTTGGCTCGTCATCCAATAATGCTCTACTACATGTTGTGAAGGGTCATCTCTCATGTGCAGAGATGAACCCTTCGGCGAACTAATCTCTTAAAGAAGGGGTCGGCTCGTCATTCGATAGTGGTCTGCTATAATAAACGGGCAAGGGCCATTTTTCAAGTGCAGGAATACGATCCCTCGGAATCGGTTCGCCGCTCAACAGACTTAACCACAAACTACAACTACATAAAAAAGCAAACATTCATATATTTGAGGCAAAAGGCATTTCATTAGTGTTCAAAAGTTTCAAGTTACAAAAAATGTTTAGTACGGAAGATAAAGAGAGGTCAGCCTGAGGTTAGATCCATTGGGGGCTCGGCTTCAACGGGGGGCTCGACTTCAGGGGCCTTCTCAGCCTCAGCTGCCGCTAGGGGGCTCACCTCTACTTCTGGAGATTCCACTTCCTCGATTGTCAAGGCACCGAGATCCAGCTCGGGATAAACTCCTTGGACTTCACCTAAACACGCCTTGTAGCTGACATTGTAGGAGAAGTTGTAAATTTTCACCAGCTCATTAGCTCGCTCCTTGGAAGATTTAAATTCTTTCACAGTTTCAATGACCTGAGCAAAAGCTACAGCCTCGAGCTTGGATCACTGCTTGGCGAGACTTTCAGCAACCTCGCGCCTAGTGGCGTCTAGCTCTGTAGTCAATCGACCATTGTCTTCCCTTGAGACGACAAGGTCAGCCTCGGTGGAATCGGCACGACCTTGTAGCTCGTTGATCTCCCCTTGAAGCCCCATATGCTTCAAGTGGCAGTCCCCTAGCTGAGCCTTCAGCCTCTCGACTTCTCCCAGCTGGACCTTTAGTTGCTCCACCTCCTCAGCCGAGGCCCTCAACCTCCCTTCCAACTTGGCCTTCTCCCCTTTCAGCTAAGCCATTGTCCTCAGCCTTTCTCGGGTGAGGACGAGCGTCGGAAGCACCTAGATGAGTAGAGGATTAAATCGACTGGTAATCAGAAATTGACAAGCAAAAGATAAGAATGGGGCTGAGTTTACCGTGTAGCAACATGACGCCAAGTTGTTTATCGCCGACCCGATAGGACGAGTCAGAGAGCGGGCGATGGATGTCTCCGTTGCGTGCTTGACAACCCAATCATTCAACAATGACATATGGTAGCTAGGCGCGATCTCTTGTACCTCAGAGGGGATCAGGTCGGCGGCACGTCCAACACTGCTAGCCGCGGAGGCCTGATCCTCTGTCTCGGGCGCTGAAGAATCGATCAACGCGTTAGCCCTATCACCCATAAGCTCCGTGGCGGAGAACATGAGGTTGGGATTCTCGGCATCGACAACCAAGTTGTGAGAAAAGCCTGCGGCAGCAGTCTCTCCCACTACCTCCCTCCGAATCCTAGGAGGAGGGGATAGGACAACTTGGGAAGCCGGGGCTGGTGCTGGTGCTGGTGATGACGATTGTGTTGCAGGCACCTCTACCACAGATTGCTCGGCCACAACAGACTCGGGTGTTAGAGTCTTCTTCTTCCAAGCCATTATCTTGATTCGAGTCTTTGGCGCTGAGGCCAGAATTACGTCAAAAGAGGGATGTGCACCTGAGGAACGCGCCGCTGTCCCCCTTTTCCTCTTCGACCTTGCCGCCTCAGCCATTCCTGATCAGCAAGACAAATCAGACTTACTTAAGAAACTTGAGTGCATAACAAGTTGCAAAGCTTACTTAAAGTGATGGGGAGGGGTCTGACTCTATAAAAATAGGATGAAATGAGATTATCTGGGCTGATTTTGTAATGCTAGGTGCGGCCCTCCTCGCAGAGTAGACGAGCCCATGCTATCTGGGCTTGGAGGTGGGAAGATAGCTCTGGCGAACCCTTTAAATATTCTACAAGTAAGAGCGGACGTTAGAATAATGAAGAACAAGTAGAAAGGTAAGAAAGTTCACAAGTACTCGGTGAGTTTACTTAGGAGGCCAAAATGGGTAGGAACACGGACTTGGAGGTGTCCGAGCTCGGACGTCGAAGCTTCCCACTCTCTTGAGACCCAAAACCACTTCCTCTTCCAGTCCTTATTGGAATAAGGAAGTTTAGCAATGAGGCCTGGGGTGTACTGAGCCCTGGCTGAGAAGTAATACCAATATGGCTCAGCCTTATCATGCTTTGCCTGGTACAACACTAAGAACTCGTCTGATGAAAGCTCCTGGTTCTTCGCCTGTCGCCAGATGTTGTACGATGATACCAGGATGCGCCACGCATTAGGGATGAGCTAACCTAGGGCCAACTTTAACTGCGCCAATAGCTCGCGCATGAAAGGATGGAGTGAAAATTGAACTCCGCATTGAAGGGTGCAGATGAAGATTGCTACTTCCCTGTCAGAGGGGGTTCCGGGTCCGTCCAGGGTAGAAGGGGCTCTTATGTTTACCGAGTCCGGGATCTAGTACTCAGCACGGATCTGAGCCATCTGAGACTCAGTCAGGATAGAGCCTCCGAGGACTCTAGCCTCGGATCGGCCCCTTGACTTGGCCCTTGGATTTCGCTCCAGTACTCTTTTTGGGCAGGGGATAGAGTGGAACAGCCTCGAGAGTACTCTTCGAGCTCCGGCGCTCGGAGTCCATGCTCTTAGGCTCCAACCCGTTTTGGACCTCGCGGACTTTGTCTGAATCACTTGACATTGTGAAGGAAAAAGCTAAATGGTGGAAGACTCACAGCAAGCGAGGCGATTTACTCTGCCAAGGATTTCCCTTTCCATCGAGCGTTTCCGATTATTAAAACTCCTTTTCCGACTAAGGAATCCCTCTTTTCGATTAACAAAATCCTTTTCCGGCAGTAGGAAATCTCGAACAAGTGATCACAGAGGAGAAGAAAACCAAATCTTGAATGCTAAAGAGTAAAAATCAAATGAGCCTCAGGGTTTTTATAACCCAGGCCGTTAGCGGGTAGTGATGTCGCCTGAAGCTGAAGCGGCTCAGACCCGAGCCTCATAGCGCATGTGGCGGCATGTAGTAGGTCCAGTGCAACGACGACAGACCCGTACGCTGCCATCATTCATTGCATAAGCTACCTCTCCGCACATCTTCGACCCATGCGTTGTTAGCATTTAATGCCCGAACGTCTCTTCGTTTGCAAGGCCCCACGTGGAGTCATCTGATCCATTCAACCGAACCGTCGTTGCGTTGGTAGCCACGTGAATGACATCTGACGCTTCGGGTAGGCGAAAGGGCTACCTTTGTATGGAACACGGGGCTCGATGCTCATCATGGCAACTCCTTGCGGAAGACAATCGACGCAAGAGCTACTACTTACCTTCCCAAGCCTCGGTTCGTCCTACTGAGTTCATTACTTTCTAAGTCCGGGATCGGACTTAGAGAGTAGAGGGCTTCTGTTATGGGTAAATCCGAACCGAGGCACATCTAGATCAAATTCAACACCAAAGGACAAGGCCTTAGACTAATAAGCTTCCGACCCGAGGAGATATTGGCCGATCTGCAAGGTCTCGGACCAGCAAGTTTCCGACCCGAGCACCACCTACTCACCAATGTTCTCCCGAGCTGGGTCCTTATACTTGGCGATCTAATAAACTTATTCATGGGCTCGGGCCTTTAGGTATGGGCCGAGCCATGAGGTCGGCTTGGATGGGATCTTGGGCGACAACAGCATTAATGAGCGACTCCATAACGCACGACTGGAGTAATGTCTAGCGCACGATCTCTGTGTAATGATCGATGGTTGCATGCGCACAGTTCTCGCGTAATGGTGATGACTGTGTCGAGATTATCGGACATGTTCATGTCGACCCTCAGGTATAAATACCATTCGTTTCTACAGGAATAAGTATGCGATCTCTCACATCCTCACCTATACTCTACTCCACTTAGACCCAGAACCTTAGCATGACTTAGGCATTGGAGGGTCCCCTGCTTGTGCCAAGGTCTCCTTTGTTTGTTCATTTGTGTAGGATTAGGGTTCACTCCAAGCATTGAAGACTCCGTGGAGGGTGATTCAGATTTGTGCATCCACAGTTAAAATAGTATCATTGGATAATTTAATTTTTAAGCACCCGTTAAATCTTTACCTATTCGATAATTAGATAATCAAGCATAAATTTTGATTCATGATATATTTAAATTAGAATTGACAATTTGGATTGTTTAAATTGTGATACAGGGAAGAGCATGAAATAACAATGAACAATATCACCATCTTTCTCAAGTAACCAGGACCTTGAATCCACTGGGTGAGTTGTTGAATCCACGAGTAAGAGAAAATTCAGGAACTTTTATTGCATTATAATATGAGATTGCTCAATTATTCAGGTATTTTTATTGCATTATAATATGAGATTGCTCAATCATTCAGGTATTTTTATTGCATCATAATGTAAGAGTGTTTCATTACATCACTTATGTAGACAACCCAATACAGTAATTTCAAAAGAAATTACCTGAAACAGACAGTCATTTTGTTTTCAAAGGCTAAAGTTTTTAAAAATAGAAACCACAATCAAACCTTATTAGAATATTCCCGGTATTATTACAAGCAACTTCTAAAAGTTAACAAAATCCTAAACTTGCAAGAATTTAAAAAAAAAAAGGACCAAAATGAAAATTACAAAAAATAGTAATTTTTTTTCTAGAATCAAGATTTTGACGATGAAAACGTGTGTTTTCTTGCAGAATAAATATCTTCGACCGGCGCAGCCGATCGATTAACTCCAAATGCACCGTTATGTAAAGATCAGTAAATTATGCATTTTATAATGATACTTGGATCAAAGTTATAGCTATTTTACTCTCAACACTTTGAATGACAATTTCTTCGTAACTGAGATGAATCCATCCGAGCCGGACATGCCAGTGGCCCAGTTACATCATACCCTATGTAAGATTGGCCAAGTTCCAAAGAACTACTTCGGCTTTTGCTCCAAATCTTTTTTTTTTTGTCCAACTGTGCTAAGAGTGCATTTACTACCAGCTTTATATCAAAATGAATTACCTCAAAACTGCATGTATAATTAATTTCTAAGTGCATGTGTATCATCTATTACACTTTGCAGAGTATCAAAGTTTTTTTAAACTTTTTAATACTATCGTAGTCGGTGACGCATGTGAAAGGTAACCAATATACACGTCATGCATTTCCAGAACTTTGCTTTCCAGCTAAGCATATCGCAGAGGCAATCATTCAAGTGGTGGGCCAGCCCAAAAAGAGGATATGTGGCCCGTTTACCACCATCCCTGCTAAATAATCTTATTCCACAAGAGAATCGATGATCCGTAAGTGGTCTGCATGTAAAGAGGCACGCAATGCATTTTTATCCATAAGAAATCACTTTTAATAAACAGGGAATTGAAAAGAATATATATATATATATATATATATATATATATATATTCTAAAAACAGAAAATACACTCAATGGCGAGAAGGTAGTAAGTAGTTGAGTGGTCCTCATTCCCTGATGAATGCTTGTCGGGCCACCCTATGGCAAGAAGGTAGTTGGTAGGCGAGTGGTTCTCATTCCGTGATGGATGCTTGTCGGGCTAACTGTCATCCATATCATGCAACCAACCTGTGGAAAAGCATTGTCCAACCATGAAAGTTGAGCATCCCAAGATGAGGCTAACGCACCAAACATTTCAGTCACCACGTGAATTTAGAGTTTTTGAGTGGTTCTTCGTTGTTTTCTATAGTAAGGCTTATTTAATTATTGAATAGGACTGATTTTTAGGGCATTACTGGTTACATGTCATATTCACTACTTGGTGGGCCTTACATAGACAAAAGGCCACATAAAACATACTCTAAGTGGGGCTCATGCCTTTGTGCACGGCAAAACAAGGACTATGGTTCTCATGAACCACTCAACTTTTCTGTTGATTAAGGGCCTGTTTAGAATGGAAGATTCCCTAGCACAGCAATTGAAAAGAATAATTATTACAATTTCATTTACTTGTTGTATGAAATCAATTGTAATTGCCTTACATTTGCCTTGTTTGTTTTGCTGCTTGAAATGACAGAATACTACCGTAAATTAATCAAATTAAAGTTGCTTGGATTGTTTTTAGCACTA
This sequence comes from Magnolia sinica, assembly GCF_029962835.1. NCBI lineage: Eukaryota > Viridiplantae > Streptophyta > Magnoliopsida > Magnoliales > Magnoliaceae > Magnolia > Magnolia sinica. The sequence continues at coordinate 91,539,564 of NC_080575.1, forward strand.
AGGATTTATATGCTTTAACTCAAGAGTTTATGGTCAGGATTTATATCCCATCATTTTTGTCGCATATGAGAAATGATGGGAAGTGAGAAATGACAAGATGAATCAAGATGTATTATGAAAGGCTTATTTCTTATGTGAACTATATGCGGAATTGCAAAGGACCGTGCTATGCATCAAGTATGGAGATCAAGTAAACTGAAAATATGTCATACTTTGTTGAGACGCCATCACTATAGGCTCGTTACCATAGCCTTCCGCACTTTCTACCCTTAGAGAAGCACTAGGATGGGAATGAAAGCTTCTGTTGTTATGTATGATTGGAGACCCAGCCCTGTTTATATAAGATAGAGGGTTGAGGAGTTTAGTACCAATCAAAACTCCTCTCCCTAAGGCTCTACATGAATTTGGTAATTCCAGTTCAACTGAAACACTGCGTGTATATCATAGTTGTAGCGCACCACCCTTTACATGATTTTAGATGTATCACAATTGAGTGTGGCCACTGGTATTCCCAATCACACTATCCAATCCTTAAGACAATCTAGATTGTTGATCAATAAGGTCCACCTTATAGAATTCTTACATTTTTCTACTTGAAACACATTGATCAATGTCAATGATTAATCTTTGCAAACATTTTGAAAATATGTTTTAAATTTGAAAAAAATATTAAAATGGTTAACCAATATAATTGTTGGATAATACGGGTAACATTATTACAATTTGGTCCATCATGACTGCCAGTATCAGATTGAGGTAGCTATAACAATATTTAATCTTGGCAAAGTAAGACTAAGCGTGATCACTAATACTACCAATATTAATGACATAGATCAGGAACTAAGAAGTGTGGTATAAGGATTACACATATAATGTGGTGGTATGTGCCTATCCTTAAAAGCTCATGGAGCTTTCAAATGTCTCCAATGAGACACGACTTTAGTTTTGCTTACTTAAAACAAATTGTACATATTTAAAGAGAAAGAGAAATTAACTTTATATCAGAATCATAAAAAAAATTATCTAATGAGATATCTTCAGTGTATATTAAAATAAAACACGTTTAATTCCCACTAATTGAATACATTTATGGGATGGATGACTCTTATGAATGTTACATACCTCTGAAATGACGTAATAGGAAGTCATTTAGTGAGTAGATATTCACTCATCTGCTTAGTGTCGATGAACTCCACAGATACTAGATGATTCTAAACTCTTTCATTCATAATAAGATGCTTGATGTCGATATGCTTCGACCTTGATGAATGCTTGTTACTACTAGAGAAGGAAATTGGAGTTAAATTATCGTAAATGATTTTCAATAGTTTCAAGATATGCTCCAATACTTGGAAACCTGAGAAAAAATGCTGTAACCATATTGCCTGATTAGATGCCTCATGACAAGTAATAAACTCAGCTTCCATGATGGATAAAGCTTTGTGGTTGATTATTTCATGCTTTTCCAAGACACAACACCACCAACTATCATGAAGATATACCTTGAAGTGGACTTCTTTGTATCAACATAGTCATCATGATGTGTGTCTGAGTATCTTGAAAGTTCCCTTGTTCGTTAATATACGTGAGTGTTGATTCGGTTAGTTCAAGTGAACTCTTAGAAGAAGACATCAATTCCTCACCTCAATAAAAGATGAAGGCCATGTTCAAGATCAAACTTGTCAGCCATAACGTCATCATCCCATAACAAACCTTAGTAGGTATATGACCCCACATAATCCCAACTTACCCTTAAAATGAATTAAAACATCTTACCCTTAAAATGAATTAAAACATCTTCTAGTAGAGTTTGTGTGTGTGTGTGTGTGTGTGTGTGTGTGTGTGTGTGTGTGTGTATTTATATTTATAAGAAAAAAACTTCAAAATTTATTAGTCATGGTCGAGTACATCGAACTGCAATTGAGGGAGTCTTCGATCTATCAAACATCACTCGATAGCATCAAACGATCACCCATTCTATGCAATAATAAAATGAAAGATATGTTATAAATCTCAATAGCATCGACTGCTATTTGATATAATTGAAGTCCATTCTTCGATAACATCGAATGACCTTCGATTACTTGGATCATGAAATTCTTCCAAGAAACAGAAAATACTCTAAGTGCTCCTCGATTACATCGAAGCCTCCTCGATGTTATCGAGAGTAAGTTGTTGATAACATCGAACTTTATTCGACAGAATCAAAACTTACTCAGTTTTGTCCAACAATTTTTTTAAAAGAAAAAACTATTTTTTTCAAGTATATCGAAGATCATTCGATATCATCGAAATTCAAACTTCGATGAATCAAAGGGCACTTCGATTATATCGAACATGAGACAAAACTGTCTAGCAACCTTGTGTATTTTATTGAAGAAGGTCTCGATGGATCGGGAGTCCCTCGATGAATCGAAGTGCATGTCAATATCATTGAAGGATGCTCGATGAAAGACAGTCAGACTTTTTCATACACCTAAATATAAATCTTATGTAGGAAGTCGATGCAATCGAAGATGGTTCGATGATATCGAAATTTAAATTTCAATAAAATCGAACACCCATCGATGACATCGACAAGTTCAAAATTTTGCCCCTTTTTTGACTGTTGGGATCTTGTCTCTATAAATACACAAGTGTTGTTCTGGTTAAGATGAGATAGAATCTAAGAGAGTTTGAGCATCTTATTCCAAGATCTTTCTACCCTCATACTCACTCACTCTTTCCCATTAGATTTCATCATTCAATTCCTTGCTTGGTTTGAATTATGAACTCTAGCATTCATGAAGTTTCTAACTAATCATATTATCTTTGGAACTTTTGAATGCCTAGCTCATGTGAATCTTTTCTATTGATTTAAATTCCATCATTTAAATAGAGAAGATCAAAAAAATCTTAAACCTCATAACCTTAGAGACTTTACGAAAGTATCATTAACAGGTTGCGGTTCAAGGGAGTTAAAGTTTCTTCGTCATTATTAAAGATCTTCACACTATGTGAGAACGAGACTCACCAACTTACTTTATAAGTACTTAGAGTCTAAAGTGTCTGAAGCCCTTTCCTTGTGTAGGATTGGGATTCAGAGTTTGAGTGTCAAACTCGCCAAGTCCTAGTTGTAGGCCTTTGATAGGAGAATACGTTTGTGTCCTTATGTAGAACGGTTAGCCTTGTGTAGGCTATACCTTGTGTAGGCTCGTGTTGCCTTATGTAGGCTTGGGTTGCTTTGTGTAGGCTCCCAGTTTTGAGTCCTTAGGTAGGATGTGTCACCTTGTGTAGGCATCTAGGAAGCTTTTGTAGGTGTCCTAGTTTAACTTTGTGTAGGTTGTAAAAGTTTATGGTTAACCTTATTTAAAACCATTGGATAGTGAAGTCTAGTACACTCTAGGAGAGAGTGCGTCCATCGAGAGTGGAGTAGGCAAGTAGCCGAACCACTATATATGATTTTGCTTGGGATTGTTTTAAGTACATTTAACTAATTATGCTTATGTTCATCATATGTTCACATTGATGCATGATTTAGTTTATGTACAAGTATTGATAGAAGCTACATCCCACACACAATATACACTATTCTTATAGGCTTTGACTTTACATATGTATCTTGTATAAGCTTATATGAATTGGACCCTCTATTGGCTTGAAAGCCATAGAGTTACTTTGCCTTACTTCTCTGTTTGTAAAAGTTAGGCATAGGTTGTTATTAATATATAATAAATTTTAAAAAAGTCATATTCACCCCCCTTTAGGACAATTAGTCATACTTCATATTTCAGTACTAACGGTTATACTGCAATTTCATATCCATCCAACTCTAAATTATCAGATTTTCTGCATGTAAGTCTGAAGTCCTTTGTTCTTTGCAGGTAGCGCAACGCATTCTTTGCAGTTATCCAATGTTGCATTACTGGATTAGATAGATACCTGCTCAACATTCCAACTACAAAAGGCAATATCCGATCGCATGCAAACTTGAGCATACATGATGTTCTCTACTATTGACGCGTACAGAAAATCCTTCATTCGATTCTTTTTCAAATCATTCTTAGGACATTGGAACTGATTGAATTTATCACCCTTTACAATGGGCGACTGTCCAGGACCACATTTTTGCATGCCATACTTTCCGAGTACCCTATCAATATAACTAATCCGTGAGTGGCTAAATAGTCCACGTAATTTGTCATGGCGTATTTCGATGTCGATGACAAAAGAGGCATCACCAATGTCCTTCAATCTCAAACCTTTGAGATAGAATTTTCTTAGTATCGCTCAAGATCTTGATGTCACTACTAGTCAACAACATGTCATCAACATACAAAACCAATATGACAAACTTACTCCCACTAATTTTAATGTAGAGACATTTTACAAAATCATATGAGAAAATTACTTCATGAAACTTCAGGTACCATTGTCATGATGCCCGTTTTAACCCATAGATGAATTTCTTTAGTTTATAAATCATATGTTCTATATCATTGGCTATAAAACCTTTAGGTTGTAACATATATATGTTCTCATTTAGATCCCCATTGTGAAATGTAGTATTTACATCCATCTGATGTAGCTCCAAATCCATATAAGATATAAGAGCCATTATGATCCTGAATGAGTCTTTCTTAGATACTGGTGAGAAAGTTTTCTTAAAATTAATGCCTTCACACTGGTTAAAACCCATTACAACAAGTCTAGCTTTATATCTTTCAACATTACCCATAGAGTTCCACTTAGTTTTAAATACCCATTTACAACTAATCGGGTTTATTTATATGGGATATCATACTTTATTGTCTTTCATGGATTTGAACTCATCCTTCATAACATCAGTCCAACAAGAAGGGTCAGCACTCTATTTAACTTGTGTAAAGGATTCATGATCCTTTACCACTCCTAGATCAAACTCATGCTTCTGTAGATATATGATGTAATCGTCTCAATTCATAGGTCTTCTCTCTCTTTCAAATCTTCTCAATAACTCATTCTCTTGATTGTGATTTTGATTTTTTCATCAGTGGGTTATATAAGAAGTTAATTGTGGTGATCTGCAGTAATTATAGGCTCAACTGTAGGATTCATACCAATGCGGTCCGGAATGACTGTGACAGGAGTCACAGTCATTTCTTCCTCAAATACAAAATCCCTAATGTTCATGCTCCCACTATTTTCACTGTCCTCAATTAATATAGCATTCACAGGCTTAATAATCCTGATGAAGTGGAAAGGATAGTAGAATCGATAACCTTTTGACTTTTCCAGGTATCCTATAAAGATACAATTTACGATTCTAGGATTAAGTTTTCTTTCATGGTGGTTATAAACTTTGGCCTCATCAGGACATACCCAAACATGTAGATATTGGAGACTTAACTTTTCCCAATTCTAAAACTCAAAATGGATTTTACTTACAGCCATGCAAGGGACCTTGTTAAGGATATGAACTGCATTTTTTATTGTGTCACCCTAAAGAAATTTTGGCAATGTCGAATTGCTTATCATGATACGCTCCATATCCATAAGGGTGTAATCGTGTCTTTCAACCACACCATTCTGCTTTGGGGTCCCAGGTATAGTGTATTGGTCGATAATACCACAATATTGTAGGTATTTAGCAAATAGTCCTGGATGGTGACTTGATTCATCATATCTGCCATAGTATTTACCACCACGATCAGACCTGATGACCTTAATCTTCTTATTAAGTTAATTTTCAACTTCAACCTTATAGATTTTAAAAGCATGCAGGGCATCTGATTTTTCATTGATAAGATAAAAGTATTCAAAATGAGAGTAGTCATCTATAAAAATGATAAAATATTTGTGCCTACTCCATGATGCTATAGGGAATGGCCTAAAATGTCCATGTGTATCGCCTTCAAGAGGCCACTCATTGTTGCACCATTCTTTCTAGTTCTAGTTTATTTACCCTAAATACAATCAACACATGTTTTATAGTCAGAGAAGTCTAGAGAATGAAGAACCCTTCTCACATTACCCTATCCAATCTCTCATGAGAGATATGGCATAATGTCACACCCCGACATTCGAGTACCCAAATCCCAAGTTCGTGAGTTTTAATAAATTAATATTCATTATAATCTACATAATTCCATCAAATTTCATAATTATTTAGAGTCATCTAAAAGGAAAATGCTACTTAAATAATATAATGTTTAATAAATTCAATTCTCTTGAGAGCTTTTTATTTTTCTATATCGAAATTTGGAATTTAAACTAAACTTAAAGAAAAAAACTTAATTGAAATTTAAACTAAACCTAATTTTCTAGAAAAGTAAAAACTAATAGTAGAGGCCCACCTGCTCATAGTATTCCGTCTCTGCAACTGTACATTTTTTTTTATAGTAGGATGAGTATAACAACCCAGTAGGATCATTTCTTACCAAAAAATTAAAATGTTCAAATTAATCTTTTTTTTTTATATAAACAAGAGATAAAAATATAATATGGATAATAAAATAATATAAATTTAAGTACTGTAATTGAAATTATGTTATGTACGTGATACTTTATGTGAATTCTCATAAACAGTTTTCATTATATCTTATAGCACCGTACCCAAGTGGATGACCATATTGCATTAATACCCACATACCGGTACCTCATGGTTCAGACTATTGCTATAGTTGTACCTTTGACGTATGTCTTCGCATATAATTATACTCATATGCCATACACAAAGGAGACTCTAAAGGATTCATTGAGTTCTAGAATTTTTCACCCAAGGGACACAATTGCCCTACTTGCTGGCTTTAGGGTCTTACACCTAAGGGACACGATCGTCCTACTTGCTTACGTTACATCCAACATATTAATATCGATTCTCAATGAATGCTAGACACAGATGTAAGATGAATCATTGTTTCACAATCGAAAATAACAATATAAAGATATCATGAATTTATTCATGTGCTTTTCTACTCTTAAAAATTATTATAAAAATAAATAATTATTGAATTTTAAAAAAATTAACAATACAAATTTTTATTTCTAATTAATAATTGTAGATATAATTTCATCAAAATTTTAATAATGAAAATACTTAAATAAGATATTTTTAATTTGCTATTGTTAAATTTAGGAATTAATAAGATTTGATAGTGCAAACTCAACATATACACTCAATGTGCACAATGTCTAAAATCAAGTCTTGATTAACTCACACCTATGCACCATGCACACACCGACTATTGTTTTATGATTCTAAGGGTGGGCCCACATTCAAACTTCGCCGAACCCACACTGATGTCGTTAGCTCATGGATAAACCCTTATTTATAAGACCTATGCCATAAACGTTCATGCACGTGCTTCATATGTGAAGCAAATTAGAGCTTTTTTTTATATATATATTTAATGGTGTTTCATGCATGAAGAGAAAAAATTAAAAATAAATTTAAAAACTCCTAACTTAAATACTAATTTCAATTATATATTTAATGTCAAAACTAAAAAGTTTCAACCTACAAAAGCACCTCTCATGCTAAGGTTAATACTTCTATTTATAGCTTAAAATAATTTGCACATAAGTGAGATCTATAGTTAGAATACTGTTCATTAGATGTGTGCTTAAACTGTTCATATAATGAATGGTTTAGATTTCTAGGTGGGTACTCCACATAGTAGATTACAATTCAATAGTCTAGACGATACAGTTCGCTAATAGATGGTTTTAATTGGTTAGCCATCTATTGGGAAGTAGGTCAGGGATTGAACTCTTTAGACTATTTAGATTGATGTGAGATACATTGACTAGTTGATAAATGTGAGTACCATGAGATTTGAATGGTCCAGATGGATAGAGTGTTTAGAATGCTAGACCTCTCACATTTCACACTTTTTTTTTTACTTCAATTTATATCCATTTATTTCATCTCTCTTTTGCATGTGTGCGACATGTGAAGGGTGTATGGTGTGTGTGGTTTGATTTGGTACGTGCATGCATGCATGGATTTGTTACATTTTATTTAGGTCATTACACATAATCGTCTATGCCACAACATGGAGGAATTTTCGTAGTCTATTCTTCACTTAGATCCTACTTTATTTCCATGCATGCCATTTACATTATAGACATACGAGGTATTCAAGTATAGTTGAAATATGTTATTCATCATAGAGCCAGTGCCAACTTTAATTTAATCAAAGTAAATACTCAATATTTTATTCTTAAATTGATGAGAATAACCTAATTTATCCAAACGAGAAATAGAGATCAAATTATGCCTTATAGAAGGCATGCAAAATGTATATATTAGATCTGATAAATGATCTAACCTTAACCTAAGCCTACATCCTTTGGCTGTCTCCATGTCAACTTTAACACTATTGCGCACATATTTTGAGCATTCCACATCAGTTTGTAGCCTGCTTTGTAGCAAGTCTTGCACAGAAGTACATATGTGAATACTTGTTCCCAAATCTATCCACCAAGAATCTACCAACACGTCAGTTAGATTGGATTCGAAACAAACCATAATTGTATTATTACCCTTCTTTACGAGCCATTGCTTGTACTTTATGTAGTCTTTCTTCTGATGGACTGACTTCATACAATTTTTTTTTTTACTCTTTTTAGCCTGCTTATGTTTCACTTTGTTCACAGGTTGATTGCCAGCCGAAGAACCTGGACTGTTCACAACTCTAAGTGTAGGGTCGCGATGCAGTAATAATCTCGGTGAGATAGAGGTCGAATCCACAGGGACTAATCTTGCGTGTATTCTGAAAGCAACTAGAAATAGAATTAGAAGAAGATGTAAACCTAAATATGGAAGTAAAGGGAGTAATCATGAGAGGATTAATTAGAAACTTAAGAAATTCAAAGGTGAAAAACTAGGGTTTCCAAGGATCCACTTATAGCAATCAGGGAGATCTATGCTTGATTCAAGGACACAACTGGAATTAAAGTCCCATCTTATCCAGTTGGAAGATATTGCAGTAAAACCAAATTTGAATTCTCAGTGGATGAGAGTTGTGAGAATTGAAAGTGATTCCATCACAAAACCATGCACAGGAGACAATGACTCACAATAGGATATACCAATCTCATAAACAAACATAAGAGAATCATGAAGATTATGAGGGATTCCGTCATCCAACCATGCCCAAAGGACAATGGTGAACAACAAGATTTCCTAATTTCACAATCTCAATATATGAAAAGAGATACTCAAAGTTATCAATAAACCATTAAAAACTGAAATATTTCTTAAGAATCAAACTAGAATCAAAGAGAGTTCAACATAAACATGGATCAAAGCAATAAAAAATAACCCATCACGCTACAAGCGTCACCTCTTAGCCATAGATAAAAGGTTTAGCGAACCCTTGACATGATTGGAACTAAAACCCTAGAAGAAAGCATGAAAAACTAAGGAAGAAGAAGAATGCTTGGCAATGGCTTTCTGCACTTTTGCTCCACTCCTCAAACCCTAGATAGTGCCCAAGGATGCCCTGAGGACTCTTATTTATAGTTGAACAACACCTCCTTTCGCACATCATTGGAAAAATTTAGAAACTGCCTCAAATTTACGCACTCCCCGTAAGTCTACATAACTTAGCGCGATTCATTCGATGACATCGAACAGGCTTCGATTTCATCGAAGGTGTCTTTTATACGTACTTCTTCTGTGCTTTTGTAGCTTTATTTGGACTCTGTAACCTTCAATGTCATTGAACGTACCTTCAATGTCATCAAAGAGGCTTTCGATGTCATCGAGCATTGTTCGAGAAATCAATAATGTCTCCAAAATAGTCCAGAGAGTTAATCCAATTTCTTCAATAAATTTAATGTTATCGAGCAGATCTTTGATGTCATCGAGGAGTGCTTCAATGTGTCCAGCAAGTTTTACCAAAATTCTAGAGAAAATTCGATTTGATCAAGCAGGTCTTCGATGTCATTGAGTAAAGCTTCGAGTCATTAAAATATGTCTTCAATTTGTCCAGCGACTAAGTCGATTTTCCTTTATAAATTCAATGTCATCGACCTGTGTTTAATGTCATCGAACATGTCCTTGATGTCATCGAATGGTGCTTGATGACACAGTCAATGTGTATTTTGCACTTGTTCTTTTGGCTCCGTTCCTTCTCTACTTGGTTTTCTTGAACCTTGGGACCTTGAAATCTTCAATTTTTATCTCCTAAGATCCATTCTTTGCCTTGGCGATCTTTGAGGGTCAAATCCATGCTTTTAGTACCTTTTCTAATCCAAGTTCTTAAATTCACCTTGCACACACAAACATGAGAAAAATAGGACATTAAGCAGTATCATGTTTGTAAAACCAAGATATAAATGGGGTCCAATATGTAATATTTGACCCTCAACACAATTCCCAACTGGCATTTTGCTAGTCCCAAGCAAAGTATGCAAAAAATAAATCTGAATACTTAATGTCAAAAATCTTTTTCAGGAAACAATCTTTTGTGCACTCAAGGATGAATAAGTAAAGACAAGGTATGAACTTGAGATTTTGAAAACTTAGAATCAAATCACACAAGCAACCAATTAAATAAGTTTTTTATCCACTAAATCGAAGCATAATTTGTATATCAAGTTTTTCAATGTTCTTAGTGAGTCAATTTATCTCCCATACGAATACTATCAATTCATCATATTCATTATGCTCATCACTTCATGATTAGTTTGAAACTTAAGTATTGATTCCAAACTTGTCCCCTTTTCCTTCTTTTTCCAGTTTTTGGTTTTATATCGACGATCAGTTTTTATTTATTCTTTTTATTTTTGCATTCTCTTCCAAAATTTTCATTCTTTTCATTCTTTTCATTCTTTTTCATGAACTCTTTGTCAATCTCCTATTTTTTAACTGGTTTTTTCCTTCTTTTAAGGTGGATACAATTCTCCAAATTTGATTCTCGCCATCTATCAATGATTCCCATACTAACAATCAGAAATTCTAGTGCATCTTACAGAAGGTAGATTGAGTGTAATGTGTCTTGTAATTTGAATTAACATGATATTCAAACTACCTCTTAATCAATTGAGTGCAAGCACTTAGGTGATAAGTTACTTAGATGATTAGACTCCAACAATTCAAAATTCAATCTCTTTCTTATCATACTTAAAGCATTCTTAAGTACACAATTCATCGCTTCCCAAACAGATTTTAACTTGAATTATTGAAAATTTTTAAATTTTTTGTTCAGAATTGAGAAAACACTAATTAGGTTACCTAATCCCCCATTCCCAACTGAAAAATCTACATTGTCCTCAATGTAAAAGAATTAAGCATGTGATGCAAAAAGAACAATGAAAAAAAGAGGGGAGTGATGGAAGGGTAATACTTGAAGAAGGAATTATGAGGCTATTTCTTTCAATGATCTTAGTACAAAAATGGGTTAGCACAAATGACTCAACAAAGTATAAGCAAACTACCCTAAACAATGGAAGTAAACTACCCTAGTCCTATGAAGGCGATAAACCTACCTATACCTTCATAAGATTAGGAGATCAATCCTGGTACGCAAGATCAGTTATAAGTATGAGCATGTCCTCTGAATCAAATTTATCAACAAATAGCTTTAATCGATGTCCATTTACTTTGAATTCATTGTCAGTGTTTCGATTCTTTATCTCGATAGCCCCATGAGGATACACATTAGTAATAACGAAAGGGCTAGTCTAATGAAATCGGAGTTTACCCGGAAAGAAATGTAATCGAGATTTGTACAAGAGGACCTTCTGACTTGGTGTGAATGATTTTCTAAGAATGTTTTGGTCATGAAACACCTTCATCTTGTCCTTGTAAATTCTTGAGTTCTTGTAGGCCTCATTCTGGATTTCTTCAAGTTCATTCAACTAAAGTTTGCGCAGTGAGCCAGCGTTGTCCAAATTGAAATTCAGATTTTTAATAGTCCAATAGGCTCTATGTTCCAACTCCACAAACAAGTGGCAAGCCTTCCCATAGACAAGTATAAAGGGCGACATTCCAATAAGAGTTTTGAATATAGTATGGTAAGCCCATCAGGCATCGACCAATCGAATTGACCAATCCTTTTGGTCAGGGTTAATCGTCTTTTCCAAGATGTGTTTAATTTTTCTATTGAAAATCTTAGCTTGCTCACTTGTTTGTGGGTGGTATGGAGTGCTCACTTTGTGGGAGATGCCATATTTCTTCATTAAATTTGTAAATGGCCTATTATAAAAATGTGAACCTCCATCACTAATGATGGCTCAAGGCATTCTGAACTAGAAAAATATGTTTTCTTTCAAGAATTAATGACTGTTTGATGGTCATTATTTTGGCACGGAATCGCTTCAACCCATTTAGTGATATTACCTACGGCGAGCAAAATATATAAATTCCTGAAAGATTGGGGGAATGGTCCCATGAAATTGATACTCAAGCAATCAAATGATTCAATGATCAGAATGAGGTTTAAGGGCATCATGTTTTGATGGGACAACGCTCCCAATTTCTAACAACGCTCATAAGCTTTGCAAAACTCATAAGTATCCTTGAAAATAATGGACCAGTAAGCCGCACTATAGAATTTTAGCCATGGTCTTTTTGGTAGAAAAGTGACCACCACAAGCCTAAGAATGACAAAAGGAGATGACACTTTGGTGTTCATTGTCTGGCACGCATCTCCTTAAGATTTGGTCTGAGCAATATTTAAACAGATATGGATCATCCCAGAAGAATTTGCATACCTCAGTAAAGAAATTTTTTGATCTTGCGCAGTAGCAATATCCATAAACTAAGGTGAATGGGAGACTTTAAACATTTGTTCGTCAGGGAACATGTCATTTATATGTGTCATCTCAAGGGAATTAGAGAGATCAAGGTAGGAAAGATGGTCGGTCACTACGTTCTCTATTCTCTTTTTTATCTTTTATTTTCAAATTGAATTCTTGGAGTACGAGGATCCATCTTATTAGGCAGGGCTTAGCATCATTCTTAGAAAGAAGATACTTGAGTGCCACATGATCTGTGTAATTGACGATCTTGGATCCGTTCAAGTAGGAACTAAATTTGTCCAAAGCGAACACCACGGCTAAGAGTTCCTTTTTCGTAGTAGAGTAGTTCATTTGGGCAGAATTTAGAGTTCTACTTGCGTAATGAATAATGCAGAGCTTCTTTTCTTTTCTCTAGCTTAAAACCACCCCAAGAGCATGGTCAGACACATCGCATATAAGTTCAAAAGGAAGGCTCCAATCGGGTGGATGCATGATAGGTGTAGTAGTTAACATGCCCTTGAGCTTAGTAAAAGCTTCCTGACATTCCTTAGTCCACTCATATGGGGCATCCTTTTGAAGTAGATTGCATAAAGGATGAGAGAGGTGACTAAAGTCCTTTATGAATCTTCTGTAAAATCCAGCGTGTCCTAAAAGGATCGCACGTCTTGTATGTTCTTGGGTGGAGATAAATTAGAGATAAGATCAATCTTAGCTTTATCTACCTCAATTCCTTTAGATGAGATGATATGTCCAAGGACAATCCCATTACGAACCATAAAATGACACATCTCCCAATTCAGTACCAAATTCTTTTCTTTATATCGATCCAACACAATTTTCAAAATTTTCCAGCATTCGCTGAAGGATGGACCAAAAACCGAGAAATCATCCATGAAGACCTCTAAATATTGCCCCACCATATCAGAAAAAATACTCAACATACATCTTTGAAAGGTGGCGGGGGCATTACACATCCCAAATGACATCCTTTGGTAAGCAAAGGTGCCAAAAGGACAAATGAACGTGGTTTTTTCTTAGTCTTCAAGGGCTACATCGATCTGATTTTAGCCCGAATATCTATCAAGAAAATAGTAATAGGAATGACCAGCTAGCTTTTCTAAAATTTGATTGATGAAAGGCAAAGGAAAGTGCTCCTTCCTCGTGACGGTATTTAACTTCCTGTAGTCAATACACATTCTCCAACTAGTAGTGATTCTAGTTGGCACGAGTTCATTGTTAGCATTGGCTACAATGGTGATTCCGGACTTCTTAGGAACTACTTGAGTTGGACTCACCCATTAACTATCGGATATAGGGTATTTGATACCCACATCCAATAGCCTAAGAACCTCAGCCTTGACCACTTCCTTCATGTTCAGATTTAATCTACATTGTGGTTGCTGGGAGGTCTTCACATTATCCTCTAGATAAATATGGTGAGCACAAATTGAAGGGTCAATTCCCTTGAGGTCTGCAATCGACCATCCAAAAGCTCCCTTATGCTTAATGAGAGTAGAAATGGGCATACTCTCCTGTTCTTGCTCAAGGTGGGAAGAGATCACCGCCAGGTATGTCTCATCTTGACCTAAATAGACATATTTCAAGTTATAGGGTAAGGGTTTTAGGTCAAGCTTTGGTGCCTTGAGGTTAGATGGTAGAGGTGCTACATTAGTTTGGGGCAATTCTTCAAATCATGGCCTCCACCGGTTAACTTCAAGTACTAACACAGTATCAAGCATGGTCCCCCATCTCCCTAATCATATCATTGTCTAAATCATGGGAGTGGGCCAGGCATGTCTCTAGAGGATTAGAGGATAAGGTCATCAGAGTTTTATCCTCCATGAAATAATCAATCAAATTAACATTGTGGGTATCATCATCATCCTCTACCTGTTTGCCCGTATTGCTAAAGATATTCAACTTTAATGTCATAATTCTAAAAGACAAACTCATGACTCCATTCCTATAATTAATGATTGCATTTTCTATGGTAAAGAATGACCGACCAAGAATGACAGGAATTTGAGTGCTCATGTCCACGATAGGTTGAGTATCCAGGACGATAAAATCTACTGGGTAGTAGAATTTGTCAACCTGGACCAACACATCCTTAATTATCCCTCTCGGTACACGAGCTGAGTGATCGGTAAGTTGTAATATAGTCCGGGTGGGTTTTAATTCACCTAGACCCAATTGTTCGTAAACTGAGTTTGGGATCAAACTTACACTCACTCCTAAATCAAGAAGTGCGTGCTGAATGCGGTAACTCCTAATTACACAAGAAAAGGTTGGGCTACCAGGATCTTTGTATTTCTATGGCACATCCTGCTTCAGGATGACACTCACTTTTTTTGTCAGAAAAATTTTCTTTTTGATACTTTGCCGCCGCTTGGTCATGCACAAGTCTTTCAAAAATTTGGCATATGAAAGTATTTGTTTAACCGCATCCAGTAAAGGAATATTAACCTTCATTTGTTTCAACACCTCTATAATGTCCTAAGAGTTAGAGAGAGATTTTGGTGCAATCAACAGTTGGGGGAATGGTGCAATTGGCTTGCTTTGGAGTTCCGGTTCTAACTCTTGTGGAGTGTTGCTAGGTCTATCGATTTCATCTGCTTCCAGGTCCTTAGACTTTTTAGCCCTTACTGGAATAGATTTGTCAATTATTTTTCCACTCCTAAGAGTGGTGATAGACTTAACTTGCTCCATTTGATTTGAAGAGTTTGGATCACTTATTTCGTATTATGGTTTAGGATTGGGGAAAGGTTGGGATGGAAGAATCCCTTTTTTCTCAATTGAATTTTTTGTCTCATGCCCTTGTACGACCTTTGTAAGGTCTTGAAGGGTTTGCTATATACTTTGATTGATAAGCTCTTAGTTTTGAATATGTTTCTAGACTGGATCCTCTTGAGATTTCCCTTAATTCAAGAATTGGTTAGGATTCCTTGAGGAGTAGCAGTTTGTCCATTCCTCCAGTTAAAGTTCGAATGATTTCTTCAACTAGAATTATATGTGTTAGAGATGGGTCCACTGAAAGGTCTTTGATAGTTGTTCACGACATTTGATTGCTCATTCAGTGCCTTTTAAAAAACAGGTATCGTTGGGCAATTTTTAGTTGTATGTATGTTGCAAGCACAGATTCTGCAAACAACTTCCTTAGCCTTATCCTTCTTAAGTTCCATAGCCTCGACCTTCCTTGCGAGACTGGCCACTTTAGCATTTATATCATCATTCTCTTTCAGCAAGTACATCTCAACTCTCTCCCTTGCTTAAGTAAGCTTAGATGTGGTGCTGGATTTTGGGAAGATGTCCCATGATTGTGCGGTTTCAGCGAGTTTGTCAAAGTAATCCCACACCTCATCGACATTTTTGTTCATGAACTCCCCATTGCACATCGTCTCGACGAATTAGTGCATGGAAGATGTCAGTCCACCATGGAAGAAAGTTGTTATGCACCATGTTTCAAAACTGTGTTGTGGGCATGAACTGACGAGATCCTTGAACCGCTCCCAACATTGGAAGAATGTTTCATCTTCCTTTTGGGTGAAGTTCATGATTGACTTCCTGATGGTGTTCATCTTATGGTATAGAAGGAAACTTTTTATGAACTCTTTCATCATGTCATTCCATGTGCCAATAAATTGCGGATGTAGTGAATGCAACCATGTCTTAGCACTTTCTTTCAAGGAGAAAGGAAAGAGTTTCACCCTGATCGTGTCCTCAGACAGATTAGGAAAGTATAAAGTGGCTAAACCTCGTTAAACTCTTGCAAGTGTAGGTATGGACTTTCAGATTTAAGTTCGATGAACTTTGGAAGAAGTTGGATCACCCTAGGCTTGTTATCCATGTTTCTTGTGTTTCCTGGAAAAACCATACGAGAAGGGGTGCTCACCATCGCCGGTTGTAAGTAATCTCATAAAGTACGAGGAGGGGGTGCATAGTGCACCTCATTCTCATCCTGGACTTCCGCAACTCGAGGTTGTGGCTGATTCACCGATTGATTTATAGGTTGATTTGCAGCCATAACCTTAATTAGCTTTGAGGATCTCTAATCCTATGATGTATAGATAACCACTACCAGAAAACAGGGCAAAGGCTACGGATAAAAACCGTAGCTAAAAGTCTATGGCTACGGTTAAAATCCGTAGCACGACCGTAGCCACTGGTGCTGTAGCCATAGGTCGAAAAGCTATGGCTACTGATTAAATCCGTAGCTATAGATATAGTGGATACGGATTAAATTCGTAGCCGTTGCTTCTGCAGCACTAAAGTATTTACAACTACGGATTATATCTGTAGCTAAAAGTTGAACAAGAACCGTAGCAATAGGCTGAAATTAGCAACAGCTACGGTTTTCAGATACAAGGCTACGGTTAATAGCCATAGCTAATGAAACTATAGGTACGGATTAGATCCGTAGCAATATTGTCCATAGTTTAAAACTACTTACAGTTACGGATTTTATCTGTAGCTAAAAGTAGATGAGAACCGTAGCAAAAAGCCGAGTTCAGCAAGAGCTACAGTTTTCAACAAAGGGCTACGGTTAATAGCCGTAGCTAATGCTCACTGTTAAGAAAATATTTAATTATAATCATTCATTCAATTACCACCTGCATAATCATTTATTCATTCGATTACAATCATTCATTCAATAATGAATCAATTACAATCCTTCATTCATTCAATTACAATCATTCATTCAATAATGAATCAATTACAATTCTTCATTCAATCAATTACAATTACAACAATCTAGTTAAAGTTTTCAAAACAAACTTAATCAAACTGTTACACAACATTAAGTTCCACAAATAATACAAAGTCACAACGCAAGATTTGGGTATGACTTTTGCTTGGCTGATGAACAACTACAGCTTGTTCGGTTGTCTGAAAGCATCTGCAAAGAAGAAGAACTCGGCATTAGCTATAATTTATAGTGGAGTACATCATGAAAAACATATTACACATAAGACAACAAAACAGAACAAATGAACAACAAAACTAAAATACACCATTTCCATTTCTTGGAAGAAGAGGGAAAGTGGGAAACCACCATGCCACATTATGAAAAACTAACGCAAAGAACAAGGCATAACCCAAAGAACCTTAAAAGCTGACTGGATGTAAAACCTGGACCAGACTGGATGAATGGACTGGTTTGTGCTGGAACCAAGCACGGAAACAATTATCTTTGTGATTCACAATACAAAACAAATATAATTCTAAATATGAAACAAATAAAAAAGTAAATTAGAGAACTCTAGGAAAATAGGTACACACCAAATAGATGGGCTGGCATTTGCAATAAATGTTGTTTTTGAATTTCCACCAAGAGCATCCTGTAATCAAAGGCTTGTATTGAGGAACAATCAATTATAAGCAAATTGGACCATAAGCTCATTTTATGAGGAAAATATAGGCTTATATTGTAAATCATGAGATATATTGTCATAATCACATCATCCACAAACTCAAGGGATATATTTACCAGTAAAGTATTTCTGCAGAGGTAGCTTTCAGGCATAACAACTTTTGCAAGATGTGATGGTTGATATATGTGGGATACAAGTAACTCAAATTAATTTAAGAGTTAGCGATTTTGTTATTCCTAGTTGTAGAGCTTCCAAGATCCTATAGTATGAGCATGGCTCAAATATATGACATGTGACTTATAGTTAGGAAGATATATGGGTAGCCTAATTGTAGGAACAACAAACCTACATGCCTTCAATGTTGTTGATACCAACACCAATATCAGCCTCTTGAATCATGCCAAACAGCTCCAATCCAGTGAATATGCACCAGCTGATGCATACTCGATTTCATTCTCATTCTGGGATACATCTAAACATGTCTTCAAATACAATATATAAATGCAGGTGAGAGTATTGGGATATTAACATACAATACACAAATGCAAGTAATGGTGGATTTTACTACATTACAAGCACAGAGAAATACCCTATAATGAGAATTTCAAACTTTAGATGTTCCAAAACTCAAAAGTCGGGACTCATACAAACATAAACACAACCTGAGATGTTCTAAGATGGCTTAGGACTTTTTAACATCTGATTTAAGATAGACTATTACTCACAATTTCTGTACCAATGAAAATAAGTGTAGCATAGGGTGCAGTTGGTTGCACCAAACATCATGAAATTCGGTTTATACCGTTGAAAACTAACCTTCCACTTTAATCTTGCCAACTACTTTCTTTGCCGCTCCATATATTCACTCATATCCAATGGTATCATGGCTGCCACCTACAACAATGTCAGCAAAAAAAATGAAATTAACTATATAGTTAAAAGAATCGTTGTAATATAGAACTCTCTCTGGCCATTAAAAAAAGACCAGATTTATTTTAAAAAAAAAAAAATCCATACCGTTTCTGCTTAGATTTTTGCATTTTCCACCACCTGCATAAACATAATAAAGACGAGATCCAGAATGAAGCTCTAGCTAAACCATCAAGAACCCAAATTCCTCAGTTTAAAAATGACGAATAGAGTCACAGTAATTACAAAGTAGACTGCAACTCAAGCCAACACCTGAAAATCTATAAACCCCTTGATGGGGTCTACTCCAATGGCTTTCAAAACCTAGCCAAATGAACATGAAAACCAAGCCATCAACAAGCTCGTTTGTCCTTCTACACCATGCTGAAAACAAAGACCATAGCAGCACAAATTGCAATTCAAAATTCAGTATGGTGTGCTGTATAGAAAGTGGCTAAAAGATAATGACAGTACACTCGTTGTGTTGTAGTGGATATATCCTCACAAACAACCATGCATACATTAATTTCCAACTATCGAAAGAGAAGTTGGTTTTTCAAACTATCACCAATGAATATTTTCTCCTAACAGTCCCAGCCATACATGTGTCGCTGGCAAACTTGAAAACACAATTTTATTCTCTTAGTACCAAAAAGAAAAGAAAGAAAAAAAAAAGAAATGTGAATATCCAGCAAAGGATTATAATCTTGTCAAAACAATAAAACTCAAATCTTTGCTAGTGCATTTTTCTACTCTAAGACGAGCATGGGATGAACTCATTTTCAGGCCTCTGACGAAAAGGGCCTTAACATTTCCTTCACAAGTCTATGATCTTTTATTCTGTCTATGAATACTAACGTGTACAAGCTCAGTGGGGCATCAGAGACATGAAGATATGCTTAACATAGATTGCAGCCCATGGATTATGGTGAATTTCAGTTCTCTTAGTTGCAGTTTTTTTTTTTTCAAGTTACTCATAGGTCCACAAAATTTGCAATTACTCTTCTACCTTTGTATAAGCTAACTACCTCACGTAGAGACACCTCAACAACAACTAGGATCTGAGAGATATCAATAGACAAACATTTGATACTCCAACACATTAAAAACCAGGCTTCTCAAGAGCATTCATCTCTTATCAAAGTAATCTTAAAAACTCTTTGAGTTGCTCGGTCAGAAAATATGCAAGTTGAGTTGAATGGGGCCCAAGTACTAAAAAATTATGGAAAACAAACTAGAACATATTCTTGTAAACTAACTGTAAAGAGATAACATTCCTTTCTATTGTCCCAAATGTAAACAGTGTAATTCTTTTAAATCAAATAACTACTGTACTTAAATTTTGTAACCACATCTCAGTAAGTTCAAAATGTGTGTAAACCAAGGATCAGAGCAAGATCGTACCTGCAATAAGTTCAAAACCCAGTATGCTATCGAACAGGTTGCCGTGTAATGCTGCATCAAACAGGTCAAGCTACTGATCGGTTTGCTCATGTTCTAACAAACACAATACAGGAAAATCTACCGCACTTGAACATGAAAATGAGGCATAGTAGAGCTCTCACTTTGGCAATCTGTAGTGCAAGGAATGCAATCCAGACAAAGACAAAAAGGATGAGGTCATTCCAGTAAACATTCTTAAGAATTGGGACTTGGGATGGTTACAAGAAATTACTCCAACAACTTAGATAGATGGGAATACAACTAACAACATAAACTCACCTTTGCATCTCCAGATGCCCTAGTCTCTTTTTTAGTACCATTTCTTAGACCACCAGGGAGAGGCTTGTACTCCACCTCTTCATTTCCAGTGCCTGTTTCAAAAGGGAAAAGGAATTGTAAGTCTCAAAGAAAAAAAAATCATATTTTCCACAGAATCGAATTCCAAACTCTGCTTACAGCTGGAAATACAGAGTTCTGAAGAGCTCTTTTTGCCTGAATCTCCTATAGTTCGGCTGGAAAAAACAAAGATTTTTAGCTACAAAACTTCAAAATAGAGAAATTCAAGAAAGTAATCTGATCTATGACTTCTCATTTCTCATTGCTGCATACTACCAAAAGAGTAAGACCAATATTAAAATCAATATAAAGAAGGCTAAGAAGCTATCCTCATTGGTAGGCAGATTTGCGGCAATTAAAAAGCTCATAAAGAAGGCTGAGAAGTGTTTTACATGCTTACTTTGAATAAATGCAAGTTACAGACATTAAAATAAAAGTGAGGCTTGTGACTCTAAACAGACATTAAAAATACTGTAATAATGTCTTCATACTGCACTTCTAGCAGCAAATATTCAGCATACAATTTGCTCCTTAGATTTCCACCATTGGAAACTCATTTTCTAACTTTAAATAGTATCATTTTCATTACGGCCAAGCAGGATACAAGTCCCCTGCAAAGCCCCAAATCTATACTTACATTCTGTTTGATGAAAATAAAGTATAATGGATTAATTTAAAATGAAACATTTTATATCAATACAAAAAAAAAAGGTCTTTTAAGGGAAAGATACGAGCATTGCCTCAAACCATGTTGCAATCACTACAGTTGGGACTCAAAGAAAGCATTATGATATGATTGGAGTTCCAGCAAATGTTTGTTGGTTCAACACATAACATGCTTGGCTTCACCAATTTCCCTACACCAATTGTAAGATTTCTGATTTTCTTAAATTACCAAACAAAAAAAAAATCTGAAAAATATATAAATGGAAAATTAAAAGCTCATCAATCATCCATTTCCCATCAACATGTACCTATACGGTAATCTCATGTCATGATATTGGTAATTGAGAACATGTATATGGATGCAAATCATGACAGTGTTCAGGGATTCTCGTCTTTCCTTTTTGCTCTCTCAGGGTGGAAAAGCTAAATTAGCAACAAACCTGAATATTAGGTGCAAAGCCACCTTCATCACCAACATTCATTGCATCTTGGCCATATTTTTTCTTAATCATAGCTTGAAGGAGAAGTGGGAATCAAAGTTTGTAGCTGAGACCTAAATGGACAATTTTTGAAGTTGTTAAGCAAAATAAAAGCTTGCCTTCAAATGGTGATATACTTCGACACCCATCTTCATGGCTTCCTTGAAAGTGGATGCCCCAACAGGAAGGATCATAAACTCCTATAAAATAAAAATAAATGAGGAACAACCATGATACCTTCTGTTTGCACCAGCCCCACTCATTAACTGTTCCATCAAGTTGTTGTACCATGAAGTTATCAATGCCAGTTTGCTCGGTTGGGTCCTGTAAAGATAACATAAGCATCAACAGGCTCAACATCAATACCAGAACAACACATTTCAAGAGTGAAATGCTAATTTCTAAATGCAGGCACCAGAAACAGGCTTACCTTCAACAGATTACATGCAGCCTTATAAACATCAGGCGACTGCAAGTGGAAAGTTAAATGCATTGTAACTTCAAGAGAAAGAATAGAGTATGGACAGAAAGAATAGAGAAAGTGTAGTGACTTGAGAGAAGAAAAAAATAAAAAAAATAAATGAGATTTCAAAGAAGCTAAAACACCAAAGAGTTCTGAAATACTCAGCTAAAATGCTAGTCAGAAATTGTTCATTATTGTTATCAATGCACAATGAAAAAAGATCATCTATTAGCATCCATACGAGCACAACAAGTTACCCAAGGCAGAAGTTCCTTCGTTGCCATGAAAAGAGATCTTTGAAGACTTAAAACCCAGATGATGCACCCAAAATGTTATTTAAAACTTTAAATTAACATAATAGTTTTTGTTTTATTTCAGCCAATTCCAGCAAAACTTTTTGTGCCCGAACCTGAAGTGGAACTAAAATTCAAAAGCTGCTATTCCAATATTCTTTTCAAACATTTTGGCTAGAACCAACATAGATTTCTGCTATTGACTTTTTTTGGTTGATTCCCGTTCTCAGAGCAAGAACTTTCAGATGCATTTAGGGGCATTTCAGGTAAATAACACTCCCCATCCACCTCAACCATTCAACAAGGATTAAAACAGGATGGAATTCTCTCTTTACGCATAGGGGAGGGTTTTCTACCTTTTTCTGGAACCAAATCTGCAAGCAGAGATGGCTTTTCCTTCCATTTTCTCCAGCAAGTCATTCTTGGAAGGACATAGGTACTAAAATTCTACAAACACTTGACTTTCCTATAAGCAATCTTTAGAGGTAACATCACTAAAATTCTGCAACCATTTGACTTTGCTGTAATGCAATCTTTTGAGTAACAAACACTCTTTAAAGTTTGTGGTATCTTATTAAAAAACCATGTTGAACATTAGATTTCATATTTATTCTATTTACATGGGTTTCGATTTCTCAAAACCATTAAAATGACCAAACAGAATTTTTAAAAACAGAGTGCCAACATCAATGAAAATACAGCTTCTAACAGGAACTTCATTTCCATCAATGAGAATATTCCATAAGTTCTCAAGACATAAAAAAGCATAGTTAAACCAACGTGGAAGTCAAAAGATGAAAGGTTGTGCTTGAGAGAGATCCATGAGCCATGATATTAGAATGGTTAAAAAGAAAAAAAAAATTGAAATGATGAAACAGAAATTCCAATTCACTAGCCCAAAAGTGGTAGCCCAGATATGTTGAATCAAGCACTACTGTGTAATTAATGTGAAACAAGCACTACTGTTGCATCAAGCACTACTGTGTAACTACTGGGAAATGAGAAGCTTAAACCTTTTTAGGAAATTGCTGAGTACAACCTGGTATAAATGCACCGAGTAGTGCTATAGCAAAATATTATTCTGCCAAAAGAGCCACAAGACTAGGTTATTACCTCAGCAGTATGACTTCCATGGGAAGTTGAAGCCTCAATGTCCTTGTCAGACAATTTCAACAGTAGCTCGTTGATATTAAAATACTCAAGCAAAGAAGGATCCTCCTCGCCAACAACAGGAGACAATCAAGGATGTGGTTCCAACAATGAATCACACCCTATCCCAGCCTCAGTTGCGCAGTTTGTCATGACCGTATTTTGGCCATCTGTCGAACCAAGTGAAGGAGAACTAGAGCCAGCAAGAGGAAGAGATAACGAAGAATTGTTTGCGGCATCATCATCCCAGTCTTCTTCTCTAAATGGTGCTCCATGTTGTTCACCATTTTTCGGGCCTGGTCTACTATTTTTAAAAATTTTGCAGAGCACAAATGCATCCTGCAAAAAGAAAAGAGAAAAATACACCTAACTCAGTTTGGAAACAAACAAAATTGGTCATGTTGGGGTTTCTTGTACACATGTTTAAAATGGGTTGTGGTTCTATATAGTACAAGAAGTTTCCTCTATAGCACAAATGGACAGTGGTTAACATTCAACTAACAAATATGGTTACAAAAAGGAGCATTTAAATGCATATACAAAGCTTCTTTCTGATGTTTGAGATCAACCACAAACAACCTACATTAATACATATGTGCATGCACATACATACTCGCTACGCAATACACATACATAAAATCAAAAGTGTCGCTTTACGGGTTCATGAGACATCCATGTATGTGTGTTTCAGCAATTTACATATTTGACCACAACCTGACAAAATCTGAACCACTACAAATGTACAATAGTTTAAAGCCTTCATTTTGATCGAAATCACTCATTCATTGAAATTTTACCTGTCAGAAGCTAAAAGTAAAGCAAGGAAAATTAACAAAATTTGTAGGCAGAAAAGAACTCTGACCATCTTTTTTTAAAAAAAAACAAAGTGAGTTGTGCTCATAAATAAACTTTATGGTCTATATATTCCTTTCTGGGAAAAAAAAATCTCATCATCATTCCCAACTGCAAACCTGACAACAATGGATTCGTTAACCTGAGTTTCAGTGGGGATATCAAGTTATATATTCTTCTCAATTTCAATCCTGGTGTTCTTTTTATATATTTAGACTGGAGTATAAAACAGGACTGGAGTTTTTGTATTTAGACTGGAGTATAAGCAGGACTTGTTGTTAATGTTGTTGTTGTTGTTGTTATTCTTATTATAATATTTTGTTTGGCATGTCATATTGTTAGGATTCATGATCGAAGTAATGGCATAAGCTTGATGGCAGCTGCCAACCAGATGCAACCCCTCTCCTTTATCTAGGCTGGCAACCAGATGCAACCAGAAAGTCTTCATTGGTTTGATTAATTCCATTATGTAAGTACTAAAACATCCTAAGCACTTCAAGAACAACTTATCACCAAACCAATGAAAATTACACAATTTATAAACAAAGATCAAAGAGCACTTCTAACAGGTCCCTAATAATCTGATCAAATACTTTCTTCATGGTTGTAACAGATGAAACGAACTGTCCTCTTCAAGAGCAAGTCCCCTGAAACTCTTTTTATAGCAAAGAAACCTGCAGATCCTCACCTGAATGGAGGACATCTACATTTAAGAAAGCATCAAATAAATGAAAACTGCTTGCAAGAATCTAACAAAAGCATGATCTCTAGGAATCACACAGGCAAAAGACTAAGAGAAGAAGGAAAGACATGTACCCACGGTGGACAAATGCCTTATGGAACTATGGACGAACTTGATAGACCAAATACTATGTAGATATAGCAGCATGTTAATAGCCACTGACATCACCTTCTGAAGTAATGGCACTGCTCGAGCTCGGTTCTTCATCTTCACTCACCAAATCCGACATCTGCTCAAATCTGTCACCATCTCTGATCCGCCTGGGTTACAGATTCGGCATCAACTCAGACCTATCATCTCCACTCATCGAAACCCACCACCGTCCCCTCATTGAAAACTGAAAACCCATCTCTTCTTAGTCGCAATCGCTGAAAACCTCTATCCTCATCCAACCTTCGACCATAGATGTCGCCCATTGCAATCTAATCAGGCCGAATCCACCCTTATTGTAGTCCCCACAAACCCATCAGGTCAGGCCATTGCCCAAATCTGACAGCCCCCAAAATCCTTTCCGCGTCCACCATTAGAACCCCCTTGAACCTCTGCCACTGCATCTTCTCTATTGGAATCATCACATGCAAACCTGGAGAGTGAGGGAATGAGAAAGGGAGGGGGAGAGCGAGGGAATGAGAAAGGGGTTTTGACGGGCGTGAGATTGAGATTGAGAGAGATAGAGAAGAGCGGCAAGGGAGATAGAGAGAGTGAGAGAGAGAGAGAGAGAGAGAGAGAGAGAGAGAGAGAGAGAGAGAGAGAGGGACGGACGTGAGAGGGAATAGGGTTGAGCGGAGGGAAATGTGCATTTCGTGAGAGGGGGAAAAGGGAATAGGGTTGAGTGGAGGGAAGTGAGAGGGGGAAAAGAAAAAGACAGCGCAGTTTTTTGCATTTTCGCCTGCTACGGTTCTACTATGGTTTTTAACCGTAGCTAAAAGCCCATATGACCGTAGCCATTGTACAATCCGTACTAGCCACTCCGTCATTCACATTTCACGGAATCTGGACGGACGGCCTTGTCATGGGCTTTGTGGGGTTCATCTTGATGCAATCAACATATCCACTCCGTCCATTAATTTTGTAATTTTTTTTATAGGGAGTGAACCTAACATCTAAGCAAATCGAAGGTCTAATTGAACCACACCATCGATCAATGGATTAATCTCCACTCTTTCCTACTGTGTGGTCCACTTGAGCTTTCGATCTACTTCCTTTTTTGGGTTCTTGCCCTAAAATACTCTTAAAAAATGGATAGATGTATTAGATGGAGAATACACATTTTAATGGGCCTTGTAGAGTCCCTTATGGGGTATTCAAGGTTGTATGTAGGTATGGCAGAGTTGGCCTTTAGCTACGGTTTTAAGCCGTAGCTAAAAACCCGAATAGTCCGTAGCCTTTGGTCATTTTTTTGGTAGTGAACCCCTCAACTAATCCTCCTTTACTCAAAAGACGTCGAGTGTTGTCACAGACCCACTTAGGCATGAAACACTCCTAGCCTACAATTTCAAAATCTAACCTAAACCTATAAGAAAGAAGGAAATAGAAATGTAGAAATAGAAAGGGAGAGAATTAGAAAGAAGTTACCAAATTAGATGGTTCTAGGTTAGGATCATGCAAAAGAAAAAAAAGAAAGTGAATTAGTTTCTTTTAAAAAATAAGAAAGCAACTTAGTTTCAAAAAAAAAAAAACAAAAAATTCTAAAAACAGAAAATAGAAAGTTCTAAACTAGATTTAGAAAGTAGATTTAAGGAAAATAGAAAAGGAAAGTTTCTAAAATCAAATTAGGAAAGTTTCTATCCTAGAATTAGCAACCTAGTTTCTAAAAACAGAAAAGGTAAGTTTATAAATCTAGAAATAGAAAGCTAAGTTAGTTTCTAAAATAATTCAGAAAAAATCCTAACCTAAAAATAGAAAGTAGAAAAATCCTAATCTTAACCTAATTCCAAAAATAGTCTATCTCAAATAAAGGCAACCATTAGTCCCCGACAACGGTGCCAAAAACTTGTTCACAACCCCAAGTATAGGGTTGCGATGCAGTAATAATCTCAGTGAGACCGAGGTTGAATCCACAGGGACTAATCTCGTGTGTATTCTGAAAGAAACTAGAAGTAGAACTAGAAGAAGATGTAAACCCAAATTTGGAAGTAAAGGGAGTAATTGTGAGAGGGTTAATTTGAAACTTAAGAAATTCAAACGTGGAAAACTAGGGTTTCCAAGGATCCACTTATAGCAATCAAGGAGATCTATGCTTGATTCAAGCACACAACTGGAATCAGAATCCCATCTTATCCAGTTGAAAGATATCTCTGTAAAACCAAATCTGAACTTCCTTTGAACTAATTCTCAATGGATGAGAGTTGTGAGTATTGGAAGTGATTTCATTACAAAACCATGCCCAGGAGACAATGGCTCATAATAGGATATACCAATCTCATAAACAAACATAAGAGAGTTATGAAGATTAGGAGGGATTCTGTCATCTAACCATGCTGAAGGGACGATGGTGAACAATAAGATTTCCCAATTTCACAATCTCCGTACATGAAAAGAGATACTCAAAGCTATCGTAGATCTACTATAATTTAAGTCACAATAAACCATTAAAAACTGAAAGTATGTCTTAAGAATCAAACCAGAATCAAAGAGAGTTCAACATAAACATGGATCAAAGTAATAGAAAACATCCCATCACGTTACAAGCTTTGCCTTTTAGTCCTAGTTAAGAGGTTTAGCCAACCCTAGACATGATTGGAACTAAAACCCTAGAAGAAAGCATGAAAAACTAAGGAAGAAGAAGAATGCTTGGAGACAGCTCTCCGCACTTTTTCTCCACTCCTTAAACCCTACATAGTGCTCAGGGATGCCTTGTGGACTCCTATTTATAGTTGTGTAACACTTCATTTCGTACCTCTTTGGAAAAATCTGAAAACTGCCTCAAATTTATGCACTCCCTGTAACTCTGCGTAACTTAGCGCAATTCGTTCGATGACATCGAATAGGCTTCGATGTCATTGAAGGTGTCTTTTATACATTCTTTTCCCGCACTTTTATAGCTTCATCCGGACTTTGTAACCTTCGATGTCATAAAGAGGCCTTCGATGTCATCGAGTATTGTTCGAGAAATTGATAATGTGTCTAAAACAGTCCAGAGAGTTAATCCAATTTCTTCAATAAATTGTCATCGTAAAGACCTTCGATGTCATTGAGCAAATCTTCGATGTCATCGAAGAGTGCTTCAATGTGTCAAGCAAGTTTTGCTGAAACTCCAGAGAAAATTCGATGTCATCGCGCAAGTCTTCGATGTCATCGAGTAAAGCTTCGAGTCATCGAACAAGTTCTCGATTCATCGAAATACGTCTTTAATTTTTCCAGCGACCAACTCGATTTTTCTTCATAAATTCGATATCATCGAACCGTGTTCGATGTCATCGAATGTGTCCTCGATGTTATCGAATGGTGCACTTGTTATTTCGGCTTTGTTCCTTCTCTAATTGGTTTTCTTAAATCATGGGACTTTGAAATCTTCAATCTTTGTCTCCTAAGATCCATTCTTTGCCTTGGTGATCTTTGAGCGTTAAATCCATGCTTTTAGTACCTTTTTCCAATCCAAGTTCTTAAATTCACCTTGCAACACAAACATGAGTAAAATATGACATTAAGCAGTATCATGTTTGTAAAACCAAGATATAAATGGGGTTCAATATGCAATATTTGACCCTCAACAAGGACTGGGAGGACATGAGGATCCCTTATCAGAACCATGTTTCCTTTTTTTGTTTCCAATATATCCACGTCCATGTCCTGTGGTTATAAGATTAATATTTTGATTATTTTTTAAAGATTTTGGATGTTCAAATTTTTCTTAAGTAAGGTCCAAATGCAAGAATCCTAGGATTATCTCTATGGACTCTTTTCATTGAACATAATTGGACCTAGTTAGGACAAGAACTAGATGTGTTTGAATTGGAATTGTAATTGGTTATAAATATACGCACATTATCAGATTATATACATAAAAAAATTCACGAATAAAACTTAATATCAGGAAAAATTTATCAATTCTATTGATTGAGGCCTTTGATTGAATTACCTAAGATGAAGATGGGCCCAACAATTTGATCTCGGTGAGAATCGGTCACATCATCATTACTCCTCCTGTGGGAGGTAGTCATACCATGCAAGTGACTTTCCTGAACATGAAACTAATTAATGCTATTCATGTATATCTAGGACTGTTAAGACCTGAGGGTAAGTTAAGTATTTCAGCCTCACATTATCGGCACCATTTACTCCATACTATCTACGTCCCTGCCAAACAATGATCATCTGTGTTTTTGTCATTGTCCACATTAAACGAAAATGCAACCATATGCAATCCTCTAACTTGATCCCAATATTATAAGTATGAATTTGTGAAAATTTTCACTGATTGAGGTCACTATGGTGGCTAATCAACCAGATTCAACCCCACGAATTTAGACTTATATTTGCGATTATAATCCTGCCCTCAACTGATTATCTACAAAATAATATGATTTGACATAGAAGGTGGTTGGTATTGATCGTTGGAAAAAATGAGGAACCTTAAAGAGAAATAGAGAGTTAGGTTTCACATTCCTCACTTTAACAGTCTATATCAACTCCTAAAAGATGGGTAACGGGCCCACAATTGAGTTGAATCGGGACTCTATATGTTCTAAAAAATAAATAGAGATTGATTGGTATCAAATGGCTGCTCAGCACAGGGTTGTCTGACCTACATCAATGAGCATTCCACGTCTAGCCCTTAATATTCATAGGATGAACGTCCTAAATATAATAATTCAGATGGAAGGTTAGATCCTTACATTTGGGTCCATAAAATGGACAATTCATGTATGATACTAAAGGTCCACATGATGAAGAGTCCAGGTTCTTAATCATCCACCTAGTGAATATTCCATATGGCATGGCTACCACACACTCAATAGATGGTTCAGATCTAAGAATAATGTCTAAGTGGGCCTAAAGCTAAAAAGCCCATTACATAACCATAAATGAGCATATGTCCATAAACACATCTTAACAAGCATAAGTCCAAAGAATAAGCCTGCTAATTAGAGCCTAAACTGATGGCCTAAAGAGTAATAGAAGTAGCCATTGGCTCAATTGTTCATAACCCCAAGTGCAGGATCGCGATGTAGTAATAACTTGGTGAGATTGAGGTCGAATCCACAGGGACTAAACTTGTACGTATTCTAAAAATAACTAGAACTAGAACTAGAATAAGATCTAAACCTAAATCTGGAATAAAAGAGAGTAATTGTGAATGAAATTTCAATAATAAAAAAGGAAACTAGAGCGCCAAAGATCCACTTATAGCTATCAAGATGCTACTTTACTTGATTCAAGAAACACAATTGGAATTGGAGTCCTATCCTATCCAATTGAAAAATCAAATCTCTAAACTTTTCATTGACCTAGTCCGCACATGAAGGAGTATTGTGATGATTGACAGGGAGTTCATACATCCACTATGCCCAAGGGACAATGGTGAATCATGAGTTTAACCAATCTCACAATCTCAAAACAGGAAAAGAAGATATTCAAAGCTATCACATCATCTATTGTAATTTGAGTCACAATAAATCATCGAAAACTAAAAATATTCCTTAAATTCAAACTAGAAATCAATGAGGTTCAACATAAATAAGAATTAAAGTAAGATAATCATCCCAACACGCTATAAGCTTCACCTCTTAGCCTTAGCTAAGAGGTTTAGTTAGTCATAGACATGATTGAAACTAAAACCCTTAAATAAAACATTAAAAATAAATAAGAAAAGAAGAAAAATTCTTGGGAGGCTGCTCCACCCTTTGTCTCTATTTCTTGAAACCTGATTCATGTTTAAAACTCCTCAAAAAACTTATATTTATAGCCTTAGTCTGATCGTCTTTGAAAACCGCATGAAATTTACACACTCTACGTAACACCCATGATGTCATCGAACAACCTTCAATGTTATCGAACATAAGTCCAATCTGAAAGTCATGCCTTTTCACACAGCGTAGCATTACATGTCATCGAATATACCTTCAATGCTATCGAACAGTCCTTTAATGTCATCGAAGGGTTTCAATCAATCAAGAATGTGTCCAGAGTGTTCCAGCAAGTTGCTTTAAAAATCTGTAAATATATCGATGTCATCAAGCTGCCTTTGATGTCCTCGAGCAAGTCTTAGAGCAATCGAATAGAGCTTTGATGACATTGAGAAATGCATCCAATTTGTCCAGCAACTAAACTTGATTTTCATGTAATTCTTCGATGTCATCGACCTGTGTTTGATGTCATCGAACACTTGCTTTGATGTCATCGACCCATGGTGGGTCGATGACATAGATAGTGAAGTTCAGATTCTTTAAATTTCTGAACTTTGTATTTCAACTTCCTTCTCAACTTGGTTTCCTTAAATCTTAGGGTCTTGAAAATTTCAATCTTGGTCTCTTAAGATCCATCCCTTGCCTTGGTGATTCTCAAGCATCAAATCCATGCTTTTAACATTCTTTTCATTCCAACCTCTCAGATACACCTTGCAATGCAAACATGTATAAAATATACCCATTAAGCATGTTCATGTTCATAAAACCAAGATATAAATTGGAGGAAATATGCAATATTTAACACTCAACATACCCCTCAACCAGCATTTTGCTAGTCTCAAGTAAAACATGTGTGAAGAAATCCCAATTCTCAATGTTCAAATCATTTTCAGAAAACAATCTTTTGTGCCATCAAGTATGAATGAGTATAATTCAAAGAAGCATGAGTGAAAATTTGAAAACCTAGAGCCGAATTACACGAGCTATCAATTAAATAGGTTTTTTTTTATCAATCACTTAGGAGCATAGGTTCATATATCAAGTTTATCCAATGTGCTTAGTGAATTTCAACTTACTTTCAATAAAAATATTATCATTTCATAATATTAGTCATGCTCATCACCTCAAGATTGATTGAATAATCAAGTGCTGATTCCAAACTTTTCCTTCTTTTTTCAGCTTTTAATTTTATATCGATGGTCCCTTTTTATTTATTCTTCTTTTCATTCTTTTCAGACTTTTCATTCTTTTTATTCTTTTTCAGTCCTTTCATCATACATGACCTTTATGTTGATCTCTCTATTTTTTAACTAGTTCTTTTCATCCTTTTAAGGTGGATAAAATTCTCCAAACTTAATTCTCAACATCTATCAATAATTCACATATTAATAATCTGAAATTCTAGCACAATTCAAAGAAAATAAATTGAATGTGTCTTGTGATTTAGATCAACATGATATTTAAACTTCCTCTTATTCAATTAGATGAGAGAACTTAAGTGATAGTATACTCAGTTGATCAAACTCCAATGATTCAAAATTCAATCTCTATCTTATCATTATACTCAAGGCATTCCTAATTATAGAAGCTTTTGTTTTTTTGAATAGATTTTTAATTTAAAAAATTAAAAACTTTCAAAAATTTTGCTCAAAGATGAAGAAAAAAGCTATTAGTTTACCTAATCCATACCCCAACCTAAATGTAAAAGATATAAACATGCAACGCACATGAGACAACGAAAAGAAAGAAGTAGTGATGGAAAGGTAGTACTTGAAGAAGTACAATTGAAGCTTTTCCAAAGTTCTTAACATGTAAATGGGTTAGTACGAAGACTAAACAAACTAAATAAACAAACAATCCTAATCCTAAATCTAATGAAAGCAATAAACCTAACTATACCTCCATCAAATTAGGAGGTCAATCTCGATACACAGTGACAATCAGAGGTATAGGCATATCCTCTGAATCAAACTTCTCAAAAAATTTCTTGAGACGATATCCGTTTACTTTGAAAACATTTCTATTTGTCAGATTCTTTATCTCGACAGTCCCAAGAGGATAAACAGTAGTAAAAATGAAGGGACCGGTCCAACGAGATCGATGCTTACCTAAAAAAAGATGTAACTGTGAGTTATATAAGAGGACTTTTTTACTGGTTATGAATGATTTCCGAAGGATATTCTGGTCATGGAACACCTTCATCCTATCATTGTAAATTCTCGAGTTCTCGTATGCATCATTTCAAATTTTTTTAAGTTCGTTCAATTGAAGCTTACCTAGCAAGCCAATGTTGTTTAAGTTAAAGTTCAGATTTTTTGTAGCCTAGTAGGCTCTGTGCTTTAGCTCCACAGGTAAGTGGTAAGCTTTCCCATAGATGAGTCTAAAAGGAGACATTCCAATGAGGGTCTTAAAAGTTGTATGGTAAGCCCATAAAGCATTAGTCAAGCAGATTGATTAATCCTTACGGTCAGGGTTAACCATTTTTTCCAAAATTTGTTTGATTTCTTTGTTGAAAATCTCAGCTTGCCCGCTTGTCTGTGGGTCGTATGGAGTACTCACCTTATAAGAGTTGTTATATTTCTTCATTGAGTTCTTGAATGGCCTATTACAAAAGTGTAACCCTCCATCACTAATAATGGCTCAAGGCGTTCTGAAATGGGAAATGATATTTTCTTTTAAGACACTTATGACCATTTGATGATCATTGTTCCGGTATGTAATTGCTTCGACCCACTTGGTAACATAGTCCATTGCCAACAATGTGTAGATCTTTCCAAATGATTGGGGGAAGGACCCCATAAAATTAATGCCCCTGTAATTAAATGCTTCAATGATAAGAATTGGGTTTGGTGGCATCATATTTTGACAGGACAATCCTCCCAATTTCTGATAACGCTCATAAGCTTTGCAAAACTCATGAGTATCTTTGAACATTGTGGGCCAATAAAAGCCACACTATAAAATTTTGGCCGTGGTCTTTTTAGCATAAAACTGATCAGCACAGGCATGAGAGTGAAAAAATGAGATAACACTCTGATGTTCATTATCTGGAGCACATCTCCTTAAAATTTAGTCTAGGTAAATTTAAATAGATAAGGATTATCTTAGAAAAACTAACTTACCTCGGTGAAGAATTTGTTTTTATCTTGTGCAGTCCAATATGTTGGTGTAAAACCTGTGGTAAGATAATTCACAATGTCAGCAAACAAAGGTAATTGGGAGAGTTTAAACAATTGTTCATCAAGGAATATATTATTTATCGGTGTCGGCCTAAGGGAATCAGAGAGATCAAGTCTGGAGAGATGGTTAGCCATTACATTTGTTGAAGCATAAAATAAAGGACCAAGAATGAATCAGAAAAGGAAAAGTAAAAGAAGAAGCATGAAAAATTATGAAGAAAATGCAGAAGGAAGAGAAAGATCATGACCTTGTGCTGACCGGCGTAAATCACGTTAATTGCGCGGGTTCGCGTAGATGCCCTTCTTAGTTGTGTGCACCTGCACAAATGCCAGTTTGATTAAACACATGAAAGCCTTGTGCCGGACCGCACAACAACGTGGTGTTGTGCGGACCCGCGCAAAGGGTAAGAGGTGTTGCGCGCATAGGCTCAATAAGGATTCAAATGAGATGACGTGGACAGTGGACTAATGGAAGGTGGGCCCTACGACACAGATATCGAAGGTTTGCACGTGTGAAGGCCTATAAATACCCCACTTCCCCTCTCGTTTGCACACATTTGAAGATTTCGAAGAAGATCAGACTCCAGAGAAGAGAAGGTATCAGGAGGGGAAGGAAGGAAGAAGAGAGAAGAAGCTCTGTGCCAGGCCACGTAACAGCATTGCTGTTACGCGGTCATCAATGTTCATAGGGAAAAAATGTTGCCAAAATTTTCAGGAAAGAAGTGATCTTTTATCTTCCTTTTGCACATGAACATGAGCTCAAGAAAGAGAAATTAGATTATCAGATTTGCACAACATTCCTCTCAATGAGATGATCAAATCACAAACCGAAGCGCTGCCGGATTTAATATCCAGATTCGATATTTGAACTCTTTTTATTTCTTTATCTCAAATAGTCTATGTTAAAATCAAGGAAAATTAAAGGATGTAAATGAACTCAGTATGAATAAATATCATGATTGTTCTCTATACATTCTCCTTGTTATGATTAAATAAGATAGTCTCCCAAATCGAAATGCATTTGTTTCTTGTCGAAACAAAATAGCGACTCTGCTGGGGATTGAACTTAGAATCTCCGGTTACTTTCTGGGTTTCTATCTTATTTATGATTAACATTGAGAAAGTTATAAGAACTTTTGTCATAGTTTGGCATCTTTTCGATGCCAAAATGGTGACTCTCAATGAGAGCATCCTCCCATTCATCTTTAAGATAGAATGTTTTATCACTCGGATATTAATTGCGAATTTTATATTTTGCCTGAAGGTAAGAAGATAAAACCGCAAGTTACACTCAATTGCGAATCTAACAAAGAAGGTGAATTTCTACTTCACTTCGGCCGGATTTGTGGTGGAATACGCAATGACTAAGCTCACGGGTCATAAAGACCAATCTTCCGCAAGCAAAAATGATAAACCGTGAGTTATGGTAGGAGTCATATCTGCCTTGCCATTAGCACAAGAAAAGGATGATGACTGGGTAATTGTATCGTCGCGAAGAATGAGAGCTCGAAATGTAGCAATCACCAGGGTAAATGCATCACCAAGAAGAGTTAGGGGACCGGTGACGTGAAATATGGCCAGGAATAATCCTGAACTCGCCCCTCCAGCTCTGTACCCAGGGAGCTCTTTTACCTCTTGGACAACACAAGATTTCCCAACATTGCAGATCACTAAGATTCGATGGACAAGAAAAGAAAAGTGTAAATCATCAATGTATGATATAGTCTTTGCTTTGTCTCGAAATATGCCTCGGCAAGAAACATCTCAGTCAGCCGAATTCCATGAGAGTACGGAAGATCTCTCAATAAGTCCCATCATGTTCGGATATTCTACTCCTACGACTGCTTCTTCGGACAATGCTGAAGCCACTGTGTGTATGACAGGAACCGATCAAGGGCCACAACTAACTACTAAAGATCATGTAGCCAACATGACAAAAACACAAAGAACACTTGTGGAAGAATGTAAAAGTCTCCGAGAGGCCTTGGCTACTTAAGCACATAATGTGGCTCGGATCATAGCCCCTCCAATGATGATCACCATGAATGAGCAAGAACAACAACCAGAAGGCTCTCAGCCATCGAGGGCAGGATCACTTGGGTTTGCTCTCATGGCAAGGGCAATAACTCAAGAGGAAATACGACATATAATCGTAGAAGCTGTTAGAATAGAAAAAGAACGCGAGAATACCGGAAGATTTAGATATCGAACGCCGTACCCGAGAGAGGTGGAAGATATTCCTTTTTTGGTCAATTTTAAGCATCCCAACTTTTAAAAATTCAATGGAGAAGGATCGCTAGAGGAACATCTCATGCACTTCATCATGAGCATGGGAAATTTCTCTACAGTGTCAAAATATTGCCTTCGGCTATTTGGTTCTTCTTTGACTGGTAAAGCATTTCGATTGTACTCTAGCTTAGCACCAGGGTTGATGAAAACTTGGGAGCAGATGCAGGATGCGTTTATATCTAACTTCTTTTCATCAGAACGCGATGTCAGTATTGTGGAATTGGCTTACTTTAGACGAAGAGAAAATGAACCTGTGGAGAAATTCATTTCTAGGTGGAAGACTTTGGAAGCTTCATGCAGATAGTTGCCAGAAGAGAAAAGACAAGTAAATATGTGTTTGAATTCCATGGAGCCAGGAATCGCCTTTAGGCTTACAAGTGCTAATATAAAAACTTTTCAAGAATTAGCGACCAAAGCGCATGCATTGGGATTGATGGCTAGGAAAATACTAGCATTTCAGATCAGAACATATAAAAGAGGATCAAATAGATTAATGGTAAATATTATTGCTTAAGAAAGAAAAAAGAATACTTTATATAACAAGCGAGAAACAAAAAAGAGAGAAGATGTGGACGGGATAAAGATCGAGTAAATGATAAGCGAACTCAATTGAACGACTATCATAAAGAGTATGATTTTGAAAAAGAAGATGTTCTACCAATGATGGAACAACTATTGGCCACTGGGACTATTCAATTACCTTAGACCAGGCGTCAAGAGGAAGTGGAAATGACTAAAGACAAGAGATATTGTCGTTATCATCGTTATGTTGGACATCCGATAGAAAATTACTTTACACTAAAAGATATGTTGCAGAGGATGATAAAATAGGGTGAGATAGTAATGAAAAAGGATGATAAGCGAGGTAAGAAAGTGATTGTGAATGCAACATTTACAGGAAATCCATTGAAGTTCGGAAAAGATAAAGGGAAGACTGTTGCGACAAGAGAATGGCCGGCAACGATGGATTTACTTAGAACATCTCGTTGTGATTCACAATTTATTGAATCATCTTCTAAAGAAGTCAGTAATGGTTTAGCCTCTATTTCCCAAAGAGAAGATTAATCAGTCAGAGAATTCATTAGTCAATGAAGAATCCTGGGGGCATCACATTTGTGGTTGGTGAAAGAAGAAAAAGAGCAAATCAAATTATGCATAAAATGCATAAAGCTGAGTATTGCGTTCAGTCTCGTGGGTTTGACTATAAAGACATTTCAAGATCTGATCGAAGAGGCTTGTAGTTTAGAAAGGATCATTATAAAGGTGTCTACCTTTTATATAAACTAGTTGACTCCGAATCGCCGGAGAAATTTGACCAATATAATTGAAGGAGAAAGAAAAATGAAGGATCAACAGAATGGGTAAGAAAGATCTGATATAGGAAACATGAATGAACATACAACTAAGAAAATAAAGAAAGAATTCGCACAACCCAAGGATTGTGGGAGGTATTCATTCAAAGAAGATGATATACTTCCTATGCTGAACAAATTGCTGGCAGCAGAAAAGATCAAATTGCCATGGCCAAAATGTCTAAAGGAAATGAAGAAAATAAGTGAATGTGAATATTTTTATTACCATCGTTTCCTCAAACATCAAACTGAGAATTGCTTCAGCTTGTAGAATAAATTGTAAAAAATGATTGATAAAGGCGAAATTGTTATAAGGAAAGTATACAACATAAAAGAGGAAGTAAGAGTACACAAGTCCGATTAGCTCAAGACTGGGGGCAATACTAATCTTGGACAATCCTTATGAGGTGATGAAGCATCAGTATACTAGTTAAAGTTTGGAACAGCGTAATTTTGATTATGAAGATTATCAGAACAATGCTTCATAATCAAAAGGGGAAATGACAAGTAGAAAGATGAAATGGCTTCAAAAGACAAAAGTTATGTATTCTTCTTCGTGCGAACGAAATGAATAAAAGGCACAAATTTTCAAGCTCAACCAAAGTAGACAAATTAAATTTTCAAGCATATCAAACATATTAAGATCAAGCACATCGTCAACTATCACCAATAAGCATATCAGGCATATCAAGATCAAGCACATCGTCAACTATCACCAAACGTCGATGATTATCGCCAAAATTAACAATTATCATTGTCATCATCAATCGCTCATATAAACTCATCTTATCGAAATTGTTATCATCGCCAAGCTAATACACTACTTTAAACATAACATGAATGTTGTCAGAATATTATCAGTAGTGGCGATGTATCAATTTTCGATTCACCATTTGTGGCAGTGGAATAACACTATATGGCCAACCACAATATATTTGACGACAACAATGGCAACTTATCATTTAAGGCAGCCCAGCTAAGCCCTATATGGCCAACTACGTATAAGACCTACCATCATCGACACTAATATATATATATAAAATCTGGGTAGTAGTGAGAAGCTAGTGGCCCTAAAAAGCCCATATAAGCCATCACATGCATACCCATGCGGGCAGCTGATGGAGCCAGTGATTAAAAGCCCTAAGTGGCCAAAACGTCTACAATGGCAAGTCACACGTGAGACTAATGTCATCTGTAGAGCTTTCGACAGTGTCACGGGGAAGGATGAAGTGAATGGGTCTGACCTTGCAGGCGAAGAAAAAGTGGGTTGCAGTGTATGCTCTGTGGCTTTGTTTATAGATAGGGCAACCATGCATAAGACCCCCCAAATTCCTAGTTTGATTCCAATAGAAACTCATGAGGAAGGTTTTTAACGTACTCATTGATGGACTGACAACCTTGGATTTAGTTCCCAAAGGTATCCTTGCGCACCCCATGAACTCTAGAGAGTTACTATGGCCAACCATGTGCGTAAATCCCACTAAGTTCACGACCTTGGTAGCTTCATTGGGCCCCCCTTGATGGATCATGGTTTGTGAACTCCCCGACCGCGATAACTCTAGTGAACTCATAAGAGTCATAGCAACCATTCGTGTAAGACCCGACTCCCACATGAGTTTAAAAAACTATACTTGCTCCACTACTCAAAGAACTTAAACAGTGTGAAAATGTTTAGTCCAGTCAAGTCAAGTTTAGTTTAGTCAAGTCAAGTCTTATCCAGTCCATTCAAGTCTTGTCCAGTCCAGTCAAGTCGAGTCTTGTCCAGTCAAGGTATGGTTGGTCAAAGTCTATTAGCTCCATTATTCAAGAGCTTAAACCACGCGTAGCATCAGAATGCTGCCAAAAATACATGATCATTTATCTACTTAAAATATGCTTAAAGATGCAAATTGCTTGATTTGATAACATAAATCATGAAAATTTCACACTTAGAATAAATAGACATATAAAATGCATTTCTTTTGAAACATGTTTAGATTACGACAATATCATGTATGATCAAGATATATGCTATTTTCTATCCTAAAACCAAGTGCTTCAAAATATAGTTATTCTTCTGAAGAGGATGAGTCTTCAATGATAATATGTTTGTCCTTTTGCAGAGGACGACGATGTCTTTTTATCTCTTGTCTTTCCGTTGCTAAAGGAGTATTGTCTCTTAAAATTTGCAAGGTAGGAGGGGAATAAAATTACAAAGAATTATCATTCTCTTCTAGGAAATCTGAAGATCCAGGAGTATTCTTCAAAGTAGTACTAAAGGCTATCCATCCCTCAAGAGTATCAGCAGGCTTTGTTTCAAAGATATTAGTTGCAGAAGAAATTTTTATACAGAGTTGGCTTGGAGAGGGGGCATGATCTACTTCTTCAAAATAGCCAATGCCTTGGTCTTTCTGGAAATTTCTAAAGCGAGGGGGAAGAATCCATATGGCATGATTAATAGGGCAATAATGTTCCACTAAGTAATGTTGATGAACCCACCACCGCATCCAGCAATAAGAAGCGCTAAAAGGGTAATAATAGCTGGGAATTATGAAATGCGACCCGGTACGAACGTTCAAAAGCTGCTTCCATATCATAGCCCAATTATACAGTCCAATGCTGTAACTTCTCATTGCTCTGGTGACAATATCGAAAGTCTTCAGTACAGTCTAATCAAATCCAAATTGGTGAGCAAATCTGCTAGGATAGTATGGTTTGCACTAGAATAGACTACCTTCTTTCCAAGGAAGGGTGTTGGACCTAATAGAGAGGAGGAAAGAATGTTCGCCAAATGAAATGGAATCATCATCAACGACTGCCACGTCTTCAGGATAGCTAGTGAAAGGGAATTGATAGAAGTCGATAGGATCATTGCTCTCTATTTTCCTAGTGACCTAGCCATTCGACTTTTCGATCATCTCTCTTAGTTAATAATGTTGGAGAGGAAGGCGATCAGGATGTAAATACACTCTTTTAGAGTTGGCAAATGTCCAAGGGAAATACACTCCTAGCCAGCCCACAAAGAAATGTCATGGAGCACTAACAGGAAAAGATTCGGAAGAAGGATCTTTGGAGCCAGAGATGACATTCCCAAAAGCACGATATAGGGAACACAGGACCAGAGGAGCTAGTGAATATTTTTGGCCTTCCGCCATTGCACCTGCGACCACGAAGATGGATAGCCTGATGATGTCTGTCTATTTAGAATTCGAGAATATTACTAAGCTTAACCAGTAAGCTAAGAAAGCAGCTAGTTCACAGGAAGGACTGTATTCAACAGTGTTCTTGGCATTCTTGCAAATGGTCTTGAGTTCTTGATGGCTATGGCCTGCAAAGTTGTCAAGGTGGAGATACAATTATCAAAACCAGACTATACAAGATTGAAATCGTGAAAATAGAAAGCAGAAAGGAGAAAAATATATCGCTGTTTTTGAGAAAAGTGAGCTAGCCATTCAAGGGAAGTAATGCGATCAGGGTAAGGGAAGTTAGCCAGTGTGCTGAAAAGTTCAAGTGTGGTCTTTGAAATTTTAGATTTGTCACCCCTACAGAAGCTAGAGCAAGCTCTCCATTAGAAGGTATATATGCATCGAAGATATTACCCATGATGGGAAGACCTGCTATACAAAGAAGATCCCATAAGGAAATACTCATTTTGCTTAAAGGAAGATGGAATGAATTGGTAATTGAAGACCAATGTTTGAGGAAGGCTCTAAGGATAGCCGCATCAGCATGAAAATGCTCTGATGTAGCTATAATTGCATCAGAGAGGTTAATCTGCTCCAGAATGGCAGTGTGTTTTCGAATGATGGCTCAAGTCCAAGTGCTATAGAAATCGCGAAGAGATAGAAGGCCTATTGATGAGAATTTTTATGTGTTCCAAGGTTGTCTTTCAAAGAAAAAGAGCTGTTGAGCAGTTTCGAAATAGTGGGCAGGGAAAGGTTGCTGAGGATCATGGCATGGACGTAGAAATCTTATCTTATGAATTCTACCAGCTCTTTGATGGGGCCCATTCTTTTCCAAATACCCTATCAGAATTCTTAATTCCTTCATGATCCAATTATCCACAAAAACAAAGATATTTGGTTGGTCGAATGGTTCATTGTGCATAATTGACTAGTGATGTTACAAATTAATGGGAATAATGGTCAGTTTGATGGTGAAGGGGTTGTGAAGCTCCAAAGTTTCTTCGTTCATCTCTACATATTTCTAAGAATGATGGAGAGGTTGTTTTGATCCTGAAGAAGATGGATGATTCTTTCTTCTTAAAGAAGATGCCGACGAGCAATGCATGTTTTTAAACTAGGAGTTGTTGGGTTAAAGTTGAAAGATTTTGAAGAATGAAGGATTCAAGAATTTCAAAATCTAAAGATTCTCAGACTTTGAGAGAATTCTCTAAGGAATGTTTGCGTGCAAGTGCGTAATAGGGGTTAGTTGTGCGGTCTTGCGCAAGTACAGGAGAAAGGCTAGAAAACATTCTGAATAGGGATGCACAAGGGTGAGTTGTTCTGCGGGGATGCACAAAGGTGGATTCACTGAAAGAAAAAGGAGGTGTATTGCGTAGGAATGCACAAAGACAGGTTGTTGTGCGGGTGGGAAGTAAGGAGGCAGGGCTTTTGCAAAGAGTTGAAGTAATGAAAATGAAGAACCAACTTTGGTATTTATAGGAGAAATTGGACCTGATTGGTGTTGCGTGGTCGCATGCAATGATGTTTGCAAGTGATTGATCCTATTTCTTTATTTAAGAAGGGATAAACAAAAAGGATCATGGGGACATCTGTTGAAGCATAAAATAAAGGACTAAGAATGAATCAGAAAAGGAAAAATAAAAGAAGAAGCATGGAAAGTTATGAAGAAAATGCAGAAGGAAG
This sequence comes from Magnolia sinica, assembly GCF_029962835.1. Taxonomy (NCBI): domain Eukaryota; kingdom Viridiplantae; phylum Streptophyta; class Magnoliopsida; order Magnoliales; family Magnoliaceae; genus Magnolia; species Magnolia sinica. Next base: position 91,582,495 of record NC_080575.1, read on the forward strand.
AGAAAGATCATGGCATTGTGTTGACCCATGTAAAACACGTTGATTGCACGGGTCTGTGCAGATGCCCTTCTTAATTGTGTGCACCTGCACAAATGCCAATTTGATTAAACACATAAAAGCCTTTATGCTGGACCACACAACAATGTTGTGTTGTGCAGACCCGTGCAAAGGGTGAGAGGTGTTGCATGCACAGGCTTAATAAGGATTTAGATGAGATGATGTGGATAGTGGAAAATGATGGAAGGTGGGCCCCACAGCACAGATATTGAAGGTTCACACGTGTGAAGACCTATAAATACCCCACTCCCCCTCTCATTTGCACACATTTGAAGATTTTGAAGAAGATCAGAGCTCCAGAGAAGAGAAGGTATTAGGAGGGGAAGGAAGGAAGTAGAGAGAAGAAGCTCTGTGCCAGGCCGCGCAACAGCATTGTGTTGCGCAATCATCAATGTTCCAGGAGACAAAATGCTAGCAAAATTTCTGGGAAATATGCGATCTTTGATCATCCTTTTGCACAGGAACATGAGTTCAAGAAAGAGAGATCAGATGATCAGATTCGCACAACATTCCTCTCAATGAGATGATCAAATCACAAACCGATGTGCTGCCGGATTTGATATCCAGATTCGATATTAGAACTCTTTTGATTTTCGTATCTCAAATAGTCTTTCTTAAAATCAAGGGAAATTAAAGGATGTAAATGAACTCATTATGAATAAATATAATGATAGTTCTCTGTACATTCTTCTTATTATGATTAAATAAGATAGTTTCCCAAATCAAAATTGTAAGTGCTATAGTTTCTATCCCTCTTTGTTGTCAAATTTGTAGTGCCAAAATCACTATTATACTCTATTATATATAACTTGCATAAGTGAAGCTCTTTCAAAGATCAACATTCATGAACAAGCTAAGCTCACAACAAGCAAAGCTCTCAAGTACAAGACTCAAGATCTTGAATGAAAGAACTACTCACAAGACAAGACTCAAGCTGAACTCAAGACTCAAGCTGAAACTCAAGCCACTTTCAAGATTGAGTTACATGAAGAGTTCAACTACATCAAGACTTCAAGACTGATACTTCAAGGTCACTTGTTCCTAATGCTTCAATGTCCATACTTCATGATTGAGGTTTGTTTGACCATAGGTTGACCTTAGAAGTAGGTCATTTCGGATACATAAACCGAATGTTTATTTTACATGTGATTGGTCTGTTCTTCGACTAGTCCTAAGTCTTCTTCGACTAGTCCTAGACTTGCTTCGACCAGTCTAAGAAAATCCTCGACCAGTCGTGAGTTTATTACAAAATTTTAGAAAAAATCTGTTAGCCTTCGACTAGTCCAGGAATCTGTTTGACCAGTCGTAGGAACAGTGTCGACTGATCTTCGACCAGTCGTACAACCTTCGACTCGAAGTCCAACGAAGGTTTACAGGACCTACGACCAGTCGAAGGAAACCTACGACCAGTCGTAGGTGACCTACGACCAGTCGTAGGAGAGCCACGACCAGTCATAGAACGGTCAGAGCATATCCCGCTGGATTTTTCAAATATCTGTTAGTGCTTCGACTAGTCGAAGAGCACTCTAGACCAGTCGAAGACCCGATCTTCTCACTTATAAATAGTGCACGAATCTCAGAAGAAATCATCGATTTAATTATAGTATTCAAGCCAATCTTCGTCGAACTTTTGAGAGATAATTCTGTGCTCCATCTAAGCTAAGTGTGCTTATTTAATATTCTCTTTCCTTAGCTTTATTTAATTGATTTTGTTTCTTATATTCCAATCTGATTTGATAAGAGGAATTATTATTCCCTTTCTTTGGAATCAAAATCAATTAAGGCAAGCACTATTTGGTTTAACTTAAAATCTATTAGAAGTAGAACCATTGTAATCAAGTACTGGACATTGAACTTGGACATTCAATCATCTACTTTGATTTGGTTCTACCGGGCTGCTACAACGAATGAGATTTTCAGGTATTTTACATATTGTAAATTCCTTTCTATTATTTTGGTTTCTTTTAAGATTTGCCAGAAAAATCTTGTTATATTGGTTATCTGAGGAAAGCCAGGAAAACTCAGAAGTGGGGTTTTTTTTTTAATTGTGTAAGTCCACATACAAAGACACAATTGTAAGGGTTTTGGGTGAACCTGGGAAAACCTATTTTTAATGAACGCTAATATCCCCTGTGTGAGGATATTAGGAGTGGAGTAGCATTTTGTGTGGCTGTTGTATAACAGTTGGTGAACACACAGGCGAACCACTATAATCCCTTGAGTTGTAGTTGATTGTTTTATTCTTCTAATTTTTTATTCTTTTTGTGGGATGTATGTATGGTGGTGAATGTTGTAATTATTTCAAGCTTTGTGAGAATGTTTTAATAGCTTAGAATTTACTTTCTACTATTCCTTTATAAGCTTGATTTTCAATTTCATTTGAAAGTTGTTCCAGCAAGGTTGCCCTGCCATTTTTATGGTGTATGGCTGTCCCTAGAACAATACATTTTTAATTACAAGTCATTTCAATTCAGTTTATATTTATTTTTGTATTCCTCTTCGATTTGAGACTTGATACAAAGACCTTTCTAGAAATAAGGTTGTCCTACCATAAACTCTGTTTTTGGTGTAAGGTTGTCCTTAGAATAACGTTTGTATCAACCTCTCAAGATCTGAATTTTGAGGTTGTTTTTCTTTCCTGCATTGTTATTTAATTTGGCTATCATTTTCTTTATTATTCCGCTGTTATAAGTTTTTATTTGGCATTGTCCTATTCACCCCCCCTCTAGGACATATAGCTTGGCCTTTTCAAGTGGTATCAGAGCCTAATAGCTCCTTTTTAATTCTTGGATTTAATTACTGAACTAACGATTTAAGCTATTTAAGATGTCAAATTTTGATAGCCTTTTAGTCACAAGGCCTCCACCCTTTGATGGCTCCAACTATGCTTATTGGAAAGCCAGAATGAGGATCTTCCTCAAATCAATGGATGAAAATGTGTGGCAAGCCACAGTGACTGAATGGAATCCTCCTATCATGGAAGTTACTGGGGTTGATGGTTCAAAGTCTATGAAAACCACACCATATTACCAATGGACCACCCTTCAGAAAAGTGAGAGTAGTGCAAATGCTAAAGCACTAAATACAATTACTTGCGCACTATCACCGGATGAGTTCAAAAGAATCATTTCCTGTGATACTGTAAAGCAAGCTTGGGATACATTAGAAATGACACACGAGGGTACTACAATTGTCAAAAAATCTAAAGTCCAACTCCTCACAACCAGATTTGAAGAAATTCATATGGAGGAAAATGAAATGTTTATGGACTTTTACACCAGATTGAATGACATTGTGAACTCAATGTGGGGTCTTGGCGATAAAATCCCAGAAAGTAAAGTATGTACAAAAATATTACGCTCACTTCTTGAACGGTTCAATTTTAAAGTAACCGCGATCCAGGAACTTCGTGATACGGACAATATGAGGGTAGAAGAACTAGTTGGTTCACTATAAACCTACGAGTTAAACTTTAAAGCTCCTAAAGGTAAATCTATCGCACTAAAATCTTCTAAATATAATTCAGAAGAAAATTCTGATTCAGAAGATGATATGGCTCTTTTAGTTAAAAAATTTTACAAAATTTTCAAAAGCAAGAAAAGAGTTGATTTTCAAAAATCAAATGATAAAAAGAAGTTTAGACCCAAATCTCAAAAATCTTTGAAAGATAGTTAATGTTACAACTGTCAAGATTATGGGCACTTAGCAAATAAATGTCCTAAAAGGGACAAACCCAAGAAGAAGGGTATGTTGGCTACATGGGATGAATCATCTGATCCTGAAGGTTCTTCTGAATCAGAAGATTCTGAAACTGAGTCGGGCAATGAGGTCAAAGCTCTTATGACTCTAGCCAAATTCACATTTTCAGATAATGACTCTACAAGTGAAGAAAATCTGAATAGTGAATGTGAAAATGAAGATGATCTTCAAGACGCTTACAATGCCCTATGTAAGGAAAGTTGTAAAATTGCTGTCAAACTTAAACTTCAAAAAGAAAAGTTTTCTAAACTCAAAAATTATTTTGAATCGCTTGTTTTAGAAAAATCACAAATTTCAGATTGTTTTGAAAAATTGAAATGCGATTTGGAATTCAAAAACTCCCTAATTGTTGATTTAAAATCTGAAATTGAGAAACTTAAAACTGAAGTATCTTCTCTTCTGAGTTTAAAGGACACATGGAAATATACCCAAGGTGATCCAAAGTTAGAAAAACTTTTATCCGGATCTAAAAAATGTGGCGATCGATCCGGGTTGGGCTATGATAAAAATCTACCTCCTAAACAAAAGTATACTCCTCCTATGTTTGTTAAAGGAGAGTCCTCAAACTTAAAAGGGAAAAGTACTTATCAAGATTTTTCTAAAAATTCAAAAACTTTTCAAAAACCTAGAAACAGCCATGTCAACTTTAATCAGAAACAAAATCCACTAGCTGAAAAGATAGTTGATTTACTCAAGGAGCTCTTAAAATCTAACTCTACAGGTCATTCCTACAAATATTCACAAAAGAAGACCAACTATGTTCCTAAACCCAAAACAGTTATGAAATGGGTTCCTAAAGTCACCTGCTTGGTTGCTCACACTGCTTTCAAAGCAACAAGTCATTCAAAGTGGTACCTAGACAGTGGATGCTCCAGGCATATGATAGGTGACAAAGCCTTATTCACCGATTTGAAAGATATGACTGATGGTTCAGTCACATTTGGTGATGGTAGCAACTGAAAGATTATAGGCCAAGGTACGGTTCAACTTTTTAATCTTCCTGTGTTTAAAAATGTTTTGTATGTTGAAGGCCTAAAACACAACTTGCTTAGTATATCACAAATATGTGATAATAACCATAATGTTCGGTTTTCTAATCAAAGCTGTGAAATACTAAATAATAAGGGTTCTGTAATATTAACTGGACGTAGAACGTCTGAAAATTGCTATATTATTAGTGAATCCAGCTCATCTAATCAAACATGTTACATGGTCCATACAGACGAGACTGATTTATGGCACAAACGTCTTGGACATGTACATTATCGAAATTTATATCGATTGAGCAAACGAGAACTTGTAAGAGGTTTACCCAAACTTCAGAAATTAGATAAAATATGTGGTGAGTGCCAGATAGGCAAACAAACAAAGAACTCACACAAAAATACCACATCAAGACCACTCGAACTTCTCCACATGGATCTGATAGGACCTACCAGAACGGAAAGTCGTGGTGGTAAAAAGTATATCTTGGTAATAGTTGATGACTTTATCAGATTCACTTAGGTAGTCTTCTTAAGGGATAAATCTGAAACCCTTGAAGAAGTAAGAAAAGTTCTCAAAAAGATTGAAACTGAAAAATCCTTTTAAATCAGTAAAATTCGTAGTGATCATGGATCTGAATTTGAGAATAGCAATTTTGAGAAGTTCTGTACCGACCAAGGAATATTACATGAATTCTCTGCTCCCAAAACTCCTCAACAAAATGGAATTGTAGAAAGGAAGAATAGGGTGCTTCAAGAAATGGCTAATGTCATGTTGAATAGCATGAAGCTCTCTAAAAATCTTTGGGCTGAAGCAGTCAACACAGCTTGCTATATTATTAACCGAGTCTACACTAGAAAAGATAATAATAAAACGGCTTACGAATTGTGGTTCAATAAAAAGCCTACTGTTAAATACTTTCGAGTTTTTGGCAGCAAGTGCTATATTTTACGTGATCGTGAAAATTTGAGAAAGTTCGATACGAAGAGTGATGAAGGTATTTTTCTAGGATATTCTTTAAACAGTCGAGCTTATAGGGTCCTGAACAAAAGGACTGGTGTGATTCAAGAATCCATTAATGTTGTCATTGATGATCATTTAAACACACCAACTTCTAATTCAGATAATGATGAAGTACTAATCATTGATAAACCTGATACTTCATCGAATCAGACTGATTCTGAGATAAGGACTGTTAAAGATCATCCAACCACACAAATTCTTGAAAACCCTCTCACCGGTGTTCGCACCCGTAGACAACTTGAGGATATATGTAATTATGTATGTTTTACATCCCAAATTGAACCATCAAACGTAAAAGAAGCTCTTGCTGATGAAAACTGGATTGTTGTGATGCAAGATGAACTCAACCAATTCATAAGAAATGATGTTTGGTATCTTGTACCAAGACCTAAAGATAAACACATCATTGGAACAAAATGAATTTTCAAAAATAAGTCTGATGAATGTGGAAATATAATTAGAAACAAGGCTAGACTGGTGGTACAAGGTTATACTCAAATTGAAGGAATTGATTTCGATGAAACCTTTGCACCAGTAGCACGTCTTGAATCTATCAGACTATTTATATCCATTGCATGTTTTAAAAAGATAAAGATCTATCAGATGGATGTGAAAAGTGCTTTTCTAAATGGCGATTTACATGAAGAAGTCTATGTTGAACAGCCAATGGGATTTGAAGATTCCAAAAATATTGATCATGTATATCGGCTTAAAAAGGCACTTTATGGATTAAAACAAGCACCTAGGGCATGGTATGAGAAACTAACAAAATTTCTTTTAAGTCATAATTTTCAAATGGGATCTGTTGATAAAACTCTGTTTGTTAAAAAACATAATGATCATATCTTAATGGTACAGATTTATGTTGATGATATCATTTATGGATCAACTTGTATTGACTTGACTACTGAGTTTGCAGATTTGATGAAATCACAGTTTGAAATGAGCATGGTTGGGGAATTGACTTATTTCCTTGGATTGCAAGTAAAGCAACAATCTGAAAGAATATTCATTTCTCAATCTAAGTATGCCTTGAATCTAATCAAGAGATTTGGATTTGAGAATGACAAAAATTTCGATACTCCTATGAGTACTACCCTGAAACTGTCAAAAGACTCTAATGGTAAAAATGTTGACTCAAAACTTTATCGGAGTATGATTGGTAGTTTGTTATATTTAACTGCTAGTAGACCTGATATTTCTCTAAGTGTTGGTATTTGCGCAAGATATCAATTTGATCCAAAAGAATCTCACTTGATTGCTGTCAAGCGAATTATTAGATATATTGCAAGTACTGTAAATCTTGGTCTCTGGTATCCTCATGAAACCAATGTTCAATTAGCTGGGTACTCGGATGCTGACTGGGCTGGTAATCTAGATGATAGAAAATCAACCAGTGGTGGTTATTTTTTTATTGGAAATTGTCTAATTTCCTAGTTTAGTAAGAAACAAAATTCTATATCACTTTCAACAGCTGAAGCTGAGTATATCGCAGCCGGTAATGCATGTATACAGCTTGTTTGGATGCAACGAATGCTAAGTGATTATGGAATTAAACAGGATTCTATGTTATTACATTGTGATAATTCCAGTGCGATAAATATTTTAAAAAATCCTATTCAGCATTCTCGTACTAAGCATATTGACATTAGATTTCATTATATAAGGGAATTAGTAGAAGAAAAAGTTATATCTCTAGAATATATTCCTACTGAAGATCAACGTGCTGATATTTTTATAAAACCTCTTGATAAAAGCAGGTTCAAAAAGATGAAATTTGATCTTGGCATGTGCATTTTAAATTGATAATTTATGCCTTCTTGTATAATATTGTATATATTTGCTAGATTAAATTCTAATTTTTGTGTAAATTGCAAGAAAATTGAATTTTTGGGGTTTGTACAACTAGTCGTGAGTATACATGACCAGTCTTACTATGACCGGTCGTAGATACCCACGACCAGTCGTGGAACACGGGTTTCACTTCAAATTGGGGATTTTTCACTTTCTTCCTCATTTCTTCTTTCTTCTCCTTAGAGCCGAACTTTGACTCGTCGAACCCATCCTTTAAGTTCTTCAAGGTTAGTGTTCCAAATCCATTTTTCTTGCATATTTGTGTCAAGATTGCTTCCTTTTCTCTCTTAAAGCTTTCTATCTTGGAAATCATTGAGATTTGGGGTTTGGGTTGTGAAAAATCTGTTTTGAGCAAACCCACTTCTCAATCCTTTGCAACTTCCTTTTTTCTTGAAATCCTTGTTGCAAATGGCTTCTAGAGGTAGAAAAACTACTTCACGTGGTCCTTCTTCTTCCTCCAGATCAACCCCTATTTCTAAACGTCATCTTCTTGTTCCCAATGATGATCCATCATTTGTTAGGGACATTAGATCTCGTAAGGTTATCGTTGAACATCCTGTTGATGTCAATCACATTGCTCCATTTGACATCCTTCTTATGCATGAAGCTGTAGGTTGGACTAACTTATTGCATTGGGGTGGGCCTGCATACCGGTCCATTGCCCAATCCATGTTTTCATGTATTAGTGCATTTTCACAGAATAATTTAACTTTTCAAATTTCTACTAGGGAAGGGCCATTTGACGTTGATCGTCATTTAATTTCAGCCCTTATGGAAATTCCTGTGAATGATGAGGGTATTCCAATTCATAATTTAACTGATAAACCCTCAATAGCTGAAAAACGCATGCTCTCTAGAGACTTGTGCAATATGGATGTTCAATGGACTCAAAAAGGGAATGCGCTCCCCGCAAGGTATTTGTTACCCAAATAAAGAATTCTCCACAGAATCTTTGTGTCTAATCTGTATCCTCGTTCGGGTAATAAATCTGACCTGACTTCATTTATAGTTCGTGTTATCCATGCTATCTCAAATGGTACTCAGATTTGTTTGCCATCCTTAATCTGTCATTTCATTCTTCAGTTTCGACTCCATCCTGGTCATAGTGACATTCCATTTGCATACTTTATGACTGTATTAGCTACTCATATGTTAGTCGATATGCCTGTTGATGAAGCACCTATCCATCATCTGATCTTCAACAATACAAATATTAATAAGATGAAGTTGGATCTGCTTCCTGAACAAGGTGGTGGTGGTGATGGTGGTCCTGAAGAAGCTGGTGTTGACATTAATATGGATGATATTTTTGAGGAACTGGATTCTGACTCTGCTAATGATCCAGATTTTGTACCATCTGATGTTGATGCACGTCTGAGTGCATTAGAAGGTAGAGTTGAGGATATAAATGTTAAGTTGGAAAACATGTCTGTTGCTCATGATTTGCAATTCAAGTATATGCGCAAATATCTTAGGCGCTTGAACAAAGGCATGCACCAACTTGATCCTTCTATTCCTGCTCCATCTTCAAGTTCTAGTTCTGACTAGTTTCTATGAGACTTTTTGTATGTAATAACTTTCTTACTTAGCACTTGGCTGATTTTGATTTGGATTCTATCTATGTTTAATGCTGGATATTTGTTCTTGATGTAATATTTATTCTGGATATATGTGATGCTATCTTGAGTATCTCTCTGACTCTTTTGCTATACTCTATTTCCTCCTTCTGTTTACTCTCATTCCTTTATTTAGTTCTCCTTTGTCATATTGTGACAAAAAGGGGGAGAATGGTTTGTTGTTAATATGATTGTGAGAGGAGTAGCATTGGTTATGTTACTCAGGGGGAGTGGGGTGTCAAGGGGAATATATGTTTGATCTTGAATATATGTTTGATCTTATTTAATGATAATGGTTGAATGTTGAAACTGGTTGAATGTTGAATGTTGAATTACAGGTATTAACCAGTTGTTTTACACTTGTTTATCTTGATTATGTGTTTTGTCACTATTTTGACAAAGGGGGAGATTGTAAGTGCTATAGTTTCTATCCCTCTTTGTTGTCAAATTTGTAGTGCCAAAATCACTATTATACTCTGTTATATATAACTTGCATAAGTGAAGCTCTTTCAAAGATCAACATTCATGAACAAGCTAAGCTCACAACAAGCAAAGCTCTCAAGTACAAGACTTAAGATCTTGAATGAAAGAACTGCTCACAAGACAAGACTCAAGCTGAACTCAAGACTCAAGCTGAAACTCAAGCCACTTTCAAGATTGAGTTACATGAAGAGTTCAACTACATCAAGACTTCAAGACTGATACTTCAAGGTCACTTGTTCCTAATGCTTCAATGTCCATACTTCATGATTGAGGTTTGTTTGACCATAGGTTGACCTTAGAAGTAGGTCATTTCGGATACATAAACCGAATGTTTATTTTACATGTGATTGGTCTGTTCTTCGACTAGTCCTAAGTCTTCTTCAACTAGTCCTAGACTTGCTTCGACCAGTCTAAGAAAATCCTCGACCAGTCGTGAGTTTGTTACAAAATTCTGAAAAAAATCTATTAGCCTTCGACTAGTCCAGGAATCTGTTCGACCAGTCGTAGGAACAGTGTCGACTGATCTTTGACCAGTCGTACAACCTTCGACTCGAAGTCCAGCGAAGGTTTACAGGACCTACGACCAGTCGTAGGAGAGCTTCGACCAGTCGTAGAACGGTCAGAGCATATCCCGCCGGATTTTTCAAATATCTGTTAGTGCTTCGACTAGTCGAAGAGCACTCTAGACCAGTCGAAGACCCGATCTTCTCACTTATAAATAGTGCACGAATCTCAGAAGAAATCATCGATTTAATTATAGTATTCAAGCCAATCTTCGTCGAACTTCTGAGAGATAATTCTGTGCTCCATCTAAACTAAGTGTGCTTATTTAATATTCTCTTTCCTTAGCTTTATTTAATTGATTTTGTTTCTTATATTCCAATCTGATTTGATAAGAGGAATTATTATTCCCTTTCTTTGGAATCAAAATCAATTAAGGCAAGCCCTATTTGGTTTAATTTAAAATCTATTAGCACTAGAACCATTGTAATCGAGTACTGGACATTGAACTTGGACATTCAATCATCTACTTTGATTTGGTTCTACAGGGCTGCTACAACGAAGGAGATTTTCAGGTATTTTACATATTGTAAATTCCTTTCTATTATTTTGGTTTCTTTCAAGATTTGCTAGAAAAATCTTGTTATATTGGTTATCTGAGGAAAGCCAGGAAAACTCAGAAGTGGGGTTTTTTTTTTTAATTGTGTAAGCCCACATACAAAGACACAATTGTAAGGGTTTTGGGTGAACCTGGGAAAACCTATTTTTAATGAACGCTAATATCCCCTGTGTGAGGATATTAGGAGTGGAGTAGCATTTTGTGTGGCTGTTGTATAGCAGTTGGTGAACACACAGGCGAACCACTATAATCCCTTGAGTTGTGGTTGATTGTTTTATTCTTCTAATTTTTTATTCTTTTTGTGGGATGTATGTATGGTGGTGAATGTTGTAATTATTTCAAGCTTTGTGAGAATGTTGGAATAGCTTAGAATTTACTTTCTGCTATTCCTTTATAAGCTTTACTTTCAATTTCATTTGAAAGTTGTTCCAGCAAGGTTGCCCTGCCATTTTTATGGTGTATGGCTGTCCCTAGAATAATACATCTTTAATTACAAGATTATTTCAATTCAGTTTATATTTATTTTTGTATTCCTCTTCGATTTGAGACTTGATACAAAGACCTTTCTAGAAATAAGGTTGTCCTACCATAAACTCTGTTTTTGGTGTAAGGTTGTCCTTGGAATAACGTTTGTATCAACCTCTCAAGATCTTAATTTTGAGGTTGTTTTTCTTTCCTGCATTGTTATTTAATTTGGCTATCATTTTCTTTATTATTCCGCTGTTATAAGTTTTTATTTGGCATTGTCCTATTCACCCCCCCTCTAGGACATATAGCTTGGCCTTTTCAAAAATGCATTTGTTTCTTGTCGAAACAACATTCTCTACTCTCTTTTTATCTCGTATATCTATATCGAACTCTTGGAGTATGAGGATCCATCTTATCAAATGAGGCTTGACATCCTTCTTAGAAAGAAGGTATTTCAACGCCGCATGATCAGTGTAAATGATGATCTTAGATCCGATCAAGTAAGACCTACATTTGTCTAAAGCGAATACTATAGCTAAGAGTTCCTTTTCCGTAGTAGAGTAGTTCACTTGAGCAGAATTTATAGTTCTACTCGCACAGTGAATCACGTAGGGCTTCTTCTCTTTTCTCTGGCCTATCACCACCTCAATATCATAGTTAAATACATCACACATAATCTCAAAAGGTATGCTCCAGTCAGGTGGCTGCATGATAGGTGTGGTAGTGGACATAGCCTTGAGCTTAGTGAAAGTTTCTTGGCATTGTTTAGTCCACTTGTATGGTGTATCCTTTTGAAGGAGATTACATAAAGGATGAGAGAGATAACTAAACTCTTTTATGAATCGTCTATAAAATCCAGTGCGTCCTAAGAAAGATTGAATGTTACGTATGCTCTTGGGTGAAGGTAAGTTAGAGATAAGATCAATTTTTGCCTTGTCTACCTCAATTCCCTTGGATGAAATTATATGTCCAAGCACTATTTCCTTGGAAACCATGAAATGACATTTCTCCTAATTCAGAACCAATTTCTTTTCTTCACATCGCTTCAACACATTTTTAAGATTTTCCAGACACTCACTGATGGATGGACTAAAGACAGAGAAGTCGTCCATGAAGACCTCTAAATATTGCTCCACCATGTCAGAAAATATACTCAACATGCATCATTGAAACGTGACAGGGGTATTACACAGACCAAATGACATCCTTTGGTAAGCAAAGGTGCCAAAGGGGCATGTGAATGTCATCTTTTCTTAATCTTTAAGGGCTATCTCTATCTGATTGTAGCCCGAATACCTGTCAAGGAAACAATAGTAAGAGTGACTAGCTAGCCGTTCCAAAATTTGATCAATGAAGGGCAAAAGAAAGTGGTCATTCCTTGTGATGGTATTTAACTTCTTGTAGTCAATGCACATTCTCCAACCAGTAGTGACTCTAGTTGGCATGAGTTCATTGTCGGCATTGACTATGATAGTGATTTCAAACTTCTTAGGAACCACTTGAATTGGACTAACCCATTGACTGTCGGATATAGGGTAAATGATACCCACGTCCAACAACTTAAGTACCTCACCTTTAACCACTTCATATTTGGATTTAATCGATGTTGTGGTTGTTGGGAGGTCTTCACAGTATCCTTTAGATGAATGTGGTGAGTACAAATCAAAGGGTCAATTCCCTTGAGGTCTATAATCGACCATCCAAGGGCTCCTTTATGCTCGATGAGAGTAGAAATAAGCATACTCTCTTATTTTTTCTCAAGGTGAGAAGAAATCGCCATTGGGTATGTCTCATCTTGACCTAAGTAGACATTTAAGATCAGCAGGTAAGGTTTTTAGGTCAAGCTTTAGTGCCTTGATGCTAGCCGGTAGAGGCACTACATCAGTTTGGGGAAAAGTTTCAAATTGTGGCCTCCTTCGGTTAACTTCAAGTACCGGTGTACCATCAAGCAAGGCATCCATATCCCTAATCAAGTCATCATCTAAATCAGGGGAGTTGGCTAAGCACGTCTCTAGAGTGTCAGATTATAGTGTAACATCTCGAAAAAATCCGTACAAAGACCCGAGTTCCACCTCAGGCAGAAATCACCCAAGACCAAATCCTTTAGAAATTAGGTTAATATTAACAAGTGCTAAACTAGAGTTTTATGAAATTAACACTAATCACTTTAAATTTGATCTACAAGACCCAAAACGTGCAGAATCATTGGCGCTACATTACCCTGAATTGTAAAATCCATCTTTAAACCCAGTTGCTCTCGGGAGCATCTTGAAACTCCGTATCGGACCTGGACCACACATCGAAAGTCTGATTACCCCGAAACTATACAGTTATAACCGCATTATTGGACTTGACAACCCCTTCGAAAATCAATTCCAAACTGTGTATAGAAATGCACAACTTGAGCCTGAAGCGAAGAGTGTGAGAAACGTGAAAATATTTAGAAATAAAATTTAAATTTAAGTAATCTGAGTCGTGTCACTTGCGGACCAAATATAAGGATTCAGACCGTTAGAATCTGATCCAAATACACCCTCGGATCAGGAGAAATGTCCATCACGTGTCGATGTACTTGTGGCCCTGATCGAGTGACCCTGACCGCTGAATTGAAACTGGTCCACCATAGATGATCTGTAAATTCGATCGGAACAAAAACTCAGCCTGACCTAGATCTATGGTTAGGGAGCTTAAGTCCAACTGCACGTGGAAATTGAGCCACCAGAAGTGCTCCATTGGACCGAAATAGACCCGATTTGGTTATAACCTAAGTATACCTTGGCCCTGGGGCTAATTCCATCAATTTTAGGCCTATATAAAGACCTTAAACCCTCACTCTCAAATTCCATACGAATTTTCCAAACCCTAGCTAAGAAGGAGAGAGAAAGTGAGAGAGAAGTTGGTGAATCATCTTAGAATTCTTTCCAATTACCCGGCGTACCTAATCCATCGCATCTGAATCGTTATTCCGGTGATTCTAATCTCATTTTTGGGTAAGTCAATTAAACCCTAACCTATTTTGGAACTTAGAATAGCTTAAGTGCTGATGTAGCTAATCTAATTCATGCCTTAGGTTACCTATTCGCCGTCGACGAAGACTTATCGTCTAAATCGAATCCGTTGCACCATATCTGGTTAAAGGTGCAGACCATATTCGTATAGGTTATGGTTTTCAAGGCTTTCAAAGTCGGTTAATGGTTTATTATTGTTATGGGTGAAATTTCACATGCCAAATGCGATGTTTATATTGCGTTTCTGATATATATGAACTATATTGAGATTTGTGTATTTCATGTATAGGTAGAAAGTATCGTATACGTATGGAATACGAGCATGTGTTTGCCATGATTATTTGTCATGTGTTTGTGCTAGTTGTACGTGTATCAACTCCTTAGCGAAAGGAATTGTCCAAATGTGTGTTATCGCCAACATACGTATGTATGTTGGAATATGTAGTCTAAGTGTTTGTAGAAATGTCTGAATGATCAAGTGTGTAATATATTGTACTGTTTATTGGCTTTGAGAAGAGATTGTCAACTATCTTAATGATGTGTATGATTTCCTCCATGCAACTTACATTCTTTGTTTGTTTAAATTCAGGCACTACTTAGGTGTGAATTCATGTTAAGTTGAAATCTATCAAATGCTCACATGCTTGTATGATTGGAATTGTTGTTCCATTACTGTTCTGAATTGCTGGTATGAATATCTGTTATAATTGAAGGTGTTTAGGGCTATGAAATAGTCCAGAAAATCGGTAACGAGCTTTGAATTTGTGGTTGAGGTTGTTTCCGCCACGTAAGACGTGTTTGACAAACCCGAGTCGTATTAGGGTTGTCGACAGTGGTTTGGCCACACGGAGTATTTGCGCACTTCATGTCATTCAACTCAACGTGCGCTCGTGCTAGTCCAGCTCGTCAAGTAACCCGATTGTCCCGGTGGATGTTCACAATGTATGGACGCTACTGTTTGAATCTAGGGTACCAAACTTACCAGTGAAATCCCGTTAACTATGGTACCTCGATCCTCTAAGACTCATGAGCCGGGCATGGTGGTATGGGACACCGTGGTCGAGCTGTCGGCCTACGCTGGGGTGACGAGCCTCCCCGTAGTGACCAGTGAGCAATCCAGACTCGTGAGCTGATTATGGTGGTATGGGACACTATATTCGTGTTGTCGGCCTACATTGATTGGTGACGAGCCCTTTGTAGTGACCTCGAGCATACCATGATACTGCATCGAGGCGACGAGCCTTGTTGTAGCAACTAAGGTATGATTAGGCCTGCATTGATTGGTGACGAGCCCTTTGCAGCGACCTAGAACCATAACATCGTATGAGATTGTCTAGGACTGACGACCCTAGAATAGATCACCGTTTGGGAATTGACATAAGGAAGGTACCTTAGCTTCCCAATCCTGCTGTATGAAAAGGACTAATAACAACTTGGTAATCATGTTCATGCACCGCATTGCATGTGCCTTGGCGTTGTGGAGCACTGCGGGAGGTTGTCATGCGTACCGTAAGATGAAGACGCTGAGGGAGTGCAGGCGAGGGCATGCATCATTTCTACATACATCCTTGCATTAACAAGAGCAATTAGGATATGTTTGATTGTATTGCCTTATCATTACTACTTGATTGAATTGATAACATGTTAACTTTTACTGTATAGTTCCATTGAGTTAATCAATCACTCCCACGTTCTGGGATGGTGTTTAAACACCAACCAGACTCTATCTTAGATGCAGATCATTGTGCAACCCACGAGGCAGAGCAGGAGTATGAGGATGACGAGGAGGCGTTCTCCTTTATACAGTTCTCAGGCGGGTTCATGTGAGCCGTGTCCTGAGCTACGGAGATTCAGGGTTATTATTACAGTGGTTTATTTCATTTTGATACTTGTATTTTGAGCCAAACACTTGTAAATATTAACCTGGCACTGCACACATCCTTTGAGGACTTATACTAGTTCATATGTTCATTTCAGTCTTCCGCTTATACATTTCATCTATCCCTGGATTGTTTTGTAGTTTGGCTTAATCTACTCCATGTTTTATGCACTAATACAGACAACATACATTCATCATTTCATATGTTGCATAAGTGATGTTCTGAAACTCGGGAGCTGTGTTATGCTCGACCCCCGAATTTCAGGGTGTTAAAAGTTGGTATCAGAGCATGATTTGGATTAAACCGGACCTGGGTTATGGTCACACAATGCACGCTGACGCCACCTTAACATAGGAGGGTGTGAGAAAAATCTAGAAACAAGTTTAGGATTCCCAGTTGCACCAATCGGCGAAAGTTTACTGAAAATGATCACCAAGATCGAGTCTGTGTACACTTTTGATCAAACACAACGACCCCAAATCACTTCTAGACCATCCACCGATGGGTTTAGACCGTGTTTCATCCCATCCTAGCCGTTAAAAATCTGGTAAACTTGGATATGTATCAGGTTCTATTCAAAGTAACACGAAATGAGTCGAAACGGACTAGGGGCCCAATTGGGGCATTACCAGGGGGACCCAGGGTGGGACCCACATCATTTTTAGACTTGGGGAGGGGGAGGACCTCGTCCCACCGGTGAGCCATCGCCGGTTAGTCCAGAGACCGGCGAGGCCTGGCCGCCCAGTGGGCCCGGGCAGGCTGGGCGGGTCAGGCCGACACCGTTAGGGCCTAGTGTGGCCCACCCTTCCACGGTTAGTTGTTTAAAACCTTTCCCAAATCATCTTCCCTTCACAAAGCACCCCTCTGAGCTTCCCTTTTGTCAGAAATTGCTTTCAAAACCCATAAAAATCCATCTCCAAACCCTTTCTTCTTCCATTTTCGTGCACCCTCACTCTACCCATCTCAAAACCCACCTCCATTGCCGATTTTCCTTTCTATTCTTCCTTTTGAGTACTTAAATCCCTATTTTGAGTCTCAAATTCATGGAAGCCCCATCATTTCTTCCATTTCTTTCTTTTCTTTCATTTCCTATGGCCCTATTCGAGCTTATTGCGGTCATATTTTCCATCTCCACCATTCTCTCTTTGATGGGGAAGAAGAGAGCTCCCGTTGATAAAGCCGGGCCTAATCGTTCAACTTGTTCAAGAAGGTCGAGAGGCGCCGCCGTGAGCACCACCGCCACTCGAGAGTTTCAGACAAAGCGGGACCTCTATCCCCGGGCTCCCGTTGGGAGGACTTTGTTGGCGGAGTTATCTTATGGAGCTTATGAGGGCCGTAAGGTCCTTTTTGAAGCTCATGTAGATGCTCGACTATTTGGAGAATACCTATTATTTGAGCGCCTAGAAGAGGCCAGATGGGGTCCACTATTTGAGGGTGAATACCACGTAAATGTGGGTACTGTCCGAGCTTTCTATGCCCATATTTGAGAACCTTCGCAGGAGCCATTGCAGTTCAAGATCCCTTGCGGAAGAGATCGGGAGGCCACAATCGACGTTGCTTTGATATCCCGACTTCTGAACGTGCCGCTTGGCGAGGTTCATCCAAGTGAGAAGAATCTGAGAAGTGCGCGTGAAAGGGATCGCTGCACGCGGTTCCTTTATGGTCATCTAGTTGAATGACAGGCTAACAGGAGCCTTTTAGTGACCAACATGACGGATGACTTCCACTTGCTTCACCACATCTGCACATTCAACGTCTATCCTAGGTGGAGCAACCACAATGAGTGCACGCGCCTGATGGTGAATTTTTTTATATTAGGTGGGGCAAGGAGAGAAGTTGTGTGTGCCTATGTACATCTTACGACAGATAGTCCTTATCGCATGTTTGAATAGGAGAACTAAATCCCTCCCATTTGGCCGACTCATATGTAAGATTGCACATGAGTTTGGCTACAGACTTGGGGCAGAAAGGCCGGTACCTGTCTATTACATCAATGACATGACTCTTAATCAGATGGACATCGGGCCTCATCGATGACAAGCCTTACTTGAAGAAAGTAAGGATGAGACTAAGAGCGAAGATGAAGAGAGTAATAAAGAAGGTGGAACTGAAATAAAAGAAGAAGAAGAGTAGGATGAGGAAGAAGTGGAGGCCCAGGACACGAGTGAGAGTTCTCCTCCTGCGGCACCGGAGCAGGGCACGGATCAGGGTGCCAGGGATGCCCATATAGCTCGACTTGAGGAGGGTCAGGCTGTCCTACGACAGGACATTATGGATCTTCGAGGCCTCGTGAAACATAAGTTCAAGAAGGTGTCTCGCACTCTGAAGTCTATCCTGTGTTTCCTGAAGGATAAGGGTGCCCCTCCTCCATCACCAGATTTCGACGAGTAGTCGCGGATGTAGTCGTCTTTTGCTCTATTTTGTTGCTTGTTATTGTGTGTAGCGATTATAAGCGTAGTAATTTAGAAGTTATTTTGTTGTTTGAAGCTTAAGTTGCATTAGCTCGCATGCTTTCTCTGTCGCGATCCATGTAATGCTGCACTTTTTGTATTGTGATAAATTTTGTTAAATGAAATGCATGTTGTTTTCCCTATGTTGTGATGTGAATGCTGTGTGGGCAGATTATGTGGATGTTTAATCTCACAGGTTGCACCCTCTGTTGAATGTAGGGTATGCCTCCTAAGGGCTCGAAGACTTCAGCTCGTCTCTCTTTGGGAGAGTCGTTTGGCGGGGTCTCCCCCCTAAGCGATGGCCAGACGGACCCCCAGTCGGGCCCGTCTCAGTTTAGTGCTGGGCCGGACTCTCAGCCAGCTACTGACCCCGTTGTTGGGCTGACTCCTGTGGTACCACCTATGGCTCCTCCAGTCACACCTTCGGTTCCTGAGCAGAATCGTGCATCTGCGTCAACGTCTCATGCATCTCCGTCCACTCCACATCCTGATAGGCTAGAGTAGATGATGTTGTTGATGTAGCAGCAACAGATCTAGAAGCAGAAGCAGCAACACCAGCAGCAGCACTAGCAGTAGCAGCAGTTTTTGACTTCCATGGCTGGTATCTTTGCTCAGTTGATGGGGGCGACTCCACCTGCTTCACCTATGCACCCACCTGGGAACGCTAGTGCTAGCGGCACATTTGAGTGATTTCAACGCTTACGATCTCCCACATTCGCGGGTTCTCATAGACCCGAGGAGGCCGAGTACTGGATTGACCGCATCTCTAAGATGCTGAGGCCGCTTCACTGTTCTGAGGCTGAGCAGGTCGAGCTTGCCTCCTTCATGTTTGAGAAGGAGGCCAGTTTATGGTGGGATAGTGTTCTCCACACAGTTACGGAGGGTTTCGTGTGGACATGGGAGGCATTTGAGACTCGCTTCCACGAGAAGTATTTCCTGGTCACTTACCGACACAAGAAGGAGAGTGAGTTCCTTCGCCTTCGTTTGGGAGGGATGTCGGTGACAGAGTATGAGAACCGATTTACAGAGCTGGGTACGTATGCTCCTTTGCTTTTGGGTGATCAGCCGATGCGGATGCGGTATTTTTTTAAGGGGCTGAGGCCTGAGATTTGATCGAAGATGTGCTGTGCTAGCATCTCTTCTTATGCTGAGTTAGTGAGCATGTCCCTGCGAGCTGAGCAGGACGGGGACAGGTTGTCCCGTATGCGAGCACCTATGGTTCCCAGACCACGACCTGACTTTCTGAGTAGACCATTTCTCGGCAAGAGGCCATGGGCAGATTCTCCTCCGAGACGTGCAGTGCCGCCGGCTCAGCTGATGTGTTCAGATTTGCACTATACATATTGTGGGAAAGTCGAGCATTTGGATCGTAATTGCTTTACGCGGATGCGGGACAGTGGATTTACGCTACCACAGAGGATCAGCTGCCCGATGCCTTAGGCTCTATCGGCTCCACCGCTATAGACAACACCTCCACATCCTTCTTTCAAAACTTTTGTACCTTGAGTTAGGCTACCTCAGCGACCTATGGTGCCTCAGCCCAACCGAGCTCAGCAGACACCCATTCATGCACTTACAGCGGAAGCGCCTGACTCTACAACTACCATACCTTTAGCCTTCGAGCTCACCACCCACATTGAAGGTACCCCTATATTTTTGTTGGTGGATACGGGATCCACTATATCTGTGATATCATGTTCTGCAGTCCAGCGCTTAGGGCTGAAGATGACTCCGATGGTTGGGGTGCGAGTTATCGCAGTATCAGGGACTTTTACGGATGCCACCAAGATGTGTGAGGGTTGCTTGATAGATCTAGGGAGTAGGACAATATGCATTGACTTGATTGTCACCACACTATACCATTTCGACGTCATCCTTGGTATGGATTGGCTGACTGCAGTGAGGGCCGAGATTGACTGCGAGACCCGATTGGTAACAGCTCACGGACCTGAGGGCACGCCCTTTACATTCCTCATGCAGGTCAGTTGCCCTTTTCGAGTCTTTTGTTATGCTTCCTTGCTAAAGAATATTGATGGCCCGATACTTGGACATACGCCTGTAGTTCGGGATTTTAGGGAAGTGTTTAGTAAGATACCGGGGCTGCCTCCTCATCGTGAGATTGATTTCACCATTGACCTAGCGCCTGGTGCGATGCCCATATCTCTTCCGACTTATCGCATGGCTCCATGTGAGATGGAGGAACTAAGGAAACAGATCGACGATCTGTTAGCTACTGGCTTCATACGGCTGAGTGTGTCCCCTTGGGGAGCACCCGTGTTGTTTGTAACGAAGAAGGATGGTTCACTGCGATTGTGTATTGATTATCGCAGATTGAACCAAGTGACGGTGAAGAACAAGTATCCCTTACTCAAGATAGATGATCTGTTCGATCAATTGAAAGGAGCGTAGTATTTTTTGAAGAACGATCTACAGTCAGGGTATCATCAGTTGCGTGTCAGGGATGAGGACGTGCAGAAGACGGCTTTCAGGACCAGTTTTGGGCACTACGAGTTTCTCGTGATGTCGTTCGGCTTTACGAACGCACCAGCCGTGTTCATGGACTTGATGAACAGAGTATTTCGGCCGTTCCTCTACCGATTCGTCATTGTGTTTATTGATGACATCCTGATATACTCCAAGAGTTGGTAAGAGCACGAGGGACACCTGCGAGTAGTCTTGGATACTCTAAGGAAGAATCAGTTGTTTACACAGTACAAGAAGTGTGACTTCTGGAAAGAAGAAGTCAAGTTCCTGGGACATGTGGTGTCCAAGGAAGGGATAGTTGTGGACCTTGCTAAGGTAGCTGCAGTTCAGTACTGGGAGCAGCCTAGTTCGGTTACCGAGGTGAGGAGTTTTCTCGGTCTGGCAGGTTACTATTGACAATTCATTCGGGATTTCTCGAAGATAGCCAGACCTTTGTCTCAGCTGACACGAAAAGATTTAAAGTTCGCCTGGAATGAAAAGGCAGAAGCAGCTTTTCAGGAGCTAAAGGACAGGTTGACGTCCGCCCCTATGCTAGTGTTGCCAGAGCAGGGGGTCAAGTATGTCATATATATCGATGCGTCTCATGTTGGTTTGGGTTGTTTCCTTATGCAAAGGGACAGGGTGATCACATATGCCTCGAGACAGTTGAGGAAACACGAGGAGAATTACCCGACGCACGACCTGGAGTTGGCAGCCGTCATCTTCGCACTGAAGCTCTGGAGACATTATCTCTATGGAGAGGAGTTTGAGCTCTTTTGCGACCACAAGAGCCTCAGATACATATTCACTCAGCGGGACCTGAATATGAGGCAGCGACGATGGATGGAGACACTGAAAGACTTCAAGTTTGAAGTCTCTTACCATCCGGGCAAGGCAAATCTTGTGGCAGACGCGTTGAGTCACAAGAAGACTATAGAGTTTGCGGCTCCGCTAATGATAGCAGAATGGGACATGATGGAGTTTGTTTGAGACTTTGAGCAGAAACTCACTGTGGAAGAGCCGTATAAGGGTGTCGCACACATTCGAGTACAGCCCCTCACTGATGACATGATCATTGCAGCTCAGGCAGATGATGAGCTACTGACAAAGATGAGAGAGCAGGTTCGTACAGATGAGAACTCCGAGTGGAGTGTTGGTTCAGATGGAGGTCTACGATATCGTGGTCACCTATGTGTCCCAGACGTTCCTGACTTGAGACGGGAGGTTCTCGAGTCAGTCCATAATTCAAAGCTTGCAATGCATCCAGGTAGCACGAAGATGTATCAAGACATGAGGAGATCCTACTGGTGGGACAACATGAAGGTTCACATTGCTGAGTTCGTATCCCGTTGTCTCACGTGCCAGCAGGTCAAGGCAGAGCATTGCCGACCTCCTGGACTGCTTCAGCCCATGCCCATAGCTGAATGGAAGTGGGATTTTATTTCTATGGATTTTATTTCAGGGCTACCAAGAACGAGGAAGGGACATGACTCAATTTGGGTGATCGTCGACGATTGACGAAATCGGCTCATTTCTTACCGATCAGAGTTACGAACTCTGTAGACGAGTTGGCTAGGTTGTACATCAAGGAGATTGTATGCCTGCATGGAATTCCCTTGGAGATCGTGTCAGACCGAGACATGCGATTTACATCTATCTTCTGGACTCGTATCCAGGAAGCGATGGGTGTGAAGTTGAAGTTTAGTACCGTGTTTCATCTGTAGACCGACGGGCAGACGGAACGTGTGAATCAGATTTTGGAAGATATGTTGCGGGCCTATGTGCTGGATTTTAAGGACAGTTGGGACGACTGTCTTCCCTATGCAGAGTTCGCCTATAATAACAGCTTTCAGGCGAGTATTGGTATGACTCCTTACGAGGCACTATATGGGCGCCCGTGTAGAGCGCCGCATTACTGGGCGGAGGTTGGCGAGAAGAGCTTGATTGGCCCAGAGTTAGTATAGACGACTTCAGAGAAAGTCGACATTATCAGGCGCCGACTGCTGACAGCGTAAAGCAAACAGAAGAGTTACGCTGATACGAGGCGGCGACCGCTTGAGTTCGAGGTTCGAGACCATGTATTTCTTAAGGTTTTTCCCATGAAGGGAGTCCTTCGGTTTGGTAAGAAGGGGAAGCTTACACCTCGATTCATTGGCCCATTGCAGATACTGGATTGAGTGAGAGCGGTAGTGTACCGCCTTGCTTTGCCCACACCACTTGCGGGCGTGCATAACGTATTTCATGTTTCTATGCTGAATAAATACATTCCCGATCCTTCGCATGTTATCAGTTGGGAGCAGGTGCAGTTGAGCGAGGACGCTACATATATATTGCAACCGATGCGTATCCTAAACAGGAAGGAGCAGGTATTGCGTAGCAAGGTCATTCCACTGGTGAAAGTGTTGTGGACGCATCACACGGAAGAAGAAGTTACTTGGGAAATAGAAGCCGAGGTTCGAAAGAACTACCCTCAGATTCTCGAGGAGTATGAGAAGGTACTAATTTCAAGGATGAAATTTTTCTTTAAGGGGGCTGGATTATAAGGTCTCGAAAAAATCCATACAAAGACTCGAGTACCACCTCAGGCAAAAATCACCCAAGACCAAATCCTTTAGAAATTAGGTTAATATTAGCAAGTGCTAAACTAGAGAGCTTATGAAATTAGCACTAATCACTTTAAATTTGATCTGCAAGATCCAAAACGTGCAGAATCATTGGCGCTACATTACCCTGAAATGTAGAATCCATCTTTAAACCCAGTTACTCTCAGGAGCATCTTGAAACTCCGTATCAGACCTGGACCACACATCGAAAGTCTGATTACCCCAAAACTATACAGTTATGACCGCATTACTGGACTTGACAATCCCCTCAGAAATCAATTCCAAACTGTGTATAGAAATGCACAACTTGAGCCCGGAGCGAAGAGTGTGAGAAACATGAAAATATTTAGAAATAAAATTTAAATTTAAGTAATCTGAGTCGTGTTGCTTGCGGACCAAATATAAGGATTCAGATTGTCAGAATCTGACCCAAATACACCCTCGGATCAGGAGAAATGTCCCTCACGTGTCGATGTACTTGTGACCCTGATCGAGTGACCCTGACCGCTGAACTGAAACTGGTTCGCCACGGCTGATCTGTAAATTCGATTGGAACAAAAACTCAGCCTGACCTAGATCTATGGTCAGGGAGCTTAAGTCAGACCGCACGTGGAAAAGGGGCCACCAGAAGTGCTCCGTTGGACCGAAATAGACCCGATTTGGTTATAACCTAAGTATACCTTGGCCCTGGGGCTAATTCCATCAATTTTAGGCCTATATAAAGACCTTAAACCCTCACTCTCAAATTCCATACGAATTTTCCAAACCCTAGCTAAGAAGGAGAGAGAAAGTGAGAGAGAAGTTGGTGAATCATCTTAGAATTCTTTCCAATTACCCGGTATACCTAATCCATCGCATCTGAATCGTTATTTCGGCGATTCTAATCTCATTTTTTGGGTAAGTCAATTAAACCCTAACCTGTTTTGGAACTTAGAATAGCTTAAATGCTGATGTAGCTAATCTAATTCATGCCTTAGGTTACCTATTCCCCGTCGACGAAGACTTATCGTCTAAATCGAATCCGTTGCGCCATATCTCGTTAAAGGTGTGGACTATATTCGTATAGGTTATGGTTTTCAAGGCTTTCAAAGTCGGTTAATGGTTTATTATTGTTATGGGTGAAATTTCACATGCCAAATGCGATGTTTATATTGCGTTTCTGATATATATGAACTATATTGAGATTTGTGTATTTCATGTATAGGTAGAAAGTATCGTATACGTATAGAATACGAGCATGTGTTTGCCATGATTATTTGTCATGTGTTTGTGCTAGTTGTACGTGTATCAACTCCTTGGCGAAAGGAATTGTCCAAATGTGTGTTATCGCCAACATACGTATGTATGTTGGAATATGTAGTCTAAATGTTTGTAGAAATGTCTGAATGATCAAGTGTGTAATATATTGTACTGTTTATGGGCGTTGAGAAGAGATTCTCAACTATCTTAATGATGTGTATGATTTTCTCCATGCAACTTACATTCTTTGTTTGTTTAAATTCAGGCACTACTTAGGTGTGAATTCATGTTAAGTTGAAATCTATCAAATGCTCACATGCTTGTATGATTGGAATTGTTGTTCCATTACTGTTCTGAATTGCTGGTATGAATATCTGTTGTAATTGAAGGTGTTTGGGACTATGAAATAGTCCAAGAAATCGGTAATGAGCTTTGAATTTATGGTTGAGGTTGTTTTCGCCACGTAAGACATGTTTGACAAACCCGAGTCGTATTAGGGTTGTCAGCAGTGGTTTGGCCATACGGAGTGTTTGCACACTTCATGTCGTTCAACTCAACATGCGCTCATGCTAGTCCAGCTCGTCAAGTAACCCGATTGTCCCGGTGGATGTTCACCATGTATGGACGCTACTGTTTGAATCTAGGGTACCAAACTTACCAGTGAAATTCCGTTAACTATAGTACCTCGATCCGCTAAGACTCATGAGCTGAGCATGGTGGTATGGGACACCGTGGTCGAGCTGTCGGCCTACGCTGGGGTGACGAGCCTCCCCGTAGTGACCAGTGAGCAATCCAGACTCGTGAGTCGATTATGGTGGTATGGGACACTATATTCGTGCTATCAGCCTACATTGATTGGTGATGAGCCCTTTGTAGTGACCTCGAGCATACCATGATACTGCATCGAGGCGACGAGCCTTGTTGTAGCAACTAAGGTATGATTAGGCCTGCATTGATTGGTGACGAGCCCTTTGCAGCGACCTAGAACCATAACATCGTCTGAGATTGTCTAGGACTGATGACCCTAGAATGGATCACTGTTTGAGAATTAATATAAGGAAGGTACCTTAGCTTCCCAATCCTGCTGTATGAAAAGGACTAATAATAACTTGGTAATCATGTTCATGCATCGCATTGCATGTGCCTTGGCATTGTGGAGCACTGCGGGAGGTTGTCATGCATACCGTAAGATGAAGACGCTGAGGGAGTGTGGGCGAGGGCATGCATCATTTCTACATACATCCTTGCATTAACAAGAGCAATTTAGATATGTTTGATTGTATTGCCTTATCATTATTGCTTGATTGAATTGATAACATGTTAACTTTTACTGTATAGTTCCATTGAGTTGATCAGTCACTCCCACGTTCTGGGACGGTGTTTAAACACCAAACAGACTCTGTCTTAGATGCAGATCATGATGCGACCCACGAGGCAGAGCAAGAGTTTGAGGATGATGAGGAGGTGTTCTCCTTTATGCAGTTCTCAGGCAGGTTCATGTAGCCGTGTCCTGAGCTATGAGGATTCAGGGTTATTATTGCAGTGGTTTATTTCATTATGATACTTGTATTTTGAGACAAATACTTGTAAATATTAGCCTGACACTGCACACATCCTTTGGGGACTTACACTGGTTCATATGTTCACTTCAGTCTTCCGCTTGTACATTTCATCTGTCCCTGGATTGTGTTTGTAGTTTGGCTTAATCTACTCCATGTTTTATGCACTAATATAGACAATATACATTCATCATTTCATATATTGCATAAGTGATGTTCTGAAACTCGGGAGTTGAGTTATACTCGACCCCCAAATTTCAGGGTGTTACATATAGATTCAAAAGTGCTCTATTTTCCGCAAAAGAATTGATCATATTAATGTCATGAATATTGTCCTCATCCTTTAGCTATTTGCTCATGTTGTAAAAGATGTTGAGCTCCAATGTCATATTTCTGAAAGATAAATTCATAATTTCATTCCTACAATTAATGATGACATTTGATGTAGTAAAGAATGGGCAACAAAGAATGACGGGTATTTGAGTGCTCACATCCACGATGAGTTAAGTATCTAAAAGAATAAAATCTACTGGCTAGTAGAATTTATCAACCTAGACCAATACATCCTCAATCATCCCTCTCGGTACATGAATCGATTGATTAGCATGTTGTAATGTGGTTCAGGTGGGTTTTAATTCACCTAGACCCAGTTGTTTGTAAACCAAGAAAGTGATTAGATTTATGCTTGCTCCCAAGTTAAGAAGTGCGTCCTCAATTTGGTGTTTACCAATTACATAAGTTATGGTTGGGCTATCAGGATCCTTGTATTTTTATGGCACATCCTACTTGAGGATGACACTCACTTTTTCTGTTAAAAAGATTTTCTTTTGTATGTTTTATCATCTTTTAGTAGTGTATAGATCTTTTAGAAAATTTTCATATGAAGGGATTTGTTTAATGACATCTAGTAGAGGAATATTGACCTTCACTTGTTTAAGCACCTCTACAATATCCTGAGAGTTAGTTAGAGGTTTTAGTGCAATTAACCGTTAAGGGAATGGCGCAATCGGCTTACACGCTTTTACTAATTCTTCCTCCTGTGGAGCAATTATAGATCTATCATTCTCATCTTCTTCAGGGTCCTTAGGTTTTTTAGCTCTGATCGGAATAGATTTGTCAATTGTCTTTCCACTCCTAAGAGTGGTGATGGACTTAGCTTGCTCTATTTGATTTGAAGAGCATAGGTCAATAATTCCATATTGCAGTTTTGGATTTGATAGAGATTGGGCTGGAAGAGTCCCTTTCTCTCCAATCATTAAGTTCGACTCAATCCATTGAAAGGCCTTAATAAGGTCTTGAAAGGCTTGTAATGTGCCTTGATTGAAAAGCTCTTGGTTTTGGATGTGTTTTAAAATCGGATCCTCCTGAGGCCTCTTTTAATTTAAGAGTTGAGTAAGGGCCTCTTGTGGGTTAGTGTTTGTTCATTCCTCCAACTGGAATTGTATGTATTCGAGGTGGGTCCACTAAAAGGTCTTTGGTAGTTGTTCACAGCATTTGATTGCTCATTCAATATTTCTTGAAAAGCAGGAATTGTTGGACAATTTTCAGTTATGTGTATGTTGCAAGCACAAATGCCACAAACAACTTTCGTAGACTTATCAGGTTTGACAAGTTCCACCTTCTTAAGTTTCATGACCGCGATTTTTCTTGTGAGATTGGCCACTCTTGCATTTATATCATCTTTTTCTTTTAAAACATAAATTCCTCCCATTTCCTTTGATTGAGTAGGCTTAGAAGTAGTGGTTCTTGAGGAGGTATCCCATGATTGCGCGTTCTCAGCAAGTTTATTAAAATAATCCCATGCATCATCAACTTCCTTATTCATGAATTCCAAATTACACATCATTTCCACAAATTGGCACATGGCCGAGGTCAATCCTTCATACAAAAATCTTGTTATCCACCATATCTCATATCCATGTTGTAGGCATGAATTTATGAGATCCTTATATCGCTCCCAACATTGGAAGGTCTCATCCTCTTTTTGCACAAAATCCATGATTGCTTTTCTTAATGTATTTGTTTTATGATACGGGAAGATCTTTTTAAGGAACTCTTTTGTCATCTCAGCCCATGTGCCAATGGACTGTGGTTTTAAGGAATGTAATCACGACTTAGCCTTTTCTTTCAAAGAGAAAGGGAATAATTTCAATCTTACTATTCCTCAGACACGTTTGGGATGTGTAATGTAGATATTATCTCATCAAACTCTTTCTTATGCAAGTATGAACTTTCAGATTCTAGTACGTGAAACTCAGGAAGGAGTTGAATCACCCTCGGTTTAACATCCATAGTTCCTTCATTCAATGGGAATATCATGTAGGAAGGTGTTCTCACCCCTGCCAATTTTAAATACTCTCGTAGAGTATGAGGCAGGGGTGCATGATGTACCTTATTCTCAACTTGGGCCTCCTCAACTGGGTGTTGAGGTTGATGTGTGGCCATCACTTCTATTGACTCAGAGGATCTTAAGTGGGGTCTAATTTGGTGATGGATAGGCAACCTTTCAACTAATTCTCCTTCACTCAAGGGACAGAGTGTGTTATTATGAACCCACTTGGGCATGAAACACTCATAGCTCACGAATAACTTAAACAACTAAATCTAAAAAATAAGAAATCTAGAACGAAAGGGAGTTGGAATGAAGTTACCCGATTAGAGTTGCTATGTTAGGATTCTACGAAACAGAAAAACGAAGTTAGTTTCTAAAAATAGAAAATCCTAACCTAAGAATAAAGCAGAAATTAACCCTAATATTAACCTAATTCTAATACTAATTAATCTCAGAAAAACATAACCGTAGTCCCCAACAACGGCGCTAAAAACTTGTTGACACCCCCAAGTGCAGGGTCGCGATGTAGTAATAACTTGGTGAGACCGAGGTCAAATCCACAGGGACTAAACTTGTACTTATTTTGAAAATAACTAGTACTAGAACTAGAATAAGATCTAAACCTAAATCTGGAATAAAAAAGGGAGTAATTGTGAATGAAATTTCAATAATCAAAAGGAAAGTAGAGCGCCAAGGATCCACTTGTAGCTATCAAGATGCTACCTTACTTGATTCAAGAGACACAATTATTATTGGAGTCCTATTCTATCCAATTGGAAAATCAAATCTCTAAACTTTCATTGACCTAGTCCACATATGAATGAGTATTTTAATGATTGGCAGGGAATTCATGCATGCACCATGCCCAAGAGACGATGGTGAATCACGAGTTTTACCAATCCCACAATTTCAAAATAGGAAAAAAAGATATTCAAAGCTATCACAACATTTATTGTAATTTGAGTCACAATAAATCATAGAAAATTGAAAATATTCCTTAAATCAAACTAGAAATCAATGAGGTTTAATATAACAAGAATCGAAGAAAGATAATCATCCCAACATGCTACAAGCTTCACCTCTTAGCCCTAGCTAAGAGGTTTAGTTAACCATAGACATGATTGAAACTTAAACTCTTAATGAAAACATTAAAAATAAATAAAAAAAGAAGAAAAACACTTGGGAGGCTACTCCACCCTTTGACTCTACTTCTTGAAACTTAATTCATGTTTAAAACTCCTCAAAGAACCCATATTTATAGCCTTAGTTCGACCATCTTTGAAAACTGCCTCAAATTTACGCACTCTCGTAATGCCTTCGATGTCATCGAACATAAGTTAAATATGAAAGTCCCGCCTTTTCGCACTACGTAACTTTACATGTCATCGAACATACCTTCGATGTTATCGAAGGGCGTTCGATCAATCGAGAATGTTTCCAGAGTGTTCCAGCGAGTTGCTGTAAAAATCTCGATGTCATCAAACTGCCTTCGATGTCATCGAGCTGGTCTTCGAGCAATCGAATAGAGCTTCGATGTCATCGCGAAATGCATCAATTTGTCTAGCAACCATACTTGATTTGCATGTAATTCTTTGATGTTATTGACCCATGTTCGATGTCATTGAACACTTGCTTTGATGTCATGGACCCGTGGTTGATGACATAGACAATGAACTTTAGATTCTCTAAATTTATGAACTTTGTACTTTCGACTTCATTCCTTCTTCACTTGGTTTCCTTAAATATTGAGGTCTTGAAATCTTCAATCTTGGTGTCCTAAGATCCATCCCTTACCTTGGTGCTTCTTGAGCATCAAATCCATGCTTTTAACATTCTTTTCAATCCAAGCTCTCAGATACACCTTACAATGCAAACATGTATAAAATATACCCATTAAGCATTATTATGTTCATAAAACTAAGATATAAACTGGGGGAAATATGCAATATTTAACACTCAACATCAATCATTAGGCCTTGTGGATATGGTCTGTAACTAGCACAAAAATTCCCCAATAGGCCCTCAGGATGGCCATAGAAATGGCCCTAATTGGGCCCTTCTGTAAACCAAAATAGAAAACAAACCCATTGCAAAATAGGCCTGTAAAGAGAGCCCATTTAGGCCTGTAAAGAGAGCCCATTGAAGAATCCTATCCATTGAAATGGCCTACCAAGAAACTATGAACGGATGTTAGCCCACAATAGGTAGGGCCCATAAATGGCAACAAGTGAGCCTAATGGCTTGTTGTAAACATAAAACCTAATTCCATTAAAATACATGCATGGCTGTAAGTGAACAAGAAAGAGAAGAAGGGGTGAAAACCCTAGCTGCTCACCCTTGCCTTCTTCCCTTTCTGAAAACGGATGCACCCTAGGGATCTGGTGTCGGAACACTTCCATGCAGCCGCCGCTACCCCTACCCTTTTCTATGTGGACCGACAACCACCAGATTTTCTGGCAGATAAAGGTTGTTCTATTCATCCATGGAAAAAATGGTTATTGCCTCTAATGCAGAGATGTGGAATCCCTGACCAGTAATCGAAGATGAGGGCGAGAGAGAACTAGATCTCATGCCATAGAGGATGGGCTTGCAACATCATGCACGAGTTTTTAGAAATGGCGGCTAGTCCTCTTCCTGGCGAAGATAGTCTTTGAATGGAAGAGGGCCACAATGAATGTAGACATGAGCTCCGATCAGGGATGTGCCACCATGGCTTCTAGTAAGTGTAACACCCCATACTTTTTAGTACTCGGGTGTTACCCTATAACCTAACTTAGTATAAACACAAATCTAATTAATCTAAATGTTCACATGTTCTAGCCCAAATCTGATCGTTGGGAAAAATATTCATCTTTAGTTATCCATTCATTGATTTTTGAGATGGATCACTACATCATTAAGTAACTTTATTTTTAGGATTTCAATCACCCTAATAGACCAATTGCTTTGATAGACAAATCAAACCATCCAGTATGAATCATGGAAGGCCCTAATCTTCGATCACCTTAAAGATTGAGACCCGAATCGTTAGATTCATTGTTCATCGTATTCACACTAATCAATTTGGAAATCCATCACTTGACCACAATGACCAAGCCATCTGATCATTCAACATGCTAGTGATTTTCATCTAAACTAGGAAAGATATGGTTAGTCTAGATAGAAGTCTGACTATTGGATCGACGCAAGTGGGAGATTGAGGTCCAAAGACCGAGTCGTAGGGCCTACATGAGTGTTAAATCAGCCTCATTCTTGGGCTTATGGCCTTACGTGGACCAATGGGTCGAATGATTGGTGGGGATCGGGTTTGAAACCCATCAAACCGCCACAATGCATGAGAATGTTAAGTAGATGTACCCATTTGGGAATTGTGGCCTACCCGAGTCTTAGATTGACCTCATCCTTGGTTAAATAACTCCATGAGACTTGTAAAGTCCAATGAAAGGAGTGGATTCATCAAAAACATCACAATGGACCTCATATATAGGATGCGTGTGCACGGTCCATGCACAGCCACAACACACAGAATTCAAATTCGAGTCAAACTAGGTTTGACCCGAGCTCACCTGAAAAAGAGGAAATTTCCTCTCTTTCTCCTGTTTTCTCGCCTGGCTTCTGTTTAAACGGAAAGTTTTCATTTGCATTAACTGTGGCCCACCATCTGATCACGTCTGAGAAATCCAAACCATCCATTAAGTCCGATGGGGGATTCTGAGCAAAACCTTGAGATTTGTACCTGTGGACATATTTAATCATACAAACAATCTTGTACGCAAGGGGCATTGCGTTTGGTGGTTTTCTTAAATAGACTTTTTCGTTTCCAGCTCTATGAGCTTGCAAATATGAGAATCCTTTCTCAAATCCTATCCGTCCATCCAAAAGAATCCTAGCCCTTGAAGTTAGGTTTTTATAACAAGAGAGAGAGAGAGGCCACGGAAAGAATATTTTTGTTATGAAACGTGGCTCCATCTCAGCCATTCAAGGGCTTTTAGAAGCTCTTCCAGAGCATCCAGAGCACCCATTCTAGGGCAACCAACAAGGCCATCTTGCGCCGATTGAAGTTATCATGAGAAGCTCGTGGGTGTGCAAGTTAACGACCGTGGCTGACAATCTCGGAACCCACCGAGATATTGTTGTCATTCGTCCAAATGGTGGGTCCCAAAATGTCTTTGGGACCATTTGAACCATCCATAGGCATCGAATCACTAGATCAGCCACCCATTGAGAAACTGCCATTGTCGAGGAAGTCATCTTCTTCGTTCAATCGTAACACCCGTCTCAACATAGTGGGCCCCATCTTTTTATCTAAGTCGTCCAACTGGTGATCTAAAACATGAGAAGATCAACCGTGTAGCCAAATTAAGATCATGCATTAAGTTCGGTTTCGATTGGAAGTTAATCAACAGAAAAACTCACCGCTTTACTCACTATTATTACACTAATCTCCCCAACTAATCTTTGATTAGTTGTGGTCGAAACCATCTAGAATATGGGAGCCTATAAAGACTGCTTTTAGGGCATCTCTTTCCAAAAATGGAAAGCCTTAAAGAAGAGAGAAAAGCATGCCGTTTCGGTGCTGCACCAAGATGAGTCGACTCGATTCGAATCACTACACGTTCAAGTGAGTCTGGGTCCACTCCCACTCAGCCAAAGAGGAGAGAAGGAAAGGAGGAGAAGCAGAGGGAAAGCTTAAAGAAGAAAAAATAAAATGAGAGAGAGAGTGTGAGAAAAGGAAGAGACAAAGAGCGCCGCCCTTTTGTTGTCGCACTGAGTTGCACTGACTTAGTCTGAGTCGCTGCAAGATCGGGCCGAGTCCAAGGCTTCACCTGGTTGTTCCAACAGAGAAAGAAAAATAAGAAGAAGAAGAAAAAGACAGAAGAAGGAAATGGAGAGAGGCCGGTTGTCACTTGGGTTTGATTCCAAGTCTTAGCGACATGGTTGCATCAAGTCCAATCGGGTTGGTTAGGTTCCGAGTTGAACCATGGTGTGTTGTGTGAGCCAGGTTTGAGGCCAGACTCCTAGCTAACCAGCTTGGAAATCAGAGAAGCAGGATGAAGAAGGAAAGAAAATGGAAGAAGATTGTGAGAAGAAGGAAGATAGAGGAAGTAACGAGTATTCAACTTGCTGAGTCAACTCAGCCCAGTTAAATCGGAGTACTACAGAGTTAGATCACTTCGGGATGTTTTTGATGCAGCTACTTGGGCCTAGGTCGGGCTTAGTACAGAACTGTGGTAGAGGTAGCAACTGGGCTCGATCGGGCTTGGATTTGAACCGAGTTGTGTAGAATCCGTGTTGCTGAGTTGACTCAGTGAGTCTTCACTGAGTCCTTGATCTTTGTGGATCAATTTAGGTCAGTGGTCTCAACAGCAATAACCAACCTAGCCAGGTTGGATCGATCGTTCTTGGGCTCATGTTATCTCACCAGTTCCTAGCCGAATTAAAGCCCGAGTTGAGTCGATTCGGGATTCAATCCTAAAGTGTATGTGCGAATTCCAACAAGTGTTGAAAAGTGGACCTAACTTGAGAGGTGAGGATTACCTTCAAGCTTTTCTACATCATAATAATTATCTTAGTTCATTTATCCCATTAATTGCTTAATTTATTATTTAGTAAAAAAATGATGATAAATGCTAGTTTATGTTTGGGTGAATTCTTCTTAAATGATTTATCATTGGAGTTGCATTCAAGTATCTGAACATGCTATAGTTCGTGATTATCTCTATCTTGGTTTAAATGATACATTTTATATGGAGAAGCTCGTGGGTGTGAGAGTTAACGACAGTGGCTAAAAATCTCGGAACCCACCGAGATATTGCTGTCATTCGTCCAAATGGTGGGTCCCAAAAGGTCTTTGGGACCATCTGAACCATCCATAGGCATCGAATCACCAGATCAGCCACCCATTGAGAAATTGCCATTATCGAGGAAGTCATCTTCTTCATTCAATCGTAACACCCGTCTCATCATAGTGGGCCCCATCTCTTTATCTAAGTTGTCCAACCGGTGATCTAAAACATGGGAAGATCAACCGTGTAGCCAGATTAAGATCATGCATTGAGTTCGGTTTCAATTGGAAGTTAATCAACAGAAAAACTCACCGCTTTGCTCACTGTTATTACACTAATCTCCCCAACTAATCTTTGATTAGTTATGGTCGAAACCATCTAGAATAAGGGAGCCTATAAAGATTGCTTTTAGGGCATCGCTTTCCAAAAATGGAAAGCCTTAAAGAAGAGAGAAAAAGCTTGTCGTTTCGGTGCCGCACCAAGATGAGTCGACTTGATTTGAATCACTACACGTTCGGGTGAGTCTGGGTCCACTCCCACTCAGCCAAAGAGGAGAGAAGGAAAGGAGGAGAAGCAGAGGGAAAGCTTAAAGAAGAAATGAGAGAGAGAGAGAGTGTGTGTGTGTGTGAGAAAAGGAAGAGACAGAGAGTGCCGCCCTTTTGTTGTCACACTGAGTTGCACTGACTTAGTTTGAGTCTCTGCAAGATCAGGCCGAGTCCAGGGCTTCACCTGGTCGTTCCAATAGAGAAAGAAAAATAAGAAGAAGAAGAAGAAAAAGACAGAAGAAGGAAATGGAGAGAGGCTGGTTGTCACTCGGGTTTGATTCTGAGTCTTAGCGACCTGGTTGCATCAAGTCCAATCGGGTTGGCTAGGTTCCGAGTTGAACCATGGTGTGTTGTGTGAGCCAGGTTTGAGGCCAGACCCCTGGCTAACCAGCTCGAAAATCAGAGAAGCAGGATGAAGAAGGAAAGAAAAAGGAAGAAGATTGTGAGAAGAAGGAAGATAAAGGAAGTAACGAGTATTTGACTTTCTGAGTTAACTCAGCCCAGTTAAATCAGAGTACTGTAGAGTTAGATCACTTCGGGACATTTTTGATCTAGCTACTCGGGCCTGGGTTGGGCTTGGTACAGAACTGTGGTTGAGGCAACAACTGGGCTCGATCGGGCTCGGATTTGAACCGAGTTGTGTAGAATCCGTGTTGCCGAGTTGACTCAGTGAGTCTTCACTGAGTCCTTAATCTTTGAGGATCAATTTAGGTCAGTGGTCTCAATAGCAATAACTGACCTAGCCAGGTTGGATCGATCGTTCTTGGGCTCATGTTATCTCACCAGTTCCTAGCCGAATTAAAGCCCAAGTTGAGTCGATTCAGGATTCAATCCTAAAGTGTACGTGCGAATTCCAACAAGTGTTGAAAAGTGGAGCTGACTTGAGAGGTGAGGATTACCTTTAAGCTTTTCTACATCATAATAATTATCTTAGTTCATTTATTCAATTAATTGCTTAATTTATTATTTAGTAAAAAAATGATGATAAATGCTAGTTTATGTTTGATTGAATTCTTCTTAAATGATTAATCATTGGAGTTGCATTCAAGTATCTGAACATGCTATAGTTCGCGATTATCTCTATCCTAGTTTAAATGATACATTTTATATGGATAAGTGTATTAAAATTGTTGTGGCTTGTTTTACCACTTGTGATTATTTGATGATGTTTTAGGATGTCCTCGAACTAGTGGCATATAGTGTAATGGGCTAATTGAGATTATGTCATGGACTTACTATTTTGTGGATCACTTGTGCCTTTGTGCCTTTTTTGTGACAATTCTTTTCTATCGCATCCTTGAATGGACTGATTGCCTTATATGACTTTGATTGACTACTTGCTCTTTTGTGGTTTTAGTGGATTATTTTATACAACCTTGTGATGGTAAGTTCCACTTATTGGACTACGATTGGCCACTAATTGAAGACGTTACCCTTAAAACATTATATTTGATAGTCTCATGAGCAAGGGTTGGTGGAATGGGACACTATGCCTGAGTTGTTGGCCTATGCTAGGTGACAAACCCGCCCATAATGACCCTTGAGCTTATATAAAATGGTTGTTTGAAATTGGAATAATAATGGTTGGGCTAATCATGCATCTTCATTGAATACAGACTTTACTAGGTGGTCAATACAAGACGCGAAGATTTCTTGGGTCATTACGGGCTGTACCGTAGAGTATTTTACCTAGTGATCTTAAGTTTTCGTCGCGTGCATTCGATTACCATGGGCTGTCCTTTTTGTACAGACTTTTCCGGGTGTCTTATTTTCCTTAGATGTATCATAGAATACTCTTCCAGGAAGCTAGCTTATGTTGGGTGTTCTCGTTACATGGTCTTTTTTGGGTAGCTAGTTCTCCTTTGGCGTACCTTTGTACACTTTTTCGGGTGGCTAGTTCTCCTTAAGTGTACCTTTGTGTACTCTTCTGGGTAGCTAGTTCTCCTTGGGTGACCTTTTTGCCAGCTGGATGTGCATCCACAGGTCTGTGAGCATGTGCATGCATTCATACATTTAAAAAAGATTATCTTTGTGAAATTTATCTAATGAATGTGTATCTAATGACCCTTATCTGAATTCTATGATAATTATTGTGAAAATTTTGTTATACACTGTTCCTGATAACTATGCTTAATTGTCTTGATGATATGATAAATCTTGAGGGTTATACTTCACTAGGATAGCCATTGACACTATCAAACCGTATTCAGTGTGCAAGATACGTGGATGATGTGTGAGTTAACTCTGGTGCATCGCATGGAGAGATCGATGGCTATGCGGCTCTAATTTCTAGACTACTTTTATTATTTTGTACTGCAATCTTTAATTATGAAACATTGGTTTGTATAAGTTTTCAGGTAACCACAAGAATATTTGGCTATATATATTTGGAGTCCCTCTTATACTTGATTTGCTCATATTCCGCTAGTTTATTAACTCTGATAAAGATATATATATATATACATACATGTGATGTTTGAGCCACCATTAAGGGTTAACGCTCGGGCTTTTGGAAAACGAGTAGTGTACTCGAGTTCCGGGAACCGAGGTGTTACAGTAAGAGATTCCTCTTTTGAAAGGCCTTATTAAGAATTTTCTACTGGCCATCAATGGCTGCCGTAATCAATAGTGACAACAAAGGGCGAGGCTTCGATCAATAGCAGCATGAACTCCATGGATTCCAGCAACCCTTTCCACCACGAGCAATGCTTCCAACCCCAAAAACTAATCCTTTTGCTTGATGTTATTGTCAATCGGCAATAAAGGCTATCCAATGGTAACACCATCACAACGAATTTCCCCCCTTTTTTTTTACCATTGTTTCTAGAATTCGATGCCAATGACTCGGGACAAAGTGATATGCTAAAATTGAGTTACTATCAGAATCCCATGCTGATCTCAAGAATTGTTTAGATCTAGTCCCTAGGGTGCTCAGATCTGGCCATAAAGGATTCGCAAAAAAAAAAAAGAAAAAAAAAAAGAATTTTACTGGAGGATCCACCGTAGCTAATGCATAATTGCTCTGATACCAACTATAAACTATATGTGGAATTGCACTGTGCTATACATCAAGTATGGAGATCAAGTAAACTGAATACATGGCTTGCAACGGAGCATGCTATGCATCGAGTATGGAGATCAAGTAAACTGAATACATGGCGTACCTTGTTGAGACGTAACTAGTACAAACATCTTATACATAATAAAGGCTATCGTTGATGTTGTTGTCAATCAATAATAAAGGCTATCCAATAGTAACACCATCACAACGAATTTCCCTCCTTTTTTATTACCATTGTTACTAAAATTCGATGCCAATGACTCCGGACATAGTGATATGCAAAAATTGAGTTACTGTCAGAATCTTGTGCTGATCTCAAGAATGGTTTAGATCTAGTTCCTAGGGTCCACAATTGGACTGCTTAGATCTGGCCATTAAGAATTCGCAAAAATAAAATAAAATAAAATAAAATAAAAAATAAAATAAAATAAAATTTACTAGAGTATCTGCTGTAGTGAATGCATAATTGCTCTGACACCAACTATAAACTATATGCAGAATTGCAAAGGACCGTGCTATACATCAAATATGGAGATCAGGTAAACTGAATACATGGCGTACCTTGTTGAGACGTAACTAGTACAAACCCCGCCAGGGATCGATGCCAAGACCTCAAGAGTTGAAACAAAGTATCTCCACTCAGTCTGCCAGTTGAGCCATAGATATGGGTGTACACAGTATCTCAACTCAGTCTGCCAGTTGAGCTATGGATCTGGGTGTACGGAATAATGCTTCTTTAACCCTAATATCTAAGTAATAAAAGCCATGATTGATGTCTACAATTATTATTTTAATTGAAATCCTCCAACCGGAACAAGTCCTGAGATGCATTTGGAAGAAGAAAAAAAAATAAAAATAGGACAGTTAGTGGTTGGTAGAATATATTCCCCTTCCCCATATGAGCCAATGTGACTAGTTTCGGTCACTGGACCATGGCCCATCAAGTCAGGAATCCAATGCCCGAGGAATTTGTACGATGAGAGCAGATATTTTCACGATAGTCGTCCATCATTTTCTCAGCTTTTCAATTGATTATGGGCCATTTAAGTATTTCTTCCTAATCAATCGTACGAATCACTGAGTGGTGGGCCCCACTTGTAGAAACTCTAAGCTCGAGTATTGTGTTCACATTGCCAGTAGATTATGGTAATCAAATCCCTTGTAATCAATATCCCACTTTTTCCGGCAGCACCGGTAGATGCAGTTGGCACGTGTGTTGAACATCTAGCCGGTGCATGAAATGAATCCACCATTAAGATGATCTGGAAAAAGAATCAAGCCTGTAGATTTCTCAGGTGGGCCAACATTATACGGCAGTTAGAAAGTAACTTGATAGTGGTTTATCTCCAATGTACCCGTTTGACTTGCCCGATCTACCGAATAGCTTGATTTTTGCACCCTATCATCTTCAGTGGGCCACCTTATGCACACGTTGTCCCTTCACGTGCCATATTGGCACGTGTGCTGCGTGTGAAAGAGGAAAGTGTATGCCTGCGGGCTTTTCTTTTCTCCTCTGGGGTTTTGGCTTTTTCACCGATGAATTTACGTTACTGTCCTCTTCTTTTTTCTTTTCTTTTTTTCAAACTAACAAACTGGAAAATGGAGAATTATGGTATATTGCTCACATCTAACTCAGTCCAATAAATGTGCACCAACATTATTATTAGAAAAACATAAAATTTGCTCGGTTCTAATGATAAGGTGGTCCAACAAAAAAGAAGAAGAAGTAATATACACGGTTCAAAACATCCCAATTCAAGTGTAGCCCATTTGATGATTTAATCTTCCTTATGTTTTGTTTGTGTTATCACGGTGGTGGGGTGGATATATTGGACAGGTTCAATGTCATATATGTGCCCGATCTTGGTAATTTTAAAGAAAATGCTAAATGAGAGTATTTTTGTAATTTCATCTTTGAAAGCTCTTCCAAGTGTTTCATGTGATTTCTCATTGCACAGGGATCGTTTCGTAAGATATAGACTTTGGGAACCTTTTTGCGGTCGAAGTCCTCCTTTGGCTAAAGAGGTCCATTGAACTTTTTTTTTTTTTCTTTCATTATTATTATTATTTTGTTGATTAGACTTGACATATGGCTGTGTTTGTGAAGATGTTGAGTGCTCCATAAAATTACGTAGAATAGTATACCATGGCTGCGTATGAAAGTTTGGCAGATCTATAAAATGAAGGCTATATCTTAGGGGGATGATTAGGACCGAATAAAAATTATCAATTAAAACTCATTTGTTTACATAAATTGATATGCTAATTAAACTCAGCAAGATAATTTAACACTAAGGCTTCTAAGCCAATAGTGAGTCCAATTACATGAACTATTAAAGATATTCTAATTATGCAACTAGTTTATAATCAATAGTGAGCTTATGTGTGCATTACAACTTAAGTGCCTAGCATACGATTCAATTCAAATATTCATATAATTTACCTAATTAAACATATAAGCATGAATAAGAATGTATGCAATTCACAATTGCAAATACAAGCATATATAGTGGTTCAGTTTTCCTACTCCAATCCCGGTAGACACACTCTCCCTAAGTGTACTGGTATTCATTATTAAACGTTTTTAATCAGGTTTACCTTCAACTTATACAACCGTATACTCCCACTAGAGGCCTACCCAAGGACTTACTCGTACTCACCCTTGTTGGTGGCCTATGCAAGGACTTACCATGTACACAACCTTGTTGGTAGCTTACATAAGAACTTACCTACATACACACCCGTGTTGGTAGCATATAAAAGGACTTACACATGTACTCACCCGTATCGATGGCGATACGGTCCTACATAAAAACCTATGCGAGTTTGGTTTAAAACTCTACACTCAATCTTACATAAGGAATGAGTGTTGGATTCTTATAATTTGACAACTTATTGGATTGAGCCCCTTTTGTGGTGCCTTCTTGGGTTGCTTGATCGATATTCTCTCATGCTTCAATTAACTCCCCTTATGCTCCCTCGATCGTTGATGTTGATGTTTGCCAATGCTTCAACTCAAAGATCAAACACCTTACATGCAATGCTAAATTGAGGTGACTAAGGTGGTGTGGGGATGGTAAAATCTCTTACAACTACTGGAAGGTTGTAATCCTAGGGGATTCACCTACATAGGTCTTCTAGAAGATTTAGACAAAGGATATATCATAAGG
The DNA here is from genome assembly GCF_029962835.1 of Magnolia sinica. Classification (NCBI taxonomy): domain Eukaryota; kingdom Viridiplantae; phylum Streptophyta; class Magnoliopsida; order Magnoliales; family Magnoliaceae; genus Magnolia; species Magnolia sinica. The sequence continues at coordinate 91,623,955 of NC_080575.1, forward strand.
CTAGAAAATGGTGAAATTCAAGCTCATCTTCAAGGTGTAGGTTGGAATCCTCATTAGAGTGTTAATCTCAAGGAAAATGACCTGGAAGTTATTAGCTTAGAGGCTTAGGATGAGGAATATGAATATGAAATCACCTATGCTTTTATTGCACCAAAAAACTATATTTTTTCCTATGAATCGAGTGTCGTTTTATAAGGAACCGATTTGCAACGGTTAGTTAACGGCTTTATCGATTCGATTGAAGGGCCCTTTAATAGGATCGAATGTCTTTTGATAGGATTGAACACATTATCGATCTATTAAGAAAATTCAAGATTTTATTTGTTGGGTTGCTGAACTAATTTATCAATCGGATTGAGTAGTCCATCAATTTTATTGAGTCTTATCAATAGCCTATCCATGGGTCGATGATCACTAGAAAATTACTATTTTGGGCATATTAATTCACAACAGCTTCACAACTCTTCTATCCTTATCATATTCCAATTGAGATTATAAGGCAAAGGGAAGATCAATAGTGTGAAGAGACTCCCAGCCATTCATCAGGCTGGACCACACATTTACATCGAATATGGACTATTGGTTGTTTTCCTCTAACCATCCATTTCTTTTGTTCATGTGTGGCCCACCTAATGAGTAGACCATCCCCTTTTTTTTTTTCTGTCCAACTTGTTCATGGCATGTGGCCTGGTTACAGTGAAGATCTTCATCAATTTGCTGGTCATTGTTATGATGTAATGCCCCATGCTTTTGAGTACTCGAGTGTTAGTATTACAATTTAGATTAGCGTATTTGTATGAAGATACAAATAACATACATTGTTCACCATCATTTGATAAGTCACAATCCACTACTTAATTTCAATATTTGGAATGCCAACATCTCATATCCAACCATTAATTTAAATAAATTAATAACTAAACGTTAAAACCCATGTATTTTGGCTCACTTACAAACCCAAATAATCTAATCTTTATAATCAAATACTTATAGGAGACTGAATGAATGAATAAATGGTGCTAATCAGGGTGTGACCCATGTGAATAATTTATATATATATATATATATATATATATATATATATATATATATATATATATAATTTATATATATATATATATATATATATATATATATACAAATAAGTAATTTATCTTAAAAAAACATATAGAACATCTCCAAAAGAGAGAACCATGGGATTTAAATATAAATAATTAATAATTGAAAATATAATAATAAATTTAAATGATATATAAAACATTGCAAAAATGATATTTAATATTATAAATATATATTAGGCCATTTAATCCATAACCTAGCCATTAATTTCTAGCTAAATGGTTCCATAGACACTTTTTACAGTTGATGTTTGAATTTGGTATTTTCCGATCATCAGATCAACAGAAATCCACAATTGAAGCTAAGCTTTAAGAAGTATGGTCCACCTGGTCTATGGATCTGCCTCATCTATGAACCGGGACCCTAATAGGACTAGTAGGAGCCACTGAATGGCATGGATCTCTCAACACATCACCGTGGACCCCACACTCACGGTGTGAGGGTACACCATTAAGTGTACATTGCAGTACACCTGTAACGCTCCATGTTTTTAGGACCCAAGTGTTAACCTTTAGAGAGCTAAATTCCACACACACACACACACACACACACACACACACACACACACACACAATTTTTTTCTTTCTTTCAGAGTAAGCATTTAGGTGGAATGAGAATAAATCAAACGTAAAGGAAATTTTGTATTTACATTCAAAGAATATACGAGCGACTGCCCATAATGACTTATACAAACCAATGTCCCAATGTTTATAATTACAAAATGAGATAACATCACATGTGAAACAAAATGAGTTATAACAAATCTTGAACTTTAAAATCTTGTAGCAACTCTTAGCAAATACAATCATGCATCCTTGACAATTGCACCCTACTCCTCATCAATATGAACACTAATATCAACTGCCCCACCTGTGCTACCTGTCGGTTATATATACGATGACTGAGAGGTTAGCTCAGTGTGAATTCCCCTCAAGATTACACACCACCGCATTAGGTAAGCATTGTTATAAAAACATTACGAGGCATACAAAATAATACATGATGCGGTTTTATTAAATACATGGATGCATGAGTGCACATCAACTGGGGATGCTCATCTAGTTAGCTTTTGGGTTAAACCTATGCAATGTGGCCGGTCACCAGTGAAAGTATATAGTATATGCATAGTGCCAAACTCACCGAAGGTGAGTCGATAGTCGATGGTCTGGAAGCTAGTGAAACGATACCCCAACTAAATCCTATTAGGCACATGCTACAACATCCAGAATTAGCCACCCGTCACGCACGAATGCTATGAATGCATGATTAGCCCAACCATTATTATTCCATTTACAACCAACCAGTTTAATAAAGCTCAAAGGTCACTATGGGGGTTCATCACCCTGTGTAGGCCGACAGCTCAGGCATAGTGTCCCATTCCACTATCCCTAGCTCATGAGGTTACAACCTTACGATATTTAATGGAACCCATCGACTAGTGGTCAATCATATTTAGTATATGGGGCTTACCATCACATGGTTGTACAAAATAAACATCGAACCCATATAGTGAAAATACTAAAACAAAGCCACATAGGGCGAATATAAAAAAAACTATGTGATAAAAGACCATCCTTAAAAATCACTTAGACATGACAACCCCTGGATGGCAGACCCACATCAATATTCAATTTAAACCACTATTTAATAACTACTAAGTAATCATAATCAATCGATTTACATCCCAAGTATGGGTGTACATTTATAAGTGGGGGTTTCCCACTGATGTACCAGTTAAAGTTCCATAAGCAATTCGTAAGTAATCCACAAGTATAAGAAAATATGCAGGATAGTTATTAAATATATAATCTAGCAATTCAATTCCAACAATTAACACATGTGATTATAAGATAAAGATATCAATTATCAATCGAATTTTTTTAAAAAAAACTATCACTTAAGCTAATGGAAAAATGGAATGCTCAGGGGGAAGAAATCATCACCTTATAGGTCGATTGTCTTTCTACAAGTTGAGGGGCTTGAAACTCTTGCTCAATCATCTTGGTAAGCTAGTTTGGAGGTGTAACTATCCAGCCCTAGTAAGATAGATTAGAGATTGATTGACACAATCCTATCTTTTTTCCTTTCTTGGTAATTCCTAAGGCCTCTTGTATCTGGAGGAGCCCGGTTCCTCTATTTACATCAAGTAACAGAATTGTAGTTGTCACCATCTAGGTGATTGTGTGATTTGTGTAATGTCCTGATCAATGCACCTCTGGCTGAGATGGACTAATTGTCATTATAATGAGAGAGATGAGGCCCACAGAGCCTAGTTCAGTCCCAATCATGGCTGGATCCAGTTTGGATTCGGCCCACAACCATGTGGCTGGGTCTAACTAGGATCCGGCCCACTGCCGTGCGGTTGGACTTGGCCCAAAACAGCCTAAGCTGTGACTAGAATTTGGCCCAGCTCATAGTTGAGCTTGGCCCAAATTCATGACTGGGCTTGGGCCCAAATTGCAGCTAGACTTAATGTAGATCCCAGCCCAAATCAGCGGCTGGGCTGATTGGCTTGGCCCACAGTTGTGGTTGGGTTGATTAGTTTGGCCCAACTGCTGTGACTGGACTGATCGGTTCAACCCAATAGTCGTGGCTAGGCTGGTTAGTCTGGCCTAACGGTTGTGGCTGGGCTGATTAATTCGGCCCACTAATTGTGGTTGGGTTGATCGGCCTAGCCTAGCTTGTTTGCCCTACTATGTGGCTGGGCTTGGTTCAACATGGCCCAATTTTGGGGCTGTACTTAGCCCAACACTCAACCCACCTTTGTATTTGGGCTCTAGTTGGGAGCTAACCCATGATGGAAGTCTGGCTTGGCCCAGAATCCTTGCTGTTCGTGTGTTGGACTGGCCCGATCATGCATTGGACTGAGTTCGAGCTCGACTCAACCCCAATCTCTCTGATGGGATGAGCTGGCCTTGCAATGGTCGAATTTTCAACCGAAATCTCGGGTGTAGCTTCTGCTACAACCTACGGAGTTGGTGGGTATTGGCTCCAACCGACTGCTGGCCTTCTTGGGGTGCGCTGCTGGGTGGAGGCGGAGAGAGGTTTGCTCTTCTGGGTGTTACTTGAATTGATTCTGGTGCAAGATGGGTCGACATCACGACACACACTGTTTAAAATGGCTCAGGTCATTCAGTGATGCTGTCAATAGCGGTGGTAGCTCCAACTCACTCAACCTAGAACGACAGTCTCCCTACCTCCCTCTCTCTTCTTTCTTATTTTCTCTCACACCCAACCGAGATGTTCCGATTTGTATTGGGTCAACTCAGTCTGAACAGACCCGGTTAACACAGTGCGGCACCGAGCTCGCATCTATCCCTCGCCACTCACTCTCACTATCTTCCTCTCTTTGGCTCTTTTGCAGTGGGAGTTCCCTAGCCTATACTGACCCAACTCGATCCGAACTGGTCGGGTTGAGTTGGTGCAGTGCGGTGTCGAGTCTGCCACTTAAGCCTGCACTCGCTCGATCTCCCTTTATCTCTTTCTCTCTCCCTCTCTTTCTTTCTCTCCCTTTCTCTCTTTCTCAACGACTAGGGTGAGGATCCAGTGGCGGACGATCCGATTTTATAGGCTAAAGGGCCTGTCGAGGCTGCCCATTCAATGGTCGAGATCTGATGGACATACTCGCGTGTTTTCCTCGGATTCTCGTATGCATGGGGTCCATCTATCTCGAGGGATGGATTTTCGCAATCATGGTCCATTGGAAAAGCAGCTTTTCACTTTCCACAGGGCCCATCCCATCGCAATGAGATTTCGGCCCAACAAGGAAGATGATGCGGCCGCTAATGGTGGATTTATGCCTACTGTGTATTTGTGTGATCTGGTCCGTTTGATTGGACCAGATGGAGCCATTGGTCACTGCGGGGTCCACTTTTCAGCCCTTTCATTAGCATTTCACTTATCTCGCAAGATCTTCCGCCTTCATCAAATTTCTCGCTCATGTGGCATTTCGTTGAGGGAGCCATTGCTGCCCTATGGAGAACGAAGGAGATCCCTTCACATGGCTTCGTGGAGGGCCTGGATCTCGCCAGATAAGGTATTCCCAAAAGGGAAATGTCGGATAGTCCTTTCCACCCCACAGGCGGTTGCCTGGCCGCGTTTTGGGAGCTGAAAAGAGTGCTAAGATGCGCTCCTTGTGAACAGCTGGGATTCGCAGGTGACTATAGCCTCAGATTGTTGACATGACTGCCACTTGGACTCCTCCTTAGGAAAGAACACCACACATCCTGCTGTGTTAATGTAGGGCCACATGCACCACTGCATGGGCCCGCATGGTCATTGTGGCCGTGGTGAGATTTGCAGTCCGATCAAGGTGGACGGTACAGATCATAGAAGTGGGCTCTGGTTTGTGGGCCACCATCGAAATCATGGACGTTGTCGAGGGTCAAATATTGTATATTGGGCCCCATCTATTACTTAGTTTTATGAACATGATAATGCTTATTGTTCTATTTTAATCATGTTTGTGTTGCAAGGTGAATTTAAAAGCTTGGATTGAAAAGGATGTTAAAAGCATGGATTTAACGCTCAAGAATCACCAAAGTCAAGAGTGGATCTAATGGAACCAAGAATAAAGAATGCACACTCCAAAGATCCAGGAAAACCAAGTCAAGAATGAAGAAATTCAGAGTTTTGAAGTGGAATTCGGTGATCCTCGACCAGTCTTGCTTATGTTCGACTAGTCCTGGCCTCTGATCGACCAGTCCTAGCTATGCACGACCAGTCCTGGACTTTGCTCGACTAGTCGAAGGACGATCAGTCGAAGGTGTCTCGACTTGAACTCTAGTGAGTAAAATCTCAAAATCCTCGTCCTACTCGACCAGTCGAAGGAGACCCTCAACCGGTTGAGGATGGCCCACGACCTCGAAGGTGGCCCACGACCAGTCGATGGTTACACAATTTTTACGCGGACTGCGTAAATTTGAGATGATTTTTGGAAATTTTTACTCGATGCGAAAGTGTAAGACCTAAAACTATAAATAGGGATCCCTAGGGCATCCCTGAGCATCATCTAAGGTTTAAGGAGTGGAGCAAAAGCGTGGAGAAGCCGTCGCCAAGAGTTTTTCTTCTTTTCCTTAGTTATTTTTATGCTTTTCTTAAGAGATTCTAGTTCAATCATGCCTATGGTTGGCTAAACCTCTTAGCTAGGGATAAGAGGTGATGCTTGTAGTGTGATGAGATGTTTTTATTACTTTGATTCATGTTTATATTGAACTCTCTTTGATTCTAGTTTGATTATAAGGAATACTTTCAGTTTTTAATGGTTTGTTGTGATTCAAATTACAATAGATTTGCGATAGCTTTGAGTATGTTCTTTTCATGTATTGAGATTGTGAAATTAGGAAATCCTGTTATTCACCATCATCCCTTGGGCATGGTTGGGTGATGGAATCCTTCTTAACTTCCACAATTCTCCCAGGTTGGTTGTGGGATTTGTAAATCTTGTTGTTTGCCTTGTCTCGTGGGCATGGTTTTGTGATGGAATCACTTTCAGTTCTCACACCTCTCTTCCATTGAGAACTAGGTCAAAGGAAGTTCAGATTTGATTTTACTGAGATATCTTCTAATTGGATAGGATAAGACTCCGATTCCAATCGTGTGACTTGAATCAAGCATAGATCTCCCTGATCTCTACAAGTGGATCCTTGGAAACCCTAATTTCCCACCTTTGAATTTATTAAGTTTTTCATTAAATCTCTCATAATTACTCTCTATACTTCTAGGTTTAGATTTTCATCTTCTTCTAGTTCTAGTTCTAGTTACTTTCAGAAGACACACAAGTTCAGTCCCTGTGGATTCGACCTCGGTCTTACCAAGATTATTACTACATCACAACCCTACACTTGGGATTATGAACAAATGTCTGTCCGTTTGAAGCAAAACCGAGCGGGGAAAAGGAGAGAGAAACTCTCTATTTTGAGAAAGTATTGGGTCAGCGCTCAGTTTGACCATGTTGACCGCTAAGTGCACCGCAGGTGCACTGCCCCTACTGCACATGCGCACTAATGTGGGGTCCATCATGATGTATTTTCCAAATCCACTCCGTCTATTCCACTTGGAAGTCCCAAGCAGGGTTCGTGATTAAAGATCAAGCAGATCTAACACCTAGGTGGGGCATACTTTCTAAATACATAGGTTATTTTACGATCTATGAAGATCTGATAGTCAGATCATTTCGAATATGATCAGTGATGATTCCTAGGGTTCTCGGCCAAGGTTAGGTGAAAATCATTGGAAAGTTTAGTAATCAAGTGGCCTAATCATAATGATTAAGTGATGTACATTTGTGAGAGTTTTTAAAGTTAGATGAACGATGGATCTGTTGATCCAGGCCTTAGGACGTAGGATGGATGGTTTGATTGACCTACTTTGTGAATGAAGATAACTCCTAACGTGTGGATTTGTTGGCTCATGTCCTGAAGGTGGCTACGTACAGTTTAATTGTTCATATAGCTCATCATGCGATCCTATGATTAGGTCATTAGCAAATAATTTGTATCTATTTGTGTTTGATAAAGGTCTACAATATCTCGAGGTTTAATGGTTAGTATTGCACACTGTTATTATGTGAATTGGTTAGGGGGTGGATCTTGATGATCTGGTACCTAAGATTGATAACATATGGTTCAATATGTCTAATAGGGCAGGGTTTGGACCTTCATCGCCCTTGAGATTTTAACAACACAATGTTCCTAATGATAAATGCCAATTTTGTGATGAGATGATTTTTGTCATCGAGACTAAATGGCCAGATGACTTGATTAATGAATCACGGTTGTATTAGACGGTTGATATGGGCCATTTTGAGAATCAATTAAATGGATAATTTAATATGTGGATAGGAATTACTTTTAATGGTTGGATTTAGACTAAAATGCACTTGATCGTTTGCTTAAGATAGGCTTGCATTTATTCTAAATTTGGTTATACGGTAACACCCGAGTACTAAAAAGTAGGAGGTGTTACAACACCAGTCCGCAGACCTAGTCAAACTGGTGTTGACCCGATAAAAACCAGAAAAGGAGAATTTTTCTCCTTTTCCTTCTTTCTCAATAGCGAATTGAAAGAGTCCGTTGATTTAAATTCTAGCCCACTTCATGTGATCACGTAAAAAATCCAAGCCATCCATCATGTTGCAGTGGTGAAGTTGACCAAAACCCCATTGGTAGTTCAGCTTGCAGATCATGCAGGAACACAAAACCAATCATAAGCAACCATGATTCAAACGTACATGGGACGTTTGATCCAGATCGAGCCACTATTCTAATTCGTATCATTGATCTGAACCGTCCATCATGTAGCCTAGGAGACTAATTAAAACTCAAGAACTTTTTACTCCTAGCTACTAATGTGCTTATGCACAATCTCGGGCAGAACGTGAGTTGTGTACGGTGTTTTTCTGAAAATGAAAAAACTTCCGTTTCTCTCTCTCGTTAGCTGGCATCGTATGTGAGTCCTCATCCTTAAATCCTATCCACACATGTAATTTAATCTTAGCCCTCCATTCACCCTGCACTCTGGGGCTTCCTTAGCAATCAAAGAGCTGCCGCAACTAAAAATTAAAGAACCCACGAGTTTTCGTGGTTGTTCACCCAAATGGTGGCCCTCACAAGGTCTTTGAGACCCATCCGAACCATCCAAAAGCTTTATACCGGAAGATCAGTCACACGATTTGATTTCACCATTGATGGTGCTCTCATCTTCCTTCAACCGAACAAACCCATCACCTTGCATGGGTCCCATTCATTGATCTGATCAGTCCATCCCTGTCAGGCCTGTGTTCTAGTACCATTCTATTCCTTAGGATTCTATGATCATTCCTGTCGAATTCTGGCGACCCATGACCTATAGATAGCATTTGCGCCGACCTTAAGTCATATCCTGTTAACCCGAGACCTATGCCATTGCGACCGCGCCGTTACCACAGTTTTAATGTCGTGTCTCGTGCACCAATGTAATGCCTAGATTAAGAGATCCGACCCGCGCATTATCTCGGCCGTTGATCACTTGTTGCGGGACCCGAGGTGTCCAAGTAGATTCTCTAGCAACCAATCATGAGGGTGACATCACCCTAGCTCTAGCCACCCATGCTTCTTACAAGCTATGATTACTAGCCCCATGCCTCTCTTACATGTAATGATGGCAAGCTAGCCATGCCTTCTTACACCCACCATAATTAGCTTACAAAACAATGATTATCTCCCCACATCTCTCTCTCCCTCCTTTTCTCCCTCATTTCTCATCTCCCCTAACAAGAGAGAAAGAGCTTGGACATCTCACCTTGGAGATCAAGGACCCACCAAAAATTCAGCCCTCATCCACCTACATTCCCCACCAATCCAACCCTTAGATCATTATCTCCACCATTAAAAGAGCATCATAGGAGCATTGGAGCACTAGGGAGGAAGAAGAAGGAAAGGTGGGTGTTTCTTTAGGATAGATTTGTTTATTTTTGTGAATGGGACAAGTGGGACCCACCAATCAATGGTAGAGATGTCACGCCCCAAACCCGAAAATCAGGCTCACAGGAATCCCGATCACCGAATTCGGTGCCGATAGCCTACATAGTACCCCATTCTCGGCTCCTAGCTCCCATACGCCAGATTCTAATCTTGCAATCCTATAAGGAGGATTTTCAACATACATTTATCTCGTAAGAAGCATAACCACAAGTTTTCCAAATCACAAAGACAACATCATCATCACATATCCACTAATATAAACAGTTGAATACAGTGCTCAAAGGGAAATACATATATAGAAATCAAAGCTCCAGAAGTCCACTGCCCACTTCAAGCTCAACGCTGCTGCGACCTAATGCCACCTGCATGCATCTATTGTGCATAAGGTTATAGAAAGCTTAGAGGGTGGTGAAAGTGTGTGCACAAGGTAAGTGCTAAGCACACAAATATTAGAGTAAGCGAAAATACTGAAAATCCACGAGTCATACAATATTAGAGTACGCAATGCAGATCAAAATGAGCCAAATATCATAGACTAAGGATGCAATGCAATACAAATCATACTAAGCCCGTCTAGGCCATATAAGTGCAGAAACATAGCAACCCAAAATGTCATATGCCGCGGATGTAATGCAATATGCGATGCGAATGAAATGACCAAGCTGGAGTGTGAGGTCGGGATGATAGTACATAGTATCGTAGGCTATGGTGTCCATCAGAAGAGACTTCTATCCAAACCAATCTCATACCTAAATTTGAATAGCCAGACTCAATGTGGTAGACTCCTGATCTCAGGTTAGTCGCACACCCAACCTAATCCTAGCCATGCGAAGGTATACAATAATTAGTTATGCACCACTAGCCTTAGTGGATAGTGAATGAATGAATGAATGAGTAAAAATGATGAGTATGCAACTCCTGCTCAATAAGTCCACATATCAATACCGTACATCTCTAGGATCATCACCGGGGTCTAGTACACTCCAAACCAGATTGCCGCCCCATCGCACGTAAAGAGGTGAGTGGAAGATATCTCACTATTTGCCTGCTAATATCGGGCCCGACTTATTAATAGCGGACCCATTCCTCCAGCTGGTCAAACTCAGCCTAGCTTTGCCCCCTCCTCTCAGGCACGTGAGGTCGCACTCCCTTCCAACTAACCATGACATAGTGAGAGATGTAGCCTAACGGTATACGACCCTCATGCAATCATGCATCCATTTGGTCTAGACATTGAAACAACCTCTGGAACCAAGAGGGTTTTGGGGCTTTCACCCAGGGATATCTATAGCACCCCATGTGGAAAAGATTTTTGGTGTCCCATCTGGCCATCTACAATATGCCTGTGGAGGTTATGACCCTGATGTCACTAGGGCATACGGTAGTTATATCATACAAATGCGAGATGTATGAGTCATACCATCCAGTCATGCATTAAACTTGCGCGTATCGTGCACTCATGTGGGGTAACTCCACCTATCAGGGAGTCCCATAAACAACCTACCCTATGGTATATGTAATGGTCAACCACATCTCATAACAAACATGCAGATGATGCATATGAACATGTATTATAATGCTATGCTGTCGCATACTCATAATCTGTATCAATAACCAGCATCGATAATCGGCCCATTAAAGGGCCTAAGGGAAGGTCACAATGTGGACATTTAACCATCATTGCCCATCAATGTGGACATTTAACCATCATTGCCCATCAATGTAGACATTTAACCAACATTACTCCCTAAGAGTGGTCCACATAGAGCTAAACATATAATGGGCTCATGACCTCGCACAAAGGCCTCACATACATCACAATGAGCCACATACTTGGGCGTAATATAGATCAGAATGAGCCGCATGATATGAGCCTAATATACATCACAATGGGGCGCATAACATGGGCTTAATCCACAGCATAATGGGCCACATGACATGGGCCTAATACACAACACAATGGGCCGCATGACATGGGCCTAATACACATCACAATGGGCCGCATAACATGAGCCTAATACACATCACAATGGGCCGCATGACATGGGCGTAATACACATCACAATGGGCCATATGACATGGGCCTAATACACATCATAATGGGCCGCATGACATGGGCCTAATACACAACAAAATGGGCCGCATGACATGGGCCTAATACACATCACAATGGGCCACAACCCATGGGGTGGAAATACATCTCATTGGCCTCACCATCTAGGCTGGAAATACATCACAGTGGGCCTCATCATATGGGTTGAAAATATATCACAATGGGCTATGTTAAATGGGCCGGAAATATATCACAATGGGCCTCATATCTGGGCCGTGTATATATCAAGTGAGCCGCATCAATGGGTTACATCAATGGGCCTCATATACATCAAGTGGGCCACATAATTTCAAGAAAATGAATCATATCAAAAGATCATCTGAACCACACCCCAAATAGTGGTGGAGTTGATGATTGAAAGATCAACTGGACCATACCACAAATAATAGTGGTGATAATGATTTTCACTGTTAAACAATTTCCAGGGGTCAGGGCCCACTATAGTGTTTATTCCATCCAATCTGATCATATGGTCATAAGGACCTGAATTAAGAGGAAAAACAAATATCATTTTGATCTAAAACTTCTGCACTCCCAGAAGGGTTTCAATGGTAGATGTTGAATCTCCACAAATTTTTGTAGTGTGGTCCACCTAATAGATTTGCCTCATTTTGGGATGGATGGTGTTTATACAACACATACATCGTGCAGGACCCACCGTCTTATTTGGACGGCATGTATAAAATAGATACATCACACGGTGGGCCGCTGCAGCTGCTGGACAGCAGTCCACCACAGACAGCATGGATAAAATACATAAATTCTGGTGGGGTCCACATCCCACGTAGACGGATGGTCTGGATAAAACACATCCAGCATGGGGGTGCCTACGTAAATGGACAAGTGGTAGGGATAAACCCATACTGCACCGTCCAGATGGACGATGTGGATACAAGATGCATACATCAAGGTGGGTCCCACCCCCACATGTGTCACACGTGTGGGATGGGCCCCACACGTCCAAAAATGGACGGACGTAGTGTATATATAACACATACATCGTACTGGCCCCACAACACTTGCTGTGTCAATACAACAGCTGTATGGGTGGGTTCCACCATCCTCAGATGGATGGTGGATAAAACACAATCAGCGTGGGCCCCACATATTGCTGGAGGGTGCGAGTACAACACCTATATCAAGGTGGGGTCCGAAGAACCACTGGTTGGTTTGGATGAAACACATTCATTAAGATGGGATTATAAGATTTACTGGCATCCATCCAGTAGCCAGTGCTGCTGGGACCAACTGTCCACGTGGATGGCAGGATATATAATACATATCTCAAGGTGGGCCCCACCCTCACATGTATAGAACGTGTGAGGTGGGTCCCACACTCAGAAAATGGGCGGATGACATGTATATAACACATGCATTATGGTAGGGTCCACCATTATTTTTTCAAACGGATGGACAGTTAAGATGATAAAACACATACATGACGGCATGGGTCCTACTGTCTAGGGACTGGATGGTGCGGATACACCACATACATCACAAGTGGGCCCCATAGCTAGACGGTGTGGGTGTTACATGCACATCATGATGGCCCTCACTGTTTGGATGGTGTGGATAAAATATAAAAATTATAGTGGAATCCCATAGCATGAAACACATATATCATGTGGGTCCACGTGGTGTGGATCAAGTGGGCCACATCATCACCAACCAAAAGAGAGAGAGAGAGAGAGAGAGAGAGAGAGAGAGAGAGAGAGAGATGGAGAGACGGTGAGAAGGGGAGGGACCCCGCCACTATGGGCCCTCCCTATACAATGCATACATCAAGATGGGTCCCACCATATGTGGGCCCTCAAATCACAAAATTAAATAATAAAATAACTCACCTTTGATCTTCTCGGACTTCTCCTCATCTTTAGCTCCAAGTGAACAAGGTTTAAGGGTTGAGATGATGCTTAGATGGTGGAGATGGGAGGTAGGGAGGTGGGCCACACACAAAGCTCTCTCTCATGGAAGCTCTTGCTTAGACGGCTGCTTAGGAGAATGAGAGAGAGAGAGAGATGAGAGAGAGATATTGTAAGAGAGAGAGAGAGATGGGTGAGTGATGGGTGTACTTGATAGGTAAGGGTTGTAAGAGAGAGTTGACTTTGGGGATGGGTGTTGTACTTGGGGATGAGATAGGTACTTGAGATGATTGATGTGATTGATGGGACATGTTCTCTTGAGTTTGAAAATGCACGGTGTTTTCCTCAAACTAAATGCTGGCCCACATCTCCTGGCCTGGGTATCGCCTCGGCACGCGAGACGCGATGTCAAAATAGCGGCGGTGTCGTGGTAGCAAAGATATAAGTCTTAGGTCGAGCTGAATCTGGAATACGGGACACGACTCAGGGTTGCCTGCAATTGCAGATAACAAATTGCGGGTCACCGGAATTCGACCGGGAGGACCATGGAAGCCTATAGAATGGTACGGTCTATGATACGGGCCTCACAGGAGATCCCATCTTGGTCCCCTAGGTGTGGCCAATGGCCCACCAGACCTTGCATGTATGTATCCATGGTGGGACCATTCTCTATGGACCCTACCATGAAGTTTCTATGTTATGCAAATTATTATGGCCACTTAGGCCTGATTTATGTGGAGGACATGGGATTTCCCCACCAGATTTCTGAGGTATGGTCCATCTATGTGAGGCTCACTTAATGTACATGTGCATACATGAGAGGAGCTCATATTGGCAGAGCTCCTCCCACCACCATCGTCCTCTCTCTCTCTCTCTCTCTCTCTCTCTCTCTCTTTCTATGGTGATGATGATGTGTGTGGCCCACCTAATGTATCCAACAATTCCAGACTATCCAGATTTTTTCTTGACGTCCAGCAGTTACAAATAGGTTGGACGTCTAGTTGGTGTTGACCACCTTGCTGTCCATTTCGGGCCAGCCGGGATGAGGGGAAAACACAAATGTCGGCATGATTCCGGGGGCGTGTGGCCCACCCTGATGGACTCCACTGTGATGTATGTATTATATATCCATACTGTCCACGTGTTGGGCCCACCTTGCTGCCTATCCTATGAGTAGGCCTACTGCCTGTCCATCTAGACAAGCCTGGATGAAGGAAAACATAAATATCAGTTTGATTTAAACTGGTGGGCCACACCTACGTGGACCCACCCAGATATATGTGCCTTAACCACACCGTCCAGATAGGCTGGACGGTGGGGCTTGTTGTGATGTATGTGTGGCATCCACACTGTCCAGTAAGGACATGGGACCCACCTTGTTTGTGTGGTGTCCACACCATCCAGCTCAGGACGGTGGGACCCACCTAATATATGCGTTTCATCCATGTTGTCCACCCACATGATGTAAGTGTTGTATTTACAGTCTATCCATTTTGCCACACATGGGACCCCACCTTGATGCTTGTGTTTTATCTAGACCATCCAAGATGGTGGGGCCCTGACGTGATGTATGGGTCTTATCCTCACCGTCCATCCCTGGACGTGAGACCCACCTTGATGAATGTATTGTATAGCCACACGATCCACACGTGGGACTGTGGGACCCACCTGATGCATGGTGTCCAGCACTGTCCACACGTGGACAGTGGGACCCACACGATGTATGTGTTTCATATCCCTGCCGTCTGTTTGTTTTGTTGTACACGTAGGGCCCACCTACTGTATGTGCAGGGCCCACCCTGCTACATGTATTCCATCCACATTGTCCGTTTGGTGGGGCCTATCTACACTATACAGGCCTGCCATGATGTGTGTGTTGAATCCAGGCAGTCCAGTCTAGGGACCCACCATGTTGTATGTGTTTTATATTCATACTACCCATTTATTTTCTAGGCCATATGGGCTACCCCATAAGGCCCATTAGGATGTATGTGTTACACACACTATCCTCCCATTATGCCTAGATCATGGGTTATTTCATGAGGCCCAATGTGGTGTATATGAGGCCCATGTTATGAGGCCCAATATGATGTATGTGAGGCCCTTGTATGAGGCCCAATATGATATATGTGAGGCCCTTGTATGAGGCCCAATGTGATGTATATGAGGCCTATGTGATGAGGCCCAATGTGAGGTATGTGAGGCTCTTGTATGATGCCCAATGTGGTATATATGAGGCCCATGTGATGAGGCCCAATGTGGTGTATATGAGGCCTATGTGATGAGGCCCAATATGATGTATATGATGCCCTTGTATGAGGCCTAATATGATGTATGTGATGCCCTTGTATGAGGCCCATGGTCATGTATATGAGGCTCGTGTGTGAGGCCTATGGTGATGTACATGAGACCCTTATGATGAGGCCCAATTGTGATGTGTGATTCCACCATGATGTATATGTTTATGATGCCCATCTATTTTCCTACTTAGTATAAAGACCATGGACTCCATTATAGGATAGGTTCTAAATAGGTCACACCTTGGGAGCAATGGTGGTTAAATGTCCACATTGTAAGAGTAATGATGGTTAAATGTCCGCATTATAATCCCTAGGGCCCGTTGTTAGGTTCGTACTCATCTCACTTTATTAGGCAAACCCAAACCGTTAGACCCCCATTATTGTTGGTGTTTTCATCATGGCTTGTAGATTTGTCCAAGGTTATAGAGCCGACCTTGTGTATATCGAGCTAATTGGGAAGCCCAGTTCGCTACATGTTAGAACGAGCGAGGAAGCCCACTCCTTGTTCTTAGGCCCATCCTTGTCATGAGGAGAGTACATCATTGCCGTACATAGAAGAATCTGTGGTATCAGATTTGGTATGTCCACTATTGAGGACTGATCTTGATATTATATTTGTTAATCATGCTAGTGTACTTGAGTTAGTAGGACATACTGAGTATAGGCTAGCATGACATCATGCTACATGCCCATGCACATCATTTGTATGCTTGTTATGAGGAGTGACTGATCATAGTATATGCCATTAGGCGGATTATTTATGGTACTCCCTAATAGACGGAGTTGCCCCACATGAGTGCGCGGTACACGCAGGATTGATGTATGATTGGATAGTGTGATTCATGCACCTTTCATTATATGATTCGATTACTGTATGCCCTAGCGATATCGGGGAGGTGGCCTCCACAGGCGTATCGTGGATAGAAGGATTAGATACCAAAAATTCTTGATTCCAGCACTAGGGCACCATAGATTCCCTAGATAAAAGTCCCTAAACCTTTATGATACCAAGAGGATGCTCCAACATCAAGATCGAGTGGATGTATGAGCATAAGAGGGTCGTATACCAGTAGGCCACGTCTCTCACTGTGTTGTAGTCAGTTGGAAGGGGGTATGGCCTTAGCCACCCGAGGGTAGGGGGTAAGGCTAGGATAAGTCTGACAGATAGTGAGGTCTCTTCCACTTGCATGGTTACGAGTCCAGTTGGGGCGGCAATCTGGTGTATAGTGTATGGCTGATAGTATTTATGGACTTGTTAGCATGTCCCCATAGCATTCATGGATTTACCAGTATGTTTCCGCATTACTTTGATATTGCATTCTGAGCACGCTTATATTACACATACACTTACACCACCCTCTAAGCTTTCGATAAGCTTATGCATGGTAGATGCGTGCAGGTGACGCTAGGACGCAGTCGAGCTGAGGTAGGAGCGTGCGGCAGAGCTTCCAGAGTTTTTTTTTTTTTAAATCTCTATATTGTATTTCCCTTTATGCCTTGTACTCAAATTTTTTTTATTATAGTGGATATGTGGTGATGTTTCTTGTAATTGTTTGTGGGTTATGTTTGTGGTTATGCTACTTTTATAAGGATAATTCATACTGAAAATCTTACTTGTAGGATCCCAGGATCGAAATCCAGTATATGGGTGCTAGGAGTTGAGAATGGGGTATTACGGAGGCTATCGACGCCGGATTTGGCGATCGAGAATTTTGTGAGCCCACTTTCTGAGTTTGGGGCATGATAACGGGCAACCGCTACTTCTGGTGGATGTTGTTACTGCACTCACACCCAAGTCAGACTACATTCTGGTTCGAGTCGGGTATGCTTGGTTGCGATGAGGAGAAGTAGGGAAAGGAAAGGAAGGAAGGAAGAGCGAAAAGAAGGGAAGGAAACAAAGAGAGGGCAGGTCCGAGTTGGGTTTGGCTGCTTCCGAGTCAGGCTTCCTCGAGTCAGTTTGAGTCATAGTAAGAGCTAAAAATTTGGACCAAGTCGGGTGTGGGTTTAGTCATGTTGTTTTTGAAATTCTAGTTGAGAGAGAGAGAGGGGGAAAGAGAAAGAGTGCTGTCTCGAGTTGACTAGGTTAAAACTCGCTGAGTCGAGTTGCATGAGTCAAGTCTGGTGTTGTCGAGTCTAGCAAGCTTGCTGGACATTACATGTTGAAAAGAAAAATAAAGGGAAAAAAATGAAGAAAAAGAAGAAGAAAGAGATCAATGGAGAAGGAGGAGAAGAAGAAGAGCAAGTAGGGAGTCGAGTTGTTGAGTCGACTCGGTTCAAAACCGAGTCAGATCTCCAGCTCACTAATTGGTCAGGTCTAGACCATGCTGGAAGTTCTCAGCATAAGAATAAAAGAAGAAAAGAAAAAGGAAAGAATGGAAGAAGATATGAGAGTCAAGAGTTAGAGTGAAGATCACATGACTCACTTGAGTTGAGTCGCCAAGTCACCAATCGAGTTTGGTGAGTTCTAATCTCATGAGTTTTAGAGTTAAATCTTATTTTGAATTGAGAAGGCTGACCTAGATGTTTATTTGAAATATAGGAAATATTAATTCCCAAACACCTCCTTTGATCGTGAAATAGATACCGAGTTGAGCTGGGAACCAACTCATGTGAATCGCCATGCTTAGGATGCAATATAAGCAAATAAATTTGACTTGAAAGGTGAGGAATTACCCTCATTGATTCTTATATTCATTAATTTCCATTTTAGTTTGAAACTAGAGTGTAGAGAATTCTAGAATATTGTGAATATCGATTTAATTCTTTCGTTCCTATTTAGTGTTGATAATCCTGAAGTAAGGTTTTAATTCTTATTACTCAAATCTTACATTAATTAACCATGTATATAGAATTTAGACTTGCATTTTTTATATTACATTTGTGATTGTTTGGTTTGAGCATACTTCTAATAAACATGTCATGAGCCTCAAGATTTCATTTCATCTTATGGTATAAATTGTATGGTGAAGAATATATGTGGATGTCTTCTTTTATAAGAAAGGTAGAATGAACTTTAAATTGTTCTATTGGGTTAATCATACTTGATCTTGATATGCCACATTTGTGGGCCCTCATTTGAGCTTAGAGAAATTACAAAGATCCATGTTGAATTCATGGTTGGACGCTTATTGTTTTGCTAAGAACGTTATGATTTGATCATGTTTACTATTTGAGGAGCAATCTTGTCAAATCTAAGAAATGTACATGGATATGGATACCATGGTGCATAACATCCATGAATGACATGTGAGCTTTACCAAGTGCTCAATGTAAGCCACATTCTGCTAGGTTTGCTAAGGGTTTTATTACTTGAGTTAAAGCATCAGAATATGTGCATTTGCACCACTATGGGCTGCTCGCCCTTTACATGAGGCTTTTCTAGGTTTAGAACCTCCTCGGGTGTATCTTGAATATTTTTTCAGGAGGTTAGACATCCTTGGGCGCACTCATTTACATCGTCTTTTGCAGCTAGTCAGCCTATCATGGGTGACCTTTTTCTATTGACAACTGAATGTGCATCCCCAGATCTGTGACTTGAGCGTACATTCCTACATATATGCATATGTACATATGATATTACTATCTTTATAAAATGGATAAGTTGCTTTAAACAACGTTGAAATACTTTGATATGCATGAATCTTTGAGGAAAATTTTCGCTGAGTTATCACTTATCCAATCGTGCGGTTGCACCAAATAGATGTAGATTTGATGGTGGAAGGAGACCCCTATGACGATTGAAGAGGAGTTCGGCGAGGAAGGGCTCTATGCGAATGTAGTTGAGTCGTTGGAGCTCAATCGATATTTTAGGATTTACATACTTTCGTACTTTAGACTTTGTGTTTGTTTCAATTGTAATAATAAAAAAAAACTCCCTTGCTGAGGGATTTCATTTTACTTTCACTTACTTATATTGAACCGCTTTGTTGTTACTCATGATAACCTTAGCTTATACAGTAGTTTCCTTACTTTACGTTATGAAATTTTCTATTGATTAGATGTAAAGTTGTTTACTTCATAGTGTAATACTCGAGTTTTAAATGAGGAACAATCATCATCGAGTTGAATATTGGATTACAATAAAAAATTAATGCTACTAAAAAATGATTAAGGATTACCACTACTCTTAGGATAGAGAGAATATCTGATAAGGAAATATATTTTGATTTATTTGATTCGTTTAAAATGAGATGATTTGCTTTCTTGAATTCTTCTGCTATTTATAGATCTTCGTCGGGGCTTCTTTTTAGGCGTTTCTCTTCTTTATTTCAACGATCATGGTAGCTAAATCATTATAACGTTGGTCTTTCAAACCCTTCCCCCTCCTCTTGACACGTGTCCTATTAACTGATCTTTTCACTCGATCACTTTCCATCTCTAGGCCTATCGGTTGTGCCTCGTTATCAGCTAACGTGTATCATTCAGCTCAGTACCAGCTATATTTCCGTAAAAGCCGCTCCAAATATATCTAAAGATATTTCTCATGTTATATATTTCCCGTACAACGATAAGTGACCTTTTCTAATTGGATATTTCAGGAACAATTAGAAATAGGGCACAACATTGCCCCCACGTTGCTTTGCCTTTGGGAAAAAAGGTGAAAATGACATTGGCTCTTTGTTCAATATAATAAATGCAACTGCTCGATTGAGCAAAATATCAAATTCCGCCATCTTGGTCTAACTTGTTCATCTTGGTCGAAAAACATCAAATTTGGCCATCTTAGTCGAAAAACATCAAAGTCGGCCATCTATGTTGAAAAACATCAAAGTCAACCATCTTAGTCGAACTTGGCCATCTTGATTAAAAAAAGCATCATTTTCAGTCGCGACAATGGGGATTGTTTGTCAATCCATTCTAGATAAGGCTTGAGGTAGACCGGGGTAGGAGTACGGCTGAGAACTTGGCCTGCCGTCTATTCGACCAGTTATAAAATTTAGTCATCGTACAAATGGTGAGGTTCGACTGTAAGAGGTAGATCCTAACCTATCAGGTATTATTCCCCATTGTGAGGGATATTCCTACAGAAAGACTGCTCCTGAACATTCCCTGATTTTTTAGCTTAGAAATGAAATTCATGCTTTCCCATTCAAATCATCTGAACTCTGTGGGTGGAAGAACATTCTGCACTTCTTGTATTGGAGCAGGATGTGTGTTTCATTATGGAATAAGAATTGGTAGTGATGGCAGTATCTTTACAACCCCAAGTGTTCGCGATGTAGTAATGAATCGGTGAGACCAAGGTTGAATTGACAGGGACTAAACTTGTACAGGGACTAAACTTGTACGTATTCTGAAAGTAACTAGAAGTAGAATTAGAATAAGATCTACATCTAAATCTAGAAGAAAAGAGAGTAATTGTGAATAAACTATCAATAATCAAAAGGGAACTAGAGCGCGAAGGATCCACTTGTAGCTATCAAGATGCCACCTTACTTTGATTTAAGAAACACAATTGAAATTAGAGTCATATCCTATCCATTTGGAAGATGAAGTAATTAAACCAAATCTGAACTTTTCATTGACCTAGCCGCACATAAAGGAGTATAGTGATGATTGGAAGGGATTCCATCATCCTACCATGCCCAGGAGATGATGGTGAACAAGAAGATTTACCAATCTCACAATCTCAAAATACGAAAAGAAGATATTCAAAGCCATCACAACATCTGTTGTAATTTGGGTCATAATAAATCATAGAAAACTAAAACTATTCTTTAAAATCAAATTAAAAATTAATGAGGTTCACGAAAAACAAGAATCAAAGCAATAAAATCATCCCAAATTGCTACAAGCTTCACCTCTTAGCCCTAGCTAAGAGGTTTAGCCAACCATAGACATGATTGAAACTAAATCTCTTAAAGAAAGTATTAAAAAATAAATAAGGAAGAAAAACTCTTGGGAGGCTGCTCCACTGTTGACACTCAAATATTACATATTTTCCATTTATTATTTAGTTTTATGAATATGATAATGCTTAATGTTCTATTTTAATCATGTTTGTGTTGCAAGGTGAATTTAAGAGCTTGGATTGAAAAGAATACTAAAAGCACGGATTTAACACTCAAGAATCACCAAAGCCAAGGATGGATCTTATTGGACCATGAATGATGAATTCATATGCCAAAGATCTAAGAAAACCAAGTGAGGAATGAAGAGCATTGAAAACTTGAAGAGAAGAAAATGAACCCTAAAAATCAGCATCCTTTGACTAGTCCAAGCCCATTGTCGACCAATCGAAGGATCTTGCTCGACCAGTCGAAGGTCCCTCGACTCAAACTCTATCAAAAAAATTCTCAAAAATCTCGTCATCCTTGACCAGTCGAAAGTGACCCTTGACTAGTCGAGGGATGTCCTCAACCAGTATAAGGTTACGCAGACAACACATGAATTGCGGAAATTTGAAGCGGTTTCCAAAATTTTCCAACTTAATGTGAAAGTCTGAGTTGCAAAACTATAAATAAGGATCCCGAGGATGTTCTTAGGCATCTTCTAGGGTTTGAGGAGTAGAGAAAAAGGGTGGAGCCGCTATCTGGGAGTTCTTCTTCTTCCTCTTTAGTTGGTCTTTTTGTTTTGTTTGAGGGTCTTTAGTTCAATCATGTCTATGGTTGGCTAAACCTCTTAGCTAGGGCTAAGATGTGAAGCTTGTTGCAAGATTGGGATGTTTGCTTTATTTTGATTCACGTTTTGTTGAACTCTCTTGGATTTTAGTTTGATTATGAAGGAATATTTTTAGTTTTGAATGGTTTGTTTTGACAAATTACAATAGATCTGTGATAGCTTGAAATATTTTCTTTTTCTGATTTGAGATTGTGAAATTAGTAAGTCCCGTTGTTCACCATCGTCCCTTGGGCATGGTAGGATGATAGAATCCTTCCTAACCTTCACAATTCTCTTATGATTGGTTGTGGGATTGGTAAATCTTGTTATTTGCTTTGTCTCTTGGGCATAGTTAGGTGTTGGAATCACTTCCAAATCCTAATAACTCTCATCCATTGATGATTAGATCCATGAGAAGTTTAGAGATTTGACAAATTATTTCTTACCAATTGGATATGATAGGACTCTGATTCCAGTTGTGTTCTTGAATCATATAAGGTAGCTTCCCAATTACTACAAGTGAATCCTTGGTACCCTAGATCCCACCTTTAAATTTATTAGTTTTTAATTAATCCATTCACAATTACTCTCTCAAAATATTCAGAATTAGGTTTACATCTTCTTCTAGTTCTAGTTCTAGTTACTTTCAGAAGACACACAAGTTTAGTCCCTATGGATTCGACCTCGGTCTCACCGAGATTATTACTGCATTGCGACCCTACACTTGAGGTTGTGAACAAGTCTTTGGCACCATTGTCGGGGACTAACGGTTGCATTTTTTAGTTTTAGAATTAGTTTAAGATTAAGGTTTTCTGAATTATTTTAGAAACTAACTTAGCTTTTTATTTATAGGTTTAGAAACTTTCCTAATTTGTTTTTAGAAACTAATTTTTTTAAAAACTTTCCTTTTTTGTTTTTCTTAGATCTACTTTCTAATTCTAGGTTTAGAAACTTTTTATTTTCTGTTTTTAGAATTTTTTTAATAAAAAAACTAGGTTTTTTATTTTTTATTTTTTTAGAAACCATCATTTTTAGAAACTAACTCATCTTTCTGTTTTTATTTTTAGAAACTTTCTAATTTTAGAATTATTATTTTTAGAAACTGACATGATTTGTTTTGTTTTGCAAGATCTTAATTTAAGAACTTTTAATTTAGTAACTTCTCTCTAATTCTCTTTCTTTCTATTTATAAATTTCTTATTTGTGTAGGATTTTTCTTTTATTCTTTAGGATTAGATTCAGAGTTAGGGTTTCACCATGCATGAGTGGGAACGTCAGTATGATGAGATGGATAAGAGATATTGGGAAGGGATGTATGATGATTATGATCGAAATCAACCTATGTTTCAAAAATTTTCTGAAACCATCATCGAGAACCGAACGGAATACAATGCTCCACCGATTGAGATATCCTTACGTGATCATATGTGGGAGAATAATTACACCCCACGGATTAAGAAGACAGTACATGAGTGTGGGGTTATCATAATTATGGGAGTGAGAACTGTTATCACCCATCGGATAAGAAGAAAATAATGCATGATTATATTATGAGTGATAATATGTATTAACAACCATCAGATTCTCCCACCTATGACCCGTATAATTATAACCAGTGGAAACATCAATATTGGGAAGATGAACCAGCAATACATCATAGTGATAATTCTCTTGAGTTCTCTACCTTTGAAACCCAATTAGAAACGATCCAAGATGAGTCACTTCAGGGTTACACGTACAATTTCGTTGGCATCAGAAGAACGATAAAAGCACTTGAATCGTGCCTCGATAAGCTAATGGAGGCTAGCTCACCCCAGCCTCAACCCAATCTAATTCTTCGTTACCAACTCCCTACTTATGATCAGTGGAAACATCAAAATTGAAAAGTTGAATCAACAATGCACCATAGTAATAATTCCCTTGGGTCCTATACCTATAAGATCTAACAGGAAACAATCCAAGAGAATTCACTTTAAAATTTCATACAAACTCTAGAGCTCAGTCAGCAAAACACCCTCTAGAGATTTCAAGAACTTATAAAAGATATACAACAATGGGGTTCACGTGATGCGATTATGGGGAATGTTAAAATTGAGAATGAAGAGTTGGATTGTGTTAATGAGCATACGGTTTAATTTCCCGAAGAGTCGATCTCAATGATTGTCCAAAGGAAGGATCAAGAGATGTAGGTGTATTTCAAATATAATGATAATGACACACTTCACTCACATAACACACTTGATTTTAATTAGGAGGGAGAGGTTAGTTTATTCGAATCTCAACCTAATTTAGGAATAGAATGTGAGGAAAGCGATCCCATCCCAAGTGTGTACTACACTAGATTAAAAAATGATGAGTATTGGGATGAAGATCATGAATGTGCAACCCAAATTTCCCTGGAATCAATCTCAAGTTTGGTCCAGGTCAGTGATTAAGAAGTACACAAAGTGATCAGTTATAATGATCTACTCTACTCATCTGACATGTCTGATTTAAATGTAGTGGATGAGCCCCTTTCAACTGACCCTTCTAACTCTTGTGAGACATGTTTATACCACTCCCCTGAATTGAATAATGATATGATTTGAGAGATGGACGAGTTGCTCGATATGACCCTAGAAGTTGAAACCACCCAGTTGAGACCACCATCTGAATTGTACACTTTTGATGATTCAAAGCCTCTACCGAGAAGCTTCAATGAACAGAGTCTTCACATCAATGCTCCGCCTATTGATCCTCAATCTGTCTGTAAAGTGCAAGAGCAAGAGAGCATGCATCCATCCATGTTTAAAGACGACGGAATCCTTGGGCAGATCATCATAAACTTCAATGTGGAGAATGAGCCACTCTCAATTGAATTTCCTAACTCTTCAAAATATTTCTTGGTACACTGTGCAAATTCAAACAATTCAACGATACAAGACATAGTAAATGCCTTACATGACAACACCTTGGTAGTTGTTACTGACCAAGAGAACCCTTATTCTGAATCCTTTCCCTCCACAAATTGTGAATGTTTACTATCACAGGAGGGAGAGCTGACAATTGAACAAAAGTCTGAAACTCTGAATATGTTGAGACTACATCATCTGCTAAGAATTTTTCTGAATTCTATCTAATTGTAGTCTCTGATTCACCATGGAGTACTAATATTGAAACTTTTTCAATTACAGGTGAATCATATATACTTTAGCTACCTCAAGCGATTTAATAATAATTTTTTGCTGAGGTCTATAAATTTCTCTAGAAATTCATGCTCCAGGGCATCCAAGCCTATTGCAAAAAGGGCTTTTGGATGATCTTGTTAAGAAACCTACTGAGAAATTTATCAAGATTTGGCCAGAGGAGAAACCTTGCAGCATGACTGAGTAGCTTTTTCACTACTTTCTTAGTTTAGGATTAGTTTATTGCTTTCAAAGAATTTAGGATTAGGATGGTTTACTTTCCGCTATTTTAGAATAGTTTACTTTCAGCTATTTTAGGATAGTTTGCTTATCATCAGTTTGAGTCTTTTGTATTACCCACCTTCACTTTGAGACCATGGGAAAAGCCTCTAGATTCCTTCTTTAGGTATTACCTTTCCATCACTTCTCCTTTACTTTCATTGTCTAATGTGCATTGTATGCTTATATCTTTTACATTGAGGACAATGTAGATTTTTGGTTGGGGGTGTGGATTAGGCAAGCTAATTAGTGTTTTCTTAGTTTTTAAGAAAAAATTGTGAAATTTTTTTTTGAAAATTTTATAAATTCGAGTGATTTTAAAGTTCATCCATGATTTAGAAGTATAAGATAATATGGGTGATTTATGACTCTTGGATTCAATTACTTGTTAGATTTCACAATTAAGTTCGAATTATCAATCCATGATTAGAAGTTTTAAACATTGATTGAGTCATGATTTCACATGTCACATCTAGCTTACACATTAAAGTTTTGGTTTGATATTGAAGTGATAACTTTATGATTATTAAACATGGAAATAACCAACCTGGGGAATTTGTCCATCATGTTCAATAAGAAGAGTTGAAAAGAAGAAAAAAAAAAGAATACCCAGCTAAATAACAGTTGTCGTCGAAACGGCTATCTATTAAGGATCTTTAAAAAGATTGACATAGTGTGAAAGCCATCGATGGAAAAATCAAAAGTTGGAGGAATAGAAAGGCTAAACTATAAGGCAAGTTTTGGTTATCCTGAATGATCTTTTGATTATCAATGTTATTATGAAAATTGAGAATTGGACCTTTGATAAGTCTGGGATTCACTATGCATCCATGGAACTCAATGTTTATGATTGTTTTAATTAAAGGATTAATGCTTTGAACTTGACTATGAGATTTACCGTGTGCTAGAGTTTAGGAGGAAATATTGCTCAATATTAATGTATCCTAGATTTCTATGAAATGGATTGTCTTTAGAACTGCTTGAGCTTATGGAAATTATATAGTGTTTTTTCAAAATATCATTCGCTTGTTTTGCTCAGGACTAGCAAAATGCTGGTTAGGGGGTGTGTTGAGACTCAAATATTGCATATTTCCTCCCATTTATTATTTGGTTTTATGAACATGATAATGCTTAATATTCTATTTTAATCATGTTTGTGTTAAAAGGTAAATTTAAGAGCTTAGATTGAAAAAAAATGTTAAAAGCATAGATTTAACACTCAAGAATCATCAAAGCCAAGGATGGATCTTATTGGACCAAGAATGAAGAATTCACATTCCAAAGATCCAAGAAAACCAAGTGAGGAATGAAGAGCTTTGAAGACTTAAAGAGAAGAAAAGGAACCCTAAAAATCAGCATCCTTCGACTAGTCCAAGCCCATCCTCGACCAGTCGAAGATCCCTCGACTCTAACTCTAATGACAAAATTCTCAAAAATCCCATCATCCTCAACTAGTCGAAGGAAACCCTCAACCAATTGAAGGTGACCCTCGACTAGTCGAGGAATGTCTTCGACCAGTCTAAGGTTACGCAGACAGCACACGAATTTCGAAAATTTGAAGCAGTTTTTGAAATTTTCCATCTCGGTGCAAAAGTCTGAGTTACAAAACTATAAATAGGGGTCCTTAGGATGTTCTTAAGCATCTTATAGGGTTTGAGGAGTGGAGCAAAATGGTGGAGCTACCATCCGGGAGTTCTTCTTCTTCCTTTTTAGTTGGTCTTTTTGTTTTGTTTGAGGGTCTTTAGTTCAATCATGTCTATGGTTGTCTAAACCTCTTAGCTAGGGCTAATAGGTGAACCTTGTAGCGTGATTGGGATGTTTTCTTTATTTTGATTCATGTTTTGTTGACCTCTCGTGGATTTTAGTGTGATTATGAAGGAATATTTTTAGTTTTGAATTGTTTATTGTGACAAATTATAATAGATCTGCAATAGCTTGAAATATCTTCTTTTTCTGATTTAAGATTGTGAAATTAGTAAGTCCTGTTGTTCACCATTGTCCCTTGGGCATGGTAGGATGATGGAATCCTTCCTAACCTTCACAATTCTCTTATGATTAGTTGTGGGATTGGTAAATCCTGTTGTTTGTCTTGTCTCCTCGGCATGGTTAGGTGATGGAATCACTTCCAAATCCTAACAACTCTCATCCATTGATGATTATATCCATGAGAAGTTCAGAGATCTGAAAAATCTCTTCTTACCAATTGGATAGGATAGGACTCTGATTCCAGTTGAGTCCTTGAATCATGTAAGGTAGCTTCTCAATTACTATAAGTGGATCCTTGGCACCATAGTTCCCACCTTTAAATTTATTAGTTTTATATTAATCCATTCACAATTACTCTCTCAAAATATTCAGAATTAGGCTTACATCTTCTTCTAGTTCTAGTTCTAGTTACTTTCAGAAGACACACAAGTTCAGTCCCTGTGGATTCGACGTCGGTCTCACTGAGATTATTACTGCATCGCGACCCTACACTTGGAGTTGTGAACACCCACCCTTTGGTTATACTTTTGAATACCTAATTCATATTTAGAATTCCTCAAAGAACCCACATTTATAGACTTTATCCAACTGTCTTTCAAAACCTCCTCAAATTTATGCACTTTATGTAATGCCTTCGATGTCAACGAATGTAACTTGAATTTGAAAGTCGCATCTTTTCGCACTGCGTAACGCCTTTCTCACTGCGTAACTTTTCATGTCATCGAACATACCTTCGATGTCATTAAACAGTCCTTCAATGTCATCGAAGGGTGTTCGAGTAATCGGGAATGTGTCTAGAGTGTTCCAACGAGTTGCTCCAAAAATCCAAAAAAAATTCGATGTCATCGAACAAGTCTTCGAGCAATCGAACAAGGCTTCGATGTCGTCGAAAATTGCATCCAATTTCTCCAACAACCAACTTGATTTTCATGTAATTCTTTGATGTCATTAACCCGTGTTCGATTTCATCGAACACTAGCTTTGATGCCATCGATTCCTTCTCCACTTAGTTCCTTGAATCCTGGGGTCTTGAAATATTCAATCTTGGTCTCCTAAAATCCATCCCTTGCCTTGGTGATTCTTGCGCATCAAATCCATACTTTTAACATTCTTTTCAATCTAATCTCTTAGATTCACCTTGCAATACAAACATGTATAAAATATACTCATTAAGCATTATCATGTTCATAAGAAAAAATGTGGAATATTTACTACTTAACACACCCCCCAACCAGCATTTTGCTAGTCCCGAGCAAAACATGCGTGAAAGAATTCTCAATTCTTAATGTTCAAATCACTTTCAACAAATAATTTTTTGTACAATCAAGTATGAATGAGTATTATTCAAAGAGGTGAGAGTGAAAATTTGAAAACCTAGAGCTGAATCACATGAGAAATCAATCAAATACTGCATTAATCGAGTATAAGTTCATATATCAAGTTTTTCCAATGTGTTTAGTGAATTCCAACTTACTTTCCATAAAAGTACTATCATTTCATAATGTTAGCTATGCTCATCACCTCAAGATTGATTAAATAATCAAGTGTTGATTTCGAACCAATCCCATTTTTCTTCTTTTTCCAGTTTTTGATTTTATATCGACGATTACTTTTATTTATTCATTCTTTTCAGTCTTTTTATTTTTTTCATTCTTTTCCAGTCATTTCATCATACATGACCTTTTTGTCGATCTTTCTATTTTTTAACTGGTTCTTTTCATCTTTTTAAGGTGAATAAAATTCTTCAAACTTAATTCTCAGCATCTATTAGTGATTCAAATACAAACGATCAAAAATTCTAGTACAATTCACATAAAATAAATTGGATATGTCTTGTGGTTTAGGTCAACATGATATTCAAACTTCCTCTTAATCAATTAGATGAAAGAACTTAAGTGGTAGTCAACTCAGTTGATCAAACTCCAACAATTCAAAATTCAATCTCAATCTTATCATCATACTTAAGGCATTATTAATTACTCAAACTTTTGCTTTCCAAATAGTTCTTTTCTTTTAAATTTAAAATTTCTAAAATTTTTGCTCAAAAACTGAGAAAACACTTATTAGTTTACCTGATCCATACCCCCAACCTAAAATCTACATTGTCCTCAATATAAAAGATATGATCATGCAATGCATATGAGGCAATGAAAAGAAAGGAGAAGTGATGAAAAGGTAGTACCTGAAGAAGTAGAATTGTAGCTTTTCCAAAATTCTCAACATAAAATGGGTTAGTACGAAGACTAAACAAACTGAAAGTAAACTATCCTAATCCAAAATCTTATGAAAGCAATAAACCTAAATACACCTCCATCAGATTAGGAGGCCAATCCTGATATACGGGATCAATCAGAGGCATGGACATGTCCTCTAAATCGAACTTCTCAACAAATGGCTTGAGACGATGTTCTTTTACTTTGAAAACACTGCCATTCATCAGATTCTTTATCTTGACAGCCCCATGAGGATAAACAATAGTGATAATGAAGGGATCGGTCCAACGAGATCTAAGCTAACCTGGAAAAAGATGTAACCGATAATTGTACAGAATGACTTTTTGACCAGTTATGAATGGTTTCCAAAGGATGTTCCGATCATGGAACACCTTCATCCTGTCCTTGTAAATTCTTGAGTTCTCATATACATTGTTCCGGATTTCCTCAAGTTCATTCAATTGAACTTTGTGTAGCAAGCTAACATTGTCCAAGTTAAAATTCAGATTTTTGATAGCCCAGTAGGCTCTATGTTCCAACTCTACAAGCAAGTGGCAAGCTTTCTCATAGATGAGTTTAAAAGGAGACATTCCAATGGGTGTCTTAAAAGTGGTGTGTAAGCCATTAAAGCATCAGTCAAGCGGATTGACCAATCTTTACGGTCAGGGTTAACCGTTTTGTAAGTGCTGTGATATATAAAACACATTTATTTGTCAAATTTCGATAGATAAAACAACTTGTATTGTAGTGACTCATATGTTGGAAAGTTCACCTTCAAGTGAAACAAGATGGAAAGTTCACCTTCAAGTGAATTAAGATGGAAAGTTTCAAGTGAATTAAGATGAAAAGTTCACCTTCAAGTTCAAGACATGAAGTTGGATAGTGCAAGTTCAAGACATGAAGATGGTTACTTCAAATTCCAATGTACTCAAGCTCTACTTCTCTTCTAGTTCAAGATCAAGCTACATTTACAAGATTACTTCAAGTAGAAGATCGAATGAACGCAACTAAAGATTCAAGTACAAGCTACAAGGTATAAACTTCAATGTTCAATGTTTTCAGGTATATTTGACCCTAAAAAGACCTTAGACTTAGGTTATGCCAAACATAATTGGGTTACTATACTTTAATTAGCCTTAGTTCGACTAGTCTAGGCTTTGATTCGACCAGTCTAGGAAAAACTTCGACCAGTCTAAGTTTTTAACTAAAAATCGGATAAAATCTGTTGGTTCCTCGACCAGTCGAAGGCACAGCCTCTGTCACGCCCCAAACTTAGAAACTGGGCTCATAAAATTTTTGATCGTCAAATCTGGTGCCGACAGCCTCCATAGTATCCCATTCTCAGCTCCCAGCATCCATACGCCAGATTCCGATTCCGGGATCCTACAAGGAGGATTTTTTAATGTACATTTAACTCATAATAAGCATAACCACAACTTTACCCAAATCACAAAGGCAACAACATCATCATCACATCGGGCCTCATCATATGGGCCAATATATATCACATCAGGCCTCATCATATGAGCCTCATATACATCATATTGGGCCTAGCCAAATAGGCCACAAATACATCACATAGGCCTCATAAGGCAGCCCATGATTTGGGAAAAATAGATGGATAGTGGGTTAAACACTACATCACGGTTAGTCTCATGTGTTATGCGCGGACAGTGTGGATATAACATACATCATGAGAGGTCCACAGCCGCTAGACGGTGTGGATATATATATCACATAAATCAAGACAGGCCCTATGGAATTTGGTAACGTCACTATAACAACTATTTTTCTGGTGGGGCAAATACAGATGGACGGTCTGGGTTTATCACATGCCCAAGGTCGGACCCAAGAGCTATTGAGTAGATGCAACAACTATGGGCTAGTGTGTTGGCCCACACCATTCAATGGATGAATGGTTTGAATATAAAACATACCTCATGATCAGGGTCGACATGGCACCATCCAAACATTGTCCATGTAAATCAAATATAAAACATACCTCATGATCAGGGCCGACATGGCACGATCCAAACATTGTCCATGTAAATCAGCACTATCCAAACATTGTCTATGTAAGTCAGCACTGTCCAAACATTGTCTATGTAAATCAGCACTGTCCAAACATTGTCTATGTAAATCAGCATCGTCCAAATGTTCTCGATGTAAATCAGCATCGTACAAATGTTGTCTATGTAAATCATCACCGTCCAAACATTGGCTTGCACCGTCCAGCACAATCTGGACAATGTGGATGAAATAAATACATCATGGTGGTGTCCACCGTGGAGATACAACGCAAACATCATGGTGGGGCACACACGTGCCATCAAGGCAGGCCCCACAACTTGCTAGATAGCTAGGTGTGTGGTACCCAGCCAATCCACATACCACCGTCCCATGGATTGGACGGTGTGGATGGAATACATCATTACAAGGTGGGCCCCACACACTGCCATGGTGGGGTACACGTCCAATAGATGGATGGTAGGGATATAACATATACCTCATGTGGGTCCCACACACGTAACAACGTGCTTACATGGCACCGTCCAAATGGACGATGCTTATGTAAAATACATGCATTAAAGGTGGGTCCCACGTGGGGCCCACTAGATATAATATATAATATTATATATATATATTATAATATACAATACTATATACATACCAGCGTCGTTTAGGCCCAGGACGACCTAGATGTAATATATACTCCAGGTGGGTCCCACGGCCCTATCCTACTACTGGGCAGATTTCTGCCCAGCCGATTCTGTCCAAGCCTCACGATCAGAGAGGTCTAAGGGTAGATAGTCTAGATACATCCCATAAATCAAGGTGGATCCACACGTGTGGGACCCACCAGCCTTGGTCATAGCTAATATTTGTATATTCCCATCGGATAGCCATGCATGGCAGGCCCTATGATGGTAGCAAGGTGGGCCCACTTGGTGGATGGCATGGATAAAATACATTCATGGTGGGCCACACACACACACATCAAGTGGGCCACAACCTCATCATCACCATAAGAAAATGAAAGAGAGAGAGAGAGAGATCGGATGGTGGAGGGACCCCACCACTATGGGCCCCTTTATACAATGCATACATCAAGATGGGTCCCACCTCAAGATCTCTTCTTCATTCCTCCATCAACGGGTTCTAGAGCTCCAAGGAAATAAGATTCAATGGTTGAGATTAATTTTAGAGGGTGGGATTGGGTGGAGGGAAGGCGGGCCACACGTAGCTTTCTCCCATGGAGGATCTCTTACTTGGACGGTCTCTCATGGTGTTTGCTTAAACAATGGAGAGAGAAATGAGAGAGAGAGGAGATGTAAGGAGAGAGGGATGGGAGTGAGTGAGTGATGGAGTGATGGGAAGTGATCGGTGTATACTTGACATGTATGGGTTGTAAGAGAGAGAGAGTTGACTTTAGGGTTACTTTTGGGGATGGGATATATACTTAACATTTGATGTGATTGATGGGACATTCTCTTGGGTTTACCAAATGTGCAGTGTTTTTCTCGAACTGAATACGGGCGCACATCTCCTGGCCCGGGTATCACCTCAGCGCGCGAGACACTGCGTCGGAACTGCGATGACGGCGCGGTCGTAAGGATATAAGTCTCAGGTCAAGCCGACTCTAAAATACGGGATATGACTCAGGGTCACAAGCAAACGCCAGTTACAGATCGCGGGTCACCGTAATTCTACCACGAGGACTGCAGAAGCCTACAGAATGGTAGGGTTTAGATACTGGTCTCACAGTTCTCCCCTCTTAATAAAAATTTCATCTTCAAAATTTACAGGATAGACAAGGGAAGAGGAAACATCAAGTTATATGTCAAGGCACAATTAATCTACATAAGGATGAAGATAACGCTCTCTAATCTCAACCTTGCCCTCCCAAGATGCATCATCAACACTACGATAATCCAACTGAACATGGAATCCCGGATAAAAAACGATCAAAACTGGAATACTATGCATCCTCACAATCTTAACGGTAGGGAGCTATATCAGAAAATGTCTAAGGTATTCGAACTTGGGGATCTAATCATTCTATGTTCTAAACAATCATAGAGTGCATGGTAGCTATCAGCAGATATGTGATGTTATCCTCAGGTATTCCCAACAATCATAGGATACAGGGATCTAATCATTCTAAGTTCTCAACATTCATAGGATACGGGTCTCACACCCTCGACCAGTCGAAGGGTACTCGACTCAAAGTCCAACAATGGTTGGGTATCCTTGACAAGTTAAAGGCTATGCTCGACCGGTCAGACAGGGCCTTCGACCAGTCGAAGGATGCTTTGATCCGATTGCGCTTGAAATTTAAAATTTGATTGTTTTCTAGCCCAGTCGAACCAACAACTTTTCAGCCTATAAATAGAGGTCTTTTCTCACTCCGAAATAGATCATTCAAGCCACAAAAAGCTTTCACTTTGAGAGATAAAAGTCCCCATCTTCTTCAAGCTATAGAATGGTATTTTAAATTCTTTTTAATAGCTTATTATTTTGTAATTTCTAGATCTCTTTTTATGAATCATATATTTTAAAGGGAGTTCTTGTTCTTCCTTTTGGGATCTAAGAAATTCAAACAAGTAGCCCAGTTTTGAATTAAGTTAAAATCTATTTAGAACCTAGAACCTTTCATTTTGGTTATTGGACATTGAACATTGAACATTCATCATCAATCGATGTGGTTCTACGGGCTACATCATTCAGCGTCTTATGAAGAAAAGTATTTACTTTTAGTTTTTAGTTTATTTGAGATATCTAGGAAAATCTCATGTATTGGTTTTGATTAAGATAGCCAGAAAATCTCACTATGTGGGGTTTTGATTGTGATAGCCCTTCTAAAATCATAACTACATAGGTTTTAAGGTGAACTTGAGAAAACCTTGATTTTTAGTGAACACCAATATCACGTATGTTGTGATTATTGGGATGGTTGTTTGAGGACAGTTGGTGTACACACCGATTGTAAGATCCGTATCTTAGACTATAGTATTCTTTAGATTCTCGCGGTCCTCCCTATTAAATTTTGACGACCCGCGATCTGTAATCGGCATTTACGCGTGACCCTGAATTGCATCCTGTCGATCTGAGTTGGCTCGGACTGAGACTTGTATCATTGCGACTGTGCCGTTGCTACGGTTCCAACGCTGCGTCTCGTGGGCCAATGCGATACCTGGGCAGGAGTTATGGGCCCACTTTTATCCTGAAGAAAACACCGCTCGTTGCTAATCCCAAGAGAATCTATTAAATCAATCATATCAATCAAGTCAAGTACAATAGGTACAACACCCATGCTTCTCTTACCAACAAGCATGGTACCCCTCTCTCTCTCCCATCCCCCAAAGTCAACCTTCCTTACAACAACCCATCCCTCTCTCCTTACATCTCCTCTCTCTCTCTCTCTCATTTTCTCATTCCATTCAAGCAACTCTCAAGGAAAGGAAATGTCCATGAGAGAGCTAAGAGTGTGGCCCACCTTCCTACCCCCCATCTTTCATCCTAGCCCTCCAAACTTCATCATCCTCCATCAAAATCAAAGCCAAGGAGTTTAGGAGTCCAAGGAGCCAAGAAGGAGTGAAATTGATGGGTGATCCACCATTGATTTTTGTTTAAGGGCTCACTTATGATGGGACCCATTTTGATGTATGTGTTGAAAATAAGAGGGGCCCATAGTGGCGAGGTCCCTCCATCTCGTCTCTCTCTCTCTCTCTCTTTCATTTTTCTTGTGGTGATGATGAAGTCATGTGGCCTACTCGAATGGACCCTACCGTGAAATATGTATCATATCCATGTCGTCCATGCATTGGGCCCAACTTGCTGGACTGTCTAGCGGATGGGATTGCTCCCCGTCCATCTGGACAGGTCCGGATGAAGGAAAACTCAAATAGCAGCTAATCCAAAACTATGGTGGGCCACATAGAGGTGGACCCCACCTGATGTATGCCTTTCATACATGTTGTGCACCGTCCATTGTTGGACGGTGGAGCCCACGTGTATATGTGTTGTATACAGCACCATCCAGCTGGGACGGTGCTGACCCACCATGAATTACATGCTCCAGCCATCCTGGAGTGTGGGACCCACCTGATGGTGTGGTGTCCACACCGTTCAGCAAGGGACAGTGGGACTCACTAAACATATATGTTTCGTCCCCACCGTCCATGTGGATAGTGGGGTGGGCTATGAGGTATGTGTTATAGCCATATTGTCCATATGTGCTGAGTCCCAGCAGCAGCTGCTGCTACCTGCTGACCTCAGTAAGTTCTGTGGCACCCACCATAAGGTATGTTTATATCCAAACCGTCCATTCATTTAGTGAGCTTATCCTAAGGCTTGAGACTGAAAATGAAGTAGATTCAAATCTATGGTGAGCCACGCACGTGGACCCTCCTATCATGTATATGTTACATCCTTACCGTCCAGATAGCGTGGACGATAGGGCCTCATGACGTGTGTGTTGTGTACACACCGTCCATCTGTGTACGACCCACGTGTGTATGTGTTCTAACCTCACTGTCCATCTGACAATGGGACCCACCTCTGATGTATCTATTTCATCCATACCACCTTGCAAACTTGTTTTAAGGCTTGAAACTAAAAATAAGGTAGATCTGCCTATGAGGTGGACCACACTACAAAAATCAGTGGAGGATTGAATGCTTACCATTGAAACCATCTTGGGGATCACAGAAGTTCTGGATCAATATGATATTTGTTTTTTTTCTCTTGATTCAGGTCTTTGTGACTGTATGAACAGATCGAATGGAAAATAAACGTTATGGTGGGCCCTGGTAATTTTAAGGGTGGAAATCTTTATCTCCACTGCTATTTGTGAAATGGTTTAGATGATCTTTTGATATGATTCATTTTTGGGTAATACTCTAAAATGATCTCTTAAAATAGATGAGTGGTGTAGATGGCGCGACCCATTGATGTGGCCCACTTGATGTATATGAGGCCCATTGGTGCGGCCTATTGATAAGGCCCACCTTGATCTATTTGTAGCCCATCCATGAGGCCCACTTTGATGTATTTGTGGCCCATCCATGAGGCCCACCTTGATGTATTTGTGGCCCATGAGTGAGACCCAATGCGATGTATATATGACTCATGTTAGAGGCCCAATATGATGTATTCCCAGGCCATGTGTTGGGGCCCATTATGATGTATCTAAGGCCCTATGTGATGTATATGTGGCCCATGAGTGAGGCCCATCGTGATTGTATTAAGCCCTTGAATAGACCCATTGTGATGTATCTGAGGCCCTATGTAATGTATACGTGGCCCATGAGTGAGGCCCATCGTGATTTTATTAAGCCCTTGAGTGAGATCCATTGTGATGTATATTAAACTCTTATGTGAGGCCCATTATATTGTGCGTGAGGCCTTTGTGTGCGGCCATGGGTCCACTATATGTTAGGCTCTATGTGGGCCACTCCTTGGGGGCAATGTTGGTTAAATGTCCTCATTGAAGGGCAATGATGGTTAAATGTCTGCATTGTGACCTTCCCTTAGGCCTTGTTAAGCTCATTCTCACCGATTTTAATTGTCGAGGTCGATTCCGATTATTGAGGTCGATTCTGATTATCGAGGCCGATTCCAATTGTTGAGATCGATTCCGGTTATCGGGGCCGATTATTGAGGCCGATTTCGATTGTCGAGGTTGATTATCGATGTCGATTCTGATTGTCGGGGCCAATTATCATGGCCGATTCTGATTTTCAAGGCTGATTATCAAGGCCGATTATCGAGGCCGACTATCGAGGCCGAGTGTCGAGACTGAGTGTCAAGGTTGATTGTCGAGGTTGATTGTCTAGGCCGACTATCGAGGCTAATTGTTGAGGTTGATTATTAAGGCCGATTGTCGAGGCCGACTATCGAGGTAGAGTGTCGAGGTCGATTGTTGAGGCCAACTATCGAGGCTGAATATCAAGGTCGATTATCGATGCCGATTATGAGTATGTGACAGCATAGTATCATGATACATGCACATGCGCATCATCTGCATGTTTGTTATGAGATGTGATTGACCATTGCATATGTCATAGGGCAGTTTGTTTATGTGACTCCCTGAGAGACGGAGTTGCCCCACATGAGTGCGTGGTACGCGCAGGTTTGATGCATGACTGGATGGTATGACTCATGCATCTTGCATTTTTAGATATGACTACTATACGCCCTAGTGACATCAGGGTCGTGGCCTCCACAGGCATGTCGTAGATGGCCAAATGGGATACCGAAAATGTTTGATTCTAGCATACGGGCGCCATAGATGTCCTTGGGTGAAAATTTTGAAACCATCATGGCCAGGAGATGCCCCAACGTCTAGATCAAGTGGATACATAAGCATTCGAGTGCTGAATACCAGTAGGCTGCGTCTCCCACTGTGTCGTGATCGGTTGGGAAGGGGTTGTGGCCTTACCTGCCTAAGAGTAGTGGGCATAGCTAGTCTAAGTTTGACCAGCTCATAATTGGGTCCGCTATCAACATGCCACGTAGATATTGGTTGACTACTAGCCAGGCAGATAGTGAGGTCTCTTCCACTTGCATGGTTGTGCGTCCAGTGGGTGGCAATTGTATATAGAGTGTACTAGACCTCGGGGATATCCCAGAGATATACGGTACTGATATGTGGACTTATCGAGCAGGAGTTGTATACTCAGCATTTTACTCATTCATTCGTTTATTCACTATCCACTTAGGTTAGTGGTGTGCAACTAATTATTGTGTACCTTCACAATGGCCAGGATTTCGGTTGGGCGTGCAACTAACCTGAGATCAGGAGTTTACCACAATGAGTCTGCCTATCCAAATTTAGGTACGGGACTAGTTTGGATCGAAGTCCCTTGTGATGGACCCTATAGCCTGCGATACTATGTACTATCATTCTGACTTCACACTCCAGCTTGGTCATTTCATTCGCACCGCATATTGCATTACATCCGTGACATATGGCATTTTGGGTTACTATGTTTCTGTATTTATATGGCCTAGATACGGCTGATGGTATTCGTGAACTCATCAGGAATTATATATTGTATTGCATCCTTGGCATCTGATATTTAGCTCTTTATATCTCCGCATTGCATAATCGATCTGCATTGTATACTCTGATAGTGTACGATTTATAGACTTACCAGTATTTTGCCATCTATCGTGGTGAAAGTGTGTCCACAAGGTAATGCCAAGCACGAATATACGATAGATGTGTGCAGGTGGCAGGTCACAGCAGTGTTGAGCTTGGAGCGTGCAATTATCTTCTAGAGCTTTAATTTTTGACATATGTATTTCCCTTTCAGCACTGTATTCAAAGTTTATATTAGTGGATATGTGATGATGATGTTGCCTTTGTGGTTTGGGTAAACTTATGGTTATGCTTCTCATGAGATAAATGTACTTTGAAAAATTCACCTTGTAGGATCCCAAGATCGGAATTTGGCGTATAGGCGCTGGGAGCGAAGAATGGGGTACTATGAAGGCTGTCGGCAATAGATTCGACGATAAAAAATTATGTAGGCCCGGTTTCTGAGTTTGGGGTGTGACACCAAACCATTATAATTCCTGGTGTTTATGTGGTGAATGATTTTTGAGATGTACATGTGATGAATGTTTGTAAATCTTTATGTACATGTGGTAAATGCTTGTACTAAATAGTTGCATTTCTTTTTCTTCTTGTTTTAGTTTGTGATCTTGATCCTTACTGCATTCAAGAAATCAGGTTGTCCTACTTAAAACATTTGTTTTTGCTGTAAGGTTATCCTTTGAACAAGTTTTTTATTAATTTCTCAATACTATTACAATTAATATCTCTGATTGATTCTATTTTATTTAATTGTTCTGTTCATTATTTTTTAATTTGGCATAGTCCTCTTCAACCCCCCCCCCCCCCCCCCTCTTTAGGACTATAAGCTCGCCTCTTTTAATTGATATCAGAGCTAAAGTGGCTAATTTATTTGGATTAATTTCCTAGAGTTTAAAGATCCAGAGCTTCTAATATGTCAAGTTTTGATAGCTTGTCTATTACCAAGCCACCACCATTTCATGGCTCAAATTATGCCTATTAGAAAGTCAGAATGCGAATTTTCTTAAAATCCATATATGAAAGTGTGTGGCAAGCCATGGTGACCAAATGGAAACCACTAGAGTCTGAGGTTCTAAGCAATGATGGAACCAAGTCCATTAAAGAAACACCTTTTTATTTATGGACCACACCTTAGAAAAATGAGAGTAGTGCAAATGCAAAGGCCTTAAATGTAATTACTTGCACTCTATCACTT
The DNA here is from genome assembly GCF_029962835.1 of Magnolia sinica. NCBI lineage: Eukaryota > Viridiplantae > Streptophyta > Magnoliopsida > Magnoliales > Magnoliaceae > Magnolia > Magnolia sinica. The sequence continues at coordinate 91,664,351 of NC_080575.1, forward strand.
GATGAATTCAAAAGAATTATATCATGTGATACAGCTAAGCAAGCCTGAGACATCCTTAAAATGACACATGAAGGAACATCTATTGTCAAGAATCTAAAGTCCAAATCCACACTACAAGGTTTGAGGAAATTCGTATGGAAGAAAATGAAACTTTCATGGAATTCTATACGAAATTAAATGACATAGTGAATTCCATGTGGGGTCTAGGCGATGGAATCCCATAAAGCAAGGTTTGCGCTAAGATACTACGATTACTTTCTGAGAGATTTAATTCCAAAGTAACTACCATTCAGAAACTTAGAGACACTGATCAAATGAAGGTTGAGGAGTTAGTCGGTTCACTCAAAACATACGAGCTAAGTTTCAAAGCTCTTAAAGGTAAGTCCATAGCCCTTAAGTCATCCAAGTTTATTTCAAAAGAAAACAATGCTAATTCTGATTTAAAAGATACTGAGGATGATATGGCTTTACTTGCTAAAAAGTTTTACAGAATTTTCAAAAATAAGAAATGATCTAATTTTCAAAAACCTTCTGATAAAAGCAAAGGTAAATTAAAAATTTGGAAATCTATAAAAGACAGCCAATGTTTCAACTGCCATCAATATGGGCATTTGGCGAATAAATGTCCCAAAAGGGATAAATCAAAAAGAAAGGGCATGATTGGAACATGGTATGAATCATCCAGCTCTAAAAGTTTTTTGGAATTAGATGAATCAGAATAAGAAACTTCAAATGAAGTGAAAGCCCTAATGGCTATAGCCAGAGTCACCCCCTCAGATAGTTGTAACTTATCTGATTATGAGAATCTTAGGAGTGACCCTGAAAATGAGAATGAAGATGATCTTTAAGAGGCTTATAATTCCCTATATAGGGAGAGTTGTAAAATAGCTGTCAAGTTAAAGATTCAAAAAGAAAATTTTCTTAAACTAAAAGAAGCACTTGAAAATGTTGTTTTGGAAAAGTCTCATTTTTCTGATTTCTATGAAAAAATAAAACTTCATTTAAGTTTTAAAACTTTTGAATTTAAAAAACTCAAAATTGAAAATGAGAAGTTAAAACTCGAAGTCTCTTCTCTATTGAGTTCTAAGGACACTTGGAGATACGCCCATGGAGACCCTAAGCTAGAAAAATTACTAACCGCATCCAGAAAATGTGGTGATAGAACGGGTCTGGGCTATATTAAAAATGCTCTATTGAAAAATAAGAATGCATCTCCTATTTTTGTAAAAGGATAGTCCTCGAACTCAAAAGGTAAGAACTTGAGAAACAACCAAAACAATTTCAAATATTCAAAACCTTTTCAAGCTTCTAAAGTCAAGCCTAATAACATCAGCTTTAGAAATCAAAGTCATAACCCCTTAGCACAAAAAATAGTGGACTTACTCAAAGAGCTTCTCAAATCTAACTCGAATGTTATTGGAGTTGACAAACAAAGATATTCCAACTCTTACAAATCGAGAAAAACTAATGGTACTCCTAAACCCAGGACTACAATGAAGTGGGTTCCTAAAGTTACTTGTCTTGTTGCCCATACCGCCTTCAAAGCTTCTAGCCATTCAAAATGGTACCTGGACAGTGGATGTTCAAGACATATGACAGGTGACAAGGAGATATTCACTAACTACAAAGTAATGAACAATGGTTCAATTACTTTTGGTGATGGAAGCAACTGCAAGATTATAGACCAAGGTACTATACAACTCTCTAACCTTCCTCCTTTTGAAAATGTTATATATGTTGAAGGTCTTAAACACAATCTTCTAAGTATATCTCAAATCTGCGATAACAAACATAGTGTGAAATTCATTAATCAAAGATGTGAGATTTTAAATGAGAAAGGTTGTGTGATTCTAAATGGTCGTAGGACTTCTGAAAATTGCTATATTAACAATGAGACATGCTCTTCTAAACTTTTTTGTTACATGGTCCAAACAGATGAATCAAAATTGTGGCATAAACGTCTTGGACATGTTAACTACTGAAACCTTTATAAACTGAGCAAAATTGATCTTATTCAAGGTCTACCCAAATTGAAAAAGGTTGATAAAATATGTGGCGCATACCAAATTGGCAAGCAAACTAGGAGTAGTCACAAGAAAGTGAACTCCTTAGCCACAACCAAACCCCTTGAACTTCTCCATATGGACTTAGTTGGACCTATAAAAACAGAGAGTCGAGGCGGTAAAAAGTACTTTCTGGTTATCGTCGATGACTTTACCAGATTTACTTAGATAACTTTCACGAGAGAAAAATCTGAAACTCTCGATGAAGTTAAAAAGATATTAAAACTAATTCAGACCAAAAAAGAAATGAATGTTATCAAGATCAGAAGTGATCATGGTACTAAATTCAAAAATAGCAATTTTGAGAAATACTATACTTATCATGGCATATCGCATAAATTTTTTTCACCTAAGACACCTCAACAAAATAGGTTTGTTGAAAGGAAAAATAGTGCTATAAGAGATGGCCAATGTTATGCTGAACAACATGAATCTACTTAAAAACTTGTAGGCTAAAGCTATAAATACTACATGCTATATTATAAATCGTGTGTATGTAAAAAAAAATCTAAAGATAAAATAGCTTATGAATTATGGTTCAATAAGAAACCAACTATTAAGTACTTCCGAATTTTCGGAAGTGCTTCATTTTACATGACCGTGAAAACTTAGGGAAGTTTGAAGCTAAGAGTGATGAAGGGATTTTCTTGGGATATACTCTAAATAGTCGAGAGTATCGTGTTCTGAATAAAAGAATGGGAGTGATTCAGGAATCCATTAATGTCATAATCGATGATCACCTGACCACACCCACACTTAGTCAAGAAGATGATGAAGTCAATTTAATTGAGAAACATGACTCTCATCTAGTCCAGTTAATACTGAACTAAGATTAGTGATCGATTATCATCTTACTGATCTAATCTTTGGGAATCCTCTCACTGGTGTGTGAACAAGAAAACAACTAGAGAATATGTGCAATTTTGTTTGCTTTACTTCTCAAGTTGAACTGGCCAACGTAAAAGATGCACTAACTGATGAAAATTAGATTGTTGCCATGCAAGAAAAATTGAATCAATTTGTAAGAAATGATGTCAGGTATTTGGTTCCAAGACCAACTGATAAACATATAATTGGAAGCGAATGGATTTTCAAAAACAAAACTGATGAATTGGGTAATATAATTAGAAATAAGGCTAGAATGGTTGTACATGGGTACACTCAAATAAAAGGAATAAATTATGATGAAACCTTTGCGAGAAGCAGTGCCAGTAGCTCGTCTTAAATCCATCAGATTGTTTATATCCATTATTTGATTTAAAAAATTCAAAATATATCAAATGAATGTCAAAAGTTCTTTCTTAAATGGGGATTTACATAAAGAGGTATATGTTGAACAACCTAAGGGTTTTAAGGACCCCAAACACACAAATCATATATATCACCTTAAAAAGGTACTTTACAGTTTAAAACAAGCTCCCAGGGCATGGTATGAAAAGCTGACTAAGTTCTTACTCAGTCACAATTTTATCATAGGAAGTGTTGATAAAACTTTATTCGTTAAAAAATACAATGAACACATACTGATTATACATATATATGTTGATGATATCATATATGGTTCTACATGTACCAACCTGTCCGTTGAGTTTGTAGTACTTATGAAATCAAAATTCGAAATGAGTATGAGTGGAGAATTGAATTACTTTCTAGGCTTACAAGTTAAACAGCAAGAAGAGGGTATCCTCATTTCTCAAACCAAATACACCTTAAATTTGGTTAAGAAATTTGGATTGAAGAGTGGTAAGAAATTTGATACTCCTATAAGTACGAATCTCAAACTCTCAAAGGACGAAACAGGTAAGAGTATATACTCTTGCTTATATTATAGCATGATTGGTAGTCTATTATACTTAACTGCTAGTAGACCAAATATTTTCTTTAGTGTTGGAATCTGTGTAAGATATCAATCTAATCCAAAAGAATCACATCTTATTGTTGTTAAGTGAATAATTAGAAATGTCGCAAGTATTGCTAATTATGGTCTTTGTTATCCACATGATACAAATGTACAATTAGCTGGATATACAGATGCTGACTGGGCTGGGAACATCGATGATAGAAAGTCTACTAGTGGTGGATGTTTTTACGTTGAAAATTGTTTAGTTTCCTGGCATAGAAAGAAACAAAGTTCGGTATCCTTATCCACAGCTGAGGCTGAATGTATCATAGCTGGTAATGCATGTACCCAACTGGTTTAGATGAAAAGAATGCTAACCGATTACGAAATTGCGTAAGATACAATGTTCTTGTATTGCGATAACTCTAGCGCAATTAATATTTCTAAAAATCTCATTCAACATTCTCGTACGAAGCACATAGACATTTGTTACCATTATATTTGAGAATTGGTTGAAGATAAGAGCATCTCTTTAGAATACATACAGACCGAAAATCAGCTTGCTGACATCTTGACGAAACCACTTGACAGGAATAGGTTTTCTAAATTGAAACATGATATTGGTATGTGTATTTCAAATTAATTATATCATGTTAATTTTTACTTTTTTAAAAAATTATGCAAAAATTTGAAATTTTTTTAAATAATATTTGAATTTTTCAGTCTGCACGATCGGTTGAGCATGTCCTCGACGGGTTGAGCACATACTTGACTGGTCAAGGAGCACGGGTTGACTTCCTAAAAAGGGGGAAAATCACCTTTTCTTCTCATTTTCTTCTTCTTCCTCAACAACTTCTTGCTCGACTCGTCGAACCCATCTCTATAGAGTTATTGTAAGTGCATCATTTTCAATTTCTTTTTAGATTTGGGTTCTTCTATGAATTTTAAGCTTTGTTGTGTTGTTGATTTGTGATTTTCACTCTTTTCTACAAGGGTTTTAGTGTAAAAATTTGACATTAGCCAAACCTATATATTATACTCTCTTGTGCATACTCTATATGGAGCATCACTCTAGGGAGAAGGTCACACGCAAGGGCCCTAACAGCTCCTCCCGGATGACTCCAATTAGGGTGAGAACCTCGAGAGCTCCCAAAGAAGATTCAGAGCATTTAAGGGATTTTTGCACTCTAGATATAATAATTAAAAATACGGTAAATCTTGATCATATCGCTCACTTCAAGTTGTTGTCCATTCTCTCAGCCATTGGTTGGGAAAATATTTTTGGTCGGAGTAGACCGGCTTACCACTCCATTACACAAGGCATGTTTGCATCTATTAGGGAGTTGTCCCTTGAAAATCTTATATTTTCCATCAATTTTAGAGAAGGGATAGTGCCGGTAGATAGGCACCTAATTTCGGGTTTACTTGATATAAATGTTAATGATGAAGGTATCCCGATTCATCCTCTTTCTGATAAGATGTTTGAATCTAAGTGTAGAGATATTACCCATAAATTATGCCGATTTAATGCTGAGTGGAGTGGCGGTAATGCACTATGGCCACTGTTCACAACCCCAAGTATAGGGTTGCGAAGTAGTAATAATCTCGGTAAGACCAAGGCCGAATTCACAGGGACTGAACCTTGTACGTATTCTGAAAGTAACTAGAACTAGAACTAGAAAAAGATGAAATCTAAATCTGAAATAATTGAGGAAATAATTGTGATTAAAGTGAGTAAAACTAATGAAATTAAAGATGGGAAAACTAGGGTGCCTAGGATCCACTTGTTGTAATTGAGAAGCTTCCTTGCATAATTCAAGGAAACAACTAGAATCGAAGTCTTATCTTATCCAGTTGGAAAGAAGAGATTTATTAGATCTCTGAACTTCTCGTGGATCTAATCATCAATAGATAAGAGTGATGAAGATTTGGAAGTGATTCCGTCACCTAACCATGCCCAGGAGACAAGGCAAACAACAACAATATACCAATCCCACAACTAATCATAAGAGAATTGAGAAGATTAGGAAGATTCCATCACCCAACCATGTCCATGAGACGATGGTGAACAATGGGATTGTCTAATTTCACAATCTCAATACATGAAAAGAAGATATCTCAAGTTATCACAGATCTATTGTAATTTGAGTCACAACAAACCATTAAAAACTAAAAATATTTCTTCACAATCAAACTAGAATCCAAGAGAGTTCAATAAGACATGAATCAAAACAAAGAAAACATCCCAATCATGCTACAAGCTTCACCTCTTAGCCTTAGCTAAGAGGTTTAGCCAACCATAGACGTGATTAACTAAAAACTCTTTAAAACATCAAAAGAAAGAAGAAACTAAAGAAGAAAAAGGAGAAGGAGGACTCCTCTTGTACAAGCCATCCACAATTCCTCTCTCTTTCTCTCTTCTCCACTCCACGACTGCCCACGTCCAAATCCCAGGATTGATGATTCACAAGCTCTCTCTTCTCTCCTTTTATAGGTAAAGGAATGTCGGTTTAGAGGTGGTGGAGAGGCAGCTGGAGTCGGTGGGGAAGTTCCTTGCGTAGCACCGTGCGTACACAACAACAAAAACACAACCCAACTTGTGTTTGGGTGGAGATTTCGGCCAAAAGATCATCCCACGATCTGATTTTTCTCCATGGTTGGGGTAAAGACCCTCTTTCCAAGCTTTTGGTCTATTTAGATCAGAGATCCGATCGTGATCTGGGCCATACAACTCCCTGTAACGTCCGATTTTCCCAGACATGTGTTGTATGCGAAAACTCTTACGCTGATGTGTTCGATGGGCCCCACAGTGATGTTTTTAGAGAAATCCACCTCGTTCATTGGATTCCTGGTAAAATTTTGGTTGGAAAGAAGTGATTTTGGTCGAGTTTTGGTGCGGCCCACTGTATCAAATCACCCCACCGTTCATCCTATGTTTGACGACGATCTGCGTGTGCACGCGTGCATAGGACCAAGAAGACACCATGGGTACGATCTTGGCCACCCCCTAAGTCGAATGGATGGTCCCGATCATCCATTGGGACCATGATGATGGCCCACTACACCTGGCTGGTGGTCTGCGGCGGACGCTGGCTCCATTCCAAGAAAGGGATTGGGTCTTCAGTGTGTTGACCGGAGTCTCAGTTCGGTGCACATCCAGTGTATGTGCGCAGATCCCCCTATGGGGTCCATCATGATGTTCGTGAGAAATCTGCTCTGTCCATCCATTTTGTCATCCCATTTAAAGGGTTAAGACCAAAATCGAAGTATATCCAGATATCAGGTGGGCCCCATATGAGTGATTTATGCTGATCTATTTGTTAAGTCACTTCTACAAGGATCCAATGGCTGAAATTTTATGTATGGTTACTTTATGGTCCTCGGGCCAGATATAAAGTTTCGAACCAAACGGATGGTGGGAACATTGTGATCTTGCATTCAGGATGACTTTCAGGCCTCTTTTGTCTTTAGTTACTTGATTTTCTCGGATCTTTGGCATGTGAATTCTTCGATCTCGGTCCCCTAAGATCCATCCCTTGCGTTGGTGACTCTTGAGCATTAAATATATATTTTTAATACCCTTTTCAGTCTAAGCTCTTAAATTCACCTTGCAACAAAAACATGATTAAAATAGGATGTTAAACATTATCATGTTCGTAAAACCAAGCAATAATTAGGGTCTAATATGAAATATTTGACCTTCAACAGCCACCTAGATGATTCCTTGTTTCAGTGTTCTTCACGACATTTTTACTTCGAATGTCTATCTGCGGTTTGGAAACAAATTTGATCTCACTCCATTCATGGCTCGTATTCTCTATGATGTCGCATCAGGTATCCCCATTTGCCTTCCTTCCTTGATTTGCTATTTGATCATCTAGTTTCGCATTCATCCTAGTCATAGTTCTATTCCATTTATTTATCTTATGACGACACTTGCCCTTCATTGCAATGTTGTCATTTCGTCCTCTGAGGCCCCTGAGGCAGTTCTTCCATTTGACAATTCGAACATTAATAAAATGAATTTAAACTACCTCCCCAGTTAGTAAGATGAGGATGAGGTTGAAGAAGAGGAAGCATCATTGCCAGAAGATATTTCGATGGATGATATCTTTGCTGAGTTAGAGTCTGATGATGAGGTGGATCCTGACTTTCAACCATCTCAATGCGAAGATCACCTTCTCTCTCTAAAAGGCAAGGTGGATGCTGTGAAAGTCTCTCAGGACAATCTAGCTGAAAGTCATCACTCTTCAATGAAATATATGCGAAAATATTTTCATCGCATAACAAAGGGTCTTCACCAGATTGACCCATCTATTTCACTACCTTCTTCCTCTAGTTCTGACTAGTTTTGCTTTGTTTTGATTTTGGGGTTGTATAACTTTAAACTTATGCTTAAGTTGGTTGTGAAATTGCGGTAACGACCTCTCTAGTAGAAGTAGGAATAGGTTTAAGTGTCCTAAAGGGGGGTGAGTAGGACTTTATAACATTTTATGATAATTTAAAATCCTATTACCATTATCTTGATCTAATATAACAATTTATCAAGATATTTTTAATTTAACCCTAATGGTTTCCAAGCTAAATAAAGGGTCCAATCACAAGACTATTCAATATTTAAATAGTGTATAAATTTATTCTATGATGGATGCACTGAGTGACTGTGTGTGAGATGTGATACTTATCAGTTCTACATAATCATGTGATCATTCAAAGTAAACATAATAAGAGAATATGCAAATAACAATCTCAAACACAGTCGTTTTATAGTGTACCAGATTTCACTAACAGAGGTTTCAAATCTGGTTTACTTCTAACTACACAAGGCTGACTCTAGGACTTACACAAGGTACCTAACATGCCTACACAGAGGCACAAGTTTATGCCTTACATAAGAGCAAAGGTCAACACAAAACACCTAAGTTTTACACCCTACACAAAAGCAAAGGATCCACTCAAGGAACCTACCTATAAGCCCCGTCTCCTAGACTGTATCATTCCTTAAGCTTCCACGGTCCTCCCGGTCGAATTTCGGTGACCCGCGACCTATTATTGGTGTTTGCATATGGTCTTGAGTCATGTTCCGTATATCAGAGTCGTCTCAACCCAAGACTTTTATCCTTGTGACCGCACCATCGTCGCTGTTTCGATGGCGCGTCTTGCACGTTGAGGCGATACCCGGGCCAAGAGATGTCGGCCCGCATTCAGTTTGAGGAAAACGCCGTGTGTTGTAATTATCGAGGAAATCTCTACAACACGTCACATCAATCCATCATCAAGTACAAGCAACCCAACCCATTCCTCTCTTACACAACCCTACCTAAAGTCAACTCTCTCTTACAATCAAGTACATATCCATCACCCATCACCCCCCATCACTCACCCATCCCTCTCTCTCTCTCTCATTCTCCCAAGTAACCTAAGCACCCAACGTCCATGGCTTCCATGGAGAAGCTAGGTGTGGCCCACTCCCTACCACCCAATTCAACCATTCAAAACCGATCTCAACCATTGGATCGACCCCCTTGGACCTCTAGAACCTATAGGTGGAAGGAAGAATGAAGGAATTCGAGGTGGGTGATTTTTGTGTGATTTTGATGATTAGAGGGCCCACAAATGGTGGGACACATCTTGATGTATGTGGTTGCGAGCTAAAGGGACCCATAGTGGTGGGGTCCCTCCCATCTCCATTGTACTCTCTTTCTCCCTCTCTCTTTCTCTCTCTCTCTCTCTCTCCCTCTCTCTCTTTCATTTTTTTATGTTGATGATAATGAGGTGTGTGGCCCACCTAGCATGTGTGTGTATGGCATACCATGATGTTTCTATATCCATGCCGTCCTTGAAATGGGCCCACCCTGCTGGATTGTCCAGCGGACGGGATTGCTACCCGTCCGTCTGAACAGACCCGGATGAAGGAAAGCACAAACGTCAGCTTGAGCTATAATGGGTGGGCCACACCACGTGGACCCACCAAATGTAATGTGTTATGCAGGATGTCTAGTCCTTGGATGTGGGGTCCCCACATAATGTATGCGTGGTATACTCACCATCTATATCTTGGACGGTGGGATCCACCAAATGTATGTACCTTATCACCGTCCAGGGACGTGGATTGGCTGGTACACCTCACACATGGGATTCCACCTTAATGTATATGATTTATATCCTAGTCGTCTAACCATGTTAGACGTGGGAACCCTGGTATGTGTGGTGTCTACACCGTCTAGCAGATGGGATGGTGGGACCCACACGTGATGTATGTGTTTTCAATCCACACCATCTAGTGGTCTAGACGGTGGTGACCACCGAATGTATATGTTTTATACCTCACACCTGCTATATGTATATATAATATTATAATATAATAATATATTATGGTGGGCCCCATGTGAGACCCACCTATATAGCTGTTGTATCGTTGTGGGCTGTGTGGCTAGTGTGGCATGATCCACACCGTCCCTACCTCAGGACAGTGGGACCCTTGATGTATAGCTATTGTACATGCAGCAGTGGATGGTGGGCCATGCGTGATGTGTGTGGAGTTTATCTACACCGTCCAGTAAATCTAGACAGGTGGGACCCCACCCATGCTCTATGTACTGGATCCAAACCATCCACCATCTGGCCGGATGATTTGTGTGGATCTTCCACACGTGGGATTTGGGACCCATCTCCCATGCCATGCACGGCCCCACTATTGATGCATGTGCTGCATCTATACTGCCCATCAATGGGCCCCACGACCCAGCAGCAATTCTGTGGGGGCCATTGGTGTATGTGTTACATCTAAACCATCCATTCTTATGGCAAGCTTGTCTCAGGGCTTGAGACTAAAAATAAGACAGATCCAGTTATCAAGTGGACCACACTACAGGAAACAGTGGGTTTGAACGTCCACCATTAAAACCCTTGGGTTACAAAGTTTGGACCATTTGTTTTTCCTCTAAATCCAGGTCTTTGTGACCTTATGAATAGACTGGATGGAAAATAAACCCTATGGTGGGGCCCACTGGAATTTAATTGTGGAAATCATTATCATCGTTGTTAGATGTGGTATGGTCCAGTTGATCTTTTGATATGATTCATAATGCTCTAAACTGACCTCTAAAGTGGGATGAATGGTGTAGTTGGTGTGACCCATTTGATACGGCCCATTTGATGTATTCGAGGTCCATATACTATGGCCCATTGTGATGTATATTAGGCCCATGAGTGAGGCTCGGTGTGATGTATATTAGGCCCAAATGTGAGGCTCGATGTGATGTATATTAGGCCCAGATGTGAGGCCCAAAATGATGTATTTATGGCCCATGGGTTGTGGCCCATTATGATCTATTTGAGGCCCATATGATGAGGCCTATTGTGACATATTTGAGGTCCATTGTGATGTGTACAAGGCCCATGTGATGCGGCTCACTTGATGTATATGAGGCCCATTTGATGATGCCCAAGTGATGTATTTGTGACTTATTTAGTAGGGCCCAATATGATGCATTTGGGGCCCTTGAGTGAGGCCCGATGTGATGTATTTATGACACATATGCCAAGTTCCATTGTGATGCATATGTGGCCCTTGAGTGAGGCCCAATGTGATGTATTTATGGCCCATACGGTAAGGCCCATTATGTTGTGTATTGGGCCATTGTGTGAGACCATGAGCCCACGATATGTTTAGCCTTATGTGGGCCACTCCTAGGGAACAATGTTAGTTAAATGGTCACATTAATGGGCAATGATGGTTTAATGTCCACATTGTGACCTTCCCTTAGGCCTTGTTTGGCTGATTGTCGAGGCCAATTTCGATTGTCGAGGCTGATTGTTGAGGCCGATTCCGATTCCGATTCCGATTGTCGAGGCCGATTTTGATTGTCGAGGCTGATTATCGAGGCCGATTTTGATTGTTGAGGCCGATTCTAATTCTGATTGTCGAGGCCAATTTCGATTCTGATCGTCGAGGCCAATTATTGAGGCCGATTTTGATTGTTAAGGCCAATTCCAATTCCGATTGTCGAGGCCGATTGTTAAGGCCGATAACGATTCCGATTGTTGAGGCTGATTGTTGAGGCCGATTCCAATTCCAATTGTCGAGGCCGATTATCGAGGCTAATTCTGATTGTCTAGGCTGATTGTTGAGGCTGATTCTGATTCCGATTATTGAGGCCGATTCCGATTTCGATTGTCGAGGCTGATTGTTGAGGCCGATTCCGAATCCGATTGTCGAGGATGATTGAATTCCAATTTCATTGACAATCTCTTTAATACATCTATCATTTCTATATGATTTTCAAAAGAGCTTATTGGAAAAATTTTGATCCATTTCGATAACATCAATCATATATCGATTTCATCGATATTTGAATTTCGATCATATCGAGTCATCATCGATACCTCAGTCATTTCCATAAGATATACTTTGAAAGTCAACTGGAATAGTTTTGTCCAGAATCGATCTCATTTATATACCTTTGATATCATCGAGATTTGAATTTCAATGATATCGAGTAAGGTTTCGAGTCCTTGATTGATTTTCCTCTGAAGCTCGTTGGGCAAAGACTTGACCGAAGTCGATGATATGGAACTCATCTCAATATCATCGAAGTTTGAATTTAGATGATATCGAAGATGATTCGATTACTCGAGCAATGTCAGGATATTTTCCAAAAGTTGCTGGAAAAAGCTCAAGGTAAATCGATATCATCGACTCTCCTTCGATGTGTTCGATATTTGAATATCGATATCATCGAAATGATGTTCAATTTATCGAACATATTGTCCAAAATACTTTGTGGTTGCTGGACATAGAATGGCGTAATTCGGTGATATCGAGTGGTGCTTGATATCATCGATCGTAATGTTCGATGCCATTGATGAGTACTCGAATTCATTGAATACTGTTTGAAAAACTTGGATGATTTTCTTATTCTAAAACTCAAGTTTAGAGACACACAATCCTATGTTATTCTAAGACTTTTAAGGCTTTTGTTTACCTGGGTGTTTTGGGTTTTGGGATGTGAGGCTAGATTTACCTGTGACGAGTTTGGAGCACACATCTGGTTGAGGCGACGGCTTGAACAATCTTCATATAAGGCACATTTGACTCACCGACTCAATGCTCACACTAATTGACAAACCAGGGCACTTTTAGGTTGTAGTACTTGGATGATATTTTTGGATATTATTATGCTTTCTTATTGTTATGTTTAATCATGTTTTACTCTTAATCATGATGCTTACCTTGCCATTCTATTATTCATTTATCTCATATTCCTACTTTCCTTTGTCAACTTGTGACAAAAAGGGGGAGAGTTTGTATGTATATGATTGAAATTGATTGATTGATTGAATATATATTATTAGAATGGATATGTATGTTAATACAGGTATTCTACACAAGGTTAAAGTGAAGCACTGATTGAGGGGGAGTAAATTTTTGTGCTCATACTGAGGGGGAGTATGTGATTTCAAGCAAAGCAGATATGTTGAACTTTTATATATGTTTTGTTATGTTTTGTCACGAATTTGACAAAGGGGGAGATTGTAAGTGCTGTGATATATAAAGCACATTTATTTGTCAAATTTCAATGGACAAAACAACTTGTAATGTGTTGACTCATATGTTGGAAAGTCCACCTTCAAGTGAATCAAGATGGAAAGTTCACCTTCAAGTTGAAGACATGAAGTTGGAAAGTGCAAGTTTAAGACATGAAGATGGTTACTTCAAAGTCTAATGTACTGAAGCTCTACTTCTCTTCTAGTTCACGATCAAGTAATTTTTATAAGATTACTTTAAGTAGAAGATCGAATGAATGCAACTGAAGATTCAAGTACATGCTACAAAGTATACACTTCAATGTTTAATGTTTTCAGGTATATTAGACCCTAAAAAGACCTTAGACTCAAGTTCTTTCGAATGCCAAACATAATTGGGTTACTATACTTTAATTAGCCTTAGTTCGACTAGTCTAGGCTTTGATTCGACCAGTCTAGGAAAAACTTCAACCAATCTAAGTTTTTAACTAAAAATTAGATAAAATATGTTGGTTCCTCGACCAGTCGAAGGCACACCCTCAACTAGTCGAAGGGCGCTCAACTCGAAGTCCAGTAATGAATTTTGGTTATCCTCGACCAGTCGAAGGCTATGCTTGACCGGTTGAACAGGGCCCTCGACCAGTTGAGCACGGCCTTCGACCAGTCGAAGGACGGTTTGATCCGATCGCACCTGAAATTTGAAATTTGGTTGTTTCTTAGACCAGTCAAGCCAACAACTTTTCAGCCTATAAATAGAGGTCTTTTCTTACTCTAAAATAAATCATTCATGCCACAAAAAGCCTTCACTTTGAGAGAGAAAAGTCCCCATCTTCTTCAAGCTATAGAACGGTATTTTAAATTCTTTTTAATAGCTTATTGTTTTGTAATTTCTAGATCTCTTTTTATAAATCATATATTTTAAAGGGAGTTCTTATTCTTCTTTTTGAGATCTAAGAAATTCAAACAAGTAGCCTATGTTTGAATTAAGTTAAAATCTATTTAGAACCTAGAACTCTTCATTTTGGTTATTGAACATTGAACATTCGTTATCAACCGAAGTAGTTCTACTAGATACATCATTTAACATCTTTTGAAGAAGATAAGTATTTACTTTTAGTTTTTGGTTTATTTGAGATATCCAGGAAAATCTCATGTATTGGTTTTGACGTAGATAGCCAGAAAATCTCAATGTGTGGGGTTTTGATTGTGATAGCCCTTCTAAAATCACAACTGTATAGGTTTTAAGGTGAACCTGAGAAAACCTTAAATTTTTGTGAACGCCAATATCATGTGAGTTGTGATTATTGGAAGTGGAGTAGGTGTGGCTGTTTAAGGATAGTTGGTGTACACACCGAACCACTATAATTCCTAGTGTTTATGAGGTGAATGATTTTTGAGATGTACATGTGATGAATGTTTGTAAATTTTTATGTACATGTGGTGAATGCTTGTAATAGATAGTTGCATGTCTTTTTCATCTTGTTTTAGTTTGCAATGTTGATCCTTACTGCATTCAAGAAATTAGGTTGTCCTACCTAAAACATTTGCTTTTGGTGTAAGGTTGTCCTTTAAACAAGGTTTGTATCAATTTCTCAATACTATTACAATTGAGATCTCTGATTGGTTTTGTTTTATTTAATTATTATGTTTATTATTTTTTTTAATTTGGCATAGTCCTATTCACCCCCCCCCCCCCCCCCCTTTCTAGGACTGTAAGCTCACATCTTTCACATTTTTTTTTCAGAATTTGTTTGATTTCCCTGTTGAAAATCTCAGCTTGCCTGCTTATCTGCAGGTAATATAGAGTGCTAACCTTATGAGAGATTCTATATTTCCTTATTAAGTTTTCGATTGGCCTATTGCAAAAGTGCAACCCTCTATTAGTAATGATGGCTCTAGGCATTCTAAACTGAGAAAGGATGTTTTCTTTTAAGAATATAATGACCGTTCGATGATCATTGTTCCGGCATGGGATCGCTTCAACCCACTTAGTGATATAGTCTACTACCAATATAATATAATTATTTCCAAAGGATTGGAGAATGGTCCCATGCAATCGATACCCCAGTAATCGAATACTTTAATGATAAGAATTAGGTTTAGTGGCATCATATTTCAACGAGACAGTCCTCCTAATTTCTGACGATGCTTATAAGTTTTACAAAACTTATGAGTATCTTTGAACATAGTGGGCTAGTAAAAGCCGTACTACAGAATTTTGGTTGTGGTCTTTTTAGCAGAAAAGTGACCACCACGGGCTTGAGAGTAACAAAAGAAGATAACACTCTAATGTTCATTGTCTGGCACACATCTCCTTAGAATTTGATCTAAGCAATATTTAAACAAATAAGGATCATCCCAAAAATACTTATGTACCTCGGCGAATAATTTTTTCTTATCTTGTGCAGTCCAATATGTTGGCGTGAGACCTGTGGCAAGATAATTCACAATATTAGCAAACCAAGGTAATTGGGAGAGTTTAAACAATTGTCTGTCAGGGATCATGTTGTTTATTGGTGTCGACTCAAGGAAATAGGGAAGATCAAGCCTAGAGAGATGGTTAGCCACTACGTTCTCTACTCCTTTTTTGTCTCATATTTCCATGTCCATCTTATCAAGCGAGGCTTAGCATCATTTTTAGAAAGAAAGTACTTCATCGTCGCATGACCAGTGTAAATAATGATCTAGGATCTAATCAAGTAGGTCCTAAATTTGTCCAAAGAAAACATTACGGCTAAGAGTTCCTTCTCCATAGTAGAATATTTTAATTGGGCTGAATTTAGAGTTCTCCTCGCATAGTGAATCACATAGGGCTTCTTCTCTTTTCTCTGGCCTAACACTGCCCCAATAGCATAGTCAGACGAATCGCACATAATCTCAAAAGGGATGCTCCAATCGGGTAGCTGCATGATAGGTGTGTTTGTCAACATAGCCTTGAGCTTAAAAAGCTTCTTGGCATTACTCAGTCTGTTCGTATGGTGCATCCTTTTGAAGTAGATTGCATAAAGGATGAGAGAGATGACTAAAGTTCTTTATAAATCGTTTATAAATCCGGCGTGTCTTAAGAAGGATTGCAAATCACGTATGCTCTTGGGTGGAGGTAGGTTAAAGATAAGATCAATTTTTTCTTTATCTACCTTAATTCCCTTGGATGAAATTATGTGTCCAAGCACTACTCCCTTGGGAACCATAAAATGACATTTCTCCTAATTCAGAACCAAATTCTTTTCCTCGCATCGCTTCTGCACATTTTTAAAATTTTCCAAACACTCACTGAAGGATGGACCAAAAATAGAGAAGTCATTCATTAAGACCTCTAAATATTGCCCCACCATGTTAGAAAATATACTCAACATGCATCGCTAAAAGGTGGCGAGGGTATTACATAGTCCGAATGACATCATTTGGTAAGAAAATTTGCCAAAAGGAAATGTGAATGTTGTCTTTTCTTGATCTTTAAGGGCTATCTCTACTTGATTGTAGCCCGAATACCCGCTAAGGAAGCAATAGTAAGAGTGATCAGCTAGCCTTTCTAAATTTTGATCAATGAAGGGTAAAGCAAAGTAATCCTTCCTTATGATGGTATTCAATTTTCTGTAGTCAATGTACATTCTCCAATCAGTTGTAACTCTAATTGGCACGAGTTCATTATCAACATTGGCTACAATGGTAGTTTCAGATTTCTTAGAAACTACCTGAGTTGGACTCACCCATTGAATGTAAGATATAGGGTATATGATACCCACATCCAACAACTTAAATACCCCAGCCTTAACCACTTCCTTCATGTTTAGATTTAATTGATGTTGTGGTTGCTGGGAGGTTTTCGTATTATCCTCAAGATGAATTTGGTGAGTACAAATCAAAGCGTCAATTCCCTTGAGGTCCACAATTGACCATCTAAGGGCTCCGTCATGCTTAATAAGAGTAGAAATAAGCATACTTTCTTTTTCTTTTTGAAGGTGGGAAGAAATCACCACCAGGTATGTCTCGTCTTGACCTAAATAAACATATTTAAGATCTGTAGGCAAAGGTTTTAAGTCACACATCCTCAATCATCCCTCTCGATACACGAACTAAGCGATCAGCAAGTTGTAAGGTGGTCCGGGTGGGTTTTAATTCACCGAGACCTAATTTTTCATATACTAAGAAGGGAATTAAATTAACACTCGCTCCCAAGTTAAGAAGTGCATGCTCAATCTGGTGATTCCCAATTTTACTGATGATAGTTGGGCTACCAAGATCTTTATAATTCTGTGGCACATCTTACTTGAGGATGGTACTCACCTTTTCTGTCAGAAAAATTTTCTTTTGAATGTTCTGTCGTCTCTTGGTTGTATATAAGTCTTTCAGAAATTTAGCGTAAGAGGGGATTTGTTTCACAGCGTTCAGCAAAGGGATGTTGACTTTCACTTGTTTCATCTCCTCTAAAATATCCCGTGAGTTAGCTAGAGGTTTTGGTGAAATCAACCGTTGGGGGAATGGCGCAATCAGCTTACTCACTCTTTTCAGTTCTTCATCATGTGGGGCATTGCTAGGTGTATCATGCTTAGTTTCTTTCAGCTCCTTAGGCTTTTCAGCCATCACCGGAATAGTTTTGTCAATAATCTTCCCACTCATAAGAGTAGAGATAGACTTAGCCTGCTCCATCTAATTTCAAAGGCCTCTTGTAGGTTAGTTGTTTGTCTATTCCTCCAACAAAAATTTGAATGGTTTCTCCAGCTGGAGTTACATGTATTTTCGGTGGGTCCTTTGAAAGGTCTTTGGTAGTAGTTTGCTCTAAGTTCCAGATCTCAGACTCTGTTGCTATCCGAGCTCTAGCTCTGTTCGACGTTCTCGAGAATCTGGCTGAGGGGGACGTCACTATTTTCATTTGTGCCCTCCAGTGCGGGCTCCAGCTTCCAATCCATCCATTTGTGAGGGCGATGACCGTACATCTGAAGCTAGCTCCAGGATAACTCATCCCCAATGCATGAAGGTCATTGTTTGGGGCTTACATCATCTAATATCAGCTCAAAAATAAAGATTTGACACCAGATAAGTTCATGTATTTGTACCAGGCCAAGCACAACCTTGTGGAGCCGAGCTGGTACTACTTCTCGATGAGGACGCTTCGTGGTCCAAGCCTTATCGCTGACCTTCCATCTTCCAACAAGGATTAGAAGAATAAATGGTTTTGGGAGTCGGGGGTGTGGGAAGCGCCTGTCACCGAGCTTGTTGGTCTTCAAGTCAGAGTGCCCACTAAAATTTTCCCTCCCAAGTCGAGTTTCCGAAGTAGTCCATTTCTCTTTTTCTATTCTCTTTATTATTTTGTTGGGTACCGAGTTGACCTGTTTCTTTGTGCTGCTCTATAGTTTATCTAAAGGGGCCACTTGAGCTCTCTCCTTTCCTCCAAGCCTAGGTTGATAAGGCAAGGGTGCTTAAGGAGGAGTTTCATTTTTGGTACAAGCTCATCACTCTGGATCTCCTTCACCTATCTGGGCTCTATAGATCCATTCCTTCCCTCTCTTCTCTTGGTAAGTGCTTGTTTACCTTTTTGAACCTTAGCATTGGTGCCTTGCTGATTCTAGTCGCGCTTTGTAGGTATGGCCGAGCCTCAAAAGCTCGGGAAGAGGATGCATCCCTCTATTAGGGATATGTAATAGAGGGATGCTTCAAACAAAGACCACTCCTCGGAATAAGGTGGATCCTCCCGATGTTCGGGTGACGGATCCCCTTATGGAGCCTTGACCTAATGTTGTTGATAAGGGGCCTTTGGCAGATTGGTCATCCCTTGCTAGTCTAAAAAGGAGGGTGATCCCTGAGCTTGCCACCTCCTCCCGTTCAGGAGCTAGGGGGTCACTGAAGCGGACATGGAGGTTTTGCCTCCCGTTGCTGAAGTGCTGGAGGAGAATGTGCCCACTCTGACGCCCGCAGAGGTTGCCTATCTCATGTCTGATGAGGTTAATCTGCTGGCCAAGAGTGCCAAGGTACCAACTACCAAGCCTCACCACTCAGCTGCCAGTGACGTTGGTGGAGTTGCTAAGTCTGCCCTCCAGACCTTGGATGGAGTAGGGACATTCCCGTCGAGCTACCACATGTCATGTTTGGTTGATTGGGTGGCGAAGCATTCTCCAGAGGCCAAGATCGCAAATCTCCTGACTTTTTTCTAGAGTCTTTCTTGACTAACTTTGTGTCGGTCTGCTATAATGTAAATTATTCCCTTACTTCATTCGGCCCCATCTTTCTGTCTACTAATTTACTTTTCCTTGATATCTTGTTTAGGGGGTCCCTATGTTGTTGTCACTTCGGGAGAAAGTGGTGAAGCTGAATAGTTAGAGGGAGGCTGCCGAAGTCACTCTCTAAGAGAGGATGGACGAGATCGTGGCTCTGAAT
Source organism: Magnolia sinica (assembly GCF_029962835.1). Taxonomy (NCBI): domain Eukaryota; kingdom Viridiplantae; phylum Streptophyta; class Magnoliopsida; order Magnoliales; family Magnoliaceae; genus Magnolia; species Magnolia sinica. The sequence goes on from NC_080575.1 coordinate 91,684,157, forward strand.
GTGGTCCTCGAGGGAAAGGTGGATGAGGTTGTGGCTTCAAAGGAGATGTTGTGGTTTACTGGTAAGGAGCAGGACACTCTAAAGACCCAGTTGCTGGAGGCCCAGGAGAAGGAGGGCCTGGTGATGGCTATGCTCAATGGGACAAAGTCTCACCTAAGCTCGGTGAAGGCTGAGCTAGGCAGGGTGAAGGTTCACCTTTCGTTTGCCACCGATGATGTCGCTAAGTTGTCGGCTGAGCTGGAGAAGGCGCGGGTTGATTTCTAAGGCCTTGGCCAATTGACAGGTTGAGCTTGAGGCGTCTCTTCCGTCGATCCAGTCTGCAACTGTTGAAGAGTACCAAGCTTTAGCAGAGAGATCTGCCAAGGCTAATATTTTCTACAACTATGGGTATGATGCTTACGTCGAGGACGTAAAACGTTTGTACCCTGACCTGGACTTGGCCACCCTTGCTGGTGACAATGCCGTAGGAGGACCTCTCGAGTAGGCCCCTCCATCCGACCAGCCCCCTCAGTAGGCGGATTAGAATTTTTCTCTCTCTTTCCTTCGTGACATACATGCTTTTTTATTAATGTTGGAGAATTTTTAAGGCAATTTTATGTTTAATGTTTGGGAGGATATTTATTTTATTGTTTCATAGATATTTCGTGCCATGCGTTCGTTCCTAACTGTAAAATGATTGTATTGTTTCACTTTTTCCGTTTGTCGACATAGTTGACAAGCTGATCACTTATTTAACGGTCGAGTAATCAAAGGATTGTTTTCCCTGCACTTGAGGGAAGGTCCTCAATAGAACGTGTAATCATAATTAATGATCCGAGCACTTATTTAAGGGTTGTCTCATTTTAGGGTTGAAAGCTTTTGTTTCGAGGACTTATTTTATTAAGGAAAGTAAGAATTTTACAAGTAGGTCCTAACCATAGTCGCTTTTCCTTACAATATTTTCTATGCATAATAGATTTTCAAATGTTTGACATTCCACAGTTGTGGTAAAGGTCGACCCTTTAAATCTTCGAGTCGGTAGGACTAGGCCTGTTCATACTAAGTACCTGGTAAGGCCCCTCCCAAGTCGGCCCTAAGGTCCCTGTCTCGAGCTCCAGATTTTTCTGGAATGCCTACGGAGGACGAGATCCCCTAGTCAGAATCACATGACCTCGACTCTTGAGTTGTATAATCGGGTAATTTGTTATTGTCGAGCTGCAATTCTAAGTTTGGTTAACTCTCTTATTTCCTCAAGGAGATATAGGCGCACGACCCTCTGCTCAGCATTTTAATCCTCCATGTACATCCATACACGTGTCGTGGGGAGCCCCACCTCAACTGGGATGATTGCCTCAGCTCCATAGGAGAGGGAAAATGGGGTCTCTCTGGTAGAGGACCGGGCTGTAGTCCTATACATCCATAGCACGAAAGGGAGCTCCTCGGCCCAGGCGCCCTTCGCTCACTCGATCTTGGTCTTGAGATGATTCTTTATTTTTTTTGTTGATTGCTTCAACTTGCCATTCGACTGAGGGTGCCGAGGTGATGAGTAGGCATTTCGAATACCGAGCCTTTAGCACAAGCCTCGAAACCTATTGTTGTCAAACTGTCTCTCATTGTCCGACATGATGATATGCTAAATACCGAATCGATAGACAATGCTTTTCCACACAAAGTCGGTCACATTCTTCTCAGTGATCCGAGCCACAGGTTCAGCTTCTGCCCACTTCGTATAGTCAACTGATACAATCCCATACTGAGTTTGTCCTTTGCCTTGGGGCAACGGTCCAATGATGTTGATGCCCCACTAAGAAAATGGCCATGGTCCACTCATGAGGGTCAACTCTTCCCTGGGCTACCTGGGGACGGCCATGAATCTTTGGAACTTATCACACTTCTGAACGAAACATTTGGCATCCTCCCGGAGCGTCGGCCAAAAGTATCCTTGCTTGATGATCTTATGAGCTAAAGCTCAGCCATCAAAATGGTTGCCACAGATCCCTTCATGGATCTCTCGCAAGACATAATCCGCCTCTTCTGGTCGGAGACATCTAAGATAAGGCAAACAAAATCCCTTTTTATATAGAATGCCATCAATGATCATGTACCGAGCTGATCTAAGTCTTAGTCATTGTGCTTCCAGCTTATCCTCAGGGAGTTTTCATTCCTGAATGTATTCCATAATCGGGTCCATCCAGCTTGGGGTCATGTGTATGGGCCGAATGACTTCATGGTTGATTCGATCGATGCTTAGCCTGGCGAGAAATTCTATCAAGAAGATCCTTGGAATGTCTCTATCAGTTGTGGAGGCTAGCTTTGCGAGGGCGTCTACCCATGAGTTGTTTGTCCTTAGGATTTGGCTGACACTACACTTATGGAATTTATCGGTCAGCTTCCAAGCATTGTTCAAGTATGAAATCATCTGAGCTTCCTTCGCCTGGTATTTCGTTGATATTTGGTTGACGATAAGTTTGGAGTCATGTCGGACCTTGAGTGCTCGGACTCTCATGGTTGCTGCCAATCTGAGCCTTGCTAATAATGCTTCTTACTCAGCCACATTGTTCAAAGCGCAGAAGCCAAGCCTTATAGCATACTGGATGGTTATTAGGTCAAGGGCTAGGAGGACAATTCTAGCTTTGCCTCACTTAGATTGGATGACCCATCCACATACAGTGTCCAATTGCCTGGATCCACCACTTCTGCTTTAGAGTCCTCAGCCGACTAGATACATTGGAGGATCCCGACATCCTGATCGGATCTCTCGACAGGGCCGGAAGGTTCTTCTGAACTGGCCATGTCGGCCTCATTCCCTTGTGTAAAAAGCTCCACAACGAAGTCGACCATTGTTTGACCTTTTATAGTGCTCCTGGGCTGATATTTAATGTCGAATTTGCTAAACTCGATTGCCCATTTGGTCAGCCATCATGATACCTCGAGCTTCTAAAGCACTTGGCGAAGAGGCTGGTCGGTGAGGACCACTATAGTGTGGGCTTGGAAATATGGACGGAATCTTCGGGATGAAATTATCAGAGCTAGTCCAAGCTTCTCTAGGCTCAGATATCGAGTTTCAGCTGCAACTAGGGCTTTGCTGACATAGTAAACCAGGCGCTACTTCCCCTCGGATTCTCGGACAAGGGTCGAGCTTACGTTGAAGTAGATACTGCTAAGTAGAGCAATAGGGGTTCTCCTTCCTTTGGCTTCGACAGCTGCGGGGGTGTCCCCAAGTACTGTTTTAATTGTCGGAATGCTCGTTCGTAGTCTAGAGTTCACTCTGCCTTCTTATTACCCTTTATTTGTTGGAAAAAGGGGAGGCACTTATCAGTCGCTCTGGAGATAAAGTAGTTGAGAGGGGCTATTCTTCCGGTGAGGCATTGAATCTCTTTCACAGTCTGAGGGGATCCCATGTCTAGAAGGGCCTCGATCTTGTCGGGCTTCGCTTTAATCGCTCTCTTGCTGACCTGAAAGCTGAGAAATTTACCTAAGCTAATGCCGAACACACTTGATCGGATTCAACTTCATCCGGTATTTCCTCAACATGGAGAAGGTCTTGTTAAGGTCGGTCAGGTGATTAGCCGCCTTGACACTTTTCACCAGCATGTCGTCGACATAAACCTCTATGGACTGTCCGATCTGTTGAGCAAACATTTTATTTACTAGTCGCTGATATGTTGCTCCTGCATTCTTCAGCCCGAAGGGCATGACCTTATAGTTGTAGAGGCGTTTATCCATGTAGAGGTCATCTTCTGCTTGTCTGAGGAGTGTATTGCTATTTGATTATATCCTGAGTATGCATCCATGAATGTCAAGAGTTCGTGCCCCACCGTGCTATCGACTAGTTGGTCGATTCTGGGGAGGGAAAAGCTATCCTTGGGGTGAGCTTTGTTCAGATCAATATAGTTGACGCAAGCTCACCATTTCTAATTGGATTTCTTCACCACTACGACATTGGCGATCTAATCGAGATAGTACACTTCCTCAATGAACCCTACATCTAAGAGTTTGCCGACCTCTTTGGCAATCACGGCGTATCGCTTTGGTTCGAACATTATTCTTTTTTGCTTGACTGGCTTACAATTTGGGTCCACGTTCAATCTGTGGACCATTACTTCGAGGTCGATGTCGGAGATGTCTTGATGAGACCAAGCGAACACATCCCAATTATGTTAGAGGAAGCTCATCATTCATGCACGGTGGTCGAGGGTCAATGACGACCCGACCTGGACTGTTTTGGTAAAGTTGGCCTCATCAAGGGAAATGGTTGGGAGATCTTCTCTCCGAGGAGTCTTCCCTGGGATCGAGCAAGTTGATCATGAGGGCTTGCTTGGACATTCCTTTCCTTAATGCTGTCGAATAACAGCACCGAGCCCCATGTTGATCTCCTCGGAGGTAACCGACCTCATCTCCGGTGGGGAACTTCATCATGAGGTGGTATGTGGATACCACGACTCTCAAGGAGTTGAGGGAGGGTCGCCCAAGGATGACGTTGTAGGTTGATGGGCAGTTCACTACCAAGAAATCAACCATTAGGGTGACCTGATTCTACCCTTCTCCTACTGTGACGGGGAGGAGAATGAAACCTCAAAAATGACATTGTCTCCTGCAAAGCTGTGTAGTGGGGCCTAGATGGGTTGGAGGAGCGGTTTGTCGATCCCTATCTTATCAAATGCCTCAGAGTAAAGTATGTCAGCTGAGCTGCCCGTATCCATGAGGATCTGATACACTTTCTGGTTGGCTATGGTCATAGCCACTACCAGAGCGTCGTTGTGCGGGTGTTGGATGCCACGGGCGTCTACCTCGGAGAATGTTAATGTGCATGAATGCATTCGTTGTTCCTTGTGTGACGTACCGGCAAGGTGAACATAGTGGTCTGGATCAGTGTTCCAAGCATGAGACTTTCGGGCATGGTTTGAATCTCCGCCCCCTGCAGGTCCACCGTAGATGGTACAAATCTCAATGTTGGCGTCAGTAGTTCTGCTCGGCTACTCGTCCTATTGAGCTTATTGTTCTTCTTTGACATACCCACGCAAATGTCCATTGTGGATGAGGGTTTCAAACTCCTCCTTGAGGTCGACACAGTTGTTGGTATTGTGGTCATGGTTATGGTGAAAACGACAATATTTTTGCTTATCCCGATGATCCGCGCTAGCCTTCATATAGCTCGGCCACCTAAGAAGTTTTTGTCTCGGATTTCCAGGAGGACTTACTCTAAAGAGGTGTTGAGGGGAGTGTACGAGATGAATTGACTCTTGGGACATCTGCTCGGTCGATAACCGCGTGAAGTATCTTCGTTCGACCTTTTCTTGTTAGAGGTCATTCGGGATGGGGACCTCCTCTTTACATTTCTTATCCTTCGCAAAGTTCTCAGTGCTCCGAGTAGTTTTCCGAAAACTGAAGAGATCCTTAGTGTTCGAGTACTTTTGAACTCAGTTCAAGAGTTCTCACAAAGTGGTCGGAGGGCTCTTCCCGATCGAGACGAGGAACCTTCCTTCCCTGAGACCAGATATCATTGCAGTCTGCGCAATCTTGTCAGAATAGTCGTTGACTTGTACCACCTCCCTGTTGAATCACACAATGTAATCCTTCAGTGTTTCTCCCTCTCTCTGCTTGATAGTGAGCAGATGAGTGGACGGCTTTCGCCATTCTTTCCCAACGATGAATTGTGTCAGGAATACTTTACTAATGTCACGCCCCAAACCCAAAAAGCAGGCTCATAAAATTTTCGATTGTTGAATCCGATGCCGACAGCCTCTGTAGTACCCCATTCTCGACTCCCAGCGTGCATACGCCAGATTCCGATCTTGGGATCCTATAAGAAGGATTTTCCAACGTACATTTGTCTCGTAATAAGCATAACCACAAGTTTACCCAAATCACAAAGGCAACATCATCATCACATATTCACTAATATAAACATTTGAATATAGTGCTAAAAGGGAAATACATATATCGAAATTAAAGCTCCAGAAAACCGTTGCACGCTCCAAGCTCAACGCTGCTACAACCTAACGTCACCTGCATGCATTTATCGTGCATAAGCTTATGGAAAGCTTAAAAGGTGGTGTAAGTGTGTGTAAGGTAAGTATCAAATATACAATAAAGCCCATAAATCATACATCATTATAATAAGCGAAAATATTGACAATATAATGAATCATACAATATCAGAGTACGTAATACCGATCGGCTATATAAATGCGGAATCATGGAGAGCCAAATATCAGATGCCGATGATGCAATGCAATATGCAAATCCTGAAGAGTCACGAAAATCATCAACCCCATCTAGGCTATACATCAAGCCTGCGTGGATCGTACGATCATGTGGGGATAACTCCGTCTCACAAGGAGTCCCATAAACATCTCAGCCTAATGGCATCTCCTTTAATCAATCATCCATCATAACATGCATACGAATGATGGGGGTCCATAAAAGAATGGCGGATCGAGTCCAAATATCAAGATAAGCTCACTGATTTAAAATGCGTAATGATAGTTAAGGAAAGAATCCAACTTATAGCCACCACAACATCGGACGATGCTCCCGATGTGGGACAAAGTTCTGCCTTCACTATGTGCACAGTAGCCTGCCAATCACCGATAGCTCACTCAGGTCCTCATGCCCTGCCCACTCAGTATCTGCCCACGTGCGCCCGCTCACATGTGATCACAGTAATGAAGAGTCACAATATCCCCCACCGAGGGTAGATCCGAGTCGAAGTGCAATAAGTAGGTTTCCTTACCCTCTCTATCGCACAATAAGCTAGACTTCCCTATAGGGCCCAATATATACACAAGTTAGGCTCCAAGGTATAGGTATTATGATGTTATGCTGTCACATACTCATAATCGGTATCGATAACCAGCCTTGATAATCGGCCTCGACAATCGGCCTCGATATTCGGCCTTGACAATCGGCTTCGACAATCGGAATCGGCCTCAACAATTGGAACTGGCCTCGGCAATCAGAATCGGCCATGACGATTGGTCTAAGGGAAGGTCACAATGTGGACATTTAACCAACATTACCCATCAATGTGGTATTTAACCAACATTGCTCCCAAGGGGTGGCCCTCATAGGGCCAAACATATGGTGGGCCCATGGCCTCACACAAAGGCCTAATATACATCGTATACATTGCAATGGGCCAGAACAGTGGGTCTCAAACAAATCAAAGTGGGCCTCGGCACATGGGCCATAAATACATCACATTGGGCCGCATATACATCAAGTGGGACACACTAATGGGCCTTTTAAATACGTCAAGTGGGCCTCTCACATGTCACAATGGGCCTTTACCCATGGACTCTAAATACATTTCAATGGGCCTCAACCCATGGGCCCCAAATACATCTCAGTGGGCCACAACACATGGGCCTCATGCATATCAAGGTGGGCCTCGGGCCTTATACACATCAAGGTGGCCTCAACAATGGGCCTCATATATCACATCGAGCCTAATCAAATGGGCCGAATCAATGTGCCGAATTAAATGGGCCAAGGTGAATGGGCCGAGTTGAATGGGCCAAACACAATTCATCTATTTTTAAAGATCAATATAGAGTAATGTATAAAAATGAACCATATCAAAAGATCAACTAGACCATACCATATCTAACCGTGGGTAATGATTTCCACGGTTAAATTGAAGTGGGCCCCATCATATGGTTTATTTCCCATCCAGCCTATTTATAATGTCACAAAGACCTGGATTTAGAGGAAAAACAAATATCATATTGGTCCAAACTTTGAAGCCCAAGGGTGTAATGGTGTACGTTCAAACCCATTGTTTTTAATAATGTGGTCCACCTGATCTTAGATCTGTCTTATTTTTAGTCTCAAGCCTTAAAATTATCTTTCAAAATGGTTGGATGGTTTGGATGCAACACATGCATCAACGGCCCCATATAGATGGACGGCATAGACAAAGCACATACCTCAAGGTGGGGGCCACACTGATGGAATGTGTGGAATACATACATCAGTGGGTCCCACGTGGGGCCCACCATAACGTTATTTTCCATCCAATCTGTTAATAAGGTCACACAGACCACAAGAAATGAATAAATAAATATTGTATTTATCCAAAACATCTGGACTCCAAGGGAGTTCAATGGCAGACGTTCAATCCCTCACTATCTGGAACGTGGTCCACCTGACTCCACATGCGGCTGATCTTTGGGGTGGCCCACAGCCAGGAGGGGGGCCACTAAATGCACAACATTAATGTCCACACACATCATGGTCGGGCCACGGTTGGGACCCCCTACCTCCAGCGTCAAATGCAGCAGGACGTTGCTGCAGTGTCCTTTGGAAGCCAGCAGCAACAGCGTCTGCTGCCTTGTTTATTTTATTTTTTTGAAAACCAGTTTTTCTGTGGTTTTTCCTAGGTGGGGCCCGCATCAGGTGGATCCACTCCACCCATTGGATTCCATGGCTCAAAACAGTCCAAATGAGCCCAATATTCAATATGTTTTGGCGAATCGAAACATCAATGTGGGTCCTAACAGCCTTAAACGGTAGAAATCACTGGTTTCTATGTTATAGCCCACCAACAAAATGGGATTGACTTCATTTTTCGGCTCAACGCCTAAAATGAGCTAAGGAATAGGATGGACGGCGTGGATTAAAGCCATACATCAAGGTAGGGCCTGCATGAGCGGTCCACCCAAGGTTTATAATCAAACTGATATTTTTGTTTTTCGTTGCTGGACGGTATACCACAGTCTGTTCATGCTTCATTATCTAGCCACATCCAGCATCCTTGGACCTTGGACGGTTTGGGTAACACATATTTAAGGTGGGCCCCACCCACAAACATGCTAGTAGGGTGGGCCACCAAACGGTTAAATGATGTGGATAAGACATACATCAAGGTGGGGTACATCCGGGTAGGCCACACGGCCACATCATCACAAAAAATGAAAGAGAGAGGGGGAGAGAGAGAGAGAGAGAGAGAGAGAGAGAGAGACGTGCGATGGAGGGACCCCGACACTATGGGCCCTCCCTTTTATGCATTCAATCATACATCAAGTAGGTCATAATACATGTGGGCCCACCAAATCAAAAATCAATGGTGGAGATTCCTTCTCCACTAAAATGAAAGGTCTAGATGACCCTTATCAAACTAGAAAGTAAACATCATGATGGGGTCCATGGAGAATGGCCCCATCATGGAATGATCATGAGAGTCATAGTGGGCCATCGGCCACATCTAGGGTCCAAATTGAGATCCATACCATCAATCAGTAGGCCCCACTTGGCCCATCATCAAAAAAATGAAATATAGGCCCATAGAACACCCACCTTTGATCTCTTCTTCCTTCTTTCGCCAATGCATGATACAGCTCTATAGGAACAATTTCAACGGTTGAGATGAAACTTGGATGGTGGAGATGGGAGATAGAAAGTGGGCCACACAAAGCTCTCTCATGGAGCTTAGACGTTGGATGCTCTTATGGGGTATGCTTGAAAACAAATGAAGAAATGAGAGAGAGAGGATGGGATGTAAAGAGAGAGAGAGAGGGATAGGTGAGTGAGTGATGGGTGATGGGTGAGTGATGTGTACTTGACATGTAAGGGATGGGTAGCGTTAACTTTGGGGTTGCTTTTGGGGATGGGACACGTACTTGACATGTGAGGTGATTAATTGGATTGATTTGACATGTTGTAGAGATTCTCTTGGGATTGCAAATGCACGGCATTTCCTCGAACTAAACGCGGGCCTACATCTCCTGGCCTGGGTATCGCCTCGGGCGTAATACGCGGCGTCGGAACCGTGGCGACGGTGCGGTCGCAATGGTACAAGTATCAGGTCGAGCTGACTTTGGAGTACAAGACACGACTCAAAGTTACATGTAAATACAGTTTATGCATCACGGGTCATCGAAATTCAACTGGGAGGATTACGGAAGCCTAGAGAATGGTACGGGATAGGATACGGGTCTCACAGCTCTCCTCTCCTAATAAAAATTTTGTCCTCAAAATTTAAACCAGAATACGACCAATACAGAGCTCACCAGGAGAGAAATCCTATCAGAACACAACATCCCAACATAATCAAACACCTAAGAGATGGGGACAACGTCCACGAATCTCAGCCTCTGTAATACCCCATTCTCGGCTCCTAGCATGCATACGCCAGATTTCGATCCTAGGATCTTACAAGAAGAATTTTTCAACGTACATTTGCCTCGTAATAAGCATAACCACAAGTTTACCCAAATCACAAGGGCAAAATCATCATTATATATCCACTAATATAAACATTTGAATACAGTGTTGAAAGGGAAATTCAAATATCGAAATCAAAGCTCCAGAAGACCACTGCGCGATCCAAGCTCAATGTTGCTGCAACTTAATGCCACCTACACGCATCTATCATGCATAAGCTTATAAAAAGCTTAGAGGGTTGTGTAAGTGTGTGTAAGGTAAGTGCTAAGTATACAATAAAGCCCATAAATCATACATCATCGGAATAAGCGAAAATACTGACAACATCATAAATCATATAATATCAGAGTACACAATACGGATTAGTTATACAAATGCGGAATCATGGAGAGTTAAATATCAAATGTTGATGATGCAATGCAATATGAAAATCCTGAAGAGTCACGAAAATCATCAACCCCATTTAGGCCATACATCAAGCTTGCGCATATCACGCGATCATGTGGGGATAACTCCGTCTCACAATGAGTCGTATAAACATCTCAGCCCATTGACATCTCTTTTAATCAATCATCCATCACAACATGTATACGAATGATGGGGGTCCACAAAAGGACGCGGATCGAGTCCAAATATCAAGATAGGCTCACTGATTTAAAATGTGTCATGATAGTTAAGGAAGAATCCAACTTATAGCCACCACAACATCGGACAATGCTCTTATGTCGGACAAAGTTCTGCCTTCACTGTGTGCACAGTAGCCTGCCAGCACAGTAGCCTGCCAATCACTAGTAGCTCGCTCAGGTCCTCATGCCCCGCCCACTCAGTGTCCGCCCACGTGCACCTACCCACATGTGATCATGATGAAGTGTCACAACTAAGGTCGGTGAATAAGCTGATTAACCTCGACTTTAGCTGCCTATACTAGCTCCGGGCAGCCTCTGTGAGGGTTAGGGAGAAGGCGTGACACATGATCGACTCGGATGCTAATTGGACTTCCATCTAAGATTGGTAAGATTCAATAGGCTTAGTCGGATCCTTGAAACTCGAATATGGGGCAATGGGCGGCATCCGGAATCTCAAGGGCATAACTGAGTTCATGATCTCACTGGTGAATGGGGGATCCATCTCTTCCATCATCGCGTCTATTGTGGTTGGAGCTTGTGCCTGGTAAGCTCAGCGCGTGGTGCCGATTTGGCCTCGCAACTTGTTGAGTTGAGCTTCCCAAGGGTCCTTGTTTTTAGCAACAGTTTTGGCGGCTGGATCTGCTTTAGGCATTTTCCCACGCCTACATTTCTCCAAATCGTGGCATAAGTCAAAAGGGGCTAATACTGACATCCCTGAAATGTGGGAAGGTGCCGAGCAGACATGGCTCAGGATGCTATCCTCTGGGAGACACCGGGTGTAAAATCTTCAATAGTCACCGGGGCAACCACCTCTTGGTTAGGAAGGGGGAGCTGCCTTTCTAGTAATCGCCTCATTTGGCCAAGCTCGCTGGCCAACGTGTCAACTTGGTTCTGCAATGAAAGGTATTGTCCTCCTCGGTTCCGAGATCACTACGTTGGTCCTATGAGGGTTAATTCAGCTTGAAGTTGAGAAGACGAGTTATGCTATCTAGCCACCTTGGGACTAGTGGTTGTGGCCGGAGGGAGGTTTTTCTTTCTTCCTTTCGCCATTGCTCTCTTTAGTGAAGCAGGAACGACTTTCATGTCGTTACCACAGACGGCGCCAAAATGTTGATGCAAAGTTTAGTGCACCCTCGCCGAGCTCTAAGCACTTACACAGGAGAATGACAAAGAAGACCCTTACTAGAGCAAGGGACCCTCCGATGCCAAAGTCAAGCCTAAAATCTGGGTTTAATAGTGTAGAGGGGTTCAGGGTGAGAGATTTTGCATACCTGTCCATGTAGATAGGTTCCTTGTTTATAGTGTCTATGGAACGTGAAGGTCCGTTAATTTAGACACGATCTCAGTCATTAGGCGAGAAGTGCGCAAGTGATGATGTTGTTGATTACTCTATGATTGTGTGTAAGGTCATTATTCCCATCGTGCGCATTACTGGAGTGGATTTGGCTTCACCGGTCGGATGAGGATTATCCGAGGAGAACTTGCCTTAACCGGACTTCGTTAAGCTACCGAGGATGACTTGAACCGAGCTTATCCAAGCCGAGCTTGGCTGAGGACTGCACAAACTGGTTTGGTCAAGATGAGAGTAGCAGGGACTTCAATTCGGGCGCAGTTCTCTATCTGGCCTACTCGTTCTAGGCGGCTTCTTAATTCTGATGAGCCACTTGACCTTTGATGGGTGATTCCGAGTAGGAGCTCAGTATTACGTATTGCTCGGAACCGTTCACCAGAGGTCGGATGCTGGTCGGACTACATTCTCCATAACATTACTTATGGGCTGATTTTTTATGTGGTCATCTTCGTGTTGGGGCCCACGTTATGCACGGTTGCCTGAGAATGCACATATGCCAAGTGCAAAAGTGCGAAGTGGGCCGAGCAAACCTGACTCTATAAATACGTCTTCCAGTAAGCAAATGAATCCATTGAAAGCAAAAGGAGAGAATAGAAGAAGAAATGGAGAAGAAAGAGAGAGGTTATAGTGCTCATGTCATAGTCTTTCCATACCCGAGCCAAGGTCATATAAACCCAATGCTCCAATTTGCAAAACGGTTAGCTTCCAAAGGCCTCAAAATCACAGTAGCCACCACACACTACACTGTGAAATCCATCCATGCCCTAGGCGTGTCTGTCGAGCCAATATCCGATGGCTACGATCAATCCGGCTTTTGGCAAGCCCCCAGCGCCGATGCCTACATCGCGGAATTCAAAGCCATTGGCTCCAGAACACTAACAGAGCTCATACAGAAGTTGGACCGGTTGGGCTCGCCGGTCGATTGTGTAGTGTATGACTCGTTGCTAGGATGGGTACAAAATGTAACTAGGCAGCTAGGCGTACGTGGAGCCATTTTTTTCACCAATTCGTCATTTGTGTGCTCGATCTTCTGTCGACTGCACCATGGGCTATTGAGTTTGCCATTGAGCTCCGATGCGATGCCCCTGACGCTGCCGGGCATGGTTCCGCTCGGCTATTCCGAGTTGCCGACCTTCCTAACGGGGGTGGTCTATCCGGCTTACTGGACCATGGTCATGAACCAGTTCGCTGGCTTGGATAAGGTTGATTGGGTCTTTGGGAACACGTTCGAACGGTTGGATGGGCAGGTGAGTGTGGCACTTCACTCTGTTTTTCAATGTTCTGCTTCCTAATTTTTAGCAATTTCACTTTTCAACGCGGGAAACGTTTGGGGTGATCTGAGCCATTGATATGGTGGGTCATCACTAACTTGGGAATAGCCCCAGAATTTGTTGATTGGACTATCCTATACGTTTGATTCTGTGCTTAGAATATAATCCATTGCTCTCTCTGTTTTCTTTTGGCCTAGCATTTCTTAAACTATGCACTTGCATGCCATATTGATAAAGCAGCCAAAGATACTTGGTTCTTGCATGAATTTTTGGTTGCCCCATCAGATCAACCGTTCGGATCACTTTAGAGAATCGTCGTGTAGAGGACCGCAGCTCAGTGCAGGTACAACCAACATGTCAGGATTATTGAACATCCAAGCCACCATATAAACATCAGGTGGGTCATACCTTGACGATAATTTTCCATAAAGATCAGGTGTATCCACTAATCATGTGGGGGCACAGTTTAGAAACAAATGGATGGGCTAGTTTGATCAACAAAAAATGTGTGGCCTACCTGATCAGTTGACCATCCTGATTTGTGGCCCAATGATATTCAAGGTAGAGCAAACATTTTCAACGGCTCAGATTTTGTATACATATGCTACGCATGTGCAAGATAGATGGCATCTTCAGGACCTCAGTATTCCATCATGTAATGATAATTTGCCATAAAAATCGGCCATTTCACACCTCATGTGGGTTACCACATGTGGAAACAAACGAATGGTTGGAAACCATCAATGCAAATGCACAATTCCCGCATCGTTGTGTAGGATTGATTTAACTCTTATCTTTTTCAACTAACTCTTACTTTTTTCAACACTAAAAAGAGGATGCCATTAAATATATACAGGGCCCATTGTGATGTATGTGAATTACCTATATTGTCCATCAGTTATGCCAATTGCATTTATGCACGCGCCCAAAAAACGAGACCACACCACAGTAAAAAAGGAACTGAACACCCACCATTAAAAACTTCTTGGGTCCACTGATTACTTTGGTGGTGGGCCGCTTGAATGTTGGATCTGCCTCATTTTTCAGCTGAGCATCAAAATATTATGATAAAATGGATGAACGACGCAGATATATGTTATATATACGATGGTGGGGCCAACAAATTAAGCCAGTCCTTTTGGACCGTATTTTTAAACAGAAATACTTGCTTCTTTTCAAGCATGTGAAATTGAAATAACTGGTTATTTACAGTGAATTTGGAAAATCAAACCGGTATTGAGGAGCAATTCATAATGGCCGGTATGTCTTAGGCTTTTAGAAATAAAAATAAAAATTCTCTGGCTGAATACACCACCGACCTAATTGGTGAGTTGATGTCACCCAGTTCTGTGGATCCCATCACGAGGTACGTATTATATCCAAACGGTCCGTCCATTTGGCGAGCTCTTGGTAAGGCTTGAGCCCAAAAAAAATGTAGATCCAAAGATCAAGTGGTCCACACTGCAAAAAGTAGCGGCAGATTAAACATATACCATTGAAACCCTTTTCGGGTCACATTTGTTTCGTATGGGTATGATATTTTTTATTTTTATTTTTATTTTTATATTTAAATCATTCAGTATATTTGTGACCTAATGAATAGATTAGATGGAAAATAAACGTTATAAGTAGGTCCAAGGAATATTTTAACAGTCAGAATCATTGTCCCACTGCTATCTGTCGTGTGGTCCACTTGAGTTTGGATACAATTCATTTTTGACGTCATGCTCTGAAAGGATGACGCCAAATGGATGAACGGTGTGGATATGATAAATACATCATTTTGGGGCCATGTAACTTTGATTTCCTTTGAACCGTTCAAGCTCGGTATCGATCCCTAGTGGGTCGTCTAACAGTGAAGTGTGAACCGACGGGACGGTGTACTAACCAGCTAATTAAAATAAATAAAATAAAATAAGCTCGAGCAGCGTTAGCACCCGTCTTTGCACGACACGTATCCACATCAGCCAGGTCGGTGGTGTATGCTACACCAGCCAATCCATGTGGCTGATTTTGAATGCGTGCCTGCGTGTGGGTGTGTATGTCTCTGCCTGCACGTAGAATTAGCAAATCTCTACATGAGGTCCCGAAGGCCAGCGATGGATGGGCCATGCCCCAGACAGATGTCATGATGGTCAGACGGTCCTAACCCTTTGACGAAAAAATGGACGGTCATCTTAACCAACGTAGTACACATTCACAAAACAAAACTTTCCCATCGGACGGCTTGGATCATCCGATCAGTGACTGTTAGGCCACGGTCAACCCTTATCCAGTATGTTCAGTAGTAAATGATATCGCTTCTGCCTTGGTAACTGTCACTCCACGTTGTCTGCGACTCTAAATCCATGCGCCTGCTGGCCTACCCATACACATTCAGCACACGTGTTAAATTATGATAATTGTTGATGGAAAAATCTATTCCATCTTTTTAGAACTTTGATTAGCTGCACAAGGAGAAGATATTGTAGACATTGGCTAGAGTGGGGACCTTCCCATACTAAAGTAAGGCTAAGAATCTTGGTCCAGTAGCACCGAGGAGTTTTGGGTGAGATATCATGCATACCTTTTCACTTAGACTCTATTTATAGTATAAGCAGGTGAGAGCCGGTTCTTAATCTTAAGCATAATCTTAACATAATTTTCTCAACTGTCATGCGACATTTATGCAAGTAATAAGAGTCGACGTAGTTGACTCTAGAATCACGTAGCAGATGGTTGAGGCCGACCTATGCTGAATCCTTTGATCGATCAGAATGAGGCCGAGCTGAGTTGGACCCTTGATTGATCGAGCAAATAAGCTTGGTTAGAGCTCAAACAAATGAGATTGGTTAGAGCTTGATTAGATAAGCCTAGTCGATGCTCGGACAAATAAGCTTGGTCAAAATTCAGACAAATTAGCTTGGTTGGAGTATCAAAAGTGTATGGTGTCAAGTACCCAGCTCCGCGGTAAGAGGTGTCTACCCTCTGCTAAAATAATTTGTTGTTGGTTGTCCAAGAGCTCCTCGGCCTAGAAGTACATGCTCATGAGTCCGAGCTAACCCACAAGTGGTGAAGTCATTTTTACTCACAGCAATACTGTTTGAGATATGAACTTTTTACCAGGTGGGCTAAACTCAATGAATAATCTGGCCTAAAAATCAGGCATTGGAAACCTTAGGTGGCCATGGAATAACAAAAAGAGTGGTTGGATTGAAAAAGATTTTTTAACTGTCAGTGCATCGTATAAAATGTGGACCATCTGGAACAGTTTTACTGTATGAATCTTTAAGCTGAAGATTTCAACATTAGAAGGAAGATTACTGGACTGTCTAGGAATTGAAGATCAGAAAGAAGAGGCCTGGAATGAGCCATGATAACAATGTTCATTTCCTAGGGTGGATTATTTAGGCTTGTTTGATACCAGGTAATAATTATTTAATTAGGTATTTACATCACTCTTCCCAATGTTTGATTTGACAAACTGCAATATTTGCATAATAAGAGCGTTAATCCCATTTAATGCAATTCCATATCATTAAATACAACGGACCAAACAGGCCCTCCGGCGCCACCACAAGTCAGCATTAGCAGCTCAGGTGGCCCACCGGCAGGGAAGAGACGGTGTTTGAAGCTTATCCACCTCATCATTCGTTTGGATGAGGCAGTCATGTGTTTGAAGCTTATCCAAAATCTGCATGGAGCAACCTCGGTCTTTGAAGCTTATCCAAAACTCAGACATGTCAGGAAACGGACGCGGATTGCGTCCATCCAACCCCTAATCCGTCCGGGCGGGGCTATGTGGGGCCCACCGTGATGTAAGTATTTTATCCACTCCGTTCATCGTTTTTATCAAATAATTTTCATATTGAAGCCAGAAAATGAGGCAGGTCTATAGCTCCAGTAGACCACACCAAAGGAAGCTGCAGTGATAATGACACCCACCGTTGAAACCCTTCTAAGGGCCATCCAATCTATTAATAAGGTCATGTGACGTGGATGAAGTGAAAAAACAAATGTAATCTTGATCCAAAACTTCTCTGGCTCCCAAGAAGTTTTTAATGGTAGAAGTTAAATCCCTTCTTTGTGGTCCATTTAACCCCCTTTGCCTACCTCATATTTTGGCTCATAACTTAAAATGATAAAACACTTACATTACGGTGGGCCCCAATGACCCTGCCTGGACGGATAATCGTCTGGGCGGGGGTAGGACGCAATCCGCATCCTCAGGAAACGTGAGGCTTTTGAAGTGACTTTATGTGCTATAAACAATGTTAGTTTGATATAAATTTGACTTTACTGCTTAGTAATACAAGCCGCTTATTAAGAACTTAGGTAATAGGCCAAGAGCTCAGGACAAGTTGGATGTGTCACGCTATGACGTTGAGTGGGTCGCAGCAAAGATGGACCAGAAAAGGTCTGATTGGAGAGGCATGAATGATTTGTACTACCAGGTCCTTAAATCAGACGTATTTTGCAAATCTAGATGGGTTTTCTGATATATTATATATGGTGTTGGAGCAGAAGAACCTACTTAAGCCAACCAACCCCGCTTGGCAAACCTAGATGAGTTTTTGGATATATTATATATGGTTTTGGAGTTGAAGAACTTACTTAAGCCAACCAACCCTGTTATATATGTCAACTTGCCCTTCAGGATTTGTGAGATTTCATTAGATCAATGGTCGAAAGCCTCGCTTAATTTCATTATTGTTATAAATAGTAAGTTCTAATTCAAGTATAACTTTTGATCAGTTGAGTTGTAGAAGGTTATGATGAAGTCTAGTAAGAATATAGGTCATAAGTTTAAAAATTTATAGTAAGTCACGTTTTAGGGGACTTTCAGTTGAAGTTTAAGTCTAAAAATCCATCATAAGTTTAAGTTCTTTATTTAAAGAATTATAATTTCTTTTTTAATAATTAATCTAGTTATTTCTAATTTATTAAAAATTATTTCTACTTTTATCCCTCATGGAGTCAAGGAAGCTCTCCAAGGAGTCGGTCGACCTCATCACATCCCTCCCTAAGTCAAGCCAGGCTCTTTAAACAATTTGATTAATACCATTCCATCATACTCGGTAGTCAACATCTAGATGTCGGCACTCTGCCATCTTTTCCCAATAGCCATTTCCAAGGCATGGTAGTTGCATTCTAGTTGTCTAGATTGCCCTTTTCATGTTATAGTTGTTTTTACTTTGGTTCGAATTACTCTTTTCATAAGTTTGTCCCTTCCATGACTTGAACCCAGGAGGTGGCGTTGGCTCTAACACTAATTTAAACGTGTCAAGCTGAACTTTTTATAGTACTAAAATTATAACACTAACCCTTAATTCAATTTCTCCATCATGGATTTGCCGCTGGGTTTTAGTTAGTGCTAGCATTTGGGGTGAGTGATTTGGTAGAGTTGGTCAGCACCAGCCTCTTTGTTAAGGGCCGTTTATCTGTTTATTTTATTCTCTCTCTCTCTCTCTCTCTCTCTCTCTCTCTCTCTCTCTCTATGTTTTTGTATAAGGTTATGTGGACTCATATGATATTTGAGGCTGTGCTTTTGTATAAGCTTATACGTGGAGTTCATATGATAGATGAGGCCCTTTTTTTTTTTTGGAGATAGCCCACCCAAATGTTATGGTAAAGCCTCCCTCTTTTTATTAGAGTTGTGTGCTAGCTCCCATTGGCCTTTCTGGAAGGAAAAAAATAAAAATGAAATAAAATAATTTTTTAAAAAAATACAAGGGATTGATATTTTTGTAAAGACCGGCCCAGGGCCCCACAAGGCCATGATCATTTTTATTTGGTGCATATGTCATTAGATAGTGTGTCTGGTGTGGGATCTTTTACCATGTGTGTTTACTCTTGCATATAGCCCTTTGATGAGGCTAGCTCTTTAAATAATGGATAATTTTCTTCAAATCTTGTGGTGATCATTTTCAATTCAAGATGGCCCACTGGTTAGGTCCCATCTTTTCTGATTCTACAATTTGCAAATCCTTTTTTCTCTTTTTTGGTGTCTTTTATCATTAGATTGGTCTCATTGCTAAAACTTCAATTACAGGCAGCAAAAGCAATTTCGGACTTGTGGCCCGTAAAGATGATTGGGCCCATGGTACCATCATCCTACTTGGACGGTCGTATCAAAGGTGATACAAGCTATGGGGCCAGTCTTTGGAAGCCAGACAGCGACAAGTGCATCCAATGGCTCGACACTAAACCAAATGGGTCGGCTGTCTATGTGTCGTTTGGTAGCATGGCGGAAGTGTCGCCGAAACAGATGGATGAAATCGCGTGGGGACTGAAGGGATGCAACATCCCATTCATATGGGTCGTCAAGGAGTCTGAGCAGTGCAAGTTGCCTGACTGGTTTGAGCCGTCGATCGAAGATCAAGGGTTACTCATATCATGGTGTGATCAGCTACAGGTGATGGCCCATGAGGCTGTGGGCTGCTTTGTAACACATTGTGGGTGGAACTCTACACTAGAGGGGTTGTGCCTGGGCTTGCCAATAATCGGTGTGCCTCAGTGGGCTGATCAGCCCACAAATGCAAAGCTAGTGGAGGATGTGTGTGGGGTGGGATTAAGGGCTAAGATGGATGGAGAAGGGATTGTGAGAAGGGAAGAGATTGAGTTTTGTATAAGGGAAGTGATACATGGAGAGAGAGGGAAAGAGATTAAGAAGAATAGTAGGAAATGGAGGGAGTTGGCTAAGGAGGCAGTTGATGAAGGTGGGAGCTCAGATAAGAACATTGATGAATTTGTGTCCATGTTGTGTGGTGGGAATAGGAGTACTCTAATCAATGGGTCCATCTAGTTCGACGGGAGTGCCACGTGCCCATTTGGCACACATGGGTATGATTGGCACCGTTTATTAGGTGGGCCCCATGTATCAGGTGAGTCCAATCTTCAGGTGGGCCACGTGGAAATAATAATAAAAAGGATGACCAATGTCCTTGATAGTATGTAGTTGTGCCTCCTACTTTGACGCAGTAGACCACCCTAATTTTCAAATACGGAAGATATGCTATGGGGAACACATGATGAATGTCGGGGATCTTATAGGCACCTATGGATGGGTGTGTTCAAGTTGAATTACTCGTAAGTTAATTCATACTGTGCGGTTTTCCTTTGCGCTGTGTTATTGATACAAAAGAATAAGGAATTTTGATTTGTGGATGCATGTAATCTAATTGAAATGTGTATGATTTTAGTATGTGTTGGAAGCTTCAAAGGTGTTCTATAGTTGTATGATTCTCTGTTTGAGAGAGAAGGAGGAGTAATTCCCTTTCTTCCCTTCTCTCACCCCTCTTCTCATCAATCCTATTCCTCAATCCTCCCAATGTATTCCTCAAGATGGTATTGGTGGGATCATCATAACCATCCGATTAATTGCTTACAAAATGGACAATCCATACTTATTGTAGGAGAATAGAACTAATCATTATTTTAGATTGTCTAGCATGTGATCCCGTTTTTTTTTTTTTTTTTTTTATTGCATGTGTTCCTATAAAAATATTCACATTGATCGGATCATCCAGACCATCCGATGAATTGCTAGGAAAGTGGATGATCGTAGTATTTGTGGGAAACTGGGTCTGATAGTCAATTTGGATTATTCATCAAGTGCACCCTTCTTCTAATTGCATGCTTTCCTTAAGAATCATTTTGATCTAACATGCTAGCAATCTGATCAATTGCTAGAAAAATAATGGTTCATATTTTATGTAAGAAAATGGGTCAAGAGTCAATTTGGATAGGCTATCTCTATGTCATACATCTGGTTGCATGTGTTTAATTACTTTCATCATATCACCTAACAATCCAATCAGTTAATAAAATAAGGGACAGTCCATATTATTCGTTAATCTAGACTGTCTATCATGTGAGACCTACTTTTATTTGCATGTGTTTCGGAAGATTTGCTTTGATCCGGCTAGCGTAACTGTTGATGTTGTTTCCCGCTCACCCCCATTGCTGCTTGAATACCTGCACAAGAAGAAGACAAAGGAGACCCTGGCTAATATAGGGGACCCTCTGATGCCTAAGTTAGGCCTAGAATCTGGGTCTAAGAATGGTATTAGTGCTTTCGGGGTGAGGGGAGTGTGTATATGTGTACCTTTCACCTTTTGGCATCTCCTATTTTATAGAGGAGAAGTGATCCTGCGGTTTCGGGATTTTCCCTTGGAGGGGATCGTTATCATTATCTAGGATGATTCCGAGATATTTGCTTTCCTAGATTTGTGAGATCTTCTGAGGATCTCGGAAGGGAATTTTTGATGTTGAGGTAACTCCTTGGCTCAACTTTAAGCGAGATATGATGATGTTTGCCTAGATGGGAGACAGAGCTTGGTTGACCGTCGACTGATTGATGTCTTTGAATGGTTCGCGCTGACTGAATCTTCCTCCGCCAAATGGCTGAACCTTGATCAGCTAACAGTCGATCCATAATCGACTTACTGTGGGTCGACAGCCAACCCATTGGCCGACCTAAAGGATAGGTCGGACTAGAGTTGAGCCAAATGGCCCCTGATCAGCCCCCTTTAGAGGGTCTCCATAGGTGCATCGGCCTCCTTGGAGGTCTCGCCTCAAGGTTCCAGACATGTAGGCCTCGGTTAGGCTCGACGCCTAATGAGTTCGAACCATGTCTCTCCTCTTGGCTTCTTTGGGCATGTAGGCTTCGGCCAGGCTCAACACCTAGTGACTCCAAGCCATGCTAGTAGAATCAGTCCATTCTTCAAGCCAACTTAACGACTTGTCATGTTTTCCCCCAATAGTGAGCCCCGCTACTCCTTGTGCTGACCTGGGAAGGCCGAGGAGTAGATTGAAATTGGGTCGAATTATGTTTGGACCAAGCTCATGATGGAGCATTTATTGCCGGTATGGTGGCCAGCACGGATATCAGAGCATGCAGCCTCATTTCATCATGTGTCGGTTTGGTGCCCGAGGTCGCATGAGTCATGAGGCCATCATTTCGGCGTTAGGGCAAATGGGAGGATGGCATGTGGCAGGCTGTTTGATGACGAATTTGGGTATTGCGTGGTATGGCGCCTCCTGTCGAATTGGGGCATCCAAAGAGGCGTCAATCCGACTACCCCTTTAATGCCGGTGCCACGTGGCGCGGCTATAAAAGGGGTGCCCTAGCATCCTCCTTTTCACAATTTCACGCCCATCTCCATCTTCTCCTCTACTCTCTCTCTGCCCCTTTCCTTTCTTTGCTTTCTGCCTTCTGCTTTCTGCATTTTTTGGCATCTCCACAATCTCTCATTATAACGCGGTTGACAGTTTGATGTATGTCATGGTTTAGACAAGATCAGATATTTCACAGGTAGTTAGTTTATGAGTAGATACATGTTTAACCCCAAAAAACAACACCGAAAAGTGGTGAAATGGTTACTTCGATACATTTGAGGTATAAAGAAGTTTGTCTTAACTTTTGAGAAAACAGGGGACAGGCTAGTTGGATATGTTGATTCAGATTATACTGGCAGTTTACATTTTAGAAAGTCTACTTCAAGTTACTCGTTTGTGCTAGAGGATGGAGCAATCAGTTAGATGTCGAAGCTTCAGTCTGTAGTAGCTCTTTTCACAACCGAAGTTGAGTATATGGCAGTGACGGATGTATTTAAGAAAGGTGTTTGGTTGAGAGGTATAATAAATTAGTTAGGGCTTCAGCAGGAGGCTGTACTGGTTAATTTTGACAGCGAAAGCACTATCAATTTGGCTAAAAACTCTATTTATAACTCATGTACTAAACATATTAATGTTCAGCACCATTTTATCCGATAGGTGTGTTGCGTAGCACGCCAACAGCACAGTGAACCGAGATCCAATCTCCGGTCTCACCCACAAATGATAAACAAGAAGAGATATAGACTAGAAACATAATCAAAGCATTCCAAACAAACTACAAGACAAGATATACGTGGAAAAACCCTAACAAGGGTAAAAAATCACGAATGCAAACTTCCACTATGAAAAAATGAAGATTACAAGGAAATATAGTAATCTCTCCCTTGGAAGTATAGAGAAAACCCTTTGCCTACACCTTAGAATTATTTCCCATATACTATAAAAGCTTTCCCATTACCCTGGAAAAGCCCTAGGGACACTTATTTATAATTTAGGCAACTTCCTTTTCGCACCTTTGTGAAAAACCGACTCAAATTTTTACAATCCGTATTAAATCTGGACTCAAATCTACGTAAGCTTGACTGGTCGTGAGGAGTCTTCGACCGGTCGAGTGGCACCCTCGACCGGTCGAGCACATCCCACGACTAGTCAAGCACCTCATAAATTCAAAATCCCAACTCGCTGGAAAACGAGTGGAGTCAGTCCACGACTGGTCGAGCGGGCCACTCGACCGGTCGAGCAGATCACTCAACTGGTCAAGCGGCTATCCAGATGTGGCTCTACATCTCAACAATCTCCCACCTGGAGACACATCACCATATGCTTTTGTCTTCTTCATCCGGAGTGCACAATCTCCCTGTCTTCAAGCCTGAAGACCAATCAAAACTAAACAGAGCTTTAGCTTCTCCCGTGTGACTGCCTTAGTCAGCATATCCCCAGGATTCTCACTTATATGAATCTTCTCCAGAGCAATCGATCCATCTTCTAGTAATGAATGTATGAAGTGATATCTGATGTCAATATGCTTGGTCCTTAAATGAAATGTTGAATTCTTAGCCAAGTGTATTACACTCTGATTGTCACTATACAGCTTGCAATCTGTTTGCTTCTTACCCAACTCTTCCATGAAATCTTGCATCCACACCATCTCCTTACATGCTTCTGTAGCTGCAACATATTCTACTGCTGTCATCCAGATAGATACTATCTTTTGTAACTGAGAGACCCAACTGACTGCAACACTACCCAGAGTAAAGACATAACCTGTAGTGCTTCTTCTGCTGTTGATCTCCTGCCAAATCTGAATCTACGTAGCCTTGTAGCTTGATTTCTGATCCACTATAGCACAACCCTATATCCACAGTACCTACCAGGTATCTGAGGATCCACTTCATAGCTTTCCAATGTTCTTTCCCAAGGTTGTTCATGAACTTGCTAACAACTCTCACTGCTTGAGCAATGTTTGGCCCCGTGCTCACCATAGCATACATGAAACTTCCAATGGCTAACGTGTATGGGACTGTAGCCATGTAGTCCCGTTCCTCCTTTATCTTTGCCATTTGCTTCTTAGATAACTTGAAATGGTTGGCTAATGGAGTGATAACTGGGTTAGCACTTCTCATATTGAATCGATCAAGTACCTTGGCTATGTACTCTGCCTGTGACAAAACTAGTTTCTTGTTTTCCCTATCACTCTTTATCCTCATGCTTAGGATTTGTTTTGCAGCTCCTAAATCCTTCATGGCAAATTCTCTAAACAGTTATCTTTTAAGATTTAAGATGTCTTTCATGCTTGAACCAGCCACAAGCATATCATCAACGTACAGAAGAAGGATGATGTACGATGTATCAAACTTCTTCAAATAACAACAGTGGTCTGCATGAATCTCTTAAAACTGTTTTTCGACATGAAACTGTCGAATTTCTTGTACCACTGCCTCGGGGCCTGCTTCAGACCATATAAACTCTTTTTCAGTTTGCACACTTTTTTCTCATTTCCTGGTACCACGTATCCTATCGATTGATGCATATATATATATATCTCTTCTTCAAGGTCCTCATAAAGAAAGGCTGTCTTAACATCTAGCTGTTCTAGAGTAAGTCCTTTGTAGCCATTATACTTAAGACCATGCGAATCGTAGACATTTTCAATACCAATGAAAATATTTTAGTGAAATTGATACCTGCCTTTTGTTGAAACCCTTTCACAACCAGTCTAGCCTTGTACCGTTTCGAACCATCGTGCTCCTCCTTCAGTCTGTAAACTCACTTGTTATGAAGAGCTTTCTTACCCTTGGGTAGAGTGACTAGCTCCCATGTATGATTAGACTCAAGAGAGTCCATTTCATCATCTATGGCCTGCTCCCACTTAACCCGTGTATCTGACTGTAATGCCTCTTCAAAACACTAGTTCACCATTATCTGTCAGTAGTAGATAATGTACGGAGGGTGAGTATCATACTGTGGATCTCCTCTCTCGAGTAAACCTCCTCACAACCGGTGTATGTGGCTTTGCCTCATAATGCTCCTGTGCATGATCATCCTGTGGTGCTATAACACTCATGTCCGATAACTTTTTCAACTCTTCGAATTTTTTCTCCTCGACCTTATTTTCCTACATATTGTCCTTATACATCACTTTTTCATTAAAGACTACGTCGTTGCTTCTGATGATTTTCTTATTTTCTACATCTTAAGACCTGTAGCTAAAATCATGCTGCCCGTATCATATAAACATGCACCTCTTGGACTTTGCATCCAGCTTGTTTCTATACTCTGCATCAATATGAACATATGAAGTGCAACCGAACACTCTGAAATGTGAAAGGTTCACTTCTTTCTCAGTCCATGTTTCTTTTGGTAGCCCACCATCCAATGGTGCTGAGGGACTTCTATTGATGAGATATACGGTAGTATTCACAGCATCTGCCCAAAAGGTCTTTGGCAACCCTGCATGTAACCTCATGCTCCTAGCGCGATCAAGGATGGTCCTGTTAATGCGCTTAGCCACACCATTCTGCTGCAGTGTCCCTGTAATCATTTTCTGATGTTTGATTCCATTTGGTACACAATACTCCTCAAATCTCTTATCATAGTACTCTCCCCCATTATCAGATCTGAGTCATTTTACTGTTTTACCTATCTCATTTTTTACCATAACTTTTTACTTCTTAAATACATCAAATATATCAGATTATGTTTTAAGAAATAAATCCACAATTTTCTACTAGCATCATCAATAAAGGAAACAAAATAACGTGAGCCACCAAGAGGTAATACATGTGCCGGTCCCCACACATCAGTATATACAAGCTCCAACAAATACATCTTTGGAGCGCGTCCTGTCTTCTTGAAACTTAGGCCGTGTTTGTTAACGCTGAATTTTTACACTTAACGCGGAATGGGGAAAATTTTTCGTGTTTAGTGGTGTTTGTTAATGCGTTGTTAACGCGGAAGACGGAAAGCGCTAAGTGGTTTTTCATTGAATTCTTTCCGTGATAAGACTTTGGCTTAATGGTGAACGCGGAATGCGCTCCGTGATTTTTCATTAAACAAAAATTTTTTGCTTCCAAAAGTACCCCTTTTAAAGTTAGTACGGAATTTTTTTTTAAAAAATTGTTTGCGCAATACAAAATCAACCTTTAACCTATGAAACTTCTTCATGCCCCACCATGATTTATGTGTTTGATCTACACCGTCCATCAACTTTTTCAGATAATTTAAGGTGTGATCCAATAAAAGAAGCAGGTCCAACAATTAATTGGACCATAAGGTGGGGATTGAACGTCCACCATTAAAAACTTCTTGAGAGCTGGAGAAGTTTCAGATCAAGCTGATATTTGTGTTTCACTTCATCCACGTCTACATGGCCTAATGAATAAGTTGGATGGTAAAAAAACATCACAGTGGACCTGTGAATTTTTGAATGGTGAAAATCATTATTCCGCTATTATTTTGGTGTGGTCCTTTTGAGCGTTGGAGCTGCCTTATTTTTGTGTTCATGCCTTAAAATAATATGAGAAAAGGGATTGATGGTTTAGATGTACAGATACATCACGGTGGGCCCACCCATAGAACTACTTGTTCAGAGCTAGGGACGGGTGGGGGTAGTACGTAATCCGCATCCTCGTGCTCGTCCTGGACACAAGACGGGAACAGATTGGATACTCCCACTGCCACAGGCCAATACTGGTGGTCGGTGCTCTGTGGGCCATACCATGATGTATGTGTTTCATCCATGCCATTAATTTATTTTTTAGATCATTTCATGGTATATGACAAAAAATTAGATATATCAAAATCTCAAGTAGGCCACATTACAGGAAACAATGTTGAATGAGCGTCGACCATTAAAAACCTTATGGGGGCCATAAAAGTTTTGGATCAAGCTGATCTTTGTTTTTTCCTTTCATCTGGGCCTGTATGACCTAATAAAGAGATTGGATGTCAAATAAACAGTACAATGGGCCTTAGGAGGATTTTAATTGTTAACGTTCAATACTCACATTTTTGTCCCACCTGAGTATTAGATACGGTTCATTTTTGTCCTTATGTCCTAAAATGAACTCACAAAACGAATGAATGGAGTGGATTTCTCACAAACATCACGGTAGGCCCCACCTAAGTTCCCAGCGCAGGAACTTCATGCGAAAGCCTTCCGCGAGGAATCCCCGTCCGAGTCAGGGACAGGATTGGGAAACGGATTGGCTAGTGTATTGACATAAGCAAGTTTTGTGGTCCCATCATGATGTATTTGTTATATCCAAACCGTCCATCCATTTTACGAGCTCGTCGTAAGACTTGAGCTGAAAAATAAGACATATATAAAGATAAACTGGACCACAGTGCAAAAAGCATTAGTGTACCATTGAAACCCTTTTGGGGTCATAGAAGTTTCGAATCAATATGAAATTTTTTTTTCCTCTTCATCCAGATATTTTTGACCTTATGAATACATTAGATGGAAAATAAACGCTATAGTGGGCCTTGCAAATTTTTTAATGGTGAAAATCATTATCCCACTGCTATTTTTGGTGTGGTCCATTTGAGTTTTGGATATGATTCATTTTTTGGACAATGCTCTAAAATAATCATGAAAAATTTATGAACGGTGCGGATATAATAAATACATTATTGTAGGGCCCATGTAACTTTGATCTCCTTTGAAACCTTCATACAAGGCGGACCTTGAGTAGCGTCTTTGCACGACACGTATCCACGTATCAACGGATTGGCTACTCCCCCAGCCACCTGCCTGGTGGGTGATGGTCAGTGCTGTGAGGCCCCATGATGTATGTGGTTCATCCATTTAGTTCATTCATTTTTTACATGTCATTTTATATCTCTATCCCAAAAAATTCCACCACTGTACATACAAATCATTAATTTGCAATCTGTATTCATGAATAATGATATTTTAATTTTCTATTAAGTATTTTATAGTTTATTTGAATTAAATAGAATAATTTTATTTTCATTTAATAAAAAATAATTTCTTTATAATGTAAAATATTTCCAAACCGGAGATATGGGCAAATGTGTCAAATCAACATATTTTAGACAATTCATATGTTTGTTAACAAATAAATTGTTTCAAATTCAGTACTTAATTTTCAGACTTCAGCCATACTTACCAAACAAGTTTTTTGACTTCAGATTTCAGATTTAGCTTCAGATTTCAGATTCAGGCTTTAGACTTCAGATTTAACAAACGAGGCCTTACTCTCTTCTACTTACCATACACGCAGTCATCGCAGAATTCTAAGTCAATAGACTTCAACCCTGGTAGCTTCCCTTTTGACAATAGCATTTTCATCCCCTTCTCACTCATATGTCCCAACCTCTGATGTCATAATTGCCCATTCACTCTAGTTGATGCGAATGCGAGTGAACTATACGATCCTGAAGTCACATACAAAGTGTCTTTCTTCTTGCCTCAAGATATCACCAAGGCACCTTTTGTGATCTTCTAGAAATCACTGGTGAATGTCGTCATATAACCGGTATCGGCCAACTGCCCCACTAAGATCGAGTTCCGTTTCAAACTCGGTACATGTTTGACATCCTTCAATTTTAAAACCGTTCTGTCTTTCTGATTTATATGAACGTCTGCCTTTCTAACGATACTGCATGGCTTATCATCACCCAGGTAGACTCTCCCAAAGTTACCTGATATATAATTATGCAGAACTTCCTTACATGAAGTGGCATAAAACGAAGTACCTAAGTCTATGACCCAAGACTCATTCCTCATATCAAGAGACAAGATCAACGCCTCTATGTCACTCTCCTCAGATAGATTCACTGAATCCTTCCCACCTTGAGAGTTTTCTTCTTGTTTCTTAAGCGCCCTACAATCACGTTTCATGTGCCCCTTCTTACCGTAATGCCAACACCCATCTTTGTCTTTCGGTCCATTGGACTTTCTCCTCGACTTAAAACATCCGTGTTTATTGCCTCATTTGTTTAGCGATCTTCCTCTTCCTTCAGCGTTTAGAGCATTTCCTGAATCCCCTGAAACTCTTGATGTCTTTCTTGTAGATTCTTCACTGAGAATTAGACTAGTCACATCATCAAATTTCAGCTTTGTTGACCCTGAAAAATTGCTCACAGTAATCACCAAACCATCCCAACTGTTTGACAGACTAGATAAGATCAATAATGCCCTGACCTCACCCTAAAAAACAATGCTAATGGATTCCAACTGACTTGTGACTGTATTGAACTTGTTTAGATGTTCAGCCACGCTCCCATCGTCTGACATCTTCATATTGATTAGCTGTTTCATAAGATGAACCTTGTTGGATGCTGAGAGTTTTTCATACATGGTGGCTAGGGCTTCCATTAATTCTTTTGTGGTTTTCATCTTGGATATTGTAAGTGCTATAGTTTATATCCCTGCCTGTTGTCAAATTTGTGGTGCTAAAATCACTGTTATGTTATATATAACTTGCATAAGTGAAGCTCTCTCAAGGATCAACATTCATGAACAAGCTAAGCTCACAAGACAAGACTCAAGCTGTAGAGTACAAG
Source organism: Magnolia sinica (assembly GCF_029962835.1). Classification (NCBI taxonomy): domain Eukaryota; kingdom Viridiplantae; phylum Streptophyta; class Magnoliopsida; order Magnoliales; family Magnoliaceae; genus Magnolia; species Magnolia sinica. The sequence goes on from NC_080575.1 coordinate 91,714,183, forward strand.
GCAGTTTGTAAAGAACTCAAGACCCTTTCAAGATTGAGTTACATCAAGATTTCAAGATTGATCTACATCAAGACTTCAAGTCTGATACTTCAAGGTCACTTGTTCCTAATGTTTCAATGTCCATTCTTCATGAATGAGGTTTGACTGACCATAGGTTGACCTTAGAAGTAGGTCATTTCAGATACATAAACTGAATGTTTATTTTACATGTGATTGGTCTGTTCTTCGACTAGTCTTAGGCCTTCTTCAACTAGTCATAGACTTGCTTCAACCAGTCCAAGAAATTCCTCGATCAGTCGTGAGTTTGTTACAAATTCCGGATGAAATCTGTTAGGCTTCGACTAGTCCAGGAATCTGTTCGACCAGTCGTAGGAACAGTGTCGACTGCATCTTCGACCAGTCGAACATCTTCGACTCGAAATCCAGCGATGGTTTATAGTTTCATCAACCAGTCGAAGGAAACCTACGACCAGTCGTAGGTGACCTACGACCAGTCGTAGGAGACCTTCGACTAGTCGTAGAACGGTCAGAGCATATCCCGCCGAATTTTTCAAATATCTGTTATTGCTTCGACTAGTCAAAGAGCACTCTAGACCAGTGGAAGACCCGATCTTCTCACTTATAAATAGTGCACGAATCTCAGAAGAAATCATCGATTTAATTAATTCATTCAAGCCAATCTTCGTCGAACTTCTGAGAGATAATTTTGTGCTCCATCTAAGCTAAGTGTGCTTATTTAATATTCTCTTTCCTTAGCTTTATTTAATTGATTTTGTTTCTGCTATTCCAATTTGATTTGATAAGAGGAATTGTTATTCCCTTTCTTTGGAATCAAAATCAATTAAGGCAAGCCCTATTCGATTTAATTTAAAATCTATTAGAATTAGAACCATTGTAATTGAGTACTGGACATTAAACTTGGACATTCAATCATCTACTCTAATTTGGTTCTACCGGGCTGCTACAACGAAGGAGATATTCAGGTATTTTACATTTAATTGTAAATTCCTTTTTGTTTTGGTTTCTTTCAAGATTTGCCAAAAAAATCTTGTTGTATTGGTTTTCTGAGGAGAGTTAGGAAAACTCAGAAGTGGGATTTTTTAATTGTGTAAGCTCACATACAAAGACACAATTGTAAAGGTTTTGGGTGAACCTGGGAAAACCTATTTTTAGTGAACGCTAATATCCCCTGTGTGAGGATATTAGGAGTGGAGTAGCATTTTGTGTGGCTGTTGTTTAACAGTTGGTGAACACACAGGCGAACCACTATAAACCCTTGTGTTGTGGTTGATTGATTTATTCTTCTAATCTTTAATTATTCTTTTGTGGGATGTATGTATGGTGGTGAATGTTGTAATCATTTAATTCAAGCATTGTGAGAATGTTGTAATAGTTTAGAATTTATTTTCTGCTATTCCTTTATCGCTTGATATTCTATTTCTTTTGAAAGTTGTTCCAGCAAGGTTGCCCTGCCATTCTTATGGTGTATGGCTGTCCCTAGAACAATACATTTTTGATTACAAGTTATTTCAATTCAGTTTGTATTTAATTCTGTATTCCTCTTCGGTTTGAGATTTGATACAAAGATCTTTCTAGAAATAAGGTTGTCCTACCATAAACTCTGGTTTTTGGTGTAAGGTTGTCCTTAGAATAACATTTGTATCAACCTCTCAAGATCTGAATTTTGAGGTTGTTTTACTTTCCTGCATTGTGATTTACTTTGGCTATCATATTCATTTTAAATTCCGCTGTTATAAGTTTTATTTGGCATTGTCCTATTCACCCCCCCCCCCCTCTAGGACATATAGCTTGGCCTTTTCAAGTGGTATCAGAGCCTAATAACTCTTTTTTAATTCTTGGATTTAATTCCTGAGCTAACGATTTAAGCTAGTTAAGATGTCAAATTTTGATAGCCTTTCAGTCACAAGGCCTCCACCCTTTGATGGCTCCAAATATGCCTATTGGAAAGCCAGAATGAGGATCTTCCTCAAATCAATGGATGAAAATGTGTGGCAAGCCACAGTGACTGAATGGAATCCTCCTTTCATGGAAGTTACTGGGGTTGACGGTTCAAAATCAATGAAAGTCACACCATATTACCAATGGACCACTCTTCATAAAAGTGAGAGTAGTGCAAATGCTAAAGCACTAAATGCAATTACTTGCGCACTATCACCGGATGAGTTCAAAAGAATCATTTCCTGTGATACTGCAAAGCAAGCTTGGGATATATTAGAAATGACACACGAGGGTACTACAATTGTCAAAAAATCAAAAGTCCAACTCCTCACAACCAGATTTGAAGAAATTCATATGGAGGAAAATGAAATGTTTATGAACTTTTACACTAGATTAAATGACATTGTAAACTCAATGTGGGGTCTTGGCGATAAAATCCCAGAAAGTAAAGTGTGTGCAAAAATATTACGCTCACTTCTTGAACGGTTCAATTCTAAAGTAACCGCGATTCAGGAACTTCATAATACGGATAATATGAGGGTAGAAGAACTAGTTGGTTCTCTACAAACCTACGAGTTAAACTTTAAAGCTCCTAAAGGTAAATCTATCGTACTAAAATCTTCTAAATGTAATTCAGAAGAAAATTCTGATTCAGAAGATAATATGGCTCTTTTAGCTAAAAAATTTTACAAAATTTTCAAAAGCAAGAAAAGGGTTGATTTTCAAAAATCAAATGATAAAAAGAAGTTTAGACCCAAATCTAGAAAATCTTTGAAAGATAGTCAATGTTACAACTGTCAAGAATATGGGCACTTAGCAAATAGATGTCCTAAAAGGGACAAACCCAAGAAGAAGGGTATGTTGGCTACATGGGATGAATCATCTGATTCTGAAGGTACTTCTGAATCAGAAGATTCTGAAACTGAGTCAGGCAATGAGGTTAAAGCTCTTATGACTCTAGCCAAATTCACATTTTCAGATAATGACTCTACAAGTGAAGAAAATCTGAATAGTGAATGTGAAAATGAAGATGATCTTCAAGACGCTTACAATGCCCTATATAAGGAAAGTTGTAAAATTGCTGTCAAACTTAAACTTCAAAAAGAAAAGTTTTCTAAACTTAAAAATTGTTTTGAATCACTTGTCTTAGAAAAATCACAAATTTCAGATTGTTTTGAAAAATCAAAATGCGATTTGGAATTCAAAAACTCCCTAATTATTGATTTAAAATCTGAAATTGAGAAACTTAAAACTGAAGTATCTTCTCTTCTGAGTTTAAAGGACACATGGAAATATGCCCAAGGTGATCCAAAGTTAGAGAAACTTTTATCCGAATCAAGAAAATGTGGCGATCGATCCGGGTTGGGCTATGATAAAAATCTACCTCCTAAACAAAAGTATACTCCTCCTATTTTGTTAAAGGAGAGTCCTCAAACTCAAAAGGGAAAAGTACTTATCAAGATTTTTCTAAAAATTCAAAAACTTTTCAAAAACCTAGAAGCAGCCATGTCAACTTTAATCAGAAACGAAATCCACTAGCTGAAAAGATAGTTGATTTACTCAAGGAGCTCTTAAAATCTAACTCTATAGGTCATTCCTACAAATATACACAAAAGAAGACCAACTATGTTCCTAAACCCAAAACAGTTATGAAATGGGTTCTTAAAGTCACTTGCTTGGTTGCTCACACTGCTTTCAAAGCAACAAGTCATTCAAAGTGGTACCTAGACAGTGGATGCTCCAGGCATATGACAGGTGACAAAGCTTTATTCACGGATCTAAAAGATATGACTGATGGTTCAGTCACATTTGGTGATGGTAGCAATTGCAAGATTATAGGCCAAGGTACGGTTCAACTTTTTAATCTTCCTGTGTTTAAAAATGTTTTATACGTTGAAGGCTTAAAACATAACTTGCTTAGTATATCACAAATATGTGATAATAACCATAATGTTCGGTTTTCTAATCAAAGCTGTGAAATTCTAAACAATAAGGGTTCTGTAATATTAACTGGACGTAGAACGTCTGAAAATTGCTATATTATTAGCGAATCCAGCTCATCTAATCAAACTTGTTACATGGTCCATACAGACGAGACTGATTTATGGCATAAACGTCTTGGACATGTACATTATCGAAATTTATATCGATTGAGCAAACGAGAACTTGTAAGAGGTTTACCCAAACTTCAGAAATTAGATAAAATATGTGGTGAGTGCCAGATAGGCAAACAAACAAAGAATTCACACAAAAAGGTGAATTCAAATACCACATCAAGACCACTCGAATTTCTCCACATGGATCTGATAGGACCTACCAGAACAGAAAGTCGTGGTGGGAAAAAGTATATCTTGGTAATAGTTGATGACTTTACCAGATTCACTTGGGTAGTCTTCTTAAGGGATAAATCTGAAACCCTTGAAGAAGTAAGAAAAGTTCTCAAAAGGATTCAAACTGAAAAATCTTCCTAAATCAGTAAAATTCGTAGTGATCATGGATCTGAATTTGAGAATAGCAATTTTGAGAAGTTCTGTACCGACTAAGGAATATTACATGAATTCTCTGCTCCCAAAACTCTACAACAAAATGGAATTGTAGAAAGAAAGAATAGGGTGCTTCAAGAAATGGCTAACGTCATGTTAAATAGCATGAAGCTCTCTAAAAATCTTTGGGCTGAAGCAGTCAACACAGCTTGCTATATTATTAACCAAGTATACACTAGCAAAGATAATAATAAAACGGCTTACGATTGTGGTTCAATAAAAAGCCTACTATTAAATACTTTCGAGTTTTTGGCAGCAAGTGCTATATTTTACGTGATCGTGAAAATTTGGAAAAATTCGATACGAAGAGTGATGAAGGTATTTTTCTAGGATATTCCTTAAACAGTCGAGCTTATAGGGTCCTGAACAAAAGGACTGGTGTGATTCAAGAATCCATTAATGTTGTCATTGATGATCACTTAAACACACCAATTTCTAATTCAGATAATGATGAAATACTAATCATTGATAAACCCGATACTTCATCGAATCAGACTGATTTTGAGTTGAGGACTGTTAAAGATCATCCAACCACACAAATTCTTAGAAACCCTCTCACCGGTGTTCGCACCCGTAGACAACTTGAGGATATATGTAATTATGTATGTTTTACATCCCAAATTAAACCATCTAACGTAAAAGAAGCTCTTGCTGATGAGAACTGGATTGTTGCGATGCAAGATGAACTCAACCAATTCATAAGAAATGATGTTTGGTATCTCGGACCAAGGCCTAAAGATAAACACATTATTGGAACTAAATGGATTTTCAAAAATAAGTCTGATGAGTGTGGAAATATAATTAGAAACAAGGCTAGACTAGTGATACAAGGTTATACTCAAATTGAAGGGATTGATTTCGATGAAACCTTTGCACCAGTAGCACGTCTTGAATCTATCAGACTATTTATATCCATTGCATGTTTTAAAAAGATAAAGATCTATCAGATGGGTGTGAAAAGTGCTTTTTTAAATGACGATTTACATGAAGAAGTCTATGTTGAACAGCCAATGGGTTTTGAAGATTCCAAAAATACTGATCATGTATATCGGCTTAAAAAGGCACTTTATGGATTAAAACAAGGACCTAGGGCATGGTATGAGAAACTAACGAAATTTCTTTTAAGTCATAATTTTCAAATGGGATCTGTTGATAAAACTCTGTTTGTTAAGAAACATAATGATCATATCTTAATGGTGCAGATTTATGTTGATGATATCATTTATGGATCAACTTGTACTGACTTGACTACTGAGTTTGCAGATTTGATGAAATCACAGTTCGAAATGAGCATGGTTGGAGAATTGACTTATTTCCTTGGATTGCAAGTAAAGCAACAATCTGAAGGAATATTCATTTCTCAATCTAAGTATGCCTTGAATCTAATCAAGAGATTTGGATTTGAGAATGGCAAGAATTTCGATACTCCTATGAGTACTACCCTGAAACTATCAAAAGACTCTAATGGTAAAAATGTTGACTCAAAACTTTATCGAAGTATGATTGGTAGTTTGTTATATTTAACTGCTAGTAGACCTGATATTTCTCTAAGTGTAGGTATTTGCGCAAGATATCAATCTGATCCAAAAGAATCTCACTTGATTGCTGTCAAGTAAATTATTAGATATGTCGCAAGTACTGTAAATCTCAGTCTCTGGTATCCTCATGAAACCAATGTTCAATTAGCTGGGTACTCGGATGCTGACTGGGCTGGTAATCTAGATGATAGAAAATCAACCAGTGGTGGTTGTTTTTTTATTAGAAATTGTCTAGTTTCCTTGTTTAGTAAGAAAAAAAATTCTATATCACTTTCAACAACTGGTAATGCGCTGGTAATGCATGTACACAGCTTGTTTGGATGCAACGAATGCTAAGTGATTATGGAATTAAACAGGATTCTATGTTATTACATTGTGATAATTCCAGTGCGATAAATATTTCAAAAAATCCTATTCAGCATTCTCGTACTAAGCACATTGACATTAGATTTCATTATATAAGGGAATTAGTAGAAGAAAAACTTATATCTCTAGAATATATTCCTACTGAAGATCAACGAGCTGACATTTTTACAAAACCTCTCGATAAAAGCAGGTTCAAAAAGATGAAATTTGATCTTGGCATGTGCATTTTAAATTAATTATTTATGCCTACTTGTATTATAGTGTATATATTTGCTAGATTGAATTTCAAATTTTGTAGAATTTGCAAGAAATTTGAATTTTTGGGGTTTCTTCGACTAGTCGTGAGTATACACGACCAGTCGTCCTACGACCGGTTGTAGATACCCACGACTAGTCGTGAAACTCGGGTTTCACTTAAAATTAGGGATTTTTTCCTTTCTTCCTCATTTCTTCTTTCTTCTCCTTGGAGCCGAGCTTCGACTTGTCGAACCCATTCTTCAAGTTCTTCAAGGTTAGTGTTCCAAATCCCATTTTTCTTGCAGATTTGTGTCTAGATTGTTTCCTTTTCTCTCTTGAAGCTTTCTATTTTGAAAATCATTGAGATTTGGGGTTTGGATTTTGAAAAATCTGTTTTGAGTAAACCCACTTCTCAATCCTTTGCAACTTCCTATTTTCTTGAAATCCTTGTTGCAAATGGCTTCTAGAGGTAGAAAAACTACTTCCCGTGGTCCTTATTCTTCCTCCAGATCGACCGCTATCTCTAAACGTCATCTTCTTGTTCCCAATGATGATCCATCATATGTTAGGGACATTAGATCACGTAATGTTATTGTTGAACATCCTGTTGATATTAATCATATTGCACCTTTTGACATCCTTCCTATGCTTGAAGCTGTAGGTTGGGTTAACTTATTGCATTGGGGTGGGCCTGCATACCGGTCCATTGCCCAATCCATGTTTACATGTATTAGTACTTTTTCACAGGATAATTTAACTTTTTAAATTTCTACTAGAGAAGGGCCTTTTGACGTTAATCGTCATTTAATTTCATCCCTTATGGAAATTCTTGTGAATGATGAGGGTATTCCTATCCATAACTTAACTGATAAACCCTCAATGTCTAAAAAACGCATGCTCACTAGAGACTTGTGCAATATGGATGTTCAATGGACTCAAAAAGGGAATGCGCTTCCTGCAAGGTATTTGTTACCCAAATACAGAATTCTCCACAGAATCTTTGTGTCTAATCTTTATCCTCGTTCGGGTAATAAATTTGATTTGACTTCGTTTATGGTTCGTGTTATCCATGCTATTTCCAATGGTACTCAGATTTGTTTGCCATCCTTAATCTGTCATTTCATTCTTCAGTTTTGACTCCATCCTAGTCATAGTGACATTCCTTTTGCCTATTTTATGACTGTATTGGCTACTCATACGTTAGTTGATATGCCGGTTGATGAGGCACCAATCCATCATTTGATCTTCAACAATACTAATATCAATAAGATGAAGTTAGATCTGCTTCATGAACAAGGTGGTGGTGGTCCTGAAGAAGCTGGTGTTGACATTAATATGGATGATATTTTTGAGGAACTGGATTCTGACTCAGCAAATGATCCAGATTTTGTACCATCTGATGTTAATGCACGTCTGAGTGCATTAGAGGGTAAAGTTGAGAATATAAACGTAAAGTTGGAAAACATGTCTGTTGCTCATGATTTGCAATTCAAGTACATGCGCAAATATCTTAAGCGCTTGAACAAAGGCATGCACCAACTTGATCCCTCTATTCCTGCTCCTTCATCTGGTTCTGGTTCTGAGTAGTTTATATAAGACTTCTGGTCTATAATAACTTTATAACTTAGCACTTGGCTGATTTAGAGTTGGATTCTATTTATGTTTTCTGCTGAATATTTATTCTATGTGATGCTATGCTGAGTATCTCTATCACTCTTTTTCTATACTCTCTTACCTCCTCATGTTTTCTCTCATGAATTCCTTTATTTCGTTCACCTTTGTCATATTGTGACAAAAAGGGGGAGAATGGTTTGTTCTTAATGTGATTATGAGAGGGGTAGCATTGGTTATGTTACTCAGGGGGAGTTAAGGGGAGTATATGTTTGATCTTGAGTATATGTTTGAGCTTTTTGAATGAAAATGGTTGAATGCTGAAACTGGTTGAATGTTAAATATTGAATATTGATTTGCAGATATTAACCAGTTGTTTTACTTTTGTTTATCTTGGTTATGTGTTTTATCACTAATTTGACAAAGGGGGAGATTGTAAGTGCTATAGTTTATATCCTTGTCTGTTGTCAAATTTGTGGTGCCAAAATCACTGTTATGTTATATATAACTTGCATAAGTGAAGCTCTCTCAAGGATCAACATTCATGAACAAGCTAAGCTCACAAGACAAGACTCAAGCTGTAGAGTACAAGGCAGTTTGTAAAGAACTCAAGACCCTTTCAAGATTGAGTTACATCAAGATTTCAAGATTGATCTACATCAAGACTTCAAGGCTGATACTTCAAGGTCACTTGTTCCTAATGTTTCAATGTCCATTCTTCATGAATGAGGTTTGACTGACCATAGGTTGACCTTAGAAGTAGGTCATTTCGGATACATAAACCGAATGTTTATTTTACATGTGATTGGTCTGTTCTTCGACTAGTCTTAGGCCTTCTTCGACTAGTCCTAGACTTGCTTCGACCAGTCTAAGAAATTCCTCGATCAGTCGTGAGTTTGTTACAAATTCCGGATGAAATCTGTTAGGCTTCGACTAGTCCAGGAATCTATTCGACCAGTCGTAGGAACAGTGTCGACTGCATCTTCGACCAGTCGAACATCTTCGACTCGAAATCCAGCGATGGTTTATAGTTTCTTCGACCAGTCGAAGGAAACCTACGACCAGTTGTAGGTGACCTACGACCAGTCGTAGGAGACCTTCGACCAGTCGTAGAACGGTCAGAGCATATCCCGCCGGATTTTTTAAATATCTGTTGTTGCTTCGACTAGTCGAAGAGCACTCTAGACCAGTCGAAGACCCGATCTTCTTACTTATAAATAGTGCATGAATCTCAGAAGAAATCATCGATTTAATTAATTCATTCAAGCCAATCTTCGTCGAACTTCTGAGAGATAATTTTGTGCTCCATCTAAGCTAAGTGTGCTTATTTAATATTCTTTTTCCTTAGCTTTATTTAATTGATTTTGTTTCTGCTATTCCAATCTGATTTGATAAGAGGAATTGTTATTCCCTTTCTTTGGAATCAAAATCAATTAAGGCAAGCCCTATTCTGTTTAATTTAAAATCTATTAGAATTAGAACCATTGTATTTGAGTACTGGACATTGAACTTGGACATTCAATCATCTACTCTAATTTGGTTCTACCGGGCTGCTACAACGAAGGAGATATTCAGGTATTTTACATTTAATTGTAAATTCCTTTCTGTTTTGGTTTCTTTCAAGATTTGCCAGAAAAATCTTATTGTATTGGTTTTCTGAGGAGAGGCAGGAAAACTCAGAAGTGGGGTTTTTTAATTGTGTAAGCCCACATACAAAGACACAATTGTAAAGGTTTTAGGTGAACCTGGGAAAATCTATTTTTAGTGAACGCTAATATCCCCTGTGTGAGGATATTAGGAGTGGAGTAGCATTTTGTGTGGCTGTTGTTTAACAGTTGGTGAACACACAAGCGAACCACTATAAACCTTTGTGTTGTGGTTGATTGATTTATTCTTCTAATCTTTAATTATTCTTTTGTGGGATGTATGTATGGTGGTGAATGTTGTAATCTTTTAATTCAAGCATTGTAAGAATGTTGTAATAGTTTAGAATTTATTTTCTGCTATTCCTTTATCGCTTGATATTCTATTTCTTTTGAAAGTTGTTCCAGCAAGGTTGCCCTGCCATTTTTATGGTGTATGGCTGTCCCTAGAACAATACATTTTTTATTACAAGTTATTTCAATTCAGTTTGTATTTAATTCTGTATTCCTCTTCGGTTTGAGATTTGATACAAAGATCTTTCTAGAAATAAGGTTGTCCTACCATAAACTCTGGTTTTTGGTGTAAGGTTGTCCTTAGAATAACATTTGTATCAACCTCTCAAGATCTGAATTTTGAGGTTGTTTTACTTTCCTGCATTGTGATTTACTTTGGCTATCATATTCATTTTAAATTCCGCTGTTATAAGTTTTATTTGGCATTGTCTTATTCACCTCCCCCCCCCCCCCCCTCTAGGACATATAGCTTGGCCTTTTCAGATATATTGAAGGTGACGCTCTTAGACAAAGAGAGTCGGATCGTTCTTAAAACCTTTCGATCTAATAAAAACCATTCATCATCTGTCATCCTTTCTGGTTTCTTCTCTTTTCCTCTTAGAGGAATATAGAGGTTCTTTTGATACAGTTAATCCTCCATCTGCATCTTCCAGAAGGCAAAGTTTGAACCATTAAACTTCTCAATTCTAGTCTTCCCTTCTTCCGTCATCGCTCCCAATAGAAGTAAACCAATAGCTTTGATACTAGTTGTCGTGCAACATGCCAACGGCGCAGTGAACCAAGATCCAATCTCCGGTCTCACCCACAAATGATAAACAAGAAGAAATATATACTAGAAACAGAATCAAAGCATTCCAAACAAACCACAAGACAAGATATACATAGAAAAATCCCAACAAGGGTAAAAAAAACCATGGATGCAAACTTCTACTATGAAAAAAAATAAAGATTACAAGGCAATATATTAACCTCTCCCTTGGAAGTATAGAAAAAATCCTTTGCGCACACCTTAGAATTATTTTCCATACACTAGAAAAGCTTTCCCATTACCTTAGAAAAGCCCTAGGGACACCTATTTATAGTTTAGGCAACTTCCCTTTTGCACCTCTGCAAAAAACTGATTTAAATTTCCTCAGTCCGTATCAAATCTGGACTCAAATCTACGTAAGATCGACTGGTCGTGAGGAGTCTTTGACCGGTCGAGCGGCACCCTCGACCGGTTGAGCACATCCCACGACTGGTCGAGCACCTCGGAAATCCAAAATCCCAACTCGCTAGAAAACGAGTCGAGCCAGTCCACGATTGGTGGAGCAGCCGTCCAGATGTGGCTCCACATCTCAACAAGGTGCTCGAGGAAGGAGGCGTGACTCTAGATAAGATTCATATGAGTGAGAATCCGATGAATATGCTCACTAAGGTGGTTCCCTTAGAGAAGTTCAAGTTATGTGCAACTTCTCTAGGCTTGGCGAAGGCATAAAAGGAGGACAGCATGTGCACAAGAAGCAATGATGGAACTATGATGCAAGGAAGAGATGAAAGAAGAGGACGAGAAGGTACATGATTGAAGATTGAAGATATGATGACGATTGTTGTTTTTGATGTCTTAAATCAATTCAGATACTGGGTCTGTCAATGTCATCGATCGACCATTCGATGCCATTAAACAACTGCTTAATCCCATCAAGAAATTCAAAATTTCTCTAGTTGGTTGTTGGACTATTTGGGTACTTGCTTGATGTCATTGAGCTAGTTTTAATGCCATTGAAACTTAAGTTCGATGTCATCGAGAGCCATCGAAGTGCAATTGAGAAAATCCAATTTTTCATATTTTGTCTCTGGACTATTTTGGTGTTAGTTCGATTGAATCGAAGTGAATTCGATGTCATTGATGGTCTGTCGATGACATCGAAGTCCCTCGAAGGTCCCATCGAACGCATTACAGAGTTACGTAGAGTTGTGTATCTGTAGGATTTGTTTTCGATTTCAATTGTGATTCTTCTTAATGCTATATATAGGGGTATAATCGGGATTGTGGTGTGTCTCAAAGCTTTTTCGATTTGTTCTTAAGGTTTCAAGGGCGTAGCTTGGGGTGATTCGAGGATTGTTAGAATCGGGTATTCTCTAAACTTTAAGGTAATCCAGAAAATTTCCAAGAAAGAAATTATGCACTATCTTGCAATATCGTGCACAATTTGGATCTTCTTCTGCCAACGAGGCCAATCTTGTCTCAACTGATTTTAAGCTCCTATCATCTGTTAAGAAAATAGTTAAAGTCTACCAGAGCTGGGCTCGTTGCATTAATGCACATGGAAAGAGAAGGTGCTAGGCGAATAAAAATTGCATAGTGAGATGAATACGATGCAGCTCGGTGATGTTGGACGTGACAGACCTAACAACTTTCGAACATGCAATGCCTGGCCTGATCCCAGCCATGACATGTGGCCAAATCAAATCCCACCGCATCCCAAAACCACCGAGCTATGCAGTGTTGGCGTCACCATGCAATCAGTATCTGTGTTAGAGGCCATTTGAAATGAAAAAAATGACCTTAATGACTGGCATTATTAAATTGTCCGAATCCTACTTATATTAAAAATTACCTCATTCATTTTCAAATCTTAAATCCAGACTCCTGAAACTAACTGCATGAGCCAAATCTCTAAAACTACAAGCCTTATATATAGAGATTTACAAAATGGAGGTCTAGTTCCACCCAACAGAACTTTCAACCTATTAAGCCCATGCGACCTACAACCCTACCAATAGATGGGCCCCATTTACTCTCCAGGTGGATGTAGCTGAATATTTCGCACATGGTTATCCTCATGATGGGGCCAACCTATTGGACCGGTTGGATGTCGTACACACATGAAATGATGGGCCAATCTCATTCCTTAATACTTGGAATCCCAATAGGTTGCGGGTCCAACCGGTTGGATGATATATTACCATCCACCCAGAAAATAACTTCTAACATTTCATGTCTGTTTAACATCCATCCAGTAGAATTGGTTGTCCTCACCATAAGATCATCTTGTGGAGAAGTCAGCCCCATCCACTTATTAAGTGGACCATTTATTGTCATTTAACAGCAGCTATACATTGTTTTCTGTGCGGCCCACCTAATGATTGAATGGGGCTGATTTTTGCAGAAGGTGATCCTCATGGTGGGCCTAACCTAATGGATGGGGTGGATGTCACACACACATGATAGGTTGGAAGTTATCTCCCGGGTGGATTGAAACTGATCATCCAATGTCCACCAAACTAACAGTTAGGGGTGTCAACCGTCAATGGTCGGGGCTAGGCCAGGCCAAGCTCTACCCAACCCTAGTGTGCATTGTTTAGCCTAAATCCTTACATGGCCCAAGCCTCGCTCTAACAGGCTAAAATAGTCCAGCCTGAGCTGGGCCTAGAATGTTTATAAAGAGCTTGAACTGAGCCTAGAATAGTGCAGGAGAAGCAAATGGATTTTACAACCAGAGGCACTTGTCTCAGGCAAGAGATAGAAGGAGAAGAAGGCAGGCAAAGGCAGAAGCATCATTTTCATTAAAGGTACATGGTTTGATTCCCAATTCAATCCTTCCTTCACAGACTGATTCAATGCTTGGACTTGCAATATTAATATTTTTTTTAAAAAATAATAAATAAATAAAAAATCAATAAGAAGGAAAGAAATGAAAAGAAAATTTTACCTCTGTTTAATTTGTCAGGTCAACCGGACAAATCAGTGGGCTCGACCTGAGAATTAGTAGCCCAGGTACAAAATTTTGACCAATGCCAAGCTGTGTCGAAAAGTATGACCCCGGGTCTGAGTTCTGTCAAATCAATCTGGCTGGGTCAAGACTCAGACCCAGTTTTAAATGTCTTCTCTTGGGGTCCTGTTTAAATGGACTCAACCAAGACCTGAATCAACGTGGTTACCTATATATATACACTACTTGTCATAATCTGAAAGTATAGGACCACCTTAGCTCCATTTGATTTTACGCTTTGAACTTGGATTGCTGGGCATTTTATTCTTTAACCATCAAGTGAAAACTCATTTATAATTTCTACGCCCCAGACACACCTGACACAAATCCGACCCATGTATGAAGGGATCGGATTTGGGTTCTCCTATACAATACCTGACCTATTAAACAAATGAGTCTGTTATTTTGGACATGAATGTGACCCTTAAATATAAAATAAAAACTAAACAGTACCGGCCGGCACTTCTAAAGACCTTTATGGGCACTTTTCAGGGATTTACCAATGCTCATAAAAGAGCCTGTAAAAGATGTAGACCGCCCGTAAAACTTATGTTATAGCGACGTCCTGCACAATGCCAGTAAAGGCTGTTGGCCACTGGTAAATCTTTTACTGACACAGCTTTGACCTGTGCTTGCCTCACTGTTGGTAAAACTTTTACTGGCGGTTTTTTAAGTCTTTACCGGCAGTTTAATTTTGACCGCCGGTGAAGTGAGGTTTTGTTGTAGTATGACCTGACCTGAATTTTAATGGGTTGGGCCTAGGTCCAAAATGTTGGCCCTTTCCAACCAACCCAACCTGGCTGGTTTGCACCCCAACCTCACTTACGTAATTTTGGATAATTTCTAGGTGCCTGCCTATTATCCACGACACTCTGCGGAGTATCAAAATCTATACAAAAGAAAAAGGAAAGTCATGCCCAGGCCATTACACAAGCCTTAAAAATACCTTTTTCAATATGTGATCAGTGGGCCAACCTGATCTGTTGTCCACTCCCATGCAGGAATGGCGTGGCCTGTAGTACAATCCGAGTTGATGAATTAGGTGGGCCTCACCACGTAGACTCCAGGTCCATTAATTAGTGCGGCCAACTCCACTGGCGGGCAGAAAAATAATATTGGACAGTTCTTCCAATGAGTTTAGGTCTGTTGGGGCCACCCGTTGCAGGGCTCTGGTTTTGTTTTGTTTATTTATTTACTTTTAATGACATCTTAGAGCAGAATCCAATCAAATATCATGGCTAAAGAGTGTATTGACAAGGACCATCCCAAGGTATGGCCCCAACTATCATATCATATCAATGAATCACTCAAACCGTCTTCATCACATCAGAATTACCCATTTCCCAGTTTTCTATTAAAAAATCTTTTCTGAGCCATTGATGGATTATCAGTACCTGAGGCATTTGACGAACATGGTTAATCCAGATCGGGCAAAAAAAAAAAAAAAAATGTTTTTTGTTTTTCCTCTATGAACTGGGATTGTATTCGTGTTTTCCCATCGACCTGGCCTACGTGACCTTATTATCAGGTTAGTTTGCAAATAAACATGACAGTGGGCCATAGGAAGGTGTCCGGCGGGTGTCATCATCCCAATTGTTTTGTGTGGTGTGGTCCGCTTGAGCATTGGATCTGTCTTCAGTATTGGGCTCATGCCCTTAAATAAGTTGGCAAAATGAATGAACGGCATGCACAAAAATACATGCATTATGGGAAATTTTCAATAATGGGCATCATTTCCTCGTTGTTTCCTGTTGTGTAGTCGACTTGACCTTTGGATCTGCCTCATTTTTAGCCCTTGCCCTAAAATGATATGTCAAAATACATGGACAGCATGGATAATACATATACATCATGGTGGGCCATAGGAAGGTTTCAATGGTGTGCATCATTATCTCGACTTTTTTATGAGTAGTTTACATGAGCTTTGAATTGCCTCTTAAATATAACATTTTCTGTTGATGACTAATTCTGGACGGCTCTCCACTCTAACCCACGAATTCCGAACTGCTTCGACGTCTCGAACCTGCACACTTGCAACGAGCAAAGGAGACCTTGGTCTAAGCAGGGGACCCTCCAATGCCTAAGTCAGGTAAGGGAATCTGGGTCTAAGTTCGGGTGTAGTTGGAGAGTGCAAGATGTTGCATACCTGTAGCAATGGAGCGTCATTGTATTTATACCTGACTATCGGTCAATCTGGGTCTGTTAATCTCCGCATGATTTGCTCAATCAGTGGGTTTCTGTGATCGTGGAGATATTGTTTGTGATCCAGGGATCATGTATCGTATCATGCGTATCTGCGGGCGAAACAATCAGTCGTGTCTGTTTAAGGTAGTTTCTTAGTTTAGTGCATGGAGCATCCACGTTTCGCCATGGCCTTGGCTCGAGACTTCTGGCCAAAAGGGACCCTGACCTTGAGCTTCGGCCCTAGACTAGCGTGCACATGGGCTTTTGTCATCAAGTTATTCCAATGGAGACTGCTTGTTAAGTCCGAGCCGAGCTTCAGCCTGGGCTCATGGTGGACTCGGCCATACTTGTCTGTCGAATATTCCGGAGATCTCCCCTCCGAACTCTGAGGTGGGCGGCGGACCTATCTTGTCGAGTTAAGTTTTCTCGTAACGGGTGACACAGATGTGAGTGGTCCAGCTATCCGTTTCTGATCGGACAATAATGGGACGACTTAAAGTCTTTGATCTGAGCTTCATACCTACTGTCCCGGTCTTAGATCACCCCGACCCGATTACCTGCCTCAGAGCAGGAGTGCAATTGTGACTGAGTCGGGAATCTTCCTTCCCTTCAGTAGTATTTACCATTCTAGATTGACTCTTATGTGTCCGACCAGATTAAGGTGGTGTCACTCCTCAGAACTGAAGGAGCTCGGATCTTCCCATAATAGAAGCCCCCTACTCTTTAAGTTCGGACTCGGACTCGGAGAGTAAACACATACAGAAGATTAATCACTTCTCCTACCATATCTTCCACACGTGCGATTGTCATTATGATTCCCGTGTTGAAGAGATACGTCCTCGATGTTTCTCGTCCATGGGTTAACCTCCAGTAGATGCGTGGCGACGGTTAAGATCTCGAACATTGCTGAACCTATGGCTGACTACCACGTATGCCATGAGAGACATTCGAGCAACGCTTCCCCTGCCCAAGCACCGCTTCCGCTACTCCGAGCTTGTAATCCAATGCCAGAAGCACGCGGCCTGACAGAGCTTAAACTAGTGATCTGCAGCCACGTATGTCTTGGAGTCAGCTCGTGATGATTCGACTGCGGCCATCATGCCTCGCCATTAATGCAGAGATCCTTCTAAGGCTATATAATTCATAGCGTTTTGGAAAAGCTTCTCACTTCTGCATTCTGAATTTGTATAGCTGTTGGTTCCCTAAGGAGGCAATTTTCAGCAAAGGCGATTCCAGCCAATTTGAAGCTTCCGGCGAGGCGATTCCAACCAATCAGGGGTCTCCGACAGGCAATTTTCGATGATCGTCTAGCGAGTCTTTCCTTATTCTAGCGCTTTCCTATCCCCGGTGAGATGTCGTCTTATTTGGATATAGTCCTAGAGGATTATGATGAGTCCGAGCTGGGGAGCTCAGATGATAGGAGAGGGGCATCCGAAGGCCCCTTGGAAGTAGTGCCTCTCTTTTCCCAGCTGAGAAGAGATAAAGAAGCGGTGGTTTGGACATGTCGCATAAGCAAAAAGAGGGCCGCCGAGCCCCTCGAGACTCTATGGCGGCCAGTGCTGAGATACTCGCAAGTGGGCAGGCCTCAGAGTCATCCCTGGAGGCTCTGTGATGGCGGAGTCCCAGATGGGATGGATCCGATCAGAGTTTGAGATTTCAGACTCCGTGCAGATAAGGCGTCAGAGCCCCTTGACACTGCCTGTGCTCCTGCTGATGGGGAAGTCACAATTTTCCTATGCACTTTGAAATGTGGACTCTGACTTGCTCCTGGTTAATTCACCCCCAATACTTGGAGGATTTTGATCTCTTCCTTCATCATCTGGTGTCAAGTTGGGAACCCCGAGCTGACTCTAGAGAAGTTAATAAGCTTGTACTTGGTTAAGCATGGTAGCCAAGAGCCGTGGTATTACTTTGCGACTCGCGGCAGCAAGGGGTCAGGGCTGGTCATGAATCTTTCATCCTCTAATAAGGACTGGAAGAATAAATGGTTCTGGCCTTTGGGCGAGTGAGAGGCACCAGTAGCGGAGCTTGGGAATTTGAGGACTTGGGTCCCCACCTGATTTGCCACTCCAGGTCGGGCCTCATACGTTCCTTATTACCCCTTTCTTTTTTTTTCTTTTTTTTTTTTTTACATCCTTTCCTCATCTCATTATGATTTAATTAAATTTTTTCCTTCATTTTTGTAGACTTCCCGAGAGGTTCGCCCCTCCTCTCCTTGAACCAGAAGAATAGGGTTGCCAAGGCCAGGGCGCGTTCGGGAGACCTCCGCTCTTGGTCGAACCTGATTACGGCCAACAACCTTCACTGGTCCAGGCTCTAAAAGTCCAAACCGCTCCCCACTTCCTTCAGTAAGTCTTCCTTTTGCTCCTCATTTTGAAAGGTTTGAGCCTCTTGACTTGGTTGTTGATTCGTTACTTTGTGTGCAGGCATGGCCGAGGCGACTGGGTCCCGGAAGAGGAAGGCCACCCCGACTGTCGACGAGATGTTGAGGGCCGAGCTCTGAACAAAGACAACTGTTCGGAGGAGGCCGGCGGCTACTTGTGGCGAGGGTCATTCAGCCCTAATTTCTATTGCTGCAGCTCCAGCTGCAGCTTCAATTTCTGTTGTTGTAGCTCCGACTCCGACTTCGGCACCTATGGTGGTCGAGCCTGCTGCTGTCGACGCTTCGGCTCCAACCCTTCCTCTTACCGTCGCCCCTACTGGAGCACCTCCCGTGGCCCCCGAGGCCTATATAACCGTCCCCTCTTCATCCGAGCAGGAGGAGGTTGTTCGGATGGCCGACGTCATGCTCTCCCCCTCCGAATTCGGGAATGACCTCAGGACCGAGGCTCAGGTCTCAGCAGGCAGCAGGACTGGGGCCGGGGAAGCAAGAGGATTGGCTCAGGTGGGGACGAGTAGAGCGAGGTTCCAGCCAGGCTATCATATGTCCTGCCTGGTTCAGTGGGCTGCCAAACATGCCCCGGAGGAGGAGATAGCCGACCTTTTCACAAAATCGGACGAATCTTTCGTTAATGACATGGCTTCCATCTTCTACCAGGTATTTCTGCTAACCTTCCTTGTCTCTAGTTTCTTTTATTGTATCTATGCGCTCATTCTTCTATTTTCATGTAGTCCGTCCCAAGGCTCCTTCTGACTTTAGAGAGACTATGGGAGCTAGTAAAGAAATATGCTAAGGTGGAAGTCCTTAGGGGTGAGGCCAGGATCCTACGGGATGAGACTGCCTTTCTTCATATGGAGCAGGTGGAACTGCATCGGCAGCTTGAGGATGGAAGGGCTCGGGAGCTCCAGTTAAAGGGGGTCGTGAGTGATTTTGATGCCAGATGCGGTGCTGATGTGGCCGAGTTATCCCGAGCCAGGGCCCATGCTGACTCGCTTGCCCAGGAGAAAGCCTGATTAGGGGAAGTGCTGGAGTGGATTAGAGCCGAGGCGATAGAAGAACTGAGTCGAACCATCTCCCAGGCGAAGTAGGCTCAGTGAGCTGAGGATGAGGCCTTCCTAGCCTCAGCGGTGGCTGCTGCAGTGGATGCCTTCAAGGCTTCAGAGGAGAGGGCCGTCAAAGCTACCAAGTTCTATAATTGTGGCTTTGACGCTTACATTGTTACGGTCCAGGATTTGTATCCGGACCTCAACCTCAAGCCTTTGCTGCCTAAAGACGGAAATACTCGCCCTGATCAGGCTCCTGGCTCTCAAGCTCCTCCTCCTCCAGCTCCGACAAACTAACTTTTATCATCTCTCCCCCCCCCCCCCTTTTTACAACTTTTTAAAACTTATCTTTTGGTGGATGATAGATGATATTTTTTGACCCTCTGGAGAGGGCGTGTGAATGATGATTTTTATATGTTAATCTGTAATGGGTTCTTAGATGATGATTGTTAATTGCCAAACTGATTCGTTGACAGGTTGGTTCATTTTGGGCATTGCCGAGCCGATTCCTTGACGGGTTAGCTCATTTCAATGCCATCTCGTAGAACTTTGAATCTTTGTAGTGTTGCCATTGAATCTTTGTAGTATTGTCATTGTTAAGTCCATACCCCTTTAGAGGATCAACTCATCCCATAATTGGCGAGCGATTTTTAATATATTAGTTAGTCGGGCAACGAATCGACTCCTCTGCTAGGGAGTCGGGTTGTCTATTGGCTTTTTCCCTTGATTATGAGGGGATGCCTTATAGAACTTTTGTGGGATAACATTCTAACCCCTTCTTTAAGGGATCAGTTCGTTAAGTCCGCCCCTGCTTATGAGAGGTGACTTTTTCTTAGTAGATAATATGTTCATGTATGCAGGAAGAGATGTGAGTTTTATTAAGAGCCTTAAAGGCTAGTCGCTTAGAGGCGTACATTTATTGGGGGCCCACAACAGCCATTTCATCAAGGGTGGTAGACTTTCAGGCGCTCGGCATTCCAAGGGTGGGGGAGCTGATGGCCCTCGAGATCTTCTAAGTGGTAAGAGCCAGGTTTGGTCAATCGGACCACACAATATGGCCCTTCCCAATTAGGTCCTAGTGCCCCAGTCCCTGGTTCTGCAGTGTTCTAGAAGACTCGTCGAAGGACTAGGTCCCCTAGATGGAACTGCCTGGTCTTGACTTTAGAATTGTAGAATCGCGTCACCTGTTGATGTCGAGCAGCGACTCGGAGTCTGGAGATTTCTCTAGCTTCTTTCAGTAGATCCAGGTCGGTTACCATCTGCTCGGCGTTTTGGTCCTCTTGATAATTTCTGACCCAAGCTGTAGGGAGGTCAATTTCAATAGGTACCATTGCCTCCGAGTTATAAAAAAGTAAAAATGGGGTCTCCCCAGTAGACGACTGAGCTGTGGTCTTGTAGGCCCAGATAACAAACGGGAGCTCCTCAGCCCAATTGCCTTTTGCTTTTTCTAATTTTGTCTTAAGATGATGCTTGATGACCTTTTTAACAGCTTTTACTTGTTTATTGGATTGTAGGTGTCGAGGTGAAGAATACGTGTTTGTGATGCCGAGCCCCTATCACATGCTTCGGAACTTGTCGTTATGAAATTGTCTACCATTATCAGACATAATGGTGCGTGGAATCCCAAACTGGTAGATGATATTTTTCCAGACAAAATCGATCATCTTCTGTTCTGTGATCTTTACCATGGGCTCAGCCTCGGCTTACTTGGTGAAGTAGTTGACCACGACAATGGTAAATTTGACTTGCCCTTTCCCTGTGGGCAGAGGTTCGATGATGTTGATCCCCCACTGAGTGAATGGCCACAGGCCACTCATGGGAGTTATTTCCTCTGCAGGTTACCTTGGCACAACCGCATATCGTTGGCATTTGTCGCACCTTTGGATATAGTTCTTCGAGTTCTCCCTAATGGTCGTCCAAAAATATCCTTGTCGGAGTATTTTCAGAGTCAGGGCTCGGCTGCCAGAGTGGTTTCCGCAGATTCCTTCGTGAATCTCCCGAATCACAATCTGCCTCATTGGGTCGGAGGCACTTAAGGTAGGGCTGCGAATGCCCTTTCTTATATAATATCCTGTCTAGGGCTACTGTTCACTCCCCAAGTATAGGGTTGTGATGTAGTAATAAACTCAGTGAGACCGAGGTCAAATCCACAGGGACTGAAACCTGTATGTTATCTGAAAATAACCAGAACTAGAACTAGAATAAGATAAAATCTAAATCAGGTGAATTTGAGGAATAATGGTGAAATAGTAAACTAAAATATGTAGAATTCAGAGGTAGGAAACTAGGGATTCAGAGGATCCACTTGTAGAGATCAGGGAGATCTACGGTCGATTCATGAACTCAACTGGACTTCGAGTCCCATCTTCATCTAGTTGGAAGATATATCACTAAAATTGAATCTGAACTTTTGTTGATCTAGTTTTCAAGAGATAAGACGGTTGTAAATTAGAATGGATTCCATCACAAAACCATGCCCATGAGACAAAGTGAACAACAGAATTAAACTAATCCACAACCAATCAGAGAGATGTATGAATGTTAGGAAGAGTTTCATCATCCAACCATGCCCAGGAGACAATGGTGAACAATATGGCTTCCTAAATTCATAATCCCTATAATGAAAGAACATGCTCCAAGCTATCGTAGATCTATTGTAATTTCAGTCACAACAAACCATTAAAAACTGAAAACATTCCTATTAATCAAACTAAAATCAACATCAGTTCATAACCATGAATCCAATTAGTAAAATCACCCCATCACACAACAAGCTTCACCTCTTAACCCTAGCTAAGAGGTTTAGCCTGCCATGATGCGGCTAACCCTTAAACAAAAACAAAAATAAAAAGAAAAGAAATAAAACAAAATTACTATCTCCCTCTCACGTCCAAGCCAAGCCAAGATAGCCCCTCCCTCTCTCTATTTTCTTGCTTATATGGGTTAAGAGGTTGGTCGGCTGGGAGTTAATAATCCATAAAGAGTTGCGTGCGGCGGTGGAATGGAGGCTGAAGTTGGTTTCATGCGTAAGATGTTCGTAGCAGCAGATTTGGAAACCTCTTGCGTTCGATTTGATTTTGCGGTAGATATCTCTTGGACTCTTCATTATCCAAACCGTTCAGACTCCTTAGGACTGGTCGGCCCTTCCTTGGAAAGGTTTTGAATGGTCCAGATGGATAGACCGATCCTTGATACGATTGTAAAACTGCCCGGATCGGTCGGGTCTTAGACGCACATCCTATTGTGTATTACATGCAAAAAATCCGATTTGCATTAGCTGTGGGGCCCCTGATTGATGCTGACTTGTAAATCTAGTCCATCTATTGAATTCATGTCAAAAAACCAACTGGAAATGGATGGTTTCGACTGTCTCTTGATGCGGCCCACCTGATCTATTGTTTGGTGATGATTCAACCCTTCAGCGAGCAAGAGAGCAGATTCTGACGTGTCTTGGGCCAAGATATCCTAAGGTGCGGTCTATTTCTCCTCCTGAGTGCATTGGATGGATCAGATCAGCCTTCCGAATGATGAAAGTGGGCTATGCATCCTCCCAACGGACGTCCGTGCGTAACGAGAAAACAGAGACTCGTTTCTCTGTTTAAGGAAAGTCAGTTAAACCGACTCTGACCAAACGTAGTGGTCCAGTGCACTTCCAGTGCATGTACACGGTGCACACACCTCACGTATGTGGGTCCCATTGTGATGTTTATGAGAAATCCTCTCCATCCATTCCATTTCTTACCTCATATAATGGGTTGAGTCCAAATTCGAAGCATGTCTAGATCTTTAGTGGGTCCCGGATTGATAATTCATGGTCTAATCTGACCATTGGGCCACTTCCAAAGGGATCTAATGGCTGAAATTTGACTTTTATGGCTAATTTATGGTCCTTAGGCCATATATACAGTTTCAAGCCAATCGGATGGTGGGAAACCCAGTGATCTTGCATTCTGAACATCTTTCAGGCCACTTGAGCTTCAGTTTCTTGATTTTCTCGGATTTCTGGCATGTAAATCAGTTGATCTTGTTCCCTTTGAGTCTGTCCCTTGCCTTGGTGAATTCTGAGCGTCAAATCCGTGCTTTGAGCACCTATTTCAGTCTAAGCTTGTAATTACACCTTGCATCACAAACACGATTAAAATGGGTCATTAAACAATATCATGTTCGTAAATCTAGGCAGTAATTGGGGTCTGATATGCAATATTTAACCCTCAACAACTACGTACTGTGCTACTCTGACTCTCATGCGCCTTGCTTCTAACCTATCCAAAGGAACCTCACCGGATGTGAGGTAGCTATAAATCGAGTCCATCTAGCTCGGAGTATCATCTACTGGATTGACCATTTTTTTATCTATCTGGTCAATGCTTAGAAGTTCTATGAACTCCATGGGAATGATTTGCGGGATCTTCCCTTCCGTGGATGAGGCTATCTTTGCTACGGCGTCGGCTCAGGAATTTTCTGCTCTATGAATCTCATAGATAGTGCAGCTCCAGAATCTTTCTTTCAACTTTCTCGCCTCATTTAGGTAAGCAATCATCCTCGTCTCCTTGGCCTCGTACTCGGTGGAGATATGGTTCACTACTAGCTGAGAATCACATCGCACCTGGAGGGACTGGACCCCTAGACTGGCAGCCAGCCTGAGTCTAGCCAGTAGAGCCTCATACTCCACCTCATTGTTAGAGGCCTTAAAACTGAGTCTGATCGCATACTATATGGATGTGGAATCAGGCACGACTAGGACAATTCCTACTCCGGCATGTTTGGCATTGGATGATCCATCTACAGAGAGAATCCATCCGGGTTCTGATACCACCTTTTGATCACTTGGAGGAATAGGCGGAGTCATCTCGAATTCGACACTGATCCCTTCTTCGTTCGGGGTGGTGAATTCTGCAATGAAGTCGGCCACAGCTTGGCCTTTAATGACTGTCCTCAGTCGGAACTGGATGTCGAACTCCCCGAGTTCAATGGCCCACTTGGTTAGCCGACCCGACACTTCGGGCCTCTGGAGGACCTATTTAAGGGGAGAGTCAGTCAAGACGACAATGGAATGAGCTTGGAAGTACGGGCGTAATCTTCAAGCCGAGACAACGAAGCAGAGTGTTATCTTCTCCAGAATTGATATCTTGTCTCGGCAGGTACCATGACCTTTCTCACATAGTAGATAGGATGCTTCTTGCTCCCTACTTCTCTAATTAGGGCCGAGCTGACGGCTGAGGCTGAAACTGCCAGGTATAAGAATAGAGGCTTGCCTTCTTTGGGTTTAGACAGTAGAGGCAGTGAACCTAAATAGTGCTTCAGTTGTTGAAAATCCTACTCACATTTTGGTGTCCACTCTGCCTTCTTATGACCCTTCAATTGCTGAAAGAAGGGAAGACATTTATCAGTGGCTCTGGATATGAACCATCCGAGCGATGCTACTCGTTTAGTGAGACATTGTATCTCCTTGACAGTCTGAGGTGAACCCATATCAAGGAGTGCTTTGATATTGTCAGGGTTCACTTCGATTCCCCTTTGGCTGACTTGAAACCTGAGAAATTTGCCAGAGCCAACTCCGAAGGCACACTTCGTGGGATTTAGCTTCATTTGATATTCTCGGAGGACAATATAGGTTTCTCGGAGATCTGTCAAGTGATCTGACGCCTTAATGCTCTTCACAAGCATATTGTCGATGTACACTTCCATCGTATGCTTGATTTATTTGGTGAACATTTGATTTACCAACCTTTGATACTTGGCCCCAGCGTTCTTCAGGCCAAACGGCATGACCCGGTAATAATAAAGTCCCTTGTTGGTGACGAAGGTAGTCTTCTACCTGTCTAGGGGAAGCATTGCGATCTGGTTATACCCAGAGTAAGCATTCAGGAAGGAGAGTAGTTCGTGCCCTGCTGTGCTGTCTATCAGTTAATCGATCTGAGGCAATGGGAAGCTATCGTTTCGGCACGCCTTGTTCAGATCTGAGTAATCTACACAGACTCATCATTTCCCATTGGCTTTCTTGACGAGGACCATGTTTGTGATCCAATTAGGATAATGTACCTCCTCTAGGAAGCCAGCGTCAAGCAAGATGGAGACTTCGTCGGCTATGGCTTCGTACCGCCGGGCGTCGAACGGTCTCCTCTTCTGTTTCACAGGTTTGTAATTTGGGTCCACATTCAACCTGTGGACCATGACATCCGGTGAGATCCTAGGCATATCCCCATGCGACCATGCAAAGACATCCCTGTGTCACCGTAGGAAAGTTAGGATTTCAGACCGTTGCTCAGAACTTAATGTCGTTCTGAGCTGAACGGTCTTGCTCGGATCTGCCTCATTGAGCGGTACCTTCTCCAGGTCTTCCACAGATGAGTTCTCTGTAGGTCCTCTGGGATCTAAGACGTTGACAGTGAGTGCTTGCTTTACAGACCCTTTCTTTACTGCTATAGCGTAACATCTCTGAACTTCACGCTGATCGCCTCAGAGGTAACCTGTTCCGTCCTCGGCGGGAAACTTCATCATCAGATGATGGGTGGAGACTACTGCCCTCATTGCATTGAGGGAAGGACTGCCCAGAATGACGTTGTGCACTAATAGCACATTGATAAAGAGGAAGTCCACCATGAGGTTGGGTTGATGTTGTCATTCTCCCGCGGTCATAGGGAGGGAGATGGCTCCCTCGGAGATCACCCTTTCTCCGACAAAGCCGTGCAGGGGGGGTCTTCATGGGTCTGAGGCGTGACCTTGGAATCCCCATTCTTTAAAAGGCTTTAGAGTAGATCACATCAGCTGAGCTTCCGGTGTCGACCAGGATGCGGTACACCTTGTGGTTGGCTATGGTTATAGTAACCACTAGGGCGTCGTCGTGTGGATACTGGATTCCACGCACATCATCTTCCGTGAAGGTCAGACTGTATGGGCTGACTCGAAGTTCCTTGCTAGGCCACTCGGTTATGTGGATGTAATGCTCTGGATCAAACCTCCGAGAGTGGGCCTTTTGAGCCCGGTTTAAGTCCCCTCCACCGGACGAGCCACCAAAGATGGTGTGAATTTTGACTGGCTCTTCTTAGGTGTTGTTCGGTTACTCTCGCTCTTCTTTTCGAGTTGTTCTTTCTTCCTTAGTATATCCGCGCAGATGGCCCTTGCGAATGAGGGTTTCAATCTCATCCTTGAGGTCCATACAGTCGGATGTGTTATGGCCGTGATCTCGGTAGAAACAGAAATACTTGCGTTTGTCTCGATGATCTGGGTCAGCGTTCATACAAACAGGCTAGTTCAAAAGCTTCTCCCTTCGGATATCCACTAGAATCTGTTTGGTGGATGTGTTGAGAGGGGGGGTGTAGGAACAGAATTTACCCTCTGGCTTTCTGCTTGGATAGCGATCGTGGGGAGCGCAGTCATCTAGCCCTTTGCTGGGTGTCTGAGGTTTCTCATTCCTTGGTCTCTTCCCTTTACCAGTCAGCTTGGCCACTTGGACTTTTTGAGGGCATTGGAGAATTCCTCAGCGTTAACGTACTTTTGAACCTTGGTGATGAGCTCAACCAACGTTTTCGGTGGATTCTTTCTAATGGAAAAGGCGAACTTCCCCTCTTTTGGACCACTGAACACTGCGGAGAGCGTTATCTTGTCGTCGTAATCTTCCGCCTGCAACACTTCCTCATTAAAACGAGTAATGTAGTCCTTTAATGACTCCTTGGGCTCTTGCTTGATGGTAACCAAATGGGTATTTGGCCTCCGACTCTTCTTACCGCTTATGAATTGGGTAAGGAATGATCGGCTGAGCTCCACAAAGGAACCAATGGAGTTGGGTTTGAGCTGGCGATACCAACTCCGAGCGGATCCCATGAATGTGATTGAAAATCCTCTGCACATCATCACGTCTGTCGCTGTCTGGATTTGCATCCACAAACGATAAGCCTCCACGTGCTCGGATGGGTCACCAAACTAAGAGTATTGGATGACGGGGGTATTCAGAACCTTTGTGGCATCACCTCGCTTATGATTGCTGAGGTGAAGGGGACTCGGTCTCTTTCATCATTGCTTGAATGGCGGTGGGAACTGACGATGGTTGTTGCTTCTTTTCTAGTGTAAGAATTTTATTGTTGAGCTCCGCAAACCATGTTTCTCAATGATCTTTGTTTTCAGCTACTATCTCTTGGGCGTCTTCTATTTCAGGAGTTCTCCTTCCCCTACTCCTTTCCAACTCGTGGCAGAGATTTGTTGGTGCCAGGGCCAAGGTGACCGAGGCATTCGTTGAAGCTCGAGTCATTGTGTTCCGAACCAAAGCTCGGTTTGGGTCAGAGGAGGGTTCTGAATTGAAGCTGGTGCCCGAACAGGTTGACGTTGAGGCCCCTCGGGGGTAATACTCCTCTGGGGGAATGCGCTTCCACAACCGGGCCAGCCGGTCCAGGAACATGGTTTTCCTGAGTAGGATGTGGCTGCGTCTCTTGTCGCTGCTTCATTCGATTAATTTCATCACGCAGGGCTTGTATCTCTCTTTGCATAGCTCGATACTTGCTTGTTTGATTGCGAGAATGCTAGGAAGGCCCTGGAGCCGATTCAACGTGAAGTAGTGAAGAGGAACGAGTCTAATCATTTTGCTCTGGTTCCATAGCTACCACTTTCTTCTTTCTTCTCGCCATAATGCTTAAAAATAGTAACCTGACCTTTCGTATCAGATTCCCATAGACGGCACAAGAAATGTTAATGACTAAATCTGGATGGCTCTCCACTTCCGAACTGCTTTGACGTCTTGAACCTGCATACTTGCAATGAGTAAAGGAGACCCTAGTCTAAGCAGGGGACCCTCCAATGCCTAAGTCAGGTTAAGAGAATCTGGGTCTAAGTTCGAGTGTAGTAGGAGAGTCCAAGATGTTGCGTACCTATAGCAATGGAGCCTCATTATATTTATACCTGACTATCTGTAAGACCCGTGCCCTAGCTTGTACTGTTTCGTAAGCTTTCATGGCCATTTCGATCGAATTTCAGCAATCCTCCACCCGTATTCGATGTTTGTGCGCGATCCTAAGCTGAGTCCTGCATATCGGAGTCGACTTGACTCGAAACTTGTACCCCTGCGACCGCGCCATCATAGCGGTTCCAACGCCATGACTCGCGCACCGATCTGATACCCATGCCAGGAGATGTGGGCTCGCGTTCATTCTGAAGAAACGTTTAAGACCCGTATCCTAGCCTGTACTGTTCCGTCGACTCCCGCGATCCTTTCAGTTGAAATCTGACAACCTGTGACCTATGATCGATATTTGCACGTGACCCTAAGTCATATCCTGTAGATTTGAGTTAGCTTAATTCGAGACTTATATCATTGCGACCGCATCGTTGCTGTGGTTCCAACGCCGCATCTTGCATACCGATCCGATACCCTGATGGGAAGATGTGGGCCGGCATTTATTTCAAAGAAATGCTACGCTTTTGCGATCCCAAGAGAATCTCTATAACATGTCCCATCAATCAATCACTCCATCAATCAATCACATCACATCATATCAAGTAAAGAGCAACCCATGCTTCCTTTCTCCACAAGTTAAGCAAACCCCAAAGTCAACCAATCTCTCACCTCACCCATCACTCACCTCACATCCATCACCCATCACTCTCTCTCCCTTACAACCCTCTCTCTCTCTCTCTCCTTCTCTTCACATTTTCCAAGTAAGGAAAATGGTGCACGTCCATGGCTTTCCCAAGTGAGAGAAAAGTGAGTTGTGTGGCCCACTTCCTCTGCCTAGATCTATCATCCTAACCATTCAAACCTCATCACCCTCCATCAAAGTGAAGCACAAGGAGATCGACTTTCCAACGGACCAAGAAGATCGAACGGTGGATGCTTCTATTGGCTAGTTTCTATGTTTTTATGATGGGCCAAGTGGAGCCTACCGATTGATGGTATGGATCTCACTTTGGACCCTAGGTGTAGCCGATGGCCCACCTTGATGCTCATGATCATTCCATGATGGGGCCATTCTCCATGGACCCTATCATGATGTCTATTTTCTTTGCATAGCTAGAGGTCATCTAGACCATCCATTTTGGGTGGAGGAGGAATCTCCACCGTCGATCTTTGATTTAGTAGGCCCACATGTATTGGGACCCACTTGATGTATGATTGAATGCTTGAAATGGAGGGCCCATAGTGCCCGGGTCCCTCCATCACACGCGTCCCACTCTCTTTCTCTCTCTCCCTCCCTCTCTTTTTCATTTCTTTTCATGTGATGAGGTGGCCGTGTAGCCCACCCAGATGGACCCCACCATAAGGTGTGTATTTTATCAAAGTGATCCATAAGTGGGGGCCCACTTTATATGTATTTTATCCACACCATCCATCATTTGGTGGCCCACCTGAGCAAGGCCCACCTTGCCTCATGTGTTCTGCATAGACGGTCCACGTCCAGGGACGTCCCTGGACATGAAATGAAAACACAAATATGAGCTTGTTTCAAGCTCTTGGGAAGGGTCACTTGTATAGGCCCCACCTTGATGCATGTTGTTAATACACACCGTCCATTCCATTCTTCAGATCATTTTAAGCATTGATCTAATAAATGATGCTGATCTGAATTTCTGGTGGGCCATAGCATAGCAAACTGTGATTTTTACCGTTGAAAAATCACCTGATGATTCTATACGCTAAAACTCCCCGAATATTGGGCTTGTTTGGCTTGTCTTGAGATATGGAGAGCAATGAATGGTGTGGATTCCTCCAATGCGGGCCCCATGTGTGAAAAACTATGAGAATGCGTGATTTCAAAAATAATAATAATAAACAGGCAGCGCCTGCTGCAGCGCAGAACGCTGCTGCGCTGGTGGCGGACGGACAGCAGACCCACGGCCCTAGCCGTGGGCCCTACTATAATGTGTGTTTTATATATCCACACCACCCATTTTGTAGGCCACCTCAGGGAAGTGGGCCACCCCAAGAATCAGCCATAGATGGAGTTCAGGTGGCCCACATCATAGGAAACAGTGTGGATGAACATCTACCATTGAAGCCCTTTTCTGAGCCATAGAAGTTTTGGACCATTATGAAATTTGTTTTTCCCCTTCATTCAGGCCCGTGCGACCTTATTAATGGGTTGGATGGAAGATGAGTGTCATGGTGGGCCCCACGTGGGACCCACCTCTTTCTAGAGGATTGGCTGGTGTACGCCACACACCAGCAATATTGCTGCTGTACAGGACGTCAGCAAGTGCTGTGTGCCCCACCATTATGCATGCGTTGTATCTATGCCACCCAGCCATTTTATTGGGTTGCTGGACGGCCAGTGGACCCCACTCTTGATGTATGTGTTACATCCAAAACCATCCATTCAGTTGGTAAGCTGCCTTAAGGCTTGCGACAAAATGAGGCATATCTACCTATTAAGTGGACTACACTCCAAAGATCAGTGGGCAGTGACGTCCACCGTTCATTCAAATTTCTTAGGGGCCACAGAAATTGCTGATCAAGCTTATATTTTTGCTTCCACTTCATCTATCAATATGTTAACTTATGAATGGGTTGGATTTGTGAACTACAGATTTGTGGGCCCAACGAATGATCATGAATGTACTCCTCAACTGATGTGTGTGGTGTGGCCCACACAAGCCACGGATTGACTTGATTTTTATGTCCCAGTGGTCCTCCATTGAGGCCCACCTTGGTATATGTATGAGGCCCATTTTGGTTTATTTGTGGCCCTCCATTAAGGCCCACCTTGGTATATATATAAGGCCTAAGTGATTAGGCCCATCTTATCATATTTGTGGCCCATTATTGAGGCTCACCTTGATGTGTATGAGGCCGTTGTTAAGGTCCACTTGGATGTGAATGTAAGGCCTAAGTTATGAGGCCCATTCGCTGTATTTGTGGCCCATTATTGAGGCCCACTTTGATATAAATAAGGCCCATGTTACGAGGCCCATTGTGATGTATTCAAAGGCCCATGAGATATGGCCCATTGCAATGTACATAAGGCCCATTGATGCGACCCACTCGATTTACATAAGGCCCATTGATGCAGCCCACTTGATTTATATAAGGCCCATATGATGCGGCCCATTTGATGTATTTAAGGCCCATGGGTCGAGGCCCAATGGGGTGTACACAAGGTCCATTGCAATGTGTGATTCCTCCATGGGTTGTGTAATGATGTTTATGACGGGCCATGCCTTGGGAGCAATGTTGGTTTGACGTCCACATTGTAAGAATAATGTTGGTTAAATGTCCTCATTATAACTCTCCCTAGGGCCCATTGATAGGCCCATACTTGTTGAGTATAGGCCGTCTAGGCCCATCTGCATTGTAAGGTTAGTTCATTACTTTATAATATGATTAGTATAATTCCATGACTCATGCCATACGCATTATATGTATGCTTGATATAAGTAGTGACTGATCATTGCATACACCATTGGGCAGACTATTTACGGGACTCCTTACGAGACAGAGTGCCCACATTATTGTGCCGTACGCGCAAGATTGCTGCATGACTAGATAGTGTGACCCATGCATCTCTCATATATGTGACTTGATCATTATACGCCCTAGTGACATCAGGGTCGTGGCCTCTATAGGCACATCGTGGATAGCTAAATGGGATACCGAAAATACTTGGTTCTAGTACTGTGGGCACTTAGGATGTCCTTAGGTGAAAATCCCAGAACCTCCGAGGTCAGGAGTAGCCCCAACGTCTAGACCGAGTGGAACATGAGCGCCCGAGTGCCGAATACCAGTAGGCCACATCTCCTACTGTGTCGTGGTCGGTTGGGAGGGGATGTGGCCTTACCCGCCTGAGTGAGGGGGCTATAAGATAGGCTGAGTATGACCAGCTCGTAAATGGGTCCGCTATCGATGAGCCGGATAGGTATTAACAGACTACTGGTCAGGCGGATGGTGAGGTCTATTCCGCTCGCTGGGCTGTGTAGCTAGGGAGAAGGCAGTCGATGTCGAGTGTAATAGACCCCGGTGAGTTCCCCAGAGAGCAATCGTACTGATATGTGGACTTATTGAGCAGGAATTATATATCCATTCATTCATTCATTCATTCACTATCCACTCGGGCTGGTGGTGCGTAACTATTTGTTGCCTATTGCATGGCCAGGATTTCGGTTGGATGCACGACTAACCTGAGATCAGGAGTTTACCACGTCGAGTCTGACTATCCAAATTTAAGTACGGGACTGGTTTGGATAGAAGTCCCTTGTGGTGAACCCCGTAGCCTGTGATACTACATACTATCATCCCAACTTCACATTCTAGCATGGCCATTTCATTCGCACCGCATATTACATTGCATCTACAGTACTTAGCATTTTGGGTTACTATATTGTTGCACTTATATGGCCTAGATGAGGTTGATGATATTTATGTCTCGTCAGGATTTGCATATTACATATATCCTCAGCATTTATTATTGTCTTATTATGTTTTACATCGCATAGCCCTAGCACGACTGATAACACTCATGGACTTGTTAGTATTTCTGCTTATTCCGATAATGTATGATTTATGGGCTTTATGATATACTTGGCACTTATCTTGTGCATACACTTTCACCACCCTTTAAGCTTTTGTAAGCTTATACACGATAGATGCGTGCAGGTGGCGTTAGGTTGCAACAGCGTTGAGCTTAGAGCGTGCAGCTGTCTTCTGGAGTTTTGAATTTCGACATATATATTTTCCTTTTAGCATTGTATTCAAATATTCATATTAGTGAATATGTGATGATGATGTTGCCTTTGTGATTTGGGTAAACTTGTGGTTATGCTCCATACAAAAAAAAAAGAATCATACTGAAAATCCTCCTTATAGGATCCCAGGATCAGAATCTGGTGCACGTCGCGTGGTTCCAACGCTGCGACTCGCGCACCCATCCGGTACCCAGGCCAGGAGATGTGGGCCTCCTTTCATTCTGAAGAAACGCCGTATGTTCCGAATTCTGAGAGAATCTCTACAACCCATCACATCAATCAATCAATCAATTGAGTCAAGTATACTCCATACCTCATGTACAAGCAACCCATCCCTCTCCCTTTCCCAAAGTCCTCTCTCTCTCTCTCTCTCTCTCTCCACCCATCCCTTTCTTACAACTTTATCACTCCACCCATCACTCCATCACCTTTTCATTTCATTACTTCTCTCCCTCTCTCTCATTCTCTCTTCACTCCCAGACAACAAAAAAACCCAACATCCAAAGCTCTCAAAGTCTCCCAAGCCAAGTGTGGCCCACTTTCCTACCCTCTCATCTCCCATCTCAACCTTCCAATCTCCATAATCCTCCATCAAAGTTGAAAGCAAGGAGCATAGGAGTCTAATGAGCTAAAGAAGAAGGCCAATAGGTGGGTGATCCACCGTTGATTTCATGATTTCAATTTTTTGGCCACATGTTGTGGGACCCACATTGATGTATGTAATGTAGAGAGGGGCCCATAGTGGCGGGGTCCTCTATCTCTCCGTTTCTCTCTCTCTCTCTCTCTCTTTCTCTCTCTCTCTCCTGCTTTCTCCTTTTCTTTTGGTGATGTTGATGATGAGAGTGGCTCGCTTATGACGTGTATATTATATCCATACCGTCCATTTTAGGACGTATGGATCCCACCGTGATGAATGGATTATATCCACACTATCCATCTGAGGACTATGTATAAGTGGGGCCACCTCTATATATATGTGTGGTTGGTGGGCCACCAGTACGTGGACCTCACCTTGATGAAGGTATTGCAACCATACCTTGGACGTCCAGCAGCCTCTGCTACTGGACTGTGCAACGGAAAACACTCTACAACTAAAAATAAAAAAAAGAAGAGAAATTAATATTTAAATAATATATATATATATTATAGTACATTGAGGTGGGCCACACATGTGGACCCACCACGTTAGATGCGTTAAAGCCCACCGTCCAGAACGTCCAGAGGGTCTGGATGGTGGGCATCTTGAATGTTATATATATATATATATTTATATATATCTTAATATATTATATTATATTATATTATATATGTGGATATAAATATATAATTTATTATATATAGAAGAGAGAGAGGTGAGTGAAGTGGGGTGGCCCATGTACATGGGACCACTGTGATGTATGGGTTTTACCCACGCCGTCCATCCAAAATTCATGGGACCGCTGTGATGTATGGGTTTTACCCACGCCGTCCATCCAAAATTCATGGGACCCACTAGGTATGTATTATTTCAAGCCATCCATCCATCTGCCATCGCCTCACGCGCCCCACCATGATGTACTGTTCTAGCCATGCCGTCCATCCATCTGACGGGCTCATGGCCCCACGTTGATGGATTGATCCATCCAAACCGTCCATCCCACCTCATGAGATTCACCGTGATGTATGGGTCTTAACCACACCGTCCAGATGGTTGACGATGGGTCCCACCCTCTGATTCATGTGTTGCATCCAACCATCTATCCTTTTGGCGAGTTTGTCTCCAGGGCTGAGACTAAAAATAAGACAGATCCAATATCAAGTGGACCACACTGCAGAAAATAGTGGGATAAACGTCCACCATTGAAACCCCTTGGGTTAGAATTTTGGACCAATATGGCAGTTGTTTTTCCTCCATATCCAGGCCTTTGTGACCTTATGAACAGGCTGGATGGAAAATAATACTACGGTGGGGCCTACTGAAATTTAATAGTGGAAATCACTATCACCACTGTTATTTATGGTATGGTCCAAATAATCTCTTGATATGATTCAATGTTTGGATAATGCTCTAAAATGATCTCTATAGGTGAATGAATGGTGTAGTTGTTGTGGCCCATTTGATATGGCCCGTTATGATGTATTTGGGGCCCATTTGATAGGGCCCGATGTGATGTATATGAGGCCCTTGTATAAGGCCCAATATGATGTATTTGGGGCCCATGGTTTAAGGCCCATTGTGATGTATTCGTCGCCTATGGGCAAGGCCCATTGTGATATGTATTAGGCCCATGATGTGTGGCCCACTTGATGTATTCGAGGTGCAGATATGTGGCCTATTTGATGTATGTGAGACCCATGTATAGTGCCCGCATACTGTGTATTTCAGGCCCATGTGCAGGGGCCACCCGTTGTTTATATGAGACCCATTAATGCGGTTCACTTGATGTATTTGAGGGCCATTGGTGCGGCCCATTGATGTGGCCCACTCGTTGTATTCGAGGCCCATGGGTTGTGGCTCATTATGATGTATTGGGCCCGTAGGTCGTGGCCCCATTAAAATGTACTTCCGGCCCATATGACGTGGCCCATTGTAATGTATTTTCAGCTCATTTGGCAAGGCCTAATGAGATGTATTTTCGACCCATATGACGTGGCCCATTGTGATGTATTTCTGACCCATTTGGCAAGGCCCAATGAGATATATTTTTGGCCCATATGACGTAGCCCATTATGATGTATTTTCGGCCCATTTCGCAAGGCCCAATGAGATGTATTTTCGGTACTTATGGTGTGGCCATTGTGATGTTTTTGTAGCCCATTCAATGAAGCCCATTATGATGTGCATTAGGCCCATGGGTTTGGCCCGTACGATGTATCTAAGGCCTATATGCAGGGCCCACCTGTTATGTATGTAGCCCTTGCATGAGGCTCATTGTAATGTATGTTAAGCCTTTGTATGAGGCCATGGACACACTATATGTTTGGCCCTATGTGGGACAATCCCTTGGAGCAATAGGGGTTGAATGTCCACATTGATGGGCAGTGATGGTTAAATGTCCACATTGGGACCTTCCCTTAGGCCTGGTTAAGCTCATTCTCAGCATTCTCTAGTGGGTTAATTCAAACGAATGGGCCCCATTGATATTGCTTGGACCATCATCAACCATCCATCTATAGACCCCGCCTTGCACTGATTCCGATTGTCGATACTAATCCCGATTGTCGAGGTCGATTGTTAAGGCTGATTCTAATTCCGATTGTTGAGGCTGATTCTGATTCCAAATATCGAGGCTAATTATTGAGGCGATTCCGATTTTGATTGTTGATTCCGATTCTGATTCCGATTGTCAACACCGATCCCGATTGTCGAGGCCAATTGTTAGGGTCGATTCCAATTTTGATTACCGAGGCCGATTGTTGAGGCTGATTCTGGTTCCGAATGTCGAAGCCGATTGTTGAGGTTGATTCCGATTCTGATTCTGATTGTCGAGGCAGATAATTGATGCCGATTTCAATTGTTGAGGCCCAATGTGATGTATATACGGCCCATATTTGAGGCCCATTGTGATGTGCATTCGGCCCATGTTTAAGGCCCAATGTGATGTATATGCGGCCCGTATTTGAGGCCCATTGTGATGTGAATTTGGCCCGTGTTTGAGGCCCAATGTGATGTATATGCGGCCCATATTTGAAGCCCATTGTGATGTGCATTTGGCCCATGTTTAAGGCCCAATTTGATGTATATGAGGCTTATGTGATGAGGCCCATTATGATGCATTTGAGGACCAAGCGATGGAGCCCATTGTGATGTATGTTTGGCCCATGTGAAAGGCCCATCGTGATGTGTAGTAAGCTCTTGAGTGAGGCCCATGATGTTGTATATTTGGCCCTTGTGTGAGGCCATCGGTCCATTATATGTTAGGCTCTATGTGGGCCACTCCTTGGGGGCACTGGTGGTTAAATGTCCACATTGTTAAGGTCATTTGTCGATGCCAATAGTCGATGATGATTATCGATGCCGGTTATTGATACCGATTATGAGTATATGACAGCATAGCATCATGATACATGCCCATACGCATGATTTGTATGTTTGTTATGGGATATGATTGATCATTGCATATGTCATAGTGCCGGTGGTTTATGGGGCTCTCTAATAGGTGGAGTTATCACACATAAGCGCATGGTATGCGTAGGATTTATGCATGACTGGATTGTATGGCTCATACACCTTGCATTGTGTGTTATGATTACTATACGCCCTAGCAACATCAGGGTCATAGCCTCCACAAGCATATCGTGGATGGCCAAATGGGACACCAGAAATCTGTTACTAATATTGGGCTGCCATTGTAAGGCCCGTATCCTAGATTGTACCGTTCCGTAAGTTTTCGCGGTCCTCCCGGTCTAATTCCGACGACCCTTGACCTATATCTGACGTTTGCACGTGATCCTAAACTGAGTCTTACATATCGAAGTCGGCTCTACCCAAAACTTGTACCGCGATGACAGCGCCGTCGCTGTGGTTCCAACGCCGCGACTCGCCCACCAATCCGATACCTGGGCTAGGAGATATAGGCCCGTATTCATTCTGAAGAAACGCCGCGCGTTGCAAATTCTGAGAAAATCTCTACAACATGTCTCCTTAAATCAAGTCAAGTATACCACCATACCTCAATGCCACCTCACCCTATCCTAAGTACAAATGACCACTCCCTCTTTTCTCACAAGTCAACTCTCTCTCTCTCTCCCTACCCATCCCTCTTTTTCCAAATTTCAAACAAAACCTTACCTCTCCATCCCCTTCCTTACAACACACATCCCATATCAATCCATCATTCTTTTCTCTCTCTCTCATTCTCTAGCAATTTCCCAAATCTCATGAGAGCTTCCAACATCCAAACTCCCTCCTAAAAAAACATGTGTGACCCACTTTCCCTTCTTCTCATGTCCCATCTCAACCTTCCAATCACCATCATCCTCCATCAAAGTTGAAGGCAAGGAGAATACAAGCCATAGGAGCTAAAGAAAAAGACCAATAGGTGGGTGATCCACCGTTTATTTCAAGTTTGGGGCCCACTTGTTATGGGATCCACATTGATGTATGTAATGTAGAGAAGGACTCATGTGGCAGGGTCCCTCTATCTCATCGTTTCTCTTTCTCTCTCTCTCTTATTTGGATGGTGTGGTGTGTGGCCCATCATGAAGTATGTATTTTATCTATGCCGTCCACCGAGTGACCCACATGGTAGTCCATTTGGATTGGCCCAAATGAAGGAAAATGCAAATATCAGCTTGAACCAAGGGTGTGGCCCACCTGACGTGGGGACGCCATAATGCGTAGGGCCATCCAATCTGTCCATGTGGGACCTACTAGTGGGGTGTGCTCCCTTTTATCCAGGCCGTCCAACGTCCCTAGACGCTGGATTGGATGCTGCCACCCACACGATTTCACACACACACACACGTATATATAATAATATATAATGCATATATTATAAATATACTATATAATATAATATATTAAATATTATCTAAATGATGTGGTGGGCAACTCCTACGTGGGACCCACCTTTTATATGGAATCTGGATCGTCCAGATCGTGTGGACCACACCCTTAATGTGTAAACCATCACCGTCCAGATGGGTCTAGATGGTGGGTTCTAGGCAGCCTTTGCCTTTTTTGAAAATGTATTTATATAATATATAATATTATGTAATATATTATATTATACTTTATACAGATTTGAGGGTGGGCCACTTTCATGCGGGACCCACCTTTAATATGAAATCTACACCATCCAGATGGATCTGGATGGTGAGCATGGGCAGCACCTGCCATTTTTACAGGTATATTATATATATATATATATATATATATATATATATATATATATATATATATATATATATATATTACTGATATCATTTGGGTGTGTCACTACGTGGACCGCACCATGATGTATGACTTTACCTGCACCAATGACGATGCAGTAGGTATGTAATCCAGACCGTCCATCTAATGGAAACGGTCTTGGATCCCTTCGTGATGCGTGAGTTGTATCCGTACCGTCCATCTATTATGTGGGCCACTATGACATATGGGTTTTGCCACGCCTGTCCAGCATGCTGGACGAGTGGGACCCACTGCATGATGGATGTGCTACACCCAGCCGTCCATTCATTTGGCTAGTTCGTCTCTAGCTTGAGATCAAAAATGAGACAGATCCTGTTATCAAGTGGACCACACTACAGCGAACAGTTGATTGAACGCCCACCATTGAAACCCCTTTTGGGATTGTAGAAGTTTTGAACCAATATGATATTTGTTTGTTTTTTTTTTTCTAAATCCCGATCTTTGTAACCTTATGAACAGGCTGGATGGGAAATAAACCTATGGTGGGGCCCATTAGAATTCAACAATGGAAATCACTATCATCACTGCCATTTGTGGTGTGGTCCAGATGATCCTTGGGATATGATTCATTTTGTGATAATGCCCTAAAATGATCTCTAGCTATAGATGAATGGTGTGGTTAGTTTATGCCCATTCGACTTGGCCCATTTAATTCGGCCCATTTGTATGAGGCCCATTAGTGCGGCTCACCTGTTGTGTATATGAGGCCTATTAATACGGTCCACTTGATGTATATTTGAGGCCCGTGTGCAGGGCCTACCTGTGATGTATGTTTAAGGCCCACCTGTTGGTTATTTGAGGCCCACCTGTTGGATATGTGAAGCCCACCTGTTATGTATTTACGACCTATAAGTCATGGTCCATTGTGATGTGTTTCCGACCCATTTGGTAAGGCCCAATGAGATATAATTTCAGCTCATATGGCGTGGCCATTGTGATGTTTTTGTGGCCCATTTAATGAGGCCCATTATGATGTGCATTAGGCCCATGGGTCGTGGCCCGTGTGATGTATCTAAGGCCCATGTGAAGGGCCCACCTGTTGTGTATATAAGGCCCACGAGTGAGGCCTATTGTTATGTATTCGAGGTCTATGTGATGTGGCCCATAGTCATGTGTATGTAGCCTTGTATGAGGCCCATTGTAATGTATATATTAGGCCTTTGTGTGAGGCAATGAGCCCGCTTTATATTTGGCTCTATGTGGGCCACTACTTGGGAGCAATGTTAGGTGAATGTCCACATTGATGGGCAATGATGGTTAAATGACCACATCGTGACCTTTCCTTAGACCCTTTATTAGACCAATTTTGATTAAAATTGTCAATATCGATTCCGATTCTCGAGGCCGATTTCGATTGTTGAGGCCGATTCTGATTCCGATTGTCGAGGCTGATTATTGAGGCTGATTCTGATTCTGATAATCAAGGCCGATTCTGATTGTCGATGCCGATTATCGAAGCCGACTCCGATTCTGATTGTTAAGGCCGATTCCGATTGTATAGGCCGATTACTGAGGTTGATTCTGATTGTTGAGGCCGATTCTGAATGTTAAGGTTGATTCCGATTATCGAGGTCGATTCAAATTTGCCAATGTCGATTCCGATTATATAGGCCGATTTTGATTGTCGAAGCCGATTCTGATTGTTGAGGTCAATCCCGATTGTATAGGCCGATTGTCGAGGTCAATTATAGAGGCTGATTCCGGTTGTCGTGGCCAATTGTCGAGGTTGGATAGCGAGGCCCAATATGATGTATATGGGGCCCGTATTTGAGGCCCATTGTGATGTGCATTCGGCTCGTGTTTGAGGCCTAATGTGATGCATATACGACCCGTATTTGAGGCCCATTGTGATGTGTATTCAGCCCGTGTTTAAGGCCCAATGTGATGTATATGAGGCCTATATGATGAGGCCCATTGTGATGCATTTGAGGGCCAGGAGATGGAACCCATTGTGATATATGTTAGGCCCATGGTGTTGTATATTTGACCCTTGTATGAGACCATGGGTCCACTATATGTTAGGCTCTATGTGGGTCATTCCTTGGGGGCAATGTTGGTTAAATGTCCACATTATCGAGGTCGATTGTCGATGCCGGTTATTGATACCGATTGTGAATATGTGACAGCATAGCATCATGATACATGCCCATATGCATCATTTACATGTTTCTTACTAGATGTGGTTGACCATTGCATATGTCATTGGGCAGGTTCTTATGAGACTCCTTGATAGGCGGAGGTCATCTCACATGAGTGCATGGTATGCACAGGATCGATGTATGACTGGATTGTATGACTCATGCATCTTGCATTGTGATTACTTTACGTCATAACGACATCAAGGCCGTAGCCTCCACAGGCATATCGTGGATGGCCAGATGGGACACCAAAAATCTATTCTAGCATCAGGCTTCCATAGATGGCCCTGGGTGAAAATCTCTAAATCCTCTTGGTACCAGAGGACGCCCCAACATCGAGACCGAGTGGATATATATGAGTGCATGAGGGCCGTATACCAGTAGGCCGTGTCTCCCACTGTGTCGTGGTCTATTGGAGGGAGTGTGGCCTTACCCACCTAAGGGAGTAGGCATAGCTAGGCTGAGTTTGACCAACTCATGAATGGGTCCTCTATCGATGTGCCGGGTAGATATTGGCTGACTACTAGTCAAGCGGATAGTGAGGTCTCTTCCACTTACCTAGTTGTGTGCTTGATTGGGCGTCAAGCTGGTGTAGAGTGTACTAAACCCCGGTGATGATCCTAGAGAGGAACAGTACTGATATGTGGACTTATTGAGCAGGAGTTGCATATTCATTCATTCATTCATTCACTATCCACTCGGGCTGGTGGTGCATAACTATTTATTACGTGTACCTTCACAATGGCCAGAATTTTAGTTGGGGCGCGCGATTAACCTGAGATCAGGAGTTTACCACTTTGAGTCTGACTATCCAAATTAGGTGTGAGACTAGTTTGGATAGAAGTCCCTTATGATGGACCCCATAGCCTATGATACTATGTACTATTATCCCGACTTCATACTCCAGCATGGTCATTCTATTCACACTGCATATAGCATTACATCCACGGCATATGACATTTTGGGTTACCATGTTTCTGCATTTATATGGTCTAAATATGGCTGGCGCTATTTGTTAACACATCAGGAATTGTATATTGCATTGCATCCTCAGCATATGATATTTGTTTCTTTATGACTCCTCATTTGCATAGCTGATCTGTATTGTGTACTCTAATATTGTTTGACTCATGGACTTGTCAGTATTTCTGCTTACTCTGATATCATATGATCCATGATCTTACCTATATTTTCAATATTATATGATTATGGTATTATATTGAATACTCGGCACTTACCTTGTGCACACACTTATACCACCCTCTAAGCTTTTTATAAGCTTATGCACGATAGATGCATGCAGGTGATGTTAGATTATAGCAGCATGGAGCTTGGAGCATATAGCTGACTTTTGGAGCTTTGATTTTTACTTATGTATTTCCCTTTCAGCATTGTATTCAAATATTTATATTAGTGGATATGTGATGATGATGTTGCCATTGTGATTTGGGTAAACATGTAGTTATGCTTATTACAAGTAATTGTACATTAGAAAATCCTCTTTGTAGGATCCCGGGATCAAAATCTGGCGTATGGACACCGAGAGCCGAGAATGAGGTACTACGGTGGCTGTCGGCACCGGATTCGGCGATCGGGATTCCTTTGAATTCGATTTTCGAGTTTGGGGTGTGACAGCCATAGATGGCCCTGAGTGAAAATTCCTAAACCCTCTTGGTACCAGAGAACGCTCCAACGTCGAGATCGAGTCGATATATATGAGCACATGAGGTTCGAATACCAAGAGGCTGCATCTCCCACTGTGTTGTGGTTGGTTGGGAGGGGGTGTGGCCTTACCCGCTCGAGAGTATGGGGCATTGTTAGGCTGAGTTTGACCAGCTCGTGAATAGGTCTGTTATCAACGTGCCGAATAGATATTGGCTTACTACTGGCTAGGCGGATGGTGAGGTCTCTTCCACTTGCATGGTTGCACGTCAGTGGGAGGCGATTTACATGTAGAGTGTACTAGACCCCGGTGATGATCCTAGAGAGAAACCGTACTGATATGTGGACTTATCGAGTAGGAGTTATTCATTCATTCACTATCCACTCGGGTTGGTGGTGCACAACTAATTATTGTTTACCTTCGTAATGGCAAGGATTTCAGTTGGGCCTACAACTAACCTGAGATCAGGGGTCTACTAATTGAGTCTGGCTATCCAAATTTAGGTATGGGACTGGTTTGGATAGAAGTTCCTTGTGATGAACCCCATAGCTTGCGATACTACGTACTATCATCCTGACTT
This sequence comes from Magnolia sinica, assembly GCF_029962835.1. NCBI lineage: Eukaryota > Viridiplantae > Streptophyta > Magnoliopsida > Magnoliales > Magnoliaceae > Magnolia > Magnolia sinica. Next base: position 91,757,678 of record NC_080575.1, read on the forward strand.
CACTCCAGCTTGGTCATTTTATTCGCACCGAATATTGCATTGCATCATCAGCATCTGATATTTGGCTTATTGTCCCCGCATTGCATAGTTGATTTACATTACTTCATCAGTATATGATATTAGTTTTATTATATTTTTGCATCGCATAGCCTGGATAAGGCTGATGGTATTTATGGGCTTATCAGCATGTTTTTGCATTACTCTTATATCGTATGATTTATGATCTTACTAGTATTTTTGATATTATATGATTTATTAGCTTATCGGTATTTCCGCTTACTCTAATTACTCTGATATTGCTTACTTGGCACTTACCTTGTGCACACACTTTTACCACCCACTAAGCTTTTTATAAGCTTATGCACGATAAATGCATGCAGGTGGCGTTAGGTTGTAACAGCGTTGAGCTTGGAACATACAACGGATCGCTGGAGATTTGATTTTGTCATATGTATTTCCCTTTCAGCACTGTATTCCAATGTTTATATTAATGGATATGTGATGATGATATTGCTTTTGTGATTTAGGTAAACTTGTGGTTATGCTTATTACGAGTTAAATGTATGTTGGAAAATCCTCTTATAGGATCCCAGGATCGAAATCTGGTGTATGGACGCTGGGAACCGAGAATGGGGTACTACGGAGGCTGTCGGCACCGGATTCGTCGATCGGGAATTTTGTGAGCCTAGTTTCCAAGTTTGGGGTGTGACACTATTGGTCGATCTGGGTTTATTAATCTCGGCACGATTCGCTCAATTAATGGGATTCTGTGATTGTGGAGATATTGTTTGTAATCCGGGGATCATGTAGCGTATCATGCGTATCTGCGGGCGAAACAATCGGTTGTTTTGCTTAAGGCAGTTTCTTAGTTTAGTGCATGGAGCATCCACGTTTCGCCTCGGCCTCGGCTCAGGACTTCTGGCCAAAGGGACCCTGACCCTGAGCTTCGGCCCTAGACTAGCGTGCACATGGGCTTTTGTCATCGAGTTATTCCAACAGAAACTGCTTGTTGAGTCTGAGTCGAGCTACGACCTGGGCTCATGGTGGACTCGGCCTTACTTGTCTGTCGAATATTTCGGAGATCTCCCCTCTAAACTCTGAGGTGGGCGGCAAACCTCTCCTGTCGAGTTGAGTTTTCCCGTAACGGGTGACATAGATGTGAGTGGTCGAGCTATCCATTTCTGATCGGACAATAATGGGACGGCCTAAAGTCTTTGATCTGAGCTTTATACCTACTGTCCTGGTCTTAGATCACCCCGATCCGATTATCTGCCTCAGAGCAGGAGCGCGACTATGACCGAGCCGGGAATCTTCCTTCCCATCAGTAGTATTTACCATTCTAGATTGACTCTTATGTATCCGACCAGATTAAGGTGGTGTCACTCCTCGGAACTGAAGGGGATCGGATCTTCCCATAACATTTTCAATGTTATTTTGTGGAAGAACAATGATGTATCCTATGAGTTACATGTCGGGTTTACCTAAATTAAAATTCACTAATGAGAATGTAGAATGTTCATTACAATAATGGTGAACTTGCAAACCATATTGATAAGAACGGAAAACCCTACATTTTTACTCTAATGCAATACTACCAAGTGTACAAATGGGTACTCCAGCAGTCTACTTTGAATTCCAAGTGAAAGAAATATGTTGTCCTCTAATCTTAGTTATTGTATTAAATTTACATGTGCACCTATGTATCCTTAAGACTCTAAAGAGCATTCACTTTATATTTCATAGGAAGTATTAGGAATACCTTCAAACCCATAACCTTCAAAGTGACACATCAAGGGTTTATAATTGGAAGGCCACTTCACAATTGCAGAAGCCAATGGAATGCACTCCATTGGTTAGACAACAATTGCAAGACAAATCCAGTACCTTGATCACAAAATGACTTGCCGATTACCCCAACATTAATGTCATGTCATACAATGTCTATGCAATTAATGGATATGTTTTCTATACATTTAAATATGAAATGAACTCGTCAACATAAAACTCCGGAGTCTCTATGAAGATTATAACTAGTTTCAAAGCAAGTGTTAAGGATACCAACTTGGTGGATGAAGAAGTCACTTATTACGACATTGTAAAAAAAACAAATAATACTTGAGTGGATTACATTGACTTCAAGGAGACGGTCTTCTAAAATGATTGAGTGTGTATAAAAGACTTGAATGAGTATTTAGTTAATCTACAGATGAATTTAACATATGTTAATTTAAAGAGGTTAGTGAGAAATTCAAAAAAAAAAAAGATAACGAGCATTTTATTCTTGACATGTTTGAAGTGCTTATACTTAAATATTTTATCGCAAGGATCACATTAGACATATGACTGTTTGACATGTCTGTAAGTGCTTATACTTAAAGCACACTTACTATTGTCAAATTTTGTAATTCTGGATAGATCACAAGCATGTTGTTGAGACTTAAATATTGCATATCTAACCTTTCAATTACATTAGTTTTCATGATATTTAATTGATAATTTGATTTAATTATATACATTTTTATCATGCGAGGTGATTCGAAAACTTATGATGAATATGCACTTAAAAGGATGGATTTTAAGCTCAAAAGAAGATAATCAAGAATTAGAGATTTAGAAGTTATTAATGAAGAATTCACATCTAAAGATCTAAGGAAACCAAGTGAGGAATGAACAGAATTGAAGGTTTGAAGTGAATAAAAGGAATCCTGAAAATTAAGTAGAAAAATGGTATTCTAAAATGTTGAATCTAAAAGAGAAATTCCTGAAATAATTTCCAAAATAGACTTCGATTACATCAAAGTGACTTCAATGACATCGACAATTTATAAATTTTGGACTCAACTCACTAGACAATTTTGGACAAATTTTAATGGAATCAAAGACATTTCGATGCCATAGAAGGTGCAATCGAATACTATTCGATGGTATCGAAGTTCGCCATCGAAGATGCATGGAGTGTGTAAATTTGAGGCGGTTTGCGAACTTTTCAAGTGCTACAAAACTATTTAAAGAAGTCTTTGGGCTATTCCAAATCATCTTCTAAAGCTTGGAAAGGGAGAGAAGGCATAGGTGGAGTGCCGACAACGTTCTTCCACTTCTATTTCTTCACGGGCTTTAGTTGATCTTTTTATTTTTCTTCTAGGATGTTAGTCTTATTAGGCTAATCTTTTAGCTAGAGCTAAGGGATGAAACTTAGAGCTAGGCATTGGACTGAGTCAGATTGGATTCGATCCAACTCGATTCGATTCGAAATTTACACGGGCTGACACAAACTTGATCCGATCCGGGACTGAGTCCGAGACACCTGACTCGAACTGATCCGATCCACGGTTGGCTTGAGCGGAACCGAGTCCGACTCAGTCACGGAAACCGAGTCGGATCGGGTTGGGCACAATTCGAATCGACAATGAAAACTATTACCTCGCTACTAATTTTGGTGTGGCCCATTTGAGCTTTAGATATAAATCATTTTTTTTCAAATGCTTTAAAATAATCACAAAAAATGGATAAACAGTATGGATATAATAAATACATCATTGTGGGCCATGTAATTTTGATCACATTTGAGCTGTTCGTACAACTCGAAGCTTGAGGCACCGTCTCCGCTTGTCTTTGCACGAGCCTCTAGTAATGCGTGCAGAATATGTAGAGAATCCCTTTTCTTTTCCCATGAGGACATCAACAGAACCCTCTATAGCCTCCTGAATCCCGATGCAATGGGGCTCATCTTTTCTCCATCTAGACCGTCCGTATTGTTAAGTGTACTGTGGATTGGGGACCACTTTGTTTTCTCCCTTATCAGATGCTTCCAACCATTCATTCGTTTTTCCTATTCTTTAATACAAAACGTCTCAAGCATTTCATGGCTAGATTCCTCTGGCCCTGAAGATTTCTATTTATCCAAAATGCTTGGTTTAACTAGTAATATCGACGATCTGAATCAACTACCCATGGGTCCCACTCCAAGAAATGGTTGCGTCAGTACAGCATTTGACATTCTGGTGTGTCCATACTCTCCCATTCCTTAGAGTAGGTGTATTAAATGCTAAAGTACGTGTGAAGCATTGTATTCCATATCAAAATCTGACGATATCGTGTGCATGCATGCATGCCCATACCACCTGTTGTGCATATACTTCTATCATGACCGTCTAATGCATTTGTCCCGCTGTATTTCGGGAGATGACACGTGTTGATTGGATTATGGTTTTGTAAGACATGTCTTTACTGAGTCCTAACCGTATATTTAGTGACCAAGAACAGATGCTATGAAAGTACGTGCACTAGTTTTTTGGGTAAGGCCATTAACGGCGAGGACATAACGTACGTATTTCTCTTATGGTACGGTCGTGATATGTGTATAGATGGAGTGTTGGGGTATGAAGGCTTATGAATTTCCATGCTCTTGTAGAGCACAATATAATTCTTCAAATTGAAATCTCCACCGAATGAGCTTCTTGGGCGCGTCCTTTTCTATGCACCAACTGTGAAGACCTGCTGCGCAAGAAATGGCATATTGCATATGTAGGATGCGGATTTCCTGCGAAAGCCTGCACTAGGAAGCCAGGGGGGACCCACTGTGATGTTTGTGAGAAATCCTCCTTGTTCATTAGTTTTGTGAGTTCATTTTAGGACATCATGCTAAAAATGAACCGTATCCAATGCTCAAGTGAACTGAAAATGTGATAATTTAACGTTTACAATTGAAATATTCGTGGGGCCATAGAAGTTTTCAATCATCCTAATATTTGTGTTTTCAGTTCATCCCAGTAGGAATGACGTTATTAATGGTATGGATGGAATATAAACATCACTGTCGAACCCTGGGAGGTTTCAACGGTAGGAATCCTCAGTCCAGATCGGGTCGGACCGGATCAGTCCGGATTCATTCAGATCAGGTTTTTAGACCGGATCGGTCTGGATTGGTCCGGATTGACCATGACCCACTCTCGATCCGAAAAACTATCGGATCTGAATGAATTTACTCAATCCGCACCGATCCAGGCCGTCAGTTCGGTTCGGAACGGGTCGGATCCGGTCTAATCGGGTCGGATCCACCGGATTAGGTCAGATATGCCTAGCTCTAATGAAACTTATAGTTTATTTTGATGTTTATCTTACTTTGATTTAAGTTTATGGTTGAACTTCCATCGATTTCTAGTTTAAATAAAGGAATATTTTCATTTTTCTGTGGTTTATTGTGATTCAAATTATACTAAATGCTTGGAAAGCTTTTGATATCTTCTTATCTATTTTACAATCATATAATCAGTAAAATTCGTGTTTTACCATTGTCTCCTGGGTATGGTAGATGTTTGAATTTCCTATGATCATTACATTGGTGCTTTATGAGGTAACTAATCCAATGAAAGTTCAGATTCAGTTTTAACTGCTCCATCATCCAATTGGATAGGATAGGACTTCGATTCTAATCGAGTTATCGTTGAATTAAGTAGATTAATATTGAGATTGTTAGAAGTGGATTCCTCGATCCTTACTTCTTAATCTTTATTATTCAAAACTCTTTTTATCTCGCTGAATTAAAAACCCAGACAAACAAGTTAGATTTAAATTAGTTCTAGACCATGTTTCCTATTTCCTGTCGATTCAACCTCATTCTCACCGAGTTATTACTACATCACAACCTTGCACTTAGGGTTGTGAACAAGTTTTTGGCATTGTTGTCGGGGATTGGCGTTGAACACGATTAGGTTTAGGTTTTTTAGATTTAATTTTTATTTCAAGTTAGATTTTTCTTATTTTCTAAAAATTTCTAATATAGGGTTTTTAGAAATTTTCAGTTTCTAGAATTTTGTTCTTGGGATTTATTTATTTATTTATTTTAAACATTGTTGATTGTTTATGTTTTGTAGGATCTTCAATTATAGTTCTTCTCTTTTGGTGACATCTTCCCTCTACTTTATTTTCTTATTGATATAGGATTTTTCTGTTGAAATTGTTTTAAGAATAGATTCATAATTAAGGTTTTATCATGTTTATGTAAGAGTGGACATGTGAATATGCTAAGCTACTTTTAGAAGACGAGAGATATTGTGAAGGGCTATCAGATGATTATGTTAGGAAATAACCTATCTCAAATTTTTACTAAAACCATTATTCAGAATTGACCAAGATATAATATTCCACTGGTTAAGAAGTCCATACGCGATCATATATGGGAGAAAAATTTCGCTCCACCGATTAAGAAATAATTACTTAATTATCAGAGTGAGAAGAATTATCACCCATCCGACATGAACAATTATCACCCATCCGACAAGAAGAAAACAATGTGTGATTATATTATGGTTGATAATGCGTACCAACAACTATTAAACTCTCCCTCATATGACCCATATGACTATATTCAGTAGAAATATCAAAGTTTAAATTGGAGAGGTGAACCAACAATCAATTCTAGTGACTATCCTCTTGGATCTCCTACCTTTGAAATCCAACCAGAAACAATCAAAGATGATTCACTTCAGAAATTCATGGATTCTCAAGAGTAAATTAACTAACACATCGTGCAATCATTCATAGAAATTAGAACATCATTGGAATTGCTTGAATCCTTTATTCAAAGAATTCAGTTACACCTTATTGTTGAGGAAGAGGCTAGTTTATCCCAGCTTCAACCCAATCTAGAAACACAATGCGAGGAGAGTGATTTAAACTCGCTTGTGGAGTATACTAAATTTTAGAATGAGGAGTTGAATTATGTTCATGAGTATACGGTTTAGTTTTCCAAAGAGTCGATCTCAATGACAGTCCAAGTTAATGATTGAGAGACATAGGTATTTTCAAACATAGTGATGTTGACCCACTCCACCTACATGACATGCATGATTCCATTGTGGAGAATGAGCTCATCTCAACTGAATTTCCCAACTCTTTAGAAGATTGCTTAACATACTTTGAAGACTTAAATGACCCTATGATTAGAGACATAGTGAATGCCTTGAGGGATTGTGTCCCGGTGTGTGAAACTGATTGGGAAAATAATTGTGTTAAAAACCATCCCTCTACCAATGCTGAATTCTTACCATTATAAAAGGAGCTGAAAATTGAATCGAACTCTGAAACTTCGGAATGTGTTGAAACTATACAACTTAATGAGAACTTTTCTGTCAGAGGTGAATAGTATTTACTTTGGATACCTTAGGGGATTAAAAGAATTTTTTTTTTCTAAGGTTCATAAATTTCTTTGGACATTCATGCTCTAGGGCATCCAAGCCTATTGCAAAAAGGGCTTTTAGATGATCTTGCTAAGAAACCTACTTAGAAATTTATTGATATATTCACTAGAGGAGGAACCTTGCCACATGATTGAGTAATTTTCCCTTGCTTTCCTAGTTTTGGATTAGGTGATTTATTTGCTTTGTTAGGATTAGTTTCTTTTCGCAGTTTAGTTTAGTCACTAGAACCACATTTTATTTGAAGATCGTATTCACTTCACAAGTACTCTTCATCTACTTATATTTTTATCACTCTCAATTTTGTTCTTATTACATATGTTTATACATTGAGGACAATGTAGATTTTAGGTTGTGAGGGAGGTTTCCTTTGAAAGTTCTTTAGATTTGAGGAAAATTGTTAAAATTTCGAGCTACAAAATTATATATAAAAAATTATTTTTTTTTAAAATTCTGAGAATTTAAGTGATTTTAAAGATAATTCATAGATTGTAATAATAATATACTTAATGTTGATGATTCTTGATTCTTAGATTCTAATTATTTGATAGATTTTAAAATTAAGTTTGAAGTTTTTAATCTCTTTATTTGAATTTTTAGACATTGATTGATTCATGATTTCATATATCACATCTAGCTTGCACATTAAAGTATAAGTTTGATATTGAATTGTTAACTTGATGATTATTAAGAATGATAGGAACTAAACCTGAGGACTTTGTCCATTATGTTCAATGAAATGTGTTGAGGGTCAAATATTACATATTAGACCCCAATTATTACCTGATTTTACAAACATGATAATGCTTAACATCCTATTTTAATCGTGTTTTTGTTGCAAGGTGAATTTAAAGAACTTGGACTGAAAGGGGTATTAAAAGCATTGATTTAAAGCTCTAAAATCACCAAGGCAAGGGACGGACCCCATGAGACCGAGATCGAAGAATTTACACGCCAAAGATCCGGGAAAATCAAGTGATTGGGTTTAAACGGGCTTGAAAGTGGTCCACAATACAAGATCACAACGTTCCCACCATCTATTCAGCTCGAAACTATATATCTGGCCTGAGGACCATAAATTAACCGTACATTCGAATTTCAGCCATGGATCCTTGTGGAAGTGGCCCAACGGACAGATCAGCCCACAATACTCTAATTTGAGGCACACCTGATATCTGGATATACTTTAATTTTGGTCTCAACCCCTTAAATGGGGTGGCACAACAAATGGATGAAACGAATTTTACATACACATTACAATGGACCCCATATGGGGATCTGCGTGCACGGTGTACAAGTACACCGGCTGTGCACCAAAACACCGAAAGTTAGTCAGCGTACGCTGACTGACTTATTTCTTCAAAAGCTCAAGAATTGCCAACATCGGATGTGGTTCGTCCGAGTTTAAGTAGTGGGGCCCACCCATCATCCAAATGGATGATCCAGACCGTCCATTGCATCCCTAGAGTAGCCAAGACCATGGTCATACTTTCCTTTTAGTCCCTTTCACACGTACACACCTGAATCGCCAAAAAATGCAAGATGAACGACAAGTGGATTGGATAGAGTGGACCGCACTAAGAGTTGACCAAAACCACTCCTTTCTGACTGAAATTTTGTCAAGAATCCAATGAACGAGGTGAATTTCTCTAAAAACATCACTTTGGGGCCCACCGAGACGGATTCGCACCTTACACACATCCAGTTTTTTCAGACGTTGCGGGGCGTTGTACGGCCTAGATAATGTTCGAATATTTGATCTGAACCATCTAATAGCTCGAAAAGGGAGTCTTTACCCCAACCGTTGAGAAAAATTGGATAGTGGGATGGTTTTTGCCTAAAAATCTGAGCCGAACGAAACTTGGTTTGTGTTTTCTCTGTGAAAGACTGTTGCTGCGTAACTTTTTACGCAAACCACCGACTATAGCACCAACTCTCCTTGAGTCTATAGAAGGAGAGAGGAGAGAGAACGTGATAACCATCCAATCAGATCCATGGAGACGTGGAGAGAAGAGGAGAGAGAGAGGGAGCGTGGGATGACTTCATCATTCAGCGTTTTTTTTTTCCTTTCTATTACTGTTTATGGTTTGTTTTTAGAGATTTTTACCTAATCATGACCATGATTGGCTAAACCTCTTAGATAGGGCTAAGAGGTAAAGCTTGTAGTGTGATGGATGATTTTCTATGATTTGATTCATATTTTAGTTGAACTATCATTAATTCTAGTTTGATTATAAGGAATGCTTTCAGTTTTTAATGGTTTATTGTGACTTAAATTACAATGGATCTGCAATAGCTTTGAGTATGTTCTTTGTTTTATTATGATTATGAAATTAGGAACCCTGTTGTTCACCATCATCTCATGGGCATGGTTGGATGATGGAACCCTTCCTAACATTTATAACTCTCTCAGATTGGTTGTGGATTGGTTAAATTTTATTGTTTACTTTGTCTCATGGGCATGGTTTTGTGATGGAATCAATTCTAATTCGCATACCTTTCATCTCTTGAAAACTGGATCAAAGGAAGTTCAAATTTGATTTTCATGGTTATATCCTCCGATTGGATGAAGATGGGACTCTAAATCTAGTTGTATTCTTGAATCAAGCGTAGATCTCCCTGATCTCTACAAGTGGATCATTGAAAACCATAGTTTGCCACCTTTGAATTTTACAAATTTTAGTTAATTAAATTCACAATTATTCCCTTAATTCTCCCTAATTTAGATTTCATCTTCGCCTAGTTCAAGTTCAAGTTATTCTCAAATTACGTACAAGGTACAGTACCTGTGGTTCGACCTTAGTCTTACCGAGATTATTACTACATCGCAACCTTATACTTGGGGTGTGAACAAGTTTTTGGAGCCGTTTTCAGGGACTGACAGTTGCATTTTTCTGAAATTAACTATTTTTAAAGTTAGGTTAAGATTAGGGTTTTCTAACTTAGGTTTAGTTTTTTCTGTTTAACTTTTTTTTTTTTTAGAAACTAACCTAACTTTCTAATTTTGTAGGACTTTAAGATAAACTTTCTAATTCTTCTATTTTTCTATTTTTTTAGGATTCGAGTTTTATTTTTCTATTTTTAAAAATTTTCTATTTCTAAGTTTTTAGAAGTTTTTCCTTTTTTAGAAACTAGTTTACTTTCTTTTTTAGGAACTTTCTAATTTTAGAAGTTTTGTTTCTAGAAACTAACTTGTTTTGATTTGTTTTGCAAGTTTTTAACTTAGGGACTTCAATTTGGTAACTTCTTTCAACCCTCTCTTTCTTTCTAGATTTTTATTTCATTTCTTTCTTTTAGGTTTATGTTTAGAATTTGAATTGAGAGCTGCAAGTGTTTCTTGCCCAAGTATGTTTGTGACAACACTCCACTACGTGAAAAATGGAAAAAAAATGACGGATTTAGAGACGGTTTTGGACCGTCTCTAAAATTGCTTGGTTTAAAGACGCTTTAGAGATGGCCGTAAACCATCTCTAAATTTTTAGACGGCCCTTGACCGTCCTTATTATTGTCTTAAAAATTTGAACGTTGACAAATCATTTAAGACGGTCAAAAACCGTCATTAACTGCAGATAAAAGACGGTCATTGACCGTCGGGAATAAGAGACGGTCCCTGACTACCTTATATGGCAGAATTTGAGACGGTCATTGGCCATCTCTTACTGGTGATTTGAGACTGTCAAGGACCGTCTCAAACCATCTCAATTAGAGACGGTCGTTGGCCGTCTTTTCCTGTAATCTGGGACTGTCAAAGATAGTCTGTATTAGGGATGGTTCTTAGCTGTCTCTGTTTGAGACTGTCAAGGACCGTCAATTATAAACGGTCATCGGCCGTCCTTTATTAGTTTTGGAAGGCAGTAAAAAATAGCCTGTATTAGGGAGTGTCCTTAGCAGTCTCTATTTGAGACTATCAATGACCGTCTTTATTAGAGACGGTCCTTAGCCATCTTATAGTGGTTATTTGAGACTGTCAAGGACCGTCTGCATTAGAGACGGTCCTAAACCGTCTCTAATGCTCAAGTTAATCTACATTAAGATTAAAAGAAATTATGAATTTCGAAAAAAAAAAAGTTAAAAAACTTAGAAAAATAACTAACAATGTTTAAGAAAAAAATTTAGATTTTGAAAAAAAATGTAATTTTATAAAAATCTTGATTTTGAAATAAAAATTAAGAACTTTTAATAATGTTGATAATTTTGAAAAAAAAAATCGATAAGAAAATGATATTTTGAAAAAGAAAATTTTAAAAATTAAACAAAATTGTAAAAAAATTGTCAAATTGCAAAAAAAAATATTTTTTAAAAAAGAAAACTAGATTCTGTATTTCGAAAAGAAAAATTAAAAAGTTGTATAACAAAAGTGATATTTAAAAAATGATATTTTGAAAAAGAAAATTTTAAAAATTAAACAAAATTGTAAAAAAATTGTCAAATTGCAAAAATATATATATTTTAAAAAGAAAACTAGATTTTGTATTTTGAAAAGAAAAATTAAAAAGTTGTATAACAAAAGTGATATTAAAAAAATGATATTTTGAAAAAGAAAATTTAAAAAATTAAACAAAATTGTGAAAAAATTGACAAATTGTAAAAAAATATATATTTTAAAAAAGAAAACTAGATTTTGTATTTTGAAAAGAAAAATTAAAAAGTTATATAACAAAAATGATATTTTGAAAAAGAAAATTTAAAAAATTAAACAAAATTGTGAAAAAATTGACAAATTGTAAAAAAATATATATTTTAAAAAAGAAAACTAGTTTTTTTTTTTTTTTTAGAAAAATTAAAAAGTTATATAACAAAAGTGATATTTAAAAATGATATTTTGAAAAAGAAAATTTAAAAAATTAAACAAAATTGTGAAAAATTGACAAATTGTAAAATATATATATATATATTTTTTAAAAATTGTAAAATATATATATAAAGAAAACTAGATTTTGTATTTTGAAAAGAAAAATTAAAAAGTTATATAACAAGATTTCGATAAAAAAAATGATATTTTGAAAAAGAAATTTTAAAAAATTAAATGAAATTGTGAAAAAATTGACAAATTGTAAAAAAATATATATATCTTTTAAAAAAGAAAACTAGATTTTGTATTTTGACAACAAAAATTAAAAAGTTATATAACAAAAGTGAGATTAAAAAATTATATTTTCAAAAAAAAAAAGAAAAAAGAAATAAAACAAAATTGTGAAAAAATTGAAAAAATGTAAAAAAATATATATTTTAAAAAAAGAAAACTAGATTTTGTATTTTGGAAAGAAAAATTAAAAAAAAAAAAAGAAATCTATACCAACTTGAATGGATGTGGCCTACAATACACAAGGTGGGATTAAAAACATGTAAACGTGAAAAGAAAAAAGAAAAAGAAAAAGAAGAAGAGTGTTAACTCGAGGTTTAAAAAAAATATACACGTTTAAGAAAGAGGAGTGCAAATCAAAGTTCCTCAATACCTTGGTAAAAAAGAAAATGGTCTAAATTCAACGGTAATATCAGATGGTTGAGATTATCCAATCATTGTGATATTAAAATAAGTGTTCTACCCAACAGAATAGATGTGCCCTTCAACACAAGTGCAGACCAAAGAAGATTGAAGCATATAGATGTTTAAAAAGAATAGTACAAGTTAATGTTCCTCAGGATAGTCAAAAAGAAAATGGTCGAAATTAATCTAACGGCAATTTCAGACAGTTAAGATCATCCAATCAGTGTGACCTTTGGAGAGAATACAGGTATGCCCAGGTGTTGCCAACATTAAGAATTGGTACCAAATGCATACATTAGTATAGGCCATTCTCATGTTATCATTTTTCGGCTATTAACTCGTCTCCAAAGCAATGAGATGTAAACTTGCATAGCTTAGATATAGTTTAAGCTGCTTGTTAATTAAAAAGGAACTGAAATATAGTTAATTAAGCCAAATGGAATCTCAAAAAAAAAAAAAGAAGAAAAAAAGACGACCGACATCCATCCAATCGTACCAAGTCTACCAATCAGGTGGCAGAGGTTGTTCCATGAAAGGCATTCCCAGCTCTCCACCCATCCACAGTCGGCCCCCATATATTAGCTCCAAGGACTCCAAAACAGTAAAATACAACACATAAGTCTCACTAGAAACCCTAGAACTTGCAAAAACACAAGACATTGACACAGATAAATTTTTTTCCAAATGGAATCAAATTAATATCAGAGGTTAGTTTCCAAACAACACTAGTAGAATTGAACAATCTTTAACAAGAAAACAAAATCAAACCCTACAACCCCTAGAATTCAAAGCCTTATCAAAACAGCAAAATCCAAAGGTGAAAAAAATCATCATAAGAGCGATTTCATGACCCACCTGAGATTATTGAGTTCTTATGATTAGAAATCACATCTTAAATATATGATGGAAAAATATATGGACGATGTCGATATACATAAAATATATCAAGTTGGGCCATACACGGTTAGAGTAACACCCATGAAGGAGTTATCTAAATAGTGAAATGGTACTATAAGATCACCTCTTGGGAACTTCCCATGAGGTTAATCTGTGTGCACCCCACCACGATGTATGTAGAACATCAACACCATGCATTTGATGTGTCCCATTTAAGTCTAAAAATCAGTTGTATACAAAACTCAGGTGAGCCCTAGCATCTAAAACTATGTGAAGACATCCCTAAAACATATAAAAGCATTCAATTGGTGGGGCCCACATGAGTTTTGGATGTGTGTGAAACTTGGGCTGACTCCTTATTCAAGTGGGACACACGTATATAATGGATGGGCTGGATCTATGAACCACATCTAGGTGGGCCCAATAAATGATTATGAATGTTTTAATGGGAGGGTAACCCTCTCAACTATAGTATGTGGTGTGACCCACCCAAGTCATGGATTGACTTTATTTTTAAGCTCGTGGCCTACCATGGAATGGTGCATCTGACTGATGGGGCAGATCCAAAGTTCAAGTGGACCCACACCATAGAAAAGAGTGGGATAGTGACACCCACTATTGAAACCTTCTTAGGGCCCACCACGATGTTTATTTGAGATCCAACATGTTTATAAGTTAATACAGACATGGATGCGGTTGAAACTTGGTCTGACCCCTCATCTAAGTGAGACACAGGATATGTGAATCACATTTAGGCAGGCCCAATATATGATATGAATGTTTTAAGGAAACCCTTCTCTACTACATTTAGGTGAGTTACTCGTTGCCCTTACAAGAGTAATTAAACTCTTTGGGGTCTACTGTTATTTATTTATTTTATCCACTCCATTCATCCATGTTAACAAATAATTTGACGTCTAAAGAACAAAAAGGAAGCATATCCAAAGCTCAGGTGGACCACACCAAAGGAAATAGTGTGATTGAACCTCTATCGTTTAAAATTTCTTAGAGGCCATAGAAGTTTTGGATCAAGCTGATGTTTGTGTTTTATATTCATTCATATATTTTTGATATTATGATCAACCTTTAACCATTTTTGGACAATCTGATCAGTCCAGATTGAAGAGTAAATAACTTCAGATGTTTAAATCAAAATTCACTCAAATTGTTGATTAATCTTGTTTGCCCAATATCTTTCTCATATGTAGCATGATCGGGGCGAGTAACTATAATGATCAGTAAAATAGAGTGAATGGACCAGACATGTAAAATGGGTCAAATATTCTAGTCAAAACTGTGACCCAACTTATTGATACCCTAAGACTCTAAGAATTAATGTTAGCAAGTTTTGTAGGGCTCATCATGATGTGTGTCGAACATCAACACCGTGCAGTTGATAGAAGTTTTGGATCAAGTTGATGTTTGTGTTTTCCCTTCATTCATATCTTTTTTATATTATGAACATGTTGGATGACAAACATTACTATGGACCCAAGGAAGGTATCAATGGTGGAAATCATTATTCCACACTGTTTTGTGTGGCATGGTCCACTTGAGTTTTGGATTTACTGAAAATTTGGGATCAACACACACCATTCATCCATTTTTCGAGATCATTTTATAGAATTATATAAAAAATGAATCATATTTAAGGATTAAATGGACCACACCACAAGTAAGGGCAACAGATTGGCTACTCCCCCTACACCATCCAATGGCTGGTGGTTGGTGTGTATTCCCTTATTTCATGTTTTTTTTTTAAAATTATTTTTTTAAAACTTTTGAACTAGTTAGATTTCAAATAAACATTACGATGGGCCTTAGGATAGTTTCAACGGTGGGAATCACCGTCCTATTGTTTTATATGGTGGGGTCCACTACAGATTTTTATCTGTCTCATTCTTTGGCTTGTGACTTAAAATGATATCTCATAATGGATGGATGGTGTGGATATAACAAATACATCATAAGTTTTTATATTTTTAAAATATATATATATATATATATATATATATATATATATATATATATATATATATATATATATATATATATATATATATGGAAAAGGTTCTCTACGTCGAGCTCATGGGAACTCCCCATGAGGTCGAGCTGTGTGGGCCCCACCATGATGTGTGTTGTAAATCAACACCGCGCATTTGATGGGTCCCCTTTAAATTATGAAATATCCCAAAAATCAGCCGTATACAGAACTTTGGTGGGCCATACCATCTAAAATCATGTGAAGACATGCCTAAAACATATAAAAACACTTGGTGGGGCCCCACCTGAAATTTGGATGCGTCTGAAACTTGGTATGACCCCACATCCAAGTGGCACACACATAATGGATGGGCTAGATTTGTGAACCACATCTCTGTGGGCCCAAAAAATAATTATGAACGTTTTAATGGAGGGTAACCCCTCTTAACTTCTGTGTTCGGTGGTCTATGGGCCCCACCATGATGTATGTGTTTCATCCATGCCGTCCATCTATTTTTATAGATCATTTTATGATATTAAAACAAAAATGAGTTATATCCCAATCTCGAGTGAACCACATTATCGGAAAAAGTGTTGAATGAATGTCGACCACTAAAAACTTTTTGGGAGCCTTAAAAGTATTGGATCAAGCTGATATTTGTTTTTTACCTTCATCTGGGCCTTTATGACCAAATCAACAGATTGGATGTCAAATAAAGAGTAAAGTGGGCCTTATGAGGATTTTAATGGTGGATATCCAATCACTATTGTTCTCATGTGGTGTGGACCACTTGAGATTTATATTCTTCTAATTTTTGGCATAAAGCTCTAAAATGATCTTTAAAAATGGATGAACAAAATGGATGAAACACATACATCATGGTAGGGCCCATAGAGCACCGACCACCAGCCAGCCCAAAATTGGGCGCGCGCTCAAAACAGAGCCGCGCGTGCCCAATCCCTCACTCGGCACCCTCCCTCTTCCCTCTCTCTTTCTCACTCTCTCTCTCTCTCTCACCCCTGCCCTCCCTCGCCGCCCTCTCTCATTCTCGTGCATCCTCACTCTCTCTCTCTCTCTCTCTCTCTCTCTCGATCCTCTCTCCACCGTGCCCTCTCTCTCTGTTTCTCTGTCTCTTTCGGTGCTCTCTCTCTCTCTCAATCTCTCTCAATCTCAATACCGATTGAAACGATTTGGGGATTTAGGGATTTGGGGATTTAGGGATTAAGGTGGGCCCTACTGAGTTTACTCAGTACAATAAGAGCGTACTAAGTAACTCAATATGCAATCCGATTTCCTCTGCAACACCACCATGATCTATGGCCCTGTATGATCTATGGCTCCACTTATCACTATAATCCTCAAATCCATATTTTAGGTGTATGGTACTTCTCCTCTATGCACTATAATCCATGCATGTTCTCACAGATCCGGACCATTCAACTGATGTCTGCCTCTTGTATGAACCACATTCCAGAAATGGCATCAATACGATGGTTCTGATCGCCAATCAATTGAAATGTTTATAGGCTGTTAATATCAATAAAAGAGTAGGCAACTGATTCTCTTGTTGGGATCATCCACCTGGTGAGATTTTTGGGCAATAGCCAATCCAAGAGACATCCCATCTATGGGCAAGCATGTGCATTGATGTATCTTGTTCACCACATTAGGGTGATAGAACTAGAAGATCAGTAATGCTAATAATACTCTTTCATTAGTAAACACAGAGCTGTCTTTTCCTTTGTGGAATTCTACTAACTTGGATTTTAATGTACAGATCTAAATTTTAACTGGATTGTCGGGCTTAAGGAATTCGCACACCCAGCTACTCAAACTTTCTCTGCTATTGGAACAATAGGACCAACATTTTTCCTTGCAATTGCCATGTTTGGTTTTGTGTTTCAAGTTGGTTCTTTGATCACTGAGAAAGAACTTAAACTTCGCCAGGTATTTTTGTATGCTTCTGACTTCTTCAAATGGGTAACTACATCTTTAAGTTTGGCATACCAATGAAGGCATGTGGTTATGCTTATCTACTCTATGACACATGAAATCATCTGAAGATCTTGGTGGTAACTTGCAAGCAATGTCTATTATGGGTCTTTATGAATCTGCCTATTGGTTGTCATGGCTTACATGGGAGACTTTTTCGACACTTCTATCATCACTTTTCTTAATACTCTTCGGAATGATGTTTCAGTTTGACTTCTTCCTTCACAATAGTTTTGTGATTCTGTTCCTTGTGTTCTTCCTTTTTCAATTCAATATGGTAAGCTCTTCTGTGCAGTTCTCATTATTTCACTGAACCTCTTTTCTTGTTTGCCTTCTACTATTCTTAATCAATGGATGCTCTTCAGCTCATGCAATGCTATTGAGGACAGAAGTTTTAGAACATGCTGCAAAACTTTAACATGCCCCTTTGGAATTATCCTATTGCTTTAACCTGAGAGTCTTTTGCAGATTGGTTTTGCCTTCATGATTTCAACTTTCATTAGTAAGTCATCATCAGCCACCACTGTTGGATTCTGTCTTTATCATCGGCTTTTTGACTCAGGCAAGATTCGGATTCTTGAACAAATTTTTTGCAACATCCAATACATGCACAGTCACAATAAAACACATGTAGGTATGTGCTTGTTTTTAACTAAACTGGGTCCACCTCCATGGGTAAGTGGTAGATAGACTCTACTTCAACAATGAGATTGAGTGCCCATGTGGTGTGAGTGGGTGTGTGTGGTGTGACTTGTGAGTGGGTGTGAGTGTGGTGTGGGTGTGGGTGTGTAAAAATAAATAAATTTACATGATACATGTAGTAGGAAATCATCTTCCTTTAAATCCCTCTCTTTGCACAAAAAGTGTTCATCTTGGGTTGCGCCTTGGATCTTAATTTCTTGGGCGTGTGTTCAGATGAAAAGTGAATTTGATTTTGGGTCCCACCTGATAGTAGACCAGCGTTCTTCGTTTTTTTTTTCCAAGGCATGTTCTCAACAGGTTACACCTGATGAATGGGCCAAATACTTTCAAGTTGCAGAGACAGAGGATGACAGAAGGATTGAGAAAAACGAAAGATACTAAAGTATCTAATGCATCTTAAATATTTAGAATTAAGAAGTCTCAAGTCCAGCCAGTTGGACTGCAATTTATTGCATCTTAAACATTTTTACAGATCATTTTATAAATCATTTACATCTTTACTATCAATTGTATTATCAAATGAAATTCAAACTCTTTGTTGGGGTTAACTGTAAATCATTTATAGTTGTTTATAATAATATTAAAAAAATCTTTTTGTAAAAAAATGATTTCATTTGATTTTTTTGTATGGATGCATCATGCATGGTTTTATGATAAAACACATGTACGTACATGTGTATATGTATGCATGCATGCATGGATGGACAAATTATGCATGTGTGTATGCATGCATACATGCATGGATGGATTTATGTGTGTGTATATGTATGTATGTATGCATGCATGGATGGAAGACTGGATGGATGGATCATCACACATGTGTGTTTATGTGTGTATGCATGCATGGATGGATGGATGTATCATCATGCATGTTTGTGTGCATGATCCCAAACCTAAACCCAACCCCAAACCCAAACCCGATTTCCTAAACCTAAACCTTAACTTATCCTCAATTCCCTAAAGTTATAACCTATAACCTATAACCTAAAACCTACACCTAATCATGTGCATATATTTACGGATATATATAGATCCATGTATCGGTTGTATGGATCTACACATAGGTTGCATTATAGGGAAACATTTAATGATGTGTCATACAGGTTGTGACTATCAAAGATATAATATCACCTCCTTATAGGGAAACATTTAATGATGTGTACAGGTAAATTCATTTTTTTTATTCCTTATATTGTTTCCCAGTTATATTTGTGTTGGTTTTAGAGTACAGGTAGTAATAGAAAGTGTTGTTCGATTATGGCTTATAAACAAAGGGATGAGTAACCAACAATACGAATATAGGAGGCCTTCCCTAGGTATCCAAATGCTTTTAGATATAATTATGTTGTTTTAAAATGTATTAGATTAAAATTGATGGAGCAGACCCGGATGTGCGTCGGAGCTATCCGGATGTTGAGCGGGGGTCCCTGGAAGGTGGGAACCACTGTTATGACCATGATGAAGCTGTCCATTTCCTATGGACAGCATTGGAGTGGCCTGACCATTTGGACGGGCCATGTTTATGTATTAACTCGAAATTGATGGAGCAGACCCGGATGTGCGTCGGAGCTATCCGGATGTTGAGCGGGGGTCCCTGGAAGGTGGGAACTGTTGTTATGACCATGATGAAGCTGTTCATTTCCTATGGATGACATTGGAAGGGCCTGGCCAATTAGAGCAGGCCATGTTTATATATTTATTCGAAATTGATGGAGCAAACCCGGATGTGGGTCGGAGCTATCCGGATGTTGAGCGGGGTCTCTGAAAGATGGTAACCACTATTATGATTATGATGAAGTTGTCCATTTCCTATGGACAGCATTGGAAGGGCCTAGCCAATTGGAGTAGGCCGTGTTTATATCTGTATTTGCAAGTACCACACCCTTAACCTATAACCTAAACCTATTCTCAAATCCCAAAACCTATAACTACAAACTAAACCTATAACCTAAACTCAATTACCTAAACTTTAACCTACAACCTAACCTAAACTTATACTTATAACCTAAACCTATTCTCAAATCCCAAAACCTATAACCTAAACCATACCCTAAACCTATAACCTATAACCTGAACCTATAACCTAAACTCAATTCCCTAAACCTTAACCTATAATCTAACCTAAACCTATACTTATAACTTAAAGCTATTCTCAAATCCCAAAACCTATAACCTATAACCTATATCCTGAACCTATAACCTAAACTCAATTCCCTAAACCTTAACCTATAACGTAACCTAAACCTATACTTATAACCTAAACCTATTCTCAAATCCCAAAACCTATAACTACAACCTAAACCTTAACCAAAAACCTATAACCTAACCTAAACCTAAACTTATAACCTTAACCTTAACATATAACCTTAACCTAAACGTAAACCTAAACCTAAACCTATTCTCAAATCCCTAAACCTAAACCTAAACCTATAACCTTACCTATTCTCAAATCTCTAAACCTAAACCTATAACGTATAACCTAAACATAAACCTAAAACCTAAATGTATTCTCAAATCCCTAAACCTAAACCTACACCTAATCCTAATCCCAACTCCCTAACCTAAACCTAAACCTAAACTTGAAAACCCAAACCTAAACCTAATCTTGAACCCGAACCCAATTTCCTAAACCTAAACCTCAACCTATTCTCAATTCCCTAAACCTTAACCTATAACCTAATCTAAACCTAAATCTATAACCTAAACCTAAACCTAAACCTATAACCTAAGTGTATTCTCAAATCCTTAAACCTAAACCTACACCTAATCCTAATCTCAACTCCTTAACCTAAACCTAAACCCGATCCCGAACCCGATCTCGATTTCCTAAACCTAAACCTTAACCTATTCTCAATTCCCTAAACCTATAGCTTATAACCTAAACCGAAACCTAAACCTAAACCTAAACCTAAACCTATAACCTATAACCTAAACATAAACCTAAAACCTAAATGTATTCTCAAATTCATAAACCTAAACCTACACCTAATCCTAATCTCAACTCCCTAACCTAAACCTAAACCTAAACTTGATAACCCAAACCCAAACTCGATCCTGAACCCGAACCCGATTTCCTAAACCTAAACCTTAACCTATTCTTAATTCCCTAAACTTTAACCTATAACCTAACCTAAACCTAAATCTATAACCTAAACCTAAACTTAAAACCTAAGTGTATTCTCAAATCCTTAAACCTAAACCTACACCTAATCCTAATCCCAACTCCTTAACCTAAACTTAAACTTAAATTTGAAAACCCAAACCTAAACCCGATCCCGAACCCGAACCCGATTTCCTAAACCTAAACATTAACCTATTCTCAATTCCCTAAACATATATCTTATAACCTAAACCTAAACCTAAACCATCACCTAAACCTAAACCTAAACCTATAACCTATAACCTTGACCTAAACCTAAACCTAAACTTGTAACCTATAACCTAAACCTAAACCTAAAACCTAAATGTATTCTCAAATCCCTAAACCTAAACCTACACCTAATCCTAATCTCAACTCCCTAACCTAAACCTAAACCTAAACTTGAAAACCCAAACCTAAACCCGATGCTGAACCCGAACCCGATTTCCTAAACCTAAACCTTAACCTATTCTCAATTCCCTAAACCTATAGCTTGTAACTTAAACCGAAACCTAAACCTAAACCTAAACCTAAACCTATAACTTAAAACCTAAATATAAACCTAAAACCTAAATGTATTCTCAAATTCCTAAACCTAAACCTACACCTAATCCTAATCTCAACTCCCTAACCTAAACCTAAACCTAAACCCGATCCCGAACCCGAACCCGATTTCCTAAACCTAAACCTTAACCTATTCTCAATTCCCTAAACCTTAACCTATAACCTAACCTATACCTAAATCTATAACCTAAACCTAAACCTAAAATGTAAGTGTATTCTCAAATCCTTAAACCTAAACCTACACCTAATCCTAATCTCAACTCCTTAACCTAAACTTAAACCTAAATTTGAAAACCCAAACCTAAACCCAATCCCGAACCCGAACCTGATTTCCTAAACCTAAACATTAACCCATTCTCAATTCCCTAAACCTATATCTTATAACCTAAACCTAAACCTAAACCATCACCTAAACCTAAACTTAAACCTAACCTATAACCTTGACCTAAACCTAAACCTAAACCTGTAACCTATAACCTAAACCTAAACCTAAAACCTAAATGTATTCTCAAATCCCTAAACCTAAACCTACACCTAATCCTAATCTCAACTCCCTAACCTAAACCTAAACCCGATCCCGAACCCGATTTCCTAAACCTAAACATGTTCTCAATTCCCTAAACCTATAGCTCATAACTTAAACCGAAACCTAAACCTAAACCTAAACCTAAACCTAAACCTATAACCTATAACCTAAACATAGACCTAAAACCTAAATATATTCTCAAATCCCTAAACCTAAACCTACACCTAATCTTAATCTCAACTCCCTAACCTAAACCTAAACCTAAACTTGAAAACCCAAACTTAAACCCGATCCTGAACCCAAACCCGATTTCCTAAACTTAAACCTTAACCTATTCTCAATTCCCTAAACCTTAACCTATAACTTAAACTGTACCTAAATCTATAACCTAAACCTAAACCTAAAACCTAAGTGTATTCTCAAATCCTTAAACCTAAACCTACACCTAATCTTAATCTCAACTCCCTAACCTAAACCTAAACCTAAACTTGAAAACCCAAACCTAAACCTGATCCCGAACCCGAACCCGATTTTCTAAACCTAAAGATTAACCTATTCTCAATTCCCTAAACCTATATCTTATAACTTAAACCTAAACCTAAACTTAAACCTTAACCTTAACCTAAACCTAAACCTAAACCTAAACCTAAACCTATAACCTATAACCATAACCTAAACCTAAACCTAAACTTGTAACCTATAACCTAAACCTAAACCTAAAACCTAAATGTATTCTCAAATCTTTAAACCTAAACCTACACCTAATTCTAATTTCAACTCCCTAACCTAAACCTAAACTTAAACTTGAAAACCCAAACCTAAACCCGATCCCAAACCTGAACCCGATTTTCTAAACTTAAACCTTAACCTTTTCTCAATTCCCTAAACCTATATCTTATAACCTAAACCTAAGCCTAAACCTAAACCTTAACCTAAACCTAAACCTAAACCTATAACCTATAACCTAAACCTAAACCTAAAACCTAAATGTATTCTGAAATCCCTAAACCTAAACCTACACCTAATCCTAATCTTAACTCCTTAACCTAAACCTAAACCTAAACCTGATCTCGAACCCTAACCCGATTTCCTAAACCTAAACCTTAGCCTATTCTCAATTCCCTAAACCTATAGCTTATAACCTAAACCTAAACCTTAACCTTAACCTAAACCTAAACCTAAACCTAAACCTGTAACCTAAACCTAAAACCTAAATGTATTCTCAAATCCCTAAACCTAAACCTACACCTAATCCTAATCTCAACTTCCTAACCTAAACCTAAACCCAATCCCGAATCCGAACCCGATTTCCTAAACCTAAACCTTAATCTATTCTCAATTCCCTAAACCTATTGCTTATATCCTAAACTGAAACCTAAACCTATACCTTAACCTAAACCTAAACCTAAACCTATAACATATAACCTAAACATAAACCTAAAGCTTAAATATATTCTCAAATCCCTAAACCTAAACCTATAGCTAATCCTAATCTCAACTCCATAACCTAAACCTAAACCTAAACTTGAAAACCCAAACCTAAACCCGATCCCGAACCCAAACCCGATTTCTTAAACCTAAACCTAAATGTATTCTCAAATCCCTAAACCTAAACCAACACCTAATCCTAATCTCAACTCCCTAACCTAAACCTAAACTTAAACTTGAAAACCCAAACCAAAACCTAATCCCGAACCCGAACCCGATTTTCTAATCCTAAACCTATTGCTTATAACCTAAACCTAAGCGTAAACCTATAACCTATAACCTTAACCTAAACCTAAACCTAAACCTATAACCTATAACCTAAACCTAAACCTAAAACCTAAATGTATTCTCAAATCCCTAAACCTAAACCTACACCTAATCCTAATCTCAACTCCCTAACCTAAACCTAAACTTGAAAACCCAAACCTAAACCCGATCTCGAACCCGAACTCAATTTCCTAAACCTAAACCTTAACCTATTCTCAATTCCCTAAACCTATAGCTTATAACCAAAACCTAAACCTAAACCTAAACCTATAACATATAACTTAAACCTAAACCTAAAACCTAATATATTCTCAAATCCCTAAACCTAAACCTACACTTAATCATAATCTCAACTCCCTAACCTAAACCTAAACCTAAACTTGAAAATCCAAACCTAAACCCGATCCCGAACCCAAACCCGATTTCCTAAACCTAAACCTTAACCTATTCTCAATTCCTTAAACCTATAGCTTATAACCTAAATCTAAACATAAACCTAAACTTAAACTTTAACCTAAACCAATAACCTATAACCTAAACCTAAACCTAGACCTAAATCCTAAATGTATTCTCAAATCCCTAAACCTAAACCTACACCTAATCCTAATCTCAACTCCTTAACCTAAACCTAAACCTAAACTTGAAAACCCAAACCTAAACCCGATCCCGAACCCGAACCTAATTTCCTAAACCTAAACATTAACATATTCTCAATTCCCTAAACCTATAGCTTATGACCTAAACCTAAACCTAAACCTAAACCTATAACCTATGACCTAAACCTAAACCTAAAACCTAAATGTATTCTCAAATCCCTAAACCTAAACCTACACCTAATCCTAATCTCAACTCCCTAACCTAAACCTAAACCTAAACTTGAAAACCCAAACCTAAACCCGATCCCGAACCCGAACCCGATTTCCTAAACCTAAACCTTAACCTATTCTCAATTCCCTAAACCTTAACCTATAACCTAACCTAAACCTAAACCTATTACCTGCACTTATAACCTAAACCTAAACCTATTACCTACACTTATAACCTAAACCTAAACCTATTACCTGCACTTATAACCTAAACCTATAACCTAAACACAAGCCTAAAACCTAAACCTAAACCTACACCTAATCCTAATCTCAACTCCCTAACCTAAACCTAAACCTAAACTTGAAAACCCAAACCTAAACCCGATCCCGAACCCGAACCTGATTTCCTAAGCCTAAACCTTAACCTATAACCTAACATAAACCTAAACCTATTACCTACACTTATAACCTAAACCTATAACCTAAACATAAGCCTAAAACCTAAACCTAAACCTAAAATCGAAATGTATTTTCAAATCCTTGAACCTAAACCTACACCTAATCCTAATCTCAACTCCGTAACCTAAACTTAAACCTAAACTTGATAACCTAAACCTAAACCCAATCCCAAACTCGGACTCGATTTCCTAAACCTAAACCTTAACCTTAACCTATTCTCAATTCCCTAAAGCTATAACTTATATACTATAACCTATAACTATAACCTAAACCTTAACCTAAACCTATAACCTAAGCCTAAACCTTAACCTAAACCTAAACCAAAACCTATAACCTAAACCTTAACCTATAACCTATAACCTATAACCTAAACTTATAACCTATAACTTATAACCTAATCCTAAACCTAAACCTAAACCTAAAACCTAACACCTAAAACCTAAAACCTAAACCTAAACCTATTTTAATGATCAAATTTATTTTTAAAAAGTGCCCACTTTTTTGGAAGAAGTTTATGCAATTCTTCATGATTCTGAATTATAATGTTTTGTTGGTTTAATATTTTTTTTTTCAGGTGAAAGACACAAAAAGAAAATTGTTGCTGATTTTTTTTTTTTTTTTTTTTTTTATGATGTTAAACTTATATGTATTTATGTGTGGATGAATGTAATGTGGATAAGATTGCTTGTGTTTGGATGGATGTAGTTTATGTTTGGATGAATGTAGTTTATGTTGGATTTACGCAGTTAGGGTTTAGATGGATGTAGTTTATGTTTAGATGAATGTAGTTTATGTTGGATTTACGTAGTTTGGGTTTAGATGGATGTGAATGTGAATATGATGAAATATATTATATAACAGGTGTATATCAGGAAGAATACGATGATGTAACAGGTGTATAATGACCCTCTTATAAGGGACGGTCTATGACAGTCCTTTTTAAGGACGGTCCATGACCGTCCTTTTAAAGGATGGTATGTGGCTATCCTTTGAAGGCCCATAAGAGACGGTCCATGACAGTCCTTTTTAAGGACGGTCCATGACCATCCTTTTAAAGGACGGTCCATGACCATCCTTTTAAAGGACGGTCTATGGCCGTCCTTTGAAGGCTCATCAGAGACGGTCTACGACAGTCTTTTTTAAGGATGGTCCATGACCGTCCTTTTAAAGGACGATCCATGACCGTCATTTAAAGGCTCATAAGAGACTGTTTGAGACCGTCCTTTTTTAGGACGGTTCATGACTGTCCTTTTTTCGTCAATAAAAATGATGGTTTTCGACCGTCCTTTAAGTAATACGACACGTCAAAATTTGACAGCCCTTGCGACGGTCCATGACCGTCCTTTTTGGTCATTTGAGACAGTTTTAGACCGTCCTTTTTTCATAGTTTCGGCGTAGTGCTCGACGTCTCTTGACTGAAGGAGGATTGGTTGAGGGGTTGACTATCCATCGTAGGACTAGACATCATTCGATATCTCCTGAGTTAATTGAGGTTATGGCTGCAAATCAACCTGAAGCACTACTCCACCTAGGGTTGGGGAAGTTCGGGATGAGAATGAGGTGCATCAAGCACCCCTGTCTCATACTTTACGATATTATTTACCACCGGTGGGGGTGAGTACACCCTCATGCATGGTTGTTCTAGAGAATATGGGACACATGGATATCAAGCCAGGGGTGATCCAACTCCTTTGTAAGTTTCGTGGGCTTGAGTCAAAAAATCCATATTTACATCTGAAAGATTTTGATGAGATCATAGCCACTTTATATTTTCTAAACGTGTTTGAGGACACGGTCAGGTTGAAACTTTTTTTCTTTTCTTTGAAAGAAAAGTTAAGACATGGTTGCATTCACTACGTCCTAGATCTATTGGCACATGGAAATGATATGCAAAGGGAGTTCATAAAGAAATTGTTTCTACATTATAAAACGAACACCCTTAGAAAATCAATCATGAACTTCGCCCAAAAGAAGGATGAAACATTTTTCCAATGTTGGGAAAGGTTTAAGGATCTTGTCAGTTCATGCCCACAACACGGTTTTAAAACACGGCGCATTACATACTTTTTCTATGATGGACTGACATCTTCCATGCACTAATTGGTTGAGACAATGTGCAATGGGGAATTCATGAATAAAGATGTCGATGATGTGTGGGACTACTTGGATAGACTTACTGAAAATGCACAATCATGGGACACATACCCAAAATCAAGTACCATGTCTCAGCTGGCTCAATCAAAGGAGAGGGGTGGAATATATCTCCTGAAAGAGGACGATGATATCAATTCTAAAGTGACTAATCTCATAAGAAAATTCGAGGCCATGAAACTAAAGAAGGATAAGGTTAATGAAACTGTTTGCAGTATCTGTGATTGCAACATTCACACAACTGAAAATTGTCCAACAATACCTGCATTTCGAGGGGTGTTGAATGAGCAAACCAATGCCATGAACAATTATTAAAGACCATTCAATGGACCTACCTCCAATACATACAATCCTTGTTGGAGAAATCATCTAAACTTTAGTTGGAGGAATGGACAAACTACTACCCCTCAAGGTTTCTTCAATCAAAATCCAAATCAAGGGAAACCTCAAGAAGAAGCGATTCAAAATTCCACATAAGAGCTCAGTCAAGTAGTACGAGAACTTACGAACTTTATGTAAAAGATAGATTCACGTATAACAGTTATAGAAAAGGGGATGCTTCCTGTACAACCTCTCCCCAATCCTAAACTACAATATGAGATAAGTGATCCAAGCTCTTGAAATCAGATGGAGCAAGCTAAATCTATCACCACTCTTAAGAGTGGGAAGATCATTGACAAAACTATTCCGGTTAGGGCTGAAAAGCCTAAGGACCCGGAAGTGAACAAAGATGATAGATCTAGCCATGCTCCACAAGAATTAGAATCGAAACCTCAAGGAAAGCCAATTGCTTTATTTCCCCAACGGTTGGTTGCACCAAAACTTTTCTCTAACTCTCAGGACATTCTAAAGGTGTTGAAACAAGTGAAGGTCAATATTCCTCTACTTGATATCATAAAATAAATACCTTCATATGCCAAATTCTTGAAAGACTTGTGCATGACCAAATGACGGCAAAATATTCAAAAGAAAATATTTTTGACTAAGAAAGTAAGTGTCATCCTAAAGCAAGATGTGCCGCACAAATTCAAAGATCCTGATAGTCAAACTGTATCATGTTTAATTGGGAACTATCGAATTGAGCACGCACTTCTTGACTTAGGAGCGAGCATCAATCTGATTCCGTACTCGGTGTACAAGTAGTTAGAATTGGGTGAATTAAGACCCACCTTAACCACATTATCACTTGCTGATCACTCTGTTCGTGTATCGAGAGGGATAATTGAGGATGTGTTGGTCCAGATTGATATATTTTACTACCCTGTAGATTTTATCATCCTGGATACCGAACCAATTAGTAACATGAGCACTCAGATTCCCTTCATTCTTGGTTGCCCATTCCTTGCCACTTTAAATGCAATTATCAATTGCAGGAATAGTGTTATGAGTATGTCTTTCGAGAATATGACATTAGAGCAAAACATCTTTTTTAACACAGGCAGACGGTTAGAGGATGATGACGATTTCCATGACATTAACATGATTGACTATTTCGTGGAAGATATGACACCTTTGACCTTATCCTTTAACCCTCGAGAGACGTGCCTGGCCCACTCCCATGATTTTGATGATGACATGATTAGGGAGATGGTTGTCATGCTTGATACTGTATTGATACTTGAAGTTAACTGGTGGAAGTTACAATTTGAAGAATTGCCTCAAACTGAAGAAGTGCCTCTACCATCTAACCTCAAGGCACCGAAGCTTGACCTAAAACCTTTACCCTTTGATTTGAAATATGTCTATTTAGGTCAATATGAGACATAACTGGTGGTGATTTCTGCCCACTTGGAGAAAGAACAGGAGAGTATGCTCATATCTACTCTTATTGAGCATAAGGGAGCCCTTAGATGGACGATTGCAGACCTCAAGGGAATTGACCCTTCCATTCGTACTCACCATATTTATCTCGAAGATAATGTGAAGACCTCTCGGCAACCATAACATAGACTAAGTCCAAACATGAAAGAAGTGGTTAAGGTCGAGGTTCTTAAACTATTGGATGAGGGTATCATTTACCCTATATCTGATAGTCAATGGGTGAGTCCAACTTAGGTGGTTCTTAAGAAGTCCGGAATCACCATCGTAGCCAATGCCAATAATGAACTCATGCCAACTAGAGTTACTACTGGTTGGAGAATGTGCATTGACTACAGGAAGTCGAATACCGTCACGAGGAAGGATCACTTTCCTTTACCCCTCATTGATCAGATCTTGGAAAGGCTAGCTGGTCATTCCTATTACTGTTTCCTTGATGGGTATTCGGGCTACAATCAGATAGAGATAGCCCTTGAAGATCAGGAAAAGACTACATTTACATGTCCTTACAACACCTTTGCTTACCGAAGGAAGCCATTCGAACTATGTAATGCCCCTGCCACCTTTCAGTGATATATGATAAGTATTTTTTCTGATATGGTGGGGCAATATCTGGAGGTCTTCATGGATAATTTCTCTCTCTTCAGTCCATCTTTCAGCGAGTGTTTAGAGAGTCTCAAATGTGTGCTGAAAAGACGTGAAGAAAATAATTTGGTGCTTAATTGGGAGAAGTATCATTTTATGGTTCGTAAGGGAATTGTCCTTGGACATATTATCTCGTCCAAAGGAATCGAGGTAGATAAGGATAAAATTAATCTTATCTCTAACCTACCTCTACCTAAGAACATACGAGACATGCGATCATTCTTAGGACACGTTGGGTTTTACAGATGATTCATAAAGGACTTTAGTCTCATCTCTCATCCTCTATGTAATTTACTTTAAAAGGATGCACCATATGAGTGGACTGAGCCATGTCAGAAAGCTTTCACTATGCTTAAGGGCATGTTAACTACTGCACCTATCATCTAGCCACCCGATTGGAACCTTCCTTTTGAACTTATGTGTGATGCGTCTGATTATGCTCTTGAGGTAGTTTTAGGCCATATAAAAGAAAATAAACCCTATGTTATTCATTACAGAAGTAAGTCTCTAAATCCTGCCCAAATGAACTACTCGACTACGGAAAAGGAACTCTTAGCCATAGTGTTTGCTTTGGACAAATTTAGGTCCTACTTGATCGGATCCAAAATCATCATTTACACAGACCATGCGGCGCTCAAGTATCTTATTACTAAGAATGATGCTAAGCCCCGCCTGATAAGATGGATCCTTCTACTCCAAGAATTAGATTTAGAAATTAAAGATAAAATGGGAGTAGAGAACATAATGGCTAACCATCTTTCCCATCTTAATCCCTCTGATTCCCTTGAGATGGCACATATCAATGACATGTTCCCTGACGAACAATTGTTCAAAGTCTCCCATTCACCTTGGTTTGCTGATATTGCTAATTTTCTTGCCACAGGTTTCATATCGACACATTAGACTGCCCAAGATTAGAAGAAAATTTTCATCAAGGTGCACAATTTTTTTTTGAGACGATCCATATTTATTTAAATATTACCTAGACCAAATCTTAAGGAGATGTGTACTAGACAATGAGCATGAGAGTGTCATCTCCTTCTGTCACTCACAGGCCTGTGGTGGTCACTTTTCTGTAAAAAGACCATGGCCAAGATTCTATAGTGTGGCTTTTATTGGCTCACTATGTTTAGGGACACTCATGAGTTTTGCAAGGCTTGTGAGCATTGTTAGAAATTAGGAGTGGTCCTGTTGAAATATGATGCCCTTGAATCCCATCCTTATCATTGAAGCATTTGATTGCTGGGGCATCGATTTCATGTGACCATTCCCCCAATCCTTTGGAAATTTATACATTTTGCTCACCGTAGACTATGTCACTAAATGGGTTGAAGCGATTCCATGCCGAAATAGTGACCATCGCACGGTCATTAAATTCTTAAAAGATAACATCCTTTTCCAGTTCAGAATGCCTCGAGCCATCATTAGTGATAGGGGCTCACATTTTTGTAATAGACCATTCGAGAGTTTAATGAAGAAATATGGTATTTTCCATAAGGTGAGCACCGCATACCACCCACAAACAAGTGGGTAAGCTAAGATTTTTAATAGGGAGATCAAACACATTTTAGAAAAGACGGTTAATCCTGACCATAAGGATTATTCAATCCGATTGACCGATGCCTTATAGGCTTACCATACTGTATTTAAAATCCCTATTGGAATGTCTCCCTTTAAGACTTGTCCCTAAGAAACTTGTCACTTGCCTGTGGAGTTGGAATATAGAGCTTACTGGGTAATCAAAAATTTAAATTTCAATTTGGACAATGTTGGCTCACTGCGCAAACTTTATTTGAATGAACTTGAAGAAATCCGGAATGATGGGTATGAGAACTTGAGAATTTACAAGGACAAGATGAAGGCGTTTCATGACCAACATATTCATCGAAAATCATTCACAACAAGTTAAAAAGTCCTTTTGTATGATTCTCGGTTACATCCCTTTCCGGTTAAGCTCCGATCTCGTTGGATCAGCCCTTTCACCGTTATCAATGTTTATCTTCATGGGCTATCGAGATTCAGAATCCAGATAATGGCCATAACTTTAAAGTAAATGGACATCAATTAAAGCCATTTGTCAAGAAATTTGATTCAGAGGACATGTCCATGTCTCTGAATGATCCTGTTTACTAGGATTAATATCCTAATCTGACAGAGGTATAGATAGGTTTATTACTTTCATAGGACTAGGGTAGTTTGCTTTTTGCCATTCTAGGTTAGTCGGCTTTATGCAATTAGGTTAGTTTGCTTTCCCGTGTTTTAGGATAGTTTGCTTTTATTAAATTAACTCTTGTGTCGAGCCGCCTTCATGCTGAAATCTCTTTGGGAAAAAGCCACTTACCTCCGTCATCAGGTACTATCTTTCTATCACTTCTCCTTTACTTTTGTTGTCTCTCATGCATTGCATGCATATATCTTTTACATTAAGGACAATGTAGATTTTAGGTTGGAGATGGAAAATTAGGTTACCTAATCAGTGTTTTCTTAGTCTTGAGCAAAAATTGTAAAATTTTTGAAATTTTTTCTGAAAATTCTTGTGAATTCGAAGTGATTTTGAGGGCCATCTTGATTTTAGAAGTATACGATATGTAATGTTGGTAATTAATGACTCTTGGATTGCACTATCTTTAGATTTCACAATTAAGTTCGAATTGTTAATCCATGATTAGAAGTTTTAAACATTGATTGAGTCATGATTCCACATGTCACACCTGGCTTACACGTTAAAGCTTCAGTAACGAATTATTAACCTGGTAGTCACTACACATGGAAGGAGCCGACCTGGGGAATTTGGCCATCATGTTCAAAGAAAAAATAGTACCTAGCTAAAAATAGTTGTCTTCAGAAAGGGTTGGGCGAATGGTCTTCACCATGGGTTTGCTCCCTATAGGTGAGGGTTTGATTCCCCTCCTTAGCTTTACCTTTAAAATGTTGACATAACGTGAAAGTCATCGATGGAAAAATCAAAAGCTGGAAGAATGAAAAGTTAAACTGTAAGGCAAGTTTTGGTTTTAAGTTATGGTTATCCTGAATGTTCTTATGATTATCAATGTTATCATGAAAATAAAGAATTGAGCCTTTGATTGTGATAAGTTTAGGTTTCACTATACACCCATGGAACTCAATGTTTAGAATTTTCTAATTGATGGATTAATACATTGAACTTGACCGTGAAGTTTACCGTGCACTTAAGTCTAGGAGAAATTAATGCCCAACATTCATGAATCTTAGAATTCTAGTGTCTGAATTGTTTTTCAAAATTCACTCGGGTTTATAGAAATTGTCTTGTAATTCTCAACTTATTTTTCGTATACTTTGCTCGGGACTAGCGAAATGCTAGTTGGGGATTTTGTTGAGTTCAGGGTCAAATATTGCATATTTGACCCCATTATTACCTGATTTTACGAACATAATAATGCTTAACATCCTATTTTAATCATGTTTTTGTTGCAATATGAATTTAAAGAGCTTGGAATGAAAATGGTATTAAAAGCATGGATTTAATGCTCTAAAATCACCAAGGCAAGGGATGAACCCCAGGGGACCAAGATCAAAGAATTTACACACCAGAGATCCAAGAAAATCAAGTGATTAGGTTTAAACGGGCCTAAAAGTCATCTAGAATGCAAGATCACAGGTTCCCATTATCCGTTCGGCTCGAAACTTTATATCTGGATTAACTACCATAAATTAACTATACACGTTGAATTTCAGCCATTGGATCCTTGTGGAAGTGGCCCATGGATTGATCATCCCACAATACTCTAATTTTGAGCCCACCTAATATCTGGATATACTTCAATTTTGGTCTCAACCCCTTAAATGGGGTGGCACAATGAATGGATAGAATGGATTTTACATATACATTACAATGGACCCCAAGTGGGGATCCGCGTGCACGGTGTACAAGTGCACTGGCTGTGCAGCAAAACACCTAAAGTCGGTTAGCGCATGCTGACCGCCTTATTTCTTTAAAACCTCAAGAACAGCCAGCGGCGGACGTGATTCGTTCGGGTTTGAGTAGTGGGGCCCACCCATCATCCAAATGGATGATCTGAACCGTCAATTGCATCCATGGGGTAGCCAAGACTATGGCCATGTTTTCCTTTTGGTTCCTTTCGCACGTACACGCGTGGATTACCAAAAAACACAGGATGAATGGTGAGTTGAATTGATACAGTGGACCACACCAAGACTCGACCAAAACCACTCCTTTCCAACTAAATTTTTTCTTAGGAATCCAATGAACGGGATGGATTTCTCTGAAAACATCACTTTGCGGCCCACCGAGCATCGCAGCGCAGTCGGATTCGCACCTTACGCATGTCTGATTTTCCCGGACATTGCGGGGCATTGTACGACCCAGATAATGTTTGGATTTTTGATCTAAACCATCCAATAGCTCGGGTAGGGGGTCTTTACCCCAACCATGGAAAAAATTGGATAGTGGGATGGTTTCTGCCTGAAAATCTGAATCGAACGCAACTCGGTTTGCATTTTCTCTACGAAAGACTATTACTGCGTAACTTTTTACACAAACCATCGACTCTAACACCAACTCTCCTTGAGTCTATAAAAGGAGAGAGGAGAGAGAACGTGAGAGCCATCCAATCAGATTCGTGGAGACATGAAGAGGAGGAGAGAGAGAAGGAGTGTGGGACAACTTCATCGTTTAACATTTTTTTCCTTTCTATTGCTGTTTATGGTTTGTTTTTAGAGATTTTTGGCTAATCATGACCATGATCGGCTAAACCTCTTAGCTGGGGCTAAGAGGTGAAGCTTGTAGTGTGATGAATGGTTTTTTATGCTTTGATTCATATTTTAGTTGAACTATCATTGATTCTAGTTTGATTGTAAGGAATGCTTTCAGTTTTTAATGGTTTATTGTGACTTAAATTACAATAGATTTGTGATAGCTTTGAGCAAGTTCTTTAATTAATTATGATTAGAAAATTAGGAACCTGTTGTTCACCATCGTCTCATGGGCATGGTTGGATGATGGAATCCTTCCTAACATTCATAACTCTCTCAGATTAGTTGTGGATTGGTTAAATTCTGTTGTTTACTTTGTCTCATGGGCATAGTTTTGTGATGGAATCAATTCTAATTCTCATACCTTTCATCTCTTGAAAACTGGATCAAAGGAAGTTCAGATTTAATTTTCATGGTTATATCCTCTGACTGGATGAAGATAAGACTCTAAATCCAGTTATGTTCTTGAATCAAGCGTAGATCTCCCTGATCTCTACAAGTGGATCCTTGGAAACCCTAGTTTTCCACTTTTAAATTTTATAAATTTTAGTTAATTAAATTCACAATTATTCCCTTAATTCTCCCTGATTTAGATTTCATCTTTGCCTAGTTCAAGTTCGAGTTATTTTCATATTACGTACAAGGTACAGTCCTTGTGGATTCAACCTTAGTCTTACCGAGATTATTACTACATCGCAACCCTATACTTGGGGTGTGAACAGAAATAAAAGAAAAAAAAAGTGAGAAAAAGATAATGCGTAGTAAAAAAATAATTATCATCGAAAAGGGCTGCCTATTAAAGTTTATTAAGGACTGTTGAAAAGAAAAAAAAAGTGAAATAGTGTGAAAGCCATCGATGAAAAAATCAAAAGGTGGAAGAATAGAATGTTGAACTGTAAGGCAAGTTTTAGTTTAGGTTTTAGCTACGTTAGACTCTTTTGATTATCAATGTTATCATGAAAATAGAGAATTGAACCTTTGGTTGTGATAAGTCTAGACTTCACAATGCACCCATGGAACTTAATGTTTAGAATTATTCTAATTAGAAGATTAATACCTCGAACTTGATTAGGAAATTTACAAAGTACTAGAGTTTAGGAGAAAGTAGTGCTCAACATTAATGTATTTTAGATTTCTATAATCTAGATTGTTTATAGAACCGCTTGAGCTTATGGAAATTATACATTGATTTTCGAAATATCTTTCGCATGTTTTGCCGGGATTAGAAAAATACTGGTTGGGGGTGTGTTGAGACTCAAATATTGCATATTAAACCCTTCAATTACATTAGTTTTCATAGAATTTAATTAATAATTTAATTTCATTACATTCATTTTTGTCATGCGAGGTGATTCAGAAGCTTATAATGAATATAACATAAAAGGATGGATTTAGAGTTCAAAAGAAAATAATGAAGATTTGAAGATTTGAAAGTCAATAATGTAGAATTCACATATCAAAGATATAAAGAAATCAAGTGAGGAATAAAGAGAATCAAAGGGTTGAAGTGAAGAAAAGGAATCCTGAAAATTGTCTAAAAAAATGATATTTTGAAACTTTGAGTCTAAAAGAAAATTTTCTAAAATAATTTCCAAAATAGACTTTGATGGTATCAACTATTAATGAATTTCGGGCTCAACTCTCTGTAAAATTTTGGACAAATTTCAATGGAATCGAAGACAATTTGATACCATCGAAGGTGCAATCGAAGATTATTCGATGACATCGAAGTTTATCATCGAAGATGCGCGGAGTACGTAAATTTGAGGCATTTTGTGTACTTTTCTGAGGCGGTATGAAGTTTGAGTTGTAAAACTATTTAAAGGAGTCTTTATGCTATTCCAAATTATCTTCTAAATCTTGAAAAGTGATAAAAGGCTTAGGTGGAGCGCTGACAATGTTCTTCTACTTCAATTTCTTCATAGGTTCTATTTGATCTTTTTGTTTTTCTTCTATGATGTTAGTCTTGTTAGGATAAGGGATGAAAATTATAGTTTATTTGGATGTTTATCTTACTTTGATTCAAGTTTATGGTTGAACTTCCACTGATTTCTATTTTGAATGAATGAATATTTTCAATTTTTTTGTGGTTTATTATGACTCTAATTATAGTAGATGCTTGGAAAGCTTTTGATATATTCTTATCTATTTTGCAATTATGTGATTTGTAAAATTCGTGATTTACCATTATCTCCTGGGCATGGTAGATGGTTAAATTCCCTACAATCATCACATTGGTGCTTCAAGAGGGAACTAATCCAATAAAAGTTCAGATTTTGTTTTAATCGCTCCATCATCCGATTGGATAGGATAGGATTTCGATTCTAATCAAGTTATCATTGAATTAAGTAAATTAATATTGAGATTATTATAAGTGGATTCTTGGATCCTTAGTCTTTTATCTTTATTATTTAAAACTCTTTTTATCTAACTGGATTAAAAATGCAGACAACTAAGTTACATTTAGATTAGTTCAAGATCGTGTTCCTCATTTCCTATGGATTCGACTTCGTTCTTTCCAAGTTATTACTACATCACAACCCTGCACTTGGGGTTGTGAACACACACTCTAGTATTCTTCGAAAACTCATGAAGATCACTTAAAGACTGACTTAACATTTCAAGATCGGATAAACATCTCAATACTTAAAGACTTTGTATGGTTCAAGATTGAAGCACTTTATTTATGTCAACTATCAGATGGTATAAATCTTAAAATGACCCTAGGTTAGGTGTTCTTAAATTATGGCCGTAACAATAATGTATACAATGTAAAATACAATGAAGTTAGGCTAGCCTGACTTTAGGTTCAGCTAGCCTAACTATATTCGGATAACCCAACATAATTTGGGGAATTTACAGTAATGATTGAATTTTGCTTCGCAAGTTCGGTCAGCCCGGATCGGGGTTTGGCCAACTGAACTTGACTATCAGCCCGCCCGAGTTTTATTTGATCAAGTTTCCAGCAATGCAACTTATTCAAATTCCAGGAAAATTAGGCTAGCCAAACCCTGTGCTCAGCCAGTCGAATTTTGGCATGGGCCAACCGAAGATTTGATTTTCTTATCCTGTGGAATTCGAGAGCAGTTGGATTACAATCTTTGAAATCCGGCCAACCGAACCAAAAATCAGGTTGACCAAAATTTCAAATCATTTGGCTATAAACAGAAGCTTTTTCTCATTCATTTCCATAACGAAAATTGGTGAATAACCTTCTCAAAATCAAAGAGAAATTCATGCCCTCTTCAAGCTAGTTGTGTGGTAACTCTAATCTTTGTTTAGCATTTCTATTTTCTTTCTCAAGTTAGTTTTTAAATAATATTTAAGAGAGTTCTTCATACTTTACTTGAGATTCAGAGAATTGAATTTGCAGCATTAGGGTTTTGTTTTATTATAAATACTTTAGATCCCTTTTTATTCTTTCAGGTTGAACATATACTGATATATCAATTCCCCAAGAAAGAAAATCCCTACAATCGAGCTTTGGTTACATATTCGATTCGGCATTTGTAAATAAGTACCATGTATTTACTTTTATTTCATTTGGGTTTTTAAGATAGCCAGAAAATCTTAATGGGTTAGTTTTGTGGTGAGCCGATGAAAATCACAAAGTGGGTTTTTTTTGTGATAACCCATAAAAATTATAAGAACTATATCAAGTTGTTAAGGTGATCCCGTGAAACCTTGAAATAGTGAAAGCCGAAATTACGAGGGTAGTTATTTTGGGAGTGGAGTAGATGTGGGTTTAAGCACCAAACCACTATAACTCCTTGTGCATTGGTTGTGATTAATTATCTCTTTATTGTGAATGTTTTTTTGTTTTGATTATCCCTTGTAAGTTTGAAAGATTGATCTCAAATAAGTCATGAAATAAGGTTGTCCTGCCTAAATCTTTTTTGTGAAGGTTGTCCTATGAAATATTTGGAATCAAGGTTTTAATACTTTAAGCAATTGAGATTAATTGTTTATTTATTCCGCATTATATTGAAATATTTGATATTGTCTTATTCACCCTCCCCCCTTTAGGACATTGATAGCTTGTCTTTTCAAGTGGTATCAGAGCGAGGTTGCTCTTTTTGGAATTTACATTTTTTTAATGATAATCTCCATGCTTTATCTAAACTTCTTCTTTTTTTGAATCTGCCTTTGAAATTTTCATATATCGCAATAGAATTTATAGATATTTCGGTCTCTCCAGGAGGAAAAAGGACCTAGGGGAGCCTATTATAACTAAAACCTACACAAAAAAAAACTAGCCCAAGAGGTTTAGAGGGCAATGACCCTACATCAACCCCCACTACCTCCACCAAAGACAAGGAGAGCACTCAAATAACAAAAACCGACCCACTTCACTACTAAATTGATCTAACAGCTCCCAAACCCACCTTGTCAAGGAAGAGAAGGCCACGAACTTGAGGAGGGATGTTGGTGGGCAAAAACAGTAGCGAAGAACACTGGTCAACACTCCCCAGACGAGTCATGGTATCAGTCAGGCCATTTCCCTCCCTAAAGATGTGAGAGAACACGTTCCCTCTGGCTTTAAGGGAATCAATCCTGGCCTTCCAGAACTTCCACTTTCCATCCAGTGGAGGACACCCCCAAGAGGAGGTTTAGCATAAGCTGGGAATCCGATTCAATAACCAGGTTCGAGTGGCCCCTAGATGAAGCCAATCCCGAGGCCATCATGAATTGCCCTCAGCTCTGCATAAATGTTAGAGCCTAAGTCATAGCCTTCAGTGAACGTAAACAGAAGATCTCCTTGGACATTCCTACAAATTCTGCCCCCACCTGAAGCACCTATGTTTGGTCTCGTGGACCCATTTACAATTATCTTCACCCAGCCACTAGGAGGCTTCTACCATCTAATAATCAAGTTGGACGGCCTCAAACTAGTTGCAGGCGGCATAACGCTGGGGGCTGGATGCAACACCGAGCCAACTAGGGAGGATCAGGTGGGGTAGGCTGACTAGTTGCAGGCAGAGGAGGTGGGGCAGGCTGACTAGTTTGCAGGCAGAGGAGGCGACACTGTTAGCATTTGAACCCTGGTGTTGCTTAGGCCAGTGATGAGGGAAATCCACCTGTAGACTTTTGAGATCAGGATTTTCGATGAGGGACACTTCTCCTCAAAAATTGCTTCATTCCTTGCTATCCAAATTACCCATAAGATTAGGCAAGGGGCTTGTGAGGCCCGTATCTTAGATCGTACCGTTCCGTAGGCTTCCGCGGTCCTCACGGGCAAATTCCGGGAACTCGCAACCTGTAATTGGCATTTGAATGCGACCCTGAGTCGTACTCCATCATCCTGATTCGACTCAACCTGAAACTTGTACCATTGTGACCACACCGTCGCCGCGGTTCCAACTTTGCGTCTTGTGCGTCGATGCGATACTCGGGCTAAGAAATGTGGGCCTGCATTTATTTCAAGGAAAAATGCCACGTAAGAGAATCTCTACCAAATGTCAAATCAATCCCATCAATCAATCAAGTACAACACTAATCACTCTCTCACCCAAAGTCAAAGAAACCCATACCTAGTTAAGTACATGAAATTGTGGTAATAACTGCTTTAGTTAAAGTGGGAATATGCCAATATGTCCTAGAGGGGGGTGAAAAAGACTTTTTAAATTTTTATGGTAATTTGAAATCCTATCAACCCTATCCTAAATAAATATACAAGTATCAGGATTTCTTCAAAATAACTCTAATGACTTCCAAGCCAAATAGAGGATCCAATCATAAAACTGTTCAAAAGATAAACAGGATGCTTAACAGAGTTCATGATGGATGTGACTGTGTGTGAGGTGTGATTCTGCTTAGTTCCAGAAGGACATGCATATGTAATATGAAAACAATTAGTGAAATCACACAAATAGTAGAAGTAAATGGCAATCTCAAACACAGTCATTTTTATAATGGTTCGACTAAGTGTCTACTCCACTTCCGGCGGACGCACTCAACCCTTGAGGGTACCAGATCTCACTAACAGAGGTTTCACAACAGGTTCACCTCAAACCGAAGGTTTCAAATCAGGTTCACCTCAAACCAGTACAACCTACACTAGGCTGACTATAACGTGTCTACACGACACAAGTTTATGCCCCACATAAGAGCAAGGACAACACACAACACTCGAGTTTTAGGCCACACAAGCCACAGATCCACAAAAGGAACCTCACCAGTTTATGCTCCCATGAGCAAGAGTCAACACACAGCACCTGACGTTTAGACCACACAGGTCAAGGACCTATACAAGTACTTAAGAGTTTATGCTTTCCATAGAGCAAGGGTCAACACAAAGCACCCACCACATACGCTCCCGTTGGAAGCCTCCTATGAGGGTTTGAAAGGGGTGAGAAACACCTTAGACCCAATCCCACAGAATGAATGATCACAAGGATCCTCTGGACTCTAATGACTTACAAATAAGAAGAAAAGCCCCATTAAGCGCGTTGATGAAGATCTCTTCCTTTGATGGCGAAGAATCTTCAGCTCCCTTCAACCGCAACTCAGAGTTGGGTCAAGGTTATGATGAAATCCTACTCTATTAAATATTTTCCTATAAAGGAGATAGTGTGATTCCAATTTTCTATGCATTCAGGGCATCCCAGCTTGATGATTTGCCATTAAGATGGTAGCTGTAGGATCCTTGAATGCAGAAGTTCATTCTCCAATCCACTCTATTGAATGTCAATGATGAGGGTGGATTGGAGGATGAACTTCCATGAGATATCTGGGGTTAAACACTCAAAAGCACTTTCTATTTTCTCTGCCAACAACTAAAGGTAAGCTCTCATTAAATAGGCAAAAGGTTTCAACGGATATAAAATAGTCACATTTTTAACAGAGTTCGATATCATTGAGCAGGGTCGATATCATCAAGCGTATACTCTCGATATTATCGACTGTCTGCTCAATGGTATGAACTCAACTGTCAAACGCTTTTGAAACTTTTTGCCAACTGGTCGAGGAAATCGAACAAGCTTCGATGTCATTGGATTTTGAACTCTCATTTCATCGATATGAGGTTCGATTCCTCGATATTTGAAAATCTTAGTGCACTTGCCTTTGAAACAAATCAGGTATAAGCTATGATCGAGCATCACTCGATATCATCGGAATTTGAATATCGATGATATTGGTGAAGTGTCGATTCATCGATAATTCCAAGAAATTTTCCTATCTGCTTGCTGGATAGTTTATGTCCAATTTCGATGACATCGACCTAGCCTCCATATGATTTATATTTGAATATCGATTTTATCGAGTGACCCTCGATCCAAAAAAAAAACCTGAAAACTTGCTAGATAGATTTGTGTTCCAATCCGATATCATTGAAGGTCTACCGATATCATCGAGATTTGAATTCTGAGGATATCGAGGAGCCCTTCGATATATCAAGAATCCCAAAATTTGCCTTAGTGGTATTTTAGACACAACAAACCAGATGTCAATTTTATCGAGTCGCCTTCGATGGACTCAAAATTCAAATTTCGATGATTTCGAACAGTCTATCGATTCATCAATAATTCAGTACAGAGATCTTTGTGGTTGCTGAACATCTTAAGTCCTCATTTTGATAATATCAAGTGAGCTTCGAGGACATCGATAACAGGGTTCAATTTCATCGAGCCATTTGTCAATAAATCGACAAAGGTAGAAAACTTAAGGATTTTCCTGAGTTTGAAAAAAAGCTTTCTAACAAAAAACCCTAGGTTGTTCTATTCAATTTTAAGTGTTTTAATTACCTGGTGTTTTGGGACATGGGATGTGAGGCTAAGGTTTACCTTTGGTGAGCTCGGACACACATCCTATTGAGGCAGACGCTTGATCAATCTTCCTATGGGGCTCCTTTGTCTAGTTGACTCAACACTCACGTTAATTGACAAACCAGGGTACTTTCAATCTCTCCCTTTGTCAAATACGTGACAAAACACCAAAACACCCTAGAACAACTTTTAGACTAACACCCTAAATTGTGTGTACATGAACTTTACACAATTTTACAAGGCTATCTAGTTCATACACATCAGTAGCTACTCCCCCCAACACTGATCTCCCTGTCTTCTTGCAGCTACTCTCCCTAATACCTGCACCACCATCCACAAACAGATACACACAATTTTCTTTCGGGGTGTGGATTTGTTCTCCCCCTTTTGTCAGCCATTGGCAAAGGATAATATAACAATGGATATTGACTGAAGTTGAAGCATATGGAAGACCAATACTTAGATAGTAACTCTAAAATGCATAAGTAGTAAGAGACAAATGTAGCACAGATAATGACACCTCTTATAGAAAGCACTTACGTGGACCAGTTCAAGGGAGAGCTATGATTTTAACAGACAGTAGCATTATAAATGTGAAACCAATTTTCATGTGATAAGGAATACGCAGGAGGAAAGACAATCACAATTCACTTCAGCATTCCACAGAATGGCAAGGCATAATTGGCAGCAAATATTTATATTAATCATCACACAACCATCAAAATAATATCCAAAAGAAGAGCTACCCAAGCTTGGCAGACTCATAACAACCATCCCAAAAGAACAAACACATCTAGCCCATCCATGGGCATATAAATATATAAAAAAACTTGTCAAACTGTGCAAGTTAGTAATCCATCACATACACTCATACAATCGTAGAGCTTTCAAAAAGATATTTATGCCTGAAGCACTCCATGGATAATCTAGGTATGTAATGAAGAGAAGGAAGCACTACAGATGATGAAAGCCTGGGTATGCTTAGTGCTCAGGTAGGGAATCCAGAATTTGTTCTATAGTATGTTGCAAAGCCATCATCATGTGATTAATCTCAGAAAGACAGGCTTCACAGTTGTCAAGTCATTTCATCATGTGAGATTGTCCATCTAAAAGATGTTGTATAATGTCTTGTTCTGTGAGAGCCTTAATGATATTGACGGAGTTAGAGCTGTGCACAAGATTTCCCTTGCCTGAGGTTTGATTGGTTGGACCACCACGAAACACGTTGTCAATGATATTCAAGTTGCAAATGTCTTCGTAGTTGAACCAGACACAAGGGTGCGGGGAATCATTAGTAGGAGGCAGCCCAATTTGTCGGGAAAGCTTGGACATAAGACATGGGAACGGAAGTGTAGTGATGTATTCTTCTGTAGTCACACGAATTAATTGTTGTAGAAGAAGAGTGGGTAGACACACTTGCATACCTTAATGAACATCATACAAGATATTGAGACTGTATGGAGAAAGCTTATTGCCATAAACTTCACAGGGATAGACATTTGTGCTGAAGATACAATGAAGAATTTTATAGACGGGATTGAGGTGCTTAACATGAAGAACATTCTTTGCATTTCTAGGTATTGTAGCACCGTTA
The DNA here is from genome assembly GCF_029962835.1 of Magnolia sinica. NCBI lineage: Eukaryota > Viridiplantae > Streptophyta > Magnoliopsida > Magnoliales > Magnoliaceae > Magnolia > Magnolia sinica. The sequence goes on from NC_080575.1 coordinate 91,801,912, forward strand.
CATAATGTTTGAGTAACTTCTCCGCATACTCCAAGACCATTCATATTCCATTCCATTACAGGTATCCCAGTGACTTCTACACCAACCAGATGACTTATCAGTCCAGGGGTGACGTGCTCAGTCTGATTTATGATAGCGACTGAAATGAGTGAGGGATTATTTTCAACATTTGTACAAGATCATACTAAAATCTCTACCCCCCCCAATTCACGATATTGCCCCACCCAATCAGTTCCAAGAGATTGATGATCCCAAAAGGTTCAATGCACTTACTATGAACAGCTCGTTTTGTCATGATTTCTAAGTCTGAAAATGAAGATGAGGCGGTTGCATTTTTCTTACCTTTCTTGCACTCAGTTGAGGCACTTTGTAGGGGAGCCAGACCTTTGTCTTTTGACATTTCTGCTTTGAATGAAAGGAGACTTGGATTCTAGATATTGACAACTAGCCAAGATAAGGAAAAAAGTTCTGGGAGAAGCAACGCCAAAATGAGATGGACAAGCGAAAATCGTTTTCCGTTCGCCTGACTTTTATTGAGCAATGACCTTCGATATCATTGAACACATGTTCAATGATATCGATAGGGCAGACCAATCGACCTGACGATTCAAATTCTTTAGAAGTCATCGATGAGATTGATGTAGTGCTGATGGGATTGACATATTGTTCGATTCAATGATACACTTATCAAGAAGAAGGATCGGTCATGCTATTACCAGTTTTTTAATAATCTTATATATATGTATATCTTCAAATATTTTTCATGTCAGCTTCAGTATACACATCAAAATTTGTACAGAAGTTGTACCATCCAAAATTATGCACATTAGAATGTAAAAGAAAATTTGAGGTGTAGAGACCTCAAATATATCATGAGGATCATCAAAATTGCATCATTTTAACATCCATCCAGATCTAGATGCTTGACCTGGGTATACTTTTCAGGCTCAGTTGTTGTTAAGCATATGGAACAACCTTTCCAATGCCATTGATGACATAATAGTGAGCACTAGTGCGAAGACCTTCCATAATTGATTTTCAGATCCAGAATCTTGCACTTTTGTTTGTCAAAGGTAACCACATGTTTATTATCACATATTTGAGAGATGCTTAAAAGATTATGAGCCAGTCCTTTTATGCAAAAAGCATTCTCATGTTTGAGCAATTCCATTCCTTTTATGTTTCCACAACCTATTACCTTAGCAATGCTTCCATCTCCATAGGTGACTATCCCATCATCAAGATTTGAATAATTTGTGAGGAGGGATTTGTCACCTGTGACATGTCTGGAGCACCCACTATCCAGGTAAAACTTGGCATCATTACCAGTTATATGATTTGAGTGGGCAACAAGGCAATTATTCTTCTCTTTCACTACCCATTTTGTAACAGAATTTCTTACTTGGGTAGTCTATGTTCCCTTACTCAGGTTGGGTAACTGAATTGTGTTTCCTTGTCTTACAAATTCATTAGTTTTCTGATTTAATTCAGCCACCATAGTCAATAATTCCTTCATTTTGAGTGGTGATGAATGTGTATTATTTCTAGCCATATTCCTAGGCAGACTCTTGACATTTTGTAATCTTCTAGTTGGTCTGTATTTACCAGTATGATTTTGACCAGATTTGAGTTGAGTCCATCTAAGAGATATGCATTCAAATTTATAATGGCCAGAATCTCCACATAAATGACAGACTGGAGTGTTTTTTTTTTTTTATTTTTTTTTTATTTTTACTTCTTGATGCAGCTAATTTTTATAATATTGGTGTTGTATTCCTGGATTTTGTTTTGGACTTCTCATATCATAAACTACTCTTGTCTTTTTCAGGTCTTCCCATCCCTAAGAGTTTTTCTAATTTTTCACTACTTTGGGAGAATTTGTAACTCAATTCAACTGACTTCCTGGACTGTTCTGCATCAAACCTAAGTGTGTGATTTTCATTCTTTAGATGTTCAATTTCTTCTTCTAATAGATCAATCTGTTTAGTGAATTTTGACGATTCAGATTTTAAAGACTGGTTGATCCTTTCCAACTTATCATTTTTAGAGTGGTATTGTTGTAGATCATTTATCATGTGCGTATTCATTTCTAATGTTTTATCTAGATCTTTTTGCAACAATTTATTTTTGTTTTCAGTTACTCCAAGTCTTTTAAGGATATTAATGCTATGAATGTAGGTTTGATTATAGGCATCTTGCAGTTTATCCTTTTCTTCTTCTTCTTACTCAGTTTCCTCATTATCTGATGGAAATGATTCAGTGGCCTGAAGTTCTTCAATGTTCTTAGTTTCGATGGAAATGTTTGAGGCAGTAGAGACCATAAGAATTTTCAGAGATTTCTGGTCTTCATCGCTCTCTGGGTCACTACATTCAGAATTTGACTCATCAGTAACATCTCATGTGGCAGCCATTGCCTTTCCTTTGATTTTCCTATTTGGGCATTCAGTGGACAGGTGTCCAAACTTTTGATAGGTATAGCATTGTGGTTCCTTGGACTTTTTACCAGTTTTACCTGTAAGATGTTTGTTGTCCACCTATCTTCCTTTAAATGGTCAACCACGATTTTTCTTAATGAACTTTCTGAACCGTTGAGCCAACAAAGCCACTTCCTCATCTTCATTCTCCCTTTCACTTTCATCTTCTTCATTTGTAGTTTTCTTTGAAGTTTTGAGCACAATATTTTTGGGTTTAGGAGTTTGTTTGAATGTAGTTCAAATGTTTGTAGGGAACCTACTAGTTCTTCTACTTTCATTTCATCTATGTTTCTACACTCTTCAATGGTTGTAACTTTGGGATTAAACCATTCTGGTAATGATCTTAGTATTTTCCTACAGATTTTTGGGACTGAAACTTTTTCACCTAATCCACCCATGGAGTTGCAGATGATATTCAATTTTATGAAAAACTCCATAAAGGTCTCATGCTCTTTCATTCAGAGACTTTCAAATTGTGATGTTAGGAGCTATAATTTGGATCTTTTCACAGTGCTTGTTCCCTCATGGGTTGTTTCCAACAAGTCCCATGCTTCTTTGGCTATTCCATACATACTAATTTGATTGAAGACTCGTGGGACACAACACAGTAGATAACATTCATTACTTTAGCTTTAAAGGTTTGTTTTTCTTTACCGAATGTTGTCCATGTTTCTTTGGATTTTGGCTTAGTGATACTTGTGCCATTTTCAAGTACTACTTGATCAGTTGGTGGTAAATATCCTCTTTCAATAATATCCCACACATCATGATCCAAACATCTCAGAAAATAGTGCATTCTAGCCTTCTAGTATGCATAATTTGATCCATCAAATACTGAAGGTCTAGTGACCGATGAGGCCTCTCCTTTGGCCATATTACCAACTTCAGTTAAGATCACTCTCTAGGCGGTGAAGCCCTTAAGAGAGACTCTCTGATACCATTTGAAATTACGGTAATGACTGCTTTAGTTGAAGTGAGAATATGTCAATATGTCCTAGAGGGGGGTGAATAGGACTTTTTAGATTTTTATGTTAATTTAAAATCCTATCAACCCTATCCTGAATAAATATGCAAGTATCAGGATTTGTTCAAAATAACTCTAATGGCTTCCAAGCCAAATAGAGGATCCAATCATAAAACTATTCAAAAGATAAACAGGATGCTTAATAGAGTTCATGATGGATGTGACTATGTGTGAGGTGTGATTCTACTTAATTCTAGAAGGACATGCATATGTAATATGAAAACAATCAGTGAAATCACACAAACAGTAGAAGTAAATGGAAATCTCAAACATAGTCATTTTTATAGTGGTTCGACTAAGTGTCTACTCCACTTCCAGTGGATGCACTCAACCCTTGGGTGTACTAGATCTCACTAACGGAGGTTTCACAACAGGTTCACCTCCAACCGGAGGTTTCAAATCAAGTTCACCTCAAACCAGTACAACCTACACTAGGCTGACTCTAACGTGTCTACACGACACAAGTTTATGCCCCACACAAGAGCAAGAGTCAACACACAGTACCCAAGTTTTAGGCCACACAGGCCACGGATCCACAAAAGGAACCTCATCAGTTTATGCTCCCATGAGCAAGGGTCAACACACAACACCTGACTTTTAGACCATACAGGTCAAGGACCTACACAAGGACCTAAGGGTTTATGCACTCCACAGAGCAAGGGTCAACACAAAGCACCCACCATGTACGCTCCCGTCAGAGGCCTCCTATGAGGGCTTAAAAGGGGTGAGAAACACCTTAGACCTAATCCTACAGAAGGAATGATCACAAGGGTCCTCTAGACTCTAATGACTTACAGATAATTAGATAAGCCCCATTAAGCGCGTTGATGAAGATCTCCTCCTTTGATGATGAAGAATCTTCAACTCCCTTCAACTGCAACTCAGATGATTTACCAATGTAAGGCGACGGGTTGGGTCAAGGTTATGATGGAATCCTACTCTATTAAATGTTTTCCAATAAAGGAGATAGAGTGATTCTAATCATCTATGCATTTAGGGCATCCTAGCTTGATGATTTACCATTAAGATGGTAGTTGTAGGATCCTTGAATGTGGAAGTTCATTCCCCAATCCACTCTATTGAATGCCAATGAAGACGGTGGATTGGAAGATGAACTTCCATGAGAGAAAAGACTTAAGGTATATGATCTGGGGTTAAACACTCAAAAGCACTTTCTATTTTCTCTGCCAACAACCAAAGGCAAGTTCTCATTAAATAGGCAAAAGGTTCTAACGGATATAAAACGGTCACATTTTTGACAGAGTTCGATATCATCGAGTAGGGTTGATATCATTAAGCGTATACTCTTAATAGCATCGACTATCCACTCGATGGTACGAACTCAACTGTCAAACACTTTTGAAACTTTTTGCCAACTGGTCGAGGAAATCGAACAAGCTTCGACTCCGATGTCATCGACACAAGGTTCGATTCCTCGACATTTGAAAATGTTAGAGCACTTGCCTTTGAAATAAATCAGGTATAAGACATGATCGAGCATCACTCGATATCACTGAAATTTGAATATCGATGACAGTGTCGATTCATCGATAATTCCAAGGAATTTTCCTATCAGCTTGGTGGACAGTTTATGTCTAATTTTGATGACATCGACCTAGCCTCGATATGATCGATATTTGAATATTGATTTTATCGAGTGACCCTCGATCCAAGAAAAATAACCTGAAAACTTGCTGGATAGATTTGTGTCCCAATCCGATATCATCGAGATTTGAATTTAGAGGATATCGAGGAGCCCTTCGATATATCGAGAATCCCATAATTTGCCTTAGTGGTATTTTAGACACAACAGACCAGATGTTAATTTTATCTAGTCACCTTCGATGGACTCGAAATTCAAATTTCGATGATATCAAACAGTCCATCGATTCATCGATAATTCAGTCCATAGATCTTTATGGTTGTTGGACATCTTAAGTCCTCATTTCAATAATATCGAGTGAACTTCGAGGACATCGATAATAGGGTTCGATTTCATTGAGCTATTTATCAATAAATCGACAAAGGTAGAAAACTTAGGATTTTTCTGAGTTTGAAAAAAATTCTAACTAAAAACCCTAGGATGTTCTATTCAATTTTAAGGGTTTTAATTACCTAGTGTTTTGGGACATGGGATGTGAGGCTAAGGTTTACCTTTGGTGAGTTCGGACACACATCCTATTGAGGCAGGCGCTTGATTAATCTTCCTATGGGGCTCCTTTGTCTAGCTGACTCAATACTCACGCTAATTGACAAACCAGGGCACTTTCAGTACACCCATCACTCACCCATCACACCCATCCCTCTCACTCTTACATCATCTCTCTCTCTCTCTCTCACCATTTCTCAAGCAACCCAAGAGAGAGAGCTAAACGTCCAAGCTTCCCATGAGAGAGCTTAGAGTTTGGCCCACCTTCCTACCCCAAGATCTTCCATCTCCACCCTCCAACCTTCATCAACCTCCATAAAAGTGAGAGCCAATGAGTTTGGCATTCCATCAAACTAAGAAGATCCAACGGTGGGTGTTTATAGGGTTAGATTTGTATTTCTTGATGATAGGCCAAGTGGGGCCTACTGATCAATGGTATGGATCTCACTTTGGACCCTAGGTGTGGCTGATGGCCCACCATGATCCATATGTTCATTCCATCATGGGGCCATTCTCCATGGACCCCATCATGATGTTTATTTCTCTGAGTATGTAAAGGGCCATCTAGACCATGCATTTTGGTGAAGAAGGGATCTCCACCGTTGATTTTGATTGGTGGGCCCACATGTAATGGGACCCACTTGATGTATGTTGTAATGCATGGAAGGGAGGGCTCATAGTGCTGGGGTCCCTCCATCGTACGCCGTCTCTCTCTCTCTCTCCTCTCTTCCCTGTTTGCAGCCCATCATGATACAAGTATTTATTCCGCCGTACATTTGCTAGACGCACCTGGATGTATTGTGAGATCCAGACCGTCAATCCCAGCACCATTTAGCTGCTAGAATGGCGTCAGCAAGCTCCGTGGGTCATATGATGTATGTACTACATCAAGACCGTCCATTGGTGCATCACGAGCAGCTTGGCTACCGTATTGAAATTGCAAGTTCTGGGGGGCCTGATCATTAGGTACGTGTTACATCCACGTCACCCATCAGAAGGTGGGACCCACATGAGGCACGTGTGGTGTCCACACCGTCCAGTTGGGATGGTGGGACCCACCATGAAGTATGTGTTTTATCAACACTGTCCAACCCAATGCAGAGATCATTTTATGGCAGAACAGTAAGGATGCTAGCAGTGTTTTGATCTAAAAAATATATAAATAAAATTAAAATATAATATTATAATATATATATAATGGGTCCCTATGTGGGACCCACCATTTTTTATCTGGGAGAGGCGGGCTGGTGTACAGCAGCTATGTAGCTGTTGTACTAATGTTAGTAAGGCTATGGGTCTGATCCATCTAGACCATTCATCTAGACGGTGGGTCAGTGGGCCATGCACACCAGCCATATAGTTGTTATACATGCAGCAGCAACTCCGTGGGCCATACCATGTTGTATGTGTTTTATTCTAACCGTCCAGATGACTGGACGGTAGACCACCATGATGTATATGTTTCATCAATGCCGTCCATCTATTTTACATCAACGCTGTTCATCTGTTTTATAATCCACGTCGTGCATCTGTTTTATACCCACACCGTCCACCCATTTTTCATCTGGACCATCTATCTATGTGTGCCCCTATCTTGATAATATGTTGTTTATCATGCTGTCCATTTTGCTTCTAGATATGGGCGCACCATGATGTATGTGTTTGATACACGCTGTTCATTTGTATATGGGGCCAACAATGATGTATGTGCCTTAACCATGCTGTCCATTCACTACAAGAAATAGGGCTTTTACCGACAAAAATTTTACCGATGAAATAATTTTCGTTGGTAAAACAATACTTTTACCGACGAAATTTTTTTGTCGGTAAATGTTTTCTCGACGGCTGAAAACCATCCGTAATAATGTTTTTACCGACGAAATTTTTCATCGGGAATAATGTTTTTACCAATGAAAAAAAAATTCATTGGTAAAACACTACTTTTACCGACGAAAAAAAATGTCGTCGGTAAAACACAACTTTTATCGATGAAATGTTTTTTCATCAGTAAATGTTTCCTCGACGGCTGAAAACTGTTGGTAATAATGTTTTTACCAATGAAATTTTTCGTCGAGAAAAATGTTAAAATTTTTGAGTTGAAAATTTTCGCGTTGTCTTGAAAACTTTCACGGTAAGAGTTTTACCAACGAACCAAAACCGTCGGCAATAATGTTTTTACTGACGAAAAAATTCGTCGGGAATAATGTTATTTATTTAGGGTGAAAATTTTGCGCTAAATTGAAAATTTTCATGTAAGGAGTTTTACCGATGAACTAAAACCGTCGGGAATAATGTTTTTATCGATGAAAAAAATTTCATCAGTAAATGTTTTTACTGACAAAATTTTTCGTCGGGAATAATGTTATAATTTTTAAGTTGAAATTTTTCACGCTATCTTGAAAACTTTCACTGTAAGAGTTTTACTGACGAACCAAAAATGTCGGTAATAATGTTTTTACCGATGAAAAAATTCGTCAAGAATAATGTTATTTATTTAGGGTGAAAATTTTCGCGTTATATTGAAAATTTTCGTGCAAGGAGTTGTACCGATGAACTAAAACCATCGGTGTTAATGTTTTTACCATTGAAAAAATTTGTTGGTAATAATGTTATTTATTTAAAGCCAAAATTTTCGCTAATGTTTTTTACCGACGAAGCAACACCGTCGGTAATAGTGGCCTATTTTTTTCCATCGGACGAAAACCGTCGGTAATAATCACATGTTTTTTACCGACGGACAAAAACCGTCGGTAATAATCACATGTTTTTTACTGACGGACAAAAACCGTCGGTAATAATCGCTTGTTGTTTACTGACGAACAAAAACCATCGGTAAAGGTAGTATGTTTGTATATGTGTGTGTATATATAGTTTTTATATCAAATTAGTGGAATTTTTTTATTTTTTCTAATTTAAAAGTAATATTTAGATGAATTGTATTATCACATGAAAAAGAATATTGAGAAGTTTAAAAATTTTAACAATGTTTGAGAAAAATTTTGAGAACAAACTGATGCTTTTAAAGAAAAAAAATCTGCATTTTGAATTTTTTAAGAAAATAAAATAAAATATGAGAAAATTTTTAAGATTTTGAAAATAAAAATTCAGAATTTGTATTTTTTTTTTTTGAAATATTTTGTAATAAAAATGATATTTTGTTAAAAGAGTAAAAAAATATACATTTTGGAAAAAAAAAAAACCGTTATTTTTAAATGGAAATTGAAATTTATTTGTGAAAGAAAATTACTAAATTATTAGGCACACCCAGTAATTGAACCTTTAATCATTTTTGGACAATCTAATCAGTTCAGATTGAAGAGTAAATAACTTCAGATGTTTAAATCAAATTTCACTGAAATTGTTGATCAATCTTGTATGCCCAATATCTTTCTCATGTGTAGCCTGATTGAGGCGAATAACTTGTCAAATTGAGGGTATTGATCAGTAAAATAGAGTGAATGGACTAGACATGTAAAATGGGCCAAATATTCTGGTCAAAATTGTGACCCAACTTACTGACCATGTGAGAACCTAAGAATTGATGTTAGTAAGTTTTGTGGGCCCCATCTTGATGTGTGTCGAACATCAACACCGTGAATTTAATGTGTCCCCTTTAGGTTATGAGATATCTCAAAAATTATCTGTATACAAAATTCAGGTGGGCCATACCATCTAAAACTATGTGAAAACATCCTAAAAAATATAAAAGCACTTGGTGGGGCCCACATGAGTTTTGGATGCGGCTGAAAATTGGTCTGACCCCTCATCCAAGTGGGACACACATAATGAGTGGGTTGGATATGTGAATCACATTTAGGCAGACCCAATATATGATTATGAATGTTTTAAGGAAACCCCTCTCCATTATATTATGTGGTGTGGCCCACCCAAGTCATGGATTAACTTTATTTTTAAGCTCTTGGCCCACCTAAGTCATGGATTGACTTTCTCCATACTGTTCAATGCTTTTCTCAGATCATTTTAAGATATTAACCAAAAAATGGGGCGGGTCCAAAGCTTAAGTGGACTACAAAGTGGGGACTTACAAATAAAAATGATATTTTGTTAAAAGTTTTTAAAGAAAAATTAAGAGTAAAAAAAATATACATTTTGAAAAAATTGTTATTTTTAAATGGAAATTGAAATTTATCTATGAAATTTTATTTTTTTTACTAAATTATTAGGCACAACCACTAATTGAACCTTTAATCATTTTTGGACAATCTAATCAGTCCAAATTGAAGAGTAAATAACTTCAGATATTTAAATCAAATTTCACTCAAATGGTTGATCAATCTTGTATGTCTAATATCTTTCTCATATGTAGCCTGATCAGGGCGAGTAACTAGTCGAATTGAGGGTATTGATCATTAAAATAGAGTGAATGGACCAGACATGCAAAATGGACCAAATATTCAGGTCAAAATTGTGACCCAACTTATTGACCTCGTGAGAACCTAAGAATTGATGTTAGTAATTAAGTTTTGTGAGCCCCATCATGATGTGTGTCGAACACCAACACTGTGCATTTGATGTGTCCCCTTTAGGTTATAAGATATCTCAAAAATCATCCGTATACGAAACTTAGGTGGGCCATACCATCGAAAACCATGTGAAGACATCCTAAAAAATATAAAAGCACTTGGTGGTTCCCACATGAGTTTTAGATGCGGCTGAAACTTGGTCTGACCCCTCATCTAAGTGGGACACACATAATGAATGGGTTGGATATGTGAATCACATTTAGACAGACTCAATATATGATTATGAATATTTTAAGGAAACCCCTCTCCACTACATTTAGGTGAGTTACTCATTACCCTTAGCATAATAAATAAACTCTGTGGGGTCCACCATCATTTATTTATTTTATCCACTTCATTCATCCATGTTAATAGATAATTTGAGGTCTAAAGAACAAAAAGGAAGCATATCCAAAGCTCAAGTGGACCACACCACAGGAAATAGTGTGATTAAACCTCTACCATTGAAAAATTCTTGGAGGCCATAGAAGTTTCGAATCAAGCTGATGTTTGTGTTTACTCTTCATTCAAATCTTTTTGATATTATGAACAGGTTGAATGACAAATAAACATTACTGTGGGCCCAATGAAGGTATCAACGGTGGAAATCATTATTCCACATTGAATCATGTGGCATGGTCCACTTGAGCTTTGGATTTATTAAAAATTTGGGATCAACCCACACTGTTCATCCATTTTTTGAGATCATTTTAGAAAATTATCCAAAAAATGAATCATATCCAAAGATTAAATGGACCACAGCACCAATGCCATTGGGGGTGATGATTTTCACCGTTAAAAAATTCGTAGGGCCCACCATACTGTTCATTTTCCATCCAATCTATCCATAAGGTCACAAAGACCTGGATGAAGAGGAAAAACAAATTTCTTATTGATCTAAAACTTCTTTGACCCCTAAAAAGGTTTCAATGGTGGAGGTTCAATCCCCCCACTACTTTTGATCATGTGGTCCACTTAATAGTTAAATCTGTCTTATTTTTCGTCTCAAGCCTTACGACAAGCTCGCCATATGGATGGACAGTTTGGATATAACACATACCTCATGATGGGACCCACGGAAGTTGCTAGCATCACCCAGCCCATTCCTCGTGCAGATTGGCTATAGACATACTAAAGTGACATCACCAAGTTTTGTGGGCCACACCATGATGTATTTTTTGTATCCACACCATCCATCCATTTAGAGAAATCATTTTAGGGTAAGATCCAAAGAATGAGTCACATCCAAATCTCCAGTGGACCCTACCATAGAAAATAGTGGGGAGAGCGACACCACTGTTAAAAACTTCTAAAGGCCACAAAAGTTTTCGATCAGGTTGATATTTGTGTTTTCCCTTCTTTAATGTCTTTTTTAACTTTTGAACAGGTTAGATTTCAAAAAAAAAAAAAAAAAAAACATCATGTTGGGCCTTAGGATGGTTTCAACAGTGGGCATCAATTTTGCCGCTGTTTTCTGTGGTGTGGTCCACTAAAGCTTTGGATCTACCTCATTCTTTAGCTCACGTATTAAAATAATATTTACAAATGGATGGACGTTGTGGATATAACACATACATCATAATGGGGACCACATAACTTGGTGACGTCACTTCAGTAGCGAGTCTGGCTACTCAACTGGGCGTTGATTGGCTACTGACAAGTTGAGTAGGGAGACTACTACTGAAGTGATGTCACCAAGTTCCGTGGGCCCCACCATGATGTATGTTTTGTATCCACACCATCCATCCATCTGGAGAGATCATTTTAGGGTAAGATCCAAAGAATGAGTCACATCCAAAGCTCCAGTGGACCCCACCAGAGAAAATAGGGGGGAGAGTGACACCACTGTTAAAAACTTCTAATGAGACTAGTTAGGGCATCGACCCTAACCAACCCCTCTCATCCATGTCTCTCTCTCTCTATGCCTGTCCCTCTCTCTCTCTCTCTCTCTCTGCGCCTCTCCCTCTCTCTCTACGCCTCTCCCTCTCCCTCTCCCTCTCCCTCTCTCTACACCTCTCCCTCTCCGTCTACAGTAGAGCCCTTTCTTAGATCCATCATCTTCATCGCCTCCATGCTTCCGATAATCAGTGACCAAAATCAATGGTTGTCATAAGCGGCCAACTCAAAGTAAATGTATGAGTCTCGGGATTGTATGAAAGAGGGTTTTTTTTTTTTTTTTGAAAAGAAACCCTTACTCCTTAATGGATTACGAAATCCATGATGCAATTTTATTTGATTACTGAAATTGCTTATTCAATTTTTAAAATTTCAATTCTCTAGATGGAATTCGAAATCCCTGATTGGATTATGAGATTCCCAATTCCAGATATGCCAATTTAGAAAATCCCTAAACCGAATTTTTAGGGATTGAAATCCCTAAGCATCGAATTTGGGAATTGAAATGCCAATTCCTGATTTGGGGATGGAGATCCCTAATTTTTTGATTTGGGAATTGAAATTCTCAATTTCTAATTTTAGATTACATCTTCTCTATGATTCTGGAAAGTTGCATTCCCATAGCTTTTATCATGACAATGAGCCTTGAGTGAGTAAGTAAGCTCCAATTCAAATACCTTATGATATGTCATTGAGGCTTTTGACATTGGATGTGTACTGTCTAGTAGCTATTGGCTCAAAGCCTGGTAGAAAATTCAAGTTTTACATATATGATGATCGATATGGTGGTTTTAGGAAGGATTATTTATTTATTTATATATATGATGAATTCCGCCCCTTTTTCTCCACAATAAGGAAAATTACAATTCCTCAAAAAATTATTTTCATTTGAAGGTATTGAACTCGGATCTATTCACAAGAGAAAATTTGGTTAACTTTGGAAACTTCTCTCGAAAGTAGAAATTAGCTATTGTTTCTAGCTTTTGATACATTGATGATCTAAAGAAATCTATTCTTTTTTTTTTTTTTTTATGGGATATGATTGTAGGATATGCATTTCCAATATATTAACTGTAAGTTGCAGCTATCTTTGTTATCTACTAAAATTTTTCAGTAAAATGATTCTTTTTCAATGTATAGAATGTGATATTTGTAAAGATAAACAATTGAGGCAAGAACTTATAATGCATGTTGCATCTTTACAAACAAGTCCGTCTACAAACATCTTAGGATAGAGAATGTTAAAATTTCACCCTACAAAAGCAAGGAACTTGTAACATTATGGTTAAGTTGGATTTCTACCACCAATACTGATCCAGCCTCTGGTGATGGTAAATAGCCGTGTATTTAATGCATGAAAAGGTTTCCTTGTTATTGTTTCTATACATTTTTTTCCTAATTGTTGAATTTTAAAATTTGTTATATTGAAGCATGTTTTTAACTTTTGTTTTTTTGATGTGGCGAGTTGTAGAATATTTTGGACAAGAGTTTGCATCTAATTGCTGACAATTATCAAGAGTTGGAAGTGTTCAATTTGATGAGGTATGCATTCTCATAAAAAGGTTCTAATTTCATCTCATGTATGAATGCTGAAATTTGAATTTTAGCCTGCCCAAGAATTGGACCGAAACAGGCTAAACGATTGGGCAACTAGCCACTAAGCTAAACTCAATCAGTGGACAGTTACCAATCGATTGCCTTATATTAGCTAACTGATTGAATGTTTTGAAATCCTAATTTTTTATGAGAGAGAGAGAGAGAGAGAGAGAGAGAGAGAGAGAGAGAGAGAGAGACGGGGTTCATCTTCATGCTCCATTTACTGTAATCGAAGGATATTCGGATAATACTACCAAACGAGGTTCACTTTTTGCTGATGACAGATGGTGGTTCTCTAGATGGATAGAGGAAGTTAGGGTAATGAAGGGAACCATCTCAGTTTCCTTTACCCATGTAAATAGGGATATTAATGGTGTGGCAGATTGAGTTGGCTAAGAAGGATTATAATAATGACAATTGATTTTCACAGCTTTTGTTTGTAATACAAACACTAGAAACACCATATCCATGAAACTGATTTCATTTCCCCTGTTTACTATGAATGCCTTACATAGCATGTCAAAATAACTGGAGATTTTGATTACAGGTATAACAGGTCTATACCGTGGAATTGTGAGTAATATTGCTTCTTCAGCACCAATTTCTATGGTTTACACCTTCACATACGAATCAATTAAGGGAGCGATGTTGCCCCTCTTGACAAAGGTGATCTTGCATGTTGAGTTTTGGGATGGTCTTTCTGTCATAACAAGTGTCTGATTTGCTTGCATTTAGGAGCCTTCGCCTGTGTTTTTATTTTTTATTTTTGTTCTCATGCAGGAGTACCATTCTTTTGCACATTGCACATCAGGTGGATGTGCAAGTATTGCTACTTCATTTACTTTTACCCCAAGTGAGCGTATTAAGCAGTAGATGCAAGTTGGTTCACACTATCAGAACTACTGGTATACTTCTTTTGTTTGCCCTTTTGGCTTCGATGATGGGTTTAACTAAAATTGCTTACATTTTTATAGTAGTGTTCGATGTTATATTTCATGTATTGGCACTTGCATTGCTGTAATTTTTTACTGTATCAGATTTTTCATTGCTGTCGGTGGACATTGTTATGATGTGTCTTCACATTGAGTTTTATGCTCTTCTTATAAAGGAAAATAACTGGGTTTTATTTATTTATTTATTTATTTATTATAACTGCTCTCTCATAGTCTTAATTGAAGGGAAAAATAAAAAAGAAAAAAATCATTCACTAAGTTAGGAATTGTGTACGGGATAGATCTAAGGATTTGCTCTTCTCATTTACACTTTCTCAAATTTTGTAGCATTAGATGTTCTAATCATGCGTTTGCTTACACCATTGGAAAAAATCATGTGTTTGCATATAAGGCAAGGGTGATTTATAGCTTGTGGACATGCTCATGCTTCTTCTCATGGTCGGTTTGTATGAGATAGCATGTGTTTCCCACTGTCTAATATGCTTTTAAAGTTTTGTATTAACATGTGTCTCAACCATCCATGAATGATGAATGCTCTTAGTCTAGTTGGTTTCTCTCTTTCTACACGGTAGTATAGAACTTTGATAGCAGCAGCTACATTGACCATTATTTTGAGAAAAAAAATCTGCATGTTGTCATATTACAAAACCTGGCATTGTGTTTACTCTTATAATATTCTTATAATAAGGGTTAGCAAGATTTCTCCCTTTTATTTTGAAAAAGCCTTTACTTTGGTTAAATTTCTCCCTCGCCTATTTGCTAGTCATCTAGGTGCTGAGATAGGCTGGCCACCTATTCTATATTAGTCATTCTGATACATTGGCTACAAGAAGGAAATTTGTATGATTTCTTCCTCTTTTAATTAGTGTATTTTTATGTGCATAGCACTCGTTCGCCTTTCTCACAGGTTGGAAGATTTCCATTTCTTTCCTTCTAATTTTCTAAATTCTTACAGCTTGGAGTATTGGAATTTGATGGTAATGATTTTGTTAGCCGGGCTTCTGAAAAATCCGGAACTAGCAGTTGGTGCTGCCATCATTTGGTAAGTAGAATCTTTGAAATGGCTTAATTTCATTTCTATTATTTATATTCTTTGGTTTGAACTGTCTATAGTTTCGTCTATGTAATAATGTCTAAACATTTCTCTTATATATATTCAAATGCTGTAATAGCTTTCATTGTGTGCATGATCAATTTCACAAAGAGATTTCAAGAGTGTTAAGGTTGTGTATATGATTCTTTAAGTTATAAATGTGAGTGCCTGTTAACTAACTTAGACATTGGTGTTTATAGCACCGGGTCACACATATCAATGCTGGTATGCATGGGACACCTGAGCCATTTCCTATGGACAGTAATATCGGTGGCCTGGCCATTTGGACGACCCGTGTTTATGTATTAGCTCAAAATTAATGGAGCAGATCCGGATGTTCGTCGGAGCTATTTGGATGTTAAGCGGGGGTCCCTAGAAGGTGGGAACCACTGTTATGACCATGATAAAGTTGTCTATTTACTATGGACAACAATATAGGTGGCCTGGCCATTTGGACAGGCTCGTGTTTATGTATTAGCTCGAAATTGATGGAGCAAACCTGGATGTGCATCGGGGCTATTCGGATGTTAAGCGGGAGTCCATGGAAGGTGGGAACTGCTGTTTGGCGTAGATTGGTCATCTGGTTGGTAATATCTATTTGATCAGTGCTATTTGGACCCCACTATATGATTTATGTGTTTTATCCACGTTGTCCATCCATTTTAAAAGATAATTTTAGGGATTTATCCCAAAAATGAGGTAGTTCTAAATTTCAGGTGGACCACACCATGGGAAAAAGTAGTGATTGAATTTCCACCATTAAGGATTTCTTAGGGCCCATTTTAATGGTTATTTGACATCTAAAATGTTGATTATGTCATCACTAAAATAAACATCACTATAGGCCCTAGAAACTTTTCAATGATGGAAATCATTATACCCATTGTTTCTTGTGGAATGGTCCACCTAAGTTTTGGATATGATTCAATTTTGGTTTCAACCCCTTAAATGATTTGGAAAAGCAGATGGACGATGTAGATAAACTACATACATTTACCTATAACCTAAACCTATAACTTATAACCCCTTATAGGTTATATGTTTAAGTAATAGGTTATAGGTTATAGGTTATAGGTTATAGGTTAATCTATTACCTATAACCTAAATCGAAACCTAAACCTAAACCTAAACCTATAACTTATTACCTAACCTAAACCTAAACCTATAACATATAACCTATAATTGAGATGTTTTAGGCTCTCGCTACACGCTTACCCAGCGATGTCCCACCACCTCCGCCTTCATCTTTGTGATTTTTGTATTTTATTTATGATGTTAAACTTATATGTATTTATGCGTGGATGAATGTGATATGGATAAGATTGTTTATGTTTGGATGGATGTAGTTTATGTTTGGATGGATGTACGTAGTTTGTGTTTAGATGGATGTGAATGTGAATATGATGAAATAAATTGTAACAGGTGTATATCAGGAAGAATATGATGAAATATATTGTAACAGGTATATATCAGGAAGAATATGATGAAATATATTGTAACAGGTGTATATAAAGAATTTTTGCCCGAAAATTGAAAAAAAAAGAGACTTTTACCTATGACATATTTCGTAGGTAAAAAGTTTCATCCACGTTTTTTACCTATGAAAACTTTCGTAGGTAAAACTTTCATCCACGTTTTTTTACTTACGAAAGTTGATTCAACCACATTTTTACCTACGAAAAATTTCGTAGCCAAACGTTTCATACATAGTTTTTACCTACCAAAAGTTTCGTAGGGAAAAGTTTGGACAACATTTTTTACCTATGAACAATTTCATAGGTAAAAGTCTTGCCATTGCCGACGAACACAAACTATACAGTTTTTACCTACGAAAATTTTCGTAGGGAAAAGTTTCGCAAATAGTTTTTACCTATGAAAATTTTCATAGGTAAAAGTCTTACCATGGCCGACGAATATACTACACAGTTTTTACCTACAAAATTTTTTGTATGTAAAAGTTTCAGGAACATTTTTACCTACGAAAAAATTTGTCGATAAAAGTTTCGTCTATAATTTTTACTTACAAAAACAGTCGCCGGTAAAAGTCTTACCATTACTGACAATACCATTTTTCGTTGGTAAAAGCCTTAACCCTTGGTCTTTTATTGATGAATTTACCAATGAAAAATTCATCGGTAAAACTCATTACCTACGAAAAAGGATCATTTGCCAACGAATTTTTTCATCGATAAAAGTGGAATTTCCTATAGTGATTGCTGGTGAGGCCCACCTATTGTATGGGATCTATGGTGAAGTATAAGAGGCCCTATGAGGCCTAATATGTTGTGCATGAGGCCCATTGGTGTGACCCATGTGTTGCGGCCCACCTTGATGTGTATGAGGCACATTATTGCAGCCCACCTTGATATATATGAGGCCCGTTGTTGTGGCCCACCTTGATGTGTATTAGTCCCGTATGAGCAGCCCATTGTGAGGTATATTAGGCCCATGTGACCGGCCATTGTGATGTATATTAGGCCCGTGAGATGCGACCCATTACGATGTGTAAGGCTCAATATGATGTACATAAGGCCCATTGGTGCGGCCCTTTGATGCTGCCCACTTGATGTATATGAGGCCCATTGGTGTGGCCCGTTGATGCGACCCAGTTGATGTTTATGAGGCCCATTGGTGTGGCCCATTGATGTGGCCCACTTGATGTATATGAGGCCCATTGGTGCAGCCAGTTGATGTGGCCCACTTGAGGTATATGAGGCCCATATGATGAGGCCCGATGTGTTGGATATGAAGCCCATGTGATGTAGCTCATTGTGATATGTGAGGCCCATATGGTAAGGCCCATTATGATTGTATGCGGCCTGTTGAGATTGTATGTGGTCCATTATGTTGTGTATGAGGCCCTTGTGTGAGGCCATGGGCCCACTATATGTTTGGCCCCATGAAGGCCACTCCTTGGGAGCAATGTTGGTTAAATGTCTACATTGATGGGCAATGATGGTTAAATGTCCACATTGTGACCTTCCCTTAAGCTCTTTGTTAGGCTGATTATCGAGGTTGAATGTTGATACTGATTATCGATGTTGGTTATCGATACCGATTATGAGTATGTGACAGCATAGCATCATGATACATGCTCATATGCATCATCTGCATGTTTGTAATGAGATGTGGATGACTATTGCATATGTCGCAGGGCAGGTTGTTTATGGGACTCCCTGATAGGTAGAGTCGTCCTGCATGAGTGCGCAGTATGCACAGGATTAATGCATGATTTGACTGTGTGACTCATGCATCTCGCATTTTGAGATATGACTACTATACGCCCTAGCGACATCAGGGTTGTGGCCTCCACAGGCATATCGTGGATGGTCAGATGGGACACCGAAAATATTTTTTTACATGGGGTGCCTTAAATGTACTTGGGTGAAAGTCTTTAAACTTCCGTGTCTAGGAGACGCTCCAACGTCTAGACCGAGTGGATACATGAGCGCCCGAGTGCCAAATACAAGTAGGTCACATCTCTCACTATATCGTGGTTGGTTGGAAAGGGGTGTGGCCTTACCCGCCTGAGGGTAAGGGGCATAGCTAAGCTGAGTTTAACCAACTTGTAAATGGGTCCGCTATCGACGTGCCGGGTAGATATTAGCTGACTACTGGCTAGGTGGATAGTGTGGTCTCTTCCACTTACATGGTTGCACGTCCAATGGGCTGCGATCACATATAGAGTGTACTAGAACCCGGTGATGATCACAGAGATGTATAGTATTGATATATAGACTTATTGAGCAGAAGTTGTATACTCAGCATCTTACTCATTCATTCATTCATTCACTATCCACTTGGGCTAGTGGTGCACAACTAATTTGATATGTGTAACTTCGCAATGGCTAGGATTTCGGTTAGGCGCGCGACTAACCTGAAATCAGGAGTCCACCACATTGACTCTGGCTATCCAAATTTAGGTATGGGATTAGTTTGGATAGAAGTCCCTTGTGATGGACCCCATAGCTTACGATACTATGTATTATCATCCCAACTTCATACTCCAGCTTGGTCATTTCATTTGCACTGCATATTACATACTGCATCGACAGCAAATGGCATTTTGGGTTGCAATGTTTCTACATTTATATGGCCTAGATGATCCTGACGGTATTTGTGAACTTATCAGGATTCGCATATTGCATTGCATCCTCAGTATATGATATTTGATTTATTATGCCTCCACATTACTCTAATATTGTATGATTTATGGATTGCCAGTATTTCTGCTTACTCTGATATCTATATGCTTGGCATGTGCATCGCACACACTTACACCACCCTCTAAACTTTTTATAAGCTTATGTATGATAGATGCGTGCAGGTGACGTTAGGTTGCAGTAGCATTGAGCTTGGAGCGTGCAACCGTCTTTTGGAGCTTTGATTTTTGATATATGTATTCCCTTTCAGCATTGTATTCAATTGTTTATATTAGTGGATATGTGATGATGATGTTGCCTTTGTGATTTGGGTAAACTTGTAGTTATGCTTGTTATAAAACAAATGTACATTGAAAATCCTCCTTGTAGGATCCCAGGATCGAAATCTGGCATATGGGCGTTGAAAGCCAAGAAAGGGGGACTACAGAGGCTATCGGCACCAGATTTGGTGATCGGAAATTTTGTGAGCTCGATTTCTGAGTTTGGGGCATAATAGGGCTAACTGCTGGGCCAAGAGCGGGGAGGCCCTAAAGGCCTGGGCACTCGACCATTGATTAAGCTTATTCTCAACCGAGCCCATGTCTAATATGGAGATACCAAACATACCTCCAAAGAATGCCTAAGCTGATTTTGCCAGGCTGCCACCAAGGAACAAATGAGGAATGGACTCTCCTACATGATCTGAGAGGGCCTGGGATCTGCTGCCGCAACACACACATCTGGAGGCTAAACTGATACCTCTGAATTCCATTAATGCGTCCACAGGGACCGCATTCAACAGAACCTTCCAAACAAAGAGGGAGATTTTAGGAGGAAGCTTCTTGTCCCAGACGCCTCTAGCCCAACCTCTGTTGGCTGAACTCGATCTGCTTTTCTCCCATTCTGATTTCATTGTGAACTAGCCCGAGGGAGAGAATGGCTAGAACGGAACATCTGGACTTGCCGTAATACAGAAAGCTGTTTGAAATATGAAGTCCACCACTTGTTGAGTGAGATACCGAAACACTGCAGAGGGAGGGAGAGGGCCATGGTTACCCAGGCAATGCTAAACCTTTAATGCTCTCAATTCTTCTGGAATCTACGTAAACGTAATTCGAAAGAGGGGGCCCAGCCCCGTCCAGTTTGTGGACCATAAGTTACATTGTCCCTCTCCAATTTGGGTTTAAACAAAGGAAACGAGCGGGGGGAGAAGGGCCAGAATCTTTTTCCATATTAGAGAGGCAAAGGCTGCAGCATGAGCTAGTGCGCAGGATTTAGGTCTGTACAATATTTGGCCCACATAAATCTGCTCCACAAACTGCCTTCCTCCTTGAACTTGATGACCTAGGCCATCTTGAGATGAAAGGCTTTCATGGTGTCTACCAATTTTCTGATCCCGAGGCCTCCTTCATCTTTTAGGGGGGCTAACCGCTTTTAGCTTTTCCAGTGTAGTTTGCATCTGCCCTCAAGTCATCCCTAAAAGAAATTGGAATTTACCTCCTAGAGCCAGATCCAGAGCTATTAAATGTCAAATTTTGATAGTTTATCTATTTCCAGGCCACCTTCCTTTGATAGCTCAAATTGTTCTTATTAGAAAGCCAAAATGAGGATTTTTCTCAAATCTATTGATGAAAGTGTGTGTGGCAAGCCACTGTAACACAATGTATCCCTCCTATGATGGTAGTAGCTGAAAATAGAACCACGTCTTTGAAAGAAATTGCTTATACTTTTTGGACAACTATTCAGAAAGGTGAAAGTAGCACTAATGCAAAGGCCTTAAATACAATAACACGTGCTCTATCACCAGATGAATTCAAAAGAATCATTTCATGTGATACAGCTAAACAAGCATGGATATTCTTGAAAGGACACATGAAGGAACTAACATTGTCAAAAAATTTAAGATTGAAATCTTTACAACCAAATTTGAGGAAATTCGTATAGAAGAAAGTGAATCATTCATGGACTTCTATACGAAACTAAATGAAATAGTTAATTCTATATGGGGTCTTGGAGATAGAATACCTGAAAGCAAGGTTTGTGCAAAAATACCACGATCACTTCCGACAGGTTTAATCTAAAAGTTACTATTATACATTAATTGAGGGATACTGGTACTATGAAGATTGATGAATTAGTTGGATCTTTTCAAATCTACAAGTTGAATTTTAAAGCTCTTAAAAACAGGTCCATAGCTCTCAAATCCTCTAAATTTAAATCCAAAGATATAAATGTAAATTTTAATAATGATGAGAATGAGGATGATATGGCAATGTTGGCTAAAAATTTTTATAGAATTTTTTTAAATAAAAATAGAATAGATTTTCAAAAGTCTTTTGACAAAAGAAAAGGTAATTCAAATTTTTGAAAATCAAAATCTAAAGAAACCCAATACTTCAACTGTTCTGAATTTGGACATATAACTTCAAAATGTCTTAAGAAGGATAAATCTAGGAGAAGAGGCATGATTGCAACTTAGGATGAACCATCAAAATCTGAATCTAATTCAGAAACTAACGAATCAAACCAAGAAACTGTGAAAGATTTAAAGGCTTTTATGACTATAGCTAGAATCACTTCTTCGGATGAATGTGAAGCTGAAAAAGGCAAGCTCAATAGTCCTAACGGGGGGGGGGGGGGGGTGAATAGGACTATGCCAAATAAAAATTAACTTACTGAAATAATAAATAAATTAGGAAAAATACTCTCACTAGGATTGAAAAATTGATTCAAACTTAGTTCGTAGGATAACTTATACCCAAAAACAAAGTTTTAGGTAGGACAACCTTATTTCACGAACGTTTGTAAGGATCAAGATTTCAAACTAAGTAAGAGATAATAAAGATATCTATTACAAACATTCATCACATTCGCATAAATAAAATTACAACCATTCTCTACATATGCAAAAAATAAACATTCACTACAACACCAAGAATTATAGTGGTTCGATGTGTACACCAACTGTTCTCAAATAGCCACACTTACTCCACTCCTAATAATCACAACCCACATGATATTGGCTTTCATTAAAAATAAGATTTTCACAAGGTCACCTTAAAACCTGATACAATTGTAATTTTAAAGGGCTATCACAAACAAAAACCCCATACTAAGATTTTCTGGCTATATCAGAAAAATCAATAAATGAGATTTTCTGGCTATCTTATAAAAAACCAAATACAAAAAGTAAAATGATACTTATCTTTACCAAAGAAAAAGCTGTAGCCATAGATCACTTTTCTTAAATGATGAATGTTTAATGTTCAGTCCAATAAAAAAGGTCTAGGGTTCTAATTGATTTTAATTAGTTTTAAACATCAACGCTACTTGCATTAGTTCCCTTAAATCTCAATAAGAGTAAACACTCTTTTTGATAAATTAGAATGATAGAGTTTTGAGATAAAAGAATTAATGAAAAAGTTATAAAATAAAATTATAAATACCACTTGATAACTTGACAATAAATGAGGCTTCTCTCTCTCTCTCTCTCTCTCTCTCTTAACTTAGGGCTTTAATAGGCTTAAGTTATATTTTCGGATTGAGAAAGACCTATATTTATAGTCATAAAATTTGTTCCTTCGACTGGTCGAAGCACCAGATTCAGTTCCAACAAATTTTCAAATTCGAGCGGGATAAGTTTCAACAGATCTTTGACTGGTCAAACAGCCTATTCGACTAGTCGAACATTCCTTTCAATTGGTTAAGCAAGTTAAATCTGATTAGATTATAATTGTTAGACTTCAAGTCGAGGAACCTTCGACTGGTTGAAGATGCAACAGAAATTCTATTATACTTCAGCTGTTCCTTGGACTAGTCAAGGAATTTATTAGACTGGTCGAAGAAAAATTTGGACAAGTCAAAATTCAGTCAATTATAAGTATAAAAACCTAAATTAAATATGTTTTGAAAGCCCCTAAACCAAAGGTCTTTCAAGGGTTTAAATTACCTATATAGACTGAACTTCATAGAAACTTGAAGTTCTCAAAGGAGCTTGATCTTATACTTAGAAGATTCATCAGTAGGAGTTGAACTTGCACTTGGAGCTTGATCTTCTACTAGAACTTGAACTTAAAGATAAAACTTGATCTTGCACTTGGAGCTTGATCTTCTACTAGCATTTTTGAACTTTCCATCTTGATCCATGTGACTTGAACTTTAGCTTGACTTCAAATTGAACATAAGTTAGACTTTAACTTGAACATGAGCTAAACTTCAACTTGAGCATAGGCTTTTTTTTTTAACTTAAAGAACACTATGCTAAGTTATTTTGACAATACGAAATTTGATAAACCAGGTGTAATATATGCGTTAAACATAATAGCACTTACAATCTCTCCCTTTATCAAATTAATGACAAAACACTTAGAGATACATGAATCAGAGTGTAACCTTGTATTCTTGAACTCATGATGTAATTGTAGAGAGCAAAAAAAATACTACTCCCCCTCGAGTTGTTCTTTCCCTGTTTCCTATTTTAAAACATACAATATTCCAAGCAAAGCATTCATAGCATTTTTAATCTCTATCATATCACTACCAAAAAAATAATTAAAGGTTACAGACCATGCTAGTTTTTAGCTATGGATATACACCGTAACTCTGTTGCTACGGCTTAAAACCGTAGCTAAAAATGAGAAAACTGTAGCTAAAAGCTCAATCCACCACATGTACCTACAACATGTGACAGCCCCATAAGGGACTTTACGAGGCCCATTAAAATGTGTGTGCTCCATCTAATACATCTATCCGTTTTGAAAGATCATTTTAGGGTAAGAGCCCAAAAAAGAAAGTAGATCGAAGGCATAAGTGGACCACACGGTAGGAAATAGTGGAGATTATATACGCACCATTGATCAATGGTATGGTTCAATTGGACCTTTGATTTGCCTAGATTTTGGCGCCATTTGCTAAAACAAAATACAAAATTAATGGACGGAGTGATATATCAAATGCATCACGTTGGACCCCATAAAGCCCTTGACAGGACCATTTGTCCAGAACTCGTCAGACTTGTGCGAACGCGAAGGGACTGTGAAGGAGGCATAATAGCTACGACTAGAGGGTTTTTAGCTACTGTTTAAGATAGTAGTAAGAAAAAAATATAGAAACTCGGCCCGCGCTGCCCTTTTTCTCCTTCCCCCTCTCACGGACTTTCTAAAATTTCATCTCTCCCTCCACTCCGGAGTAAAAACCCAAATCCACGTCGCTTTCTCTCTCTCGATCTCCTACCCGTCCCTTTTCTCTCTCTCTCTCTCTCTCGATCTCCTAAACCCTCTCTTATGAATACTCCCCTCTCACGAACCCCTCTTCTCTCCCTAACCAAACCCTCTCTCGCAATCTCACGAAGACTCCCCTCTCTCATGCCATAATCCGCGTCCATTTTATGTATGCAAGACCGATTATCTTCTTCTTTCTCTTTTAAATATTCATATATCTATCTTTCTTTCTTTTTTTCTTCTTTTTTTTTGGAATTGGATTTGGGGTTTGAGGGGGTGTTGATTAGATTGATTGGGGGTTTGAGGGGGTTTAGAGATTTGGGGTTTGTACTGATGCTTGCGACATTGAGCAAGAATCGGGCCACACCCCGAGGGACAGTCGGGATGGAAATGGCAACCGCTGAAACGTTCTTAGGGTTTCTGTGGCCCCCTATGAATGTTCAATTGGGGGAGTTCAAGCCCCTATTGGATCATATTCAATCCCCTATGTATGTATTTTAGATAAAACGCCTCACCATTCAAAGCTTCTTAGAGGCCAATTAAATGGTTGAAATAGATGTACACCACAGAGTTTACTCATAATGCTTTGGGCCATGGATCTGAAATCCTCCTGTTGTTCTCAGTTTGGCTGGTCTGGTTGAAAGTGTGCTAGCTGGATGTGGTGGCCCAGATCGTATTGGGTCTTCTTACTCTACCCTATAGTTTTTTTTCCCTTTTCATGTCTTTAGCTGTATAGCAGAGTATATGATAGGTGAGGCTTGGTGTTTTTGTGGTGGCTGGATATCTTGTGGAGTAGCTAAATTTTAAAGCTAGGACACGCATACTTTCCTCTCTATTTTAGGCTTCGTGTTTTTGAGTGGGCATGCGGGTATTGAGTGTGGAAAAGATTACCAATCCTTAGGACGTGGGTACTGCAAGGGACAGTTACTAGTTTCTATTGATACCTAAAATTATGTGAAAAACCTCCCTAACAATTTCACAAATTTCCTTTTTGCCCACTTAGTACAACTATTCTAAATAACTAACAGCTCTAGAGTTCAAAATTCCAGTAGACCTATATCGCAAGTCCTGAGGAAGGGCTATCCATCACCCCCTTATTGTTACATGAGTACTTAAGGATATGATTATGATAGTTGGGTACTTAACTATCAGTTAACCAAGTTGCCATGAGTAGAATTTCATAGATCTTGGTCCAATGTCAAATTTAGATGAAAAGTAAGTAAGATTTGTATCCTCAAGTTCAAGGTGCAATGTTAGATCTTGACTCAACATTAGGATTGAATACTTGAAGGAAATTTGAGGGATTGGACTTGTAATCAGGTTATAAAGATTGATGTCGAGAATTTAGAAGTAAAAATACATCTCTTCGATAGCAACCTACAGGGTTTAAATTTGATAAGAAGATTTTTTTTTTCTGGTTCAACCTTACATAGGGCCTGGAGTTGATATATTAGGCACATTTTTGCTAACAAAGTGTGATTTTAGGACTAAATTTTAGCAAGTTCAGAAAACGTAAATAGAACCATCTTCACTAAGAATGGAGAAGCAATTAGAAATATGGGTTGTTGCTTGTCTAAAGAAACTACCAAGAGAGAAGAAAATTACATGAACAATAAATTACCTGTGGAATGTTGTTAAACCGTAGGACATGATCAGATAGAGTTGAGCCCAGAAACACGTCACCCCCAATTGCAATTCCTACAGAGAAGTCAATGCATATCTGGAATTTATAAGAGCCTTATATTCATGCACAAAACGGTAGCTCAAATAGAAAAGAAAAATAATATTATCCGTGCTAATATAGATACCTTCATATATTCCATCTGTTACACATGCAATTATGTTGTACAGTTCATTTGACATTCCTCCCTGAGATTGTAAAACCAAAAGTCCGAGTCTGATTACTTTTGCCAACCATAAACTTTAACCAGAAGTTCATTACATGGGACACCAAAAGGCAATGTGTTTCAATTTATGGTTATAAATAGTAGTTGGGGAGATTGAAAAACAATGGCCAACATAGGATAAAGGGTTTTGAGTTTGAAAACATCCCAAATTGAGTATAGAGGTATCTCTAAATGTAAATTGACTAGTCTGTCCCAAAAATAAAAGGAAAAAGATTACCATTGCTTACCATTTCTTAATTAAATCCCAATGCTAGCATCAAGTGGTGCTTTCATTACATTACTTACCATTTCTTAATTAAATTGAAACACATAAAAGGTTGCAGATTTTTTGGAAACAATTGATGATCAAGGTCAAGCCTCACATAATGGCTGGTCCAGAGAATGATGGAACCTTTCTAGTATAATGGACATAGATTGCCCATTTTCTATCTAGTGATTAGATGGTTAGGATCACCATTAATTTCAGGTACAATGGAGCATGTAGGTTAGTGATCTAAACTATTGATATGATTAGCTCAATCTAGATACCCCATAGAACACACCAATCCTTCAATTACTCTTCAATATGTGTAATCCCAAATCCTTCAATTAGTTGTCAGCAAATAGGCTATTAATTAAAAAAGAAATGTGACAACATTCTACATTCAATGAAGAGAAGGCCAAAGAAACAACGGCTAGGAACATTTGCCATCATATCAACCATATGTTTCCTTGAATCATGGGTCCCAATTGTGCAAAATGAAAATCCAAGCTCACTGTAGGAACTCTTAGTTATGTAATGTATGATACATATTTCAAAAAAAAAAAAGTAGAAGAAGAAGAAGGAAAGAAAGAAAAATGGACAAAGCCTTCCTAGGCGTACACTATAAAGAAAATTGCCTTCTATTTCTATTTTCAACTAACATATTACAGGCAGACAATACATACACTGAAATAAATCAGCATTAAATAAACTTTTGTGCAAATTGAAGTATAGAATAGATAATAAATATTAGCACCTGGGTCCATATAAAAAAATCTATATATATATATATATATAAACATAAATCCTTAAGTTACAATTAGAAAATATCATCCAAACATCCCATCACCATTTAACCACCATTCCACCATTCTTCACTTCGTCTAGTCACTTTCCACATGCATGTCTGCAATCTATGCTGTGAGAAAAATGTATGGAAATCAAATTTGCAATCCTATTAGAATTATGGCATTAAAAAGGCATTAATGGTTATTTCTGTTTACAAGATCTCAATCTATAATGGACCAAATGGATGGCTCAGTTTCAATCTCGTTGCTAAAAATGAATAGCCATTGATTTCACATACATGTAAAGTACCATTGTGATTTCTCATCCTTAAGATAATATTTCAAAACTCTTTGGTGTTTTAAAATGTTTCAAATCAAGATTATAGATGCATGTGTTTAGAATTAGATTAAAAATATTATTTTTTTGGTAAAGGTGCAGATTCAAAATGAATCCTTTGGTTAATCGAGTTCCGCCTATAATGGATAGGGAGTGGATAACACTAAGTTTTTCGGTCCCACATTTTATTTCTAGAATGAGAAGCTTTTCAAAGTTTGAACGAGATCACCTTCCTAGTAGAGAAACCATTCTTTGTCCATGCATTACTTGCAGATGTGCATGTTTACCAATTTCTTATGATGATTTGGAAATATATCTAATCAAAAATGGATTCGATCTAAGATATAGGGTTTGGAACATGCATGGTGAGCATGTATCACCTGAGTGTACTAAACTCGCATCAAGTTCCCAATAATGTCATAGTGTCCCAAACTTAAATGAGGTTCACGACACAATCGTTCAAGAACTCGGGGGTAATAACCTAGATAAAGTTGTCTAGGATGAGCCGAACGTGACCCATGTAGTTGAAGGTGTGGCTTTTCTAGTTACTCTATATGATGTTTGGCTTCTTTTTTTTTTTTTTTTGGTACTCTATAGTTCATTGATATTTATAGTCTGCATGAATTTTGTACCTCTATATTTGAACATATTTATAGTCATAGGCTCCATTTGGACATCACATTGGTATTTATGAATATAAATTTATCTCAAACCAAATGGAGCTTAAGCCCTTTTTTAACTCTGCCAATTCAACTCCTTGCATTGCCGATCCCAAGCCCGTGTAAAGGGCCCGGGTAAAGGAGGGAGAAGCACTTCAAGGTGAGTTTTATCTTCTTCTTTTTTCCATTTTCTGAAGCCATTGTAATTTTTGAGTTTATGAAACATGTTAGTTTGTATCTTAGCTTATTTGAAATCACATTCATGTTCATGTGGTAATTAGTCAATACAGGTATTCCAATACATTGACATGGGTTATTGTACCATGCCATTTGTCAAGCTTGAATATCAAGTGGTAGACATGGTAACGATTGTTTTGTATTTGCTGGCATATTAAATTAATCATTAATCATTAGTTCTCTATTGAATCTATAACCATTCTGTGATTCTCATGCTTGATTGAGTTCTATTTTTGAATGAATACTTGACTAAATTTTTTTACAGGTCTTCTCTTCATGGGAAGGGATTAAACAAATTCTTGTCTAACATTGAAGGTTACTATGGAAGCTCTACCTATGTTTATGCTATAAGCCCAATTTTCCACGTATTTCCACCTTCTGGTATGTAGAACAAATTCTTTCTACCTGTACTGGCATTCTGTAGCTCAATTGAGCATCTATTCTGTCACTATACAGGGAAGGACAATAATTTTGTATATAGCCATCTGCATCCTATGGGGAGATATGAAGCACATCCAAAGCCAGTGGATATCGCGTTTGTATATTTTCTTTTGGCCCATTTAATAGACAGATGAGAAATGATTACATGTGACGGTTGTATGTGAATTTCAACATCCATCCATTTCTTTCCTCCCAATTTTAACATGTGAGAGCATCCTATCCCATCAACTTTCACATCCATCCACTAATTAGCTATATTATGAACATTTTCTATCCTAATTCCCACTTCTCCTGGCTTATAGTAATTAGCAGGATCCTTCTAACTAGGTGTTGCTTCATCATTGAATTGTGCATTGGACTCTAGCTCCCAGTCCCGCTTCCTACCTATTTCTACTTGTTTACATTTGAAACTGATATCCTGAGTATATTGTGCATTGGACTATGGTTCCCAGTCCTGCTTCCTACCTATTTCTACTTGTTTACATTTGAAACTGATAACCTGAGTATATTGTGCATTGGATTCTGGCTCCCAGTCTTGCTTCCTACCTATTTATTTTTCTTTGCCTGCTATCTAATTACCTAAATTTCCTTCTATGCAGCTGTATTTTAATCCTAGTACTGTGAAACATGCTAAGCAACTTGAAGGTATATATTTTTGACATATGGATTGTCTTTGACATTTTGCATTTTAGCATAACTGCTGCACACTTGATGTATGTTGATGAAGTTTGGTTTTGCAGTATGAAAGCAATGTGCGGTTCGTGAGGTGGTCAGATGGCAGTTTGCAATTGCTAATTGGTAATGAAGTTTGCAATTCCTTCGACATGGAAAGGTGGGCCTTCACAACTTTTGACATGTATGCACAAAATTTTGAGCATATCTTTGCATAATTGCATCTGCAACTGGTGTTGAAGTATGCACAGCTTAATAAGTCAAGGTTTAAACCTTGTCTATAATTATATTAATTGCCCATTTTCCAAACCACTGACAATTAAAATGGACCCTACATGATGGATGGTCCCATATCAATTATCAGAGCTTTTTCACTTTCATCAATGTGGTTTCTCTGCTTTCCCTAGCCATCTATTTACCTGGTGATTCTATCACTAGATGAAAGTGATTTTTTAGAGTAGGCTATCAAAGTGGGCGCTACATGAACCATTCATGCCAATGATTGGAACTTTCTAGTATAATCACCATGGATCATTCATTTTTTTTTTCTATGAATTAGATTATTATGACATCCAAGGTTTTAAGACTTGGAACTCAATTAGATCCAATCCGGCTCAGCATTGTGACTCAAAATAGAAAATAGTGGTTGACTTAGCCGAGTAATGATGAGGGACTAAACGCTGTTAAGTCTCAAATCAATGATATCACATCATATGATAGTGATTTTTTACTGGAATGGGCTTGATGGTGGGCCCCACATGATGGACACTTTAATAATTGGACATTCTCTATAAATAACCAGTATGGTTTCCTAGTCATTGATTGGATCTTTATGCAGCATGGTTTGATAAGCATTTTTTCTGTACTATTTTTTGCAGGCGAGGATCTTAGCTTTGAATGCCTCATATTTTTTGAAAAATGGAGGTCATTTTGTGATATCAATGAAGGTATGCTGCTGTCAAATTTATTCAGCCTTGCTTTGTAGGATGGGAGTTAAACTACCTTCTAAATGAAGAGTGTGGCACGAATGTTCTCAAATATTCTCAAATGCCCCCTAGCTTTTCTTTGTAAGATATGTTGATTGGTGGACCATTTTGATGAGGGTTCATTCCAAAATTCCAATGGACCAGATCTCATCATAAAATGGACTGTCAATATGAAAAGATTTGCTGCAATTCAAGTATAGCAAATGGATTTTCAAATATCAGAAATACTTGATTATTGTAATTTAATTTTACCTATCTTCCTAATACTTTTGCTACTCTCTCACACTCTTTACAAAGCTTCCTTGAGGACTATCTTCTTTACACATTCTGTTGAACTTTTATCCATCAAGTGAACTGACAAATCATAGGTTGAGTGAAATCTTAATTTAGATAAAATGGTTGACCTATGCTATTCTCACAAATTTAGTTGGTATTGTTGCTATACCCATATTAGTTGGTATTTTGAATAGCTGAATGTTTATTTTGTCTTTGGCTGTTGCAAATTTTGCTTGTTCAGAAATGAGAAGATCAGTGTATGCTCCCGAGTATTGTCTTTCTTTTTTATGTCATCTCGTCGTCATCTTTCTCTATAATTTAGTTCTTCAGTTTCGGGGCATAGCTTTTTCATATGACTACACTGTCTGTATGATGAAATTGATTTTCAGCCATGTGCAGTAAGCTTTCGGATTAAAGTCAAGCTGAGAATAGGGTGTTAGTTGATGGCAAATTGATAACCAGTAGAGGTACACCCATGAAGTTATTGCTAGTGATTGTTGAGAAGCTATTCGGTTGTGAGAAGGCATTGGATCTTGTTGTCAATGAGAACTTTAAATAGACATATAACTATTATGTTGGTATTGTACTTTTATGAATGGATTAAAATGAATGATTGTATTTGAATGAATGTAGTTAAATGAATGAATGAATGGTTTAGCCATGAAGTATTTATCTGTATTAGCTTATATGAGTTGATCTATCAGGGCATGTACTACAATGGTAAGAGATACCATTATTATATTTAAAAATATTTTTTTTAAACAAAAAGGAAGTACCTACAGCTATTAACCATAGCCTTTCATCTGGAAACTGTAACTGTTGCTAATTTCAACCTACAGCTATGGGTCTCGATCTACTTGTAGCTACAGATATAATCTATAGCTGTATGTACTTTAGAGCTACAGAAAGTGTGGCTATAGATTTAATCCGTAGCTATTGTTTCTATTGATACGGATTAAATTTGTAGCCATAGCTTTAAGACCTATCGCGACTGTACCAATGGCTACAATCGTGCTACTGACTTTAATCGTAGCCATAGGTCTTTAGCTATAGATTTTATCCGTAGCCTTTGCCCAGTTTTCTGGTAGTGTATTCATGCATTCATTCAAATCTCTCTCCCTTTTTGTAATAAGTTGACAAAGAAAGAAGGATATTAACAGATAAATATGTAGAAGAAATAAAGCATTAAGTCAAGATATTATAAAGGAAAGATCATCCAAACAAAGTAAAAGTAGCAAATCATCAAGCAAAAGAAGTATACAGTTATACAGCCCCATAGAAATAAATAAGAGATGAACTCAGTCAGATCCTAAGGAAGGAGTAGGCATGAAAGGATCCATCTGATGCAAACTTGTAACACCCCGTAGTTTTCAATACTCAGGTGTTACCATTTTAGTATGAACGTGTGTGGGGACACACGTAGCTTATATTACACATTATCATTCAACAATTCACAATCTGTCCATCTTAACTATTTGATTTGGACCGTGGTGATGATGGACCTATAAGAGTTCAGTTCAATCCAACCTAGACCCTAATGGCTTTTAACCTTCTGAATTTGAGCTAGGACAATCCACAACGCATCTGTAGAGTCTAAAGTCAATCCACCTCGGATTGACTCTAGATCGTTTATGATAAGATTGCGTCTCCAACCCGTGATCTAAACTGGCAACTAGGCTTGCGGTATTCATCTTATCGCAAGGATAAGTTAAACCTCAAATTTTGTCCTAAGCTAATGTGTATAACCTAATCCAACTATCCAACATGAACCTCAAGACCTGAATTAAGAAATCTATTATTCATCTAGTCTTTGAAACTCCATAAGATGATACATCACTTAATGATTACAATCAGTCCCTTTGATCACTAAAAACTTTCAATGCGTTTCACCTATAAACTAGGCTAGAGACCATGAGAATCACCAATGATCATATTTAGAAATGACCTAACCATCAGATCCTTGTAATAGACTGTATAATGTCACCATTTAAAACCTAAACTTCAATCAATGTAGCCCCTTTAGGAATGTAGCTAACCATTTATCCGTAAATTTGTGTCATGGGCCACTCGGTCCATCCTTTATGAGGCTTATGCCAATCCATGTAAAAAACCATCACATAAGCAAGTAATCCAACCATCTGGTAATGGTAACCAACACTAAAACTTTTATGGCCCCAAAATGGTATGACATCCAATATTGTACTGTTTATATTTTTTTAGATGTCTTCACATAGTTTTAAATGGTAATCAACACCTGAGTTTCGTATACGTATGATTTTTGAGATATCTCATAAGCTAAAGGGGAGACATCAAATGCACGGTGTTGATGTTCGACACACATCATGATGGGCCCATTTTACATGTCTGGTCCATTCACTCTATTTTACTGATCATTACCCTCAATTTGACTAGTTACTCGCCTCAATCGTACTACATATGAGAAAGATATTGGGCAAACACGATTAATCAACAATTTGAGTGAATTTTGATTTAAACATCTGAAGTTATTTACCCTTCATGTCCGGACTGATTAGATTGTCCAAAAACAGTTAAAGGTTGTTCATAATATCAAAAATATATAAATGAATAGAAAACACAATCATCAGCTTGATTCAAAACTTCTATGGCCCCCAAGAAATTTTAAATGGTAGAGGTTCAATCACACTATTTCCTGTGGTGTGGTCCACTTGAGCTTTAGATATGCTTCCCTTTTGTTCTTTAGACATCAAATTATCTATTAACATGGATGAATGGAGTGGATAAAATAAATAAAAAATGGTGAATCCCACAGAGTTTACTCTGGTAAAGGTAACGAGTAACTCACTTAAATGTAGTGGAGAAAGGTTTCCTCAAAACATTCATAATCATATATTGGGCCTGCCTAAATGTGATTCACATATCCAACCCACTCATTATGTGTGTCCCACTTGGATGAGGGGTCAGACCAAGTTTCAACCGCATCCAAAAATCATGTGGGCCCCACCAAATGCTTTTATATTTTTTAGGATGTCTTCACATAGTTTTAAATGGAATGGCCCACTTGAGTTTCGTTTACCGATGATTTTTGAGATATCTCATAACCTAAAGGGGACACATTAAATCCACGGTGTTGATGTTCGACATACATCATGATGGGGCCGACAAAACTTACTAACATCAATTTTTAGGTTCGCACGAAGTCAATAAGTTGGGTCACAATTCTAACCAGAATATTTGGCCCATTTTACATGTCTAGTTCATTCACTCTATTTTACTGATCAATACTCTCAATTTGACTAGTTACTCGCCCCAATCATGCTACATATGAGAAAGATATTGGGCATACAAGATTGATCAACAATTTCAGTGAAATTGGTTTAAACATCTGAAGTTATTTACTCTTCAATTTGAACTGATTATATTGTCCAAAAATGATTAAAGATTCAATTAGTGGATGTGCCTAATAATTTAGTAATTTTGTTTTTCACAAATAAATTTAACATTTTTTTTTCAAAATGTATATTTTTTTTACTCTTTCAACTAAATATCATTTTCATTATAAATAAATTTAACATTTTTTTTACAAAATTTAGTTTTCTTTTTAAAAAAATATATTTTTTTACAATTAGTCAATTTTTTCACAATTTTTTTTAATTTTTTAAATTTTCTTTTTCAAAATATCATTTTTTTAATCTCACTTTTGTTATCTAACATTTCAATTTTTCTTGTCAAAATACAAAATTTAGTTTTCTTTTTAAAAATATATATTTTTTTACAATTTGTCAATTTTTTCACAAATTTATTTAATTTTTAATTTTTTTTTCAAAATATCATTTTTTAAATCTCACTTTTGTTATATAACTTTTTAATTTTTCTTATCAAAATACAAAATCTAGTTTTCCTTTTTAAAATATATATATATTTTTTTACAATTTGTCAATTTTTTCACAATTTTGTTTAATTTTTAAAATTTTCTTTTTCAAAATATCATTTTTTAAATCTCACTTTTGTTATATAACTTTTTAATTTTTCTTGTAAAATTACAAAATCTAGTTTTCTTTTTTTAAAAATATATATTTTTTTACAATTTATCAATTTTTTCACAATTTTGTTTAATTTTTTAATTTTCTTTTTCAAAATACCATTTTTTTTATCATTTTTTTTTTCAAAATTATCAACATTATTCAAAGTTCTTAATTTTTTTTTTTCAAAATCTAGATTTTTATAAAATTACAGTTTTTTTTCAAAATTTAAAATTTCCTTAAACATTCTTAATTATTTTTCTAAGCTTCTCAACTAATTTTTTTTTTTCAAAATTCATAATTTTTTTGAGCTTCTTAAAATTTGACCTGAGCATTAGAGACGGTCTTTGATAGGGCTATAAGACGGTTTAGGACTGTCTCTGATAGAGACGGTCTTTGACAATCTCCAATAGAGACGGTTTAGGACAGTCTCTAATAAAGACGGTCTTTGCCAGGACTATAAGACGGCTAAGAACCGTCTCTAATAGAAACAGTCTTTGACAGTCTCAGATTACAAGTAAAAGACGGCCAATGACCGTCCCTAATAGAGACGACCAATGACCGTCTCAGATGGCCGCATATAAGACGGTCAAGGACCGTCTCTAATGCGGACGGCCAATGACCGTCTCAGATGACCCATATAAGACGGTCAACGACCGTCTTAAATGATTTGTGGACGTTCAAATTTTTAAGACAATATTAAGGACGGTCAGGGGCCGTCTAAAATTTTAGAGACTGTTTACGGCCATCTCTAAAGCGTCTTTAAACCAAGCAATTTTAGAGACGGTCCAGAACCGTCTCTAAATCTGTCATTTTTTTCCATTTTTCACGTAGTGAAAATGAATGCAGTTCGGTTTTATATGTTGGACACGGTGATGGATTGTGCAAATCCAAAACCATGTAACGATCTCTTGTGCTAGCTGTTGATAACGTGTGAATGCCGTGTATGCTAGCTGTGGTGTTGAGATTTTTTTTTTCCAAGTTTAGTTTGTTAGCTGGGTTAAGATAACAGTAGATATTATTCTAGATTTCTTCTATTTCTTCTATGTTTACCTGCCCCTAGGATGTATCTATACAGGGATAAATTAGTCATTTCACCTAAGTAAAAAAGCCGATAAAAGGCACCACTGTAATATCGTTCCAATTCATTCAAATAAAAACACAGCAATTCATTGGCTGCAGCCACATGGCAGCAAGAGTTGGGGCTTTAAACACAACAAACTGGTATCAAATCTTCAGGTTCGTTGTTCTAGAAGAAGTTTCCAATAGTTTTTTCTTTCAGCCAAGTGCATATCTTTCAAAAAAAATCTGTTTGAGAAAAAAAATTAGATTGCAAGTGCATATCTTTTTTTTTCTTTTTTTTTTTAAATCTGTTTAAAAAAAAAATCAGCTTGCAAAGCCAACAGTTTGTTTTCAGCAAAAAAAAATAAAAATTAAAAATTAAATTCAGATTTTAAGCAAAAAAAAAAAAAAACCAGATTTCAGAAGATTTTTTTTTAAAGATGGGTAGCACAATCCAGCCGCAGGTTCCTAAGTTGTCAAAGGACAACTATAAAAAGTGGTGCATCCAAATGAAGGCGTTGTTCGAGTCGCAAGAACTATGGGAGATCGTCACCGATGGGTTTAAAGAACCCACTATGGAAGAAGAAGCCACCTTCACCAACGAAGAAAAGATCGTTCTAAAAAAATCAAAGGAAGAGAGACAACAAGGCTTTGTTCCTCCTCTATCAAGGGTTAGATGAATCAACCTTTGAAAAGATTGCTAAAGCAACATCAAGCAAGCAAGCTTAGGATACCATTAGCACCATCTTCAAAGGTGTTGATCAAGTAAAGCGGGTTCGCCTTCAAAAACTAAGAACCGAGTTCGAAGCAGTGCACAAGAAGGAAGGTGAAAGTATCTCTGACTACTTCTCACGTCTAATTATTATTATTAGTAATTTAAAAAGAAATGGTGAAAAAGTTGAAGACATATGTGTCATGGAAAAGGCACTGCTATCTCTCACAACCAAGTTTGAACATGTGGTTGTGGCAATCGAAGAATCAAAGGACTTAGGAAAAATTATCCATTAAAGAGTTGATGGGATCGTTGCAAGTACATGAGCAACGAATAGAAAAGAATGCTGGTTCAATGCTTGAACATGCCTTAGAGTCTAAGTTAACTCTAAATGAACAAAAGAATAACCATACACAATGAGGGGGTCGTGGCACTAGCAATCATGCAAGAGGCAGAGGGCGTGAATATAATCCAAGCCATCAACAAAACCAGTAGAAAAATACCAATTTTCATGGAAGAGAAAATGGTAGAAGCAGATCGATGCGTGGACAGAGAAGTACAAAGAACATCCAGTGTTATAATTGCAACAAGCTTAGCCGCCATGCATCTGATTGTTGGAGCAAGCTGGTGAATCAAGACGAGCGATCCAACTATGCCAAAGCATCACACCATGAACAAGAAGACTCCACACTCCTCTTCGCACAAGAAAAGGCATATGAACAACCAGATGTGTGGTATCTCAACATTGGTGCAAGCAACCACATAAGTGGTAACAAAGAACTGTTCGTGGAACTTACAAAAGGAATTTGTGGCACCATGAGTTTTGGCGACTCATCAAAGGTACCCGTGATAGGTAAAGGAAAAGTTAAACTCTATCAGAATAATGGTGAGCCAAATTATATCTCTAATGTGTATTACATACCAAACATGAAAAATAACATCCTCAGTATCGGCTAACTCCTTAAGAAGGGGTATGTCATACACATGGAGAACTCTTCACTTTCTATAAGATATATGCATGGACGTTTGATTGTGAAAGTCCAGATGGTGAAAAATCGTATGTTTCCTCTCCATATAAACACAATGCTTGAGAAATATTTTTTTGAAAAAGCAAAGAATGATTCTTGGATGTGGCATCTTCGCTTTGGCTATATACATTTCAGTGGCCTGAAACTTCTGTCCTCATTAAGTATAGTGCATGACTTACCTGCTATTGAAGCTCCAAAACATGTGTGTGAGGCATGCACACTTAAAAAACAGCAAAGGAACTCATTTCCGAGTAGAGTATCTCGAAGAGCAAGAGAACCGTTGCAACTGGTTCACACTGACATTTGTGGACCATTGGAGCCAATCTCTCTTGGAGGTAATAAATACTTTATTACCTTCATTAATGATTTCAGTAGAAAATTGTGAGTGTATGTAATTGAAGAAAAGTCTGCTGCTTTTACTGTTTTTAAAAATTTTAAGGCCCTTGTTAAAAAAGAAAGTGGTCTTAAAATCAAAACCCTTAGATCTGACAGAGTTGGGGTGTACACCTCAAATGTTTTTCGAGAATATTGCAGGGAACATGGCATTAAGCAACAACACACTGCAGCTTATACAACACAACATAACAGAATTGCGAAACAAAAAAACTGCACCATCCTCGACATGACGAGGATCATGCTGAAGGAGAAAATTCTGCCAAAGAATTTCTGGGCAGAAGCAATTACATGTACCACCTATTTGCTCAATAGGTGTACGACCGAGAGTGTCAGGTTCATGACACTGAAGGAAGCATGGAGTGTATACAAGCCGAGCGTGGCGTACCTTAAGATCTTTAGGTGTGTCGCCTATACTTAAGTTCCAGAAGCAAGAAGGAAAAAACTTGATGATCGTGGCGAGAAGTGCAACTTTATCGACTATAGTGAAAAATCGAAGGCGTACAAGCTCTACAACCCATTAACCAATAAAGTAGTGGTAAGTAGAAATGTGGTCTTTACTGAGGAAGAAGCTTGGAAATGGAACGATGAAGAATCGATCAAAGATATTCAAGTCAAAAGAGAAGAACATGAAGAAAGGCATGACCATCAAGAGCAAATGCCCGCAACACCTCTTTCACCCGCATTATTAGTACACAGAAGTCTAGGAGTACATTCTATCACTCCTAAAAGTACTCCATCAAGTCAAAATTCGGCCAGCTCGTCCTTACCCGTAGCACTTATAAAAATGAGAAGCTTAAGCGACATCTATGAACAAACTGAAAAGGTCAATCTTTTCTACCTGTATGCAGATCACAAGCTTCTGACATTTTAGGAGGCCATAAAAGAAGAATGTTGGAGAATCGCTATGAAAGAAGAAATTCATGACATTGAGAAAAATAACACATGGGAGCTGACTATGCTTCCTAATGGTCAGAAAACTATTAGCACCAAATGGGTGTAGAAGATTAAGCGAAATGTTGATGGTAAGATCGATCGCTACAAGGAAAGGCTCGTAGAAAAGGGCTACAAACAGAAGTACGGGGTGGACTATGAAGGAGTCTTCGCTCCTATTACTCGCCTTGACATTGTGAGGATGATTATCTCCCTTGCAGCCCATCACAGTTGGATAATCTACCAATTGGATGTGAAATTTACATTCCTAAATGGAATTCTAGAAGAAGAGGTCTATGTTGACCAGCCTGAAGGCTTTGTTATACAAGGGAAGGAACGCAAGGTGTATCGACTAAAGAAAGCCCCCTATGGGTTGAAACAAGCTCCACGTGCTTGGAATGTACGCATCAACAACTATCTTCAAGAGAACAGCTTCGCCCGATGTCCATATGAGCATGCAGTTTACATCAAGAAGAATGCTCATGGTGATATACTTATAGCATGGCTGTATGTTGATGATTTGTTGTTTGTAGGAAAGAACTGACCGATGTTTGATGAATTCAAGAAGGCCATGTTTAAAGAGTTAGAGATGACCGACGGATGTCTGATGTCCTTTTTTCTAGGCATTGAAGTGAAGCAATAATATGGTGGCATCTATATTCTCAGAAAAAGTATGCCAATGAATTACTTGAAAAGTTCAAGATGACCGATTGCAATGCCATAAGCACGCCGGTAGCAACAGGTTTAAAACTGACAAAGGACAGAGAAGGGAGAAGCGTTGACTCGACTATGTTCAAGAGTCTGATTAGAAGCCTAAGGTACCTCACAATCACAAGGTCAAATATCGTCTACAGTGTTGGGCTTCTAAGTAAGTATATAGAAGCACCAAAAGAATCACACTAGCAACCCACAAAAAGAATCCTCGGGTACATCAAAGGAACAATGAAATTCAGTCTTTTCTATCCATACAATGATGAAGCAATGCTGTATGGATACTCAGACAGTACTTGAGGAGGTGACCAAGATGAAAGAAAAAGCACCATTGACTATGTATTATATCTCAGAACGATTGTTTTCACATGGAATTCGAAGAAGCAGAGTGTGGTCACTCTGTCCACATGTGAAGCAGAGTACGTGGCAACATCGTCTATCGTCTGTGAGGGAATTTGGTTGAAAAACTTGCTAAAAGAGCTGAAGCATCCACAGGAAGAATTCACAGTTATATATGTGGATAACAAGTCGGCAATCGAACTAGCCAAAAATCCGGTGCAGCATGGAAAAAGCAAACACATTGATACCCAATACCATTTTCTGAGAGATCATGTGAAGCAGAAAACGATGAAATTAGAGTATTGTCATACTACGGAACAGGTGGCGGATA
The DNA here is from genome assembly GCF_029962835.1 of Magnolia sinica. Lineage (NCBI taxonomy): Eukaryota > Viridiplantae > Streptophyta > Magnoliopsida > Magnoliales > Magnoliaceae > Magnolia > Magnolia sinica. Next base: position 91,843,035 of record NC_080575.1, read on the forward strand.
TTTTCACAAAGGCATTGTCGACAGATGCATTCAAACGACTAAGAACAATGCTCGGAATGAAGCCAGTTTTGGTTTGAAGGGGAATGTTGGACACGGTGGTGGATTGTGCAAATCTAAAACCGTGTAAGGATCTCTTGTGCTAGCTGTTGATAACGTGTGAATGCCGTGTATGCTAGCTATGGTGTTGAGATTTTTTTTCTAAGTTTAGTTTGCTAGCTGGGTTAAGATAACAGTAGATATTATTTTGGATTTCTTCTATGTTGACTTGCCCCTAGGATGTAGCTAGACAAGGATAAATTAGTCATTTCACCTAAGTAAAAAAACCTATAAAAGGCACCACTATAATCTCGTTCCAATTCATTCAAATAAAAGCACAACAATTCAGCAGGTCTCTCTTCCTCTTTAAAGTTTCAGTTTTTTTTCATGGTGGCTGCAGCCACACAGCAGCAAGAGTTGGGGCTTTAAACCCAACATTATATACCTTAGAAGGAAATAACATAGTAGGGATTTTGATAGTATGAGAATATGTAATTTTGATAGGGATTCATTTGATACTTATTGCTGCCTGTGATGCTTGAGGCACATGCGCTTAGAAAGTGTCCACACAGCAAATATTAAATTGAATTAAATCGATTAAATTATAAAACCCACTTTCGCCCGGCTATAGGCTAGATATCAGATTTGTTGAGCAATCCTAACCTCGGAATCGTGGATATTGGTTTCTTGAAAATAAAATCATGACATATTATTATTTTTAACCGTCCAATAAATTTCTGGCTATCTAATACTTACATGATCTGAATAGGAGTAAGTTCTGGTTTATAATAACTTAGATGATCCGAACAAGGTTTATAATAAATCTAAACTGTTACCCTTAATTTGGACGGCTCAAGCCAGAGTATCAAAGTATTTTCAGTTTTATAGGCATTCACGTTGAGGGAACAAGGTAGACAATTGGCGCATCACCATCACCCTGCCACGTGTACATCAGTGAGTTAGATGGAGTCCCATGCAAGCATTGTTGTCTCCGAATATCTGTGGACCTCGTTTATGCTAGCATGGGCATAGACGGTTCAAATCTAAATATTGATCCATCTAGCTATACGGGTCATATGATATTATCGCAGGCAGTCTCGTGTATTTTGTGCATCGACTCCAACCAGAAGGGTTGCACCTGCGGCAGGCAAAATGCATGTCCAAGTCAGCTCATGAGCTAAGGGATCAGGTCCTGTCCCAAGCCAGCTCATGATCTAAGGACTAAGGATTGTGCTGGCCAGATCCCATTCACAATTCAAAAAACTACTTGGACTCAAGGGTTCACCGAATCAGGTTGACTCAAAGTCTCGACTCAATGCTTAAAAATTAAATTAAATATATTTTTAAGTAATAAAAATGTCAAAACCTAATAGTTCATGTTTGTTTGCAGTTGGTGAGAGCCCTGCTTTTCTATGAGGAGATCTAGGTTGGCACCCGAGTCACTGCAACTCGACCCAGTTGAGGCCGAGTCTGGTGATTCATGGACATATTGGACACGAGTCCCGTATGAACCGAGTTCACTGGACAACTGAGATCAGAGACTTAACTGAGTCGAGTTGAGTCAGCGATGTTTGGAGTCAAAACACCGAGTTTTTGTACCGGGGTCAACCCGCCAATGTTAAATAAGTTAGGCCAAGCCAAGCCTTCTTGCTGGTCCTTTTAGGAAGACAAAAACAGTGGTCTAGCCCAATTACTTACTGGATGTCTGGATCAGATTCTAATCTAGGAGCCTAACCCCAAGATGGCCAGACTCGAGCGAAGAGGGGCAACCCTTGCAACACTACCACTAAGTTACAAGGTGGCTACCTACAGTGATCCAAACCGTTCATTTGGTGGACCTGCCCATGGATGGACCATAAGTAAAGGTTCATACAAATCAACGGCCACTATTTCGATGCGTCTAAAAGCAATAAATAAATAAATAAAATTTGAGAGAGAGAGAGAGAGAGAGAGAGGGGGGGGGGGGGCATTTTCTTACCAAGATTAATGCCTTCATATTGCTACGATCGAATTGGAACTCATTCTCTTCGGATTCCATGAAGGACAACATAGAGTCGATGAAATCCCTATCACGCTTCCCGTTGCGGTCCGCCACATGCTCGTCGATGATCTTCTCAAAGAAGTCATCGAAAACCTTACGGATTGCCACTACACGGCGACGTAGACCTTGGAGATCTAATCTCCCAACATAGGGAATGTAATCGGCTATGTTGAAAGCTCCTACTATAGCCGACAGGTCATCGATAACTCCTTTGAACCCCCTCTTATCAAAACTCTCATCGGTATACTTCTTTCCAAGCACCGTTCTACATGTCACGCTGGTGCTGAGAGACGACACCTTCATGGTGAGGTCGACCATTTCATGGGTCTGGGCACTGTCTTTGAGTGACTGCACTAGGAGAGCCAGCTCTTCTCTCCTCATGGGTCTGAAAGAGTCTATCATGAGGTTGCTAAGCAACCTCAGTGTACATAATTTGCGTACATTTCGCCAGTATGGGCCATACGGTGCATCAGCTAAGCCCTTTCCATCATAAGAAGTGATCATCCCAACCTCAGTGATTGGCCTACTAGAAAACACCAGATCGTGCGTCTTGAGGAATAGCTGGGCCGCCCGGGGGGATGATACGATCACAGTGGGAACTTGTCCCAGTCGCATGAACATGATCGGGCCATACTTCTTGGCTAATCTATGGAGATCACGGTGAGGGAGCGGGCCCAGCATATGAAGGTTTCCAATGATGGGAATCCCAGTTGGCCCAGGGGGCAACCTGGTGTTGCTTCCTACACTGGTGGGCCTATCCCCTTTCCCTTTCATTGAACGGCGGAGATAAACAAAGGACCATAACCCTCCTAGTGCTACCATGAGAATGGCAATCAAGGAAGGCATGGGAGGCATGGCGTCAGACAAGATAAGATTCATATCTTTGTAGTTCACTTGAAGAAGCCCTGCGCTTACACCTTTAAATAACAAATGTAATGAGAGGTTGTCCTTTGAACGCCCTACAAGTTTCTTTTGTGATAATTTTATCTATTTTTCTGCAGTTGTCAACGTTGGGGGATAACAAGGTTTAATTTAACAAGGGGAAGTTGACTGTACTCACCTCGAAGTTTGGGCAAATTACCTAGAACGCTACAACACTCCACATATTCCCAGAAGGGCCTTCTGACAGCTTTTGAAGTTTATTTCGGCGAAAATGCCCCTGACCTTAGTTCAGTAGTTGCATGGTTTTCTAGAGACTAAGAAGTTACGTAGTATTTAATGCTAGTAAAGTAATGTGTACGGAACTCTTTTTGTGCATGGGCAAGGACTAAACTCGTGGGGCCCACATTGATGTATGTGTATGATCCATGCCGTCCATCATTTTTACCATGTCATTTTAGGGCTAGGGCCCAAATATCAACCTAATCCAGAGTTCGTGTGGGTCACATAATAGAAAATAATGGTGACAATGGAACTTGCTGTTGAAAATTTTCAGGCTCACCGTGATATTTGTTAGAAGTGGACACTGCCCAAGTTAAGGCTTTTTGGGCCTACATCGAGCTAGCCGACAAGGTGGACGGAACGGATCTCCCTATTATTGGCCTCAGGCTATTGTACCAATGGCTATCCTTTCATTTGGTAGTAAAGAAAGTAAACATGTACCAACCGCGACCCATATCACATGAGAACCACGACCCATATAACATGATAACTATGACCCATGACAACCACGACCCATATAAAATGACAACTACAACCCATATAACATGAGAACCACGACCCATGACAACTACGACCCCTACCACATTACAACCACGACCATTACCGCATTACAACCGCGACCCAAGTATGGGTCGTGGTTGCCATGTTATATGGGTCGTTCTTTTCATGAGGAAAGGGTTGTGGTTGTCATGAGGTAAGGGTCGTTATTATCATGCTATACATGCTATAGTCTTCATTTTATAAGCCTTGGCTATTGATATTTAAGCCCTCACAAGCTCTGAATTGGGCTAATATTTGGGTACTGGCCCTAAAATGACACGACAAAAAGGATGGGCACCATAGATTATTCACGACCCTTACCTTATGAAAACAACGACCCTTATCTTATGAAAACCACGACCTATACCCGGGTCGTAGTTGTAATGTGGTAACGGTGGTGGTTGTAATGTGGTAAGGGTCGTAGTTGTCATAGGTCATGGTTCTCATGGCATATGGGTCGTGGTTCTCATATAACATAGGTCGTGGTTATCCTGCTATATGGGTCGTAGTTATCCTGTTATATGGGTCGTGGTTGTCATGGGTCACAGTTATTATGTTATGTTGGTCGTGGTTATCATGTTATATGGGTAGCCGACAAGGTGGATGGATCGGATCACCCCATTGTGGGCTTTAAGGTATGGTACCAATGGTTTGGTAAAAAAGGAAGTGAACACATTGCAAACTACGTACCATGCAACATGACAACCACGACCAATATAATATGGCAACTACGACCCATGCAAACCATGACCCAAATGGGCCCACATTGATGTATGTGAATAATCCATGCCGCCCATCCTCTTTGTTGTGTCATTCTAGAGGTAGAGTCAAATATCAACTACGACCGTTTGTGGATGAAAACCACGATTTATTGTGCATGTGAACCATGACCCTTTAAATGGATCATGGTTGTCGTGTAGCAAGGGTTTTGGTTGTCATATTATATGGGTTGTGTTTGACCCAACCACGCCTGCCCGAGTGAGGATCCTCTGTTTGACAAAAGCATGACTTTCCTGCTTTTTTCCTCGTTTGTTAAATAGTGATTGGTCCATCTTAATCATTGATGCAATTACACAATCACATGGTCCAATTAGATTGCAACAACCACAATTTTGCTGATTAACGCAAACAGAGGATCCGTATTCCGCCCGAAAATACCAACACCCATCCAAACTCCCGCATACGGCAGGATTTAAAACCGAGGATCATCTGATCAGAAAGGGACCCACTATCAGGGCAAGTGGATGGATCAGAACCATCCACCAGAACCAATCCCAAATTCTAACCGGCAAGCTCCGCAAACCGGCCCTTTTCCCAGCCAAACTTAAGCTCACATGCCATTTCTTTTTCCAGCCAAATCAAAGATCACATGACTAATCTTGCGAAAACAGGGAGATTTCCATTCTTCGTGCATGCGAGAATATCCAACCTCAAAAGATGAGAGTTTGACTCTTTTCCAATAGGGAAAGGAGATAAGGAAAAAAAAATGATGATCGACTCGCCTATTTTCACATAGCACAACTCGCCCATGTGAAGGAAGTTTTGCGGAAACCTATCAATCAGGACACTTGAAACGCGAGATTTGTGGGACCCAAAAGCTCTTTCTGGGCCGTCCGAACCACTTGAAATCACTGGATCATCATATCTCAAAATGGATGGAAGGCGTAGATACAATGCATACATCATAGTGGGGCCCACATAACTTGGTGACGTCACTTCAGTAGCTGACTCCTACTCAACCTGTATCTAATGGGAGCGGATTGGATACTTAACGCTTCAGTAGCCAAAACGCTACTGAAGTGATGTGGCAAAACGCCATTGGTTAGATACCAATGGTATGTTTCGTTGGTATAAATACTACTCCGTTAGATCTGTTAACGGATCTTTCTCCGTTTCCGTCGTGCACCCACTTGGCCATGAAATCAGATTGTCATATTGAGAAAATTCAGTTGGGCCCACTGTGAATTTACGTGATTTATCCACACCTTCCATCTGTTTTTCCATCTAATTTAGGCGTTGAGCCCAAAATTGAAGCTTATAAAAATCTCAAGTGGACCATACCATAGGAAACAGTGGAAATAATGATTTCCACAGTTGAAACCTTTCCAGGCCCCACAGTGATGTTTATTTTTCATCCAAACTGTTCAAAGGATAAAAAAAACATGGATGAAGGTTTTAAAAATATATATATAATCTTGATCCAAAACTTTCGTGGCCCCTAAGAATTTTTCAATGGTGTAAATTCAATTCGGTCGATTTTAGCCTTTTATATGATTAGGTTTTGAGCTAAGGCCTTAAAATTATCTTATAAAATGGATGGACAAACTGAATAAAATACATAAATCACAGTGGACCCCACAAACTTTACTCAGTACGCAATCCGCTTCTCTTGGCCACGTACCAGTAAACTCCACGTACATTTTTTTCTGGACACGGAAGTTCCTGCACTGGGCCTAGGTGGGGCCCACTGTGATGTTTGTCAGAAATCCTCCCCTTCTATCCGTTTTTTGAGTTCATTTTAGGACATGATGCCAAAAATGAACCATATCGAAAGCTCAAGTGGGCCATATTAAAGGAAAATGTGGTTAGGGAAATTCCTGCCGTTAAAATCTAGCTGTGTTCGACAGTGATGTTTACAAGCCATCCATACCATTAATAACTTCATTCGTACTGGGATGAACTGAAATAAAAAAATATTAGCATGACTCAAAACTTCTTTGGCCCACGAATATTTCAACTGCGGATGTTCAATTATCACGTTTTTTGGCCCACTTAAGCTCTGGAAACGGTTCATTTTTGGCTTCATGTCCTGAATTGAACTCAAAAAATGGATGGACGGGTAGGATTCTCACAAACATTACAGTGAGCCCCACCTGGGTTCCTAGGAAGGAACTTCCTGCGAAAGTCTTCGGCAGTAAATCTACGTCCTTTTTTTCTTAAGATAAATAGTTACTTGTGCGTGGCCGAGTGCGTTCACGGCCTAAACGGAAAAACATCCGCTAACAGATCTCCATTGGAAGAGCATTTATTGGAAGGAAACAGTTGATTGGTATCCACTAATGCCATTTTGGCACGTCACTTCAGTAGCCTTTTGGCTATGAAGCGTTCAGTATCCGATCCGCTCCCGTATCTAATCCGGACGCGGATTTCCTGCAAAAGCCTTTGGTAAGAAGTTCCTGCGCAAGGATGCTGGGTGGGACCCACCGAGATGTTTGTGTAAAATCCACCCCGTCCATACGTTTTGAGAGCTCATTTTAGGATGTGAGACCAAACAATAGGTGTATATAGCACTCATGTGGGCCACACGAGAGGAAACATTAGGTATTCTATGAGAACCGTTGAATCATTCTTTTGGCCATAAATGTGAGGCCTGTATCCTAGCCTGTACTGTTCCGTAGGCTTCCTCGGTCCTCCTGGTCGAATTCTGGCAACTCGCGATCTATAATTAGCATTTGCACATGACCCTTAGTTGCATCCTTTCGATTTGAGTCGGCTAAGCCCGAGACCTGTATCATTACGACCGCGCCATCGCCGCGGTTCCGATGCCGCGTCTCACACGCCAAAGTAATACCCGGGCCAGGAGATGTGGGCCCATGTTCAATTCAAGGAAAATGTCGTGCATTTGTAAAACTAAGACAACCTTTCAAATTAATCCCATCAATCACATCGAATGTCAAGTACAACCATTCCATCCCCAAGTACAATAACCCCTCTAAAGTCAACTCTTTCTCTTACACACCCTTACATGTCAAGTACACATCACTTACTCATCCCTCTCCCCATCACTCCATCACTCACATCACCTCTCTCTCTCATCTCTCTCTCATTTTTTTCTCCCAAGCTCCATGAGAGCAATCCAATGTCCACCTCTATGAGAGAAAGCTTGGTGTGGCCCACCTTCCTATCTCCCATCCCCACCCTCCAAAAATAATCTCAATCGTTGAAGTTCGTCCTTTGGAGCTTTAGATCGCATTGGTAGAAGAAGGAAGAGGAGATCAAAGGTGGGTGTTCTATAGGCCTAGATTTTTATTTTTTGATGATGGGCCAAGTGGGGCCTACCGATTGATGGTATGGATCTCACTTTGGACCCTAGGTGTGGCCGATGGCCTACCTTAATTCTCATGATCATTCCATGATGGGGTCATTCTCCATGGACCACATCATGATGTTTATTTTCCTTGCATGTATAGAGGTCATTTAGACCTTCCATTTTAGTGGAGAAGGAATCTCCACTATTAATTTTTGATTTGGTGGGCCCACATGTATTGGGACCCACTTGATATATGATTGATTGCAAGGGAGGGCTCATAGTGGTGGAGTCCTCCATCACACGTGTCCCTCTCTCTTTCTCTCTCTCTCTCCCTATCTTTTTTTCATTTTTATATGATGATGTGGCTGTGTGGCACACTCGGATGGACCCCACCTTGATGTATGTCTTATCCACACCACCCAACCTTTTGGTGGCCCACCTAGGCAACACGCTTGTAGGTGGGGCCCACCTTAGATATGTGTTATGTGCAAAGCGTCCAGCGTCCAGGGATGCTGGACATGGCTTCACAGTGAAGTGTGCACTGACCGTGTGGTGTGCTGACCGGCTAACCAAACAAAGAAAAAAATATAATATATTTATATATTTAAGGTATTCGGGTGGGCCGCTCATGCAGGCCCCACCTCGAAGTATGGGTCTAATCCACACTGTCCATTCCTTTCCCCAGCTCATTGTAGACGTTGAGTTGAAATATGAGGCCAATCCAATTTTATGGTGGGCCATAGCTTAGAAAATAGTGGTTTATACCGTTAAAATCCGTTAGGGCCCACTCTGATGTTTTTATACACCAAAACACATTGAATATTGGACTCATTTAGACTGTCTTGATCCATGGAATGTAATGGCTGGAGTGGATTCTACTGATGCAGGCCCCACCTAGGAAAAACCTCAAAAAAATTATTTTTTTAAAAAAATAATAATAACAAACAAGCAGTAGATGCTGCTGCTGGACGTCCAGAGATCGCGCAGCAGCATCCTGCTGCACTGTGGATGGTCGGGCAGGGATTGGGTCCCAGACGCAGGTCCCACCGTGGTGTGTGTTGAATATCAACACCGTGCATTTGGTGGGCCCCTGATCTGCTGTATGTGGCAGAGCTCAGGCAGTCCACATCACAGGAAATAGTTGTGGGGTGAACGCCTACCATTGAAACTCCTGTGGTCCAGGAGTTTTGGACTATTATGAAATTTGTTTTTCCTTTTCATTTAGGTCTCTGTGACCTTATTAATAGATTGGACGATGGATAAACGTTATGGTGGGCCCCACGTGGGACCCACTGATGTATGTATTGTAATCCACACCTTTCATTAGTGTGGACCCACCATGAAGTGTGTACTTTATCTATGTTGTCCATTCCTATGGGACCCACCATGATGCATGTGTTGCATCCAAACCGTCCAACCATTTTGAAAGATAATTTTAAGGCTTAAGACTAAGAATGAGTCAGATCTATAGTTTAAGCAGACCCCACCATTGAAAATAGTGAGGACAGTGACATCCACCGTTCAAAACTTCTTAAGGGCCATGGTAGTTCCGATCAAGCTGACGTTTTGCTTTCACTTCATCTATCTCCATGTTAACTTATGAATAGGTCGGATCTCAAAAATACATAACAGTAGGTCCTATAAATGTTTTAACGGTGGGTGTGGGTGCTCTCACGGTTTTCTGTGGTGGGCCCTGTGATTAATTTAATGGTGGAAATCATTATCTCCACTGCTAGTTATTGTATGGTCCAGTTGATATTTTGATATGGTTCATTTTTATAATACCCTACATTGATTTCTAAAAAAAATAGATGAATTTGACTTAGCCCATTCAACTCGGCCCATTCAACTCGGCTTATTCGAGTTGGCCCATTTGATTCGGCCCATTGATTCGGCCCATTCGATTAGGCCTGATGTGATATATGAGGTCCGTAGTTGAGGCCCACCTTGATATATATATATATATATATATATATATATATATAACCCATGTGATACGACCCATTGGTGGCCCGTGGACGTGGTCCACTTAATGTATATGAGGCCCATTAAATGTGGGCCATTGATGTACCCTACTTAATGTCTATGAGGCCTATTAGTACGGCCCATTGATGTAGCCCACTTGATATGTATGAGGTCCATATGATGTATTCAAGGCCCATGGGCGAGGCCCATTGTGATGTATTCGAGGCCCATAGGCGTGGCCCAATGTGATGCATATGTGGCACATGAGTGAGGCCCATAGCGATGTATATTAGGCCCTTGTGTGGGGCTATGGGCCCATTATACGTATGTCTCTATATGGACTACTCCTTGAGAGCAATGTTGGTTAAATGTCCACATTGATGGGCAATGATGGTTTAATGTCCACATTGTGACCTTTCCTTGGGCCTTGTTAGGCCCATTCTCATCGATGCTGATTGTCAAGGCTGATTATCGTGACTGATTGCTGATTCTGATTATCAAGGCTGATTATCGATCGATTCCGATTGTTGTGGCCGATTGCTAATTCCGATCATCGAGGCCGATTATCGATCGATTCTGATTGTCGTGGCCTATTGTTGATTAGCGATCGAGGCTGATTATCATGGCCGATTGCTGATTCCGATCATCGAGGCCGATTATTGATCGATTCCAATTATCAATGCCAATTCTTGATCGATTCCGATTATTGTGGCTAATTGCAGGTTCCGATCATCGAGGCTGATTATTGATCGATTCTGATTGTTGTGGCCGATTACCGATTCTGATCATCGAGGCCAATTATCGATCGATTCTGATTATCGTGGCTGATTGTCGATTAGCGATCAAGGCTGATTATCATGACCGATTACCGATTCCGATCATCGTGGCCGATTATTGATCGATTCCGATTGTCATGGCCGATTGCCGATTCCGATTATCGAGGCCATTTAACGATCGATTTCGATTATTGTGGCCGATTGCAGGTTTCGATCATCAAGGCCGATTATTGATCGATTTTGATTGTTGTGGCCAATTGCCGATACCGATTATCGATCGATTCCGATTGTTGTGGCTGATTGCCGATTCCGATCATCGAGGCCGATTATTGATCGATTCTAATTGTTATGGCAGATTGTCGATTTCGATTATCGAGGCCAATTGTCAAGGCCCAATGTAATGTATATGCAACCCATATTTGAGGCTCGTTGTGATGTGTATTTAGCTCGTGTTTAAGGCCCAATGTAATGTATATGAGGCCTATGTGATGAGGCCCATTGTGATGTATTGAGGGCTAGGCGATAGAGCCCATTGTAATGTATGATAGGCCCATGTGAAAGGCCCATCGTGATGTGTATTATGCTCTTGAGTGAGGCCCATGGTGTCCTATATTTAGCCCTTTTGTGAGGCCATGGGCCCACTATATGTTAGGCTCTATGTGGGCCATTCCTTGGGGGCAATGTTGGTTAAATGTCCAAATTGTCGAGGTCGATTGTCGATGCCAGTTATTGATACTGGTTATGAGTATGTGACAGCATAGTATCATGATACATGCCCATATGCATCATCTGCATATTTGTTATGAGATGTGGTTGACCATTGCATATGTCATTGGGTAGGTTGTTATGAGACTCCCTGACAGACGGAGATTGTCTCACATGAGCGCACGGTATGTGCATGATTGATGCATGAATGGATTGTATGAATCAAGCATCTTGTATTATGTGCCCTAGCGACATCAGGGCCATAGCATCCATAGGCATATCGTGGGTGACCAAATAGGACATCGAAAATCTGTTCTAGCATACGGGCGTCATAGATGTACCTAGGTGAAAATCCCTAAACCTCCTGGCCAAGAGACGCCCCAACGTCGAGACCGAGTGGATATATATGAGCACATGAGGGCCGAATGCCAGGAGGCCGCATCTCCCACTGTGTCATTGTCGGTTGGGAGGGAGTGTGCCCTTACCGGCCCGAGGGTAGGGGGCATAGCTAGGCTGAGTTTGACCAGCTCGTGAATGGGTCCGCTATCGACATGCCAGGTAGATATTGGCTGACTATTGTCCAGGCGGATGGTGAGGTCTCTTCCACTTTCATGGTCGCGCATCAGTGGGTGGCGATTTGCATGTAGAGTGTACTAGACCCCGGTGTTAATCCCAGAGAGAAACTGTACTGATATGTGGACTTATCGAGTAGGAGTTGCATATTCATTCATTCACTATCCACTTGGGTTGGTGGTGTACAACTAATTATTGTATACCTTCATAATGGCAAGGATTTCGGTTGGGCGCATGACTAACCTAAGATCAGGAGTCTACTACATTGAGTCTGGTTATCCAAATTTATGTATGGGACTAGTTTGGATAGAAGTCCCTTGTGATAGACCCCATAGCCTACGATACTACGTACTATCATCCCGACTTCACTCCAGCTTGGTCATTTTATTTGCACCGCATATTGCATTGCATCATCAGCATCTGATATTTGGCTTACTGTCCCCTCATTGCATAGCTGATCTACATTGCTTCATCCGTATATGATATTGTATTTATTATATTTCTTTGCATCGCATAGCCTGGATAAGGATGATGGTATTTATGGGCCTATCAGCATGTTTTCACATTACTCTGATATCGTATGATTTATGATCTTGTCAGTGTTTCTGATATTGTATGATTTATGGGCTTATCAGTATTTCTACTTACTCTGATTACTCTGATATTGCTTAATCAGCACTTACCTTGTGCACACACTTTCACCACCCACTAAGCTTTCTATAAGTTTATGCATGATAGATGCGTGTAGGTGGCGTTAATTTGTAGCAGCGTTGAGCTTGAAGCGTGTAGCTATCTTCTGGAGCTTTGATTTTATTTTGACATATGTATTTCCCTTCCAGCATTGTATTCAAAGTTTATATTAGTGGATATGTGATGATGATGTTGCTTTTGTGATTTGGGTAAACTTGTGGTTATGCTTCTTACGAGATAAATGTACGTGAGAAAATCCTCCTTGCAGGATCCCATGATCGAAACCTGGCATAGGGGCACTGGGATCCGAGAATGGGGTACTACGGAGGCTGTCGGTGCTGAATTCGGTGATCGGGATTCCTATAAATCTGATTTCTGGGTTTGGCGCGTGACAATAAAAGTTCTATATCAAGCAATATTTTTTGTTTTCACTTATCTCATTCAGAATGACATTATAAACGGTTTGGATAGTGTATAAACATTAAGATGGAGTCGAGGAAGGTTTCAATGGTGGGAATTTCTTTCCCCAATTTTCCCTTTGGTGTGAACCACTTGAGTTTTGTATCCACCTAATTTTTGGTCCCACGTCTTAAAATGAGTTCTTAAAATCGATGGACGGAATGAATTTCTATCATACATTGCAGTGGGCCCCACAGAGCCCTGCCCGAACAGATTACCGTCCGGGTGGGGGTAGGACGTAATCTGCGTCTGTGGTGCACTAGCCAATCCGCTTCCGTCCGTGTCCATGGTACATTAGCCAATCCCCTTCCGTCCACGTCCATGGTACACTAGCCAATCCGCTTCAGCGTTCTAGGTCCCATCATGAGGGATGTGTTATATCTAAACCGTCCATCCATTTGGCGAGCTCATCCTAAGGCTTGAGACTAAAAATAAGACAGATCAAAAGATAAAGTGGACCACACTGTAAAAAGTAGCAGGGGATCTAACGTCTACCAATGAAACCCTTTTGGGGGTCACAGAAGTTTTGGATCTAACGATCCATGACAATTATGACCCATGAGAACCATGACCCATATAACATGTAAACTACGACCCATGTCAACTACAACCCTTACCACATTACAGTCACGACCCTTACCACATTACAACCATGACTTGGGTATGGGTCGTGGTTTTCATAAGGTAAGGGTTGTGGTTGTCACTGTCCCCACTGTTTTACATGATGAGGTCCACTGGAGCTTTGGATTTAACTCATTCTTTAGATATTGCCTTAAAATGATCTCTACAAATGGATGGAGGGTGTGGATTCAAAAATACATCATGTTGGGCCCATGGAACTTGGTGATGTCTCCCTACTCAACCTATACCTGATTAGATATGGACAGGTTGAGTAACGAGTCTAGATACTTAAACTTTTAGTAGCAATCCGCGCTTGCAGGTTGAGTAACGAGTCTGAATACTCAACCAGTAGCAATCTGTGCCCCTTTTTCTTTCTTTCCCAGTGTAAGTTGCATTCGAGAGAGGAAATCGGATTGAGTACTCGGTTGGGCCCACCTTAAATGTATGTGGTCTATTCACGCCATCCATCCAATTTTCCATCTAATTTACGGGGTTGAGCCCAAAATTAAAGCATATCCAAAGATCAATTGGAGTATACCACGACCTTAATCTGTAGCCTTCGATCCATTTTCACTACCAAAAATGGTTCGTGGTTGTCATGGGTCGTAGTTGTCATGTTATATGGGTTGTGGTTGTTATGTTATATAAGTCGTAGTTATCATGGGTCGTGATTGTCATGTTACATGGGTCGTGGTTGTCATGTTATATGGGTCGTGATTGTTATGTGGTAAGGGTCGTAGTTGTCATGGGTTGTGGTTGTCATGTTATATGGATCGTGATTGTCATGTTAAATGGGTCGTAGTTATCATATTATATGGGTCATGGTTCTCATGTGATAGGAGTCGTCATTGTCATATTATATGGGTCGTGGTTGTCATGTCATATGGGTCGTGGTTGTCATTTATATGTTAGATCTGTATTATTTTTCATATCAAGCCTTAAGACGAACTCACCAAATGGATGAATGGTTTGGATATAACATATACCTCATAATCAGACACACATAACTTGCTAACTTCAATACAACAGCTATATAGTTGGTGTGAGGTACACCAGTCAATCCGCTTCCTCTGATCCACGTCCGTATCCGGGATGGAAACGGATTGGCTACTCCCTACTGTTAATAGCCCCGTGGCTGGTGGTCGGTGCTGTCACGCCCCAAACTCGGAAACCGAGCTCACAAAATTTTCGGTCGCCGAATCTGGCGCCGACAGCCTCCGTAGAACCCCGTTCTCGGCTCCCAGCGCCCATTCGCCAAGTTCCGATCCTGGGATGCTACAAGGAGGATTTTTAACATCAGTTTGATTCGCAATAAGCATAACCAAAGACATAACCCCCAAACAACAACCAAAAACTCCATCACATTTCCACTATAATCAAAAACTTTACAAGTACAATGAGCATAAGGGAAATACAATGATGATAGACCAAAAGCTCCAAGAAAGATCAACTACGCGCCCAAGCCTCAGCGCTGCTGCGATCCAACGTCACCTGCACGCAACGGTCGTGCATAAGCTTATAGAAAGCTTAGAGGGTGGTGAAAGTGTATGCTCAAGGTGATAATGTAGCTATGCAGTATCAGAGTAATGCGGAACATGCTGATGAATGCCAAGAATACCATAGCCGTACCAAGGCCATGCGGTGCAAAGAATGATGTCGGCCATACCAAGACCATGCAATGCGAAATGCAACTCAAGCATACAAAATCCTCATCTAAGTCCACATATCAATACAGCTCAAAATCTGGAATATCACCGGGGTCTAGTACACTCCAAGCCAGATTGGCTCCCCATCGCGCGCAATAAGGTGAGTGGAAAAGACCTCACTATCCGCCTGCCAATATCGGGCTCGGCTCGTCAATAGTGGACTCATTCCTCGAGCTGGTCAGACTCAGCCTAGCATTGCCCCCTACTCTCGGGCGGGTAAGGCCGCACCCCCTTCCAACCGACCACGACACAGTGGAAAGCGCAACCGTCTGGTAATCGGCACTCAACGCTCATGCATCCACTCGGTCTAGACGTTGGAGCAACCTCCTGGTACCATAAGGGTTTAGGGACTTTCACCCAGGGATATCTATCGCACCCCATGTAGAACAGTATTTCTGGTATCCAATCCTACCAACCACGATACGTCTGTGAAGGCTACGACCCTGATGTCGCTAGGGCGTACAGTAACCATATCACACAATGCGAATGCATGAATCACACTATCCAGTCATGCAGCAATCCTGCGCGTATGGTGCGCTCATGTAGGGCAACACCCCTGTACGGGGCCCCTAGACAATCTGCTCGAAGGCATATGCTATGATCAGTCATTTCTCATATCAAGCATACGTATGATGCATATGATCATGAATCATGGAACTAACATGTTATATAAGATGAATGATAATCATAACAAAGATGGGCCTAGACGGCCTACACATCAAACGTACGAGCCTAACAATGGGCCCTAGGGAAAGTCATAATGCGGACATTTAACCACACTATACATGCAATGTGGACGTCAAACCACCATTGCTCCCAAGGCATAGCCCTGACGTAAACATCATTACATAAATCATGTTGGGGATGCACATTGCAATGAACCTTAGGTATATCTCATTGGGCCTTCAATACATCAAATGGGCCGTATCATATGGGCCTCATGTTCATCAAGTGAGCCACAACAATGGGCCACACCAATGGGCCTTATGCGCATTGCAATGGGCCACAACCCGTGGGCCTTAGAATGCATTAAATGGGCCTAATTTTATGGGCCGTTTGTGTATCAAAATGGGCCTCGCCAATTGGGCCCCATATGTACATCAAATGGGCCTAAACCCATTGGCCCCAAAACACTTTTAATGGGCCATAACCCATGGGCCCCTAATACATCTATGGGCCTCGACCCATGGGCCTTACATCTATATCAAGGTGGCCTTAATCACAGGCCACAAGCAACTAAGGTGGGCCTCCCACCAATATTATATTATGATATAATATAATATATATACATATATATATACATATGATATTATATCTAATATAATATATATATATATATATAAATATAAATATAAATATACATACACACCACACACGCATGCACGCACACACACACGCACGCACACACATCACAGTGGGCTCCACGTCCACCGTCCAGGCGGACGGTGAAACACATACATCTATGTGGGCTCCATGTGGGGCCCACCATAATATTTATATGTCATCCAACCCCTTGAGAAGGCCACGTGGACCTAGATGAAGGGTAGAAACAAATTTCATTTTGATCCTAAACTTCTGTGGGCCCAAAAGAGGTTTCAATGGTAGAGGTTCAATCCCACTGTTCCATACGGTGTGGGCCACCTGAGTCTTGGATCACGCTGATTTTTGGGGTGGGCCCATGTCAGGGGGTGGCCCACCCTATGAACGGTTTAGATGGTATATATACATCAAGGTGGGGCCCACGGCTACAGCCGTGGGTGGCTGTTGCTAAGTCCGTCCGCCCGGACGCCGTGCGCAGGCGCTGCCTGCTGCGTGTCAGACACAGCAGCAGCAGCTGCTGTGTTAACGTATGTTTTATTTTTTATTTTTTTATTTTTTATTTTTATTTATTTTTTGTTTTCTCATGGATTTTACAGGTGAGGTCCACATATCGCAAATCCACTCCGTCCAATGGCTCTCTATGCACATGACAGGCAAAACAAGCCCAATATTGGGCATATTTCAGCGTATAAATAATCAGGGAAAGTTTCAATGGTGAAAAATACCATTTACTATGGTATGGCCCACCCGAAGGTCTGATTGATCCCATCTTTCGGGTCAACGCCTAAAAAGGGCTTGGAAAAGGAATGAATGGTGTGGATTTAATACATACATCAAGGTGGGGCCTACATGAGTGGACCACCCAATCTTGAACCAAGCTAGTATTTGTGTTTTCCCATTAAAACGTCCAGCGTCCCTGGATGCTGGACGGTCTGCCATACAAGGTGGGCCTGCTCAGGTGGGCCACCACTGATGGATGGTGCGGGTACTATACATATAAGGTGGACCCCACTTATAAATGGTTTGGATAAGATACCTACCTCATGGTGGGGTCCATTTAAGTGGGCCACATGACCTCATTAACATAAATAAAATAAAATAAATAAAATAAAAGGGAGAGAGATAGAGAGTGAGACCGTGTGATGGAGGGACCCCGGCACTATGGGCCCTCCCTTGCACTAAATCATACATTAAGTGGGTCCCATTACATATGGGTTCATGAAATCGAAATCCAACGGTGGAGATCCATTCTCCACTAAAATAGACGGTCTAGATGACCCTAAGCATGCAAGGAAATAAACATCATGATGGGGTCCATGGAGAATGGCCCCATCATGGAACGATCATGATGATCCAAGTGGGCCATCGGCCACATCTTAGGGTCCAAAGCGAGATCCAAACCATTGATCGGTTGGCCTCACTTGGCCCATCTTAAAAATATCAAAATCTACCCTATCAAAACACCCACCACTTGATCTTCTTGCTCCTTTGGCTTCCTTAGCTCCTTGTGCTAATCTTTGATGGAGGAAGATGAGAAATGGATGGTTGAGATGAGAGATGAAGGGGTAGGAAAGGTGGACCTCACAAATGAAAATTTCTCACCATGGGGGACTCATACGTATGGATTTTGCTTATGGGAGAGTATGAAATGAGAGAGAGAGACTTGTAAGGGAGAGAGAGAGAGAGGGAGTGATGGGTGATGGAGTGATGGATGGGAGAGAGAGGGATGGGTGTGTAAGAGGCTTTTTGGCTTTTTTGGCAAAAGTTGTAAGAGGAGTTATGGGTTGTAAGAAACTTTTTGACTTTTGGGGCTTGCTTGGGAAGGGTAAAAGTTGATGTGTACATGACATGATGGGATTGATGGGATTGATTGATTGATGTGACACCTTGTAGAGATTCTCTCGGGATTCGCACATGCGGCGTTTCCTCCCACCGAACGCTGGCCCACATCTCCCAACCAGAGCATCGCATCAGCGCGCGAGTCGCGGCATCGGAACCGCGGCGACGACACGGTCGCTAAGGTACAAGCCCTGGGTTGAGTCGACTTGGGTTGACGGCACGAGAATCCAGGTCGCGCGCAAATACCGATTAAGGGTCGAAGGTTGCCGGAATTTGACCGGGAAGACCGCAGAAGCCTATGGAATGGTACGGTCTAGGATACGGGGCTTACAGCTCTCCCCTCCTAATAGAAATTTCGTCCTCGAAATTTACACAATCATCGCAACTAGGCAAAACTCAAGAGGGAGAAGAAACATAACATCACTATATCAAATCAGAGATAACATACAACACATAATCAATCATAAAAAAGATGGGGATAACGCTCTCGAATCTCAGCCTCGCGCTCCCAAGAAGCCTCCTCAACAGAATGGTGACCCCACTGAACCTTCACCAACGGGATGACCTTGGTCCGGAGGACCTGCTCCTTCCGATCAAGGATACGGACTGGCTGCTCAATATAGGAAGCGTCCTCACGAACCTCTAACGGCTGCCAATCGATAACAGGAACGATGTCTGACCCACACTTCCTCAACATAGAGACATGAAAAACGTTGTGGACACCAGACAACTGAGATGGCAAGGCAAACCGATAGGCCACGGAGCCAAAGCGCCCAGTGATCTCAAAAGGTCCTATGAATCTCGGGGCAAGCTTGCCCTTCGCTCCAAATCGAACTACGCCCTTCATGGGGGAGACCTTGAGATACACATGGTCCCCTACATCAAATTCCAAGGGACGACGCCGACGATCAGCAAAACTCTTCTGCCGGCTCTGAGCTGTGCGCATCCTCTGCCTGATGATATCAATAGCCTCTGACGTCTCCTGCACAAGCTCGGGACCTAAGAGACGACGCTCTCCAACCTCGGTCCAACAACTCGGTGATCTTCATGTGCCATATAGTGCCTCAAAAGGAGCCATGCCGATGGTCGCTTGATAGTTGTTATATATGCGAACTCAGCCAATCGCAGATGCTCATCCCAGCTACCCCCGAAATCAATCGCGTAGGCCCGAAGCATATCCTCAAGGATCTGGTTGACCCTCTCGGTCTGGCCATCGGTCTGCGGATGGTACGCGGTGCTGAGCTGCAAATCAGAACCCATCGCTCTCTGAAAGCTCCCCCAAAACTGAGACGTGAACCTCGGGTCTCGGTCAGAAACGATCGAGACTGGCACGCCATGCAGTCTCATGATATCCTCGATGAATAATCTCGCAAGCCAATCCAAAGGCCAAGTCACACGTATCGCAATAAAATGTGCCGACTTCGTCAGTCGATCAACGACAACCCAGATGGCGTCATGACCGCGCTGAGTCCTCGGCAAGCCCATAATGAAATCTGTCGACACGTGCTCCCACTTTCACATCGGGACACTCAACGGCCGCAATAGACGGGGTCTCCGATGATCGGCCTTGACACGCGGCACGTGTCACACTCGGCCACAAAGCGCGCTCTGGCGCTTCATCCCCGCCAAAATATTGTCACTTCATGTCATGGTACATCTTCGTCGAGCCAGGATGGATAGAAAACCGCGATTGATGTGCCTCGGTCATAAGATCTTGGCGTAACTCAGGAATATCCGGGACACATAATCAGTCTCTGAAGCGAAGTCCACCATCTGTACCAATCTGCCAATCTGTCTGACTCTCAGATGCTGCCTTTGCTCGGTAATCCTGTAACGACTCGTCTACCTGCTGAGCCTAATCGACAGGCTCGATAACTGCACGATAGAAGACTGCAGACCGAACTCAAAATCATACTCTGCTATGTCCTCGAGCATCCTCCACTCCTGGATCATCATATGCGTCACCAGGTCGCGTGGCTGACGACTGAGGGCATCTGTCAGCACGTTTGCCTTACCCAGGTGGTACTGAAGATCGAAGTCATAGTCCTTCAGGAGCTCCATCCAGTGCCTCTGCCTCATGTTCAGCTCAGACCGAGAGAACAGGTACTTCAAGCTCTTGTAGTCGGAAAAGAGCTCGAACCTAACCCCATAAAGATAGTGCCCCTACACCTTCAGCGTGAAGACAACTACAGCCAACTCTAAATCATGCGTGGGGTAGTTCAGCTCATGGACCTTGAGCTGGCGAGACGCAAAGGCCAGTGGTCTCCCGTGCTGCATAAGGACAACACCCAAACCAATATGCGAGGCATCGGTGAATACAACAAATCTGTCACTCCCAGAGGGAAGAGTGAGGACAGGAGCGGACGTCAGACGGTCCTTTAACTCCATAAATGCTCGCTCGCAGGTGTCACTCCAAATAAACTCTGCGCCCTTCCGGGTCAACCTGGTCAACGGGGCTGCAATACGAGAGAAGCCCTCAATGAAACGCCGATAGTAGCCCGCTAAACCAAGGAAACTACGGATCTCGGACGCAGTCGTGGGCTGGTCCCACTGACGCACTGCCTCAACCTTCGAGGGGTCCACTGTGACACCCTCCCTCGTCACCACGTGACCGAGGAACTTCACCTCCTCCTGCCAAAACTCGCACTTCTCCAACTTTGCATACAGCTGGTGTGCGCGGAGGGTCTGCAACGTAACCTCCAAATGCTGCTCATGCTCCTCACGAGTCCTCGAATAAATCAGAATGTCGTCGATGAAGACTAAAACAAACTGATCGAGATACGGACGGAAGACCTCGTTCATCAACTGCATGAACACTGCTGGCGCATTGGTCAGTCCAAAGGACATGACCTGAAACTCGAAATGACCATAACGCGTCCTGAATGCTGTCTTCGGAATGTCCTCCTCTCGGACCCGAATCTGATGATAACCGGAACGCAAGTCAATCTTTAAAAAGAACTGTGCACCCTGCAGCTGATCAAACAAATCATCAATCCTCGGGAGCGGGTACTTGTTCTTGATCGTGACCTTGTTGAGCTCGCGGTAATTTACGCAGAGCCTCAACGAGCCATCCTTCTTCTTCACGAAGAATCGGCGCTCCCCACGGTGAAGCTGCTCGGACGGATAAAGCCTAACTCGCGCAACTCGTCCAATTGCCTACAGTTCCGCAACTCCAATGGTGTCATACGATATGGGGCCTTTGAAATAGGCGCGATACCGCATGAGATCAATCGAAACTCGGTGAGTCGACGAGGTGGTAATCCCGGAATCTTCTGAAACACATCGGGAAAATCGCAAACCACGAGCAAGGTCGACGCTCACCGCTATGGGCTCCTCTATGGCACACGACATCAAATAAGACAACGGCTCTCCTATGGGCTCGGCAATGAATTAAAACAGCGGCAAGCCGGTATACAAAACATGACTGTCCTCGCGGAACAATCAAATATGGCGTGGTACTCCGCAAGCCAATCCATGCCCAGGATGACATCGAACTCGGACATAGGCAAAGCAAACAGTCGGCGGGTAAAAAGATATCCCCAACCAAACAGGCAAGACGAGCAAAATCGGCCCAACACTGCGGTCTTCCCTAAGGGAGTTGATACGATCAACCCCTCACGAGGAGACTCATGGCAAACCCGTCGATCGGCAAAAACTCTCACCACAAAAGAATGCGATGCACGAGAATCAAACAACACACGTGCAATGCATGCGAATCTGGAAGTATACCCTCAGCGACTCCTCCAGATGACTGGGATCCTGGTGGGCCGCATAGAATCGAGCCTGAGCCTGGGGAAGTGCTGTCCCCTACGAGCGTCTCTGCTGCTGCTGGGTCGAGGCGGTCAGCTGCCCTCTCTGCTGCTCGGCCTCGGAGGTGGCGTCTTTGCTCGAGGTGGCCTTGGTGGTGGGGGCTGCTGTCGCTACTGCTGTGGGGGTCTCTGCTGCTGCTGCGGTGGTGGAGGCTGCTGTGGACTTCTCTGCTACTGCTGCTGGGGGCGAGGACACTCCCACATACGGTGTCCTGCCGCACCGCACCTAAAACAAGTGTCGGTGAACTGTCTCGGAGGTGGTGCTGGAGGTGCTGGGGGTGCTGCTGGCGCTCGGAAGGCTGGGTGACCTGTACGCCTCTGCTGAGGTCGACCCTGCTGCGTATCACTGGAAGAAGCCTGCCTCTTTCGGTCTCTCCTCTGACCGCGATCAGACTGAGAACCGTCCCACTCAGCCTCAAAAATTTGGGCCTTCCGCACCACTTCCTCGAAGGTAGGTAGTTCATGCCCAATAACACGACCTCGAAGACCGTAACGCAAGTCGCCCTCAAATCGACGGGCTCTCCGCTCCTCATCATCCACTAAGTAAGGTACAAATCTGGACAGTGCTACAAAACGAGCAGCATACTGAGCCACTGTCATATCGCCCTGCACTAAGGCCTCAAACTCCAACGCTCACTGACGTCGGATGTGATCAGGAAAATACTGTCGGTCAAACCGATCCACAAAATCCTCCCAAGTCCATACAAAATCAGTGCCCGCTGCTTGGGAGACTGACGTCCACCAGTGCTTAGCCTCACCATGGAGAAGAAATACGGCTAATCGGACTCGCCGCTCAGTCGCGCATCCCATCGTCTCAAATATCTTCTCCACATCGGCGCGCCATCTCTCAGCCACGATCGGGTCTGGCTCACCCTGAAAATGCGGGGGATCGAGGCGTCGGAACTCTCGAAGGAGGGCACTCGAGCGCTCCTGCTCTGCCTGTGCTGGAGAAATGACTGGGGGTCTGCCCTGCCCCTGAAGTGCGGCCACAGCCTGCAGCATCTGCATGGGGAAAGCACTCACAGATACGGTCGGCTCCACACCGGTCTCTGGTGGAGGGGTTGCACCCATAGGCTGGGCAGCATGAATCCCTGGTAGAGGAGCGACATCCTCAGGCTGGGCAGTAGGAATCTCGGGTGGTGGAGCAGGAATCGTAGGTGGTAGTGCGGGAGCTGCAGGTGGTGGAGTCGGAGTCTCAGGTGGTGGTGCGGGAGTCGATCAGGTCACTCTCCTGTGCGCTATGTCCTACAGGAAAGAGCGAAGGTGCCTAATCAACCTTGAAACTCTCGGAGGCACGCTCGTTAAGGGTCAGTAATAAAAGATCGCTAGGCTATCCGAACTTAGGACTTAAATCATTCATAGCAGACATGTAATGTTGTTCTTGGTTATTCCCGAGTTATGCTCTGATACCAACTTCTGTCACGCCCCAAACTCGGAAACCGAGCTCACAAAATTCCCGGTCGCTGAATCTGGCGCCGACAGCCTCCGTAGAACCCCGTTCTTGGCTCCCAGCGCCCATTCGCCAGGTTCCGATCCTGGGATGCTACAAGGAGGATTTTTAACATCAGTTTGATTCGTAATAAGCATAACCAAAGACATAACCCCCAAACAACAACCAAAAACTCCATCACATTTCCACTATAATCAAAAACTTTACAAGTACAATGAGCATAAGGGAAATACAATGATGATAGACCAAAAGCTCCAAGAAAGATCAACTACGCGCCCAAGCCTCAGCGCTGCTACGATCCAACGTCACCTGCACGCAACGGTCGTGCATAAGCTTATAGAAAGCTTAGAGGGTGGTGAAAGTGTATGCTCAAGGTGATAATGTAGCTATGCAGTATCAGAGTAATGCGGAACATGCTGATGAATGCCAAGAATACCATAGCCGTACCAAGGCCATGCGGTGCAAAGAATGATGTCGGCCATACCAAGACCATGCAATGCGAAATGCAACTCAAGCATACAAAATCCTCATCTAAGTCCACATATCAATACAGCTCAAAATCTGGAATATCACCGGGGTCTAGTACACTCCAAACCAGATTGCCGCCCCATCGCGCGCAATAAGGTGAGTGGAAAAGACCTCACTATCCGCCTGCCAATATCGGGCTCGGCTTGTCAATAGCGGACTCATTCCTCGAGCTGGTCAGACTCAGCCTAGCATTGCCCCCTACTCTCGGGCGGGTAAGGCCGCACCCCCTTCCAGCCGACCACGACACAGTGGAAAGCGCAACCGTCTGGTAATCGGCACTCAGCGCTCATGCATCCACTCGGTCTAGACGTTGGAGCAACCTCCTGGTACCATATGGGTTTAGGGACTTTCACCCAGGGATATCTATCGCACCCCATGTAGAACAGTATTTCTGGTATCCAATCCTACCAACCACGATACGTCTGTGGAGGCTACGACCCTGATGTCGCTAGGGCGTACAGTAACCATATCACACAATGCGAATGCATGAATCACACTATCCAGTCATGCAGCAATCCTGCACGTATCGTGCGCTCATGTAGGGCAACACCCCTGTACGGGGCCCCTAGACAATCTGCCCGAAGGCATATGCTATGATCAGTCATTTCTCATATCAAGCATACGTATGATGCATATGATCATGAATCATGGAACTAACATGTTATATAAGATGAATGATAATCATAACAAAGATGGGCCTAGACGGCCTACACATCAAACGTACGAGCCTAACAATGGGCCCTAGGGAAAGTCATAATGCGGACATTTAACCACACTATACATTCAATGTGGACGTCAAACCACCATTGCTCCCAAGGCATAGCCCTGACGTAAACATCATTACATAAATCATGTTGGGGCTGCACATTGCAATGAACCTTAGGTATATCTCATTGGGCCTTCAATACATCAAATGGGCCGTATCATATGGGCCTCATGTTCATCAAGTGAGCCACAACAATGGGCCACACCAATGGGCCTTATGCGCATTGCAATGGGCCACAACCCGTGGGCCTTAGAATGCATTAAATGGGCCTAATTTTATGGGTCGTTTGTGTATCAAAATGGGCCTCGCCAATTGGGCCCCATATGTACATCAAATGGGCCTAAACCCATTGGCCCCAAAACACTTTTAATGGGCCATAACCCATGGGCCCCTAATACATCTATGGGCCTCAACCCATGGGCCTTACATCTATATCAAGGTGGCCTTAATCACAGGCCACAAGCAACTGAGGTGGGCCTCCCACCAATATTATATTAAATATGATATAATATAATATATATACATATATATATATACATATGATATTATATCTAATATAATATATATATATATATAAATATACATACACACCACACACGCACGCACGCACACACACACGCACGCACACACATCACAGTGGGCTCTACGTCCACCGTCCAGGCGGACGGTGAAACACATACATCTATGTGGGCTCCATGTGGGGCCCACCATAATATTTATATGTCATCCAACCCCTTGAGAAGGCCACGTGGACCTAGATGAAGGGTAGAAACAAATTTCATTTTGATCCTAAACTTCTGTGGGCCCAAAAGAGGTTTCAATGGTAGAGGTTCAATCCCACTGTTCCATACGGTGTGGGCCACCTGAGTCTTGGATCACGCTGATTTTTGGGGTGGGCCCATGTCAGGGGGTGGCCCACCCTATGAACGGTTTAGATGGTATATAAACATCAGGGTGGGGCCCACGGCTACAGCCATGGGTGGCTGTTGCTATGTCCGTCCGCCCGGACGCCGTGCGCAGGCGCTGCCTCCTGCGTGTCAGACACAGCAGCAACAGCTGCTGTGTTAACGTATGTTTTATTTTTTATTTTTTATTTTTTATTTTTTATTTTTTATTTTTTCTCATGGATTTTACAGGTGGGGTCCACATATCGCAAATCCACTCCGTCCAATGGCTCTCTATGCATCATGACAGGCAAAACAAGCCCAATATTGGGCATATTTCAGCGTATAAATAATCAGGGAAAGTTTCAATGGTGAAAACCACATTTTACTATGGTATGGCCCACCCGAAGGTCTGATTGATCCCATCTTTCGGGTCAACGCCTAAAAAGGGCTTGGAAAAGGAATGAATGGTGTGGATTTAATACATACATCAAGGTGGGGCCTACATGAGTGGACCACCCAATCTTGAACCAAGCTAGTATTTGTGTTTTCCCATTAAAACGTCCAGCGTCCCTGGACGCTGGACGGTCTGCCATACAAGGTGGGCCTGCTCAGGTGGGCCACCACTGATGGATGGTGCGGGTACTACACATATAAGGTGGACCCCACTTATAAATGGTTTGGATAAGATACCTACCTCATGGTGGGGTCCATTGAAGTGGGCCACATGACCTCATTAACATAAATAAAATAAAATAAATAAAATAAAAGGGAGAGAGATAGAGAGTGAGATCGTGTGATGGAGGGACCCCGGCACTATGGGCCCTCCCTTGCACTAAATCATACATTAAGTGGTTCCTATTACATATGGGTTCATGAAATCGAAATCCAACGGTGGAGATCCATTCTCCACTAAAATAGACGGTCTAGATGACCCTAAGCATGCAAGGAAATAAACATCATGATGGGGTCCATGGAGAATGGCCCCATCATGGAACGATCATGATGATCCAAGTGGGCCATCGGCCACATCTTAGGGTCCAAAGCGAGATCCAAACCATTGATCGGTTGGCCTCACTTGGCCCATCTTAAAAATATCAAAATCTACCCTATCAAAATACCCACCACTTGATCTTCTTGCTCCTTTGGCTTCCTTAGCTCCTTATGCTACTCTTTGATGGAGGAAGATGAGAAATGGATGGTTGAGATGAGAGATGGAGGGGTAGGAAAGGTGGACCTCACAAATGAAATTTTCTCACCATGGGGGACTCATACGTATGGATTTTGCTTATGGGAGAGTATGAAATGAGAGAGAGAGACTTGTAAGGGAGAGAGAGAGAGGGAGTGATGGGTGATGGAGTGATGGATGGGAGAGAGAGGGATGGGTGTGTAAGAGGCTTTTTGACTTTTTTGGTAAAAGTTGTAAGAGGAGTTATGGGTTGTAAGAAACTTTTTGACTTTTGGAGCTTGCTTGGGAAGCGTGAAAGTTGATGTGTACATGACATGATGGGATTGATGGGATTGATTGATTGATGTGACACCTTGTAGAGATTCTCTCGGGATTCGCACGTGCGGCGTTTCCTCGCACCGAACGCTGGCCCACATCTCCCAACCAGAGCATCGCATCAGCCCGCGAGTCGCAGCATCGGAACCGCGGCGACGACGCGGTTGCTAAGGTACAAGCCCTGGGTTGAGTCGACTTGGGTTGACGGCACGAGAATCCAGGTCACGCGCAAATACCGATTAAGGGTCGAAGGTTGCCGGAATTTGACCGGGAAGACCGCGGAAGCCTATGGAACGGTACGGTCTAGGATACAGGGCTTACAGGTGCTCTGTGGGCCCATTATGATGTATGTGTTACATCCATTCCGTTCATCCATTTTTACATATTATTTTATATTTTTATACCAAAAATAAGAGGGATATAAATCTTAAGTGGACCACACCACAAGAAAACAATGGTAATTGGATAACCACTACCCATTACAACCACAACCCATATAACAAGACAACTGCAACCCATATAACATGACAAGTGCAATCCATATAACTGCGACCCATATAATAAGACAACTGCGACCCAAATAACAAAACAACTGCGACCGCGACCCATATAACAGGATAACTGCGACCTATATAGCATGACAACTACAATTCATACAACTGCGACCCATATAGCAGGACAACTGCAACCCAAATAACAGGACAACTGCAACCACGACCCATATAACAGGATAACTGTGACCCATGTAACATGACAACTGCGATCCATATAACTGCGACCCATATAACAGGATAACTGCGACCCAAATAACAGGACAACTGCGACCGCGACCCATATAACAGGATAACTGCAACCCATATAACAGGACAACTGCGATCCATACAACTATGAACCATATAACAGGACAACTGCGACCCAAATAACAGGACAACCACGACCATGACCCATATAAAAGGATAACTGCGACCCATATAGCAGGACAACTGTGATCCATATAACCGAGACCCATATAACATGAAAACTATGATCCATACAATTGCAGCCCATTTGGGTCGTGGTTTGCATGGGTCATAGTTGCCATGTTATATAGGTCGTGGTTGTCATGTTATATGGATTATAGTTTTCAGCATGTTTAATTTCTTTTATATCAAATTATTGGTATCATAGCTTAAGGCCCACAATGGGGTTATTCGATCCATCCACCTTGTCGGCCAACTCGGCTTGGGCCCAAAAAGTCCTAGAGGGGGGTGAATCGGACTTTTAAAGTTTTAATGGTTTTTTAAAATCCATTGCCAATCCTAACAAGTCAATTAGGAACCAAAAGTAACTTTACTAGTTCCAAGCCCTAGAGGATTAATCACCTATTTAATAATAAAATACAAAATAAGAGGATATATTTAGTGGGAACCGGAATTTAATTGAAAATATTAAAAAACCAAAACCAAAAATCAACCAAACACAATCATTTTTATATTCGACTTATTTACTCCACTCCCGGTAACCCCAAAACCCTTAGTGACCAAATTTCACCAAGGATTTAGGTGGCACCTCAAACCTAAGGAAACGCACCCAACCTTTACAATACACCAGACTTACATGCTCTCACGGCAATAACAAACGCACCCATTTTAGGACATGCCAAGGACCCATAAACCCTAACGAATTTCACACGGTTCACCTTAACCAATTTTAACAGTTCACCTTCAACCGGATGTTTATCTCCCAGAGCAAGGGTCCAAAACGACCCATTTAACAGGAAATTTCCATAAGCCCAAGAGGTTTCACATGTTCCTTTAATAAGGTTTTTCATGTAATTAACCGGATGTTTAATCTTACCAAGCAAGGGTCACACAAGGACCCACCAGTTACACTCCCGTCGAGGCCCTTCGAGGCTTAAGGGTGAAAACAACTTGGACCCAATCCACAGGAATATCAAAGGGTCCTTAAACTTTCTAGTTACCTTTAGATGTGGATGAGTCTCATTCGCATGTTGACAAGATCTCCTCCTTATTGATGGAAGAATCTTAGCTCCTGATACACAATAAATGGTGGTACCATATATGCGATGGGTTGGTCAAGGTTTATGAATCCTACTTCTAAATATTTTCCTATTAGGAAGATAGAGCGATTCCAATATCTATGCATTTAAGGCATTCTAATGTTTTCATTAAGGAATAGAAAGATCCTTAATGCGAATTTCATTCCCAATCCAACCAGAATATCAATATGAGGGTATTGAGATGATCCCTTGAAGAAATTTATATGATCCGTAAAACCCTCAAAAGCATCTCCTTCTCTACCAAAGAACAATAGACAAGCTCCTTTTATAGGCAAAATCCAACCCATATAAAATATTTATTTTTCTCTATTCTCTTATTGACAAAGTTCGATATAATCGAGCATATACTCGATTACATCGCGCCGTCTATTCAATTTGTCAAGATATTTGCTAGACATCAATTTCCTTTTGTGCTAAAAGTTCAATGTTTATCAAAAGCAGGACGATATCATCCATGTGAGGTTCGATTCATCGACACTTGAAAAGAAGAGATGCTATGAAATATTTCAGTTTTACAAGAATGATCGAGGGACCTTCGACATCTGAATTTGAATGTCGATGATATTTATAGTAATGTCGAGGCATCGATAAATCTAAAGGATTTTTTAGTTAAGCTTGCTGGATAGTTTATCGATGGTATCAACTGATATATCGATATTTAAATAATGGTTTCGAGGTGTCAATCTCAAATAATTTTGAAATAATTGCAGAATTATCCCATGAAACCTAACACCGAGATTTGAACTTCGATGGTATAGAGAACGGCATATATCGAAGCACATGTGATTTTCTTAAGAAAAATAGGGGCGCTGGATATCTGTCTGTCGATATTATCGATTCACCATCAATTACAACGATATGTATATCGATACATGGATAATTCTGTCCAAATAAGTATGGGTTCGGACATTTTTCCTCATTCCATAGGTTCGTTATCGAGGACATCAATCGGAGTAGTATACCAGAAGGTATCGATACAATGACAAACCAATAAACTTAAAGATTTTCTAATTTTAAAAAGTTTTTTTTTTAATATGATGTTCTAATTTGTTTAAAGGGTTTTATATACAGTGTTTAGACAGGGATTGAGGCTTAGATTTGAGGCGAGGTTGACCTCCGGTTTTGGAAACTTTGAATTGATCTTCCTATGAGGTTTCACAGTCTGATGACTCAACTTTCACACTAATTGACAAACCAGGCATTTAATCTTCCCTTTGTCAATTAACGGACAAAATCCAAAACACCAAGACCCAATATCTAGACAAACAATCCTAAATTGGTTGTAATGTTCCCTTTAACAATTTTAAATTTCTAGTGAAACCATGTCCACAACCCAGTATCTGCTCCCCTATCTCCTTGCAGCTGCTCCGCCTATCACCTGTATCACCATTCATAGACAGATATACACAATTTTTTCGTTGGGGTGTTTGAATCGTTCTCCCCCTTTTTGTCAGTCATTGACAAAGGATAGCATAATAGTAGATATTGACTGAAGTTTGAAGCTTTAGGGAGAACCATAGAGTGAAGATAGATGGATAATAATCAAACTAGTGATCTACAACATCTTATGTGTGAATCCTATGTATGCAAAGGATATCAAGTAAGGTGGTGATAAGATAAGAGATAAGCACAATAGCAAAAGACATCTAATACCATTTGCAATATAAGCACAAACCAACAAAACAACAGAAATCATATATATATGGCAGTAAAGAGATATACATGGTTACCATCCATTGTCATAATGTCCAAAAGAACACTGCCCAAGGTTTGGCAGTAAGGCAACATGCTGAATTATACCCAAAAATAATAATAATAATAACATTCAACTGTAAATTTCAGAAAAGTGAGCCAGAAGCCAATGCATCTAGGTAACACAGAAAATGGTAGCAACCATTAAGGCCCTGTTTGGCATACGCCTAAAAATGAGTTGATTTCATTTTAGTAACAGTAAATGTATTAGAGATCATCACCTCTAATACCTAATGAGGTCATGTTAACATTGATTATGTATTACAGATCAAGATTTCCGATACATAATTACTGTTAAACTAAAATGATATCAACTCATTTTAGGTGTATACCATTTACAGCCTGTATATGATTTACATGCATTTTTCAGCATTCAAACACAAACTTTAAACCATTTACCTGTAAATCATCTACAATTAACCTCATTTACATGCATCCAAACAATCCCTTACATGCAAGTGAATAAGAGTTGCAAACAATCCACCCTTGTGGATCAACCTGAATATGATCCATTCCTCTTTAGGCATGGGGGTATCTTTCCTTTGCTTGCCCGCTATAG
The DNA here is from genome assembly GCF_029962835.1 of Magnolia sinica. Taxonomy (NCBI): domain Eukaryota; kingdom Viridiplantae; phylum Streptophyta; class Magnoliopsida; order Magnoliales; family Magnoliaceae; genus Magnolia; species Magnolia sinica. Next base: position 91,874,808 of record NC_080575.1, read on the forward strand.
ATAATATCATGCATTCCAGAAGGTCATTGTCATCATTTCTAGTAATTGTTGCACCCTGGCACAGTGCTCGAGTGAATTCTCCCAACCTTCCTAATTCGTTTAGACTTCTACCAGTGACTGGGATCTGAGTCACACCAATGTTTAGAACACGACCAAGGACTGTTGGAGTAATTTGTTTGGTGTGTTGCCTGAATTCCAAATGAATACATGGTGGACAATCCCGAACAATGTGGCAACAGTTGAAGAACTGCTGAATCATTTCAAACTGGTATGGACCGCCCATGTTAAGCATATTCTGCTAGCCAATAGTCTCTAACAAGATATCTGCCCCATAGGGCTCAACAACACTATTGAGAACAATACGATTGACGATTGCAACTTGTTCACAACCGGATTGGTTTTGAGGTGATCTAACATTTTTCTCTTTCTTAGCCTTGGAAGAGAGATCCTTACCTTTCCCTTTAACCATCTTCCTTTCTTCATTTGGTGTTTGGGATCTTCCCGACGAGGCTCTTAGCAAGAAGGCCAAGGAAAATGAGCAGAAAAACAAAACAGGACCAGTAGCCGTAACAAGTAATTTTTCCCGCTCAATAGCCTTTTATCGGGTGGTGATTTTTGATGTCATCGATCAGTGTTCCAATGTTATCGAGATGTCCTATTCGATTTTATCGAAGTTGTCTTCGATGACATTTTTAACTACATGACTTTTCAACTTCCGAAGTGATGTCGATGGTATCGACCTTTATCGATTTGATCGAGAATCCATGTGACCTATCGATGGACATATCGAAGGTATATATATTTTTCAGTTTTTCTTCATTTCGACAAACTTTCATGTATACTTTTAGAATATCTATGTATCATCAGTATACACAACAAAATTTTGTACAATCAATGCACACATCAAAATTATAAACATTTGAATGTTTATCTACAAAAGATTGAGGTGAGGAACCTCATTTCAGCAAATATCTAGATCTAGATGCATGACCTGGACTTATTTTTCTATGTTCAGTACTTCTAGGCATCAGTCCTTTCTTTGCCCTTGATAATGTAGCAGTGGTTGTTTGTGCGATGACCCTTCATTACCGATTTTCTTGATTGGTTTAGGATTTCGTATTCTTGTTTATTAGATCCACACCATTTATCCAATTTTTGAGATCATTTAGGAGGTTATGTGCCAAACCTTTTATGCAAAAAGCATTCTCATTTTTAAGCAAATTTATTCCATGATTCCCTATCCAATTACTTTAGCGGTGGTTCCATCTCCAGGTGACTATCCCATTATAAAGATTCTTATAGTTTGAAAGAAGGGACTTGAATGTGTCTTGAGCAACCGTCTAGGTACCACTTTGATTCAGTTAAATGATTTGATGAGTGGCAAGACAAATTTTCTTTTCTTTAATTACCCACTTTGTGATAGGATTCTTACTTAGTAGATTTAGTTTTCTTATTTGATTTAACTATTTGATTAGTTTTTCGTGTTGCCACCAAGGCATCATTTTCAAGTATTTGTACCATATCAGTTTTGTAATTGCTCATACCCTAACCATTTTTGTTATTTCGATTTTCCATCCTAAAGTTTTTCTAATTTACCACTGGAAAATTTAATTTAGCTTGGCAATTTTTCTCGACTCTTCTAGATCATAGGAGTGTATGACTTTCATTTTGAAGAAGCATATTTTTGTCTTTAACCTGTTTGTTTAGTTTTTCGAATTCGGTTTTAAGAAAGGAGTCAATTCTCTAAATCTGTCATTATCTCGATTGATATTTGTTGTAGGTCAAATTTTTATTAATTTCCAAGTTTTATCAATCTTTTATAGCAATTTTCTTATTTGATTTCCAATCTTTTATAACTTTAATGCTATGAATTAGAGTTTATTATAAGCTTTGCAAATTTATCCTTTTCTATTTTTCTTTTCCCATTTCCAATTCTTTCATTATCCATGGGAAATATTAGCTTTAGTCTTCAATGTTTTCGGATTCCTGGAAGATTAAGCAAGTGAGACCATTTGAGAACAATTTTCTTTAATTCCTCACTCTTGAGTATAGATTCTTCGAATTTAACTCTTATGTATATCCATGTTTGTTACCATTGCCCTTAGGTTTTTTAATTTTGGGATTCCACTAACAGTTCCTTCTTCAGCCATAACAAGGCATAACTTTCATTCTTTTGGTTTTTACTAAATTTACCTGCGGAAGTTCTTTGTCCAAATTCTTCCTCTAGAAGGATGACCACGATTCTTCTGAAAGAATTTTTGCTAGCAAAGCCACGTCCTCATCTTTATCTTCTTTTTCCCTTCCACTGTCGTCATGTATTGTTTTCTTTGAATTTTTTATGAAGCTTGTTTTTTTTATTTATTTGAAGTGTAGTTCGAAAGTTATAGGGAACCTACCGGTTCTTCTCTTTCATCTCTTCTATTTCCTAACTCCTCAATTTTTTCCTTTGGGATTAAACCGTTCTCGTAGGGATTTTTCAATTTTCTACAAATTTCAACAACTTTTTCTCCCATCCACCCATGGATTGCTGTTTCCTTTTGAAAGGCATTAAATGTCTCATGCTCTTCATTCTGGACTTTCGAAGTGAAGTCGAAACTTTTGTAGGGATCCTCACAATTCTTGTTTTCATGGGTTATTTCCAATAGATCCCATTGTTCCTTTGATTCCCCACGTACTTATTTTTACTAATTTTGGGACTGCTAATAATGGATTCATGGTTTAGCTTCGATGCTTTTCTTTATCGAACTCGTCCGTTTGGTTTTGTATGGTTGGCTACTTCAAGTATAATTTGTTCAAATGGTGGACCAATATCCACTTTCAACTTATTCCCAACGTCATGATTCAAAGATATCGAAATGGCATATAGCCTTCCATTCATAGTTTGCCTTCAAAATTGGGTCTTATCGAATCGTCCCTGGGTTTCAGGCCATGTAAGAATTGGCCTCCCGAATTCCTAGGTTGTCATTGGGTGCCCTAATGGGCTTCATATTTTAATTATATTTGGTATCTCTAACAATGGGTTTCAGGCATGAAGTAGGCTAATCAATAATTGCTAACTAATTATAAAATATCCAGACAATGAATCCAAAGTCATCTAAATAGGGAACTAGTCCCACCTATACATGACCCAAAGTGACTAGGGCCCTGGTCCATACCCCGCGGTTTCCTGAACTCAACTAAATGGATCCGTCAAAAGTCTGGAAGTAGAAAAGCTCCTCTTCCCTATCCTTGCTCACTTCATCGTCACTGCATCTAGAAACGGGTCTGGTTGGTGTTTTAAAACACCATCCCAGAGTGGGAGTGAGTGATCAACTCAGTGGGTTCTATTAATCATAAGTTGTAACAAGCATCAGTTATAATATAAATTTAATGAAAAACAATCATTCATAAACACTGAACTAATCTTATTAATGCATATGCGTAATGATAAATGATATGATGCATGCCCTCGCCACAGCACTCCCTCGAGTGACTCCATCTAACGATCGCGTATGATCAACACTCCCTCAGAGTGACCTCGACTGCTGAGTCATCACCCTAATTAGTGCGATGCAATGATTGCATTAGCCAAGTTCTTAGTTAAGTCTATTCATCCAGCAGGTTGGGAAATTTGATACACCCCACGTTTCAATACCCTAAACTGGTTGCGAGGCCAAGGCCCCCCAACGTGTGAGGCCGAGACCCCGCGATCCTTGATCCCGTTGAGTTTTTTCCATCCCCGACTTCAAGCACATGGGGACTACTGAAATGTGGGATCACTCACGGTCACTACGAGGAGACGCGTCACCCTAACGTAGGCCTACAGCTTGGCCACAATGTCCCATTCCACCATGTCCAGCTCACGAGTCAATGGATCAGCTTCAGGTGGTTATCAATGGGCTACAACGGTTGTAAAGTGTTCCAGGTTCCATACATATGTGAGCAAATAGGGTTAACGAATAAGGTTGGTCAGTAAGTATGCTAGACCGCACGAGTTTAGGTGAGTACGGGACAGACGACATTGGGTACGAGCGACCCATGTAGCCTAACTACTGTCGCCCACACGCACCCGTCCAAATATATGGATTTAACCTTATGACAGTCCTACCAACGGGACCACCTTCACTCTCCTCATATTCCTGACCAACCCAAGGATTTGATGGTAATCTATAGCATGCCAACTAGCAGGGTTATCATCTAGCATAAAACAATATCATGTTTCATATTTTCTCAACATATAATTTAGATTTTCCTATCAAGCAAACCTACCAATATCATGAAACAAGAGTGCATGTGTTTTGTGTGAGTTAGTGAGGAAGCTAAGCACTTCCTATATCTAATAGAACTAAATTACACAAGAGTTAATAGATCATACATGCTATAAGGCAACATCATATGAGAACCAAACAAGACAAGTACATGCAATCATCCATTTAAACCAAATCATACGAAAGGCAACAACATTCCATAACCATTCCATGTGAATCGATATGATCAAGGGTAGGGTCTTCCCTAGGTTTGTCTAGATTCTCCAAATGCATCATCCAAGCAAGCAAAATCATTAAACTCATACTAAAATTGGTGCTAGGCCACCTAAGAATAATAGTCTGCACCTATGGATCATTGAAGGCTTGAAAAACGACCTAGAAGCACCGAACTCGGTGTCGATCGGCCAGAATCCTAAAGCAATGTACTTGTATGTTAGGGTTACATGTAAATCCTAGCTCAACACAAAAGGTTACAAAAAAATGGGTGCTTACCTCCCCAATCGAATGGAAGTGGGTTGTAGTTGTGGATATGGGAAAGGGGAAGGTATTACTCTAAGGTTCCAAGCTTCCTTGGGCCCCACCTCCTACCACACACTCCTTTCCTTCCTTCTTCCTCTCTCTTTCTCCTCCTTTCTCCTCTTTCTCTTCTCCTTTTTCTCTCTTCTCTCTTTCCTTCTCTAGGGTAAAATCGTATGGGGAGAGGGGTGCCCAAAAGAAGCCCCTTTTATAATGCCAGATTTGGTGCAAATGGCCCCAAATGTTGGGTTTTCACTATACTAGCCCTATGGGAGAGTTTTTTAGCCTCTAGGGCCCACTATGGGGTGTAAAAGTTGATATACACCGTTGGATAGTTGGCCCTAATGATGATCTATGTACGTATATGATCGTCCCGCAGATGCGCCGATCGACAGATATGATTAGAAGTCTGTTCAACGGTCACCGATAGTCGATCGGGGCCGCGGCTATATGGATATGAGAAGGAAAATATCCTTACTCCATGGGTAAATTTTGGTCGTAAACCGACTGTCCAAAATCCTCAACTTTGCATAAGAGTGGACGACCCAATTCACTTAAGTTTCAGCTTCTTCCTTTAGGGTATTTGCACTTCTCATGCACTCATCCTTTAGCTCAAGTTGAGCGGTTCTGGACAGTACCCCAGTCCAACTCCCGCGATGGGCGTCAAGCCCAATAAGATGGACATTATTCTATAGATTTGGAACTAGTGGCCCACCAACGAACAGCCTACAGCTTGTTTGGAGAATTGGGGCATTTTTGGAATGAATTAGGTATTGAGATTTCTCATGGGCTATGATTAGGGTTTGGATTAACTATATTTTTAGGGTGGCCTATTTATAACTAGTGGAAGTGGAGATTTAGTCATGATCACTCTAAACCGTCGGTTTTAGGCCAAAAGAGTAATGAGGTTCATTTGGTCTATTAGCCAAGATCTGGGCCTTGTCTGAATCGGCTTCGGTTAGATCTTTAATTTAGTTATAATTTTCTTGATTTATTAACGATGGGTAGGTTAGATTTGGGCCCCCTGTGAGTGAATTATGGGATTAAACTTGATGTTCAGGTGATCGGGCGGATTCGTTGGCTTCATACAATTGATTAAATGGACTTGTGTGGTTCTTTACTGGTTTCACCCATGTTTAAACTATCATTGAGTGCTAATGGTCATTAAGTGATATTATAAGTTAATTAATAATAAAAAAATTTAAGAATTTTTGGAAATCCAAAATAGTGAAAATCCAGGATGTTACAATCTACCCTCCTTAAAAACATTTCATCACCGAAATTATCCAAGGGTAATAAGCAAAGATTTTATTATTTCATTTGCCTAAGTTTTATTGATTTCAAGTTTATATGCCTGGTAGGGTGCATATTATCTATATTAGTTTGACTCATTTTTGTCAACCCCCCTTAAAACTTTTTTGTTTCACCCTGATGGTTTACTACAATTTATTTAATTATTTATTTTTATTTTTAAAAAAAAAGATTTGGATTCATGACAATGATTTCCCTTTATCTAGAGTACAAATATTTGTTTTCAATGTTAGACCAATACAGAGAGACGGTTGTAGTGGGCTTGAACCCGATACGTTGATCATCTACCTGACTAGGGTAGAAGGTTCATCGTATCCCTTCTTCATCCTGGTGGATCCTGGTCTTCTGTTCGGTTAAAGCAGTGAGTCCATTGGTAGTCACCCAGGATTGAGAATTGGGTCAAGCCGTGAATGCTTTGCAGGTGTATACTTTCGTAATTCCGTAGTCCGATTAATCTAAATGTTTAGCCATCATTGGAAAGTTTAAATCTCTTATTTATGAGGTTTTCCTTTGGGTCTTGGTCTATGAGAGTCCTCGTTTTAATTTATATCCAAATTGGGGGTTAATAAATCTCTCGATATGCCTATGGTCAAAGATCATCCTAACAAGTTTCTAAAGGCACAAAATTTTATATGAATTACCGTTTCAATCCTATGGCTAGTGGGTTAATCGCAGATTATACTTTGGTTTCATAAATTTTAAGAATGAAGGAATAGTCGAGGTTCTAAGGTATTAGGGAGGTTTGGAGATGTTGAGTGTGATGAATCTAGAGATGAGTTTAAGAAAATGGATTTGAGGGATGGAAGTTGAGAAGTGATTAAGAATGAGTTGAAGAAATGATATTAAGAAAAGTTTGGAAAGGGTTTGAGAGAATGGGGATTGAGATGGGTTAGAGTGAAGAAGAAGATGGTGGGTTTGGGGATTAGGTTTTGAGATTGGGAGTGGGAGAGTTTTCTCTAGGGTTTAGAAGGGATAGTGGAGGGTAATGGGAGTAGTAAAGATAGGTTTTGTGGACTCTAGATAGTCCTAAGTAGCAAGGAAAATGGGCCCCACTCGTGTGTACATTGAAAGGGAGGAGGGGACCTATCTTGTAACGTTTCTTATACTTTTAGTAACTAGATTATTTTTAAAAATTTTAAAATGATTTACCATCAAGTTTTAAATCATCCCACCAAATTTCATATCATTTGGAGTTGTAAATAAATTATAAAAATGCTAGAAGTAACCACCATTTGAAACTAATGATTTTTGGATAGTTATCAATTCACTCCAAATATAACTATATTATAATTTTTATTTTATTTTTATATAAAACTAGACTTATTAAGCTTCAATCTAAATTTTGAATCACCTAAATCGAAGTTGTAACGAAGGAGATATGAATTTTTGAATTCGGATAAAAATTACAGAAAACGGGGCAGAAAAGCGGCCCGCCCCGCCCGCCGGACAGTTAGGCGCTAGCAGCACCGGTTGAGTGCTGCAGCGCCGGGACCGAGAGCTGGCGACGCTCGTTCGGGCACTATGGCGTCAAGCCTCTGGACCGGTGGCGCTGGTGGCGCAGCGCTGGGCGCGGTGGCGCCGGGCTTTTGAACACGTGGACCAACTCCTATATCTCGCAAACTAGAATGAGTTACACGACGTACCATATATGAATTTGGGGTAGGAGAAGCTACGCTACACAATGGACATAGTAATTTCACAAGATTCCATCAAATTAATGGTCAAAAATCCATTTTATTTATATTTTTACTAATTATAGTAAATTTTTGTTTGATTATAGCTTTTCATCCTATGAGCTTTGTAATTGTGTCCAATTTTAAAGTACTTAGAGAAATTAGAGGGATAAAGTAGTGGAAAGTGAGATTTTTTTTAAAGAAATGGGTTGGAAGGAGGAGCTGAGACTTAGGGGTCAAGTTTTGAGAGCTTAGAAAGAAAATGGAGTGATGATTGAGGGTGAAAGGGGTAGGATTGGCTAGAAATGACCATAGGGAGAAGCTCCTAGGGCCTTTAAGGAGCTTGGAGAGGCCAAAAGGGGGGGTCCCCACGTGTAGGAGGGCCCCACCTATTCGTTGGGCCAGGATACACTAGATTTTGGGATTGCACAAGCTACCTCAGCAGCTTGAACCTATCGCATTTTGGTCAGATCGACTCAAGTTGTCCAACCTTCCAATTAGAAGTGATTTGGATCACTTTGCGCAGTCTAAGTATTTCTGTTCGTAAACCCTAACGTTCTAGTCTTCGGACTTGTCAAATGACATGATCCTAGGATCCTATAGATGTCTCTAAGTTTGTTCACTCCTTCCTACATCAGCGAATGCGTTATGGCGAGTTCATAATCCACAGCCCAATTAATTCCAAACCATTGCTCTAATACCATCTATAACACCCTGGGTTTTCAGGGGCCGTGTAAGAACTCGGCTCCCGAATTCCCAGGTGTCATGGGTGCCCTAATGGGCTTCATATTTTAATTACATTTGGATGATCTCATAAGCAATGAAGGATTTAGCAAGGCATGAAGCAGAAGTACATCATAAGAAGTATCAATTACTACTAATTATAAAAATATCCAGACAATGAATCCAAAGTCATCTAAATAGGGAACTAGTCCCACCCATATACGACCGAAAGCGACTAAGGCCCTGGTCCATACCCCGCGTTAGCCCAAACTCAACTAAACAGATCTGTCGAAAGTCTGGAAGTAGAGAAGCTCCGCTACCCTATCCTTGCTCACCTCGCTCGGCTCATCGAGCTCCGCCTCACCTGCATCTAGAAAAGGATCTGGTTGGTGTTTTAAAACACCGTCCCAGAGTGGGAGTGAGTGATCAACTCAGTGGGTGCTATTAATCTTAAGTTGTAATAAGCATCAGTTATAATATGAATTTAATGAAAAGAAATCATTCACAAATACTGAACTAATCTTATTAATGCGTATGCATGATAAATGATATGATGCATGCCCTCGCCACAACACTCCCTCGAGCAACTCCATCTAACGATCCCGTATGACCAACACTCCCTCAGAGTGACATCGACTGCCAATTCGCCACCCTAACTAGTGCGATGCAATGATCATGTTAGCAGAGTTCTTAGTTAAGTCCATTCATCCAGCAGGTTGGGGAATCTAATACACCCCATGTATCAATGCCCTAAACTAGTTGTGAGACCAAGGCCCCCCAACGTGTGAGGCCGAGACCCCACGATCCTTGATCCCGTTGGGTTTTCTCCATCCTCGACTTCAAGCACATGGGGAGTGATGAAATGTGGGATCACTCGCGGTCATTACGGGGAGGCGCGTCACCCCAGCGTAGGCCGATAGCTCGACCACAGTGTCCCATTCCACCATGTCCAACTCACGAGTCAGTGGATCGGCTTCAGGTGGTTTTCATAGGCTACAATGGTTGGAGGGTGTTCCAAGTTCTATACATATGTGAGCAAACAGGGTTAACGAACAAGGTTGGTCAGTAAGTAGGTTAAACCGCACGAGTTTAGGAGAGTACGGGACAGACGACATCGGGTATGAGCGACCATATAGTTTAACTACTGTTGCTCACACGCACCCGTCCAAATCCATGGGTTTAACCTCAAGACAGTCCTACCAACGGGACCACCTTCACTCTCCTCATATTCCTAACCAACCCAAGGATTTGATGGTAATCTATAGCATGTCAACTAGCAGGGTATCATCTAGCATAAAACAATATCATGTTTCATATTTTTTCAACATATAATTTAGATTTTTCCTATCAAACAAAGCTACCAATATCAGAAAACAAGAGTACATGTGTTTTGTGTGGGTTAGTGAGGAAGCTAAGCACTTCCTATATCTAATAGAACCAAATTACACAAGAGTTAATGGATCATACATGCTATGAGGCAACATCATATGAGAACCAAACAAGACAAGTACATGCAATCATCCATTTAAACCAAATCATACGAAAGGCAACAATATTCCATAACCATTCCATGTGAATTGATATGATCAAGGGTAGGGTCTTCCCTAAGTTTGTCTAGATTCTCCAAATGCATCATCTAAGTAAGAAAAATCATTAAACTCATACTAAAATTGGTGCTAGGCCACCTAAGAACAATAGTCCACACCCATGGATCGTTGAAGGCTTGGAAAATGACCTAGAAGAGTCGAACTCGATGTTGATCAGCCGGAATCCTAAAGCAATGTCTTGCATGTTAGGGTTATATGTAAATCCTAGCTCAACACAAAAGGTTACAAAAAAAAATGGGTGCTTACCTCCCCAATCGAATGGAAGTGGGTTGTAGTTATGGATATGGGAAAGGGGAAGGTATTACTCTAAGGTTCCAAGCTTCCTTGGGCCAGACCTCCTACCACACACTCCTTTCCTTCCTTCTTCCTCTCTCTTTCTCCTCCTTTCTCCTCTTTCTCTTCTCCTTTTTCTCTCTTCTCTCTTTCCTTCTCTAGGGAAAAATCGTATGGGGAGAGGGGTGCCCAAAAGAAGCCCCTTTTATAATGCCAGATTTGGTGCAAATGGCCTTAAATGTTGGGTTTTCACTATACTAGCCTTATAGGAAAGTTTTTCTAGCCTCTAGGGCCCACTATGGGGTATACAAGTTGATATACACTGTTGGATAGTTGGCCCTAATGATGATCTGCGTACGTATAAGATCAGCCCGCCATTCGGATGCGCCGATCGACAGATATGATTAGAAGTCTGTTCAATGATCACCGATAATCGATCGGGGCCACGGCTATATGGATATGAGAAGGAAAATATCCTTATTCCATGGGTAAATTTTGGTCATAAACCGACTGTCCGGAATCCTCAACTTTGCATAAGAGTGGACGACCTTATTCACTTAAGTTTCAGCTTCTTCCTTTGGGGCATTTGCACTTCTCATGCACTCATCCTTTGGCTCAAGTTGAGTAGTTTTGGATAGTACCTCGATCCAACTCCCGCGATGGGCGTCAAGCCCAGTAAGATGGACATTATTCTGTAGTTTTGGAATTATTGGCCCACCAACGAGCGGTCTACAGCTTGTTTAGAGAATCGGGGCATTTCTGGAATGAAGTAGGTATTGATATTTCTCGTGGGCAATGATCAGGGTTTGGATTAACTATATTTATAGGTGGTCTATTTATAGCTAGTGGAAGTGGAGATTTGGTCATGATCACTCTAAACTGTTGGTTTTAGGCTAAAAGAGTAATGAGGTTCATTTGGTCTATTAGCCAAGATCTGGGCCTTGTCTGACTCGACTTCGGTTGGATCTTTAATTTAGTTATGATTATCTTGATTTATTAGTGATGGATTGGTTAGATTTGGGCCCCTTGTGAGTAAATTATGGGGTTAAACTTAATGTTCAGGTGATCGGGCGGATTCGTTTGCTTCATACGGTTGATTAAATGGACTTGTGTGGTTCTTTACTGGTTCCACCCGTGTTTAAACTATTATTGAGTACTAATGGTCATTAAGTGATATTATAAGTTAATTAATAAAAAAAATTTAACGATTTTTGGAAATCCAAAACAGTAAAAATCCATGATGTTACAGTGACAGATGAGCCCTCTCCTTTGGCCATATTCCTAACTTCAGTCAAGATCACTATCTAGGCGGTGAAGCCCTTAAATAGAGACCCGCTCTGATATCAATTGAAATTACGGTAAAGAACGCTTTAATTGAAGTAAGAATATACCAATATGTCCTAGAGGGGGGGTGAATAAGACTTTTAAAGTTTTTATGGTTTATTTAAAATCCTATTGCACTAATCCTAACAACAAGCTCATATTAGGATTACTCAAAAGTAACTCTACTAGCTTCTAAGCCTGGTAGAGGATCCAATCATGAACTATTTAATAAGTGAACAATAAGCAAACTAGTTTATGATGGATATGACTGTGTATGTGTGTGAGGTGTGATCTCAGATATTCAGATATGAAAATATTAAAGCAAATCACACAAACCAAAGAATAGCAATCTCAAACACAGTCATTTTTATAGTAGTTCGACTACTTGTCTACTCCACCCCCGGTAACGGCACTCAACCCTTGAGTGTACCGAATTTCACTAAGGAGGTTTCACAGTGGTTCACCTCAAACCTAAGGTTTTAAATCAGGTTCACCTTCAACCTTTACAACCTACACTGAGGCTGACTGTTTATACTCTCACGAGCAAGGGTTAACACAACGCACCCACTTTTAGGCACACTGGCCAAGGATCTTTCATAAGACCCTAACTGAGGTTTCACATGGTTCACCTCTAACCTAAAGTTTTAGATAGGTTCACCTTCAACCGAATGTTTATGCTCTTCACAGAGTAAGGGTCCACACAACGCACCCACCATTAAGCACACTGGCCAAGGATCTTCCATAAGAACCTAATTGATGTTTCACACAGTTCACCTCTAACCTAAGGTTTTTGACATGTACACCTTCAATTGGATGTTTATGCTCTCCACAGAGCAAGGGTCCACACAATGCACCCACCACGTACACTCCCGCCGGAGGCCACCTTCGAGGGCTTACAAGGGTAAGAAACACCTTGGACACAATTCTATAGAGGAATGATCAAAGGGTCCTTTGGACTCTAGTTACTTACAGATAAGTGGATGATTCCCATTCAGCATGTTGACGAAGATCTCCTCCTTTATTGATGAAGAGTCTTCTGCTTCCTTGATCCGTAACTCAAATGATGTACCAATATATGGCGATGGGTTGGGTCAAGGTTATGATGGAATCCTACTCTCTAAATATTTTCCTATTAGGAAGATAGAGCAATTCTAATCATCTATGTATTCAAAGCATCCCAGCTTAATGATTTGCATAGATGGAGGATCCTTGAGTGCAGAAGTTCATTCCCCAATCCACTCTATTGAATATCAATGATGAGGGTGGATTGGAGGATGACTCCCTTGAGAGAAAGGGCTTTGAGTATATGATCTAAGGTAAAACACTCAAAAGCACTCTCTTCTTTCTCTACCAACAACAATAGACAAGCTCTTTTTATATAGGTAAAAGGTTCCAACGGATATAAAATGGTCACATTTATGACAGAGTTCGATATCATCGAGCGGGGTCGATATCATCGAGCGTATACTCTTGATTGCATCGGCTGTCCGCTCGATGACATAAACTCAAATGTCATACGCTTTTGAAACCTTTTACCAGTTGGTCGAGGGAATCGAAACACGTATCAATGTCAATGAATTTCAAACTCCGATATCATCGATGTGAGGTTCGATTCATCGACACTTGAAAATGAGAGAGACTTGCTATGAAATATTTCAGGTTTTATAAGAATGATCGAGGAACCTTCGAGATCATCGAAATTTGAATGTCGATGATATCGATAGAGTGTCGAGGCATCGATAAATCCAAAGAATTTTCGTTTAAGCTTGTTCGACAGTTTCTGTCCCTGTTCGATGTCATCGAAACCTTACCGATATCATCGATATTTGAATATCACTTCTATCGAGTGCCCCTCAATCTCAGATAATTAATCCTGAAATAATTACTAAAGAACTTAGGCGCCCATGACTGATAACATCGTGATCCTTCCAATATCATCGAGATTTGAACTTCGATGGTATTGAAAACGAGTTCGATATATCGATGCACATGTGATTTTCTTAAGTAAAAATAGGGGCGTCGGATATCTGCTTGTCGATATTATTGAGCCACCTTCGATAGGCTCGAGATTCAAATATCGATGATATTGATATGTATATCGATACATCGATAATTCTGTCCAGATAAGTATGTGGTTGCAGGACAATTTTGTCCTCATTTCGATAGAATTGATTTGTTCATCGAGGACATCAATAGCGCAGGTCGAGCACATCGAGATGTGTATTGATACAATCGACAGAGCAATAAAACATGAAGATTTTTTTATTTTTAAAAAAATTTTCTCACTTATAAACCCTATAATGTTCTAATTTGTTTTAAGGGTTTCATATACCTGCTGTTTTTGGGACATGGGATGTGAGGGTTAGATTTACCTGAGGCGAGCTTGCACACATCCCAATTTTGGCAGACGCTTTGAATTGATCTTTCTATGAGGCTCTGCAGTCTGACTGACCTAACACTCACGCTAATTAACAAACTAGGGCACTTTCAATCTTCCCCTTAGTCAATTACTTGACAAAATACCAAAACACCATAGAACAGTATCTAGACAAACACATCTTAAATTGTGTGTACATGTTCTTTACACAATTTTACAATTTCTAGTGAAACCATGTACACAGCCTAGTATCTGCTCCCCTTAACTGTAAACTCCCCTTATCTTGGTGCAACTGTTCCCCCTAACACCTGCTACACCATACGCAAGCAGATATACAATTTTTCATTCGGGGTGTTTGAATGGTTCTCCCCCTTTTTGTCAGTCATTAACAAAGATATAGCAGTTGATATTGAGTGAAGTTTAAAGACATGTGGGAGAACCAACATTCAGTAAGCATACATAGAGTGAAGATAGATGGATAATAATCAAACCAGTGATCTACATCTTATGTGTGAATCCTATGTGTGCAAAGGATATCAAGTAAGGTGGTGATAAGATAAGAGATAAGCACAATAGCAAAAGACAACTGATACCATTTGCAATATAAGCACAAACCAACAAAACAATGGAAATCATATAAATATGGTAGTAAAGAGATATACATGGAAACCATCCATTGTCAAAATGTCCAAAAGAATACTGCCCAAGGTTTGGCAGTAAGGCAACAGGTATCCAAAGAAAACAAACAGGCCCATGCATGGGCATTTAAAAAAAAAAACTAGGAAAGATCAGACGTTAGAGTGTGCCAGTTAAGGAATAGGGAGAACTTTTCAAAAAGCGATCACAGTGTTCATGACTAGACACACTTATCCTCCAAAGTTGTCATCTTTTAAAGCATAGTAGATCCGCCAGTCGTTAGCAGTTCCAGAATCAATTGCAACGAGGGTTGGAAAGCTTTCATCTTGTCTTCTATCCCTAACAGTCATCGTTCGCAGTTATGAAGCCGTTCGTCAATTTTAGCGAGACTGTTCAGCAGTTGATGTTCAAGTATATGACATTGACGATTAATGACAGAACCAGGACTACAGAGGGGTTTCAGATTAGATCCCTAAGGAGTTTCTTCATTAGGCTGCTAACTGCTCTCTCCAACCGGTGGAGGATTCTTAGTATGAGATAAGACTGAGGCATATACTTGTTAAACTGCATCACGGTCCAACCATACTTCAGGATATACCTTGTCTGTTGTTTCCGGCAGTCCTACCCAGTGTGTGAGTTTGCAGATAAGGGATGGAAATGGAAGTATTTCAAGATGGTTTCCCTTGACTACCCTAATTAGTTGATCTAGAATAAGAGTTGGCAGACACACAGGGACCTCTTAATATACATCATATAAGACATTGAGTACAAGGGGACTCAGGTCAGTGTCGTTGGCATCACATGGGTACACATTTGTACTAAAGATACTGTGGAGGATTTTGAACAAGATTCCTAGATGTTTTACTGGAAGGACATTATCGTCATTTCTAGTAATTGTTGCACCCTGGCACAGTGCTCGAGTGATTTCCCCCCACCTTCCTAATTCGTTTAGACTTCTACCAGTGACTGGGATCTGAGTCACACCAATGTTTAGAACACGACCAAGGACTGTTGGAGTAATTTGTTTGGTGTGTTGCCTGAATTCCAAATGAATACATGGTGGACAATCCTGAACAACATGGCAACAGTTGAAGAACTGTTGAATCATTTTAAACTAGTATGGACCGCCCATGTTAAGCATATTCTGCTAGCCAATAGTCTCTAATAAGAGATCTACCCCATAGGGCTCGACAACACTATTGAGAACAATACGATTGACGATTGCAACTTGTTTCCCAATCGGATTGGTTTTGAGGTGATCTAACATTTTTCTCTTTCTTAGCCTTGGAAAAGAGATCCTTACCTTTCACTTTAACCATCTTCCTTGCTCCATTTGGTGTTTGGGATCTTCTCGACGAGGCTCCGACAGGCAGGCCAAGGAAAATGAGTAGAAAAACAAAACAGGACTAGTAGCCGTAACAAGTAATTTTTCCCACTCAATAGCCTTTTATCGGGCGGTGATTTTTGATGTCATCGATCAGTGTTCCGATGTTATCGAGATGTCCTATTCAATTTTATCGAAGTTGTCTTCGATGAAATTTTGAACTACGTGACTTTTCAACTTCCGAAGAGATGTCGATGGTATCGACCTTTATCGATTTGATCGAGAATCCATGTGACCTATCGATAGACATATCGAAGGTATATATATTTTTCAGTTTTTCTTCATTTCGACAAACTTTCATGTATACTTTTAGTATATCTATGTATCATCAGTATACACAGCAAAATTTTGTACAATCAATGCACACATCAAAATTATAAACATTTGAATGTTTATCTACAAAAGATTGAGGTGAGGAACCTCAGATATATCATTTAAAGCTTAGCAAAAATTGCATCATTTCAGCAAATATCTAGATCTAGATGCATGACCTGGACTTATTTTTCTATGCTCAGTACTTCTAAGCATCAGTCCTTTCTTTCCCTCTGATAATATAGCAGTGGTTTTTTGATCGATGACCCTTCATTACTGATTTTCCTGATTGGTTTAGGATTTCGCATTCTTGTTTGTTAAATTTGACCACATGCCCATTATCACAGATTTGAGATATGCTTAGGAGATTATGTGCCAAACCTTTTATGCAAAAAGCATTCTCATTTTTTAAGCAAATTAATCCCTTTTATGATTCCCTATCCAATTACTTTAGCAGTGGTTCCATCTCCGTAGGTGACTATCCCATTATAAAGATTCTTATAGTTTGAAAGAAAGGACTTGTCACCTGTGACATGTCTTGAGTAGCCACTGTCTAGGTACCACTTAGTGTCATTGCCTTTTAAATGATTTGAGTGAGTAGCAAGACAAATTTTCTTTTCTTTAATTACCCACTTTGTGACAGGATTCTTACTTATAGTAGATTTAGTTTTCTTATTTGATTTAACTATTTGATTAGTTTCTGTGTTACTACTGGAGGCATCAGATTTTTCAAGTATTTATATTCCATATCCAGTTTTTGCTCTAACTACCTCATACCCTAAGCTATTTTTGTTATTTCCTGATTTTTCCATACCTAAAAGTTTTTCTAACTTCTCACCACTCTGGGAAAATTTACAGTTTAGCTTGGCAATTTTTCTGGACTCTTCTAGATCAAACAAGAGTGTATGACTTTCATTTTGAAGAAGCATATTTTTGTCTTTTAATTGCTCAACCTGTTTGTTTAGTTTTTCGAATTTGGTTTTAAGAAAGGAGTTAATTCTCTTAAGTCTATCATTATTTGAGTGATATTGCTGTAAGTCATTGATTAGGTGTGTATTAATTTCCAAAGTTTTATCCAAATCTTTTTGCAACAATTCCTTCTTATTCTCAGATATTCCAAGTCTTTTAATAACTTTGATGCTATGAATATATAGTTGATTATAAGCATCTTGTTGTTTATCCTTTTCTATCTCTTCTTCTTCATTTTCAATCTCTTCCTTATCTGATGGAAATGATTCAGTGGCTTGCAGTTCTTCCATGTTTTCAGATTTCGTGGGAATGATTAGAGCAGTAGAGACCATGAGAATTTTCAATGATTTCTGATCTCCATCACTCTCTAAGTCACTAGATTTTGAATTTGACTCTTCTGTATCATCCCATGTGGCGACCATTACCTTGCCCTTAGTTTTTCTATTTGGGCATTTACTAGACAGGTGTCTATACTTTTGACAGGCACAAAATTGTCGTTCTTTGGCCTTTTTAACAAATTTACCTACAGAAGGTCTGTTGTCCAAATTTCTTCCTCTAGAAGGACGGCCACGATTCTTCAGAAAGAATTTTCTGAATCTTTGTGCTAGCAAAGCCACGTCCTCATCTTTATCTTCTTTTTCCCTTCCACTGTCGTCATGTATTGTTTTCTTTGAAGTTTTTAGGACAGTTGTTTTGAATTTTTGGTTTATTTGAAGTGTAGTTCGAAAGTTTGTAGGGAACCTACCAGTTCTTCTACTTTCATCTCGTCTATGTTCCTACACTCCTCAATTGTTGTTACTTTGGGATTAAACCGTTCCGGTAGGGATCTTACAATTTTCCTACAAATTTTCAGTACAGGAACTTTTTCTCCCAATCCACCCATGGAGTTGCAAATGATATTCAACTTTGTGAAAAACTGCATAAATGTCTCATGCTCTTCCATTCTGAGACTTTCGAACTGTGAAGTCAGAACTTGTAGTTTGGATCTCTTCACAGTCCTTGTGCCTTCATAAGTTGTTTCCAATAGATCCTATGCTTCTTTGGATGTCCCACACATACTTATTTGATTAAATATACCTTGCGACACGGCACAGTAGATGGCGTTCTTGGCTTTAGCTTCAGCAGTCTGTTTTTCTTTATCAAACGTCATCCACTTTTCTTTGGATTTAGGTTTTGTGATAGTTGTGCCACTATCAAGTACTATTTGTTCGAATGATGGCATATATCCACTTTCAACTATATCCCAGATGACATGATCCAAAGATATCCGAAAGTAGTGCATCCTAGCCTTCCAGTATGCATAGTTTGATCCATCAAATACTGGAGGTCTAGTGACCGATGAGCCCTCTTATTTGGCCATATTCCCAACTTCAGTCAAGATCACTCTTTACGCGGTGAACCCTTAAAGAGAGACCCGCTCTGATACCAATTGAAATTGCGATAAAGACCGCTTTAGTTGAAGTAAGAATATGCCAATATGTCCTAGAGGGGAGGGGTGAATAGGACTTTTAAAGTTTTTATGGTTTATTTAAAATCCTATTACACTAATCCTAACAGCAAGCTCATATTAGGATTACTCAAAAGTAACTCTACTAGCTTTCAAGCCCGGTAGAGGATCCAATCACAAACTATTTAATAAGTGAACAATAGGCAAACTAGTTTATGATAGATATGACTGTGTATGTGTGTGAGCTGTGATCTCAGATATTCAGATATGAAAATATTAAAGCAAATCACATAAACCAAAGAATAGCAATCTCAAACACAGTCATTTTTATAGAGGTTTGACTACTTGTCTACTCCACTCCCGATAATCACACTCAACCATTGAGTGTACTGAATTTCACTAAGGAGATTTCACAGTGGTTCACCTCAAACCTAAGGTTTTAAATCAGGCTCACCTTCAACCTTTACAACCTACACTGAGGTTGACTGTTTATGGTCTCACGAGCAAGGGTCAACACAACGCACCCACTTTTAAGCACACTGGTCAAGGATTTTCCATAAGACCCTAACTGAGGTTTCATACAGTTCACCTCTAACATAAGGTTTTAGACAGGTTCACCTTCAACCAGATGTTTATGCTCTTCATGGAGCAAGGGTCCACACAACGCACCCACCTTTAGGCACACTGGCCAAGGATCTTTCATAAACTAAGATTTCACATGGTTCACCTCTAACCTAAGGTTTTAGACATGTTCACCTTCAACCGGATGTTTATGCTCTCCATAGAGCAAGGGTCCATACAACACACCCACCACGTACACTCCCGCCGAAGGCCTCCTTCGAGGGTTTGCAAGGGTGAGAAACACCTTAAACCCAATCCTACTGAGAAATGATCAAAGGGTCCTCTGGACTCTAGTTACTTACAGATAAGTGGATGAGTCTCATTCAGCACGTTGACGAAGATCTCCTCCTTTGTTGATGAAGAGTCTTTTGCTTCCTTGATCTGCAACTCAAATGATGTACCAATATATGGCGATGGGTTGGGTCAAGGTTATGATGGAATCCTACTCTCTAAATATTTTCCTATTAGGAAGATAGAGCGATTCCAATCATCTATGTATTCAAGGCATCCCAGCTTAATGATTTGCCATTAAGGTAATAGCTGGAGGATCCTTGAATGCAGAAGTTCATTCCCCAATCCACTCTATTGAATATCAATGATGAGGGTGGATTGGAGGATGACTCCCTTGAGAGAAAGGGCTTTGGGTATATGATTTAAGGCAAAACACTCAAAAGCACTCTCTTCTTTCTCTACCAGCAACAATAGACAAGCTCTCTTTATATAGGCAAAAGGTTCCAACGGATATAAAACGGTCACATTTATGACAGAGTTCGATATCATCGAGCGTATACTCTCGATTGCATCGACTGACCGCTCGATGACACAAACTCAAATGTCATACACTTTTGAAACCTTTTGCGAGTTGGTCGAGGGAATCGAAATACGTATCGATGTCATCGGATTTTGAAATCTGATATCATCGATGTGAGGTTCGATTCATCGACACTTGAAAATGAGAGAGACTTGCTATGAAATATTTCAGGTTTTACAAGAATGATTGAGGGACCTTCAAGATCATCGGAATTTGAATGTCGATGATATCGATAGAGTGTCGAAGCATCGATAAATCCAAAGGATTTTCGTTTAAGCTTGCTGGACAGTTTCTACCCCTGTTCGATGACATCAAAACCTTACCGATATCATCGATATTTGAATATTGATTTTATCAAGTGTCCCTCGATCTCTGATAATTAATCCTGAAATAACTGCTAGAGAACTTAGGTGCCCATGACCAATAACATCGAGATCCTTCTGATATCATCGAGATTTGAACTTCGATGGTATCATAAACGACTTCGATATATCGATGCACATGTGATTTTCTTAAGTAAAAATAGGGGCGTCGGATATCTCCCTGTCGATATTATCGAGTCACCTTCGATGGGCTCGAGATTCAAATATCAATGATATCGATATGTATATCGATACATCGATAATTCTGTCCAGATAAGTATGTGGTTGCAGGAAAATTTTGTCCTCATTCCGATAGAATCGATTCGATCATCGAGGACATCGACAGCGCAGGTCGAGCATATCGAGATGTGTATCGATACAATCGACAGAGCAAGAAAACTTAAAGATTTTCTAATTTTTTTCATAGTTTTCTCACTTATAAACCCTATAATGTTCTAATTTGTTTTAAAGGTTTTATATTCCTGGTATTTTGGGACATGGGATGCGAGGCTTAGATTTACCTGAGGCGATCTTGCACACATCCCGGTTGAGGCAGAAGCTTTGAATTGATCGTCCTATGATGCTCTGCAGTCTGACTGACCCAACACTCACGCTAATTGACAAACTAGGGCACTTTCACGTGGTTATCATGGGTCGTAGTTTTCCCAGGTTGCGGTTGTTACATGTTCACTTCCTTTACTACCAAATGAAAGGATAGCCATTGGTACAATGGCCTGAGGCCAACAATGGGGAGATCCATTCTATCTACCTTATCGACCAACTCGGCGTGGGCCCAAAAAGTCCTGACTTGGGCAGTGTCCACTTCTAACAAACATCATGGTGAGCCTGGAAAGTTTCAACAGTGAGTTCCATTGTCACCATGATTTTCTATTATGTGACCCACACGAGCTCTAGATCAGGCTGATATTTGGGCCCTAGCCCTAAAATGACACTGTAAAAAGGATGGCGGCATGGATTATACACATACATCAATATGGGCCCCACGAGTTTAGTCCTTACCCATGTGCAAAAAGGGTTCCGTACACATCACTTTACTAACATTAAATACTACGTAACTTCTTAGTCCCTTCAAAACAGTGCGACTACTGAACCAAGGTCAGGGGCATTTTTGTCTGAGACAAACTTCAAAAGTTGTCAGAAGGCCCTTCTGGGAATATATGGAGTGTTGTAGCGTTCTAGGTAAAAAGGGATTTTGACCGTACTAGCCTCAAAGTTTGGGCAAATTACCTAAAAAGCTACGAGGGTCCATATATCCGAAAAGTAGCCTTCTGACAACTTCTGGATGTTGTTTCAAATGAAAATGCCTCTATCCTTGGTTCAGAAGTCACACCGTCCTAGAGTGAATAAGAAGTTAACTTCTTTTTCAAAACCCGAGAAAGCGATGGATTGGATACTCCCCCTGCCCCCGGCCAATGGTTGGTGCTCGGTGGTCTATGAGCCCCACCACCATGTATGTGTTTCATTCATGCCGCCCATCCTTCTTGTCATGTCATTTTAGGTCTAAGGCCCAAATATCAGCTCAATCCAGTGCTTGTGTGGCCCACATAATAAAAAATAATAGTGACTGTTAAAACTTTACAGGCTCACTGTGATGTTTGTTAGAAGTGTACACTGCCCATGTCAGGACTTCTTGGGCCCACGGCGTGTTGGCTGATAAGGTGGATGGATTAGATTACTCCAATGTGGGCCTTAAGCTATGGTACCAATGGTTTGGTAGAAGAGGAAGTGAACACATGGATACCACGATCCATGCAACATGACAACCACGACCCATATAACATGACAACTATGACCCATGCAAACAATGACCCATATGGGCCCACATTAATATATGTGTATAATCCATGCCGCCCATCTTTTTTGTCGTGTCATTTTAGGGGTAGGGCCCAAATATCAGCCTGATCTAGTGCTCATGTGGGCTAGAAAATAGAAAATAATAGTGACTCTAAAAACTTTTCAGGCTCACTATGATGCTTGTTAGAAGTGGATACTGCTCAAGTCAGGACTTTTTAGGCCCACGGTGAGCTGGCGAACAAGGTGGATGGATCGGATCACCCCATCGTGGGCCTTAAGTTATGGTACCAATGGTTTGGTAGAAAAGGAAGTGAACACGTTACAAACCATGACCCATGTAACATGACAACCATGACCCATGTAACATGGTAACTAGAACCCATGCAAACCACGACCCAAATGGTTCCACATTGATGTATGTGTATAATCTATGCCACCCACATTGATGTATGTGTATAATCGATGGGCCCACTGTGATGTTTGTTAAAAGTGGACACTCCCCAAGTTTTATGGGTCAAGGTTGTCATGTTATATGGGTCGTGGTTTTCAAGTTATATGGGTCGTGATTTTCATGGGTCGTGGTTGTCATGGGTCGTAGTTGTCATGTTATATATGGGTCATGGTTGTCAAGTTATATGGGTCGTGGTTGTCATGGATCATAGTTATTATGTTATATAGGTCGTGGTTGTCATATTATGTGGGTCGTGGTTGATATAGGTCATGGTTATCATGTTATATGAGTCGTGGTTGTCATATTATGTGGGTCGTGGTTGATATAGGTCATGGTTGTCATGTTATATGGGTCGTGGTTGTCATCCGGATCATGGTTGATATAAGTCGTGGTTGTCATGTTATATGGGTCGTAGTTATCATGTTATATGAGTCGTGGTTGTCATGTTATATGGGTTGTGAGGTTGTTATGTGTGACGTGTGCAGTTTGTGGTTGTAACGTAGTTAGGGTCGATGTTGTCATGTTATAAGGATCGCGGGTCTTATCGTGATTTATGTGTCGAATCCAATCTATCCATTGGATTTAGAATTTTATTTAACATCATGGGCCAAAAAATGAGTTACATCCAAAAAATTTATGCCCCAAAGGGTTTTCAATGGTAGGTTTTCAATTTCATTGCTTTCTATGGTGTGGTCCACATGAGCCTTTGACATGCCTCATTTTTTTGGCTCATTCCTTAAAATGATCTTTCAAAATGAATGACTGCATGAATAAAATATATACATCACAATGGGCCCAATAAAACCATTCATTTCTACATATATTGGGATGCATAAGTTCAGTAACGTGACTTACTAAAATAGCCTTCCTGAGGTCTTGGGAATCTGGACTCCTCGAATTTGACCATTTCTAGACTCCTCCAGCTAACTTCTAATCCGCGTCGGAAGAGGAAGCAGCAGAAGCAGAAGCGGATTGGTTAGTGTACCACACACCACCTACTGCTTGGACGCGGATTAGATACTTACATGTTGAGTAGCGAGATTAGCTACTGAATTGATAGGTTGTATGTGGTCTATCCAAGCCGTCCATCCGTTTTTCCATCTTATTTCAACGGTTGAGTCCAAAATTTAATTCTACTCAAAGATCAAGTGGACCTTACCATAGGAATAGTTGGAATAATGATTTCCACCATTGAAACCTTTTTAGGGCCCACAATGATGTTTATTTCTCATCAATCCTATTAATATGATCACAAGGACATGGATGAAGGGAAAAAAAATAAATATGTGGTTGATCCAACACTTCTGTAGCCCTCGAGAAATTTTCAAAGGTAGATGCTCAATTCACACTGTTTCCTATGGTATGGTCCACTTAAGGTTTTTATATACTACATTTTAATGCTCTAGCCTTAAAATTATCTTTTAAAATTGATGGATGGAGTGGATAAAATACATAAATCACGGTGGACCCCATAGAATTTACTCAATATGCTTAGGGTACTGAGTTACTCAATACGCTTGGGCATATCCACTTTTAACAAGCATCACAGTGAACCTGAAAAGTTCTACAGTCACCATTATTTTCTATTTTCTACCCCACACAAGCATCGGATCAGGCTGATATTTGGGCCCTACCCCTAAAATGACATGACAAAAAGAATGGGTGGCATGGATTATACACATATATCAATGTGGGCCCATATGGGTCGTTGTTTGCATGTGTCGTACTTGTCATGTTATATGGGTCATGGTTGTCATGTTACATGGATCGTGGTATCCACGTGTTCATTTCCTCTTCTACCAAACCATTAGTACCATAGCTTAAGGCCCACAATGGGGTGATCCGATCCATCCACCTTGTCACTCAGTTCACCGTGGGCCCAAAAAGTTGTGACTTAGGCAGTGTCTACTTCTAACAAACATCACAGTGAGCCTGCAAAGTTTCAATGGTCACCAGTATTTTTTATTATGTGGGCCACACGAGCACTAGATCAAGCTGATATTTGGGCCCTAGCCCTAAAATGACATGAAAAGAAGGATGAGCGGCATGGATGAAACACATACATGGTGGTGGGGCCCAAAGACCACTGAACACCAGCCATTGGCTGGTAGTAGGGGGAGTAGTCAATCAGTCACTTTCTCAGGTTTTTAAAAAGAAAGAAAATTCTTATTCACTCCAGGACGGTACGACTTTTGAACCAAGGACAGATGCATTTTCGTTCGAAACAATATCCAAAAGTTGTCAGAAGGCCACTTTTGAGATATATGGACCGTCTTAGCTTTCTAGGTAATTTGCCCAAACTTTAAGGCTAGTACAGTTAAAATCCCATTTAAAAAAGTTCCCCACTAATGTACGTACATATATATACCTACACATATTTAGGGCTGTACATCGGGTCGAACCGAGTCGAACTGGACTCTACCCGGCCTGACCCGGTCACCAGCCAAACCGGCCCGAACCCAGCCCGACCCGGTCACCGAGCCAACATGTCCAGCCCGAACCCGGCCCGGTCAGTAATCGAGCAAGTTCGGGGCCGAGTTCGAGCCATTTTCGGACCCACGATTTGGATGGCCTGGATTGTTGTAAATGGTAAAGATAACTGGGTAAGAATTTAGGAATATATATATATATATATAGAGGCCCAGTCAGGCCGGGTCGAGCTGAGTCGGGCCAGGTCGAGTCGGGTTTTGGGCCGAACTGGAACCTATCCGAACTCGACCCGAACTTAGTTTTGGACCGAAGAAAATGGCTCAACCCCACCCAAACTCAGTTCTGGGTCAAGCCGAGTTGAGCTTTTTCGGGCCGAGTCGAGTGAGTTAATCGGGCTAGCCTGGTTTGTGTACAGCCCCCTACACATATTCATACACAAACATAATTTTTTCCTTGTTTCTTGAGATCGACAATGGACCCTGATTTGGACGATTTAGATTTTTTACAGTGCAGTGCATGTGCATGGAGTATAAGCCAAATGCTTTAAAAGGGCAAATGCAGGTGTGTTGGGTGGCATGGTCGACCACATTTCAGTAGTCCTGACCACAACATGTGTTTTCAGAGTGTGGATCCTCTGTTTCCAGTGCACCTTGGCTCCCGGTATCCTAGAATTTAATTGGTCCATGTCATAGCTCTTTAATAAAATAAAAAATAGTTTACAAAACATTGCTTGGTTAGGAAGAAAGGTTACCTTTCTAGGAATGCGGATTTCCTATAAAAGACTTTCGCAGGAAGTTCCTACACTGGGAACCCAAGTGGGGCCACTGTAATATTTATGAGAAATTCTCCCTGTCCATCCGTTTTGTGAGTTCATTGTAGGACATGTTGCCAAAAATGAACCATTTCCAATGCTCAACCTACCATGGGTTTCTAGGGGATCAAGTCCCTTAATCAAAATATCCACAATGTGTTGCCCCAAGAGCCAAAATATGAAGTAGGTCTGAGCTCTAGGTGGGCCACACCATCAGTTAAGGTGAGGACAATGTTCACCACTAAACGGGCTTTCATGTGGGAAGTTAGTTACGTCCTTTACGTGAATTTCTTGGTTTAATGGATGACTAGAAAAAGGTGGGGTCTGACATGGTGTTTGCTCTTTCGGGAAATCTATGCCCTTCACCAGCTTTGCAAGGTCATGTTGGGGCCATCGACCCAAATATGAAGTAGATCTGAGCCCTATGTGAACCACACGATTGATCGCAATGTGGGACAATGCTCACTGCTAAAATAACTCACATTTGTTGGCATGCCTGGTGTTAACCATATTTACAAATTTGCCATCGAATTCTCAAATAATTTCTGTCATTCATTATGTCAAAATGCATAGTCTGATTGTCTTGAAATTGGGTAGGCATTCCTCGTTTTTTGTGCTCTTTCCATCAGTCAAGTTTAGGTCCTGATCTCCCAAGGATGTCCAAGATGCTCTTTTAACTAGTTAACAAACCTTGTGCTTTAAGACCGAGGTTGCACCTGGTTGAAACATTACCCGGTAGTTTGATCATATAATCTAAGATCTTCATAGTGACTGAATTATCTTAATATTCTGATGGCCCGTTTGGGGGATCCAAATATGATGAAGGGTCAAATGACATGCTAAAAATAGGAAGATTTGATGATTGGTATTCTATTCACGTATCTAGGTTATTGTACTATCAGTTTTGTAAATGAATGAACACAATGTGGGTTTGTGAAGTGATTAGGGGGTAGAACATGTGTATCCTTAGGTCTGAGTGTCTTGTTCACATGTGTAAGTTTCTCAGATTGTAGTTTTGATGATTTGTTAAGTATATTCATAGGTAATGAACAAGATGAATGGATCAGAATCTCAACTTGATGTGTGTATGAGCGGATGTAGAATCAAGTAGCTAGTTTACTGCGATTAGATGGTCCAAAATCAAAGTAGACGGTTAGATGTCTCTAACTAGAAGTGCATATTTGACTGACAGATTGGTTATGATGGACAAGTGAGAATATTTGCAAATATGATGATCCTGTCTTAAAATCAATGGCCAGATTGCTTGATCTATGAATGGGGATTATTCTCAATGGTCAGATTCGTGTTGGAGGACAGATGTAAGGTTAAGATAACTAGATTGGTATCATACATATGTACATAATAAGTTACATTTATGGTAACACTTGAGAACTTTCAATACTAGGGTATTGAAAAGTTCAAGGTGTTACACAGTGACAAAGTTCCACTAGACAAAATGACAGGATTATGGGTAGAGTTCTACTAGACAAAGGGACAAGGTTCTCATACAAAGTAATGTTGTTCCACCAGATAAAGTAATGGGGTCTTATTTGACAAAGTGACGAGATTAACCGACAAAGTGACATAATTCACTAGACAAAGTGATAGAGTTACTAGACAAAGAGACAAAATTCTATAGACAAAGTGATGGGACTATGAGATAAAGTGTCATGGTTATGGTAGACAAAGTGATGGGATTTATTAGAGAAAGTGACCAGGTTGCCTGACAAAGTGGTGAGGTCTTACTAAACAAAGTGACCGAGTTACTCAAAAAAGTGGTTTCATAAGACAAAGTGATAGGGTTGTCGAATAAAGTGATAGGATTTGTAAGACCCGTGTCCTAATCCGTACCATTCCATTGGCTTCCGCGGTTCTTCCGGTCAAATTTCGGTAACCTTCGCACCATATCCGGTGTTTGCGCACGATCCTAAGCCAGGTCCCGCACACCGACGTCGGCTCGATCCGAAACTTATGTCTTGGCGATCGCGTCGTCGCCGCGGTTCCAATGCCGTGACTTGCGCACCGAACCGATACCCAGGCAAGAAGATGCCGATCAGCGTTTATTCCGAAGAAACACTGCGCGTTGCGGATTTCGAGAGAATCTCTACACAATTAGTCCCATCAATCAACCATTAAATGTATCCATACATCAAGTACTACACCCATTCCCTCTTTTTCCAAAAGTCCACCATTCTTTCCACCTCACCACTCCTCTTTTCCAAATTTCAACAACAACCATACACCTTTTACAATTTTTCAACCCAAACCATTCCCCATCACACCTCACCCATCCATATCACCCCTCTCTCTCTCATTTCTCATATCTCTCCAAGCAACCCAAGCCTCTCACGTCCAATACTTCTCTCCCAAACCACAAGTGTGGTCCACCTTCCATCTTCTATCTACACCCTCTCATCTCTCATCCCCACCATCAAAAGTCCATCAACCTCCATCAAAGTTGAAGCTAAGGAGCATTGGAGTCTAAGGGACCAAGAAGAAGGAAGATAAGGTGGGTGATTTGCCATTATTTTAAACTTTAGGGTCCACTTGTTGGTGGGACCCATTTGGATGTATGTGATTTAATCAAGAGGGCCCATAGTGGCGGGGTTCCTCTATCTCACCGTATATCTCTCTCTATCTCTCTCTTTCTCTCTTTCTTTGTAATGGTGTGGATCCCACCAATATGTGTTACATCTACCCCGTCCATCTACATCAAACGGTGTGGCCCACTCTATTGCAGGTGATGATCCACACCATCCATTGTTTGGATGGCCCAATGCATTTTTAAAAAAAATATATATATATGTATATACATATATGTTATATTTTATATACTATATATATAATATAATATGTATCATATATATAATATAATATATATTATATGCATATATGATGGTGGGCCACTTCTACGTGGGACCCACCATAGCAATGTGTTTGGGTGTGTCGTCCAGCGTCCAGGGGACGCTGGACGTTGGCAAGAGAAGTGTGTGCACTGGCAATGAGTGTGTACTTTTTTTTAAAAAAAGAGTAGGGAGAGGTGGGCCACTCATGCAGGCCCCACCTTGATGCTTCCATGCAATCCAAGCCGACCACCCTATTTCTCAGATCATTTTAGGCGTTGAGCCGAAAAATGATCTCAATCTGAACTTATGGTGGGCCATAGCATAGCAAACGAGTTTTCTACCTTTGATTTGCTCCCTAATGCTCTTGTATATCTGAAACAGCCCAATATTGGACTCTATGGATTTGTATCGAGCCACAGGGACCAATGGCTGGGATGGATTCATCTGTGGTGGGCCCCATCTATCAAAAACCACTGGATCTCTGATTTTCAAAAAAATAAATAAAAAGTAACCAGAGGCAGCAGCAGATGCTGCTGCCGCTGTCAGAGGACGGGCGGACGGACCGAGCAAGCCCTCACGGCCCAACTATGGGCCCTATGTCGATGTTTTTCGGCCATCAGCACCATGCATTTGGTGGGTCCCTTCGGACCAGCCATCCATCCAAAAACTCAACCGAAAACGGGACTCAGGCGGGCCATACCATCTAAAATCATGTGAAGACATGCCTAAAACATATAAAATCGTTGGTGGGGCCTACCTGAGTTTTGGATGCGATTGAAACTTGAATTGGACCCTTACATTTGTGGGACACACACAATGGATGGGCTGGATTTGTGAACCACATTTTGGTGGGCCCCACTTATGTAAGTAACAGGTTGGACGTCCAAACGAGCATCACGGTGGGCTTCCTGCCAGCGTCACGGTGGGCTCCCTGCCCACGTACGTTGGATGGCAAATAAATTTTACGGTGGGCCCCTCCCTGGCTGCGTGACCCCGTGAGCAGGTTGGGCGCAAATAAACATGTCAGTGGGCCCCTGGTCCACACGACCTATCAACAGGCCGTATGGAAAACAAACATTACAGTGGGCCCTATTCAGGCCCACGTGACCTTATGGACAGGTTGGATGAAATAAAATATATATATATATATATATATATATAGTGGGCTCTAACCTGGTCCTCATGACCTTATGAACAGTTGGATGGAAAATAAACATTATAATGGGTCCTAAGATGGATGGAAAATAAACATTATAATGGGCCCTAAGTTGGGTGGAAAATAAACATTTTATTGGGTTCTAAGCTGGGTGGAGAACAAGCATTATGGTGAGTCCTACTTAGGACCTGCCTATGTATGTATTGTAAACCACGCCCTCTATTAGTGTGGGCTCCATCATGATGTATGTGTTTCATCCAACTGTCCAACTGTATTGGAGATAATTGAGGCCCATTGTGGAGGCCCATCTTCATGTATTAAGTGGTCCTTGTTGAGGCCCACCTTGATTTGTATTAGGCCCGTATTATGAGGCCCATTTGATGTACTGGAGGCCCACGGGTTAAGGCCCAATAGGATGTACATAAGGCCCAATATAGTGTAATTCCACCGTGATATATGTATTGATTTTGTAATGGGCCACGCCTTGGGAGCAATGCTGGTTTGACGTCCACATTGAATGGATAATGTTGGTTAAATGTCCGCATTATAACTCTCCCTAAGGCGCACTGATATGCCCATACTTGTGGAAAGTAGGCCGTCTAGGCCCATCTCCGTTATACACTGAGCTTATCTCTTCATACATGTTTAGTATAGATCCATGATTCATGATCATCCGCATCATATGTATGCCTGATGTGAGGAGTGACCGATCATATCATATGCCTTCGGGCGGACTGTTTATGGGTCCCTGATAGGCGGAGTTGCCCCATATAAATGCATGGTACACACAGGATTGTTGCATGACTAATAGTATGACTCATGCACTTGCATTTGTGTGATTGTAGTTACTATATGCCCTAGCGACATCAGGGCCTTAGCCTCCACAGACACATCATGGATGGTAGGATTGGAAACCGGAAATATTTGGTTCTAGCATACGGGCGCTATAGACGTCCCTGGATGAAAATCCCTAAACCCGATGATACCAGAGGATGACTCCAACATCGAGACCGAGTGGATATACGAGCGCATGAAGGCCGAATACCAGGAGGCCGCGTCTCCCACTGTGTCGTGGTCGGTTGGAAAAGAGTGTGGCCTTACTCGCCCGAGGGTAGGGGGCAATACTAGGCTGAGTTTGACCAGCTCACGAATGGGTTCGCTATCGACGTGCCGGATAGGTATTGGCAGACTATTGGCCAGGCGGATAGTGAGGTTTTTTACGCTCACTTGGACTGTGCGGCTAGGAGAGCGACAGTGCCGTTTGGAGTGTATTGTACCTCGGTGATTATCCAGAATGAGAACTGTACTGATACATGATGAGGATTGGCATGCTCGAGTTGCATCTCGCATCGCATGGCTGTGTTATGGCCGATAGCATTCATATCTTGCACCGCATAGCCTTGATACGGCTGATTGCATTCATGTGCTCTTCACCATGATTCCGTATTACTCTTACCTTGCATTTTGAGCACGTTTATATTGCACACACACTTCACCACCCTCTAAGCTTTCTATAAGCTTATGCACGATTGATGCGTGCAAGTGACGCCAGGACGCAGACGCAGCCATAGTCTCACTGTAGTTGGAGCATGCAGCCGAGCTTCTGGAGTTTTGTTTCTTTTGTTATATTGTATTTCCCCTTTCTGCCGCATTGTACTCAAAAGTTTTTGATCATAGTGGATTTTGTGGTGGTGTTCTTGTGGCTATTGTTTGTGGGTTATGCTTTTGTTATGCTCATTATGAATCAGACTGATGACTTGAAATCCTCCTTGTAGTATCCCAGGATCGGAACCTGGTGAATGGGTGCCGGGATCCGAAAATGGGGTTCTACGGAGGCTGTCGACGCCGGATTCGGCGATCGGGAATTTTGTGAGCCCAGTTTCCGAGTTCGGGGCGTGACAGGATTCAACTAAACAAAGTGACAGGATTACTGGACATAGTGACGGGTTCCAGTAAATAAAGTAATGGAATTGTAGACGAAGTGGTGTGGTTACACTAACCAAGTGATGGGGTTTTATTAGATAAAATGACGAGGTTTTACCAAACAATTTGACGGGTTCTATTGGGTAAATTGATGGGCCATCCTCAGGGTCCATCCTCAGGGTTATGTGCATAAATTTTTAGGGTTCTTAGGTGTAGTGGGGTGTGTACACATTTATTTGTGTCATTGATAGAATAAAATTATTTGGTGATGTTCCAAGATATTCGGTGAATTTCACACTCCCTAGACAAGAATACGTTCAAGATTCTGAAATCTACTGGTATCGGTGAATTTCACACATCCTGGATTGGACCGAGGATAGGAATAGGTTGTGTACTTCACTGTAAAGGAAGTGTCTGTGGCACTAACTAGGATGGTGGTACAAATGTGAGATTCCTAAAAGAACAAGTATCGACTTATTGTTGAGGTGCAACAAGTGCTCTTTTAGTAAATAAAGCCACCAATTGATTCATTCTCTTGGTATGGTTGATCATCCACCTATTAAAGGCCTCAGTCTTAACTCATGACTATTAAGCCTAAGCTTGTCTCCATTATGCGATGTGCTGAATCCCCCTTTGCATATCAACTATCCCAGCTATAACACCTCAAACTTTTCAATACCCAAGTATTGAAAGTTCTCGAGTGTTACGATGAAATTTAACTTACTATACACACACACACACACACACACACACACGTGTGTGTGGTACCAATCTAGTTATCCTGACCTTACATCCATACTCCAACACGAATCTAACCGTTATGAATAATCTTCATTCATAGATCAAGCTATCTGACCGTTGATTTTGAGATAAGATCATCATATACCCAAGTATTCTCAATTCTCCATCATAACCAATCGTTCAATCAACTATTCACCACTAGGTAAAGATATATGACCGTCCACTTTGAGTTTGGACCACCTAATCCTATTAAACTAGCTACTTAATCTCAGAATCTACTCATATACATATGAAATTGAGATTCTAATCCGTTCATCTTGTTCAACACCTATAAATATGCTTAACCCACCATCAAAACTACAATCTAAGAAACTTATATATGTGAACAAGTCGGTATACATGTTCTACTTCTTGATAATTCCAAAAACTCACTTATGATCATCCATTTATATACATGATCAGAATACTAACCATTAAGTTTTTCTATTTTTAACATGTCATCTGACCATTCATTATGTTAGTTTTTTTTGTTAGCTTGTTTGTACACCCACTATCAGTTCACACTTCACTGTTAGCCACCCTTACTAGGGAATCGATACCAAGACCTCAGTGTTGAAATGAGGTATCTTTCACTCAGTCTACCACTTGAGCTATGGATTAGGGTGTCATTCATTATGTTAGTTGATAGTAACACCCCGTACCATTGGTACACGGGTGTTACCTTTTAAAATCCACATCAACTTAAATCATATTGGAATAATTAATTGACTTGAATATGATTTATGCAGGACGGGACTTCCAAGCACCATTAAGGGCCACCCATCGGAGGCCCCAGGAGCTGGAACGTACCCTATGACAATTTAGAAGGAAACCTTGCCTAGGCACCTCAAATCAAAATATTTCCAACCCAATTAACTATAGTGATAGGCGGTGAATAAATCTTCGAGGGCTAGTAAATAGCCAAACAGGTGCCCATTTTCCTATAAAACCCTAATGAACCGTTGAGAATTGGTGTCGAACCAATCCAACCACCGGATCAGCAGTCATGGGGCTAAATGGGGTCCGGGGAAAGTGGTACGGCCCACTTTGGCCTCGAGTCCACCAAAAATCGGGCGATTACACCCCTATGACTACTTATAAGGTATCTTAACGGATCAGATTTATCAGGACCATCCAGGTAAAACTCATACAGTGTGCATGTGCATCCCATGCACTTGTACACGAAGTGGACTAAAACGGCCAGCCCGGTCAAACAAGCACTGACCGAACCTTTTGCAAAAAAATCAGAAAACGGCATTCTCCCGCCTTCCTCTCTGTTTAAACCGATGGTGTTCAAGCCTCTAAGTGGCCCACCATGGACACTTTCTGAGCCATCCGGGCCGTTCAACCTCTTCATAGGGCCCACACGATCAAAACCATATAACCTCCTAGGTTTTGGCAAACGGACAAGGGAGATAGCATGCAACCGCTCGGATTGTTTCACATAGCATGTGTTAGCAGGTGGGGCCCATCTAGGGCCACACGATCTGCCCATGATCTCCCTGGCCCACAAAGCCTATAAACCTCATCCGTCCATCGCCTGAGGATAGCGGTACTCTTTTCTTTCCAAAACCAGCCAAGCAACGGCCTGTACGTGAAAAATAGAGGAGAGACTTTCCTCTCTGGGAAAGTCAGTGGCGGGTGGAATCTCAGCCATCCGCGGTAAGAGAGATCACAACCATTCCTCTCTCTCTCTCTCTCTCTCTCTCTCTCTCTCTCTCTCTCTCTCCATATAAAGGGCACTGTAACCCTTAGGATGGACGCCAAGAGAAAAAAAGAAAGAAAGTGTAAGAGAGAGGAAACAGGGAGTGTTTTCCTCCTGTTGTAGCTCGAGAAGGAAGAGAGAGTGAGAGCAGTAGCAGGTGACCATTTCCTCCTTTTCATCTCCTTGTAGCTGGATAAGAGGCCTTTACCTGGACCAAAGCCAGCCCAGATAATGGCTGTGACTCAGTCCAACAGCAAGATCGGCCTATCACTCTGAAACGACCCCGAACGGTGGCTGTAATTCGGGTCGAAGATCAGCCAAGTGATGACTGAATCAGACCGAAAGCAAGGCTGGAAGACAACCCAGTCTCAGTCCGGGACCAAGCCAATCGATGGTTGTGGGACGGACTAAGGAAGTAGTGATGTTGGGTCTCTGTTTTGGACTGGGACTGAGCCAACTAATGGCTCTCTTTCGGGTTGAAAACCACCCCATCTGCAGCACCTGTTTCGGGC
The DNA here is from genome assembly GCF_029962835.1 of Magnolia sinica. Lineage (NCBI taxonomy): Eukaryota > Viridiplantae > Streptophyta > Magnoliopsida > Magnoliales > Magnoliaceae > Magnolia > Magnolia sinica. Next base: position 91,909,829 of record NC_080575.1, read on the forward strand.
TGAGACCCGGCCAAACAATAGCCGTGCGTCAGGCCATGAACAGGGTAGAACCAAAGCTCTGTTTTAATCTAAGAATTGTCCTAGGAATAGCCATAGTTCATGGTTTGCTGCGGGCCTATCCAGGCCTCTGTCCAAACTAAAATCAGGCCTGGAGAAGATGGTGGGAATCAGTTACAGTTGAGCTAAAGTCGGGCTCCATCAGGCCACGTTTTTTACTGAGAACCGACACCAAAGAGGGGCCTGAGTTGAGCTCTCGGTAGAACTTCGAAGCGGGCCCCATCAGGCCATAATCGGATGAAGGTCGAGGCCTGTTTCAGCCCTCTACCTGGCCGTAATCAAGCTTCGATCTGCCCTCTGAACAGAAAGTCGAGCGCTACATGGGAGCAGCTCTCAGCAAATCTGAGAACATGCTCGGGTGGGCTGCACTGTATTGGGCCTACACCAATGCAGGTGGGCCTCAACCAACGTCAGTGACCTACCCCAATGTGGGCCCTGCAAAAATCGCAAGTGGGCTAAACCGTCACTCTACTTAAAATAATGGGCCGCACTTGAGATTCCAATCTCAGTAGGCCACATCAGATGTTGAAAACATGTTCAGACCATCCATCAGTGGACGTCCAGTACTGGACGACTAGCTTGTATGTTTAAAAGAAAAAAAAAGGAAAAAAGAAAACTTGTGTGATAAATGCTAGTAGATAGGTATATATATATATATATAAAATACTGTATATAAGTGGTGGGCCCCATGTGGAACCCACGTTGATATATATATCATACATATGTGATGGCCCTACGTGGGACCGACGTGCTTGGGAAACCCACCTTGGATGTGTGTTGGATACATACCGTCCAAGGTCTGGACGTGGTCCACCTGGACGCATATCCACTCTGTCCACCTGTGTTGCCAGCTAGGTGGGACCCACCTTGCACGTTGTATACGTGTGGGGTGTGGGGCCTACCATGATAAATGTATTATGTGCCCATCATCCAGAGATTGGACGGTGGGAGGCAGCTTGGCTGGAAACTTTGGCAGGTGTATGTCACACCCTACCTGGGACCCACCAGGTGCTCATGTTTGTAAATATATAATGTATGTGATGTATACATATATACTATGTGATACATATATATGATGTATATGATGTATACATACATACCATGTGATATACATATAATGTATATAATGCATACATATACACTATGTGACGAGCTTGTCCACATGGCGGTGGGCCACGTATGTGGACCCCACCATGATATAAATATTTATCTGCACGGTCCGAGCAGTGGATCCCACCAACTAGATAACTGTATATTGACGTCGGGAGGCCACCTTTGGGCCCGCTTTGATGGGTCAGGTCAGGCCCAAGTTGAGCCCACTCATTGGGAAAAGTGTTGTTGCGCCTGGACTCCTCTCAAATGAGAGTCGGACCATCATGATTTGGGTCATTCAACCAACCATTTGTGTTCTAGAACTTTAGAACTTATCAGCTAATGCAAGGGATTTCTCTAGGGGTCTGTTCAAGTGACGTGGAGGCGCTAGCTTCTCAAGAGAACCCGTACCAAGGGACGCCCTACAACGTATCTGGTGATGATTTCCTCCCCTTAACTTTTCATCCCTAACTAGACCAGAAATAGTAGTTTTGTGAAGTTTAATGGATAGTCGGACTAAGGATAAATTGTGTGTAGGAATGGACTGCTTTCACTTGACATATCTGTTTAAATAAAAGCATTCTTATGCTTACTATTATTTAGACTCTTGATTATATACTCTGAACTATCTAGGTAAACAACTCAACTACTCATGTCATGTGTGTTCTGATGGAAATACATGTATTATTTCTTATTTCCCCATTTATGATAAGATCTATTTTACTGATATGATGGTGTGACACACATATTGCTGAAATCTCTCCATGGGAAGTCCGGTAGAAGGAGAGTCCGTGCTTGGGGTGTAACTAGCCTAGTTCTGACATAAGTAGGCCCCTGACATGGAGGTTTTGTTGATTGACCACATGTTGGTGGGTACTACACACACCTTAAGATGGTAACCTCATGGGTCGGGGATGGTAGTCATGGGATACTATGCCCGAGCCGTCGGCCTACGCTAGGCCATGTGCTCCCCGTAGTGACCGTGAGCTTATTTAAATTGGCTGGTTGAAATTGGACTAATAATGGGTTGGCAGATCATGCATGCATAACACAGACCAGCATCTATTGCTGTCGTACGTAACATACAGATTTTTCTGTCTAGATGTTTTGCCCGGGGCACAAACCATCATCTATTGTTATCGTACATATCTACCTGTCTGGATGTTTTTTTTGGGGCATAAATCATCTAGACGTTTTACATGGGTCGATGATTGCATGGATGATGACCCCAATGTTCGTCTGGATGTTTTATCCAGGACAATGATTGCATTCATTCATTCATGCATTTAACGAGACTGCATCTACTGTGTTTTGGAATGTCTAAGTGTTTTATATTATTCCTTGTTTAGGGCGGTGGTGTGAAATCTTGAGGGGAGATCACACTGAGCTAGCCACTCCTTCATTAATGTTCAACCGAACAGAGGATACAGGGACAGATGGACTTATGGCAGATTTGGAAGTGGCTGAAATCAAGGAGGAGCCTTACAACGAGGAGCCATACCAGGAGGTGGCTACTTATTTAAGATTAAATTAGTAGACTATTTGCTTATTATTATTTCAGTTCATTTTGGGATTTCAGGTTTTGTATGTGGGCCCTAGCTAAGTGGCCCAGGATATTATTACTGCCTGCGCTTTATTTATACTACGCTTGGTTCCGTTGATCGCACTTTGATTAGGTTTGATTATCCTTTTTCTTATCAATTAACACCTGGGTTTTGAAGAAATGAGTGGTATACTCGGGTCTCGAAAACCGAGGCATTACATATGTACATTCTCTTAATTAGTTTGGTGATTAATTCATTATTCACAATGATTTATATATAAGTTCTTTTATAAGAATTACTTAAAAACGTGCCTACAACCATGTAGAACCATTAGATTTTCTAAAACTCTCATATCAGTAATAATTATGAAAATGCCATTAACTTAGATCCCTGAATTCTAGATCATATGGTTCCCACGATCCGTTTGATGTAAAATTGTCATGCCTATGTATCATAAATTAACCATACATATTAAATTTCGGCCCTTAAATCATTGTAAAAGTGACCCAATTGATAAATCAGCCCTTTAATCGTTGATTTTGGTATCCATCGAGTGAAGAAACCTCGTGGGTAGTGGTATAAGATATTTTTCTTCATATGAACAAACTTGAATTTCCCATCATATGGACCAAGTGTAAAATATGAAGACCTCACTTTGGTAGATTTTTCCTTAGGTGCAAAGTTATCCTGTCAAGGCCCACCAACTCCTTATAAATTTGGATCTTCTGGTTTAACCACTTCCTTTCATCCATCACAACTCAATTTTGGAGCACACTCTGGTCTCTTATGACTATGAATTTATACAAAATTTAGGCCTCGATCTATGATCCTATACCATTGAAGGTTGAAGTCAGTTCCTTTCTTTTGGTACAAAAGGTGAAATTTTAGATCTGGGCTTTTCTACCATCAATCAACTGCCAAATATTATCCAACCATTTACCTATCCTGACTATACATTTCCTCCAAAATTGGGCCCTGATCATTAACTGTGGACCGCTAATTGAGATCAAGTTCATTTTAGCACCCGTTAGGAGAATTTTCAAGATAAGTCAATCTAAATTTCGGATCACCAATAAAATCATATACCCTAGCTCTATTCGACGACCCTGATACAATGGACGAATTAGATTTAAAGAAAGATCGTCAGAAAAGGAAAAATTGGATAAACACAATCCAAGTGGACACATCCCTCTCACACGCCCACTCCTTTTAAAAAGGAGTGTGCATTCCCATCTCCTCTCACATGCCTAAACGCCCAAGTAGAGAGAGAGAGAGAAGAAGAAGAAGCCTAGGCGCCATGTGAGACCTGACCCGAGTTCGCATGTGTGCATGTGTGTGTGTGAGTATGCATCTCATGTATTTTGGTCCCGCGGTCCTACCGGTCAAATTTCGGCGACCCGCAGCTTTCGGATAGTAATTGCGGTCACCCTTGAGTTTGGTCACGTAGACCCGACTCGGATTGACCCAAGACCTATGCCATTGCGATCGCATCGTCGCCGCGGTTCTAGCGCCGCATCTCATGCATAAATCCGGCGTGTCCATCGAAAGTTATGGGCCGTGCATTATTTAGACCGTTGATTGCATTTTTGGTGGGACCCACCTGATTGCACATTTCCCCATGTGCACTATTCCCCATGTAAGCCACCTTTAGCCTAGCAATGATGGCTTCTTTTCTCAAGAAAACCATGATGAGATTAGCTTCTATAGGCAATGATGAGCCACCCTATCCCACGAGCAATGATCATTTTCTCTTTTCAAAACTCATCTTTTTCTAAGAAAGCAATCATTTCAACCTTAGAAACTCTCTCATCTCCCTCTCTCTTTCTTCATTTCTCTCTTCTCCTCTTTGCAAATGCTCTCCAATGTCCTCCATTGCTGAACTTTTCCAGCCATCTTTCCTCTTCTTTCCCCCTAGATCTAACCATCAAAGATCCATCATCACCATTGAACCTCTTTCCTTGAAGCTTAAGGAGCATGGTAGTTGAAGAATCTTGAAGATCCAACAAGTGGGTGAGCATGTAGGATAGATTGCATGGTTCTTATTTTTCATAGATCTTTTGTTGCTTCATATGGAGAGTGTAGGACTCACCACATCAATGGTGAAGGTCCACCACTCCTTAGATAAGGTTTTTTTTTTAGCCATCACTTGCATGCATGTGATCTTGATGGGGCCATTCTCCATGGACCCCATCTTGATGAGATTTCCTTTATTCCTCTCTTCTCCACTTTCTATGGTTTGGATGTAATGATTCTGTGGCCCACCTGATGTGCCATGCAACCAGAATTTTTAAATTTTGGGACATCCAGGCCCAAGTTGTTGGACACCCAGGCCCAACTGTGCTGCCTAGTTTTGCTGCTTGATTTGGAAAGCCTTTGGGCCTGATTTTATGGATTTTCTTGGGGAGGTGCTGGGCTTGGGAGTTGTGTGACACATCAGGGTGGACCCTACCTTGTGGAATCTATGATTTATTTCCCATTTATTAATTTTTTGGGCTGATCTAGATAGCAACAAGTTGCTGTCCAGATTGCTGGAATTTTTTTATGCTGTAATGTATGGGTTGTAGGCCTTGTTTGTGGTCTCCTTTTTCCTGATTTCTTAGACTTCTCTTTGAGGTATGGACCCCACCTAAAAGTATGCTAAACCTCACCTTCAAATGTCCCTATTTGATCACCCAAAAGGGTGGGCCAAGGAGGGTGGATGATCCAGATTTTTTCTGGACTGTCCAGCCACACTGTTTGCTGGAAAATCATAAATATCAGCCTGATTTTGAAATGGTGGGCCACCTTTGTGGACCCCACCTTACTGTATACTTGTATAGGAAGGTTGGCCTTGCATTTTTCCAAATTTACATAGACCTGGGCCCACTCAAATGGGGTGCTAAAGTCAGGGACAGCAGCATTGCTGCAGCAGGAAAATAAAAATCTGGACCTTACTGTCCATAAATTGCATGAGTTAAATAAAATATTTTTACTATCCCAAAAATTCTAAATTTTTGTAGGGATGTGTCCCACCCATGGTAGGACCTATCCACACAATTTCAGGGCGAAGGAATCCTATTTGGGCATCCAAAAGGGTGGGCCAACATACTGGACTGCCAGAAATTTCTGCTGTGCAGTCCAGCAGCATAGTCCCATAAAAATAATATTAAAAAAATAATTTCTAAGAAGGTGGGCCATATTTCTGGATCCCAACTTGTTTTAGGCTTGATGAGGGACCTTGGGTTCAAATTTTAGGAATTTTGGAGGCCCAGAACCCACCCATTGGATGGCCCAAATTCAGGACAGTTATATTCCAGCAATATTTCACCCTGGATAGATTGTATTCTTTAAATTAATTTAAATACTTTTGAGTATCCTAAAATCATGAAAATTTACAGGGAGGTGGTCCACCCATGGTGGGACTCACCTACAAATTTTTGGGGCCAATGGAGCCCTGTACACACCGTGGCAAGTGCTGGAATGGCTCACCACGTTCAGGTGTCCCGATTCACCAGATTTTCTTGATGGTCTGTTTTATTTAAATTAATTAAAATACTTCTGACCGTCCAAAAATCACAAAATTTTGAAGGTTCGTGGTCCACCTATGGGAGGACCATCTTGTAAATTTTCATGGCCATAGGGCCCCTGTACTGACCATGGTGTGGCCTGCAAACTTGGGTCAGTTTTGGGCCAGATACTCAGGCCCGTAGGACTACCCACCACGGGACGCCCCTACCTTGGGCTGTTGCTGGGCCTGTATTCCAGCAGCATGGCCCACTTCTAATGTGTGTTGTGCATTACCCTCTCATCCGGTGGAACCCACTGTGATATGTTTGGGTCACCATGGGCTAGTAACCCATATGAATTACATAAATTTCTGGATTCTAGCAGGCCCAGGAAGTGGGTGGGCTGGAATTCCAGTAAGGGGCCTAAATTTGCTCCATAGTTGATTGTTTTGGAGCTGTTGCGGCCCACCAGATTTAACGGAGTATTGCACATACTCCTTGCCTTATTTCCTTAGACATTTTTTGGGCATAATTAGTGGCTCTTAAGGCTCACCTTTGTGGTGATGTTGGGGGTTAGCCTTAACCAGATTTTTGGTAGTTTATAGGCCCAATGGGCTGAAAACCTATTTCTTGAGCCCAAGATCGTGTAGGGCCTGACCTTATTGTTTCACGGGCCCAACGAGCCGTCTACAGGCTAACCGTGTGTATTTATTAGCCGTGATGCCCTCATGAAATGCTTAATTATGGACTGACTTGCGGGGCCCACATAAATGTATATTGTGGAGGGCCTTACTAAGTCTTTGGGCTGATGTGGCAAGGCCCACACTATCAGTATAGGCCTTGCCTATATATATTCTTGGGTTTATGGGCTGCCCTCAAGCCCACCATAATGTATGAATTGGATGACCTTTATTTTGGGCCATTTCTTTAGGGCCCATTATGTGATATAGTATATGCATGTTTGTGTTAGCAAGTAGGCCTTGTGGACTCAGTTCTTTTGGATAGGCCCATTGATCTTGGGCCTATACTCTCCTATCTATTGTGATGGGCTTAGGGGCAATGATACACAAGAAGTCGGGCCCTTGGCTGCCCACTAAACTGACCCTGTACTTAGGCCAAAAGTGAGGCCCAACTCACTTGTGTTAAATGTGAAACTTGCCCATGTAAATGAATTACTGAGCTGCCCATGAAGCCCACCACAATATGTGAAATTATGACCTTTGTGGTTGGGCCCAAACCTTACTTGAGGGCCCACTATATGGCCTATGAGTTGGGCTTGGTGTATGGCCTACTAGTCTACACATTGCTTAGGCCTTAGATCTTTCATTATATGGGTAGTGGCGAGCTACCTCTTGGAAACCAGTTGAGGTTGGATGTCCTCCTGGGTGATCCTAAGGTAAGCTCATAGGTTTCTCTATGGGTGGTTAAAGGCCCACCATAGACCTTAGGCCATTTATTTAAGGCTCAATGTGCATGTATGTGGAATCTACCTTAATGCATGTTTGGTCCAGGCCGTCCAAGCCTTGGATCACCCGATTATGGAAGCACTCTCTGCCTTGGGTTGTTGTTGGACTCACAATCCAGTAGTAGGCCCACTTGATCTTTTCATGATATATACACTCTCTCCATCTGGTAGGGTCCCCCAGTGAGTATAGTTGGCCTTCATGAGATTATTTCCACATACTCAACTAATTTCTGGACCTTAGCAGGCCCAGGAAGTCAAACGGGCCAAAAATTTATCAAAGGGCCTTCGATGTACAATTTTATGGTTACAACTTTATTTGGCTGTGGGACTCACCTTATTGAGAACTTGGGTACGTGTTACTTGCTTATGCTTTCTTATAATCTTTGGGCTTAATCAGTGCATTCTTTTGGGTCACTTTTAGTGATCTTATGAGGACCCCATCTTAAGATCAGAATTTTGGGACATCCAGTGAGCCCAGATTGGGCAGGGACATCCCAGCATGGCCCAACCATACATTGGGCCGACTTCCACCATTTTGATGGACTTGTGGGCTGGGGTAAGGATAGTATTGGGCCCTCGGTTGCCTACTTAAATTGCTAGTTATTGGGCTGATGTAGTGGGGCCCATTTCATCCAAACTTAAACCTTTTTTTGGGTCGTATATTATATACGCGGGCTGCCCAGCAAGTCCAACTTAATGCATGGATTCTATGGCCATTGAGAATTGGGCCTTGGGCCTTAATTCCCTTCTCAGAGCCCATGTTGTTAAAAGTGGTATTATATCTTTTTATGGCCTATTATGAGGAATATATGTATGTGGTTACTTTTATTTCTATCTTAAATGTAGGCCTTGGGCCTTTTATCCATATAGTTCATGGTTGATATGCCTTTTTGGGGAATGGTGGTTAAATGTCCCCATTATGGACCCCTCTAGGTCCGGTTGTATTTAAGAGTGATTGGATACTTATCTTAGACAGTTGCTAGGCTCATTTCTATATTACTTAGACCCGTAGTTATATGCTTAATCTCGTGGGCTACCCCAGGTAAATGGGCCCCCACTAGAGATGGGATTCCTTATGGATATTGTCTAAGTACCTAGTCTTGGTTCCTTCTTGGATAGGAAGAATGTAATTTACTTTGTATATCGCCGCATGATTCGCCTAGACCCATCTTCATGACCCATGTGCATCATTGTATGCTTGGATGACACTGTGTGTGTGGTTATGATTGTGCCATTGAGCATTGCATGCTGTCTTCCCGAGGGACGTAATATTCCCTCTTTAGCATGTTGGATGCTTGGAATTGATGCATAGTTGATTGTGTGATTCATGCATCTGGCATTGCATAATATATGAGCATTATCACCCTTGCTTCATCAGGGTTGTAGCCTCCACAGATACATCGTGGATGACCATGTTTGGACACCGAAAATGTTACTTGAGCATACCGGGTGCATAGGATGCCCATGGGTGAAATTTCCAAAACTTCCATGGTACCAAGGATCTGCTCCAATGCCGTGACCGGGTGGAATATATGAGCGCACGAGGGCCTTATACCATTAAGCCGTGACTCCCACTGTCGTGTAGTCGGTTGGATAGGGGTGTGGCCTTACCTACCTGGTGTGAGGAGGCATTGCTAGGCCGAGTCTGACCAGCTCATAAATGGGTCCGCTACCTTCAGGCCTTGTTGGTGATTGTTTGTCCACAGGCGGGTAGTGAGATCTCTTACGCTCGTTTGACTGTGCGGGGTCTGTAGAGCGGCAGTCATCCAGCAGTGTAATGGACCCCGGTGATTTCCTTATGATTGGAAATATACTTGACATACGGTTTGGTTATGAGCACTGGCATTACTTGCATCGCATTAGTATTGGTTATGTATGCCCCTTCATGCATTGCCTTGGTATGGCGTCCAGTACTCATTGCATCATATTCATGATAAGCCTTGGTAAGGCTAGTGATATTCTCATTGAGCATGTCTCCTTCCTGTATCTCATATTATTCTTCTATGCACTATTATCACACACTTACACCACCCTCTAAGCTTCTATAAGCTTATGCATGATTGATGCATGCAGGAGATCCTAGGCAGGTGTCGCAGTGGAAGAGTTTGGATTAGAGCTGAGCTTGAGGACCCAGTATTGCATCCTTCCTTTCTTTCTTCTATTATCTTATGTATGTCCTTTTGGACCTTATGTAAACTTGTAAAAGTTCAAATTCATAGTGGATTTTGTGATATGTGCCTTTTTTATTCTCAGATTTACTTGTTATGATCTTGGGTATGCTCTTATTGGAAATAGTTATATTGTTATGGAAATCCTCCTTGTAGGATCCCAGGATCGGAACCTGCTTCAGAAGCCGAGAATGGGGTACTACGGAGGCTGTTACGGCCAGAACCGGCCATCGGGTTCCTTGTGAATCCGGTTACCGAGTCTGGGGCGTGACACGCCATCTTCCTTCTCCATATGTATGGTGCCTCCTTACTCAAGTGATGTCGTGATTCATGTAGAAGCTTTCCTATATAGATATCTACCTAGGGTTTAGATCTAAGGGTTTAGATTTAAGGCTAAGGTGAGGGATTCCTTTAAGCTTAGCTCGATTTAATTAGATATAATTAATCTTATCTCTTACATGCTTTGCTTTCATGCTACTATGATATTCTCCTTGCAATTGTTCAATTTACTACCATCAATTATTTATCATTTGAGAATTATGGTATGATAATATTTATGAATAATCTTTATTATTTTTTGGGTGATGGATACAAGCCTTGCCTTTGCCTTTACCAATTTTATTGAGTTAGCCCTTGCTAATCTTCTCTTTATTAAGTTGGCCATTGCCACTTCCTCTTTGTTGAGTCAGCCATTATCACTCTCCTCTTTGTTGAGTTAGTCATTGTCACTCTTCTCCTTATTGAGTTAGCCATTGCTACTCTCCTCCTTATTTTATTAGCCTTGTGCTACCTACTTTTATGGCTTGGGCATGTGCCTTGGAATTCCAAAACTCCCATGATTCAAATTATTTTTCTATCAATGCAAGTGATGTGTTAAAGGTATCACAATTAGTGATTCAAATAATCATCTTAGACATATTGTGTTACAAGTAGCGGCCTTCTTAGTCAGCACGTAATTTCGTGAGTTGGTTAGCATGGAGCACATCAATTTGAGTAAATCGTCATACATGTTACATTACTTTTTGGGATTGGATGTCATAAATAGTCGCTTCATAAACACGTCGTGTTACATAAATTCTCTAATCGTGTTGTTGTGTCACCTTGAGATATTCGCATAAATCTACGTTAATGTTGGACACGCCGATGAATCTTCGTAGTATAAGAATGCGGGGCGAGTGAGATATTTTGAACTATTTTTCACATTATGATAATGATCACTATATATGATGAGTTGTACACACTTTGCTAGGTATGCATTCATATATATTGGTTATGCATACTGATACCTCTTGTAGTGGTGGAGTACGAGACGTATTAGAACCCTTACATTACTTTTATGAATATCTTGAATTATTATTAATCTCAAAGGATAACCATTACTATGAGTAGGGCATTGGCCCTCTCTAACCATACAGATGATGTAAGTGATATACAGATTGAAGAGCCAAAGGACCATCTCCTTATGGAAGATTATACTGAATGAATAAGAAAATAGTTTTATGATCTAGTTTTATATTTCCGCTGCAAACTCGATAATGTAATAAGCCTCCATTGAGAGGGCATTTAATAATTTGTTGAATTTTTTTACTACAATGAAATAATAAATACAATCGATTTTATTCTCGTGAATGGTTACCTTCATGAATGTAACTGGATGTGATCTAAATAAAGAAAAAAATATAGCGCGATTTTTAAAGCATCTAATTTATACATTATTAACACCCGAAATTCTCGTGCACGAGTATATACTCGGGCCATGAAAATTCGGGGTGTTACACCGGCTGATATAATCTCAAGCAGTTCAACTTGGAATGTCAATGATCTATCTAGATTTTGTGGAACATACAACGAACTAGGTGGTGGATTTTCTTGCTCAGGCACCTATTGAACTTGTAGCTCCTCCTCATGAGCAAGAGGCTCGTTAGTTACAACAGCATTAGTAGCAGTTGTTGAAACATCACGACCACCTCTTCGGTTCATGATTCCAAGAAATTACTGCACCAGTAAGTGTACTTGTGTCAAAAGTGTTCTTTTTACACAGTTAGGATAAAATGAATATTGATGACGACCAAGTAGTTTTGAGTCCCACTGGGAGTGCCAAAAATGTTAGCGAACTGATTTGTTTTCTATCATGTGTAATGTAAGCAGGTGTGCCAAATCGATAAAACAGTTTGATCTAAACCAATCAACTACGACCCCAAGTGCTAAAATAAGTAGATACGTCCAATATGAACATATATGACCAAATTATGAGAAGATCGTTCGCTTACTCCGGCACTTGCAGAATCTTATAATGATTAGGCGATAATCGAAGGGTATATGGTTTTCCCTCCAAAGATGGATTACTTTGTATATTCCATAAGAAATGACTTTCAGAATACCAATGTCATCAAACAAAAGAAAAAACTAACAATCGGTCACTAGGAGTGACTATAAGAATGAATCTCTTAAAAGAGCTGTGTGATATTGGATAAAGATTAAATCTCGTATATAAGCATAATTTGGATTACAACTAAGAATTATCACTACTTAATTACCTCTACTCCTAAGATAAGATGAGATAAAAGATAAATTTGTAGATGATTGATTGTTGTTGGATTCAGAGATTGGATTTTTAGGTATGTAGATCTCATCTCCTATTTATAGATTTTTTTTTTCTTTGCATAACTTATTCTTATAGGTCCTTCCATCATTACAATGGTTACAGTAATTTATTATTATTATTATTATTTTGAAGTCTTTCTCTAAATCTTTCTTTTGTTATGTTTTCCTTTTGTACACTACGCCAAAATTGCGAAAAAAGGACGGTCCAAAACTGTCTGAAATGACCAAAACGGACGGTCATGGACCGTCGCATGGGCCGTCAAATTTTGACGTGTCATATTACTTAAAGGACGGTCAAAAACCGTCATTCTTATTGATAAAAAAAGGACGGTCATGGACCGTCTGTTATGAGCCTTCAAAGGACAGCTATCGACCGTCTTTTAAAAGGACGGTCATGGACCGTCCTTAAAAAGGACTGTCATAGACCGTCTCTGATGACCCTTCAAAGGATGGCTATAGACTGTCCTTTAAAAGGACGATCATAGACCGTTCTTAAAAAGGACTGCCATAGACCGTCTCTTATAGCCCTTCAAAGGACGACTATGGACCGTCCTTTAAAAGGACAATTATGGACAGTCCTTTAAAAGAACTGTCATGGACCGTCTCTTATGAGCCTTCAAAGGATGGCCACAGACCGTCCTTAAAAAGGACTGTCATGGACCGTCCCTTATGAGCCTTCAAAGCACATTTTCAAATTTGAGAGGATCAATATACACCTGTTACAATATATTTCATCGTATTCTTCCTGATAAACACCTGTTATATAATATATTTCATCATATTCACATTCATATCCATCTAAACCCAAACTACGTAAATCCAACATAAACTACATTCATCCAAACATAAACTACATCCATCCAAACACAAACAATCTTATCCAAATTACATTCATCCACGCATAAATACATATAAGTTTAACATCATAAATAAAAAAAGAAAAAAATTAGCAACAATTTTCTTTTTGTGTCTTTCATCTGAAAAAAAAATATTAAACCAAGAAAACATTATAATTCAGAATCATTAAGAATTGCATAAACTTCTTCTAAAAAAGTGGGCACTTTTTTAAAATAAAACTGATCATTAAAATAAAACTAATGCAAGCAAATAATGCAAAAAAGTGTTTCTATTCAAGTTAATAGGGATTAGGTTTTAAGTTATAGGTTATAAGTTTAGGTTATAGGTTAAGGTTTAGGTTATAGGTTTTGGTTTAGGTTTAGGTTATAGGTTTAGGTTTTAGTTATAGGTTATAGTATATAGGTTATAACTTTAAGGAATTGAGAATAAGTTAAGGTTAAGGTTAAGGTTTAGGTTTAGGAAATCGGGTCCGGGTTCGGGATCGAGTTTAGGTTTGGGTTTTCAAGTTTAGGTTTAAGTTTAGGTTAGGGAGTTGAGATTAGGATTAGGTGTAGGTTTAGGTTTAAGGATTTGAGAATACATTTCGATTTTAGGTTTAGGTTTAGGTTACAAGTGCAGGTAATAGGTTTAGGTTTAGGTTAGGTTATAGGTTAAGGTTTAGGGAATTGAGAATAGGTTAAGGTTTAGGTTTAGGAAATCGGGTTCGGGTTCGGGTTTGGGATTGGGTTTAGGTTTGGGTTTTCAAGTTTAGGTTTAGGTTAGGGAGTTAAGATTAGGATTAGGCGTAGGTTTAGGTTTAGGGATTTGAGAATACATTTAGGTTTTAGGTTTAAGTTTAGGTTATAGGTTATTGGTTTAGGTTTAGGTTTAGGTTATATGCTATAGGTTTAGGGAATTGAGAATAGGTTAAGGTTTAGGTTTAGAAAATCGAGTTCGGGTTCGGGATCGGGTTTAGGTTTGAGTTTTCAAGTTTAGGTTTAGGTTTAGGTTAGGGAGTTGAGATTAGGATTAGGTGTATGTTTATGTTTAGGGATTTGAGAATACAATAGGTTTTAGGTTTAAGTTTAGATTATATGTTATATAGGTTTAGGTTATAAGCTATAGGTTTAGGGAATTGAGAATAGGTTAAGATTTAGGTTTAGGAAATCGGGTTTGGGTTCGAGATCGGGTTTAGGTTTGGGTTTTCAAGTTTAGGTTTAGGTTAGGGAGTTGAGATTAGGTTTAGGTTTAGGGATTTGAGAATACATTTAGGTTTTAGGTTTAGGTTTAGGTTATATGTTATTGGTTTAGGTTTAGGTTTCGGTTTAGGTTATAAGCTATAGGTTTAGGGAATTAAGGATAGGTTAAGGTTTAGGTTTAGAAAATCGGGTTCGAGTTCGGGATCGGGTTTAGGATTGGGTTTTCAAGTTTAGGTTTAGGTTTAGGTTAAGGAGTTGAGATTAGGATTAGGTGTAGGTTTAGGTTTAGGGATTTGACAATACATTTAGGTTTTAGGTTTAGGTTTAGGTTTAGGTTATAGGTTACAGGTTTAGGTTTAGGTTATAAACTATAGGTTTAGGGAATTGAGAATAGGTTAAGGTTTAGGTTTAGGAAATTGGGTTCGGGTTCGGGATCGGGTTTAGGTTTTGGTTTTCAAGTTTAGGTTTAGGTTTAGGTTAGGGAGTTGAGATTAGGATTAGGTGTAGGTTTAGGTTTAGGGATTTGAGAATACATTTAGGTTTTAGATTTAAGTTATAGGTTATAGGTTTAGGTTAAGGTATAGGTTTAGGTTTCGGTTTAGGTTACAAGCAATAAGTTTTGGGAATTGAGAATAGGTTAAGGTTTAGGTTTAGGAAATCAGGTTCGGGATCGGGTTTAGGTTTGGGTTTTCAAGTTTAGGTTTAGGTTTAGGTTAGGGAGTTGAGATTAGGATTAGGTGTAGGTTTAGGTTTAGGGATTTGAGAATACATTTAGGTTTTAGGTTTATGTTTAGGTTATAAGTTTAGGTTTAGGTTTAGGTTATAAGCAATAGGTTTAGGGAATTGAGAATGGGTTAAGGTTTAGGTTTTTGGAAATCGGGTTCAGGTTCGGGATCGGGTTTAGGTTTGGGTTTTCAAGTTTAGGTTTAGGTTTAGGTTAGGGAGTTGAGATTAGGATTAGGTGTAGGTTTAGGTTTAGAGATTTGAGAATACATTTAGGTTTTAGGTTTATGTTTAGGTTATAGGTTATAGGTTATAGGTTTAGGTTTAGGTTTAGGTTAAGGTAGAGGTTTAGGTTCGGTTTAGGTTATAAGCAATAGGTTTAGGGAATTGAGAATAGGTTAAGGTTTAGGTTTAGGAAATCGAGTTCAGGTTCGGGATCGGGTTTAGGTTTGGGTTTTCAAGTTTAGGTTTAGGTTTAGGTTAGGGAGTTGAGATTAAGATTAGGTGTAGGTTTAGGTTTAGGTTAGGGAGTTGAGATTAAGATTAGGTGTAGGTTTAGGTTTAGGTTAGGGAGTTGATATTAAGATTAGGTGTAGGTTTAGGTTTAGGGATTTGAGAATACATTTAGGTTTTAGGTTTAGGTTTAGGTTATAGGTTACAGGTTTAGGTTTAGGTTTAGGTTTAGGTTTAGGTTTAGGTTATAAGCTATAGGTTTAGGGAATTGAGAATAGGTTAAGGTTTAGGTTTAGGAAATTGGGTTCGGGTTCGGGATCGGGTTTAGGTTTTGGTTTTCAAGTTTAGGTTTAGGTTAGGGAGTTGAGATTAGGATTAGGTGTAGGTTTAGGTTTAGGGATTTGAGAATACATTTAGGTTTTAGGTTTAGGTTTAGGTTATAGGTTATAGGTTTAGGTTTAGGTTTAAGTTAAGGTATAGGTTTAGGTTTCGGTTTAGGTTACAAGCAATAGGTTTAGGGAATTGAGAATAGGTTAAGGTTTAGGTTTAGGAAATCGGGTTCGGGTTCGGGATTGGGTTTAGGTTTGGGTTTTCAAGTTTAGGTTTAGGTTTAGGTTAGGGAGTTGAGATTAGGATTAGGTGTAGGTTTAGGTTTAGGGATTTGAGAATACATTTAGGTTTTAGGTTTATGTTTAGGTTATAGGTTATAGGTTTAGGTTTAGGTTTAGGTTAAGGTATAAGTTTAGGTTCGATTTAGGTTCTAAGCAATAGGTTCAGGGAATTGAGAATAGGTTAAGGTTTAGGTTTGGGAAATCGGGTTCAGATTCGGGATCAGGTTTAGGTTTTGGTTTTCAAGTTTAGGTTTAGGTTTAGGTTAGGGAGTTGAGATTAGGATTAGGTGTAGGTTTAGGTTTAGGGATTTGAGAATACATTTAGGTTTTAGGTTTAGGTTTAGGTAATAGGTTACAGGTTATAGGTTTAGGTTTAGGTTTAGGTTTAGGTTAAGGTTTAGGTTTAGGCTTAGGTTTAGGTTATAAGTTATAGGTTTATGGAATTGAGAATAGGTTGAGGTTTAAGTTTAGGAAATCGGGTTCGGGTTCGGGATCGGGTTTAGGTTTTGGTTTTCAAGTTTAGGTTTAGGTTTAGGTTAGGGAGTTGAGATTATGATTAGGTGTAGGTTTAGGTTTAGGGATTTGAGAATACATTAGGTTTTAGGTTTAGGTTCAGGTTATAAGCTATAGGTTTAGGTTATAAGCTATAGGTTTAGGGAATTGAGAATAGGTTAAGGTTTAGGTTTAGGAAATCGGGTTCGGGTTCAGGATCGGGTTTAGGTTTTAGTTTTCAAGTTTAGGTTTAGGTTTAGGTTAGGGAGTTGAGATTAGGATTAGGTGTAGGTTTAGGTTTAGGGATTTGAGAATACATTTAGGTTTTAGGTTTAGGTTTAGGTTTAGGTTTTGGTTTAGGTTATAAGCTATAGGTTTAGGGAATTGAGAATAGGTTAATGTTTAGGTTTAGGAAATCGGGTTCAGGTTTGGGATCAGGTTTAGGTTTGGGTTTTCAAGTTTAAGTTTAGGTTTAGGTTAAGGAGTTGAGATTAGGATTAGGTATAGGTTTAGGTTTAAGGATTTGAGAATACATTTAGGTTTTAGGTTTAGGTTTAGGTTTCGGTTATAGGTTTAGGTTTAGGTTTAGGTTAAGGTTTCGGTTTAGGTTATAAGCTATAGGTTTAGGGAATTGAGAATAGGTTAAGGTTGAGGTTTAAGAAATCGGGCTCGGGTTCAGGATTGGGTTTACGTTATAGGTTTTTGGTTAAGGTTTAGGTTATAGTTATAGGTTTTTGGATTTGAGAATAGGTTATAGGTTCTCGTTATAAGTTATAAGTATAGGTTTAGGTTAAGGTTTAGGTTATAGGTTTTGGGATTTGAGAATAGATTAAGGTTGAGGTTTAAGAAATCGGGTTCGGGTTCGGGATTGAGTTTAGGTTATAGGTTTTTGGTTAAGGTTTAGGTTATGGTTATAGGTTTTGGAATTTGAGAATAGGTTATAGGTTCAGGTTGTAGGTTATAGGTTATAAGTTTAGGTTAAGGTTTAGGTGATAGGTTTTGGGATTTGAGAATAGGTTTAGGTTACAAGTATAGGTTTAGGTTAGGTTGTAGGTTAAAGTTTAAGGAATTGAGTTTAGGTTATAAGTTTAGGTTATAATTTATAGGTTTAGGTTGTAGTTATAGGTTTGGGATTTGAGAATAGGTTTAGGTTATAGGTTAAGGGTGTGGTCCCTGCAAACACAGATATAAACATGGCCTGCTCCAATTGGCCAGGCCCTTCCAATGTTGTCCATAGGAAATGGACAGCTTCATCATGGTTATAACAGCGGTTCCCATCTTCTAGGGAGCCCCACTCAACATCCGGTTAGCTCCGACGCACATCCGGATCTACTCCTTCAATTTTAAGTAAATACATAAACATGGCCTGTCCAAATGGCCAAGCCACTCTCATGCTGTCCATAGGAAATGGATAGCTTCATCATGGTCATAATAGTGGTTCCCACCTTCCAGGGACCTTCACTCAACATCCGGATAGCTCCGACGCACATCCGGGTCTGCTCATTTAAATAAAATGGATTATCAAGATCATTTAAATAAAATCAGGTCCAATCAACAATCTGACCTGGAGGATTTTGTTAGTATTGTTGACGGCACCTCGAACCTTGTTTAAATCCAAGTTGCAATCTGTGGCCACTGATGCTATTTGTCTTTTTATGAAGTTGACAACGATTTCTGCATCAAACCCGGCGAAAGCAGCCCTAATGATAAAGAACATTTCTTTCCATGAATTCATTATCTCTCTCTCTCTCTTAATTTTTTAACTTTCCATTACAATAATAACTACCTGAAATCACGGCGTTTTCTCAAGATAGAAGTCCAATCCATCCCAACTTGTGCACCTGTTAGGACAAGTAATTCAAACAACATCCTGCAACACATTTAAATGCCTAATCAGTCTCACTCCAGTCTTATATATTGAATGCCTAATGTACAGTCTCTTGAATTGGTGCAAAGCATACCTGAATTGTTGTACACATCATTTGATTTCCAACCTCCCCAGGGAGTAGATTGATCAGATTGAATGGGCTGCTTCATTGCTTACTTCTTTTTCATCAACATCTGCACCTAGACATTCATTGCTTACTTCTTTTTCACTAGAAATGGTGCTTACCAAATGGAGGAAATCATACACATCTGTTACGACATCTAGATTTGATGCCACCTAGCAAAAAGAAGAAAGAAGGTGATTCATATTTATGCTTATGAAACAAAGTCTAATAGTTTACATAGCTAGGTTATTAAACTAATAAATTCTAAGAAAAATAGCAAGTGCCAAGACCTATGGCATAAAAAAATAATTGTTTCATGGATTAACAATCAAACAACAATGGTAAAGGGAAGAAAACTAACTTCTTTCTTGCTCCACATAATCTAGTTGGGGCGTCGTATTAGTTCATGTAAGATCTGCAGACACCACATGCATATAAATTAGTTCATGTAAGACCTGAGGACACCACATGCATATAAATACAATCATTAAAATCTGAAAAACATTAAAATCAATCAATGTGCATCGGATCATTTTAAAGCATGTTACCTTAGTTTCAATCAAAACACCTG
The DNA here is from genome assembly GCF_029962835.1 of Magnolia sinica. NCBI lineage: Eukaryota > Viridiplantae > Streptophyta > Magnoliopsida > Magnoliales > Magnoliaceae > Magnolia > Magnolia sinica. Next base: position 91,929,121 of record NC_080575.1, read on the forward strand.
AAAACAAGTACCCGGCATCCTCAACTCCCATTGATTTTCATCAAATAAACACAAACTTCAAAAACTAATAAACAGAAAAGTATCTACATGACCACTCCATTTTTCAGATAATCCAAGTATGAAGAACATCTGGGTCAATACATATGCATCAAATTGCTTGAGAACATCCCAAGTTCCCTTTTTTTTGGTCCCAAAAAAAAAAAATCCCGGAAACAAGTATCCATCATCCTAAATTCCCATCAATTAATATAACATGATCACATAAACTTCAAAAACTGCCAAATGCAAAAGTACCCACATGAGCTTCGCTTACACGTAACATAAATGATGTGAACAACACTCCATTAATTATGCCAAGTCCAAATAACTTGAAAGTGCCCCAAATTCCATTGGTTTTAGTCCAAGAACACCCAAAAGCAACGACTAATCATCAAAAACTCTCATTGATTCACATCAAGTAATCCCACAAATTTTAAGAATTGATAAATGCAAAAGCACCCACACAAGATTCCATCATCTAAACCATAAAAAATTATAATAAATATGCATAACACTTCATTTTTCAACCAATATGCATCAAACTGCTTAAGAACATCCCAAATTTCATTGGTTTTTCATCCCAAAACAATTGAAAATAGCCCACCCATCATCCTAAAGTCACATTGATTTTCACCAAATTAAAGAAAGTTCAAAAGGAGAGATACCCATATGAGATTTCCTTCTTGACAATAGAAAAATTATTACAATAGAATCCAAATGGATTCACATCAAATGATTACACAGACTTGAAGAACTGATAAATGCAAAAGCACTCAAATGAGATTCTGTTACATATAATAGAAAAAACCCACATAATACTCCTTTTTTAATCCAAATTTGATGAACATCAAAATCGAAAAATATGCATAAAATTGCTTCAAAACATCCCAAATTTCACTGATTTTCCAAAAAGAAAAAGAAAACAACTACACATCTACTAAAATCAAATTGATTTTCACCAAAAAAAAAGGGCATGTAGAATTTTGTCAATCTTGTCTATACCCCTTGCAGGACCCTCAAAAGAGATGGAATATCAGTAGGCAAGTTGCTGCTACTACCAAAAAAGAAAATAAAAAAGGGAAGCAAGGAAGCAGATGGAGAATGCCACAGTTGAAGGGCACGTTTGGATGAACCTCCAAATCGGTATTGGATCAGCATCATTAGTGAAACCCATCCACTTTATGCTTGAGGTGACACAGAAAATGGAAACCGCATTAAGCAGGTTCCCATTTTCATGCTTTTTCAACCCCAAATCCATAGTAAGACAACAGCAGGTAATACCTGTTCTTATCTCACTATCATTTTAATGCGTCTTCGTATAAATAGAACTAAAAAAATGAAAGAATTAATATTTAATAAAGACGAAGTACTACTTCCAGTGAAGCAAAAACATGCCAATAAACTATTTAAATACCAGCAAATCATAACTAGATTCTCACAGGAAAAGAAAAGGAGCAAACAGGCCATAGCAAAAATTTGTAGTGCAAAGGCACCATAATTTACCCCACAAAAAGAGACATCACCAAAATCGGAAGAGAGAAAAATGCAGAAAAGTCTTCTCAAGAGAACATACAAAAATGTAGGAAAGATGTATAGTTCACATGTTTTAAGTCGAAGTACCATGGTTAGATGAGCATGATCAACCAATTGGCATGATTTTCTCACAGTGGGTCATCTAGCATCGGGGCCACCAGAAGAATTGTATTGATTGCTGAGATTTGGTAGGGGGTCCAACAACTCCTAAATTAGTCCTACAAGGAAATGATGAACTATTCAATCCAACAAACTGAGATGTGTAGAATCAAGATTTAGAAATGCATATGTTTAGGACTAATATCAGGAAAAATAAACAAATAAATAAACAAAAGAAAGAAAAATATAGAACCTCAAAAAAATCATGCTGGTCCACCCATATTTATCTGCTTGATATCCCAGAAACCTTTTTAAAAAATACAAATCATTATAAAACTATATAAAGAAGAAAGAAAAAGCTACTTGGAATTAATAGTAAAGCAACATAGGAAGGGAAAAATTAGCTTTGTTTCATGCATAAAGCCTTTGTGATTGTCCAATTTCAGGTTTGGATATCATCTCCTGCAGTCAAATAGAACAAATGAAAATAAGTTTAAATAGATGTATCTAAAGAATCTATTAGTCCCAACACAATTCAAAGCAAATAGGAAAAGGAGTAGAAACTTTTGAGAGGTAGGATCTTTGGTAGGGCAAATTTTGGAAGCATGGTCCATCCACGATGAAAACCCATCTCAACAGTCTAGATCACCAAGCAATGGGCCTTTCTAACTCATCGGCTATTTGAATATCAAAGTGTAAATGTGTAGGAAATAGAAATGATCTTGTTCATCAGGAATATACTAAGATTTGGTATGAAGCCCTGTATACCATCCAATCAACATCCTCACTGACTCCAATTGTCCAATCAATGGGTTACCTCTATGATGGGTTAAAACACAAAAATCACGCACAAAGTTAATTGTGAAATTTCACTTTATTAATCTATAGGAATGGGCAAAAGTTATCGACATTTTCTAGAATTCATGATAAGGAAGCAACCCACAAAATTGGTAGTTGTTTTTTATTCAAGTCCAACTTGGAAGCAACATAACCACAATTTGGAGCCCAAACAGTTGCTGAGGAAATCACAACTTGTCTAATTTTCACTCTATTAGACTAATAGCTGCAATTCAGTTCAATAATGCATCTAAACACACCTTATATGTTCCTAACCACAACGAATTATTTTATTTTATTTTAAATGAAATACAGCACTTTGGAATTCTTATGATGCAATTGCTTCATCATGTTTCATGAAATTTCATTTCCAATCAGCTAAAGTATCACAATCTCTCTAAAGGAAGATAAATATTTTAACTGATCAATACATATCTGAAACTTTCTAGATGACATTTTCTTTTGGTTTTGCATAAGAACACATCACAAAACACATTAGATAAGTTTAAATATTTGCAGCTTTCAGTGTATAACAAGCTTTGCCAGTCTGGCATCTATATTATGAACTAATACCAGAGAATCCGCATGTCAATATTACATCAAAGATTATGACTAATTCAATGCATAAATACTGCTGATGTCCAAATCTCTGATCTTTACATTCCATCTTAAAGCCAGTGGCCACATCAACAGAGTTCTAAGAATTTTTAATTTCAGAAAAAATCTACTACTTGAAAGATGTTTGTGTACATGTGTATCATTCACTAAACTCTGCCAGAGTATCAAACCCCTTTCGTGGAACAGGCCTGCAAAAGAGAAACTTTGATACTCTCATAAGCATGCATGGCCATCTCACACATGTCCTCCAAAAGGCTTTCCGAGTGAGATAAAGCCCTAAAATGATCTGTAAAAATAGATGAATGGCATGGATAAAATATATACATCATGGTGGGGCCATAGATCACGGTGCTGCTGCAGAGGAAATCGGATTGCATACTGAGTTACTCAGTATGCTCTTATTGTACTGAGTAAACTCAGGAGGGCCCACCTTAATCCCTAAATCCCCAAATCCGTAAATCCCCAAATCCCCAAATCCCTAAATCCCCAAATCGTTTCAATCAGTATTGAGATTGAGAGAGAGAGAGAGATACCTCATATGGATGTGTGAGAGAAAGAGAGCACCGAGAGAGACAGAGAAACAAAGAGAGGGCACGGTGAAGAGAGGACCGAGAGAGAGAGAGAGAGAGAGAGAGAGAGAGAGAGAGAGGGGGGGAAGGGAGGGTGCCGAGTGAGAGATGGGCACGCGCGGCTCTATTTTGAGCGCGCGCTCAATTTTGGGCTGGCTGCTGGTTAGTGCTCTGTGGGCCCTACCATGATGTATGTGTTTCATCCATTCCGTTCATTCATTTTTAAAGATCATTTTAAAGCTTTATGCCAAAAATTAGAGGAATATAAATCTCAGGTGGTCCACACCACATGAGAACAATAGTGATTAGATATCCACCATTAAAATCCTCCTAAGGCCCACTGTACTGTTTATTTGACATCCAATCTGTTGATTTGGTCATACAGGACCAGATGAAGGGAAAAAATAAAAATCAGCTTGATCCAAAACTTTTATGGCTGCCAAAATGTTTTTAATGGTCGATGCTCATTCAACACTGTTTCCTATAATGTGGTCCACTTGAGATTTGGATATATCTCATTTTTGGTCTCATATATAGTAAAATTATCTATAAAAATATATGGACAGCATGGATGAAACACATACATCATGGTGGGGGCCACAAAGCACCAACCACCAACCATTGGCTAGTGTCTGGGGGAGTAACCAATCCGTTCCCAAGCATACTAAGTAAATCCTTTGGGGCCCACCATGATTTTTGCATTTTATCCACTCCATCCATCCATTTTAACATATAATTTTATTACATAAGCTCAAAAATGAAGCCTATAAAAATCTAAAGTGGACCACATCATAGGAAATAATATAAACTAAACGCCTACCATTAAAAAATTTTGGGAGGCCACTGAAGTTTTGGATCAAGTTGATATTTTAGTTTTTCCCTTCATCCATGTATTTGTAAAAATACATCATGGTTGGGCCCACACAACACCAACCACAAGCCATTGGATGGTGTAGGGGAGGAGTCAATTCGTTCCCCTTATTTGTGGTGTGGTCCATTTAATTACTGAAATCACCATTTTTAGATAATTCTATAAAATGATCTCGAAAAATGGATGAACAGTGTGGGTTGATCCCAAATTTTCGGTAAATCCATAATTCAAGTGGACCATGCCACACAAAACGGTGTGGAATAATGATTTCCACTGTTGATACCTTCCTTGGGCCCATAGTAATGTTTATTTGTCATCCAACTTGTTCATAACATCAAAAAAAATATGAATGAAGGGAAAACACAAACATCAGCCTAAATGTGGGCCACACCACATAATATAATGGAGGGGTTTCCTTAGAACATTCATAATCATATATTGGGCCTACCTAAATGTGATTCACATATCCAACCCACTCATTATGTGTGTCCCACTTGGATGAGGGGTCAGACCAATTTTCAACTGCATTCATGTCTGTATTAACTTATAAACAGGTTGGATCTCGAATAAACATCGCGATGGGCCCTAAGAAGGTTTCAGTAGTGGGTGTCACTATCCCACTCTTTTCTATGTTGGGTCCACTTGAACTTTGGATTTGCCCCGTCAGTCAGATGCATCATTCCATGGTGGCCACGACCTTAAAAATAAAGTCAATCCATGACTTGGGTAGGCCACACCACATACTATAGTTGAGAGGGTTACCCTCCCATTAAAACATTCATAATCATTTATTGGGCCCACCTATATGTGGTTCATAGATCCAGCCCATTCATTATGTGTCCCACTTGGATGAGGAGTCAGCCTAAGTTTCATACACATCCAAAACTCATGTGGGCCCCACCAATTAAATACTTTTATATGTTTTAGGGATGTCTTCACATAGTTTTAGATGTTATGGCCCACCTGAGTTTTGTATACAACTGATTTTTGGACTTAAATGGGACACATCAAATGCATGGTGTTGATGTTCTACATACATCATGGTGGGGCGCACACAGATTAACCTCATGGGAAGTTCCCATGAGGTGACCTTATAGTACCATTTCACTATTTAGGTAACTCCTTCATGGGTGTTACTCTAACCGTGTAAGGCCCACCTTGATATATTTTATGTATATCGACATCGTCCATATATTTTTCCATCATATTTTAGGATATGATTTCAAATCATAAGAACTCAATAATCTCAGTTGAGCCATACTAATCAAAACAATGATGAATAACTATTAAAAACCTTTTGAAGGCTACAAAAGTTTTAGATCAATTTGATCTTTGTAGTTTACCTTCATCTAGATCTTCTTTACATTATCAACAAGTTGGATTGCAAATAAACATTACTAAAACCTTACGAAGGGCTCTTTATAATTTTTAATGGCGAGGTACTATATTATCATTCTTCCCAGTGGTGTGGTCCACTTAAGATTTAAATCTACACAATTTTTTATACCCGGCTTAAAAATGGGTTGGAGAAACATAAGGGCGGCAAGGATATACAACACATCATCAAAATCTCACCTTTGTTACCTAACTTTTCAATTTTTCTTGTCAAAATACAAAATCTAGTTTTCTTTTTTAAAAAATATAATTTTTTTGCAAATTGTCAATTTTTTCACAATTTTGTTTAATTTCTTAAATTTTCTTTTTCAAAATATCATTTTTTTAATCTCACTTTTGTTATATAACTTTTCAATTTTTGTTGTCAAAATACAAAATCTAGTTTTCTTTTTTAAAAAATATATTTTTTTACAATTTGTCAAATTTTTGACAATTTTGTTTAATTTTTTAAATTTTCTTTTTAAAAATATCATTTTTTTAATCTCACTTTTGTTATATATAACTTTTCAATTTTTCTTGTCAAAATACAAAGTCTAGTTTTCTTTTTTTAAAAATCTATATTTTTTCACAATTTGTCAATTTTTTCACAATTTCGTTTAATTTCTTAAATTTTCTTTTTTAAAATATCATTTTTTTTAATCTCATTTTTGTTATATATAACTTTTCAATTTTTCCTGTCAAAATACAAAATCTAGTTTTCTTTTTTTAAAAAAAAAATATTTTTTTTTCAATTTGTCAAAATTTTCACAATTTTGTTTAATTTTTAAAATTTTCTTTTTCAAAATATCACTTTTTTATCGAAATCTTTTTTTTTTTCAAAATTATCAACATTTTTTTTTTTCAAAATTTAAAATTTTCTTAAACATTGTTAATTATTTTTCTAAGTTTAACTTTTTTTTTTTTCGAAATTCATAATTTTTTCGAGTAGCTAAATTGAGCATTAGGGACAGTCTCTAATAGAGACGGTCCTTGACAGTCTCTAACAAAGACAGTCTTTGACAGGGATATAAGATGGTTTAGGACCGTCTCTAATAGAGACGGTCTAGGACCGTCTCTAATAAAGACGGTCTTTGACAGTCTCTAATAGAGACAGTCTTTGACAGGGCTGTAAGACGGCTAAGGACCGTCTTTAATAGAGACGGTCTTTGACAGTCTCAAATTGCAAGTAAAAGACGGCCAATGACCATCTTAGATGACCTCATATAAGACGGTTAAGGACCGTCTCTAATGGGGACGGCCAATGACCGTCTCAGATGACCCATATAAGACAATCAATGACTGTATTAAATGATTTGTGGACGTTCAAATTTTTAAGACAATATTAAGGACGGTCAGGGGCCGTCTAAAATTTTAGAGACGGTTTACGGCCGTCTCTAAAGCATCTTTAAACCAAGCAATTTTAGAGACAGTCCAGGGCCGTCTCTAAATCTGTCCTTTTTTTTTTTCCATTTTTCATGTAGTGGTAACGGTTCCTCTTTTGTTGGCCAAATTGTGTTCATTTCAATCGTCTTTTGTATCTTGAACAACTTCGACCGTATTTCTCTCTTCGCTCTTTAAACTTTTGGATAATTCGACTACATAATTCCATCAACCATCCACTGACACGAAAAATTAGATTTACGCTAGCTATAATTCCACAAGAAGCACTTCAAGTATCTTGAAAATCTTTTCATAAACCTCCTATTTCTCGTGCAATATCACATGTCGCCCTCCTAAAGACTTTCCTCATAATGGCTAGAATTAGGGTACAACAGAGTGGACTAAATATATTTTTGGAAATAGATATACAAGGTCAGACCAACTTGATGGATGGATATGGGATCTCACACTTGTGCCATGCTACCACATGTGTGGCATGTAGATGAGTTTTGCATGTGCAAGTGCGCATGGTAACGCTCTTATTTGTCTTATAAACGGTTCTAGTCCAAATTAGTTCGTCGGCCAACTGGGTTACACTAAAGCGCTTGATGCACATACTAGTGTATTGTGACTACTACGACATCACAGACATGGTCCTCCTACAAGGCACCATCTCTAAGTTGATCGATGGATCTGAATAGCTGGTAGATGGTTAGCTCTAGGCATAGCAAGGCCGAACTTCTCAGTCATGTCCAAATCACGGGGACCCACACCATTTGGAAGCTCGATCCCAATCAAAGCAATGCACCAGCTGGGCCAACACCAATCAGAACACGGTAAAGCCCAACTGCATTCCTGGGCAAACCCGTCGACCGGGCCGAAAAGAGATAATTTGAAAATATGCCCGCAGACATCTATATCCAAACCATTGAACCTTTCAGGGCAGAATTCTTAAGCATTTGACCACGCAATGGGTAACCGCCAATCACCCACGTATTTATATAACAACACGGCATTTTTTATTTTTTTTTGGGTATGTTGAAACCATCGATGACTAAATCTTCCGTGGCCTTGTGAGGGATCATCAATGGAACCACGGGGTGCAGCCTCAAGCTTTACTCAAGTTTTCCTTTACCATCATTACTAAATACTCGATTGACTCGTCCACCATCCCATCCATTGCGACAAGAGCTTTAAGGGGCTTTTTCAGTACACGACATTGCCTTAAAAGCTCGTACGATGCCCACTTGACCACGGTGTGAATGCCTTAAAAGCTCATGCGGTGCCCACTTGACCACGGCAGATGATGTGTCTGCCGCGCCAGCCAGAATATCTTAAGGATTGAAAATTGTACGTGTGAGCTAGTGATGGATACAAAAAAGTCCAAGACACGCCATTCAAAGAGGCAAGGGACATATAAAATGGTCTATGTGAGGTGGGACCACTGAAACAGACCATTACCAAACCCCAAGAGGCATTTCTGCATCTTGTGTACTGTAGCAATGGCCATATTTCAAAGGAACAGTATCCACTAGCAAATACGACTCTTGTAACCACCGTAGCACCATGTATTTCGCTCAATTTTACCATTCTATGTTTTTGAAGTCTAGCCGAGTTTCTTGTATCCCTCTCATGCACATATGGGTCCTATGAATAGTTTAACCAAGCCATTGATGGAAAATGCCCAATCTTGGATCAATCATGCCCAGAAAATTTCTTCAATTAATCAACTTTATTCCCTCCATCGTTGGCATACAGATAAAGGGGAAAAAAAAAAGAAATGTAGCTTTTATTCTTTACAACTGATTTGGCATCGCCAGGTAAGATGGCCAGCTAGAAAAAGGCCAGACAGAACCGTCATACCAAAGATAACAGCCATGGAAGCGGAATGGCTGGTGTACCACACACCAGCTATACAGGTGTTGTTGGTACGTGTCGTGCGAAATACGAGCACTGACGCTCCTCGACCTCTGAGTTGTACGACCTCTGAGAAATTTAGGACTGTGGACCCCACCTTTTATCCAGCTGTGTTTTATGAAAGAAGAGAACATGTTTTTTGCAACTTAGACATGCACGCTCGGATTACGAATTTCAGGACGAAAATACCCCTCCTTTCACGGAAACGGATTGGGTACTCCCCCGCCTCCAGCCAAAGGCGGATGGTCGGTGGTCTGTGGGCCCCACCATGATGTATGCTTTTCATCCATGCCGTCCATATATTTTTCCACATCATTTTATGATATGAGACCAAAAATGAGGCATATCCAAATCTCAAGTGGACCACATTACAGGAAAAAGTGTTGAATGAGTGTCGACTATTTAAAACTTTTTGGGGGCCCACTGTGATGTCTGTGAGAAATCCTCCCCGTCTAAGTTCATTCATAGGGTCACAAAGACCTGGGTGAAGAAGAAAAACAAATTTCATAATGATCCAAAACTTCTATAACCCCTAAAAGGGTTTCAATGGTAGACGTTCAATTCCCCAATGCCTTTTACAGTGTGGTCTACTTGATAGTTAGATCTATCTTATTTTTTGTCTCAAGCCTTAATATGAGGTCGCCAAATATATGGATGGTTTGGATATAACACAGACCTCATGATGGGACCCACAAAAGGCGGTGGGGATTACAACAAAAAAAAAAAAACTGGGAACCTATAGCTACGGATTATAACTGTAGCTATAGACGTAGCTCCGCGATCAATCGCAACTCCCGCGATTCCACCGCAAGTCGCTGTCCCAATTGGCGATCAATCGCGGATTCCGCGATTCCACCCCCGATCTATGGCTACGGATAATAACCGTAGCTATAACCGTATCTGTATCCTTTATTTCTTTTTCTTTTTTTACAAGGAGAATTTTATTCTACCTACATTTTTCTCTAACACATATTTATATAAATATGTATATATAAGCATATAAAAAAAATTTATCTCTTTTTTTTCGTTTCTTTCTTTATTCATATAACAAGAATATCTTCTAAACCAAAATTAGTTACTTGACGTACCATATATGATTTTAGGGCTAAAAGTTGGGCGGGCTTGACCCGACAAACCTGTGGCCGACCCGACATTAGGTTGGGCTTAGGCAGGATGTATCGAGTTTGGTCTTAGGGTTGTACCATGCAAACACCAACCTGATAAAAACTTGGGTTGAGCTCGGATTGAGGTCTTGGGTTACCTGACCCAACACGAACCCGATTAATATATAAGTTCCTTATAAATTAATTATAATTGAGTGTAGATCATTTGTATTGAAGGCAAAGGAAATTCCAATGCCTCCCCTCAAGCTAACAAGATATGCTGGATTTCCCTCTCCCAAATAAATTGCTTGATACAAAATACGACTTGTAGTGGAGTAGTCCTATATTTTAGCTTGTTTGTTTAGAAAAAAAATGCATGGAAATGATGGTGAGGTGAAGGGAATTGACCGTGAAATGAAACGGAATCACTGGAATTGACTGTGAAATGCATGAAAATGACCGTGAAGTGAAGGGAAATGACCGTGAATCAACATGGAATCGCTGGGATTGACCGTGAAATGCATGGAAATGACCGTGAATCAACACAGAATCGCTGGGATTGACTGTGAAATGCATGGAAATGACCGTAAATCAACACAGAATCGCCGGGATTGACCGTGAAATGCATGGAAATGATCATGAAGTGGAGTGAATTGACCGTGAAATGCGTGGAAATGACCGTGAAGTGAAGGGAATTGACCATGAAATGCATGAAAATGACCGTGAATCAACACGAAATTGCCGGGAATGACCGTGAAATGCATGGAAATGACCGTGAAGTGATCGAAAATTGAGCGGGACAAAATGAAAATTAAGGGGGAAAAACTGGAAAATGAGCGGGCCAAACTGGAAAATGACCTGGACAAACTGTGGCCAGACTAAGAAGTATGGTCATGTTTGGACATCCACCCAAATCGAAATTCGAGCAGATCAACCATTTCCTTAAATTAGAATCCGAAAAGAGGCTATTTGCAGCACAAACTGGAAATTGAGCAGGCCAAACTGGAAAATGAGTTGGCCAAACTGGAAATTGAGTGGGACAAACTGAAAAGGAGGGGTATTTTCATCCTAAAATTCAGTCTCTGCACGTGCAGGTCTAAGTTGCAAAACAAAGTTTGTATTATTTCATAAAAACAGCTGGATAAAAGGTGGGGTCCACAGTCCTAAATTTCTTAAGAAAATACCCCTCCTTTTCACATACTCTTTTCATTGCACTGCTTTCAGCGTTGCTTTCACTCCCCTTAACGAAAAAACAGGTGCTTTCAGCCCTACACTCTCTTGGAACGAAGAACTGAAGTACGAAGGGTTTTCTTCTCATTTTCCTGACTGAAATCTCTATGAAGTATCTAGATATCCATCTAGATATCATTAATCTACATTTTCCATTTTTCATTTTGGCTATGGTTACATGAAATCCAACGAACTGGTATGTTAAGGAATGGTATGTTGTACAAGCTTTAAAACCTGAATGGTATTCTGTACAAATATTAAGGAATGGTATGTTGTATAAGCTTTACAACCCGAAATGTATGTTGTACAAGCTTTAAATTCCAAACATTTCTGTGGGTGGTCAACAAATAGAAGGGCCGCAATTAAGGAATCTTAAGCTCTTTCGTGGGTCCTAAAGGCAACCATCAACAGTTTGGATAATTGAACAATGGCCCCCACATGTAGAACTCCTTAAAACCTAAATGGTATGTTGTATAAGCTTTAACAAACACTTCAAAAACCAGAACATGGCATAACAGAACATGCCAAACAGCCAAATATACCCAACACCACACATTCTTCAAAAATCAAAACATGGACATGAATACAAATAAGGCAAAGATGTAAACACATGCACACACACATTCTTCAAAAATCAAAACGTGGAAATCAACATAAACAAGCTAAATATTATGAGAACATATACATTTTTTAAAAGTAAAAAAAAAAAAAAAAAAATGGGTATCAACACAAACAAGCCAAAGATACAAAAATAAAATAAAAATGACATTCTTCAAACATCAAAACATGGGAATCAACCCAAACAAGCCAAAGATCACATTAGCAACGTTTCCACAAATCAAAATTGAGAAAGAAAAAAAAAATCATATTCTTCACAACTCAATTATAATCTATAGAAACCAAACAAAGCCCACAACAGTTACAGTAATGCCAGATATTAAGAACACGATATTCAAACTGCAAAAAATGTTATGCATTTCAAGATAACCAAAAATAAATAAATTCCAATCATTTACAAGGAAAAAAAAAAAGAAGAAAAAAACCCCAAAAATAGAATTCAATCCCATATAGCTAAATCACTATATCATATTAATATTTGTCATATTATCTCATATTAAGTCAGCCCTATGTCCGGCTAAAGATCCACAAGAGAGAGAAGCATACTAGATTAGCTCAACTAATAGCTATTAAAAACACAATTGATTCTCTAAAAATATAAAAATAAGAAAAGACCCAAAAAAGGCCACAATCAACTGAAACCAAAACTTTTGTAGAAAACATAATCTTAGAAAAATCATAGACAACAAAGAAGAAGATTGATTGGATAACACAGATTGATCAATCAGTATGATTTTATATTTATGCTCCATCGACAATAGGGCCCACAATAAAGCAGCATTTCTGTATGATATAATCAACTGCATCTCTCCAAAAGTACTAGCTATCAGGGAATTTTGAAAGGTGAAATCCTTCCAACTATGGTTTCAATGGTGGAAATCATTATACCCACTGTTTCCCATGGTATGATCCACTTGATCTTTTGATATGCTTCAATTTAGGGCTAAACCGCTTAAATTAGATGGAAAAACGGATGGACGACATGGATATACTACGGGCCAAACTAGAAATTGAGTAGGACAAACTGGAATTGAGCGGGCCAAACTGGAAAATGAGCGGGCCAAACTGGAAATTAAGTGGGACAAACTGGAAATTGAGTGGGCCAAACCGAAAATTGAGCGGGACAAACTGGAAATTGAGCGGGATAAACTGGACATTGAGCAGGGTTGGATGTTCATTAAAAGCTCCTATTTTCTGTGTAAGTAGAAAAGCTTTGAAAGAAAGGAAAGACTAGTGACTGTATTTATCAAACAAAATATGCAATTAACATAAAATACACATAAGTAAAGTTGGTTTTATTTCCTCATGATATCTGAAAAGTGGGGTCCTCATGCTCTTCATCATGGATTCCTATGAAAAGTTGGTTTTATTTCCTCATGATATCTGAAAATTGCAAAAAGCACTATTCAAAAGAGTCTAGAGCTGGATATCTTCTAGCAATTGCCATGAAACTTGATTGACTTTCTGGAAACGTTTATCTATTTCTTGTAAGCTTATCTTATGTTTTTATTGCTGAAAAATCATGAAAGTATATAATTCCTAGAATTCCTCAATCATTACTGCTGGTCCATATCACTATCAGATGCTCATTCCAAGCATGTAAACGCGGCGCCTATTCATTATTGCAGATAGTGGTTGAGACAAGTCTTATTGGAAGACAAGCCAGTGGGTCTGTTACCATAACTGATGGAGAAACTGTAAGTTATTATGTTTTCTTTATGTAGGCATGGTTTATTTTCCCTTGTAAGAAATAGATTCTTTCACATGCATATTACTCATTTTAGTTGGGGATTTATTTTAGTGCTCAACTAGTAGTCCTTGGAATATTCATTTGAGCGGGACAAACTAGAAATTGAGCAGGACAAATTGGAAATTGAGCAGGCCAAAATGAGAATTGAGCGGGCCAAACTGGAAATTGAGCAGGCCAAACTGGAAATTGAGCGGGCCAAAATGGGAATTGAGTGGGCCAAACTGAAAATTGAGCGGGCCAAATTGGAAAATGAGCGGGACAAACTGGAAAATGAGCAAGGGAAACATGAAATTAGTGGGGCAAACTGGAAAATCATTATGCCCACTGTTTCCTGTGGTATGATCCACTTGATATTTTGATATGCTTCAATTTGGGGCTCAACCCCTTAAATTGGATAGAAAAACAGATCGACGGCGTGGATATACTACATGAAACGGATTGACTACTCCCCCTGCCACCAGCTAATGGCTGGTGTTTGGTGCTCTGTGGGCCCCATCATGATGTATGTGTTTCAACCATGCCGTCCATCTTTTTTTATATATCATTTTATGATATTATACAAAAAATGAGGTATATCCTGATCTCAATTGGACCACATTACAAGAAACAATGTTTAATGAACATCGACCATTAAAAACTTTTTGGTGGCCATAAACATGTTGGATCAAGCTGATCTTTGTTTTTAGCCTTCATCTAGGTCTTTATGACGTAATAAACAGATTGGATTTCAGATAAACAGTACAGTCGGCCTCAGGAGGATTTAAATGATGGATATCCAATCACTATTCTTTTTTTACATGTAAAATTTTATTCTACCTACATTTTTCTCTAACACATATTTATATAAATATGTATATATATAAGCATATAAAAAAAAATTATCTCTCTTTTTTTTTTTTTCATTTCCTTCTTTCATATAACAAGAATATCTTCTAAACCAAAATTAGTTACTTGATGTATCATATATGATTTTAGGGCTGAAAGTTGAGTGGGCTCAACCCGACCAACCTGTGACCGATCCGACATTGGGTTGGGCTTAGGCAGGATGTATCGGGTTTGGTCTTGGGGTTGGGCCATACAAACACCAACCCAATAAAAGTTGGATTGGGCTAGGGTTGAGGTCTTTGGAATCGCCGGGAAATGCATGGAAATGACTGTGAAATGCATGGAAATGACCGTGAAGTGAAATGCATGGAAATGACCTGTCAATTATCTTTTTGGGATGCCAAGCCTATCGGATATTATTTTCAAACTATTTCTTTAGATAATGGCGTGAATTTTACTTTGACTGATGCAGGGGACATTGATTTTAGTACCCAAACTTGGGGTACTTATTTTGATTACAGTATGTGGTGTTATGATGAAATCGATAACACCTTCAAACTGTCCAGCAATGGTGTTTGAATTTTCCAATTGAACTCGATATATCGCCAATTTATCGATATTATCGATATGTCACTTGTCGATATATCCACAAACTGTCGATATTATCGACGGATATTGGTTTTGAATAAAAATTTGCATTAACTGCTTTCACCAACCATCCTTTGTTACCCTCCATACCCATTTCTTTGCACTCCTTCTACAACGTTCCCTCTACTTCATCTCTAACGGATTTCTCCACCTTAGCAACTTTAATCTTTGAAGGATTTCTTCTAAGACGATCTTGGTAAGTCTGTGTTCATTGCAATCACTATGAAATGTTGAGTTTGTTGATGATGAAAACCCCTTTTCACCTTCCTTTCTTCTATTATGATACCTGCTTTATTTTCTACTCGTTGGACAACTTCTATTACTTTATCGAGTAAGCTGCCATAGCTACAGGTACTTTAGTACGCAGGTTGTTAGAAATTACTCATAAATTGAATATGTGGCATAATTACAAAATATGTATTATCCAAAGTACATAAATTACATAAATTACACGATATGCTATACACCGGGTATCGGAAACTTGCACGATCGGCGATTATGCCCGGTTTGTTTACATCGCCCACACTTTGTTATTTTCAATTCCTTTCCACGCGATGGAATTCTAAGCTTTTTGGGTCTCCAGCTAACCTCCTTTGTCTTGGGGGTTTAATCTGTACAAAATACTCCTTCATCCCCACTGAAATTTTCCACTCGCTATTGTCGCATACTGGATACACCGATTCACTATACGCGGCCAGGTAATTATGTGCCATGTAGAATTGGGAGCAGTATGAGTAGTGATCCAGATTGTAATTTATGCAGGCTGACAGGACATGTATACAAGGGTACCTCTTCACGCCAAACTCACGACATGTACATGAAAACTCACTGAGTTTCACCATATCGTTATAATCTCCAATAACATAGTACTTATCTCGAGAAATAGCATGGCAGCGAACATCCCGTGCCTTCTGCACGATATCTTTTAATTGTTTCTCCGCCCATGGTGTCAATGGACTCACAAATGATGTCATAGATTCTCATCTCTTGTAAAACAATTCTTGTATCTTCAATATTACAGCCTCTATCAATTTCGTAACGGGGTATTCGCATGCTTCTTTGAAAAGGGCATTAACGCACTCAGAAATGTTTGTCGTGACCAAGTTGAATCTTCTACCTGGAAAGTGCGAAGATGCCCATCTCTCGTACCCGATTTCTATCAGCCATGCACGTACTGGGGGATTGGCCATTTCAATACATGCATTATTTTTTCAAATTCGGCCCTCCTGCAAGTCTTCACAGCCATCCAGTAATACATCTCCAACGACTTATCCTTAAAAGTGTCCACCAAGTTTCTATAGATGTGGTACGCGCAATACCCATGAAATGCACATGGGAAGACTTGGGGAACCTCTTTCATTAGACCTTTATGTCGGTCGGATATAATGACAAGACCCTCCACAGACCCTAACACATTGTTAAGGTGGGTAAGGAACCAATTCCAACTACTGCTGTTCTTTGATTCCCTGATGTAAAACGCAACTGAAAATATATGATTGTCCCCATCTAAGGCCGTGGCGATGAATAGAACACCCTTGTATTTGCCCTTTAAGTGTGTCCTGTTCAATAGCCAATACCCTCCGCAATGATTTTTGAAAACTTCGAATGCATTGTCCAAGAGCTAAAAAACATCTTTCGAACCTATAAGTCTGTTGGTTAACAAGCACGACAGTAACTGTCCCTGGGTTGGCCCTCCTCAACTCATGCAAATACAAAGGGAGTTGATTGTAGGAGTCTTCGTAAGACCTCATCACATAATTAATTACAAGCTCCCTAGCTTTCCATGCCTTCCAATAACTGATACGAATATTATATTTCTCTTGCATGGTGAATATAATATCACGTGGCCTCAACCCTATGCGTTGTTCAATGCGGCTAATAACCAGATCACATGCTAGCTTACTGCTGGCTTGCCGGTGATCGTTCTTCATACATGTCATGCCGCACGTGTGTTTTGATGTATAAGTCCGTATTTTGAATATACTCGTATCATTCACCCGAGATGCATGAACTCTCCATTCGCATGCATCTTCGAAGCACACCGCAATAAATCTGCTCGAATTTGAGTATATTACTCTATACTGGAAATTATTTCGAAGTGCAAATTGGTTCAAAACATACTGGCACCGACTCTTGTCCTTAAACGTTTGCCCAAAGCTACATCGGTCGGTTCACATAACAAATCAGTAGATTCCAGCATTTTTGCATTGGTGAGTGCATCATCATCAAACGGCACGAGAACTTGACGAGTTATGAGATTTGATGTTTCGAGAAGGTCTCTAAGTGGAATGTGACTTACACGCACAGATGGGATGGTCGATGATGATGGTAGATCTACTGTTGATGCTAACGGCAGTGTCTTGTATTCATAATTACTGTTAATGTCAAGTACACCACTGAGTTGGCTAGTCACGACGTTTGATGTTTGCGGCGGCTCGAGTAATTGATCATTGCTTACTACAACTTGTAATGGAGAAGGATTGTATTTGAATTCCATGTCATACTCCTCAGCCACACTGTCTACATATATTGTGGTATTGATGTGTTGCATTGTTTCAATGACTAATGGGATGAATTTATCCAAAGGCTCAAACTGGTAAGACAAGAACTCTTTGACGTCATCGTCGTCTTCGATTTCGATCGGAGGCATTGATTCGTTAGTGCAAGGATTCAATACTTTCATCCTAATATCATAATCTTCTGGTCTGCTCTTAATAATTTTGTAAATTTTAGATCGAAGCTCCTCGTACGTAGTCTTGAGACGTAGCATCATTTGTTTTAATGTTCCACCCATGTACGAGTATCTCTTGTTTTCAAATTCTAACTCCCTGCCAAAAGAGCACATGATTCTTGCAGCTATTATCTGAAAACCAATACAATGACACATTATCAGTGAATCGTAAATCAATGGAACCATGCCATATGACAAAACTCGATTAAATAATGAAGGATTGACAGCTCATATCAACACCTAAAAAGAATATGAAAAAAGAAAAGAAATCTTCAAACTAGTAGATAAAGACAACACCCGACCAATTTCTGCGACCTACAATAATACCTGGCCTTCATAGTGATTTATGTAGAGAGAAACCTTGCACTGTACTGATTTTTTGAATCATGAATAGTAATTTATGTCAAATGACATGTGTTCATCATTTTTCAGTTATTTGCATTTGAAGAACTTGTAGCATGGAGGAATTTCAGAAAGTAGAAATTGTGGGGGGCAAGCATGAAATTGAGCGGGCCAAACTGGAATTTGAGCGAGCTAAATTGGAATTTGAGCGGGCCAAACTGCAAATTGAGTGGGACAAACGGGAAATTGAGCGGGACAAACTGAAAACTGAGCGAGACAAATTGGAAATTGAGCGGGACAAACTGCAACTTGAGCAGGACAAACTGGAAATTGAGCGGGACAAACTGCAACTTGAGCAGGACACACTGGAAATTGAGCGGGCAAACTGCAACTTGAGCGGGACAAACTGAAAATTGAGTAGGCAAAACTGGAAATTGAGCGGGCCAAACTGGAAATTGAGTGGGCCAAACTGGACTTTGAGCGGGACAAACTAGATATTGAGCGGGACAAACTGGAAATTGAGCGGGCGAAACTGGAAATAGAGTGGGACAAACTGGAAATTAAGCGGGCCAAACTAGAAATTGAGTGGGCCAAGTTGGAAATTAAGCAGGACAAACTGGACATTGAGAGGGACAAACTGGACATTGAGCGGGATAAACTGGAAATTGAGCAGGCCAAACTGGAAATTGAGCGAGACAAACTGAAAATACAGTGGGACAGTATATAGTTCATTTCATCATCCACCAAAGTTACAAAGTATGCTATACATCCCCCCATGCACTAAAATTTCCATGTCTGTGCATTTCAGTCCGAGTTCTTTCCTTAATCATGATAGCCTTAAGAGGGTTGATCTAAGGGATGAGTTGATTGCTAAAGGGCCGATTAAAACTATATTGGGTTATCTTGCTGGCTGGCATAATGATTTCAGTACCAGCAAGATAACCCAACATAGTTTTAATCGACCCTTTTGCAGTCAATCAACCTTCCCAAGGCCAACGTGATTAGAGAAGGAACTTGGACTGAAATGCACATACATGGAAATTTTCTGCACTCCAAGATCACTGTAAACCTTATACAATATACATTCAACGATGTATATAATGAAATTAATACATTGTATAATACAACATCTTTCCAAAATCAAATTGAGGCAAACATTAAATTGAGCGATCCTATCATGATATTTATCGAGGCAAACGTTAAATTGACTTTATCTACCATGAAATTAAGCTGCGCAAACATTAAATTGAGCGATCCTAGCATGAAATTTATTGTAGCAAACATTAAATTGACCTTATCTATCATGAAATTAAACTGGGCAAACATTAAATTGAGCGATCCTAGCATGAAATTGAGCAGGGAAAATATGGAATTCAACGAGCCTAACATGAGATCAAGTGAGCCCTAATATGGAATTAAGTGAGCTTCAAATTAAATTGAGCGAGTTTGACATAGATTCAATCGATCAATGCATAAAATTAACTAAGCCTAACATATGAAATTAACTAAGCCTAACACATGGAATTGACCAAACTTCGCATGCAATGCCATTGTATGAGTGTAGCATTTTTTTTCAAAATTTGTACCTCTGACTGCCGTAGTACCAGTCAAATGTAGGTTGAAGAGAGGTGCTTTGGAGTGAGGGAATATTTTGAACCTTTTCGAGGAGATGCAACGAGTTCGTGGGATTTCACGTAACCCTAGCCAAGATGAAAAATGGCAAATGTAGAATGACGATATCTAGATGGATATCTAGATGCTTCACAGAGATTTCAGTTAGAAAAATGAGAAGAAAACCCCTTGTACTTCAGTTCTTCGTTCCAAGATATTGTAGGGCTGGAAGCACCTGTTTTTTTCGTTAAGGGGAGTGAAAGCAACGCTAAAACGAAAGCAGTGAAAAGAGTATGGAAAAAGGAGGGGTATTTTGGTCTTAAAATTCGTAATCCGCACATGCAGGTCTAAGTTGCAACACAAAGTTTGTCTTCTTTTATAAAACACGGCTGTATAAAAGGTGGGGTCTACAGTTGTAAATTTCTCTACAAAAAAGTCCAAGACACGCCATGCAAAGAGGTAAGGGACATATAAAATGGTCCATGTGGGGGTGAGACCACTGAAACAGACAATTACCAAACCCCAAGAGGCATTTCTGCATCTTGTGTACTGTAGCTATGGCCATATTTCAAAGGAACAGTATCCACTAGCAAATACGACTCCTATAACCACCGTAGCACCATGTATTTCTCTCAATTTTACCATTCTATGTTTTCGAAGTCTAGCCGAATTTCTTGTATCCCTCTCATGCACATATGGCTCCTATGATTAGGTTAACCAAGCCATTGATTGAAAATGCCAAATCATGGATCAATAATGCCCAGAAAATTTGTTCAATTAATCAACTTTATTCCCTTCATCGTTGGCATACATATAAAGGGATAAAAAAGAAATGTAGCTTTTATTCTTTACAACTGATTTAGCATCGCCAGATAAGATGGCTAGCTAGAAAAAGGTTAGACAGAACTATCGTACCAAAGATAACAGCCATGGAAGCGGAATGGCTGGTGTACCACACACCAGCTATATAGGTGTTGTAGGTACCTGTTGTGCGAAGACGAGCACTGACGCTCCTCGACCTCTGAGTTGTATGAACGGTTCAAAGGAGATCAAAGTTACATGGCCCAGAGTGATGTATTTATCATATCTACATCGTTCATCTATTTTTAGAGATCATTTTAGAGCATTATCCAGATCCTTATTCTTGCTCGGGTTATAGACTCTCAGGAGTTTCAACACGCGTCAAGGGTTCGAGTACCTATAGGTGGTGAAATTCCACTAGCGTGAGTGTGTGGGGGTGTGTGTGCATGTGTAAAAATTAATAATAATAAAAATATATATATTAAGAAAAATTAGAGTATCATCCAAAAAATTAATCATATCCAAAGGTCATCTGGACCACACCACAAATAGGAGTGGAGATAATGATTTTCACCATTAAAGAATTCGTAGGGTCCACCATAACGTTTATTTTCCATATAATCTGTTCATAGGGTCACAAAGACCTGAATGAAGAGGAAAAACAAATTTCATATTGATCCAAAACTCCTGTGACTCCAAAAAGGGTTTCAATGGTAGACATTCAATCCCCCACTACTTTTTGCAATGTGGTCCACTCGATAGTTAGACCTCTCTTCGTTTGTCGTCTCAAGCCTTGAGATGATCTCAAAAAATGAATGGACGGTTTGGATATAACACATACCTCGTGACCAGACCCACAAAACTTGCTGGCGTCAACATTGATAGAGATATTTCCCAGCCAGTGAAAGTGATTGTTGACCAAATGCCCGTTTGCCCGTACTAGCTAATCCATTAGGGCCTGTTTGGCCGGTCGGATTGGAAGGGATTGGATGGTATTGGAAGGGATTGGAAGTTAAATCCCGGGATTGGCCGGGCGTGCCAAACAGAGTCGGTGGTGTGATCCCAATCCCATGGATCTTAAGACAATCCACTTACAACACCATCATTACCTTTAAATCCCATCCAATCCACCCTAAACCGTTCAAATTTGCCCCGGACGTGTTTGGTTTGAGGGATTGGAAGGGATGAGAAGGTTTAATCCCGGGATTAGCCGGGCGTGCCAAACAGACCGGATTTAGCAATCCAGGGATATAGCAATCCCATGGATCTCCAGACAATCCACTGACAACGCCATAATTACCTAGAAATCCATGCCATCCACCCTATTACCATTCAATCCCTTTCAATCCACCCGGCCAAACGGGCCCTTAGATGGACCGCGACGCGGATAACACGTCTTAAAAACTGCAGCTGCCAATTTAAAAAAAAAAAAGACGTACAAAAAGCCTTAACATGGATAACAGGTGCTACAAATTGTAGCCATAAGAAATTGGCGGACAAAAATCGGCCACACTCGCATGTGACACGCCGACTTAAAACTAAAGAAAACACGCCGAGTTAAAACTAAAGAAAATGAGCCACCAGTGTCAAAGGAGTAGCATCCGCTAGCAAATATGGCTCTTGAAACCCCAATAGCTCCTATTTCATTTAGTCTTGCTTTTTAATGTTTTTAAAGTGTAGTTACGTGTTTTATACTCCTCATATGAGTTTCTTATATAACTCTTGTTAATGCAATTTTCTAGCGGACCCTATCTGGATAACCCATTTGAACGTGCATAGAGAAAAACAAGAGACAACGGAAACCCTGCCTAATACAGGGACCCTCATGCCTAAGTTAGATTTTTAGAGTCTTTTGTAAGGTAAGATCTTTTTGGAAATTAAAGAGTCACCAGTTGAGCATTATGGTATGAATGTGCATACCTTACATTGAATGAGGATACCTCTATTTATAGGGAAAGGAAGACGGTGGCGTAAGGAGTCTTCCCTAATATGTTGGAGGTGAATCCATTAAGATCTCGGATCTCTGCAAGATTATTGTGATCCGATGTTATTGGAATCCAATCTGATCCCCCAAATATCTTGGGAGAGATCTTAGGGCCGTTGGAAGGATCTTCAAATTATTGGTTTGAGGATAGGTCATTTACCGAGCTTTCCATAGAAATGACATTCGCCTTCTCTTGAAAATCATCCCGAACTATAACCGAGCTCTAGTCCAGTTATGATCAAGCTCTAGTCGAGCTTAGGCTGAACTATGACCGACTTATAATCGAGTTGTGGCTAACCTATAGCCGAGCTATGGCCAACCTATAGGTTAGGTTAGCAATTGGTCATTTAAGTGGACTTACAGTTGTTTCTTTGAGTGTCCTTACAGTCGCATCGACCTTCTGGAAGGTCAGCCTATTGCTGAACGTGAACGCCCTTTAGGGCTCAGATGTCAAATGGCCTGTGTTGTTTAGTAGAGGTTATCCATTCCATAAGTCGATCTAACGACTTAACTATTTTTCACCCAACACCTCTTATGCATGTGTGAACCATGTGGTTAGTTTAACCAAGCCATTGATTGGGAATGCCCAATCATGGATCGACCATGCCCAAAAAAAACTCTTCAATTAGTCAACTTTAGCTCCTTCATCATTGGCATGCAGATAAAGGTATAAGAAGATATGTACCTCTTCTTATTTACAACCGATCTATATTGATAGATAAGATGGCTATAAAACCGACATGTGAAAGCATCATCATACAAAAATATAATGATGAGATCTTTACAACTGATACAATAGGCGGGAGAAAAATTATGAGAAGCAAAGATGCTTGTTAGTAGTGATTCTATAGTTAGTCTTTAGCGTTGTTTGAAATTAGCTTATTAGTTAAATAAGAACATCCACAACTCTAAAAATTCCTAAAAATCATAATATCCCATAAGGTAGAGATTACGAGCAAGTGCAAGTGGAGAAGAGTATGTAACCCCTTCCTTCTCTATCATTAAGGTTCTTACCTAAAATATTTGGCTGTAGACTATACAAAGGAGCCATCTTAGTTGGGAAATATCCATTTTTTCAACCCAAAGTGATTATACAATGTCTACCTGACTATAGATTCTAGACTTCATCAACTAGTGGCGACTCCAAGTCCTTCAAACATATCAATTTAAGTACACACCACAAACATTTTAGAACCAACTTAGGCACAAAAATACACACACCAAACTCGGCAATGAACACACCTGCCCCTACACAAAGGTCCACCTTCAATGTGAGTTAACCATCATTTAGGGCCCACCTTGGATGTAGGTCATTCATCTTAGAGATTGGATGTGGTTGGTCCATTAGGTGGAGCCGACCTTTAATGTGCATTGTCCATCATGTGGCGCCTAACTTCGAAGTTGGTCTTCCATTAAGTTAGGCCTGCCTTGGTTGTGTGGGTCATTCATCATTAGGGGTAGACCTTCGAGGTGTCCTCATGTAAGGACCACCTCGGCACGAGTCATCCATCATATGGGGTCCACCTTCAATATCCACTACCCATCATGTGGACCCCACCTTTGATGTGAGTCATCCATCATACGCAGCTTGCCTTGGATCTGGGTTGTTCATTATTAGGGGTCGATGTTTGATGTGGACCGTACATTATGTAGACCCACCATGATGTGGGTCATCCATCATGTGCAGCCCATCTTGATATGGGTCACCCCATCATGTGGGATCCACCTTCAATCTCCATTGCCCACCTTATTGAGCCCAACTTTGATGTGGACCGTCCATCGTGTGGGCCCCACTTCCAATGTCAGCCATCCATCATACAGAGATTGCCTTGGATGTGGGCCATTCATCGTTAAAGACTGACCTTTGATATAAACCACCCATTATGTGGGGCCCACCTTGATGTGGATCATTTATCATTGGACCAATTATCAATGTTAATTCTCCATCATGCAGAGCCCACCTTTAGTGTCTTTTACCCTTCATGTGGAGCCCACCTTTGATGTAGATTGTCCATCATGGGGGCCCACCTTTGATATAGACTGTCCATCATGGGGGCCCACCTTTGATATAGGATGTCTAATATGCTGGGCCATCTTTGATATGGACTATCTATTATGGGGAGAGATAAGAGAGCGGAAGACTAAAAAAAGTTCAAGAGTTAAGAAAGCAAAATTGTCAAATTAACTTTAAAAATAGCTCTTTTACAGCCCAAGTTAAAATAATAAAATAAAATAAAATACAATAAAAACGGTTACTTTTGGGGTGGTATCCCAACAAAACCTAAGTCACTGTCTCACAAACAGATCAAAATCACACCTTTGTTGAAATTGGACCGTAGGGATTTCTTTTTCATTTCTAATCGTCCAATGAATATCCACCAATTGAATGGTCAAATTAACGAAGGTTTTTTTTTTTTCATGCCACATCTAAACTAGAACCTATAACTTGGAAATTTTGATTTGAATTACTTTTATCTAATGCAATTTTTAAGTAAACCGTAAATGCCTAGGTGATGGGGTTTTCCTCCTCAGTTCAGAGGAGAGATAGTATAGCAAGTTGAAAATCGAAGTGTTTCACCACGCTGCTTGACCAGTCAAGTGGGCTACTCGACCAGTCGAGTGAGGCTCGACTCAAAGTCCAGTGACCAATTGAATTAATTCCTCCGAGGTGCTCAACCAGTCAAAGGAGGTGCTCGACTGGTCGAGTGGGCTACTTGACCAGTCGAGGACTCTGCTCGACCAGTCAAGGTTACACAGATTCATCTCTGGATCTTTTGCGGACTACATAAATTTGAGGCGGTTTCGTAGGAGGTGTGGAAGGGAGTTTCCTAAACTATAAATAGGGGTCCCTAGGGCTCTTCTAGGGCATGCAAGAGAATTTCCTAAAGCTTTACAGGGGTTTTCTAAAGGGTTTAGGGCTATCAAAGGTGAGAGAGAGAGAGAGATAGGAAAGGAGAGAGGAAGCTTGTGGAAGGGAGATTTCTCAGTTGACGTCTCAACACTTCTACGTCCTCGTGATCAGTGAGATCTCTTCAATTTTCTTTTATCCTCTTATTATTTATCCACTCCTACGTGAGTGAAGAAGGTTTGATCCAAGCGGTGTGTGCTTGTAATCGGTTGTAACATTTTACTTCATAGTGAATTGTTACTCTGGACTAGGTCCCGTGGTTTTTACCTCTTCGAGGGTTTTCCACGTAAAAATCTCGTGTCGTATGGTTTATGCTTTGATTTATTTCATTGCTTTGTTATCCCATAATTCTGGTATTTTGGGAGGCGAGATCCTAGGGTTTTTGTGCAACGCCCCCAACAAAGTGGTATCAGAGACAGGTTAATTGAACGGAGTGGGATAGGTTCTAAATTATGAAAGGTGGCTCATCAAGGATGATCAACCTCAATGGTTCTAACTGGACCATATAGAAGACTAAGATGGAGGGCTTGCTTTATTGGAAGGACTTGTATTCTCTAATTCAAGGCATATTAGCAAAGTTAAAGGATATGACAGATGATGATTGGAAGAAATTGAACCGGAAGGCGGTAGGGTTTATTAGACAATAGTTGGATTGATTCCGTATTCCACCATGTGTCTACGGAGACCTCAGCCACTAGTCTATGGCTGAAACTGTAAAGGCTGTATAAAAGAAAGACAGCTGGTAATAAAAATTTTCTAATAAGACAACTTGTGAATCTCAAGTTCAAAGATGGTGATTCTATGGCTGAGCACATGAATGAAGTTAACAATATATTGAATCAGCTCTCCACCATGAAGATGATCCTGGACGATGAATTATAGGCTTTACTATTACTTAGCCCATTGTTTGATAGTTGGGAAACATTGGTGGTGTCTTTGAGTAACTCCACACTAAATGGAAAGGTGTCCATGGAACAGGTAACTCGTTGTCTCTTCAATGAGGAGACAAGGAGAAAGTCTCAGGGGTCCACTCAGCAAGAGGCCCTTGTGACACAAGAATGTAAGAGAGAAAATAACAGAAAGGGTGGGAAGGCCCGAGATAAATCAAGAGGTAAGTCGAGCACTAGGAAGGATGTTGAATGCTGGAATTATGGCAAGAAGGGCCACTATAAGCGTGAATGTCGTAAGAATAAGAACGACAAGAAAAGAAAAGAAAAGGAGAAGGAATATAAATCAGATTCCACTGGGATTGCTTCAAATGGCGACGTTGTAGTTATTCTTTATGTAAATCATGATGTTTGTCTCACACCTACGAGTCAAGACACTACTGGGTGATAGACTCAGGAGTATCGTTTCATGTGACTCCACGTAGGGATTTCTTCACAAGCTACAAGTCAGGTGACTATGAGACCATAAAGATGGAAAATTCTGGCATATCAAAGATCGTAGGGGTCGGTGATATTTATGTAAAAACTGATGTGGGATGCACATTAGTTCTCAGGGATGTGAGGCATATCTCAAACTTTCGCCTCAACTTGATGTCAATGGGAAGGTTCGATGATGATGGCTATGAAAGTCGATTTGTTGGTGGGTGTTGGAAGCTTATCAAGGGTTCATTAATCGCGGTCAGAGGAAAGAAGTATTGTACCCTTTACAAGGCAAGTGTCAGTATATGTAAGGGTAGGTTGAATGCAGTGGAAGATTCAGCTACTGACATGTGGCACAGGCGTCTAGGCCACATGAGTGAAAAAGGGCCTCATATACTAGCGAGGAGCGGCTCCTTCCAGACGTGACAGGTATACTTCTCAAAACCTATATTGATTATTTATGAGGGAAACATCATATAATTTCATTTGTTAAATCTGCTTCTCATATTAATAAAGTGCATGCATTAGATTTGGTTTATTCTGATATTTGTGGTCCTATGAGGACAAAAACCTTGGGTGGGACATTGTATTTTGTCACTTTTATAGATGATGCATCTAGGAGGGTTTGAGTTTATACTTTGAAATCTAAGGGCGAGGTCTTTGGTGTATTTAAATTGTTTCATACCATGGTTGAGAGAGAGACAGGTAGATCATTGAAGTACATCTGCACTGACAATGGTGGTGAATACATCGGTAACTTTCATGAGTACTGTAAGTCCCTGGGTATATGGCATGAACAGATGATTCTCAGGACCCCCAGCATAGTGGTGTGGCTGAGCGAATGAATTGCACCATTGTTAAGAGAATCAGGTACATGTTATTTCATCTGAAGATACCCAAGACATTCTGGGGAGAAATAATGCACATGACAGTGTATTTGATAAATAGGTCTTCATTAGCCCCGTTGAATGGAGAAGTACCCGAGAAGGTATGGACTGGATAAGATCCATCATACAATCATTTCAGGGTGTTTGGATGCAGAGTATCGTTCACGTACCAAAGGACGAGAGGTCCAAGCTCGATATAAAGATCAAACAGTGTGTGTTCTTGGGGTATGGTGATGAAAAGTTTGGTTATAGATTATGGGATCCGAGCGAGAAGAAGCTCGTTAGGAGTAGAGATGTGGTTTTCTTTGAAGATTACTGTATAAAAGACATTGGTAAGCTAGATAAGAATCAACCTAGTTCAGGTGAGCTAGAGGACATGGATCCAGTTATTCCTCCCGTAGTGCCTGATGACGATGAAGTACAGCAAGGTGCAGAGGACGAGGGAGTTCGTACAGAAGATAAACAAGGGGAGCAGCCCCCACTTGATCCACCTGTTAAGCTACGGGTGAGGAGGTCACTTAGGGACGGACATCCGTCAAAGAGGTACTCGCCGCATGAGTACATTATGCTTACTGATGGGGGAGAGCTAGAAGATTATTTTGAGACCCTAGCCGACGAGCATAAGGGGGAGTGGTTGAAAGTTATACAAGAGGAGATGAAATCCTTGCATAAGAACCACACCTATGATATGGTGAAATTGCCTAAGGGCAAGAAAGCTCTGAGCAATAAGTGGGTGTTCAGAAAGAAGGTTAAGCAAAAGAATTCACAGATGAGGTTCAAGGCTAGACTTATGGTAAAAGGGTTTGGTCAGAGGAAAGGCATAGACTTCGAGGAGATATTCTCACCAATGGTGAAAATGACATCCATACGGCTGTTGCTTGGGTTGGCGACTAGCATGGATTTGGAGATAGAGCAGTTAGATGTTAAAATTACCTTTCTCCATGGTGACTTAGAAGAAGAGATCTGCATACACCAACCAGAGGAGCTCAAAGTCAAAGGTAAAGAGCATATGTTGTGTAGGCTGAGGAAGAGATTGTATGGGCTGAAACAAGCTCTACGACAATAGTACAAGAAGTTTGACTTGTTTATGTTACAACATGAGTATGACAGAACAGAGTCGGACCACGGTGTGTTCACGCGTAAATTCTCATATGGTGATTTCATAGTTCTGTTATTATACATTGATGACATGCTCATCATGGCAAAAGACATCAAGAAGATTGACAGGCTGAAACAGGAGTTGGCCAAGTCGTTTGTGATGAAAGACTTGGGCCCGGCTAAACAGATCTTAGGAATGGAGATAACCCATGACAGAAGCATCAAGAAGCTTTGGCTATCATAAGAGCGATATATTGAGAAAGTTTTAGAGCGGTTCAATATGAATGCAGCGAAGCCAGTCAATACTCCACTAGATGGTCACTTCAGATTGAGTGACATGCAGTGTCCCAAGACAAAGGCAGAAGTGGATGAGATGCAAAAGATACCCTATGCATCAGCAATAGGAAGTTTGATGTATACTATGGTGTGTACATGCCCAGACATAGCATATGTGGTTGGTGTTGTCAACCGGTATCTTGCCAATCCTGGCAAAGAGCATTGGGCAGTGGTGAAATGGATACTGCGGTATCTAAGAGTGCTATGGTGACAGAAAACCCGTGTTAGAAGGCTACATAGATGCAAATATGACAGGTGACATAAACTCCAGGAAGTTTACATCAGGGTTCATATTCACGTTTACAGGGGGAGCAGTCTCTTGGCAGAGCAAGCTACAGAAGGTCATAACATTATCGATGACAGAGGTCACGTACATTGCAGTCACAAAGGCATGTAAATAGAAGTTTTAAATGAAGAGGTTCCTACAGGAACTTAGTCTGAAGTAGGAGGAGCACGTGATCTATTGCGATAGTCAAAGTGCTATACACTTAAGCAAGAATCTAAGGTAGCACACTAAGTCGAAGCACATAAAGATTTGGTATCACTGGATCAGGGATACTTTGGAATAGAAGGTGTTACAGCTTGAGAAGGTCCACATGGACAATAATGGGTCAGACATAATGACCAAGGCATTGCTCAAGGACAAGTTTAAGGTTTGTAAAAACTAAGCTGGATTGAAGAAGGTGAATTCCTCCTTAGTCGGAAAGGGAGAGATTTGATAGGATTTTCCTTAGTTCAGAGGAGAGATAGTGCATCAGGTTGAAAATCGAGTGTTTCACCGCGCTACTCGACCGATCGAGGGTGGCGCTTGACCAGTCGAGTGAGGCTCGACTCAAAGTCCAGCGACCAATTGAATTAATTCCTCCGAGGTACTCACCCAGTAGAGGGAGGTGCTCGACCGGTCAAGTGGGATGCTTGACCAGTTGAGGACTCTGTTCGACCAGCTGAGGTTACGCAGATTCATCTCTGGATCTTGTGTGAACTGCGTAAATTTGAGGCGGTTTCATAAGAGGTGCGGAAAGGAGTTTCTTAAACTATAAATAGGGGTCCCTAGGGCTCTTCTAGGGCATGCAAGAGAGTTTCATAAAGATTTGTAAGGGCTTTCTAAAGGGTTTAGGGCTATCAAAGGTGAGAGAGAGAGAGAGAGGGATAGAGGAAGCTTGTGGAAGGGAGATTTCTCAACCGACGTCTCAACGCTTCTACGTCCTCATGATCAGTGAGATCTCTTCATTTTTCTTTTATTCTCTTATTGTTTATCAACTCCTGCGTGAGTGAAGAAGGTTTGATCCAAGCGGTGTGTGCTTGTGATTGGTTATAATGTTTTACTTCATAGTGAATTGTTGCTCTGGACTAGGTCCCGTGGTTTTTACCTCTTCGAGGATTTTTCATGTAAAAATCTCTTGTGTCATGTGGTTTATGCTTTGATTTATTTCATTACTTTATTATCCCATATTTATGGTGTTTTAGGAGGCGAGATCCTAAGGTTTCTGTGCAACGCCCCCAACACTAGGTACCATCCATCACTCTCATTGAGTATCCAACTCATTATTATCCCTTGTTTCGTCCAAAAAGCCGTTCTTGGCAAGGGAAATGATTCTATGTACCAGACGAACATCTCTTTTCATTACACATGGCAGGGTGATGTGAAAATCAGGTCCGCCTATATTGATGGCAGTAGAATAAAGGAAAATTGATCAAACTCGCCTCGAAGTTTAGACAAATTACCTCGAACGCTACGACACTCCATATATTCCCTAAAGGGCCTTCTGACAGCTTTTGGACTTTCTTTCGGATGAAAATGCCCCTGAGCTTGGTTCAGGAATTGTACGGTCCTGGAGTGAAGCGGAAGTCACCTGCTGTTGCAACCCCTGAGAAACGGACGGATCGGTTACTCCTAAGGACACCAGCTAATGGCTAGTGCTCGACGCTTTATGGGCCCCACCACCACACGTGTGTTTCATCCATGCCCTCCATATATTTCTACAAATCTTTTTATGGTTGGAGACCAAAAATGAGGATAATCTAATCACTGTGGGCCCTAGGAGGATTTTAATGGTGGATATCCAATAAATATAATTTCTCAGCAGTGTGGTCCACCGGAGAGTTATATCACTCTTGTTTTTCGGTTCAAGCCATAAAATGATATTTTAAACTGGATGAACGGCCTGGACGGAGCACATACATCATGGTGGGGCCCATAAACCACCGATCACCTGCACCACGAGCTTCAGAAGGGGCAAATGTTGCACTTATGTACATTTGAAAGACCCTCTCCTTCCTCTTCTTTTGCTTTCCTACAGAAGCCAAGATCTAGGGACCAACAGCCAGAGAGCAGCGTTGTTTCTCCTTGTCATTTCGCTCGTTTGAAAGCCTCTTCCACTACGAGGTTAGTATTATATTTTATTTCAACTGCAGTTAGGCATTTGCCTAGGTAAAGGAAGGACAGAGTCGAGAGACTGAGGGTTCCGGTTGTCACGTGAAAGGGAGTGTAACGTAGGGCACACCTTGATCAAACCTCCACCATTGGATGGTAAACAACCATGGCATCATGTTTGTGACGGTATTTGGATCATGGCTGCCACTTGTCACAACCACAGTTGTCAGCTGTTATGGGTCATTGTCGTCAGGGATATGACACTGGATACAACTACGACCCAGTATGTATCATTACCACAACACGTGTAAGACAACCACGATCCACTATGCTTCATTACCATAAGATTACGACCCAGTGTGCTTCATTACCTTAAGATTACGAAGACTACATTGGTTAAATTCGATTTGATAATTAAAGTTGTGTATGGTGATGCAACTCGGAAGTGCGAAAGATAAAATGTTCACGATTTCAGTGGATGAGTTGCAAGTCACTACACACGGGGATTGACCGATGTAGTGAATCTAAGAGAAATGAAGTGTACATGCGGTCAATTTATACAGTGCTTGAGAAGACACAAAGGGACATTTTAACTGAAGTAAAGGTTTTATTTGAGAATATGAGCCTCCAGAAACTATAAGATCTGATGGGAGAACCGAAAAGGTTTTTATTACATCCCAACAAGAAGATAGGCCAACACCCAGATGCTGGAGATGCAAATGAATAGGTGACAACCGGCCTCGATGCACTTTCATCCCTGCTGGCCAAGGAGGAGGCGAAGGCTAATGATGACTTATTATTTTTATTGCTTGTGATAAGGTAATGTGAACTGTAATATACTTATTGTCTCATCAACTTTGTTACATGTTAACCACTTTCCAATGTGGATGCTAACCACGATCCATTGTGCGTTTGAACCATGACCCATATGGGAAAACGTGAACTTAACAACGGGTCATGGTTGTCATGATAAAAGGATTATGG
The DNA here is from genome assembly GCF_029962835.1 of Magnolia sinica. NCBI lineage: Eukaryota > Viridiplantae > Streptophyta > Magnoliopsida > Magnoliales > Magnoliaceae > Magnolia > Magnolia sinica. The sequence goes on from NC_080575.1 coordinate 91,961,955, forward strand.
GGTTGAAATGTTATATGGTTCGTGTTTTTCATTAGGGTCGTGGTTGTCAACGCCGGATCAACAAGGATAACAACCACGGTCCATTACAACTGTGACCACGACCTATTTAACATTACAGCCATGACCCATATCAACTACGACCAATGATTATCGCATACCATGACCTATATAACACGACAACAACGACCCACATATCATCCAGGGTCCATGTATCATGACAACTACAACCTATACAACCTCACAACCCTGACCCATATACAATGACAGTGGGGACCCATGTATTATGACAAACACGACCCAATGTGGACGATAATCAAGAGCCTTTATGCATATGAACCACGAATCCAAAGATCAGAATAGTATACATAACATAGGTCATGGTTTTTGTGATATATGGATCATGCTTGTCATGTTAATCAGTCGTGGTTTACTCCGTGTCATGGTTATTAACATCGATCCGGTACGGATGATAACCCCGATCCATTACAAATATGATAAGCACGACGCATGTGAATCATCAACCACGTTCCATGCAACACGATAACCACGACTTGTATAACATGACATACAGGATCCATATTTCATGACAATCACAACCTATACAACATTACAACCATGATCCATATTCTCTGCTGATGTGAAATGGCCTATTCTGGCTTCCAGGCAAACGAACTCGATATATTGTAAAATGACAACAGCGATCCATACAACACGACAACCCCGATCCGTAATACATGAAAACCACGATCCATATGACATGACAACAATGATCCACATAATATGACAATAACGATCCATAAAATATGAAAACCACGACCTATAGAAACCGACACCACGACCCATGTAACTTTGACAACCATGATCCATATATCATAACAACCACAATTCATTTTACATGAAAACCACTATAAAAAAGAGACAGTCAACAACGATCCGTTACCAACGTGAAGGATCGTGGTCGTCATCTACGAAGGGTCGTGTTTGTCATTATGCAAGGTAGAGATGACTTTAATAAAGTTGTGACAATGAAAGCCCTCACCATATCTAGTCTGAAGCCCAAGTCTCTGGCTCACAACTCTGTATCGTGGTTATTATGTTATATGGGTTGTGGTGTAAATGTTCAATGGGTCGTAGTTGATATAACGATATATATTGTGGTTTTTATTGTATATATTGCGTAGTTGATCACACTGAAATAAACAGTTAGAAGGTGTTGAGAACTACGTGGGCTGTACATCCACCCGATAAAACTTACTTTTATGATATGCCTTTATATACGTACATTACATACGATGGTCACTTTAGATGACATTTTAATATATCACTGTGGACCCCATATATCTTAGTTTGTACTGATTTAATATGTCGCATGTACATACATTAAAGATGGCGTGCTAAAGGCAGGAAGTTCACTTACAATTCCGAACACAGAACATCAATCATCGATCATTTGGTTCAAGTCTATGGCCCATCATAAGCCGAATCTAATCCGTTGGAATTGTTCATGGATGATGGATTCCTTCAAAAAAAAATTAGTGACATGTATCGAGCCATCAGTGGCCCACATTACTTAGAGATGACAAATTATGGGCTTTTACGGAAACTATTGGTTGAACTGTTGTGGTCTATTGGATTCGAATATTTTGTCCTTGGGTTTCTTAGTGTTACAAATTAAATGGACAATATGGATCAGAAAATATCTGCAGTTTGATGTGACTTACGGAACACCGACTATATCCTTGGACGCTTACGGACACTTTTACGGACGCTTACATTTCCAAACGTAGAACGTCAACGGATGCTTTTACGGACACTTACGATTCCAAACGCAGAACATCAACAGACGCTTTTACCAACCTGTATGATTCCAATCGTAGAACATCAATGGATGCTTTCACGGACACTTACGATTCCAAACGTAGAACATCAACGGATGCTTTTACGAACGCTTACCATTCCAAACGCAGAGCATTAACCACTTGTGTCCATACGGAATGCTAACTATATATTAGAGCTTCTTCTCTGGGACTCCTTCACTTTTTATCCCTAACCCTATTCTTTTTACTAGTTTTGAATCTTCTTCACTGGACCCCTTCATCGCCACTCAACGAGTACATCTACAAGTTCAGTGTAGCTCAGTCAATATAAATGGCAAAGTAAGGTAATGGTTAACAAGGACGGTATATGATGGTTATCATGTTATGTGGGTTGTGGTTGTGAACTACGACCCGATGTATATGACTATAACGATATGTATAGCATGAGAATCACGAACGTTGTTGTGATCGGTGTCGATATGCCAAATGGATCGTGGTTGATAAGGTCAGTGTATCGTGGCCCAACTGTTATGTGGGTCGTGGCTGTGAACCACGACTCAATGCAGATGACATCAACGATATGTATCATGGCCCACCTATTATATGGGTGTAGCATGATAGCCACGTTCCTTTAGAAGTCGTGATGAACACAACCCTTCGTAGATTACAACCCCGATCCACTTTGTATTACAATTACGACCCATGTTAGATTTTGCAAGACCATCATATTATTGATTAACAATCCATGACCATATTGGAATGTAGGTCGAAAAAAGCCAATCATGAGTACATGCTTAGACTTTGAAAAGGCACAGGTCTCTCCCAAGTGCTCCGTCAGTTTTCTAAAAGCCTTGGTTGATGATATGGAGAAGAAACCTGATAGAAAGAAACTATTTAGAGACACCTGTTTTGGATTTCTGCTTGACTGGCTAGTGGCCGAGTGGACGGCACAGTGTCAGATCATGCATTGCATGATGTAAAGGCATGTTGGTGATCTGAAATTCGATGTTCAGGGCACCAAGATAAAATTTACAAAGCTCGATTTTGTGCTAATAATGGGTCTTAAGTTTGGACCACTTAGGATAGATGGCGGCGGTCGTGTCGAGGCCGAAAGAGTAGAGGCAGGAAAAGGCATTAGGGAGACCTACTTGAGAGCAAGGGGTGTTAGTAAATAAAAACTGAAAGAAGCCTATTTGTCACTCACCGATAAAGACAAACATATGAACGTGGTGAAGGTGGCTTTATTAATTTCTATTGAGAATCTATTAGTTGGATCTCCGTAAAAGAATAACTGTGTTGATAAATTTATCGACATGGTCAATGACTTGGATTATTTTAATAATTACTCCTGGGGCAGTGTGGGGTATGATTATTTGAAGAAAGGGGTTAATGCAGCATCTGGCATTATTCGAAGGGAAAGGGCGACTGGCCAGTACCCCAAATCATACAACATATGCGGATGCACTTTTGCCCTACAAGTACGTTATTCTTGTCCTGATTCATACTTTGAGTTCAAATTTTTTCCTTTTTTCTCCATACATGTCAACCAATATGTAATGCATGATAATTGTTCTTAAAGAGATTTAGGCCTACGAACAGTTCCCTCAACTCACTGGTGACCGTAGGTGGGCCGTTAGAAGACTGCTTACAAGGATTCCTCGAATACTAAATTGGGATACCAAGAAAAAAGGCAGATATGAAACCATATCCATCATCTTCATAGCTGTGTCGGTAAGATTTATTTATTTAGTAGTGCAATTTGAATCATGCAGTATGTTTATAATTAATATGTAAATTTTACTCCTACAGGTGGTGCTAGCTCCACAGCTTCAACCAACAGTCGATGAAGTAGAGACCGAGGCTGTTAGGAGTATAACTAATGACGACTTTCATACAAAGGATAAGGCTCTGTGGTCAACACCCACGGCAGAGACAATGGAGGATGACGGAAGAAATAACGTTGATGCTGATCTCACAGCCTCTCTCTTGGAAATGAAAAATACAGCTAAGCTTGATGGGAAATCTGCCCATCTTGGGAATGTATTGAAAGATAATAAAAAAATAAGATCCACAATAAGGAAATATAATAAGCGGAATGATTTACTCGCCACTGAACTGCAAGGAATAAAGGGTGAATTGAAGCAGATTGATGAGTTTGGACTAGAAATAAAACACCTCAAGGAGGATTATGCTTGTATACGAGAAGTGACGTCGATGAGAGATTATATTAATACAAACCAGGTACATGAAATCGCCTTGCTTTATCTAACTAATTTGTTAATAGCTCACTGTGAAGGAAAATGGAAAATGGATCGTGGTTGTCGTCCACACAGGATCATTGTTACCATATAGGAAGGGTCGTCCTTTTCATGCACCTAGGGTCCACGACCCAACATTGATGGCCTAGAGTCGCAGTTTTTGTGTAACGTGGTTCGTGGTTTAAATGAAATATGGATCGTTGTTATCATACATGGTGGATCGTGGTGGTTTTCATCCATGATGATTCGTGTGGATGAACCCCGACCTAACATGAACGACAACCACGCCCCATTGGTCATAATAACCACGACCCTAATTTTGATCGTAGCTGTCACCCACATCTGTTTCAACCACGAGCCAATACGGTCGAGAAACACAATTCACTGTTTGTAATGGCCACGACACTTAGTTCATCACTATTGTCATCCATAGTGTGTCATGGTTCACATACACGATATCATGGTTGGGTTCTTTGTAGAAAGACACATTAAAATACATAATAATAGTGATTTTATTACAGGACATTGTCTCTTCGATCAGCTCTCTCAGAGCAGAAATGCTTCACCGCATGAGCGGGTGAAGCAACATAGAGAGGAGATCATTGCTTCATCGCAAGAGAAGGTGAAGCAGCATATAGAGGAGATCAGTGCTTCACAGAAGGATCAGGTGAAGAAACTCAGGGAGGAGATCAATGCTTCACTGCAGGAGCAAGTGAAGCAACTCAGAGAGGATATCAATGCTTCACTGCAGGAGCAAGTGAAGCAACTCAGAGAGGAGATCAATTCTTCACTATAGGAGCAAGTGAAGCAACTCAGAGAGGAGATCCGGGCAATGAAGGTATACGAAGTTGAATGTATCCTGAATCATTGTTATCATACACCAGGAATCGTGGTTGACATGCACACTGGATCTTGGATGAGTCGCGATCGATATAACATGATAGTCTTCTATCTACATAAGTGATGTAGTTTCTACGAAATGTGGATCGTGATTATCGTTCAGTGTGGATTGTTATTATCATCCGTCGTGATCATTATTCTCATCTAATGTGGATTGTGATTATCATACATAGTGGATCGTTGTTGACATCCACGAACCTCCATTGATGTGAACCATGACCCACTATGGACAACAACCAGGCTCCAGTGGCCGTAATAACCATTTATGATATACGATTTCATTACAGGATAATGTTCCTTGAACCAGCCCTCTGATCGTAGAGAATGCTCCAGTGCTGGACTAGATGAGGTAGCTTGGGGAGGAAATACAAGGAATAAAGGTATATAAAATTGAATGTTTCCCTTGTCATATTTGGTCGTTATTGTGTTCCTTTTTTGTCGTGGTTATGATCTAGTGAGGGTCACTGTTACATGCCCTTACCCATTCAATGAGTCCTCTCAAGCATGAGAATGCTTACTTGAATGAGGAGATGAGGCATCTTAGAGAAGAGGTAGAACAATAAATGTATATGAAATGAAAATTTGGTCGTTGTTGTGTTCCACCTTGGACAACGATTAATGTCAATGCTAGATCATTGTTATCATGTGTGCTTTGTCGTGGTTATCATCCACCATGGGTCAAGGTGACGCATGACCCAATGTAGACGAGATAGGATATATATACAAATATGTACGTGATTTGTCTTTGGTTTAATAGCTAACAAGTCATTATGTATGTATTGTCTTCTAATACAATTTTATAACAGGTCAACAACTCCAATTTCGAGGCTGGGATCAACCAACTCTCTAGTTTTGAAGCTGGGATGACCCATCTTAAAGATGAGAATGCTGCGCTACGGGCGCAAATGAAGCAGGAGATGAACCTGCTAAAGGATGAAGTTAATAAGACAATTGTACGTGAAATTACATTTGGATGGTGGTTTAAATCAGACATTATATTATGATCTCCATAGATAGTATGTCATTTTATTACAGCTTAACATTGTTGCCCCGCAACTGAGTGGGGAAGGGAGTCCACATCACAATACAACGGATCCCGACAGAACTCCAACTGTAAAAGAGCTTCGTCAGCGGCTCAATGAACTCCACCAAGCTCTAACCGATGCCGAAGAGGACGAGTTGAGAGTTGTCAGAGAGTCAGGTTCACTCGTCTAGTTGAAAAGTGTCTATGACCTAAATTCATGGGTTAACTCTAAGGTAAGTTTCTACCCTTTCTCTTCATTGTTTCATATCAACGTATGAATATTATAGTTACATCACACATTTTTCTCATTACGTAGGCCATAGACCTATACCTAAGATACCCATCAGCACGTCAGGACGTTCGACCATGAGGTAGACAGGACTGCGCATTCGTCTCGTCGCTATTTTCGATAATGTGAATTTGAGGACAATAGTTATCTTTAAAAGGTCATTAATCATTTCTGTTTCTAACCATATTCAATATACCAATAGCAATGCATGGAACAACAACTTGACCTGCTGTGAACTTATGGCGCTAAGAACCATAAGGATCGTGGGACCATGAAGTCTGAAAGGTTGTGTGAAGTGCTTATAGAAATAGTCGACTGTAAACCGAAACCTCTATGGAAGTATGATGTGGTAAGATCTTAGTTTCTTGCACATGTGTATAGACTTAAATGATTAGATCCATTTTTGGAAGGGCAATGCTTTAACTGTTGTCGTATTTCTTGTGTTTCATAGTTATACATCCTTCTTAATGCGAGGGGGAAGTACTAGCTGATGGTTGTTGTTTATTCGAGTAAGAAAGAGGTCACTTTGTATGACAACTTGAGTACCGAATTGGAAGAGAAAAATGAGCTAGTCGTCACGTAGGTAACGGACGGACTGAGGTGGTTATTCTATGTTCTTGATGACAGATTAGTCAAGTGGGAGAAGGCATGGATTGTGAAGCCATCCGCTGACAGGCCTATGCAAAAGAACTCAGACGATTGTGGCGTATTCATGTTGAAATATATATAGACTTCTTATACAGTATGAGTGCAATTGACTTTACACATGTAAGTATATATTTATTTGTTTACATTCAATTTTGATTACTTTGTACCTTGTTTTATTATTAGATCGTTCTGATTCTATAGGAGGAAATTCTAAAATTTAGAAAGACGATTGTATATGACTGTCTGCTGTAAACAAGAGCAGATGGTGCTGCGTTCCCAAAAAAAATAAGGAGAAGAGGCGTCAGGTAGACTAGCGAAGAAAGCTAAACCCTAATTTGATGTTGAATGATGAATGGATTATTGTATTTGATGTTTCTTCTTCTTAGTGATATCTATGATGGGTCGGTGAATGAGATGGATCGTAATTGTCCGTGAATAATTCAAAGTTGTATTACACTTTGGCTGTCAGCCACGTGAAAATCTGCCCATCCATATATTTTGATCTGTTCTCGTTGAAGTGTATGGAAACTGCCCATCAAAGTTAGGACATGACACACATGGATATCGAAAATCCCATGTATATATATGTGTCATGGTTATGAACATGTGGAGAACATGTTCATCGATGAATTTATTATTATCGTGAGAGTACTTTTTGAGAGATTTGCAAAAGGTACAACTAGATCGGTGGTGGTGTGAATATTGGTCGTTCTTGTGTGTTAATATTTTCGTGGTTCATATATGTAATAGATCATGGTTGTCATCCATGTTCGATCGTTGTTGACAAATGTTCTTAAGAGAAACATGATCCATACATCATGGAAGCCATGATCTACACATTATGGCAACTACAAATCCCATGTCATGGCAACCACGACTCGTTAAAGTGGTTATAAGGGCCTCGTCTTGTTGTTATATTGTAAACTTTAGTGGAAGAAACTTGTGGAGTCTTGCGCATCACTGAGCTTCTCTTCTGGTAGTTTCTATGATATATAAATCGTGGTTGTAATGTTATAAGGGTCGATGTTTTCATTGTACATTGTCGTGATTGTAATATTATATGGGTTGTAATTGCCAAGTTATATGGGTCATGGTTGTCATATTGCCTGGATCGTTATTGTGTTGCACAAATCTCTGCAAGTTGAATGGGTCGTGGTTGTCATCAACAATTGATCATGAACTTAACAACAGGTCATGGTTCTCATGACATGTGGATCGTTGTTTCCAGGTTGTATGGGTCGTGTTTCTCATATGATCGTGGTTGTCGAATATGATTCAACATGGACGAGAACCACGATCCATTATAACTGTGAACCACAACAAATTTAAGATGACAATACGACCCATATCAAATATGAACCATTCATCCCGTATATCACGACCCCGTATAACATAATAACAACGACACATATATCATACCATTCAGGGTCCATGTATCATGACAACCACGACCTATACATCCTTACAACCATAACCCATATACAATGACAGTCACGACCCAAATTGTGGATGATAATCACGAGCCTTTATGCATTTGAACCACGACCCAAATATGGAAACAATATATTTTATATAATAATAGGTTGTCGTTTTCGTGATTCGTGGGTCATGATTGTCATGTTAATGTGTCTTGCTTTCATTCAGTACCTTTTTTGAACCACGACCTAAACAATGACAATGCCGACTCATTATAAATGTCAACTATGACCCATGTAATATGACAACCACGATCCGTATAACATGATAACCATATCGGATGACAACTGCGATCAATGCTTCACGCCAACCACAAACCATATAACACGACAACCACGATTTTTATTACACAACAACCACGACCCATATACAATTACACTCAAGATCCATATTTCAGGACAACCATGATCAAAATAATATTACAACCACGAACCATATTCAATGATAGTCACGACCCATTTATCGTGTTTCAAGCGCGATCATAGGGCTTGTCTCTGTCTTACCACGACCTTATAGTCTAAATCCTTTCCTCTTAGCTCTACCGAGTTTCAGGTTAATGTAAAAGCCCTGCAAAAGAAATTGATATTTTGTGGATGAGCACCTATTCGAATTTAGTGGACCTGGTGTGTAATGGCTTCTTCAGGATTCCAGCCTGACAACAACGATTCGTATAATACAACAGAATGAGAAAATTTCACCATATTAGCAAGCAAGATAAAGTGTATGGAAATAGTCCAAGCACTTTCAAGATACAAAATGAGAACCTTTTAAAAATTTCTATCCAGGTCTTGCAAGGGTTCTGTCCGTATGAAAAAAGATACTAGATACTCCAACAAAGGCATGAAATAGTCCCTGTACTTCCTGCAAACACATTACATGCAATAAGCTCAAAAACATTAATGTAATAGTTATTATTATAAAAGGATGCAGTGGACATGCAGAAAGGCTCTAAAAACATTCAATTATTCTTACGAGAGTAAAAGCCAGAAGGTTACTTAACATGACAACAATGATCCGTATAATACGACAACAACGATCCATAAAACATGAAAACCACGACCCATAGCAATTGACACCACGACCCATGTAACTTTGACAACTATGATCCATATATCATAACAACCACGGATAAATTTACATGAATCCTTCTGTCTTAACTTTACTGAGTTCCAGGCTGAAGTAAAAGCCCTTTAAAAGAAATTGATATTTTGTGGATGAGCAGCTACTTGGAGTTGGCAGACCTGGTGTGTAATGACTTCTTCGGGATTCTAAGCTGATGTAACCTGGCTTCTTTCGGGTTTCAGGCTGACGTCAAATCTCTACAAAAGAACTTGTTGTTTTGTAGCATGACAACAATGAAATGTATAATACGACAACAACGATCTATAAAACATGAAAACCACGACCCATAGCAACCAACACCATGACCCATGTAACTTTGAAAACCATGATCCATATATCATAACAACTATGGTTAAATTTACATGAAAACCACGATAAAGAAAAATTGTCAATAACGATCCTTTGTCTGAGTCGTTTGTTAACAACATGAAGGATCGTGGTTGTCATATATGAGGAGTCGTATTTATCGCTATGGAAGGTTGAGATGACTTTGATCAAGGTGTGCCCTATAGTAATCTCCCTTCAACTGACCGGGAAAGCCCTCACCATACTATGTTTGATCTTCGCGATCCATAGCAAGTGTCTATAAGAAGGTCCAATAAATAGATACACCCCCATATAGGGAAACAGTTCTTTTTCACTGGTAAATCCATTACATTACATTCTCTGTATGGGGAACGATAGTTTTCCTTTTCCTAGAACATTCCAGGTATGGGGAAACAGTCATTTCATGACGAAGTTTGGGTCGTGGTTGTCATGTTAATGGGTTCGTGGTTGTCGTGATAATGGGTCGTGGTTGTCATTTAATGGGTTCGTGGTTGTTACACGACTCATGTCATCTTACAATCATAACCCTTCTAACATGGAAACCACAACACATATAACCTGACATGAACGTGCAATATCTACTAGAACCCACAAACCATATTCCATCACAACCACGACCCATGTTCAAGAGGCGGTGTTGAAGCCTAATTCTTCGACCTACAACTTTGTATCGTGGTTATTATGATATATGGTTATGATGTTAATGTTTGATGGGTCGTAGTTGACATGACCATTTATATATACACACACACACACACACACACACACACACACACACGTATATATATATTATTGGTCATTTGAGAAATTTGCAGATGGAATAAATGGATCACTAGTCATGTTAATATTGGCTGTCATTGTCGTGTTAATATTTTTGTGGTTCATACATATAATCTTCGTGGTTGTCATCCATGTTGGATCGTCGTTGACAACCACAAAACTAAGAGAAACACGATCCATACGTCATGAAAACCATGATCAATACGTCATGGCAACCACGATCCCCATGTCATGGCAACCACGACCCGTTAAAGTGGTTATGAAGGCTGCATTTTCTTGTTATAATGTAAACTTAAGTAGAAGAAACTAGCAGAGCCTTACACATCACTGAGCTTCACTTCTGGTAGTTACTGTGTTATATGGGTCGTGGTTATAATGTTATAAGGGTCGATGTTTCCATGTTATACTGTCGTGATTGTAACGTTATATGCGTTGTATTTTCCATGTTATATGAATCGTAGTTGTCATGTTTCCTTGATCGTGGTTGTGGTGCGCAAGATTTTGCAAGTTGTATGGGTCATGGTTCTCATGACACCTGGAGTGGTTTCCATGTTGTATGGGTCTTATTCCTCATAAGGTCGTGGTTGTCGAGTACGATCCAACATGGACGAGAACCATGATCCATGACAACTGTGAGCCACGACAAATTTAAAAAGTATATTGTATAATAAGTATATGGATCGTGGTTATGATATTATATGGGTCGTGATTCTCATGTTTTTATTCACCATCCAACATGGATGAAAACCATGATCCACTATACATGTTAACCATGATCACACGACAGTGTTGTGGTTGTCATATACCCTGAGTCGTGTTTCCTATCCATGATCCTTCCCTTTGAAATCAGAGCGACACGTCGGAACCATTCCAGATTTCTTTCAATTCATTCAACTAAAATTTGCACAACAAGCTAGCGTTATCCAAATTGAAATTCAGATTTTTAATCGCCCAGTAGGCCTTATGTTCTAACTCTATAGGCAAGTGGCAAACCATCCCATAGACAAGTCTAAAGGGAGACATTCCAATAGGGGACTTAAATGCAATATGGTAAGCCCATAAAGCATCGGTCAATCGGATTGACCAGTCCTTATGGTTAGGGTTAACTGTTTTTTTCAAAATATATTTAATTTTTCTATTGAAAATTTTAATTTGCCCACTTGTTTGTGGGTGGTATGAAGTGCTCACTTTGTGGGAGATGTTATATTTCTTCATTAAGTTCGCAAATAGCTTATTACAAAAATGTGAACCTTCATCACTGATGATGGCCCGAGGCATTCCAAACCAAGAAAGGATGTTCTCTTTTAAAAACTTAATGACCATTTGATGACCATTGTTCCAGTACAGGATCGCTTCGACCCATTTAGTGACATAGTCTATCATTAGCAAAATATATAAATTTTCAAAAGATTGAGGGAATGGTCCCATGAAATCGATGCCCTAGCAATCAAATGTTTAAATTATCAAAATGGGGTTCAAAGGCATCATATTTTGATGAGACAATGCTCTTAATTTTTGACAACACTTATAAGCTTTGCAAAACTCATGAGTGTCCTTAAACATAGTGGACCAGTAAAAGCCGCACTGCAGAATTTTACCCGTGTTAGAAAAGTGACCACCACAGGCCTGAGAATGATAGAAGGAGATGACACTTTGGTGTTCATTATCTTGCACACATCTCCTTAAGATTTAGTCTGGGCAATATTTAAATAAATACAGATCATCCCAAAAGAATTTGCATGCCTCGGTGAAAAATTTCTTCTTATCTTGCGCAGTCCAATGTGTCAGCATGAAACCTGTGTCAAGATAAGTAGCAATATCCCCAAACCAAGGTGAATGGGAGACTTTAAACAGTTTTTCATCAGGGAATATCATTTATATTCGTCATCTCAAGGAATTAGAGAGGTTAAGGTGGAAAAGATGGTCAGCCACTACGTTCTCTACTCCTTTCTTATCTTTTATTTCCAAATCAAATTATTAAAGTAGGAGGATTCATCTTATCAAGTGGGGCTTAGCATCATTCTTAAAAAGTAGATACTTAAGTGCCGCATGATCTGTATAGATGATGATCTTCGATCCGATCAAGTAGAACCTAAATTTGTCCAAAACGAATACTACATCTAAGAGTTCCTTCTTCGTAGTTGAGTAATTCATTTGAGGAGGATGTAGAGTTCTACTTGCATAGTATATAACATATGGCTTCTTCTCTTTTCTCTGACCTAACACTACCCTAAGAGCATAATCGGACATATCACACATAATTTCAAAATGAATGCTCCAGTCGGGTGGCTGTATGATAGGTGCAGTGGTTAACATGCCCTTGAGCTTAGAAAAAGCTTCCTGACATTGCTCAGTCCACTCGTACAATACATCCTTCTAAAGTAGATTGCATAAAAGACGAAAGAGGTGACTAAAGTTCTTTATGAATCTCTTGTAAAATTTGGCGCGTCCTAAAAAAGATCGCACATCTCGTATGTTCTTGGGTGGAGGTAAGTTAGAGATAAGATCAAGCTTAGTCTTATCTACCTCAATTCCTTTGGATAAGATAATATGTCCAAGGACAATCCCCTTACGAACCATGAAATGACACTTCTCCCAATTTAGTACCAAATTCTTTTCCTCACATCACTTCAGTACACGTTTAAGATTCTCCAAACAATCTTGAAGGATGGACCAATGACAGAGAAGTCATCCATGAAGACCTCTAAATATTGCCCGACCATGTCAAAAAAATACTCATCATGCATCGTTGAAAAGTGGTGGGGGTATTACATAGTCCAAATGGCATCCTTTGGTAAGCAAAGGTGCTAAAGGGACATGTGAATGTGGTCTTTTCCTGATCTTCAAGGGCTATCTCTATCTGGTTGTAGCCCGAATATCCGTCAAGAAAATAGCAACAGGAATTACCAGCTAGCCTTTCAAAGATTTTATCAATAAAGGTCAAAGAAAAGTGGTTCTTCCTTGTGACAGTATTCAATTTTTTGTAGTCAATGCATATTCTCCAACTAGTAGTAACTTTAATTGGCACAAGTTCATTGTTGACATTGGCTACGATGGTGATTCCAGACTTCTTAGGAACCACCGGAGTTGGACTCACCCATTAGCTATTAGATATAGGGTATACGATACCCATATCCAATAGCTTAAGAACCTCAGCCTTAACCACTTCCTTCATGTTTGGATTTAATCTACATTGTGGTTGCTGGGAGGTCTTCATATTATCTTCTAGATAAATGCAGTGAGTACAAATCAAAGGGTTAATTCCCTTGAGGTCTGCAATCGACCATCCAAGGGCTCATTTGTGCTTGGTGAGAGTAGAAATAAGCATACTCTCTTGTTCTTACTTAAGGTGGGAAGAAATTACCACTAGGTATATCTTATCTTGACCTAAATAGACATATTTCAAATAAGAGGGCAAAGGTTTTAGGTCAAACTTCGGTGCCTTGAGGTTAGACGGTAGAGGCACTATATCCATTTGGGGTAATTCTTCAAATTATGGCCTCTACCAGTTAACTTTAAGTACTGGCACAGTATCAAGCATGGCACACGTCTCTCTAATCATATCATCATCTAAATCATAGGAGTAGGCCAAGCATGTCTCTGGAGGGTCAGAGGATAATGTCATCAGAGTTCTATCTTCCACGAAAGAATCAATCAAGTTAACATCGTGGGCATTGTCATCATCCTTTGCATGTTTGCTCATATTGAAAAAGATAATAAGCACCAATGTCATATTCCCAAAAGACAAATTCATGACTTCATTCCTACAATTGATGATTGCATTTGATGTAGGAAGGAATGGGCGACCAAGGATGACAGGAATTTGAGTGCTCATATCCACGATGGGTTGAGTATCCAAGACAATAAAATCTACTGGATAGTAGAATTTGTCAACCTGAACCAACACATCCTCAATTATCCCTCTCAGCACACGAACTAAGCCATCGGACAGTTGTAATGTGGTCCAAGTGGGTTTTAATTCACCTAGACCCAGTTGTTCATAGACCGAGTATGGGATCAGACTTACGCTCGCTCTTAAGGCCAGCTCAACTTCAACCTGTTGGATGTTGTGGAAGATATTCCCAATGGGGTTCTTGTTCCAGATTTTCAATGTTAACTTAATCATTTTCAGTGTAACACCCCATACTTTTCCATACTCAGGTGTACAGTGGGAACGTAACATAGTATAAACACCAGTCTAATTAAATTGAACGCTCACACGTCCTAGCCTAAATCTGACAGTAAAAGACCGTTACATCATCGAATAAATCTTGTTTTAGAATTTTAATCACTTTGATAGATGGATCAAACCATCCATTAGGTTCCCGTGGGGTGACCCACCACTTAGTTTCAATATTCGGGACATTAAATTTTTCAATCTAACCGTTAATTTAAAATGAATTGTGGCCCACTTACAAAATAAAAAAATCTATTTATTTTTTTTTATCCAAGCTCTATGGGTGCTGAGTGGATGAATGAGTGGGCATGACCCACAACACAACAATTTAGAGGAAAATAAAATAAGATAATAGTAATATATATATATATATGATTGTAATAATATTTTAATAATAATATTCAACATTCTAAATGCATGTTAGGTCACCTATTCCCTAACTCAACCACTGATTCTCAACTAAGTGGGCTGTATGACCATTTTAACAGATGATATTCAAATTTAAAATGATTCAACCATTAGATCGACGGAAATCTACCATTAGAACTAGAAATTTAAGAGTATGGCCTACTTAAGATTTACGTCAGCCCCATTCTTGAGCTCATGGTCTTATATAGGTCAATGAATTGAGTGGTCGGTATGGATTTCATCAAAACAATATGTGGACCCCACTTTTAGTATTGTGATTGCACTAGGGGGCGTGCACCCGCTATGCACTATACAAAAAATTGGGTCAAACCAATGATTTCTGAAGAAGGAAATATTTCTCCTTCCTTTCCGCCAGCGACTGTTTTAGAAAGAAACACACTGTCCGTGTGTTTATCCTTATGGCCCACCAAGACCGCCTGTCTCAAGGATCTGAACCATCCATCAGGTTTAGCCCTCCATTTCGGTCCAACCCTAGTGATTTTTTCATGCTGGTGGGCCCGCGCGTACACATGACGTCGATAACAAGAAAGGTAACGTGCAGCAGGGTTGTGTTTCCAGCCATCTCAAAATCAACCATTTATGATCTATATGGGACACCTTGAGCCAATCCAAAATGTTCAGGTTGTAGCCCTCACAAATCCATCTAGGATGGTGAGACCCTCATAAACACGTGCATGTACGAAAATTCAACCCAAAGTCTCATGAGCATTCCACTGCCAAAAACAGAAACTATCCCTTCCCCTTAGCTGCCAGTTGTTACGATCCGCGTGCTTGCTCTCTTTTCCATCTTAGTCATTCACCCCAATGTTATCCCAACCCTCCATGTGATGCAAGCGGTTTAGGGTTTACTTCCACAACAAAACCAAAACAGTCGTTGGTTTCATGTTACCGGTTGTATTTAGAGTCGTTGCATAGCAACGTGATCTAAGCCTTTTGTTTATAATCCAACAGTTTAGGATTATTAGAGGGACCCTATAAAAGAGCTAGGGATCGAGTGCAGCAAGGATCCTCACCGATTCTCGCGGGTTTGCACAAAAACTAGCCTCCGTCTTCTAAGTTCGAACCCATTAATTAAATCCCACTCGAGCTTTGATTCAAGGCTTCCCCAAGCTCCTAAGGACTGAGCCAAACCACCTAGAAGAGAGGAGATCGAAGGAGGGGCCATGGATTCAAAGATGCCATGATCGACCGACCGTCTTCCATGTTGAACTTACACCACTGCTGGTGCTTGTGAGACTGCGGATTTCATATCTAAAACCGTCAATGTTTAGCCCATATGACCGTCATCCAATGAAGAGAAGCAAGAAAGAAAAAGAGGGAGAGGGAAAGTTGGAAAGGAAGTAGAGGGAGAAAGGCAAGAGAAGATTGAGAAAGAGAGAAAGTCGTGTGTAAGACCCGAACTCGGGCTGCACCAAGTTGCTGCCTCAACTCAACTCGACCCACCCGAGTCAGGGGTCGAGTCTAGTGCATCTAAGTGGGTTGGGATAGAGCCTAAACTACTTGGACCGCAGTCTCGGCAGATTGATGCAGGAGAAAAGAGGAAGGGAGAAGCAGGAAGAAGAAAATAGCGAGGCTAGTCCAGCAACATGTTGCATTGTTTGCACCGCATGGGATCGACTCGACTGTCGGGTTAGGTCTGGTGTCGCCCAGCAACCCCCACTGGCTTGGCTGTGCTAGCTAGGAAGAAGTTGAGATGATGAAGGGGTTTTGTTGCTGTCTAGTCACTCTCAAGTTACCTCAGCTAGTCATCGAGTCTCGATTGAGTTGGGCTTAATGTTTGGGTTGTGTTGCTAATTGCTCTAGCTGAGTGATGAAGGAAGGAAGAGGAGAGAGAGAGAGAGAGAGAGAGAAATATGAGGAGCCAACTCGGTTGAATCAGATTGTTAATGCTACTTGCCCTTTTGAGTTGACTCGATGGATATCGTGTTGGGCTGCATCCAACTCCCACTAAGGTATAAACTCTCTACCCTCTTGTGAGGAAATTTAGATTTAATTATCTACTTAGACGTTATAACTATTAATCTTATATTTTTCAAAATCCAAACCTTAGGTTGGATGGTAGGTAAAAGTCCACTAGATAACATAATTAAGATCCTAACGTTAAACGTAATCATAGGCAGTTTGTAAACTTTGATCTAACGATGCGTTTTGTAATTCATGGTAGGATTTGATTCTTAAGGTGTGCGCGCTCCCTAACAACATTAATTAGCGAACCGGGTCATAAGGTGATGACTTCTTCCACTTAAGCTTTTCATTTCCAAATTAGTTCAAGTAATAGTCTTTATTGAAATTACAAATGTGATCCCACCTCTTACATTGTTATAAATTCTTAAGACATGACTTATGATTTATAGTTGATAGTTGTGAACCATGATTGCATGAGATAGTTACTTACATGATAGCTTCCATTTATATCGATAGTTCACATCATGACCTATTGCAATTATTATGCTTAACATATGACTGCCATGCTATAACTATATGCTTTCACATGAATTGTTGTAAGTCACTTATGGATCTCTATTCACTACACTTACTAGTGGGCAATACCTCTTGTGTATGTGAACCCACACTTAGGATGTAACAAGATGGAACATGTTAAGAGATGTACCCTCGACTTAGAAGGGCATGGAATACTAATATAGGTTTACGATCCATTGGTCATACTGCTTATGTGGCTTGGGAATGACCTCTCTAATCACTCTGATTTAACATTGTCCTACTTAATCCCTTTATCATCTTGATTTAATGTTCCGAGTAATTCTTTACCGCTACGATTTAATATTTGTCCCATATTTTTATATTTGCCCTATGTGGCTTTGATGGTTCATTCTCATATAATCATACGATGTTAATTCTCACATATTGAATTTGATTGGCCACTAGTCGATGGGCATCCTTTAAACATCTTAAGGCGGGAAACCTCATGAGCTGTCGGCCTACGCTAGGTGACGAGCCCCCTGTAGTGACCTTTGAGTTACTTAAATTAACTGATTGTAATTAGAATAATAATGGTATGCTTAATCATGCATTCATAGCATACTTGCAATGACGAGTGGCTAATTCTCGATGTTGTAGTACGTGCCCTTAAGTTTAGTGGGGTATCATTTCATTAACTTCCAGACCATCGACTATCAACCTACATACGTGATCTACGATGGCTTGGTCATTATGCAGTACGTGATGTACACACGTGATGTGCTATGCTGGTGACTAGTCATATGCATGGTGACGAGCACAAGTCCGACTAAATGAGCATCCCCAAGTCGATGTGCATTCATGCTCCACGCATTTAAATAAGACCACATATTGTATTGTTTTGAATGCCTTGTTATTTTTAAACTATACTTGTCTAAGGCGGCGATGTGTAATCTTGAAGAGAATTCACACTAAGTTGGCCACTCATTCATTGAATATATAACCATACAAGTAATATAGGTGACTTAAAAGGTAATTATGTCTAGATTGATAAAGAGTAGGGTACGATTATCAGGGATGTATGACTGTATCTGCCAAGAGAAGCTGCGTGATCTTGCGACTCAAGTTTATATACATTTTATTATTTCTCATGTGTAAATTGTGTAATTCTTATATTTGTTAATATAGAGACATTGGTTTCTATAAGTCATTATGGGCAGCCGCTCGTATATTCTGAATGTAAGTGCAAATTTTCCTTTACATTTGATTTGTCCATCTTCCACTAAACTGCTAACTCTGAAAAAATAAAGGAAAAGAAAAAATTTATACCTGTATTTGGTTATCTTTAAAGGTTAACACTCAGGTTTTTGGAGAATGAGTCATATACTCGGGTTCTGAAAACTCGGGGCGTTACATTCAGCGTGCTAAGAAGAGTGATCAAGGGTCTCCTTCAACATTCGATTTCTAGGAGGCTCTGATTACGTCCTGAAAGGAAGCATCATGCAACCACATCCTTTGGAACCTAAATGGTTTGGGAAAAGAGGAGGCCACGGAAGGGAAAGAAATCAGAAGTGGTGTGTGGTTAGAATTGATCCTACCAAGATGTTTGACCTGGAGGGAAGGAAACAGACCCAACCAAGTGCTTTTGCAGCAGGCTCGGTCCAACCTAGCCCAGCTTCTCACCTACCTTCTTTGATTATTGCACCATGTAAAATTGCTCCCTAAAAAGCCCACATCAGCCAATCCCACCTTGTCTAGCCCTTTAAAAAACTCCGCTGCGTCGTTGGCGTCGAAAGGGCCTGTCCCTTTGCATTTTGATGAGGATAGCATCGCATTGAAGTCCCCCACTGCCAAACAGGGAAGCGTTGAGGCCGCTGCCAAATTTGCAAGCTGATCCCACAACAGCCTTTGTTGAAATTTAGAGCATTTTGCGTACACGAACGAAACCAAGAATCAGCCCGGACTCTTATTGGCTAAACAAGAACAAGAAATCACATGTGAAGAGGTAGCTATGAGGTCCAAAGAGAAGGATGAATTATGGAAGAGCCACACCTTCCCTCCATCTGTGATATTTGACATAGAACAATGGAATCCTATTTTTAGACCGATCTGAACCCTTTTGGCGTCATTTACCATGGGTTCTAAGATTGTCACCATGGATGGTTTGAACTTGTTAATCAGCCTTTTCAGTGAAGTGATGGTGGGTTTATTACCCACACCCCGGGCATTCCAAATGAGCATATTATCCATGACAGGGTTTCTTAGCCAGTGAACTCGATATTTGCTACTCTTAATCATTTCTTTTAAACTGGAATAGGGAAGAGAAGAGGATCTGATTCGAGTGAGCCCTTTTTTTTTACAAAAATCCTAATTGATCTCCTCTGGTCGGTCTGATGTAGGTTGGTATTTAACACCTCCACCTCTTTTGAAACATGAGCTAGAAGGGACTGTTTCCCCAGGGGAAAAGAAGGGCTATTACTTGGTGCTGGATTAGGAGGAAATGAGAAGTGGACTGGGTGATCAGTAGGCCTAGGGGGGGAGTGGGGAGTTGAGCTCGAGATGGGCTTTTATGTGAAGTTTGGATGGGAGCAGTGGTAGTGGTTGTGGGGTGAGGAGGAGCTGGGTTTGGAAAGGATGGGCCTGATTTTTTGAAAAAGGGCGAGATATCGATTATAAGAGGCACACCTAGGCTTATATCAATGAATTGAGAATAGTTGTGATGTGGAAGAGACCAGCCCGTTGCCTCCATTCCATCATCTGAACCCTCAACTAAAGAGTTGAGATTTAGGGGGTCGTGCCCCTCTGATAGGGCTTGGGGCTGTCTAAGGGAAGGGTAGATGTGAAGATCACCTAGATGAGTTGATGGTGTGGTAGCATAAACATATTTCTAATAAGGGTGATCTGCATTAATCCCAGCTGAAAGGTGGTTTCCCTGTACCAGTTGGGGCTCTGAAGTGGAAAACTGATGAAGAGGGATGCCATGGGCAATAGCGGAAATGGAGCAAGTGACGTGGGATTGGTCATCAGGGAGGCTGGGTGCTACTAGGGATATCTCGCAAGCATCTAGGTGGGTGGGAACAGTTTTGGCAAGCAGGGGAGGTTGTGGCAAAATGGGAGTTGGAGAGGTGATTGGGACATTTGGTTGAATAGTTGAGAAGGGGTTCTGAGAGGTGATTCCCTGACCTGGGAGATGGAGGGCAGCTGCTGGTGAGGTTCTAGAGGGGTTTAGGGGTGGTGGAATGCTCTCTCAACCCATTCTTTCGTGGATAGGTGAGGAGCAGGGGTGGGATGAGCCGGGCCCGGTACCCCTACTAGCTGCAAATGAGAAGAGTTCAGCACTGCCCAAATGGGGAATTTTGAATCTGCTACCACTAGCTCATGCACCAGATGTGGGTCAATCCCTGGGAGGTGTAGAACCTTAATTCTCGCCCCGATTTGAACTAGGCCTAAAGATGAACACCTGTCGATTTCCAGAACTTTCCCAAATGTGCTACTTAAACCAATAAAAACTTATTCAACCCAAGCATGAATGGGGATTCCATAAAGGGTGAGCCAGGTACCTTCCTAAATGGCAGCGGCTGATGTTTAGGGCTCTACTTCTGCTGGTAGCATTTTTGGTGCAGGGAAGAGTCAAAGTGGAAGGTGATTAACTCTTGCCAAAAATTTATCAGGTCCAATACGAGCTATATCGACTAATGAGGCGTTGTATCTAGAATCCGTGATAATCCGGGAGAGGTGGATGAGTTGCACTTCACTGTTGACAACACAGATGAGCAGGGAGAGGGATAGAGATTTTTGTCTACTTTAAATATCCTCCCTATTGGCTGTGAAAGATATGTTCTACATGAGTGTTTAGAGGCCAGTTGGTTTTGGGAGGGTATGATTTAAGGGATGTAGGTTATGGGAGTTTTGTTGGTATGACTGGTTTTGGGTGTTTGGATGATGGAGGATGGATGAGGCATGGTTGGGTTAGGGATTTGGGGGAGATTGGATTTTGGAGGACGGATTTGAGACAGGGTCGAGAGGGGTGCGAGGTGGTTTGTGGGATTTAGGTTCCACTAGTTTTAGTGTAGGGTTTACTGCAAAAGGGATCTTCCTCCGATTAGCCATTTCCACCAAGACAGTTCTTCCATCCACCCTCTTGCCGTTTAAGACTCCTATAGTAGCGTATGCGTTCGCTGCATACAGGTACTTAACAAATGCAAAACCCCTATGGTGATTCTTCTTCTCATCCCACAACGAGTAGATATCATCGATGTTCACTCCCCAAGTATAGGGTTGTGATGTAGTAATAAACTCGGTAAGACCGAGGTCGAATCCACAGGGACTGATACCTGTACGTTATCTAAAATCAAGTAGAAATAGAACTAGACTGAGAAGTGATATAATTTAGGAAATAATTGTGGAATAAGTATCTAAGACTTCAGAGAAAGGAAACTAGGGATTCAGAGGATCCACTTGTAGAGATCAGGGAGATCTTATGCCAGTATCACAAATTATGGAAATTTACTGAACTGCCATTGATATAGGTTTCAAGAGATGAAAGGTGTATGAATTAGAATGGATTCTGCCATCTAACTATGCCCAGGAGACAAAGCCGACGACAGGATTAAACTAATTACCAACCAATCAACAATGTATGAGGATCAGGAAGGGTACTGTCATCCTACCATGCCCATGGAGCAATGATGAACAACAGGGCTTCCTGATTTCATAATCATAAAAAGGGAGAGAAATATTAAAAGCCATTGCAACTCCATTGTAATTTCAGTCACAACAGACCATTAAAGACTAATAAAAGTATTCCTTATAATAATCATCAAAGAACAAATTCAGTTCATGCATTCATATTTAAAGTATAAAGTAGTCTCCCGTCTCGCTACAGGCTTCACCTCTTAGCCCTAGCTAAGAGGTTCAGCCAGACATGACTGGCTTGAACGCAAAGCGAATAGAAAGAAAAAGAATAAAAAAATAAGAGAGAATAAGAAAAGAACTTCTTCCTTTCTTCCTTACGTGCGCCAGAACGAGCACCCCCCTGACGTGCCAGCCCAGCACCTTCACGTTCCAAAAGAACTTTCCCTGCCGATGGACCAGCAGCCAAACTCCTCTCGTGCACAGCAGCAGCAACCGAAAAATCCCTCCCTTCCGTTTTCTCTCTCTCTCTCTCACGATAAATCCAAGACCGAGCCCCAAGATCCTCTCTTTCTTCCCCCCTCCGTTCCTTTATATCCTGGTCCCCTGTGAATCAAATACTCCATGCCGAAGTCTCCGTGTTGCGTAGGGAGAGAAGGATAGCTTCTTACGCAGCTGCGTTCGCGTTCGCAGTGGAATACGCAAAACATCCTGCGTTTGGGTTGTATTTGTGGCGGGATATCAAAGCATCCATCATTTCCGAGATCTTGGCTAGAATATTAGCCTCGTCGTGGACCTATTGGCCGGTATGGATCCCTCAAATTACTGATGATCGTGGCCCACTATACCCCGCAAATCTCGGCCTCGACCGGACGCGGAAACAGAGACTCCTATCTATGACGCTGTGACGATGGTGGGCCCCATTTCACTGTCTTTTTGAAGAATCCGAGCCGTCCATTGCATTCTACTCGAAAAATCAGGTGGGAAGCACTACTTTTGGACTAAATTCCATGTGGCCCACAATGCCTTCTATTCCGCCGTCCATCTTCCGTTTGGACGGTAATCTTCCTGTTATTACGTTCATGGGCCCAAAAGGACACCTAGGTGAGGCTTATAGGCACCCCTTGGACACAATGGAAGGTGTGGATCATCTAACTCCATGATGATGGTGGCCCACTGCTACTTCCCGCGGTCGGCTGCACGTAAAAGAGAAGCAGAGATCGTTTCGGTCTCTGATTGTGAACGAATTCGAGTCCAGGACGGTCAAAACCGTCCTGGGGTTTCCGTGCACGCCCGGTGCATCCAAACTATACACGTGCGATGCACCTGTAGGTCCAATGCTGATGTATATGAGAGATCCGCTCCGTCCATCCTGGTTGCCATATGATTTACATGGTCGACACCAGAATTGAAGTATTTCAAGATATCAGGCGGGCCCCAGATTGATAAGTTGTGGGCTGATCTGTCCGTTGGGACATTTCCAAGGAGATCCAATGGATGGAAATTTTGCGTGTACGGTTCATTTATGGTCCTCAGGCCACGTATGGAGTTTCGAATTGAACGGACGGTGAGAACCCTGTGATCTTGCAATCTGGACACTTTTCAGGCCACTTGAGCTTCACTTCCTTGATTTTCTTGGATCCCTGGCGTGCAAATCTATCGATCTTGGTCTCCTAGGGTCCGTCCCATGCTTTGGTGTCATCAGATCGGTAAATCCATGCTTTTTAGTATCCTTTCCCAGTCCACGCTCATGAAGACGCCCTGCATCACAAATACAATTAAATTAGGCTATTAAACGGTGTCATGCTTGTAAATCCATGCAATAAATGGGTCTGATATGCAATATTTGACCCTCAACAATCGACTCTTCCATATCTCATGAAGATCTTATAGAGATCCTCCAGGTTAGTGTCGAAGGAGATGTTACCAATGAAGACGCTGAATCCATGGGATTTTTGGATTCCTCTAGATCTCTCGCCGATAGCGGAGATTGATCACTTACTGTAGATATAATCAATCACACCCTAAATCAATTGTTCTAATCAAAGTTTATGGGTTGGATCGGGAGGATCATAGGCTTATATGAGAATAGACCAAACTGAATGATTAAGATAGGTAAATCATAAACCAAAAGAGCGACATGGTTAAACCAAAGCAATGAATGAATGGATTGATAACCTAATTGTCAATCAACATTCAGATTTGTATGTTAACAAATAGTACTTTATTAAAATATAAGATTAATTATGAAATTAATAATTCGATTGGTATAATACTTAAAAGGGAACCCAACATGAGCAGAAATTGGGAATCAGCTGACTAATCAAAGAGGACTGTATACAATTAGGAAACTCAAGCTGAATAGAACTTTTTGGTAAGTACACTACACCAGGATGGTTTTTCCAACATGCATTCATTATGCATTCATGAATACTATGATATAAAATGTTTTTGTGATATATGCCATTATCTGAGATTTGAGGTTGATAATTAACACTAGACAACTCAGGAATAGACGTCCCTTAAATTCTTGAATAGAGATCCCAACTGGAACCTAAGTTGGTACCAATAGGGCCTCCTCCTAAGGCTATGACCTAGGACTGGGGAAGGAATCTAGTCAGCTTTAGCATGGACTACTCATTACTAGACTACATGTTCACACTATAGGTAAGAGAAACCAATTTAGTGGGAGTAGTATTCTTCTCCATGCGTAGAACTTGGGGAGAATCTAGGCTAAATGG